>NC_141993.1:85134529-86539529 GCF_049901715.1 Pseudonaja textilis
TTGCAGGAATTGGGTATGGCCAGTCTAAAGAAAAGAAGGAATAGGGATGGATGACATGATAGCAGTATTCCAGGATTTGAGGGGCTGCCACAAAGAAGAAGGGGTCAAATTATTCTCCAAAGCATCAGAAGGCAAGACAAGGAACAATGGAAGGAAACTAATCAAGGAAAGACACAACCTGGAACTAACGAGTAACTTCCTAACAAGGGGAACAATTAACCAGTGGAACAGCTTGCCTCCAGAAGTTGGGGGCAGTTCATCAATGGGCGTTTTTAAGAAGATAGTCAGTCTGGATAGTCACTTGTCTGAAACGATATAGGATCTCCTGTTTGAGCAGGGGGGCTGGACTAGAAAATCTCTAAGATCCCTTCCCAACTCTATTCTAATTTTGATTCTGATTCTGATTCAACTTTAAAGTATGCCTGAAATTGACCTGGGATGTTTTGACTGTTTTCAGATTCCTTCATGTTATGTCTGGGCGGTGGGTCCGAAGGAGAGACGAGACTCGAAATAGTGACAACAGCTCTTTATTAGGAAACCAGATACTGAGACAAGACTCCCAGCCGAGGCAGCTCCTTTTATAGAGCTGGCTGCGGCTAGGCAGCTTATGACATGCATTTGAGCTTGCCGTGCTTGGTTTTACCCAATCGCGGCAGCCGAATAAGAACCAATCAGAACGCTTAGTTCTGTCCAATCACAGCCCGGCTTTTCCGGACCAATAGGAATGCAGGCCTACAAACCTGCTAGTATGGAACCCTTCAGACATTTGATATTATCAAGATGGGGAAACTTGCAAGTCTAAAACTAACAAAAAAAAAATGTAGCCAATCAGTGCTGGTGGTTATTGTTCAATAATTAGGAGAAGAGAACTTTCACACATTCACTGCTGAATATTTACCTAACAGCGACATAGTTCGAACATATTCCTCCGGCATCTTCACCAAGAGAAGCAAACTAGATGACTTGTGCTTTGTTGAGAATAACAGAATGACAGAGTTGGAAGAGATACCTTTGGAGGTCTTCTTAGCCCAACCCACTCCTCAAGCAAAAAAAAAACTTATACCATATCAAACAGTTGTCCAATCTCTTTTAAAAAACCTCCAGTGTTGGGGCAACCACAACTTCTGAAGGCAAGTCATTCCACTGAGTTTAACTTTCAGGAAATGTTGGGCTCTACCTGTATTTTCATCCTGCTTCTGCTGTGTGAAAGAAGTAAGTGCATTGCACACAAGCGGGTTTGCAATTAAGGGAGACCATAACGCTAATAATGTTTGCGAACCAGGAGTATAAAATGGGAATCGCGATCACTTTTGAGCTGCTTTCCAACATGTATATTTTCAGAAATTACCCAGTGAGGAAAATCTGACTTTTCAGAATGGTTATGAGACTTGATTTAGAATCCAAGGAATAATTAATTTTTAACATTGCTTCAGCAGTTTTTATTCTTCCGATAACCATCATAAGTATAACTTCAGCTGCTCCACTTCTTGGACGATTTCCCAGTTTTTGTGTTTATTTTAAGATGATATATCAAACTTTCAGGGAGAACTTCTATTTCCTTGCATTTAGCTTTGCTCCTGGTTGCAAAAGCATCTCTTTTTCTTATTCAAGATGCTTGTAGAGAGAAGATTTCATGCAAATTCATTCAGCGTGTAATCCTCAGAGAACCTTGTTCCTAATCCTGAGGAGAAATCTACAAATTGATGCACCATTTCAGCACACAACAGGTTTTTTTTTTTTTAAAAAAAAATACAGAACACAAGACTAACAGAACAACAAAGTTGGAAGGGACCTTAGAGGTCTTCTAGTCCAACTCCCTGCTCAGGCAGGAAACCTTATACCATTTCAGACAAATGATTGTCCAATCTCTTCTTAAAAACTTCCAGTGTTGGAGAATTCACAACTTCTGGAAGCAAGTAGTTCCACTGGTTATTTGTTCTCATTATTAGGAAACATCTCCTTAGTTCTAGATGGCTTCTCTTCTTGATTAGTTTCCATCCACTGTTTCTTGTCTGGCCTTCAGGTGCTTTGGAGAATAGCTTGACTCCCTCTTCTTTGGGGCAGCCCCTCAAATACTGGAATGCTGCTATCACGTCTCCCCTGGTCCTTCTCTTCACCAGACTAGACAGGCCCAGTTCCTGCAACTGTTCTTCATATGTTTTAGCCTCCAGTCCCCTAATCATTTTTGCTACTCTTCTCTTTCCAGAGCCTCAGCATCTTTTCTGTAGTGTTCACATTTTAGCAATATTAAATATTAAACAATATTAAATGGGGAAGCCAGATTCACTTAACAGCCATGTTACAAACTTAACAAGTGCAGTGATTCACTGCAGCCAGGAAGGTCATAAAATGTGGCAAAATTAACTTACAAACTGTTTCACTTAGCAAAGGAATTCTTGGGCTCCACTGAGGTTTGTAAGTTGAGGACTATTTGCCCGAAGCTAACTGACAAATAATGCAGTCCATGTAGCAGCCGTGACACAAGGGCCCAGTTAGAAATGCCCATTACTGCTTGCACAACTGCATTTGGAGCCAGATGCAGCTTCTAGATAGTCTTCAAGGGAAGCCCCATGTAGAGCACATCTCAGCAGTCCAGTTCTAAGGTGACTCGGGTGTGAGGAACAGTGGTGGTATTCTACTGGTTTGGCCTGGTTCTGCCAAGCTGGTAGCGCCAATGAGCCGCGGAGACCGATCCGGTTCTCTCCGCCACGCTGCTGTTGGGCCCACCCGCCTGCCTGGGCTCCCATATTCACTTTTATTCCCTGCTTTTGAAGCGCAACTGCTTTGCGCAGCACATCAGAGTGCCACGCGGCAGCTGCTGAAGCGACAGGGAGAGTGCAGGATCGCAGGAGGTGAGTTGGAACGCCTCTGCATCTGCGCAAAGTGCACATTTGGTGCACATGCCCATGCAAAGTGTGTGCATGCGTGCAAAGCATGCCCACCAAGCCACGCCCACCAAAGTAGTAGTAAAAATCTTGGAATCTCACCACTGGTGAGGAAGATGTGTGTTAAAGGAAACTATGAGGAATTAAGTGAGAAATAATACTTTAACAGACTGACAGATAATCAGAATTGGAAGGGATCTTGTAGGTCATCTAGTCCAACCCCCTGCCCAAGCGGGGGTTGCACCATTGCACCTTACACCATTTCTGACAAATGGCAGTCCAATCTCTTCTTGAAAGTCTCAAGTGATGGCGCTCCCACAACTTCCGAGGGCAACTTCTGCTCCATTGGTTGATTGTTCTCACTGTCAGAAAGTTTCTCCTTATTTCCAGGTTAAATCTCTCCTTGTTCAGTTTCCATCCATTATTCCTTGTCTGGCCTACAGGGGCTTTAGAAAATAGCTTGACCCCTTCCTCCCTGTGGCAGCCCCTCAAATATTGGAAGATGCTCTCCTGTCTCCCCTGGTCCTTCTCTTCCCTAGACTAGCCATGCCCAGTTCCTGCAACCATTCATCGTATGTTTTAGCCTCCAGTCCCCTAATCATCCTGGTTGCTCTTCTCTGTACTTTTTCTAGAGTCTCAACTTCTTTTTTATAATGTGGTGAACAAAACTGGATGCAGTACTCTACTACTTAGTGAAGCATTTCATGGAGAGGAAAGGGAAACCAGAACAAAATGTACAGTATCGGGGGAAAGAAAAGATGAAAGGACAAAATGGGGGTGATTTTTTAAATTAAAGCTGTTAACCTTCTGGAAAGCCCTTAAAACCTGTTTTTTTAACCAGATTCAGGGAACTCAGGGACAGCCTGCAAGGTAGCGGTATAAGATTAAGTGATGTTTGTTCTGTGGCTTTCTCCCATTTTTTTATCTGTTTGTTTTATCTCTTTACTTTATCTGTTACTTTTACTTATATTTTTATTTTATCTGCATCTTGTGAAACCAGAACTTTTCCTTCGGAGAGGGACGGATAAACAGTTGTGGGGAAAAAGGTCACAGGGTTTTGTTTTTGTGTATGATAACCACAGTGAGATGTATGCACAAGGATGGAAAAGATTTGGCAATACATACCAGGAAGGAATGCTTGGTGGAACTTGCTGGGAAGGTCAAATTGGCCTGCTTAATTAGAGAAAAGACAATATCTATGTTTATTGCTGACAGAAAACCTGTGCTGTGCAGCCATTGTATGTGAATTGGATAGTTAGATAGCAGTTGTGAGCTGTCACCTTAAGGGAATGCATCATGGTAAATGTAGTTAAGGTATCCTGGGAAATGTAGTCCATGTCACGTGACCACATCTGTAATCCTGACTGGTCACTAAATTGACCTTTGATGGGTTGTGGGGGGGTTTCCTCACTCTTGGCTGAACTCACGGACTTGTGGTAACTGTTCTACTTCTACCACAATGAGATGCGGGAAAAAGGATAAGAGATCACCATCTTTTTACCTACAAGACAGATATGCAAAGGATTAGAATACAGAACAAAACCCCTTATGGATTATTCAAGAAAACCAGAAAAAAAAAAACTTATAAAGTTTTATTTTGACAATTAACTATGACTGATTATAGCAGTGGTGACTAACCTTTTTGGGCTCCCATACTGAAAATAGCGCATGCGCTCATGTGCATGTGCTCACGTGCCAGCACCCAGAAGGAAATGCATGCAGGGGCCCCCACGGCTCCTGCACATGCGCACGAGACCCCCCCCATGTGTGAACCCCCCGGGGGTGCGCATCTCTGGGCATGCACACACATCTCCTGCATAACCCCACCCCTTGTGCATGCACGCCAGATAACCGACAATCAGCTGGCGGGTGGGTGAGCAGGCTGCACACACACATACGCAGTGGGGCTCTTCCAGGTGACCTCTCGTGTGCTGGCAGAAGTGGCTCTGCGTGCCACTTTCAGCACGCATGCCATAGGTTCACCATCATGGGATTATAGAAAGAAGAGAATCACACCAAATTTAGAGGAAGTGATAAATCTACAATTGTACTTACAATGGCCATAAAGAAGATGTTTACAACCTTATTCTTCTTTCCTTTCTAGTTTTCTTCTGCTTTTTTCTTTTTGCCCTTTAACTTTCTCTTTTATTTCCTCTTTTTTGGTTTTGTCTCCTTTGTCAAACTGGCGGATGCGTCATGCACAGGCCATGCCCACCCCAGCTCCGCGAAGGGAAAAAAAAATCACGAAATGTCAGATGACTGCATTGTGACACCGTGAGTTTGACACCCATGCCTTACTTTATTTTAGTTTGTCTTTAAGTTTTACTCTTGTTTTTAAAACTTTTAATAATTTTTTTTTTAAAAAATGCATTTTGTCTTCTTAGCCTGACTCCTGAAAGGATCCAACTGTGTTTTTCTTTAATTTTTCCCCCCCAAAATTGCCATAGTTGCAGCTTTTATATACCCAGATTTTTCTGCAATGTAGATGCTTAATATCCATCTTAATATCCACCTTACTCAGATTCGCAAGCGGAAAGTTACAAGTCCTCAAGGAAGCAAATCTAGATAAGTAGTGGCCTAGTAAATCATGAAGGACGATGCTCAATTTTTGTAGCCAGCTTGGCTGCATGGTGAATGAGCCAAAAAGCAAAATGGTGAGACGGCAGGTTAGGAGCATAGCAATGGAATTTGTCCTAGATTTCCTAACTGAGGAAAAAAGCAAACTTCTCTCCACTCCCCAAAGGGGAACAGCTTCCCAAGGTTGTCCACAGGATATGGTCAAATAAACCAAGATGGTGGCTTTGACTGTGTTACTGTGCCACCCATAAGGAAGAATTTATAACAGAGCCAGTTTAGTATAGTAGTTAAGGTCCTGGACTAGACATTGGGAGTTCTAGTTCTCCCTTAATCATGAAAGTGTAGGAAGCCCCTCCCCCCCAGAGAATGAAATATTTTGGGGAATATTAAAAGAGGCAGAATATTATATCTCCCCAAAGGAGAAATGGAGAAACATGCTTTTAAAAGCAGAAAACACTCTCAGGCTTCTTGCATAGTGAAACAGCCTCCAGCAGATGCCTGAAGTCTTTAGAGATGGAAATGTTGTGCCTATTAAGAAAGACTGTGCCAATCTATTCACAAACAAAAACACCTCCAGCTCCAGTTGATGGGGTTAAGAAGGATAGAACAGGACTTTTAGGACATCATAGGATTAACCCGCCACCATTAGAATACTAAAAGCCACAAGGCTCACTACATTGCACAACCCCCTGGAGCATCTCAGAACCTTATAAAAATCCATGTACTCATCAAACCAATTTGTCAGCTGTTCCAGAAATACATGCTGTTGTTGGTTTTGCTCATCAATAAGCGGAGTCCTTCTTTCCAATTAGCCTCCATTTTATTTCCAGCACCTTTCTCCCTGATTGGAACTGGACTGGATTTTTCTTCCAGAGCCAGCTGGGTTCTAGTCCCAGTCTCCATCACTCAGCTCATCCTACCACATAGGTGGTTCTCGTGGGGAAAAGAGGAGATAGGAACATTATAGTATGTTCAGGTAGGCCTCGACTTATGACCACAATTGAGCCCAAAATTTCTGTTGCTGTGCAAGACAGTTATTAAGTGAATTTCATTCCATTTTATGACTTTTCTTTCCATAGTTGTTAGGTGAATCACTGCGGTTGATAAGTTTAGTAACATGGTTATTAAGTAAATCTGGCTTCCCTATTGACTTAGCTTGTCAGGTCACAGAAGATGATCTCCTGATTCTGGGACACTGCAACTGTCATAGGTACATGCCAGTTGCCAAGCATCTGAATTCTGATAATGTGATTGTGGGGTTGCTGCAACAGTTGTAAGTGTCACAAATGATCATAAGTCACTTTTTCAGGGCTGTTCTAACTTTGAACGGTCAGCAAACGAATAATTACAAGTTGGAGACTCTCTGAATATACAAATATACAAAATAAACCTAAATTTTAAAATTTGAAGCAACTTGACTATTGCAAAAATGTGACCAGGACTTGCTTCTGCCCTAATTAAGCACAAGTGGGGAAAAGGCCCCGAAATGCTGATCCTTTTTTTTAAGGCATCTTAAATTGGGGCCTATCACTACGAGGACATAAATTCTGTAGCTTCACAGAGATGCTGTTTGAAGAAATATTCCCTTTTCTCAGTTTTATTGCATAGTTCCAAGAACTGATGTAATGAAAGATGAACACAGTGCTCTCTCTGTCTCTCTCTGTCTCTGTCTCTGTCTCTCTCTCATTTCACCCTATCAGACTTAATTTTGCAAACCTCTTCAATATTTGCATTCCTCAGCATAGCATAGCATAGCATAGCATAGCATAGCATAGCATAGCATAGTATAGCATAGCATAGCCAGAGGTGGTATTCAGCAGGTTCTGGCCAGTTCTGGAGAACCGGTAGGGGAAATTTTGAGTAGTTCAGAGATCTGGCAAATCCCACTTCTGACTGGCCCCACCCCCATCTCTTCTCTGCCTCCCATTGAGTCCCAGCTGATTGGCTGGGTCTTCTTTTGTTGCCCTGCACAGGAGAACAGAGCTGGAAAGCAGGTTAGTGGGGTGGGGAGGGAATGGGGATTTTGCAGTATATCTGTCAGCCTTCAAGATTTTCTCCCTTTGCTTTGCATCTTTCAGCTGTCATAAGTAACGGGGGGAGGAGGGGGGAATGGTTATGGGAAGTGAGCTGGAGGGGTTACAAACCAGAACTGTATAAACTGGGTGTGGGTGGGGTACATTCTTGCTTAGGTTTCTCTTCTATGCTATGCGCAAGTGCAACCCTTTATCAAACTATGTCAAGGTCAATGGACAGAAGCCTCATCACCACCTGGAGATGCCCACATGATGATAAACACAACTTTTAATTGGATGAGCCAATTGAACTATTGGGGGTGGGAACGTTGCCATTACTTTGTATATGTGATTTACGCGCCCATTTTCTTAGATTCAGAATTCTTTTGTTGCTACCAGTTGATTTCCAGTAAAAGATATCTTTTCTCTGATTAAAGGAGTCTAAGTATTTCTTTCTTGGATTTTGAATGGAGCACCAGCTGACAATATCTTTCCCCTGTCATGCCCACCAAGCCACATCCACAGAACCGGTAGTAAAAAAATTTGAATCCTACCACTGAGCATAGCATAGCCATAGCATAGCATAGCGTAGCATAGAGTTGGAAGGGACCTTGGATGTCTTCTAGTCCAACCTCCTACTCAGGCAGGAAACCCTATGCCATTTCAGACAAATGGTTGTCCACTCTCTTCTTAAAAATTTCCAGTGTTGGAGCATTCACAACTTCTGGAGGCAAGTTATTCCACTGATTAATTATTCTGGAAGGAAATTTCTTCTAAGTTTTGGTTGCTTCATTCCTCGATTAGTTTCCGTACATTGCTTCTTGTCCTGCCTTTGGGTGCTTTGGAGAAAACTTGTAACGGAATATAAATCCTTCCATCCTCAGATGTCAGAACTGAAGAAGCTTCTTGGATGAGAAGCAAAATGTCTTCAGGAAAAAACAGAGTCCAATTGCCTCTTGAAAAAGCACCGTTGAGACAACCATGACCCGGATGACTGAGAATCTCCATAGATATGGCAGCGTTTCTCAATCTTGGGAATTTGAAGATAAGCATCCTTCAATTCTGGGAGTTCACCTATCTTACAATTGTCAAGACTGAGGAATGATGGTCCATGGCATCATTAAATGAAATATATGAATACGACATGAAACTCAATCCTAATAATGTTCCTCTTGCAAAAGAGATGAAATAGAATCTCTTGCTAGATACTGCTGGGAAGAGTCACAAATTCTGTTTAATGTCATTGTGTAAAAAACTTGGAAGACTAAACCCCTGGTTCTGTTGTTTAATGTCGTTGTGTAAAGCTGGAGAACTTAAGCTGCAAAGATGGAAATGTCTACCTCAGTGTTGTTGGAAGCAGGAGAATAACAAAAGTTGTGTGATTTATAGAAGTGTGCATTATTCATATCTGTTTCCTTGTAAATGATAGTAAATGTGTAATGTTGACAGAATGTGCTGAAGGAAGAGAGACCAAAGTGGCATTCGTAAACTTTCTTAACTTTCCCTCTTAGTACCTGAATTAAGTCATTTTGAGAATTCTTATAGAGGATTGAACAATAAAGTTGTCAAAAAGGTTCACCAAAAATGCCAAGTCACAAAAAAACAAACTGAAGTTAACAGTAACTGAGCTGAACAGTGTATGCAATCTAACTAGGGTCAGGCAACAGAATTAGGGATTTAGTCTTCCAAGTTTTTGGACTCGTGCTGGAGCCAATCCCCAGGGAACTTCTCTGAAGAACCTGGTGAGAGAGAAAATCTGGTGGTAGAGAAGTTCCTTGTAGATGGACTCCAACATGAATCCAAAAGCTTTGAAGACTAAACCTCTGGTCCCTGATTGGATCCTGCAAAGTTATCCTGGGACATGTATATTTGCTTCCATTGGTGAGTGTTTGCAATGCTGGATTTTATTCCACGTGTCCAACTAACAGATCCAACAAAAGCAGGCACTTTCAGGGACTTTAAAATCCACAAGGCAAAACTTTATTGAGTACATAATTTCAGCTCTGAAGGAAGCAAAACCAACTCTAAATTACTTCGCGCAAGCCTGCATAGCTAAGAAATAGGTTTCACCCCTCCTCCCATGGAAGAGATCACATGGTCTAGACTGTTTTGATAACAGTCTATATCTTGGCGGCCACCTGCAGAAGTGTCCTTGGCTCTCATGTTGAAGTCTAGAACCTCTGCTTTCCATTTCACCCTTCTCTGCCTCCCCCAGTTCTCTGGCAAGTTGAAAAGCAATAATATAATAACCTGAAGCTTAAACGTTTGTTCCATCTTGACACACCGTCAATTAAAAGGAGCCTGACGGTTCTCTGTATTGTTGGCCCCACTGTAAAAGGGGCTAGATACAACCTTGAAGAAGGAATGCAAGGTTGATTACGCACACATAAACTTTGCCCCAAAAAGAGAGGAGAAGAAGAAATTCAAGGTTGCTTCACCTTGATTTTGTTTAGCATAAGTGAAAACTCTGTCAGGCTTTCCAGATTCTGTTATTAAACACTTCCACAAAAAAGTTTCACTAGTTCTTATGTAGTTTGTTTCTTGGCCTGGCCTACCTTAAATGGCTACCTCCCGCCCCCGCCCCCGGTTTGCCAAGTTTCAGGGTCAGGTGCCCAGGCAATTCTTTTGGATTGGATCCAGAGACAACAAACACTTCAGTAAATAAAGAGATTTTTAAGCTTCATTATTAGCTCAAGCAAACTGATTTAAAATCCTAACATAAAAAGCAAGAAAGTTGATACCCAAATCTCATATAAGCTGTCAAGAGTTTTAAAAAAACAACAACAACAGAGATATTCAAGGGCAGCCATTTTCCACAGACCCCCATCCTAGGTTGTATGCAGAAGCGCCTAACAAATAATAGCAACCACAAGGGTTTTATTAAAAGTTGACACCATGACTTTGTGGTGCTATTATAATCAGGGGACTGCAAGACCTGATCTTGACTAGGTGACACATGGCTCTGAAATGGGAATTAAAAATCTGAAATTTTCACAGCAAGATAATCCATCTATCCAACCAATCATCCATCCATCAGGATAGAGCTGGAAGGGACCTGGAAGGTCTTCTAGTCCAACCCCCCCACCCCAGATCAAGCAGGAGACCCTATACCGTTCCAGACAAGTGACTGTCTAGACTTTTCTTAAAAACCTCCAGTGATGGAGCACCCACAATGTCTGAAGGCAACTAATTAACCATTGTTAGGAAGTTTCTCCTTAATTCTAGGTTGCTTCTTTCCTTGATTAGTTTCCATCCGCTGTTTCTTGTCCTGCCATCTGGTGCTTTGGGGCAGCCCGTCAAATACTGGAATACTGCAGAAGCTTTGAAGGTATCTGAAGATTTCCTTCCCTTCTTTATTCAGCAAGCAAGAATGGAAAGCAAGCAGGTTAGCTCAGAATGAGCTCTAAACTTCTAAACTTTTCTTAATACCAAGGAAAATCGAAACGTGTCACTAAAGTCCTCCAAACAAGAGTGGCTTTCTGCATTACCACTACATCCCCACTGCTAAGAAGCTTTTTTTTCTAAAAGTGAATCAGAAACTGCCTTCTTATAATTTATACTCATCATTCCATGCCCTGCACTCTGCAAAGAAAGAACAGATCTTGATGTCCATGGAGATTCTCAATCATCTAGGTCATGGTTGTCCCAAAGGTGCTTTTTCCAAAGTCAAAATCTGTTTGTCTCAAAACTGCTTTTTTTCTAAAAGGCAACTGGATTTTCTTGGTTCTTTTCCCCCTTGAAAATAAAATTAAAAGAAATGTTTCACTTCTCATTCAAGAAGCTTCTTCAGTTCTAACTGAAGAATCCTCCACCATTCTGTGAGAACTGAAGAAACTTCTTGGATGAGAAGCAAAACATTGTCAGTGTTGGATGGGAAACCAAGAAACTCCAGTTGCCTTTTGGCAAAGCACTTTTGAGACAAACAGCTCTTGACTTCCTTCTCTGCAGCATTATTTTCAAACATCGAAGGAATGGTACCAGGGCTCATGAATAAGTCCAACGAATTCTGATCACCCAGCATTTATTTTCTACCAACCAAATCTTTCTTGAGTGCCACCAGGCAAATCATAGTTGCAGTAATAATCTTCTACCCAGTTCCCCAGTAAGTGCTATTCCGAAGAGAGGCAGCACTTAGAGTTTAAAAACCTTTAATTTTATGTTATTTTATTGCTTCTTGAGTCATTCATGTTGTTAACTATCCTTGCATCGGCTGCGAGCAAAGGTATCTGGAGAATTTTTGCACGAGCTCCCTGCGTATTTTTCCATTGTGTTATAACAGTATTCCACTCTGTCCTCCCTCCCCATCCCCGATTAAAAACGATCAGACAAGCCATGTAACCATTTATATTTGTTATGTCTTATAACAGGCACGATTTTTCTTTGCATCTTCCCCTTATTTGCATAACTATTAATGTTAAGTGGCCTAAGGAACTTTTTTTCCCCCCTTCATGCAAATCACCCGACTTCCATTCTTCAATAGATAAATTTCTCTGATGTAGACTTTTAAAATGCAAATCTCCTTTTTGCATGATCTTTTAAAACGAAGCTCCTGTCGCATTTAAATGTAATTCTGAGTAGCATACCACACGTCCAGGTTTTTTTTTTAATAGATATATGTATGTATTATGTACTTTTATTGCTGTTTTGATGCTGTTCTATAAAAGATGGGCGTCTATATAAATGTTATAAATGAATAAATGTCCCTGTCTTTTTTCTTTTTCTTTCTCTCAGGAGCATTCTTTGCAGATTTTTTGATTGGAGGAATAATGAACTACGGCGAACATTTGCCACATTCTGTCACCAGTGGTTAAATTCAACTTGACAGCATTTAATTAACTAACAAGCAGAGTTTGATATAAGCCTTTAGCCAGAGCAAAATCCAACGAATGTCCAAATTTATTTCCAGTGGAATTTGCAAAATAATCCTTTGCCTCTCCCCGGTGAATACTACCATTTCGATTTGTGCCGGGCAGTGGTGGGATTCTGCATTTTTTCCTACTGGTTCTATGAGTGCAAAGCATGCATGCAGCATTCAAAAATTGCCCTCTGTGTGCCAGTGCTAATGAGCTGAGCTATTTTTTTTTAGCTCAGCTGAGGTGCGGCAATCCGCTATGCCACGTGCATCAGCTGAGCTAAAAAACAAGGGGATATAGGACAGGAAAGGGCGGGATTGGGTGTGTGTGTGGGGCCATCCAGAGGTGGTATTTGCCGGTTCTCCGAACTACTCAAAATTTCTGCTACCGGTGTGCCAAAAACTGGTCCTAACCGGCTGAATACCATCTCTGGTGTTGAGTCACCTTATAATCTCCCATTATGGATTTTAAAGGGGTGTCCCCGTTTCCCACTGTTAGGAGAAAGAAACAAGACTGTTCTCCTCTCTATAGGACAGGGGGCACCCAATCCTCGGGGCTGTGGATTGCCACCGGTCTGAAGCCCACTAGGAACTGGTCATGCAAGCCAGCAAACCCCCCATCTGTACACGTGCAGGGTCCAGGCAGAGCAGGAAACCATGCCCTCCAGTCTGTGGAAAAACTGCCCTCCACAGAACTGGTCCCCCATGTCCAAAGGTTGGAAGGGTCACTGCTATAGGAAGTATAATTTTATAGATCCCTGATATTTTCCCCTTCATTATTTTCACCCACCCAAGCCCCATTTTTTTCCCACAAAAAATAAATTTGGAATTTGCAAGCATTATTGGAAAGGATTTTAGGGATCTGCACAGTGTGTGGCACATGCACACATACATACACAAACACACACAATATCAAGATAGAATCCACAATGGCCTGACTGAAGTTCCACCAATGTAACGGTGTGTGAGTATGGCCTTGGGAGACAGGAGTAAGAGCTGCAGACTAGACAACAGTCAGATAAGAGGCATATTTTTCTACACAATGAATGGGACATAGCACACACACACACACACACACACACACACACAGACACACACACAAAATATCAAGATAGAATTCACAATGGCCTGATTGAAGTTCCACCAATGTAACGGTGTGTGAGTATGGCCTTGGGAGACAGGAGTAAGAGCTGAAGACTAGACAACAGTCAGATAAGAGGCATATTTTTCTACACAATGAATGGGACATAGCACACACACACACACACACACACACACACACACAAAATATCAAGATTGAATCCACAATGGCCTGAATGAAGGCCCACCAATGTAATGGCCTTGGGTGACAGGAGGAAGAGTTGCAGACTAGGCAATAGTCAGATAAGAGGCATACTTTTCTACACAAATGAATGGGATGTGGCAAACATCTCAGAAGAGACCCCCCCACCCAGTACCTTGGACTGCAAAGGGGAGAGGGGAGAGATGTACTTTCAGACATGCAAGATTCTGTTAATGTAACTTTACAAGAAAGACAGAGCTAGGTCTCCTGATGGTTTTTCTTGTCTGTATTGACTCACAAGGCTGGCCACCCATTTTTATGCACTTTGTAGTGTTAGCAATAAAGGAGAATATTTGTAGTTCAGGTTGAAATGAGGAGTCCTTGGTGTTTTCTGAGCTTGGTAGTTTTCTTGCAGATGTTTCATGACACAGCTGGAAGGGAGCTTGTGGAGTGGAAGAGGATTATGAGGTCCTTGGTATTCTCTGAGCTTGTTTTTTTGTTCTTTTTTTGCAGACGTTTCATGACCTAACTAGATAACATCATCAGTGCTAGAAATGGATGGGGTTTGCGGAGAGGGGGGAGGAGGAAGCGAAGGATGATGATTAGGGGTGTGCATAAGCACACCAACGTGCCTACCGTCCCTGTCCTATTGTTTCTTTTATTTTTCTTATATGTACCCATTTCATGGATTCATAACTATGTTTTTACTTATACCTATTATCTTGTAAGCAATTGACAGAAATAATTAAATAAATAAAATAAATGATGGCAAGAACTGATGCCACCTAGTTTGGGTAATGAAATGTCTGCAAAAGAAAAAAGAAAAAGAAAAAAGAACCAAGCTCAGACAATACTAGGGGACCCTCACTTAATGTGTCAACTTCATCTCTCTCTGTCTTTCTCTCTCTCTGTCTCTCTCTCTGTCTCTCTCTGTCTCTGTCTCTGTCTCTCTCTCTGTGTCTCTCTCTCTGTCTCTCTCTCTCTCCCTCCCCCCCCTCTCTCTCTATATATATCTGTATATCTGTATATCTATATCTATATGTATATCTATATGTCTATGTATGTATACACAAACACACACACACATGTATACACACACACATACACATTGATTTCTAAGTGAAAAGTGGGATGAGGACAACAAGGGAGAAATCTGTGGCCCTGTTGGGTCCCTAGCAAAAGTTGGGGTGTTCCACATCTACCCCCTTGATTGTTTAACTTAGCCCTGTCCTTTCTGAGGTCTGATGGAGAGAATCATACAAATATCCGATGTGCCATCCTCCTACATTTTGGCCCAAAAACATTCTGCCACTGCTGTTTTTTCTTTCTATCATTTCCTAATGATCTCCAGCAAGGAATGTGGCTTTTATTTTCACAGGGGCTGTTGTGTCTTCGAAGAAGGAAAAATGCAGCCGAGACGAGACGAGCCGAGCTCTAAGAACACTTGAAGTGTTGTTGGCTACTTGAAGAATGATCAAGCAGTCCCACAAATAGATTTGTGCGTTAACTTTTCCTTCTCAAGTGCTACCCAAAGATTGCTTAAACAGATTTGAGGAAGTGAGATGTGAGCAAGACTAGGGGAGGCGAGTGCTTTGGGAAGGATGCGGGATATCTACAGTATATCACAATTGGTGCAGCATGCTGGTTACCTAGCCCAGTAGTTGCCACATTTTGGTGGTGCGGAGAGAAACGTCACCCCCAAAGCACACACCCCCAAAGCAATTAATCCAGGCTGCGCAGGAACACAAGGCTTGTGTTGCTTGCATTGAGAACAACACAAGGTAGTGAGAGAACAGGGGAAAAGGTGGAGTGGGGGAAGTTGCCCCATTCACCCCACATACCTCGCCTGGCCATCGGGCTGCTTCTTTCTGCTTCTTTCTTCTTCTGCTTTCGGCTGCACACAAGGAAAGCAGCAAAAGTCTTTCTTTCTCTCCCCCAAACTCCACCAGAAATGCATCTTTGGGCCTTGCATCCTGCTCCAAGAGGCTGCTCCATTCTGCTGAAGTTTGGGGGGAGAGAAAGACAGACTTTTGCTGCTTCTGCTGATTTCCTTGCATGAAGCCAAAAGTCTCTCTCTCTCTCTCTCTCCCCTAAGAATGGAGCTGGAAATGGTATCCTGCGATCCCAAATAAAGAATGATCGATTGATAGGAAAATGGGGTGGGGAATTTTCCTGCAGACTTTTTTGGGGGGATTTTCCCAGGGTCTCTGGTCCACAAGATTTAAAATTATGAGTTTTGGTGGTCCCTGAGGTCCAAAAGGTTGGCGACCCCTGACCTACCCTATTCATCCAGGTGAGAAAAGTAAGGTTCTTTACTTAGACAAGATAAACCAAATGTACTGGTATAGAATAGATGATACTTGGATCAACAGCGGTACCGGTGAGAGGGATCTGGGAGCCCTAATGGACAATCTCTTAAATGTGAGCCAGCAGCATGTTGCAACTGCCAAAAGAGCCCACACAATCCTAGGCTGCATTGACAGGACGGACAGAATCAAAATCCCGTAAAGTGTTAGTACCGACCCTTGGCAATTGACTCATTTTATGACATTTGCAGTGTCCCGGGGTCATGTGATCCCCTTTTGCAAGGAGCCAAGTCAACGGGGAAGCCAGGTTCACTTAACAACCACGTTACTAATTCAACAACTGAGGTGATTCGCTTAACAAAGGTGGCAAGGGAGATTGCAAAGTGTAGCAAAATTCGCTTAACGACTGTCTCCCTTAGCAACAGAAATGGGGGTGGGGGCGCTGAATTGTGGTCGTAAATCCAGCACTACTTGTATATTTTGAATAAATCAAGTACAGTGGGTTTTTCGGGGGGCGCCGGAGATGGGCAGTAGAATTATGACACAAGAGTGGAAGCATTAGACTGCGAGGCAACAATGCAACAATTAATATATGTTTGCTTGTGAAGTCCTTAGCGATCTACGGGCCTGGTTTTTACTTGCAGGCATTTTGTCATCAGGGTGATGAAATTACCTAGTTGTTCTTAATCTTATCCAATCTACAAATAAACAAAGAAGTTCAGAGAGCACCCAAGACTCAACAGATCAACCCTGAGTTATCTACGTTGCCTTCAACATGCCTGCTTGTTTATTTTAGTAGACTTCTATGCTGCCCCACTGGATACCAACCAACTCTGAAGGGAATTACCTGGGTAAATATGTAAGGAGGTTTAAAACGAGGTAAAATAAAGAAAAAGTGATGCAATACTACTACGGTCAGGCAGTGCTCCATTCGAAATCCAAGAAAGAAATACTTAAGACTCTTTTAATGAGAGAAAAGATACCTTTTACTGGAAATGAAGTGGTAGCAACCATAGAATTCTGAATCTGAGGAATTAGGCGCATAAATCACATATACAAAGTGATGGAGTTGATCCCACCCCCAATAGTTCAAATGGTTCTTCCAATTAAAAGTTGTGAATGTCATCATGTGGACATCTTCAGGTGGTGATGAAGTTTCTCTCCGTTGACCTTGGCATACTTTGATAAAGGTTTGCAGCTGCGCAGAGAGAAGAAAGCTAAGCGAGAAATAGAAACCTAAGCAAGAATGTGCTCTCCCCCCGCCCAGTTTACACAATGCCAGTTTGTACGACCTCCAACTTGCTTCCCATACATCCCCCCTCCTCCCCCCCATTACTTATGGCAGCCGAAAGATGCAAAGCAATAGTAGAAAATCTTGAAGGCTGACAATTACTACTACTATTACGACTGCTACTATTACTCATCATTTAATCAGTGGGTGCAGCAAAACTGTACAAACTGACTACCTAGAATGTCATAAACGAGTTGTTAAAATCATTCACTGGAAAATGTGCCAAAAGTTTGGATTTGAGTATAGTAACAACTACCGAGAACATCAGGTTGAGAAGGTTCTGGAGAATGAAAAAGTCAAGATCTTGTGGGACTTCAGAATTCAGATGGACAGGCACTTGGCCCACAACACACCTGATCTAACAATAGTTGAAAAGAAAAAGGTTTGGTTCGTTGACATTGCAATACCTGGTGATGCACGAATTGAAAACACGCAGCAAGAAAAAAAATCACAAAGTACCAGGACTTACAAATTGAAGCTGAGCAACTTTGGAAGAAGAAAATGTGTGTTATCCCAATTGTAATTGGAGCCCTTGGAGCAACACCTAAAGGGCTACCTTGTTATCTGGAAATTCTGAACTTATCAGACTTGAATACCCTGATTCTACAAAAAACCACCCTACTTGGAACAGCTTATATCCTCCGACGCTACCTGAACAGCTCCTAGGTCCTTGGTTAAGACTTGAGCTGTTGAGCTACAACCAGCCACAAAGGCTGTGAATCTCACTAAAGATTAACCACAATAATGATGATGATGATGAAGATGATGATGACGACGATGATGAACTGGAGAAGATAACGTTATACAAAGACCTACAAATAGAAATAGAATGACTATGGGAAAGGCAAGCAAAGGTAGTACCAATAGGCGCCTTGGGTGCAATCCGAAAACAACTGGAGCACCACTTGAACACCATAGGCATTGACAAATTTGCCATCGGTCAATTGCAGAAGGCAGCTTTACTTGGAACGGCTTCCATCCTGCGGCGATATCTGTAACACCATCAAGCGTCAAGACTTGTCTATCCCAGGTCCTTGGTAAGGATTCGATAGGTAGACAAAAATGCCAAACCCAGTCTGAACATCTGGTTGACTGTGATAATAATAATAATAATAATAATAATAATAATAATAATAATAATAATAATAATAATAATAATAATACATATCATGCCCCAAGACATTATCGATTAAACACACACAAACATCCCAACTGCAGGAGAGAACAATGTTTACTACATCCATCTCAACATAGGCTATGTTATAGAAAAACCATTTAAACCACATCAATAGTTTTTCTAAATCTATAAAAAGTGGGTTGGATCAATTGGATTGGTTTTTTTTATGGGGTGGGGGTAGAAGGGGATGCTTTTCCAAAAAATGGGAAAATAATTGAGGAGGTTATCTGTGATCCCACCGATGAGTGACATCTCTTCCTAATCTAGCTGGATGAGCAAATAACATCAGATGGTTGAAGCCCTGGAGATATTGGTCCTGAGCCATGAAGGGCTTTGAAGGTGAAAGCCAGCCCCTTAAATTAATTATATTTTTGAATTTGGCTTTTTAATGAGATGTTTTCTTTTCGTATATGTTAAATCTTATTGCTAATGCAGTTAGAAGCCCATCTTTGTTAATCAGCACAAAAATCTTTTAAATCACCAAAATCGACAGACTTGTAGAATCAGGATATATCCAGTAGCCACTTGAGATGGAAATTAGGAAAGTTGTTCCCCAGTGGTGGGATTCAAATTTTTTTTACCTCCGGATCTGTGGGCGTGGCTTGGTGGGTGTGGCAGGAGGACACTATAAAATCTCCAGTCAGAGGTGGTATTTGCCCGTTCTCCGAACTACTCAAAATTTCCGCTACCTGTTCTCCAGAACTGGTCAGAACCTAATGAATGCCACCTCTGATGTTGCCCCAATAAATCCACTGGGCATCAGGTTGTCAAAAGCTTGTCCAAGCTTTGATGAGACCAAGATGGCTGGCTTTATGTATACAAAGCTTAAGTGTTGTTTTGATCATGGAATTTGTCAGCTTGCAGATGAAATGTTGACTTAGATCCACCGGCCGATAGTTGTAGCACAGATTAAAACAGAATGTTTAGCACTAAGGAAGCAATGACTACTTAGCCAAATTAACAATAATGGGGCAGGAATACAAAACAGGGATGATCTAAGTGACAGGAGACCCACAAAGAAGAAAGAATGAGAAGACTTTACAAAAGGAAAAATCTCAGGTTTCACGAGATTAAAAAGAGTTGTTTTCCCTTTCAGCTTTCAGCTTCTAATCCTTTGAAAAATAAAGCCTTTGTAATAAACACGTACATGTACACATAGCCAGAGAGCATCAATCGAAAATTGACAGTGGTGGTGGTGGGGGCACAATGGTAATTGTGAGAGGTTATAATGAAATATGATATATTGATAATGGTTTTTTAAATAGCAGGATGGGAGAACTATCATAAACTTTCAACATTTCCTTTTGTCTCCTCAAATTTGGACTTTTTGGAGACTGCTGAAATGATATGACAGGAGGGCCAGTTAGGGGAAACGTGTTATCTGCTCTGGAAGAATATTCTCTGCCTTAATGCCTAGTGCATAAGGCAGACTGCTGTTTCCAATTGTGAGAACAAAGAACGTTGTGCATAACCAGAAATATTTACATCTGGAACAGTCTTCCACCCACTGCAGCTAGTCTGAAACGAGTTCCTCTAGCAATCCTAGGCTGCAATAGAAGCAAGATCGCATACACACAAGCGCTTGGCAAGGGGCATCTATTTATGATGGTTGCAGCATCTTGAGGTCATGTGATCACCATTCGCAATCTTCCCGGGGTGGGGGGGGATTCCAACAAAGAAAGTCAATGGGGGGACGTTGAATTCGCTTCACGACCACATGATTCATTTCATGACAGCTTCAAAAAATGTTGTAAAATCAGATGCAGCTCACTCAAAGACTGCCTCACGTAGCAATGGAAGTTCCCATCTCAACAGTGGTCATAAGTCAAGAGCTGCCTATAGCCCTGATAGCGAACCAATGGCACATATGCCACAGGTGGCACACAGAGCCATTTGTGCCAGCATGCGAGCTGCAGGCAAACTTATCTCATTGGGCATGCGCGCGCCTCACAGCTGATTTTTGGCCGGTTTGAGGTCTTTTCGGCCTCCCAAAGGCTTGAGGAAGGCTTCTGCAGGCTTCTTCAGGCTTTGCAGGCCGAAAACTAGCCCTGTTTTGTCACTTCCTGTTTTTCCGAAAATACCGGAAGTGACAAAACGGGGTAGTTTTCAGCCTGCAGAAGCCTGCAGAAGACTTCCTCAAGCCTCTGAGATGCCGAAAAAGGCCTCAAACCAGCTGAAAATTAGCTGGGAGGCGCAATGCAGGTAAGGGGGAAACGGGGTGGGTGGGGATTACACGTGCATGCGTAGGGAGCATGGGGGGGGGTGCTCATTGCCTTCTGGGTGCTGGCACAGGAGCCCAAAAAGGTTACCAACTACTGGCCTATAGTAGGCACTTAACTCCTTTTGAGTGACAATTGTGAATAGGGCTACCAGCTTGCCGGGCGGGGGTGGGGTGGGGACACACACCACCCAATCTGGTCTTTAGCAGCAGTTTGATCTGTAAAAAAGCTATTAAACATCTTTTCCAAGGTCAAGTAAAGACACAAGATCAGGAGCTGGATAAAAAAATGACATCCCTGAGTAGCGGTGATGATGATGATGATGATGATGATGATGATGATGATGATGATGATGATGATGATATCCATTCAGTCATGTCAGACTGGTGATTCTTTGGGCCAGGTCTCTTTACCTCTTCCAATCTTGCACTACTTCTTTGAGTGGTTCTATGTTCTTGCTGGTACCAGGTTTGAGGGTGTCCAGCCATTGTGTCTGGTTGCCCAGTAATATCATTCTTCCTCTCTCCGACCACCCGTGGGAATGTTCCCAGGAGAAAGTATTTTGCTTTGGCTACAAGCCCCAGCTTTCTCTCTATTCCCCCCTCCCTAACCCTCAGCTCTAGTGCAGCCACACTGAAGCCTCAAAATGGCCTCCGTCAGGTTAGCTTTGCGGTAGACGCTACCTGTATTCCATTTCTACCAGTGGTGGGATTCAATTTTTTTTACTACCGATTCTGTGGGCGTGGCTTGGCGGGCTTGGCAGCGGAAGGATACTGTAAAATCTCCAGCCTGAGGTAATATTTGCCGGTTCTGTGTGAAGTACTCAAAATTTCCGTTACCAGTTCTTCAGACTGGTCAGAACTTGGCTGAAGACCCACCTCTGATTTCTACCCATTTTATAGATTTTTCCCCTTTGAACAGCTGCACACGTGTCCAGAGTAAAAACAACCTAGAGGCTTGGAAAACAGAGTCTATGGACTCCAACTATAGTTCTGAACTTGGCTCTTGCAGAACAGAGGTGGTATTCGGACCAGTTCTGGAGAACCAGTAGGGGAAATTTTGAGTAGTTCGAAGAACTGGCAAATACCTCCTCTGAATGGAGATTTCACAGTCTCCTTCCCCTGCCACACCCACCAAGCCACGCCCGCAGAACCGGTAGTAAAAAAATAAAATGAATCCCATCACTGTTGCAGAAGGCTTTTCAAATTAAAGCAAAGACTGCAAATGTCCATAAGGCCAAAGGTTGTTCGTTCTTGATTTAAAGCCAAAGAGCTTGTTTGGAAACCTCTTCTGTGACATGAGAAAAAGCATTTAAAATGACCCTGGAAAGGCTCAAACTGCCGACAAGCTCAGCTTAAGCAGTGGAATCATTTTAAGGAGTACATTTCCTCCCGACTGTAGATGAAGAGCAGGATTTCATTAGAACAGGAAAGCAATTAGAGCTAATAAAGATAAACAGAGCTGCGCTGGGTGCCTGCAGAATAGGAAATTATAAACAAGAAGCTGAGAAGAGGACTGACTAATCCAGGGAACTGAGTGGGGATGAAAGATAGAAGCTGCCGGGGTTTCCTATAGGGAAGTATGCTTTAATTCACTTCCTTTCTGCTGCTATTGCACTTAATCACAGCTGGGAAAGGGAAAAAAAAAATCCACGAGGCTGTGTTTTCTCCACTAAAGGTTGAACAGCCTCTGGATCAGTGGTGGATCAGTTTTGATGGCACACTTCTGGGAATGGAAAACACAAGATGGGCCAAAGAGAGTTCAGGAAAAAGGACCAAACTGAGCAAGATGTAAATGTATCAGAAAACCAATCTAAGTGGACAATGCTTCCTTGACAAAATGATCAAAATTCTGAATATAATTCTATCTATCTATCTATCTATCTATCATCTATCTATCTATCATCTATCTATCTATCATCTATCTATCTATCATCTATCTTTCTATCTATCTATCTATCTATCTATCATCTATCTATCATCTATCTATCTATCATCTATCTATCTATCATCTATCTCTATCTATCATCTATCTATCTATCTATCTATCTCTATCTATCTATCTATCATCTATCTATCTATCATCTATCTATCTATCTATCTATCATCTATCTATCTATCTATCATCTATCTATCATCTATCTATCTATCATCTATCTATCATCTATCTATCTATCTATCTATCTATCTATCATCTATCTATCTATCTATCTATCTATCATCTATCTATCTATCTATCTATCTATCTATCTATCTATCTATCATCTATCTATCTATCATCTATCTTTCTATCTATCTATCTATCTATCTATCATCTATCTATCATCTATCTATCTATCTATCTATCTATCTATCATCTATCTATCATCTATCTATCTATCTATCTATCTATCTATCTATCTATCATCTACCATCTATCTATCATCTATCATTATCTATCATCTATCATTATATGTATCATCTATCATCATCTATCTATCATCTATCTATGATCTATCATCTATCATCTATCATCTATCATCTATCTATCATCTATCTATCATCTATCTATCTATCTATCTCTATCTATCTATCTATCTATCATCTATCTATCATCTATCTATCTATCATCTATCTATCTATCATCTATCTATCTATCTATCTATCTATCTATCTATCTATCTATCTATCTATCATCTATCTATCATCTATCTTTCTATCTATCTATCATCTATCTATCTATCTATCATCTATCTATCATCTATCTATCTATCATCTATCTATCTATCATCTATCTATCTATCATCTATCTTTCTATCTATCTATCTATCTATCTATCTATCTATCTATCTATCTATCTATCTATCTATCTATCATCTATCTATCTATCATCTATCATCTATCTATCTATCATCTATCTATCTATCTATCTATCTATCTATCATCTATCTATCTATCATCTATCTATCTATCTATCTATCTATCTATCTATCTATCTATCTATCATCTATCTATCTATCATCTATCTTTCTATCTATCTATCATCTATCTATCTATCTATCTATCTATCTATCTATCTATCTATCTATCTATCTATCATCTATCTATCTATCTATCTATCATCTATCTATCTATCATCTATCTATCTATCTATCTATCTATCTATCTATCTATCTATCTATCTATCTATCTACCTACCTACCCACCTTCCTCCAAAACTCTTCTGCCTTTGAATCCTAAAAGGGACCATCATTTTCAGGATCTGCATGTTCTTAGATGCTCTGTTGGAAAGCCTTGTAGACTAGAAACAAGCAACCTCCTTCATGGATCAGCTTGGAGAATAGCAAGATCATCCTTGATCGGTCAACTTAGTTGGAAGATCTCCAAGTATTTTCCTGGATATCAGTTTAAGAATGGGAACAAGGATATAGACATATCTGTCAAGCACCATGGAAATCAGAAGATCCAGGCAGTTCAAATGGGTATCAAGGTTTATTTCAAGCTTAAGTTCTCTACAAAAATCTGACCTACTAATGGCCTAAGCAAATTGGCGGTAGATACGGTAGAATTAATTCAAGGTGGGCTGGACTTAGTTCTCCTGTGGACACGAAGGGACTCATGACTAATGATGCATTTGACTCCTCCTTCAGGCTCAGCTTGGTCATCTCCTACAATCCCCATTTTCTTGTACACTTTTCCTATACCTCTATATCTTGTTTCTGTCTTTTGTAGCTTCTTTTCCTTTCCCTCTTCCCTCTCTTCTTCTCCCTCCCATTTTTATTCCCTTTTCTATCTGATTCTTCCTTCTGTGATCTTCCCTTCTGCTTCTTCCTGATATTATCATTACTTTTCAAATTACTTTTTTGGGGGGGTTGTTGCTCAGTGCTTAAGTTTTTAACTCCCTTCCCCTCCTTTCTTTTTTTTTAACCCCACTTAAAATTGCTTGGTCATTAAAGATGGCTTCTTCGTTGCCCCGCCCTTCTTGTTCTGCCAGAGTTTCTTGTTGTTTTTGGTAGTTCAAGATCTCCATTTCTAAAAATTGAAATACGAAGCCAAAAGATCCTCTTCTGTCTTGTGCTTCTTCTTTTTGTTCTTTAAGTCTCATTTTTAACTCTTCAAGGAGTGATGCCATTTTAAAAAAATTTAAGCAACCCCCAATTGATTTTATTTTATTTCATTAGGATCCTCCATCCAAAGTTCCAGGAATCATCCAATAATCCAAAACTGTTTCTTGCTTCTTTTCTCACTTTCTCTTTCCAGGGGCTTTGTTCTCTTGTATCAAAGTTTCAGCTACAATGTATCTTTTGCAAGCCTTGTTAAAATTCAACTATCGATTTTTTTTTAGTTCCAGGTGGTCTCCTCCATTTTCCAGATTCCACCCTCATTTTTCCTTTTTCCCTCCGCTGCTTTCTTTCTTTTTTTAAAGAAAGTTTTTAAATTATCTAAGAATCTTTTATCCCTTTGACACTTTATTTTCAGCTAGAAATAGCCTGATAATGTCAAAGTGGATTAGTATCAATTTCTTATTCAAATCTCTTCTTAATGTTCCAAGTCAGTTAAAACTGTCGATGTTAGAGGGAAAAAAAGCCAATTCTGTTTTCTTTCCCTTTCTCTTTTGCAGCTTAAAATCTTTTTTAGGAATAGTATTAGTCTTTAAAATTCAGGTTCCAGGTACCTTAAATAGATGTTCTCCATTCAACCCGGTCAGTCAAACTTTCTCCATTAAACTTCCTCCTGCACAATCTTGTCCGGTCAGGTTCTTCTTTGAGGTGGCCATTTCTGACCACCGCTGCAACTGCCTTTGGGAAAGGGAGTGATGGCCGGTGGAGGAGGAGAGATGTGGCTCTCTTCAACCCCACTGACAGCTCCCCCTTCTTCACCACCTCTATGGGGTGGCTTTGGCCCCAAATCCGGGAGGCTTGGGGCGCACCAGCGGCGAGCACAGATCAAAACTGCGATCGTGATTTTGGTCCGTTGCCGAAGAAGCCCAAACCGGAACTCACCTTAAAGCGCCAGCAAAGCTTGAGTTAAGAGCATGAGTTGTCCACTCAGGAACCTTCAGAGGAAAAAAAAATCTCAATTCAGAAGACACCTCCCTTCTCTTCTTCTTCCTCCTACATCCCAACTCAGAGCCATTCCTGCCACGAAGTAATTTATACTTTACCAAAACTGCAGTCATATATTTAACCTATCAGGTTTGTAAAAAATAAAATAAAATGGGGTAAACAGGCAATTACCCAAAGACAGTGTTGGTTTTGACTAAGTTGTTAGTTAGTTTGCCCTCTCTTTTTTGGCATTTGGTCTTCTAAGCTCTTCAACAGATGGAGCAGGGTTCCTGGTGCAGTGAAGCTAAGGAAAACAGTCTGCTCGCAGAGAATAGCTTCCAGGCTCCAGTGTTTGCTGTCAGAAGGAGAAAGCAATTAGAGCTTTCTTTCTGGACATGAGAGGGCCAGTGTCAAGGTCTCCCAGCTGTGTGCAGAAAGAGGCATATATATATACAGTATATAAAAAGTGCACAGAATGTAATTAGCACCAGAGGGAAAACCTACACGCACAGATGCACCAACTTTAGCAGTGTGGTCCAAGACTGATTATTGTGAATGGCTGCTCTTCTTTGTGTTAGGATGAATTGGGAATACACTTTAAAATAATACAAAAAAACCCAACAACAAATGTTTATTTGTGCGTTCAAATTCTTCCTTGCTTCTGAGCCAGGAAAAGATGCTGGAGACGTTGTTCAAAAATCTATTGTTTTGATTTCTGAGCACAGAAAATTCGATGTAGTTTTTGCTTCCAAATGCCATTTGTCTTTTGAGGGACTTCAGAGATTGCAAAAGTAGATTTTAGGAGGGATAATGTATATAGAGAATGTCTTGGGATTCTATACTATGTACACAGCATATACAAAAAGAGGAGAAGGCCAAAACACACAAGGCGGACCTAGAAGAAGATGGGGGGAAAACATCAAAGACATGCTACGACACCATCGAATAACAATGACTGAGGCTGTCAGAAGCGCAAGAACCAAAAGTTACATCTCCTTCAACATTCACAGTGGTAAAAAGAAGGAGAAGAGGAAGGAGAAGGAGGAGTAGAAGGAGGAGGAGGAGGAAGAAGGAAGAAGGAGAAGGAGAAGGAGAAGGAGAAGGAGAAAGAAAGAAAGAAAGAAAGAAAGAAAGAAAGAAAGAAAGAAAGAAAGAAAGAAAGAAAGAAAGAAAGAAATGTATTTGGAGATACCTCCTCATCTCATCCTTGTAACGCTCTGTGAGGTTGGCGGGGCAGATAGTCTTGTGGTGAGCTCTATCATGGAATGGGGATCAGCTAAACCTGCCTCAGAGCCAAAGATAATATGGCAGGTGACATGACTGAAGAAATCGATCATATTGATTCAGGTTTCCTGATGTCACAGCACGAGGATTATGGAATTCACCGCTGTAAAAGTTTTAAGGCACACAGGAGCTGTGTTGCAACAAGCCGACAGCTTCCTCCATCCCCAAATCACGAAGTCTAATGAGCTTAGCCTTAGCAAGTTTTCCCCTTCTGCCTGAAGAGATATATTCTATTACCATTGGCAGCCTTTGTGACTATGGCGTTTTACAAGCATTCTTCTCTTGTCATTATAAGCATAGCAACTTCTTTTTTGTTCACCATCTGGCAGGTTTCTGTAGCTGTCTCGGTGATTGGGGAAGTGCATGGTAGAAACAGCCCAGTTCTGGCTTGCAGAAACCAGTTGGATTTGAGAATGTTACAAACAGCAGGAAAGTCCAGGTCTTTCTTTCATGCCTCAGAGAAACTACTTGCTTATTTATTCATTTTATTGCTATCTCACCTTTCCTTCCGGAGCCGAAGGAGCATAAAATATTTATTGATCTAGTGTAGGGCTCTCCAAACTTGGTAACTTTAAGACTTGTGGACTTCAACTCCCAAAATTCCCTAACTAGCTATCCTCCTCCTCCTCCTCCTCCTCCTCCTCCCCCTCTTTTCCTTTTCCTCCTCTTTTTTTCTTCTCCTTCTTCCTTCTTCTCCTTACTTTTTCCTTCTCTTCCTCCTCCCCCTTCCTCTTCCTGTTCCTTCTCCTTTCTCCTTCCTTCTCCTTTTCTTCTTCTCTTCCTCCTCCCCCCTCCTCCTTCTCCATCTCCTCTTCAATAGCTGCCCGTTTCACAGACAGTGACTATGGGCAACATATAAATAAAACAATAAACACATAAAGCAATATTTAAAATGTTAAGAATGATTATTAAAATAGTATTATTAAATAACCATATAATAAAAGGTTGTCACCCTTCAAATCCTTTGTGGTTTGGGATTGTGTTATCCAAAGGGACCATCTATTTCCAGAAGTTTCTACCCATCTAATTTGGTCCAGGAAGTTGGTCAGTCTCATCAGCCAAGGAATCTGGAACATTCTCTCCTCAGGACTGAGCATGATGCTGATTCTGTTGGCCTTTTGAAAGGCTGTGAAGACCTGGCTTTATGCATTGGCCTGGGAGTCCAAGGGTGTGGAAGTTCCTGTTTCTGGAGTGCAGTGCCCTATAGCATCGTTTTGAGGGTAAAAGTTGAAACAGTTTATGTCCAGGACGTGAAGTGTCTGTAAATATGATCCAGGACGATACTGTGGTTGATAATATCAAAAGCCACCAAGAGGTCAAGTAGGGCAAAGATGGATGCACAAAACCCACCCCAGCCATGCAGGTGTTCCATCCTGTTTTTTTCCCTACTACAATCATTCTGCAAGAGAGTTTGGCTGAGAGAAGGGGATTAAAACGTGGGTTTTTCTGTTCCTAGTTCAGCACCTTCACAGCCAGATCTTACTTGCTGGTGGGCACAGAAGAGTCCTAAATCCCTGTAATTCTACCCAAGAAATAAATAAACATTTTGCAAAAATAGCCTTTCTACTTGAACTTCTGAGCTCCAAATATACCAGCTGTCTCTGACCTCTTGCTTTGCCCAGAGGTCCCCATAGGCAAGTGTGAATTTACTGGCAGGTTTTCTTGTGAAAACAGTCTTCCCAGTATCTTGATTATAATTTAAAGCAAAGTATACAATTTAATAAGATCGCCCACACTAGAAGACTCTTGGCAGCTTATTAGATTTATTTTAAAAAGTTAAACCTTCTCCAACTCAGATTAAAATAACTAAAAAGACTAAAACCCCCAACAGTCCAAAACAAAGCAAAAACAATACAACAGGGATTCATCAATAACGTACACTCACCCAGCCACAACTCTGGGTTTAAGTAGCTTTCTGGAGTCCCAGGGTAGTGGACATCCACTGAATCTTTTGGGGGGCAGGTCTATGCTGTTCCATTTTGGGTGCTGTTGACACCTTTAAACTTCGGTGTTGGAGAAGACTCCTATGGAGAGTTAAGAAACCAAAGCGATGGGTCACTGAGCAAATTAACTCAGTGTTCTAATTCAAGGCATAAATTTCCAAGCTCAAATTATCCTATTTGGGACATTATGTGAAGACTCTTTGGAGAGGGCTCTCATGCTAGGATAGGTGGAAGGAAAGAGCAGAAGAGAACAACTAGCAGCTATCAGGTGCAAATAAGGAAGAACATTTGCTCAGTTCGAAGCACTGAAGAGTTTATTAATGCTACTTACATGCACACAAGAATCTGGTCAACCTTACGGTCAAAGATAATTGGCGGACTTGGGTCTCTTGTGGGAATGCAATGATTCTAAATTGGTAACATCTTTAACCCTGCCTTCCAGCTTAGCCTGCTCTTCTCCTACAGCAGCAAGGAGGAGGGACTCAACTATAGTGCTGACAGATGCACCGTTGGAAGACCTAAAGGGCTAAATTAAGGAAAGACAGATGGAAAAAAAATCTATGTGGTTGCTAGGAATCAAAAATATATTGGTGGGGGGATTATCAATCAGTAGGCAATCCTTAGCATATCTGTTTCAACAAAGTTCTGGTGAATTTCATACTTCTCACACTCCCTTCTTCTTTAAAATGTAAAATAGAGTTTTCTTCCGTCTTTCAACCAAACCTTCCACTAAAAACCTTGCTGAAAACCTTTCAGCCCAGTCCTAAAAACAACAGAATAATAGAGTTGGAGATCTTCTAGCCCAAACCCCTGCTCAGACAGGAAGCCATGTACCATTTCAGACAAATGATTGTCCAATTTCCAGTGATAGAACATCCAACGCTCTGGAGGTAAGCCATTCCACTGATTAATTGTTCTAAGTGTCAGGAAAGTTCTCCTTATTTCTAGGTTGATTAGTTTCCACCCATTGCTTCTTGTTCTGCCTTTAGGGGCTTTGGAGAATAGGTTGACCCCCTCTTCTTTATGGCAGCCCTCAAATAATGGAACACTGCTAACATTGTCACCCCTAGTACTTCTTTTTACCAAACGAGACATACCCAATTCCTGCAATTGGAGGACTTGGGTCTCTTGTGGGAATGCGATGATTCCAAACTGATAACATGCTTAACCCTGCCTTCTTCATATATTCCCCCCCACCCAATCCCCTTATTATCTTTGTCACTCTTCTCTGCACTCTTTCTAGAGCATCAACATCTTTTTAAATATTTATTTATACACAAATGTTTAGGTGAACCCTTTTCAACCTTGATGTCCTTTGTATGCACTAGAGTACAAAGAATCAGACTTCTCCGTCATCCTGGTAGGTGTCATCTCAACGGGTTGATAGGATGTCAGGTCTGAGTTGGTTTGGACCTAAGACTAACAAGCAATCAGGAGCTGTAACAAATTGGCCTTATGCATTCCAGATGACGGACACTAGTTAACAATCTGGTTGCAGCATTTTTAAAGCAAGTGTAATTTCTGGACCAGCTTCAAAGATAGTCTTGTGTACAACATGTTTTGGCATTCCAATCCGGATGCAAACAGCAACATAAATAACTGTGGCAGGAATCTACCCTTTCCACAATCCCCAGTGGCAATTGAAGATTGATTATGCATTGTATCATAGGATGTAGTACTTCTAAGTGCCACACTGTCTGCCATGAGACTGGAAAGAAATTGATCCAAGATGAGCTGCTTAAGGTTTGCTGATGGGAGTTAATAGATACTCCTGTGTATTGTACAACAGCAATAGCACTTAGATTTATGACACCTCACAGTACTTTATTACACTCTCTGCATAGTTTACAATGTCCGTGTATTGCCCCTAACAATCTAGGACTTCATTTTACTGACCTCATAAGGATGGAAGTCAACCTTGAGCTGGTCAGGATTGAACTCCTAGCAGAGGGCTGAGTCAGCTTGCAGTACCGCATTTTAACCACTGGGCCACCAGGGCTCTCGTACAAGCATTGCTCTTGTGCAGATTAGACTTCTGTAGCTCTTCCAACTTGGACAGGCTCCGGGTGCGTGTACTACAACTCCCCGAATTCTCCAGCCTGTATGGACACTGCTGAAACTTGATGTTCACATACCAGGAGGGTACCAAAATTGGGAAGGACCGCCCAGAAGACAAGCTCAGGATCCAAAAAGACCTTGACAGACTTAAACAAAGGGCCCTTATGCAACAAAATGAAATTTAATGTGGAGAAAAGCAAGGTTTTACACCTGGGAAAGAAAAAAACCAAAGGGATAAATACAGGTTAGGTGAAACCTGGCTCAAAAACAGTAACTGTGAGAGAGACCTTGGAGTCCTAGTAGATGATCACTGAAACATGAGTTAGCAGTTTGCGGCAGCAGCCAAAAAGGCTAATACAATCCTTGGTTGTATAAATACAGGCGTAGAACAAAAACCATGCAAAGTATTAGTACCACTTTACAAAGCCTTAGTAAGACCACATCTGGAACACTGGCATCTCGTTTTGGTCACTCCCATCACAAAAAGGTGTCAAGACTTTGGAAAAAGTGCAAAGAAGAGGAACTAAAATGATTAAAGGCCTGGAGCCTAAAACATATGAAGAATGGCTGCAGGATTTAGGTTTGGCCAGTCTAGAGGAAGAAAAAAAAGGACTAGGGGGTGATATGGTAGCAGTCTTTCAGTGTTGAGGGGCTGCCACAAAGACAAGGGGGTCAACTTATTTTCCAAAGTACCAGAAGTCAAAACAATAAACATTGGATGGAAATTAATCAAGGAGAGAAGCAACCTGGAATTAAGGAGAAACTTCCTAACAGTGAGAACAATTAACCAGTGAAACTCCTTTAGGCGCCAACAGTAGAATAGAATGGAATGGAATAGAATAGGAATAGAATAGAATATAGAATAGAATAGAATAGAATAATGAATAGAATAGAATAGAATAGAATAGAATAGAATAGAATAGAATAGAATAGAATAGAATGGAATGGAATGGAATGGAATGGAATAGAATAGAATAGAATAGAATAGAATAGAATAGAATAGGGAATGGAATGGAATGGAATGGAGTGGAGTGGAGTGGAATGGGAGTGGAGTGGGATGGGACGGGACGGGACGGAACGGAACGGAACAGAACAGAACAGAACAGAATAGAATAGAATAAAGAAAATAGAATAGAATAGAATAAAGAATATAGAACGGAATTAGAATAGAATAAAGAAAATAGAATAGAATAAAGAACATAGAACGGAATTAGAATAGAATAAAGAAAATAGAATAGAATAGAATAAAGAAAAATAGAATAGAATAAAAAAGAATAACAGAGTTGGTACGGACCTTTGAGGTCTTCTAGTCCAGTCAGTCCCCTGCTCAAGCAGGAGAACCTATGCCATCTTAGACAAGTGGCTGTCCAGTCTCTTCTTAAAAACCTCCAGTGATGGAGCTCCCACAACTTCTGAAGGCAAAGCTGTTCCACTGGTTAATTGTCCTCACTGTTAGGAAGTTTCTCCTGAATTCCAGGTTGCTTCTCTTTTTGTTTAGTTTCCATCAGTTGTTTCTTGTCCTGCTTTCCGGTGCTTTGTAGAATAATTTGACCCCCTCTTCTTTGTGGCAACCCCTCAAATACTGGAATACTGCTATCATGTCCCCCCTAGTCCTTCTTTTCTCTAGATTAGCCAGATCCAATTTTTTGCAGCTGTTCTTCATATATTTTTGTCTTCAGGCCTTTGATCATCTTAGTTGCTCTTTTCTGCACTTTTTCCAAAGTCTCAACATTTTTTAAGTAGCATTAAGTCGACTTGCTGTTAACGTGCTTTGAATGTCACTGTTCATTATTGTTATATTTTTATTTATTGAAGAAAATGACAGCACAAAGAGCAAGGTGACGTTGTTTTTGGTAAAATCACCATTGGAATAACAAAAATCTATTGTTTTCATAAACATTTGTTCAGTCTCTTTTTTCTGTCTAATGTGCCAGAGAGATGATACCCTGGTAGAGGCTTTTACAGCCAATATCTGTTGGATAGTGTTGAGCTTCAGAGTTTAGTCATTATGGTTTAGATAACAGAGTTTTAAAAATGACCATTCAAAAGCTGATATGAACCTAGGACCAGGGATGGCCCACCATCACCAAAATGACTAATCAGGATTGGGCATAACAATGAACCAATCAGAAACCAGGCCTCACTGATCTGCACCAATCCTAAACCAGTTTGGCTAAAAACCAATCAGAAGTCAGGTCACCTATGTAGGCAATCCTTGATTTATGGCAATAACTGAGCCTGGAATTGCAGTCCTGGATTGTGATGGTCATTAACCCGATCACCATGTGACCGTGCCTCATTTTATTTTTTTCAGCAGGTGTTAAATGAATGTTGAGGTCATTAAACAAATGCCACAGTTGTTAAGCAATGGGTGTTTTTGCCAGAAACTGGAAATAAGCACCAGAAATCAGTGAACAATGCCAAAAATCACAATCATGCAATCGCAGGACACTGCAAATGGCCATGAATGCAAGCCAAACCCTCAAAATACAATCATGTGATTGTGGGATGTATGTATAGAATAGAATAGAATTCTTTTATTGGCCAAGTGTGATTGGGCACACAAGGAATTTGTCTTGGTGCAAATGCTCTCAGTGTACATAAAAGAAAAGATGTGTGTGCAATTGGAACTTAAGCCACAAATGCCGACAAAACATTAGGAAATCTGTATCTACACCATAGTTACTAACCCTTGATGCCCGAGATTACCCCAGTATAGTGAATTTAGAAGAATAGAACAGAACAGAACAGAACAGAAAAAAGAAGAGAAGAGAAGAGAAGAGAAGAGAAGAGAAGAGAAGAGAAGAGAAGAGAAGAGAAGAGAATCTGGAAGGGATTTTGGAGGTCTTCTAGTTCAGAGGTGGTATTCAGCCAGTTCTGACAGATTCTTGAGAACCAGTAGCAGAAATTTTGAGTAGTTCGGAGAACCAGAATATACCACCTCTGGTTGGCCCCGCCCCCATCTATTCATTGCCTCCCAAGTTGCAGCTGACCGGGGTCCCAGCTGACCGGCTGAGTCTTCTTTTGTTCCCCTGCACAGGAGAATGGAGCTGGAAAGCAGGTTAGCGGGGTGGGGAGGGAATGGGGAATTTTACAGTATCCATCCCCTACCATGTCCACCAAGCCACGCCCACCAAGCCACACCGCGCCCACCAAGCCACACCCACATAACTGGTACTAAAAAAAATTCGAATACCACCACTGTTCTAGTCCAATCCCCTGCTCAAGCAAGAGAGACCGTTTCAGACAAGCGGCTGTCTGGTGTCTTCTTATTTTTCAAGATTTAGCAAGATTTTTCCCATAATCCTCCCACTTTAATTTTTATACCTTTATATGTTTGCAATTTTTTTTCCATTTCTTTTTTCTCGATGTTGCTGTCCCTAAGTATTGGTATTTGCACAAAAAAAAAAAAAATCTCTCTCTCTCTCTTTCAATTATTGTTTAATCTGGTGTACTGTGTTCTGGACGGCAATCATTTTCTTGGCAAAAATCCTTACAATTTAAACATTTTCATTTTCAGCAACTTTTTCAATTTAGTGATTACATTACCTTCAGGAAAACTTGGAAATTATATATTTTTTTGCACAGATTGCCAAAGGATCATAGTGGTTATGCTGTCGTAATGTTGTTTATAGTCCGCCTGAACAATTTTGCTGAATCCATTAATTCCCCTTGGTTGCATACTTTTCTTCACAAAGTCTGCATTTGCGGCTGCTTCATGCATGTTGAATTCTTGATGTCACCACATTTGTTTGTAATGATTGTTCTAGAGCTGCAAAAATTAATCCTGCTGTTGCTTTCTTGATTGTGCCAGCTTGTGACTGCTGCCAATTCCTGGTTTTTATTTGCAGTTGCTTTTATGTATTGGCGATATAATGGTTTACTTGTCCAATTTTCTAAATGGTTCCTCAATTTATTTTTATAGTCTTTTTTTTTTTTTGCTTCTTCTACTTTCAGGATGTTTTGATGGTCTCTTTGCTTGTCTTGATGCAATAATTAAATCCACTCTTTCCCCGCTTCATCTATGTGTTTTATCTGCAATAAACCATGGCTTCTGAATTTGAGGACATGGTAGAGTTGAACAACATCACTTTGTGGATGCAAACTTGATGTGAAGTCATTGTTTTTCAGGTTATTCCATCTCAGTTGTCCAATTCAAGCTGTGTCTGGTTTACTGTGCCAAAATATATATCTGATTGCTTGTATCAAGCAACCAACCAAGTGTTTATGAGTTTTATTGTATTTCCACTATTTAATTTTCATTTTTTTCACTCGTCTCTAATTATTCAAACTGGTTTTATTCTTAATTTTACCAGTCAAGATGTTATCAGAACTGACTATTCCAAAGTATCTGTAGCTTTCCTCTCTGGGCAAATATTTTATGATATTTCCAATTTCAAGCAGCGCTCTTTCATTTCATTAGACATTTCTTTTCTATGCTGAGCACGGACCGAGTCAAATCCAAATGACATTTTGATATCACTATCAATCCTTACAATATGCTTCAGTTTTTGGCTTTGAGTTTCCGTATAGCTTCAAATCATCCATGCATAAAAGGTAAAGCTTTCCTTGTCAGTTATGTCTGACTTTAGGGGGCGGTGTTCATGTCCATTTCTTGGCCAAGGGAGCCAGCATTGAAGACAATTTCCTTGGTGATGTGGCCAGCATGGCTATATGCCAAAGATGCCCAGAATGCTATTACCTTCTCACTGAAGTGGTACTTATTAATCTACTTGCATCTGCATGCTTTCGAACTGCTAGGTGGACTCAGCCTTCCATCCCTCCAAGGTGGGTAAAACAAGGACCCAAATTGTTGGGGGCAATATGCTGACTCTGTAAACCATTTAGAGAGGGCTGTAAAGCGCTGCGAAGTGGTATATAAATCTAAGTGTTGTTGCTTGGTGAGCAAGAGATAAGGCAAGTAACAGGAATTCACTCTGTTCCACAGAGCTCAGGTCTCAAACCTTTTCCCACGTTGTTTTGGCAGTGTTGGACTTCAAAGAAGCCAGAAAAAAAAAAAAAGGATTGATGCTTCTGAACTTTGGTGTTGGAGAGGAATCCTAAGAGTACCGTGGACAGCCAAGGGGAAAAAAAAATCAAGTGGAAGGGCTAACCCTTATCAGAGGCATCTTGGGTAAAGAGTAGGAACACCCAAGCCGATCGCCTTGTGATGAGGTTCCATGCAGAAAATCCAACCAAACCTTGGGGAGGGGGTTGCGCAACCCTAGATTCCCGACCTGCGATAAATTTGTTTTCTTTTGGTGTTGTACAGGTAACCTTCAAGAAGTGAGGGGAGCTGAATGTCAACTAAAAAAAAACTTCTTTGGACTTTTTAGTTGTCAGCAGAAAGGGAGCAGAGAAAGCAGTGTATTCCTTAAATGCTTCAGATAATTGCTTTGGCAACCGAAGCTTCTGGTGCGCAAAATTATTACTGGAGAACATGATTGATAACTCTTGGCTATGGATGTGTCTCATTGGAGAATATACATCCAGGGGGTGGGGGGAAGACCAGGGTCAAGGGTGAAATGAATGATGTGTCAGAATAAGCTGCAACCAGGAAACACCGACATGTCAGCTCCTAATTAATCAATCTTTTTTACTCTGAGAGGTATGGCTAGAGACTTATGAATTGAATGGGGGTGCGTGTCAGAGTCCTGACATGAATTGATGGATCATTGAACAAATCAATCCAAAGTTCTCACGCAAGGCACAAATGACCAGGTTCAAATGAACCTTCTTTTGACACATTGTTCAAAGATCCACTCTCTGGAAAAGATTCTAAGGTGGGAAAAGTTAAAAAAGAGAAGAAAAGGACAAGCAGAAGCAAAGTGGATGGACACAATTATGGTAGTCATGAGTGTACTGTTGGAAGACCTAAAAAATGGGTTAGGGACCGATCCGCATGGAGAAAATCTATCTATGTGGTTGCTAGAAGTCAACACTGACTTGATTGCACACAATCAATTTTACGGTTCACATCCAAGTTTTGTTTTATTCAGGATGTCAGTGAAACACATCACTGAGATGGTAAAAAGCAACAGAGGCAGTAAATGTGTTCTCCCAATGTTTACGCTTCCAATTTCTTTGCCATTTATCATCAAAATTGCTTTCCATTTTTATGGCTTTTTGGACATAATTCTGGATCATTGCACTAATTCCAAATATTTCCAAACATGCTTTTAACATGTAATGAAATCAAACCATTGAGAAAGAGTTTGGGCCATGTGTCATCTGGCTTCTCTGCCAGATTTTCTGATGGGGTTGAACCTGACAATAGCTGTCAGGCAAAAGGAACCAGGAACACTTGCTGAATTCAAAGCACTGAAGAGTTTATTACTACTACCGATGTACAAAGCTAAACTGATGCTAGATAAAGATCAATGGAATACACAGGAGGCTCAGGTCTCTTGTGAGAGTGCAGAGATTCGAAACTGATGACATGTTTAACCCCGCCTTCCAGTTCAACTTACTCTACAATAGCTAATCTACCATCAGCCAAGCTTCTGGTACCATTGAAACCCATAAGGGCCTCATCTTGGTGAGCTGGTGAGCTGTTATTTGGGTGGTGCATTATGCTTATGTTTTTATTCATCAAAAAATAATGCAGGGTCAAGAACTAACAAAAAGAATTATATCGTTAACCGGCATTCTTTGGAAATTTGACTTCTAGATAGGAAACTAGGATTTATCCAGAGTGTCAGCTTTGAAATTCAGCTGCCACAGAGGTGATATTCAACAGGTTCTGACCAGTTCTGGACAAACCAGTAGTGGAAATTTTGAGTAGTTTGGAGAACTAGCAAATACCACCTCTGACTGGCCCCACCCCCATCTATTCTCTGCCTCCTGAGTCCCAGCTGATCAGCTGGGTCTTCTTTTGTTGCCCTGCACAGGAGAACGGAGCTGGAAAGCAGGTTAGTGGGGTGGGGAGGGAATGGAGATTTTGCGGTATCCTTCCCCTGCCATGCCCACAGAACTGGTAGTAAAAAAATTTGAATCCCACCACTGGATTTATCCGAATAATAGCTTAAGCCAGGGGTCTCCAAACTTGGCAATTTTAAGACTTTTGGACTTCAACTCCCAGAATTCCTCAGCCAGCCATATTTGGGGGCTCTGTGGCTTATGATAGAATATATGTCAGCAAGATCAGTTTTTAAAAAATAAATCCAAAATTGGTAGAACCACGATCTTTCGTTCTTGTAAAAAATTAAAGTTCAGGTGGAACCCAAGACTAAATTAAAAAGGGGCTGCATTTTGTTCTTAGCATATTGTCGATATCACTGTGCCTGTTCACCACCCCCACCAACCAGGACAGTTGTCAATATACTTCTACTTCATCTTGAAAATTCCCTGTATGTGTTACGGCAGAGGGCAGCATATTATATTTCCAAATGAATAAAGGTACAGTATTTCAGAACCTGGACAAGGTTAAACAGGTGATGCCTCTTGCTGAGAATCCCCTGAGTTAGGTTCTTGCTTAGATCATGGTTAGTAAAAGGATACTCTTCTCCTAAATGTGACCATTATCTAAGCCTTTCTCCTTCTCCTCCTCCTCTACTTCACCTTTTTCTTCCTCCTCTTCCTCTTCACCTTTTTCTTCTTCCTCCTCTCCTCAACTTCACCTTATTTTTTTCCGTGCTTCCTCAATCTCAAGGTTGGTAGAAATCAGTGCTATTCCTCTTTTGATGTCTGTTCACTAGCCCAATATTAAAATCTATTAAATTCCTAGGTATTGGAGACATGATTGAATGCATATGCTGTTGATGTTATCTGTGATGGCCTTGAAAAGAGCGTTGAAAGCATCTCTTGTTCAAGTGATGTTCAGCAGAAATGATTTTTATTCCATCTCCTCTGGGCTTTTACAAGACTCTTTTTTATTTATAATTAAAAAAAAATTGCACCGTTTGAACTGCGTCTTTGGTTGCTGATGAGAGCTATTTTTAGTGGTTCCATTTTCATCCTTTTATACCGTGCTCCACTGTCGGAAATGGAATTTGGGTTTTTATTGTATCCGTCTTTCTCTAAGCCATCTTGAGAGCCCTTTATCCCAAAAGGCAGCTTGGAAATGTTTCACATAAGTATATCAATAAGCAATAGTTTCAGTGACATATTTTTCTTGCAAAAACTCTGAACCCCGGAGGGATTTCAGAACATCTTGTTTCTCAGCATTTGGCCTGGTTTTTTTCTGACAGGTGATGTAGGATCATTCTAATCAAACCTACCAAATATTGGGTTTACTTCAGAGGTGGCATTTAGCAGGTTCTAATCAGTTCTGGAGAACCAGTAGCGGAAATTTTGAATAGTTTGGAGAACCAGCAAATCCCATCTCTGACTGGCCCTGCCCCCATCTATTCTCCGCCTCCCGGGTCCCAGCTGATTGGCTGGGTCTTCTTTTGTTGCCCTGCACAGGAGAACGGAGCTGGAAAGCAGGTTAGTGGGGTGGGGAGGGAATGGGATTTTGCAGTATCCTTCCTCAGGACTGGGGTGGGAATGGAGATTTTATGGTATCCTTCCCCTGCCAAGCCCCACCAAGCTGTGTCACGCTCACCACAGAACCGGTAATAAAAAAAAATGAGTCCCACCACTGGTTTACTTGACAATGGGATGAGAACAAACAAGGGTTTGTACACCGATTCTTCCCTTTTGACAGCATTTTCATCTTTCCAATATTCTCTGCCAGTGTTTCTTAAACCTTAGTCATTTTAAGATGAACTTCAATTCCCAGAATTCCCCAGCCACATGAAATGTTAATACCACTTTATTATGCCTGGGTCAGACCACACTTTGAATACTGCATCCAGTTTTGGTCGCCATGATGTAGAAAAAGAAGTTGAGATTCTAGAGAAAGTATAGAGAAGAGCAACAAAGATGATTAGGGAAGTGGAGGATAAAACATACAAAGAACCAGTGGTGGGACTCCAAATTTTTTACTACCGGTTCTGTGGGCATGGCTTGGTGGGCGTGACATGGTTTGGTGGACGTGGCAGGGAAAGGATACTGCAAAATCCCCATTCCCTCCTCACCCCACTAACCTGCTTTCCAGCTCCGTTCTCCTGTGCAGGGCAACCAAAGAAGACCCAGCCGATCACCCGGGACTCAGGAGGCAGAGAATAGATGAGGTTGGCAGGGCCAGTCAGAAGTGGGATTTGCCGGTTCTCCAAACTAATCAAAATTTCCGCTACCAGTTCTCCAGAACTGGTCAGAACCTGTCAAATACCGCCTCTGTGAAGAACGGTTACTAGGTAACATCATCAATGCTGGTAAGAAGATAAAATGAGAGCAAATCCCACTTCCTATTATTACTGATGATGTTACCTAGTTTGGGTAGTGAAACATATGCAAGAAAACAGCCATGCTCAGAGATCACCAAGGATCTCTCATCGCTAATCATGCCGGAAAGCTTATTCTTTTTTTCTCTCTCCTTCATCCTGAGAAAGCAGGGCTGGAAAAATCTCACCTGATGTTTTGCTTCTAGAACATGTGCCTTTATAATTTCCAAGAATCCTCCCCTGTTCTTTCTCTTGGCAATTCAGCCCATTTTCTATTCCACCCCCTTGATGTTCACCAGATCTTCCAGATAGATGCTTAGGAAGGGGGTCGGGGGAAGGGCTGGGTGTGTGGAGGAATAGAGTGAAGAGAGAAACACAAGAATGGCTTTTGTTCTCCCCCCCACCCCCCGCCCCTCTAAAAACACAGAAAATGTTCCAAGGACATCTGAAAGGAGGGGGCCAGAGGAGGACAGAAATTTGGTCGGCATACAAGAAAAGCATATCTGGAGACCTATACAAGGCACAATTTATGCAGAACGGAGAGCAGACAGCTTTCGCATAACAGAGGTCTGAGGTAAATCACTTCTGCAGATAGACAGCAACTCTCCCGTTTTCACGAGGTACCCGAGTCTAAGCTTCGAATCAAGACTAGTCATTTCCTGTCCAGTCTAAGACCGCATCCACACCATCTGTCCTTCCCACATTATATCCTAACCAGGTGCTCCATAATGCAGAGCTGGCTCCCTTTCCTTCCCCAGGTGGTATTCCTATTAGACCATCACATCTTAATTTGGTTAGGCAAAAGGCTGATTCATCCATCCCCGTGATGTCATCACATCACAAGGCAAACTGCTGATTAAGTCCTCCTGGCTCTTCCTGACCTCAAGTTTTCAGAGCGAGGCTGAAATGGAATAGTCCCCATGAGGTTGCGCTAGCCAATGGGATGACAATGTTGGCCAAGGGAAGAAACAAGGGAGGAGAGAAACAACGTGGGCACTGGACCATCACAAAGGGTGTACTGAGGGAGGCTCATGAGGAAATATAGGGATCATCCAGGAAACTGGTCAATTCTGAAATAGATACCTGACAGCGTTCTGGAACCATGTCAAAGGAACGAAGTGAAAAAAGAAAGCATAATGGTATGTGGGAATGACCGTGGCTCAGTGGCTAAGATGCTGAGCTTGTCGATCAGAAAGGTCGGCAGTTCGGCGGTTCGAATCCCCAGCGCCGTGTAACGGAGTGAGCTCCCGTTACTTGCCCCAGCTTCTGCCAACCTAGCAGTTCGAAAGCATGTAAAAATGCAAGTAGAAAAATAGGCACCACTTTGGTGGGAAAGTAACAGCGTTCCACGTGCCTTCAGGCATTTAGTCATGCCGGCCACATGACCACAGAAACATTTTTGGACAGCACTGGCTCTTCGGCTTTGAAATGGAGACGAGCATCGCCCCTTGCAGCTGGAAATGACCAGCACATATGTATGAGGGGAACCTTTACTTTCATCTAATGATCATGGCAGATAGGAAGAAGATTGGGCAACAGTCAAATAATAAGCAACTGAGCTCACAGAAGGAATAGGGTGTGCCAAAGGTCTTCAGGAGGAACCCTCCCAAGTTTCTTGGGTTGCAAAGATGAGGGGGAAGATTGGTGTACTTGCAAAATTTTGTCAAAATAACCTTTATAATAAACTTAGAGTTAGTACATTTGTGTGGACTTCTTGCCTGGACAACTTTACAAGGCTGATCTATAGACTGATAGATGCTTGGAAAACAGTTACAGAAATAGGAAAGAGTAGAAACATATTCAAACAAAGAAAGAAATAAAAAGCATGTGATTGATAAGGTTATCCTAAAAAGTCTGCAGAGAAAAACAACCACGATGATAAAGGGTTAGGAGGCTGAATCATATGATGAATGGTTGAGGCAGCTAGGTATGTTTAGCCTGTTGAAGAGAAGGATTTAGTTTTTTGTGGGGGAGGGCATGATAACTGTCTTCCAGTACATGAGGGGCTGCCTCAGAAAAGAGGGGACTAACTTATTCCTTAAAGCAGGGGTCTAGAAACCCTGGACCACGGATTGGTACTGGTGTGTGGCCTATTAGGAATTGGACCGCATAGGCAGTGGGCGAGCAAAGAAAACTTTATGCATGCACAGGAACTACTTTGTCCATGAAATTACCCCCTTCTCTCCACCCCCCGGTCCATGGAAGATCATTTTTCTTCTGAAATGGGTCCCTGGTGTCAGAGAGGCTGGGGACCATTATTCCAAAGCACTAGAGGGCAGGACAAGGAGTAATGGGTGTGTTTTGACCTAGGCCACACAAAATCATGAAACAGACTCCTTGTCCCAACAAAACCCTCCTTTTTGGGGGGGTAATGTGAATTCCTAGCATTCACATCCAGCAAAGTCCTGGCAAATGGTCTTTCAAGGGCGAATTGCAACCACAGACCTTATCAGGCTTGGAGAGTGGCCAGGCCAATGGCTGAAGTGATGCGTTTCAAAATAGTTTGCCACTGGTTCGGTGGGTGTGGCTTGGTGGGAGCGCTTTGCACGCACGTGCACACTTTGCGCACATGAGCACACCAAATGTGCACTTTGCGCAGGCGCAGAGGCTTTCCAACTCACCTCCTGCAATCCTGCACTCTCCCTGTTACTTCAGCAGCTGACGCACGGCAATGTGCCGTGCCGTGCAAAGTAGGTCTGCTTCAAAAGCAGGGAATAAAGGTCAGTATGGCAGCCTGGTGGCCGGGTGGGCCCAACAGCAGCCCCTCAGAGAAAACTGGTTCAGTCTCCACTGATCTTCGGTGCTACCGGTATGCTAGCATCCGGCAGAACAGGTAGAATACCACCACTGGATGGCTTCCAAGCGCAACTCTGTACAAGGAAATACTTGGCAAGGAGTCTCTGTGAGTCACGAACTCAGACAAGCAAATCTTCACACTAATTAAACAAACTAATTGTCTCCTGCAAACACCACTCCCCTTTCAATCCTATTTGTTCCCTATGGGAGGGGCCATTCACTTTTGCCTTTACTCCTGAGTTGACCCCTATTCCTTAACTGTTCCCTTCTCCTGGCAGCTCTGTGCATGTGCACATTGGGAACAGGCTCCAGCTGTTCTTCTGCCCCACTGATCTCCGGCTCCGAAGGTAGCTGATAACTGCCGGACGGCCCTGGCCCCATCTCTGCCTCTAATGCCAAGCATTCATCAGAGCCTTCCCCAGACTCCAGGACTAGCTCATGTTCCTCCCCAACCTCCTCACTGTCCGAGTGTGCTGCTAGCTCTGCTGACCACTGGTGAGTGAAAACGGGTTGGAAGTTTGTTCAAAGAGATCCAACCTAGAAATAAGGAGAAATTTTCTGACAGCAAGAACAATTAATGGAAGAGGTTGCCTCCTGGAGTCAGAGGTGCCTTGCGTAGGGAGTTGGACTAGAACAGTGGTCACCAACCAGTGGGCTGGGGACCACTGATGATCCATGAGAACATTTTGGTGGTCTGCAGAGAAATGTCCCACCCATAACACACACCCAAGACTGTGCCACCCCACCTGGCCAACCTTCTCAATGGCCCCACCCTTCAGCCAAGCACAAACCTTATCTTGAACTGGAACTAGAAGGTAAGACCAACAGCAGGGGAAAGAAATCTGCCTGGGGTGGCTTGCTGATGTTACTAGGAAAGTCAGTCCCATATTTCAGAGCTGCAATAGTCACAGGACTGGCCCTTTGGTCATCCTGGAGCGGCTCCTCCAGTCCATAACAAGCTGGTGCACTCAAGTGGAGGAGCAGCTGCTCTGGGATGACCAAAGGGCCAGTCCTGTGACTACTGAGCTCTGGAATATAGGACCGACTTTCCCACCAACGTCAGCAAGCCACCGTCAGTCAAAATTCATATTAGTGGTCCGCTGGATTTAAAATTATGAATTTGGTGATCCCTGAGGTCCAAAAGGTTGGCGACGCCTGGATTAGATGACCTTCAAGGTTCCTATCCAGCCCTACGATACTATGTTCTATTATTTTCCTCTTCTGTTTGCCTTCTGAAAATTTCTCAGTTCATTTCAGCCCCTGGCTCAAGACTATCTGGACCTTTCTGGATTTTCTGTCTCTCTACAATATTAGCTACCCCTCCTAAGGATGTTTCTGACAAACTTGATAACTGCTTTTCAACTCTGTCATCCTTGACAAAAAAAAAATGCCGAAGAGCTCAGGATATTCGCTACTTCCCTTCAAGCTAAAACGGACCCACAAACAAGGATCGTTCAGTCAGTTGCGAGGCCATCTAGCCATATTTTTTTCTTTCTATTTTAATAAGCAGAAGGTTCTGGAAAGTGCCATGTTAAAGGGAAAAGCCATTCATTGCCGTGCCCTCCATGTGTGAAGACACTCGAAAGAGTGACTGTATTAGTTACTGAGTTGAGAAACTTTGAGACTTCGTACAGCCAGGCGTCTTCCCTTACCTTGCCTGAATACTTCTTGATTTACTTGTCAAATGTTATTAAGCTTGCTTGCAGGAGCTGCCAAGAAACAGTTGGTATATCATCCAAAAGACATCTTACAAGGGCAATTGTTCCACCTGAACTTTAACCACTGAAGTGTGGAGATTTTCTGTAAGTAATTCCAAGAAAAGCTGCTGGAATTTGGTTCTTCGGTTCATTGTGTGAAGGAAGAAGGGAGGGGGGGATATTTCCTGCCCCATGTTTCCCCACAGAATGCCAGTGGCTTAATTTTTTAAAAAATAAAATTAGTAGGTATGGCAGCCTTTCAATAGAAGCATTGTGTTGGATGTCTTCTCAGTGAGGGAGCCAAAACTGAGGTTCTGTCCCTGCATTGGAATTAAAACTGTTTTTCTCCACTACCAAAGTTTTGGGGTTCTTCACCCGACTTGACAGAAAATGAGGTTGGTTGCTTCTCTGCAGAGCTGATTCCTATCGTGGCTTAACTGCTTCTGTTTCTATCATTGACTTGTCTCCAAAGTCACAAGAAAACCAGATGTTATGCACTTTGAGTCTGTCTTTGTACGGTATCAGAATAAGAGAGAAAATATTATTTTGACATTGACACATTTAAGAACTTCTTAAGCCTGCCTGACTTCTAGTCTGGGGAACAAACTAACATCCTAGAATATATTTATGCCCTGGTTAGAGGAAAGCAGGAGTGCGAAAGCTGCCAGTCATGTGTACAGGGCTTTTAAAAAATGGTTTATAGGTAGTCTGTCAAATCGTAAAGCATTCCTGGCCTGCTCTCTTGGCTCGAAGCTCATGGTTTAATTAGGGCATCTGTCGGAACACTGACATAGTCCTCGACTTACAATAGTTCATTTAGTAACTGTTCAAAATTACAATGACACCAAGGGTGGGATTCCATTTTTTAAACAACCGGTTCTGTGGGCGTGGCTTAGTTGGTGGGCGTGGCTTGGTCATGTGACTGGCTGGGCGTGGCCAACTCAACATCACTCACATTGAGGCATACATCTCCTTACCTGGCCTCTTGTGACCGTGGTGATGCTGCAATAGTCGTAAGTGTGAAAAATAGTTATAAGTCACTTTTTTAGTGCCATTGTAATTTTGAATGGTCAAAATTAGCAAAGTACCAGCAAAGGAGGGGAAAAAAAACTCCAGAGAAGTTCCAGAGACAGGAAGTCTAATCCTGCCAAGAATATAAAAAGGGTTAACGGAGAGGCAGTTTCTGTAAGCAACACCAGAATGTTTCTTTCCTGCCTTCCTTACAGGATTAGGCCAGTAATTTCTTCTAACATCCGGTTCTCCGAACTGCTTAGAATGTTAACAACTGGTTCTAGTGAATAGATGCAAACCTGTAGAATCCCACCCCTGAATGACACTGAAAAAAAGTGATGTATGACCATTTTTCACACTTACCAACACTGCAGCATCGCCCTGATTGTTCTGACCCTAACCCTTTTCCAATAAAACAAACATGAACCAAAGGGAACAAAAACCTTTTAATGATTCTTATGAATCCCCGGTTAAAAGGCTGCTGCAAACTAATTAACTTTGATAAGTACAAGCCTCGCCAAAACTGTGTGAGGCTGCCAAGAATAACAGATAAGAAATATTTTACAACACAAGATTCTTCAAATACCAACTTAAGACACTGTAATGTCCATGAGGCTGGAGTTTCAAAATGTCTTTGCTTTCTGCAAAGAATGTTCGCTTCACAGCTGCATTTTATCTTCTTGAAGGAGGGGCCATTACCTTGCAGCCTTACTCCCAAGTTGCCCATGCTGCTGCAGCTGCTCTTTCCTGCAAGCAATCCTGTGTTCATGTGCACTTGGCACAGGCTCCTCGGAAACCTCCTCATCACTGCTGCCAGCTCCCACAATCTCTGAAGGCAGCAGTCCACTCCCTAATGGTCTTGGCCCCTCATCTGAATCCTCGCTCTCCTCAGCTGTCCGCACCTGCTGTTGGCTAACCACAACAGATCACATGATCAAAATTCAAATGGCAACTGACTCATACTTAGGACGGCTGCAGTGTCCCATGGTCATGTGATCCCATTTTGCAATCTTCTGACAAGCAAAGTCAAGGGGGAATTTGGACTCACTTAACAACTGTGTTACTAACTTAACAAATGCAACGATTCACTTAACACCTCTGGCAAGAAAGTCATAAAAATGGGGCAAACTCACTTAACAAATGTTTCACTTAGCAACATAAAGTTCAGGCTCGAATGTGGTTGTAACTCAAGGACTACCCGTACTTAGTTATTGATTTTGATTTGATTTGTTTGCTGCCCATCTGTCTTGGAGGTGACTCTGGGCAGCTTACAAACTTACAAACGAGATGTGTCCGTAGTGAACAATTGGTTTGCTTAGCGACCTCCGTGATTCACTTAATGACAACAGCAAAAAAAGGGCATAAAACTGAACAACTGCCATGACTTATGACCAAGATGGGCAGACTCCATTACATTCATAAGTCAAGGACTTCCTGCAAGTCACAACGGGATGGAAACCATTGTGCTTTTGCCATTCTGTGCATCTAGGTAAAGGTTTCCTGTGTCCAGTCATGTCTGACTCTGGGCCATGGTGTTTATCTCTGTTTCTTGCCCAAAGACATTTTCCTTGATTATGTGGCCAGTATGGATATACGCCAAAGATGCATGGTGTCAACTCATAAAAAAATTTCAATGGTCTTTTTTAGAGTTGCCAACAGAAAGAAAGGCAGGAAAGGGGCTTGGAAAGAGCAGTGCGGCAGCTTGGAAATCAAAAGTGCATTCCATAAATAGTTTTCAAAGATAGTAACTAGGTGACTGAAGTTTCTGCTGTGCAAAATTTTAACTGGAGAACATGATTGATGACTCTTGGCTATGGATGTGTCTCATTGGAGAGTATGAATTGTGATACACCCAGGGGGTGGGGGGAAAACCAGGGCCAAGGATGACAATGAATTGTGTGTCTCAGAGTCAGCTACATCCAGGCAATGCCAGACATGTTAACACCCAATAAATCCTTTTGAAGTTTCGGAAGTTTGGTTCGAGACTCGTGATTTAAATGGGGTAGCCCCTGGAATCCTGACACATGGAATGCTGTTACCATCCCACTGAAATGGTACCTATTAATCTACTCACATTTGTATGCTTTCAAATTGCTAGGTGGGCAGAAGCTGGAGCGAATAACGGGAGCTCACCCATTGGGTCTCGAACCCAAATTATTGGCTTTCCAGCTGACAAGCTCAGCATCTTTAACCACTGCGCTGTGTATCTAGTCTCGATGATATTCCTATTTCCGGATAGGATCAAATCAGGAAGATTTCAAAGCTGGACAGAAACCCGTTTGACTGAGGCAATATTGGGAATCAAGCTGAATGTCCTTGTATCTGATGGAGATATAAAACTCGGACAGAGCACCTATTGCACCATGGAGGGTCACCATCTTGAATATTTTTACCAACACTTTGCAGACAGTAGCAGAATTTTTTTGTTTTTATCTTCCTGAGTTTGAGACAGCAGTGAAGCAAACTCTCAACTGAGCTATGTATCTAAAAAAATAAAAAAAAAATAAAGGCTTGCTTTCTTTACACCATTCTTACTGTTTACCAGAAAAGGGTTTTAGTTAATACTTCCGTTCCTGGAGGAGGGAAAAGAAATGGTCCGAAGCAGTGGTGGCTTTCAATTTTTTTTACTACCCGTTCCATGGGCGTGGCTTGGTGGGCGTGGCTTGGTGGGCATGGCAGGGGAAGGATACTGCAAAATCCCGGTTCCCTCCCCACCGCACTAACCTGCTTTCCAGCTCCGTTCTCCTGTGCAGGGCAACCAAAGAAGAGCCAGCCGATCAGCTGGGACTCAATGGGAGGCAGAGAATAGATGGGGGTGGAGCCAGTCAGAGGTGGTATTTGCCGGTTCTCCAAACTACTCAAAATTTCCACTACTGGTTCTCCAGAACTAGCCAGAACCTGCTGAATAACACCTCTGGTGGTCACCATCTTGAATATTTTTTTACCGCACTTTGCAGATACTAGCAGAATTGTTTTGTTTCATCTTCCTGAGTTTGAGACAGCAGTGCAGAAAACTCTCTCAGCTGAGCTACATATGTTTAAAAAAAAAAAGGCTTCCTTCCTTCATATTATTCTTATTGTTTACCAGAAAAGGGTTTTAGTTAATAATTCAGTCCCTGGAGGGAAATGGTCCAAAGATACAACAGGGAAAAAAATATGGGGAGGTGCAAGGAATAAGGACTATACGGAGCTTTTTGCAGGCTAACATCTGCTTGTAAGTGGTTGTGTATCCACTCTATTCTCGTCTGGATAGAGGTTTCTGACCAGTTCTGGAGAACCAGTAATAGAAATTTTGAGTAGTTTGGAGAACCGGCAAATCCCACCTCTGACTGGAGATTTTACAGTATCCTTCCCCTGCCACGCCCACCAAGCCACGCCCACGGAACCGGTAGTAAAAAAAATTGAACCCCACTACTGCTCCTCTCTACACACCCTAGATGTGTAAAGGAACTCGACTCCTCTTGCAAAATGAATATAGTTCTGGGAAATCGGATTAATGCAGAAAGGAGCTATTTCCATGGAAATTTTAACCTTTGATATGACTCTGACAGCCTACACACCAAACACGCCCAGATAGAAAACCTTGCAGGACTTATTTAAACCCTGCAAAAGCAAAAAAAAGACAAAAAAAAAGAGAGAGAGAGAGAGAGAAGAAGAACAGAGTTTCAGGTGCTGTCAGCCATGGCTTTTGACACCAAGCTTAAACAGGCTTGAGAATAAAGGCACCATTGATCTTATTTCGCTCTGTCTGCCTCCCTGTCTCCCCATAACGGAACAGCACACACTAGAAGTCAAGATAGGGAGTCAATAGCCCGCTATCCAGTCCAAGCCTTCCCCCACCACTGCCCCCCCGCCCCCCATCATGGCAGAGATCACCACGCAGCTCCGCTACAGTGTTCTGGGTGCCTGTAGATAAGGATTCAAAAGAATTCCACAGTAGAGTGAATTTAGATTTTGAACTGCCAGAATGTTCCAGGACAAGCCAAACACGACTTGGAAGTCAGCCTTGGTTGTGCTTGACCTAACCTGGGGAAAAAAAAAAACAGGACAAAGGAGGACAACAACAGAGGCACGGATTTTTTATAATGTGTAGCAATAGTAAAAAGCACTTAGACTTATAAAGTGTGCTTCATAATGCTCTACAGCACTGTCAAAGGGATTGGCTCTGGGAACCGCTAAGATGGCACTGTGTAAAGCATCAGGAAGCGGGATATAAGTCTAACTGCTATTGCTATTTCCATATATTTTAGATATATAGAAGCCTAAACTGGCTTCCAGTGTGTGCTGTTCAGCACATTTGCCCCCAAGAATCTGGATCCTCATTTTACTGACCTCGGAAGGACAGAAGGCTGAGTCGACCCTGAGCAGGTCAGGATCGAACTGCTGGCAGTGAGCAGAGTGTCACCTTTGGAAGCCATATTGAGACCAGAGGCTCCCACGCTGCCACATTTTCAGCCTGGGAAAGCGGGAGAGGGGAATTTCTTGGAGTGTATGTAGTTAGGCATAATAACATTCTTTTTCTAATTCAAGGTCATGTTATTTTGCGCATAAGTGAGGGGAAGCGTTAACTTGGGATGGATGGTGACTGTGGCATGTGTTGTGATGATGGGTGCAGGGGATGGATTTTTAGTTTTTACTTATTGGAAGGAAGCCCGGAGCTTTCAGATTCAGGATTCCCCAGTTGTGCCAGTATAAACTTTTAAGAAGATGTCTGTCTCGAAGTTATTGGTTGGAGTGGAAGTTTGCTGGAACACTGACAGAGAGTTTGCCTGCAATGCTGCATTCTAACCATGGCTCTTCTGGGGTCTGTCTGTCTGTCTGTCTGTCTAACTACCTGCCTGCCTACCTATGTGTCATCTATCTATCTATCTATCTATCTATCTATCTATCTATCTATCTATCTTCTATCCCTCTATCTCTCTATCTTCTATCCACCGTTCCACCACACATCCATCCATCTATTAACTATAGCAATAGCACTTACACTTATATACTGCTTCACAGTTCTTTACAGCCCTCTCTAAGTGGTTTACAGTGTCAGCATATTTGCCCTCAACAATCTGGGCTCTCATTTGACCAACCTCGGAAGGACGGAAGGCTGAGTCAACCTGGAGCCGGTCAGGATCGAACTCTTGACAGTGGGCAGTGAGTTAACCTGCAATACTGCATTCTAACCGCTGCATGACCAGGGCTATCATGATGTATGATGTAACCAGGGGACTCTACAGATAGTCGTCTACTTATGACTGTAATGGAGCTACTGCATTTTGGTCATGTTGTGACAGTCATAAAGTGAGTCACCCATGTGGCCAACTCAATTTCACAACCATTTTTACAGCAGCACTAAGCAATCTTGGTGATATGAGCAGGGCCTGGAAAGAAGTAGGTGATTCGGGACAAAAGTGACATTTATTTAATACAATTCTATGAAAATACAGTGAATTAAGAATCACCAAGATGATTCTGCTTTTGTATTTAACAGTGTTTGGTTTCTGATAAAGTGAAATGTTCTCGATTAAAGCATTGAGGTGAACATAAAAGAATGAATATTAATACAGGTAGTCCTCAAATTACTACCATTCGTTTAATGATTGTTCAAAGTTACGACGCAGTGTTGAAAAAAAAAAGGACTTATGACAGTGTTTCACACTTACAGCCATTACAGCATGCTTACAGTCAGGTGATCAAAATTTGTACGATTGGCAACTGGCTCATATTTACAATGGTTGCATTTTTCCTGGATCACGTTGATCCCCTTTTACGACCTTCTGACAAGCAAGGTCAAGCCAATTTCACTTAACAACCATGCTACAAACTTAACAAGTGCATGATTCATTTAACAACATTGGCCAGAAAGGTTGCAAAATGTAATGCCCATTTAACAACGGTCTTGCTTAGCCATTCAAATTTTGGGCTCGATTGTGGTCATAACTTTAGCGATATTCATAGGGGGATCTTTCAGAAGATGTAACGTTGGAGTCAATTAGATGATTGAACACATATTCTTGTTTGGGCATGTCTTGGGTGTAATGCAGGTGTGATGACCCGGGGCATGGCACAAAAATAACAAAGTCACCAAAGTAGATAAATTCCCTTTATTGCTTCCAACTTGGCCCCTAATGTCCAGTTATCCCCCGCTAGAGATCAAACTCTTCCAAAAACAGTCTACGAAGGGAAGAAATGCAGTCCGAATCCAAAGTAAAGATAATTAGAAATAAAAAAAACCAACACAAACCACACTGAAGTAATTAACACGACAAGCAAGGATGATAAATTGCAGACTTTCAACAGATAATGGAGCACACATAGTTGGGATGACGTCGAAACCCAGATAAGCCTCCACAAAGATAATGCACGCTTTGCTTCCAGCGATTTTGGCATGTGCAGTTTGCCCTTTTAAACCGTCTTCCTAGCTGCAGCCCATGAAGGGGATCAGGCCCCGTTTCTCTCCCATAAGCCACGTTGCTCCCTTCTCCGTTCCTCCCTGCGTGCCCGAGGATGAATAGGGGATGGCCCTGGGTCTTCCTCTGAATGCCCAGCCGGACTGTGCCCTTCCCCCATTTCTTCCGCAGCCACCCGAGCCACACTCCCACTCCCTGTCGGCTGCTCAATCTCCCCCTCAGAATTGGACTCCCAAAGGGCATGACAGCATGTTAGAATAGCTGGGCCTTCAATTGCCTGCTATTTTGATATAACTTTTCTTTAGGAAAGATGGAAATTCATTTTCAAAAGCATTTGAAATGGTCTCCGAGCAAGGACGGCCATGACTTGTGAATGAAGGAAATGGGCAAGTTTAGCCTTGAGAAGAAAACAACTGTGAATAACACTCTTCAAATACTTGAAGAGACATCAGCATAAAAAGGAGGCTTTCTCCATACCGGAATGCCTAGAATAATGGATTTAATTGAATGTTAGAAAAACATTTACATTAATATGGAAAAATAATAACAATAATAAATATATATATATATCTGGGATTCAACCTTTGCCAGTGTTGCTTTTTCAGTTTTGTTCTTCACACATGCTCACAGAGGCACAGATACAGAGAGAAAGACAGATATACACAACCACACACACTCACACACAGAGATATTTGGAGTTTGTTAGCAATTTGAAGACCAATCAACTTAACTGGGATTTAAGTTTTCATGAGCAGAAGTTTTGTCAGAGATTCCTGAGAACTGAAGGTGCTACAGACACCATGTTTACTCTCTGGCTGTCCAACCCACCCATCTGAACTGAATATATTCTAAAACATGATGTGGAAGCCTCTCTCTTCCCAGATTAAAATATTCTTTCTTCTTAATATTAAAAGAGGCAGGATATTACATTTCCCCAAAGGAGAAAGGGAGAAACATGTTCTTAAAAGCAGGAAGCAGCCCCAGTTTTCCTGCCATAGGAAAACAGCCCCAAGCAGAAGAGACTTTTGGTTTTTTGGAATGGAGATTTGGTATCCATTCAGGAAGATTGGGCCAATCTATTCATAAACAAAACGCCTTCAGCCAGAGCTCTGGAGCTGATGGAATTAAGAATTTACACCCCCTCTACCCAAATTCTAAGGACAGGACATGATCTTCAGGACATAATAGGATTAACCCACCAGCACTACAATAGCAAAAAGTAAAGGCTCACTACTTCACACAATCCCCTGGAGCATCTCAATCAGAACCCTATAAAGATCCATCCACTCACTCAGCCATTTGGTCAGCCACCCCAGAAACATGCTGCTGTCAGTGAAGTTTCTGGAAACTAAATAAATCTTCTTTCATTGCAATTCAGCCTCCATCTTCTTTCCAGCGCCTTTCTCCCAGATTGGAACCTGACTGGGTTTTTCTTCCTACAATGAGAAACAGAGAAACCAGTGAACTTAATATATTTGCAAACCTGAAAGTGGAAAGAAACTGAAATGGACAGAATCACCTACCCTGTCACTGACTTTGGGGCCCATTTGGCTGCAAAGGATGGGTCTGTAGCCTTTAAGTATCTTTTTAAAAATCCACAATATATTGTTGAATTTGTTATTTCTTAGTGTCCGGTCCTGTTATGACTTGGCACTTCAAATATGTCCATTGTTTTTTCACTGCAATACACTTACAGTAATGCACAACTTTAGATTTCATGAAGCATTGAAAAGGCTTTTTTTCCAGCCTAATATGTGTAGACTAATATGTATGTCTGGTCCTGTTATGTCTTGGCACTTCAAATATGTCCATTGTTTTTTCACTGCAATACACTTACAGTAATGTACAACTTTAGATTTCATGAAGCATTGAAAGGCATTATTTTTTCAGCCTAATATGTGTGGACTTGAACTCTTAGAAATTTCTATGCTGGTTGCGGAAGTCTGGGAGTTAAAGCCCACACATCTTAAAATTTGCCAAGGTTGAAAAACAATGCTTTAAACAAAGTATTTGTTTGACTCACACGGTGTCCTGTAGTCTCACAAGATGCTTAATGAGGCTACAGTAAATAAATATTTAGCAGCTGCATTTGCCCAACAGACAAAACTTTTAGGTTGCTCAAATATTAAGCTTTGTTAATGTATTTTGTGGCTAAGCCAGTTGTGCTAATCCAGCTTGTTGGGCTGGCTTATAATTCAAGGCATTGTGCGAATCCAGTAGAGATGCTAATCCAGTAATGGGGAGACAATGTGTTGTCTGAATGCAGCCAGAGTCCCCATGAATGCAAACTCTTGTCTATGCCTAGGCTGTATTTTTCCTTGTGTACTGCTGTCTTTTTGATGGCCTTCTGTTGAATTCTTTGTGGGTGTCCCAAAGATGTTTCCTCCCCGCACCCCAGGAGGCAACTGGACTTTCTTTTTATTTGAAGATGTTTCGCTTCTCATCCAAGAAGCTTATTCAGCTCTGACAGGATAATGGGGAATGGAAGGTGTTAAGTTTGAGCAATGAGAGGCTGAACCAGAGCATGAGTGCAACAGTACTTTATTTTACAAATAAAGGGCTGACCGTGCTTGCCAAGCCTGGAACTGGCTCACAGCAATCAGCAGCCAGTTGGACCCCGCAGCCTGCTTTTATAGCTGGCTGCTGGGGAGAACCAACCAATGGGGAATGGGGGAATAACGCCCACACAAAGTGAGTGGACCTGAGTGAGAACTCCTAGAGTCCTCAGGACATAACACCCCTTCCCCCCAGATGCGAACACGCATAGTCCTTGAGGTAGATGGGGGGTTTGTGTTGGCGCCCGGAGCGGCGCAACTCGGGAACATTGTCTGACTGTTCGGTATCAGTCTGTGACGGTTGAGCTGGCATAGTGTCCCCGACACTCTCTCTGGACTGGGCATCCTCGGAAACCACCGGGTTGGTTTCTGGGGTCAAGCTCTCGAGGGTTGGATCCGGTTGGTCAACTCTCTGGGCACTGTCGTCCGAGTTTGGGCTGACCGAACGACGCTGGCGCAGACTGGTCACTGGGTGCGGTGTGGCTGGGTGGCGGACGAGACGGTTCCCTTCGACTGGAGACTCTGGATTCTTGTTTGCGAGGTTGTTGAGGCGCCTTCTGAGTTGGTCTATGTGTCTCCTCCAGACGCGACCATCCTCCAGCCTTACTCTATACGATCTCGGCCCGGTGACGGCGATGACCTCGCCCGGAATCCAAAGTGGGTCCCCAGCGAAATTCCTTGCGAATATCGGCTCCTGTAACATAAAATGTCTAACCCCCGAAGTGGAAGCGAGGGGAGAGTCAGGGCAGTATTGTGGGTGCAGTCTATCTAATACAGTCCTCAGGCGCCGGCCCATCAGAAGTTCCGCTGGGGACTTATTGGTGACTGTACAGGGGGTTGAGTGCTGGCTCATCAGGAACCGTGAGAGTTTGTGGTGCCAGTCATCTCTGCCAAACCTAGCGAGGGCCTCTTTGGTGGTCCTGACGGCCCTTTCAGCCAACCCATTACTCGCAGGGTGAAATGGGGCTGTGAAAATGTGGCGAATGCCTAGGTTGGCTGCAAAACGGCTGAATTCTACTGATGCGAACTGTGGGCTATTATCGGAGACCAAGGAGTCGGGTAGTCCATGTGTCACGAACAGGCGCGTTAACACGTTGGTGATTGCTAGTGTGGTGGTCGTGGATAGCTGCGCCACGTCTATCCACTTGGAATAAGCGTCCACGACCACTAGGAACATCTTTCCATGCACGGGCCGGCCAGATCGATATGGATTCTAGACCAAGGGCGCTGGCGCTCTCCCATCTGGTAGGGGTGGCGATGGGGGGAGCAGGACGGGATTCCTGGCAAATGCTGCAGGAACTTACCCAATTGACAATGTCCTCGTCTAGACCCGGCCACCACACACACGTAGCTGCGTGCCAACGCCTTCATTCTCACAATGCCGGGTGTCCTCGTGCAACACTTCCAGGACTCGGTACGCAGCGAGGTCGGATTGACCACTCGAGTGCCCCACAGAAGACAACCCTGCAAACTGGACAGCTCCTGCATGCGAGTCTTAAAGGGTGCGAATTTGTTATCAACATTGCCTCCCGGCCACCCCCTCCTCACCCAGTCGAGCACCTGGGCGAGCGCTTGGTCTGCCTTGGTTTTGGCGGCGATGTCAAGGGCGGTGATGGGCAGGTCCAACTGGGTGATTTCAAAAATGGCATTGACAGGAGCTGGGTCTTCAGCCGGAGCGGGTAAGGGGCAGCGACTGAGCGCGTCAGCGTGGGATAGGGTTTTGCCCGGGCGGTGGATAAGTTTGTATGAGTAGGCCGCTAGGAAAAGTGTCCATCTTGTCATCCGAGGGAGAGGACTTGAGGTGTCTGTTTGTCGCCGGCCAGTAGGCCCAGGAGGGGCTTATGGTCGGTGACCAGTTCAAGAAGTGGCCAAAAAGGAATTCGTGAAACTTTTTCACGGCTGCAACAGCTGCTAGGGCTTCCTTGTCTATTTGGCTGTAATTTCGCTCCGTGGCCGAGAGCGTCCTGGAGAAAAAGGCGATGGGGGCCTCGGCGCCATTGGCGAGTCGGTGACTAAGGACCGCCCCAATTCCAAAAGGGGATGCGTCTGCTGCCAGTACTAAAGGAAGGTTGGGGTCGAATTGTATGAGCACTGCCTCTGACGTAAGTAGTGATTTGACGGCGTTAAAGCCTGGTCTTCTTTGTGCCCCCAGTGCCACGGTGACTTTTTGTCTAGTAATCTGTGTAGGGGTTCGGCTACTGAGGCTTTATGGGGCAAAAAGGATGCATAAAAGTTTAGGAGCCCCAAGAAAGCTTGTAGCTCCGTTTTGGAGGTCAGTGTGGGAGCTTCGTGGATCGCCCTGACCTTGGACTCCAGGGGTGAATGCCAGAGGCGTCAATTTTATAACCCAGAAAGTCCACCTGTCTAGTGGCAATGGCGCATTTTTCTTTTTTTTAACTTGAGGCCATGCTGTCTGAACCTCTCTAACACTGCTCGCACTCTCTGGAAGAGTTGGGGTCTGTCCCTGGCCGAGACCAAGATGTCGTCGAAGTAGGGTACTACACCAGGGAGGCCCTGTAAAATCCGCTCCATAAGGGATTGAAAAATACCCGGGCAACACTTACGCCAAATTGGAGACGCTTGCATCGGAAGGCACCCCTGTGAGTGACGATGGTCTGAAGTTCCGCTGTTTGGTTATCAACAGGGAACTGTTGATATGCTTGAGACATGTCCAATTTAGCAAAAATACTGCCCGGTTCGAATGTGTGCAATAAGTGCTGAATGACGGGCACGGGGTAGGCGCTAACTTGTAAATATTTATTGATTGTTGTCTTGTAGTCCGAGCAGATTCTCAGGCTACCATCTTTTTTGAGGGTGTGACAATGGGCGTCTCCCACTTGGCGAAATCTGTTGGCTCAATGACCCCTTGTTTTAGTAGTTTATCCAATTCAGCGCCTAGTTTTGGTCGAATAGCAAATGGAACTCTACGTGGTTTTAATCTGATTGGGACTGCCTGGGGTCAACGGTGAACGAGATGGGGGTTCCATTATAACACCCCAGCTCCTCGCTGAACACATCTGCGTAGTCAGCGAATAAGGAGTCAGTGTCTGAGGTTGAGACAGCATGGACTCCTGTTAACCCTAGGCCGAGGTGGGGAAACCAATCGAGCCCCAATAAGGTGGGTAGATTGCCGTTAACTACCACTAGAGGTAGGTGGCCTTTAAAAGCTCTAAAACTGACAAAGAACTTGCCTCTGCCGATCACGGGAATGGCCTTCCCCTGGTAGTCCTTCAGACCAAACTGGCATCTCTGAAGCCGGGTAGTAGATAGGCTGGGGTGGAGTCTCTTGAGGGTGTTCCACGAGATTATTGAGAGCGCTGACCCTGTGTCAACCTCCATGTGGCACGGTTTACCTTCTAGGGAAACGGAGAGAGAAAATTTTACTAACAGAGTGGCAAGTACGCCTGGCAAGGCGGTGCGTGCGACAGTTTAATACTTGCCTCTGTGGTCCCGAGTGCGAGCACGGGGTCTTTGTGCAGCGCTTTGGGGGCTTGGCAGACTCTCGCAATGTGCCCCCTCTTATGGCAGTTGTTGCAAACGGCTCCTTTAAACTTGCAGGTGGCCCTTTGATGTGATCCCCACAGGCTAGGCACAGGGTGATGTGCTTGGGTGGACCGGTGTATTCTTGTTTGGCCCCTACCTGCGACCGTCTGTCATTGGTGAGGCGATGGACATCGTTCTCATCGTTGTGGCCTTCCTCCGCTTCCACCTCTTCGGAATGGACTGGGAACGCTGCTAGCTTGGCGCTTGGGCCCTGAATTTCGGTGGCTGAGTTCGTTGCTAGCTCGGCTGCTAGGGCCTCCTCTACCGCTTGCGCGAGGTTGAGGTCTTTTTTAGCTAGCAGTCGCCTCTGTAGGTTGAGATCCTTGACCCCACAAACTAATTGATCGAGGAGCATGTCCTCCAGGTATGTTCCAAACCCGCAGTGCAGGGCTGCTGTTCTGAGGGCGGCCATATATTGGTTGATGGTCTCCTTACTTGATTGCTTCCTCATTCGGAACGTGAACCTCCTGGCGATTTGTGAAGGCCTGGGAGCGTAGTGGTTTGTGAGGATCTCGAGCAACTCGGACCACGGAACGTTTTTCAATTCTCTCGGCACCACGAGTGCTGCAGCGGTATCGTAACGGTGGCTCCGCAGTAGATTAGGAAATAGGATTTTTCCGATGCTCTCCCGCATCCGACAGGCCGACCGCATCGATGTAATGATTGAAACGGTTTCTTATACGATTCCCACTTCTCTTCGTCTGGTTTAAACGCCGGGAATACTGGATTGGAACTCATGGTGCTGGAACGGCTGGGCTACCTGCGGAAAAAATCTCTCTGGGACTACGAACGCTCGTGAGTTACTAGTGATATCAGCTCTGGAGAGGTTTTTTGCTACCCTCTCTTTCTCTCTCTCTGGGTTACCACGTTGGCTGCTAGCCGTTGGAGGTGTCTTGATTCGCGCCAAAAAAGTGGGCGTTAGTGACTCTCTACAGCGCTGTGCTGTGATTCCTACTGGCTCGAAATTCAAATGACACCCGTTTGAATTTCGTGCCAAGTGCAGAGCGGCTGCGGCTCGCAGCGCTTCACTTTCCCGTAGCGGGGCTAACAAGCGGCTACAGACGCTTCTAACTATTTGACTCAGACCGCTTTCTCTGGCTGCGGATCTGCGTTTGCTCTTTTTGATCGCTCGTTTCGCTAGCTGACCGCTCTCTCTGGCTGCGGATCAGCGTTTCCCTTGTCGCCAGCCGATCGCTCTCTCTGGGCTGTAGATCGGTGGCTAGTGACTCAGCGGTTGCAAGGTGCTTCTGGTAGCCATCCCACCCTCGTCGCCAGAGTTAAGTTTGAGCAATGAGAGGCTGAACCAGAGCATGAGTGCAACAGTACTTTATTTTACAAATAAAGGGCTGACCGTGCTTGCCAAGCCTGGAACTGGCTCACAGCAATCAGCAGCCAGTTGGACCCCGCAGCCTGCTTTTATAGCTGGCTGCTGGGGAGAACCAACCAATGGGGAATGGGGGAATAACGCCCACACAAAGTGAGTGGACCTGAGTGAGAACTCCTAGAGTCCTCAGGACATAACAGAAGGATTTATATTTCTTGCAGGCAGCTGGTCATTTGCATCCTTTTAGAAGGTCATTGAGGCCACTTGAAGGTTTAAATGTGTAAGCACCTGAGTAAGTGCTCCTGGTTCCTGTAATCTGCTATCTTTTTCCCTTTGGAAATCCATTCCTACTCCCACACACCCCTCCAAAGGGTTTTCATCCCAAATTGTCTAGCTAAAAGCCGATAGAGATTCTCAGAGATCATCCACATCATGATTGCCCCAAAGGTGCTTTTTCAGGAGGCAGCTGGACTTTCTTGTTTTTTCTTTGAAGGCATTTTGCTTCTCATCCAAGAAGCTTCTTCAGCTTCTTGGATGAAAAGCGAAACATCTTCAAAGAAAAAACAAGAAAGCCCAGTTGCCTCCTGAAAAACAAAACGAAAAACACCTTTTGCGACAACCATGATCTGGATGACTGAGACAATTCTTTGTGGTTATTGCTACAATAAATGAGTGATGGCTCAGGGGTTAAGCTTGTCAGCTTCAAAGCTGACAGCCCAGGTTTGAGACCCGAGTATTGCATATTGGGGTGAGCTCCCATTCCTTGCTCCAGCTCCTGCCCACCTAACAATACAAAAGCCTACAAAGGCGAGTAGGAAAATAGGTACCACTTCAATGGGAAAGGAACAACGCTCCATGCACCTTGGCGTATAGTCATGCCGGTGACATGACCACAGAAGTGTCTTCAGACAATGCTGGCTTCCTTGGCTAAGAAACAGAGATGATCACCTCCCCCTAAGAGCAGGGGGGTCTTCAAACTTGACAGCTTTAAGACTTGTGGACTTCAACTCCCAGAATTCCTCCTCCAATCATGTTAACTCAGGAATTCTGGGAGTTGAAGTCCACAAGTCTTAAACTTGCCAAGTTTGAAGATCCTTGCCCTAGAGCCTGAGATGACCACATAGAGGAACCCTTTACCTTTATTGGTATAGACCAGCCACTTAAACCAGCATACAAAAACTAGAGGTCATCTAGACCAGGATTTTTTTTCCCAAACATGGCAGCGTTAAGATATAATGGACTTCAACTCCTAGAATTCCCCAGCCAACAAGAGTTGAAGTCCACACCCTCTAAAGTTGCCAAGACTGAAAAAAACATTAGTGAAAACACACGGCGCAATAAAGCAGGCGGCAACATAAAAGCAATAAAAGATTATGTTCCACAATTGGAAATAGACACAAAACTTTTGCTGGTGTCCCTTTGTTATCTTTTGCTGGGCCATACCTCTGCCCCCAAGGGTCTCATCATATTATAGGTAGCAGACTATAAAAAGGGTTGGGGGAATTTATACTGGGCAGTCTGGGAGATATTGCTAATGTTTTTATTAGGTAGTTCCTTGTAAAATGTGCAGAGCTGCGAAATAGGCTTAACTGTTTTGACAACCTCTCTCATCCACCAAGGGAAGTAAATTCTTCCCCAAGGATCTGGGTTAGATTGCATTGTCTTCCACTTGCTCTCATCCAGCCAGACTATTTCTGCCTCGTTCTTCGATGATCTGGACATTCTGGCATTGTGTTTTTCTCCTTTGAATCCTTGGAGAAACACGAATGCCCCCCTCTCCTCGATAGACATTCAGGAGCAGGTGAAAATTACCCTTTCTTGGGAGGCCATTTTGAGATAAATAGTAACCGACAGTGTCATGTTCAATAATTTTACCTTATTATTCTCAGTGAATGTAATGTAATGGAAACTACATTGGACGTGCTATTTGAAGGAATTAATTCCATGGATTAAACAAAAAGTAGCATCCTTACCACCTTCTGGAAGAGATGACCATTGGTGGGACAAATGTTACCTCCATTTTAAATAGGCCAGGACCAGAGAACCACCTGGGCTAAACTTGGTTAATCTGAGCTCATCCAAGAAACTTCATTAGTCAGAGCCACATTAGCAAAATAAAACCCTGACTCTCTTATTCTCTGCCTAACTAATTTTGCTTTGACTGATGAAGTTGCTTGGTTGAGCAATAAAACATCTCAGATTGACAAATTTTGATCCAGTTGCCATTATTCAACCTTTTAGGTGGCTTTGGCCTGGATGATTGAGTCTTCATTGACGTATGCAGCACTGGAGGTTTTTAAGAAGAGATTGGACAACAATTTGTTTGGATACTATAGGGTCTCCTGCTTAAGCAGGGGGTTAGATTAGAAGACCTCCAAGGTCTCTTCCAACTCTGTTATTCTATTATTCTGTTATTTCTCCTTATGCTTCCCTTCACATCACAAAAGTGAGACTCACCAGCAATTTCTACCAGAATGTTTGTATTGGAAAGATTAGTTCTGGTTGGTGTAAGTGATCCCAGAATCTGTGTAAACTAACCATATTTTCAAACAATTGGACATTTTTTTCATACCTCCCATTAACATATTTCTGCACACTTCTGTAGATAATTATTTTCTCTCTGTTCCAAGTAGCTTCCACATCGTTTTTCTTAGATTTCCTTTCCATTCATTCTGCGGGAGATTAATCCATCCATCCACATCATTTTTCTTAGATTTCCTTTCCATTCATTCTGTGGGAGATTAATCCATCTTCTAATTTTCCCCCCAAATAGAAATCATATTTTTCTTTCGGCAGTTATACTTTTATTCATACTTCGTTAACTGCCTTCATTTTCTTCCATGTCCATTTTTCCACAAGATTCACTCTTAACATTACAAAAAAAAAAAAAAAGAGTTATGCTGCATTCAAAACCTCTCATCACCCTTGAATCCTTCATTCTTTTAATCTTTCACCATCAACATAAAAAAAAAATCAATTGTGCTTTTAGATTTATATTCACTCCCTTTCCTTGTAAATGTACGGATAGATTTTTTTTTTACTTAAAATCCTACATTCAAAACAAACAGACCATTTCTTCTGAGAAGATACATTCTCCAAAGAACCTGAAGTCAGAACAAGAAGCACACTAACAAGGAGAGATCCAATCTAGAACTAATTTCCTGACAGTGAGAAACATCAATCAGTAGAACAGCTTCCCTTCAGAAGTTCTGAATGCTCCAACACTGGAGGTTCTTAAGAAGAGATTGGACAACCATTTGTATGAAATTGTGTACGGTCTCCTGCTTGAGCAGGGGTTGGACTAGAAGAGATCCAAAGTCATTTCCAACTCTGTTCTCTATTATTTTCTCTTTTCTCATTATTTTCTCTTTTCTCATTTTCTCCACCCATTTATGTCAATTAATGGGATATGTTTTCCATTGAGACTATCTTCACGCTCTTATCTGATTCTTCCCTGATTATATTCATCGGATGAGGACCTGAAACATCAATTTACGGATCCCAACTTTCATACACCTCAATAACTTAGGTCCGGGGTGTCAAACTTGATTTCATTGAGGGTTGCGTCAGGGTTGTGTTTGATCTTGGCAGGCCAGGGTGGGCATGGCCAGGGTGGGTGTTGCCCAGGGGTGGGATTTTACCAGTTCGCACCTATTCACTAAAACCGGTTGTTAACATTCTAAGCAGTTCGGAGAACCGGATGTTAGAAGAAATTACTGGCCTAATCCTGTAAGGAAGGCAGGAAGGAAACATTCTGGTGTTGCTTACAGAAACTGCGTCTCCGTTAACACTTATTACATTCTTGGCAGGACTAGACTTCCTGTCTCAGGAACGTCTCTGGAGGTTTTTTTTCCTCCTTTGCTAGTACTTTGCTTGTGTGGAGTGACCATTCAAAGTTACAATGGCACTGAAAAAAGTGACTTATGACCATTTTTCACACTTATGACTGTTGCAGCATCCCCACAGTCATGAGAGGCCAGGCGAGGAGATGCGTGCCTCGAAGTGAGTGATGTTGAGTTGGCCACACCCAGCCAATAACATGATCACCAAGTCATGTCCACCCAATCACATGACCACCAAGCCATGCCCACCAACTAAGCCACACCCACAGAACCAGCTGTTAAAAATTTGAATCCCACCCCTGGTGTGACCAGCTCGATGTCATTTATGTTGCGGGTGCCGGTGGTGGCCTGAGTGCCCTGCCAGAGAAAAACGGGCTTTCAAGCTCCATTTTCGGCTACGATGGCTTCCTGCAACCCTCTGCCAGCAAAAACAGATTTCCTTCTATAAACTCAAAGAGGTGCATATATTTATCTATTACATTGTCCATTCTCTGTCAAATTTAAAAGTTTAAGGAAAAGAAGGACTAGGGGTGACATGATAGCACTGTTCCAATATCTAAGGCGTTGCCACAAAGAAGAGGGATCAACCTATTTTCCAAAGCACCTGTAGGCAGGACAAAAAGCAATGGATGGAAGAAGCTAATTAAGGAGAGAGAACCAACCTACAATTAAGGAGAAATTTCCTGACAGTTAGAACAATTACTCAATGCAATGACTTGCCTTCAGAAGTTATGAGTGATCCATCATTGGAGGGTTTTAAGAAGAGATCGGACAACAATTTGTTTGAAATGTTACTATATGATCTTGTTGTGGTTTGTCAGCAGCCGGTGGAGACGGCAGCAGAATCGGACAGTGGGGAAGAATGGGGACCAGTCAGGGAGTCTGTAGAGGACTCGGACCAGGGTCCTGCATCTGATGCAGAGATGGGGCCAGGACCATCTGGGAGTGGGGTGCTGCCATCAGAGCCTTTGAAGTCTGGCAGCAGTGAGGCAGAGGACCCAGGGGAGCCTGTTCCCAGTGCGCATGTGTGCAGAGCTGCTAGAAGGCAAGAGCAGCTGAAACAAAAGGGGCGACTCGGGAGTAAGGCTGGGAAGTGATTGCCCCTCCCATAAGGGATAAAAGTCAGGCCAAGATGATGAAACCTTTACAGGAAGCAAAGTCATTCGATCAGTTCCGAGTCATCCTTGAAGATCTTTGTACTTCGGTTGATTTTTCTTGTACTTCGGTTGGTTTCTTTTCTAGTTAATTTGATACTTCTGTTTTTGGCAGCACTTCACATACCTGAAAGGTGTGTGCTTATCTTGGGGGACTGTTTGAGATTAATTCGGGCTGGGAATGAAAACAATTCCCAGCGTTGCAATAAAATAATTGTTTTTAAAATAAGTCTGTGCGTAATTACGGTTTAGGGAGCCTGGGTCAGAACAGGTCTCCTGCTTAAGGCGGGGGCTGGATTAGAAGATCTCTAAGGCCCCTTCCAATTCTGTTATCCTGTCAAATGCCATCTACATTCAATCCTCATTCTTCCTGAAGTACAGCAATAACAATCATAAGCGATAAAAATAATCAAGTTAATGATAACGATTATAATAACTGCAATCATAATGTAAGCTTAACCACCAGAACATCACTCCGTTGGCTCTGCTGTTGCTTTGAGTGCTGAGTGGGATACAAACGGTCACATTGTCTTCCGTGAGAACAGTGATCGGTTTTTTAAAAAACCCTTTTATGGCCGGAGGAAAATTAAATACAATTTTATGATGTGGTATGGGCACTGGTACATCTGTAGGACCAGCAGGCCTTCACCAAATGGAGAGAATAGCAGGCCCTCTCTGCTCTTTCGTACCCATTTCCATGTGCCAGACAGCCATAAAACAAATCTGTGAGAGTTATGAGGAAGAGCAAGCAGGCATAATTAAGCATCAGAGGGAGAGATTTACAAGGAAAGATTTAGCAAGCAGGATACATGTGCTTTAGCAAAAAGGATGACAAACAACCACTAAACAGATGAGCAGGCCGAACATGAGGGACCAATTATTTGAGGTGCCACATCAGAGATTGAATGGGAGCAATTAAATAGGAAATGCTATTAAAGGAATGTAATTAAGATAAATACCTAGGTGGCTTTTGCAGGTCTGCCGTTGTAAAATTATGCACTGTAAGATTATCCCTCACGGGCAGGAGTGGCAAGACCCACAGAGGCCTGGGTTTTCCCCCAAAGCACCTCAAAATTCACCAGTAAAATGGCAATGTTTAATATAATTGAAGGAAATAATTCAATTAATGTGTATTACCTTACTTTAGTGTTATTTATGGGCTATGTTTCGGCAACGTACCTAACTTGGTAGTTGAATCCATCCTTTTTCCAGGTTTGTAGCAGTTTGTTATACTGGTTGAAGGTATCAGGTTAGGTGAATTTTAGGCCCATATTAGGCATGAAGCCAACTGGATGACCTTGAGCCAGTCCCTCTGTCTTGGCCCTTGGAAGAAGGCAATGGCAAACCACTTTTGAAATGTTTGCTGAGAAAACTGTAAGGGCTGGTCCAGGCAGAATGGGACAAATCTCCATGGCCATCTTGCCGGGGCCATCTGTCATGCCCCTATTGGAATCTGATTCTGAGGTCAAGCAGCTGACAGGGAGTGGGAGTGTGGCTCCAGTGGCTGTGGAAGAAACTGGGGAAGGGCACAGTTTGGCTGGGCATTCAGAGGAAGACCCAGGGCTACCCCCACTTCATCCTAGGGCACGCAGGGAGGAACGGAGAAGGGAACAATGTGAGTTACGTGGTTTATGGGGGAGGAAAGGGCCCTGATCTCCTTCATTAGCCGCAGCTGGGAAACCTGTTTAAAAAGTCAAACTACACACAGCAAAGTTGCTGGAAGCAAAGCGTGCGTTATCTTTGTCTAGGCTTATTTGGGTTCTGACGTCCTAACTGTGTGTGTTTCATTATCTTTTGGAAGTCTGCAATTCCTTATCCTGCCCTGTCTCATTAATTACTGCAGCGTGGTTTGTGTTGGTTTTTATTTATAATCTATATTTATTTTGGGTTCGGACTGAATTTCTTCCCTTTAAAAACTGTTCCTGGGAGAGGTTTTTTCTCCAGCTGATGATAACTGGACATTGGGGGCCAAATTGGAGGTATTAAAGGGACTTTGCCTACTTTTGTGACTTTGTTGCTTTTGTGCCACGCCCCGGGTCATCACACCATCTTACCCACAAGAAAACTTGCCACAGAAAATTCCACACGGGATACCTCAACACAATAAATGTTATTCCCCCACAACTTCTTTGACTTTCTTTCCATTTTTGTCAATGGGAATATTCCGGAGAACATTAATTGCATTGATTGAGTTATCCCGTATGGAATTATCTGTGGCAAATTGACGAGTTTCATTTTATTTTGTTGGAACAGGCCTCTCCTGGCCTCCAGTTCTGTGCGCCGCACTTCAAAATTAAACTAAACCAGGTTTGGAGAAAGGTAATGAATGTGATCAGGGGTTAATAATCACACTGAGTCTTATGAAGAGAGAATTGAGTATATTTATTTTTGAGGAGAAAAAATGTCCAGTGAGGCTCTAATAGCCAAATATCTGAAAGGCCATTATGTAGAGATTCGAGATCTGTTTTCTCACATTTCTGGCTACAGATGACTGAAGAACTACTAAAGAACAAGAGTAGTTTGACAGTGGAATGATGTGGTCCTTGACTTATAATCAGTTGCTTAGTGACTATTTGAAGTTAGATGGACCCTAAAAACAGTACTCAACGATCCAGATTTGAAGTTCTGATGACCAAGGATCCCTCTGTCCATGATCACATGGTTGAATTTGGAAACTGGCCTGCTTTTATAGCTATTGGCAGCATCTTGCAGTTATGTGATCATGATTTATAATTTATTTATTATTTTACCAGAAACCTTAATGTCGGTTTCCAGCAATATATATATATATATACCCATTGCAAACAATGGGTTCCCATCGGAGGTGGGCTTCAAAAATTTTGGACTAGATGACCTATAAAGTCTGTTTCAACTCTGATTATTTGTTATCTGCATCTGTTACCATATTGGTACATATCTGGTGAAAACCAGCTCTGAAAAGTACCACGGATGTTCACCTAAAAAATTAAAGCTTTTTTCTCAATCCCAAACAATCAGTCACATGGTCCAATCCAGGCGGAGTCTGATGGTCTGGTGACACCACTCATCCTTCCTCTGACTTGGTGTGAGAACATCCTTGGTTCACAAGAGAAAATATTGTGTTTTGGCTACAACACCCCAGCAATCTCTAATCCCTCCTTCCTATCCAGTGGCAGCCCTGAAGTTCCAAAATGGCGTTGGCCATGCCAGGGTTGAAAGTTACAATTATACGTTGAGAACAGCCTGTACCCAGAGAAGGGTAGCTTCCATCTTTTGATGAGTTTAAGTCGCCTGGACAGCCATTTTTTTGAGATGTTCTGGAGCATTCATTGATCAAGGGGGAAATTGAGTTCATTAAGACCAAATGCTGATTGGATGGCACATAATAATCAATCGTAAAGTGATCAGCGGATGGTCTTGATGGCTTCAGGGGTGTCCTCCGACTCTATGAGCCGTGGTGGAGCTGTAGTTGGAATGTAGCACTGAAAGCTAATTCTGCCAACTGCCAGCAGTTCGATCCTGACTGGCTCAAGGTTGATACAGCCTTCCATCCTTCCAAGGTTGGTAAAATGAGGACCCAGATTGTTGGGAGCAAGAGGCTGACTCTGTAAACTGCTTAGAGAGGGCCGTGAAGACTATGAAGCAGTATATAGGTAGCCCTCGACTTACAACACTTCATTTAGCGACCATTCAAAGTTAGAACGGCACTGAAAAAAGTGATCTAAGAAGACCAATGTTCACACTTAGGACCATTGCAGCATCCCCACGGTCACATGATTTACATTCAGATGCTTGACAATTGACTCACATTTATGACATTTGCAGGGCCCTGGAGTCCTTCTATCCCCTTTTGCAAACCTTCTGAGAAGCTAAGTCAAGGGGGAAAATCAGATTCACTTAACAACCATGTTACTAATTGAAGAATTGCAGGGATTTCACTTAATAAATGTGGTGGGAAAAGTCGTAATATGGAGCAAAACTCACTCAGCAACATTCATTTTGAGTTCAATTGTGGTCGTAAGTTGAGGACTACCTACATAAGTCTAAGCGCTATTGCTATGATTCTATTATTCTCCCTGCCATCAGGGCTCAGCTGCACCTGGGTTAAATATGCTACCCAGACCTTGCCTCCACATCCTCCTTGGAATGGCAAGGAATGCTGTGAGTGGTGTTTGGTATTTTTCTCAGAGACATCTGTCGTTTAATGCAGATCTTCTTATCCAGGAATGTTGTACAACCTTCCTTAGGGAGCCCTTGGCATTTCTCAGAACAAGATTTGGGAAGCGTTGTTATGTGGTAACTAATAGATCACTTGTGTTCCATAAATGTTAAACAATTGTCAAGTGTATGTGAACATACAAATAATCCATGAAACCCTGTTCCATATTTTATTTCTTTCTGAAGATAGAGTGCAGAGCCGCAAGGAACAGCCGCAGCAATATTTTTAAACAACAGAATACAGAATAACAGAGCTGGAAGGGGCCATGGAGGTCTTCTAGTCCAACCCCTTGCTCAAGCAGGAAACTTTATACCATTTCAGACAAATGGCAGTCCAGGCTTTTCTTGAAAGCTTCCAGTGATGAAGAACTGTCATTTTTCAGACATTCTAACAGCCTTCTGGTCGGGGGTGGGATTGAAATGTTTTAACAACTGGTTCTGTGGGTGTGGCTTAGTTGATGGGCATGGCTTGGTGGTCATGTGACTGGGTGGACATGGCTTGGTAGTCATGTTATTGGCTGGGTGTGGCCAATTCAATCATCACTCACATCGAGGCACGCATCTCCTCGCCTGGCCTCTCATGACTGTGGGGATGCTGCAATAGCCGTAAGTGTGAAAAATGGTCATAAGTCACTTTTTTCAGTGCCATTCTAACTTTGAATGGTCACTCCACACAAGCAAAGTACCAGCAAAGGAAGGGAAAAAAACTCCAGAGACGTTCCTGAGACAGTCCTGCCAAGAATGTAATAAGGGTTAATGGAGAGGCAGTTTCTGTAAGCAACTCCAGAATGTTTCCTTCCTGCCTTCCTTACAGGATTAGACCAGTAATTTCTTCTAACAACTAGTTCTCCGAACTGTTTAGAATGTTAACAACTGGTTCTAGCGAATAGGTGCAAACTGGTAGAATCCCACCCCTGCTTCTGGTGCCTGTGGGTTGTATATGGAAGTGTAGTCAATCAATCAGAATAGAGCTGGAAGGGACCTTGGAGGTCTTCTAGTCCAACCCCCTGCTCAAGCAGGAGACCCTGTATCATTTCAGACCAATGGCTGTCCAATCTCTTCTTAAAAGCCTCCAGTGTTGGAGCATTTACAACTTCTGGAGGCAAGTTGTTTCACTGGTTAATTGTTTTAACTATCAGGAAATTTCTCCTTAATTCCAGGTTGCTTCTCTCTTTGATTAGTTTCCATCCATTGTTTCTTGTCTTGCCTTCTTTTGCTTTGGAGAATAGGTTGCCCCCTCTCTCTTCTTTGGAGCAACCCCTCAAGTACAGGTAGCCCTCAATTTATGATCATTACTGAGCCCAACATTTATGTTGTTAAGTGAAACATTTGTTAAGCGAGTTTGTCCCCTTTTACAACTTTTATTGCCACAGTTGTTAAGTGAATCGTTGCATTTGCTAAGTTAGTAACATGGTTGTTAAGTGAATCTGGCTTCCCCGTTGACTTTGGTCATCAGGAGGGCACAGAAGATGATCCCATGGCTCCTGGCTATGGCAATCATCATAAACATGAGCCAGTTACCAAGCATCTATCTGAATGTTGATCATGTGACCATGCGGACGCTGCAAAGGTCTGTGGCAGAGGTGGTCTTCAGCAGATTCTGACCAGTTTTGGAGAACCGGTAGAAGAAATTTTGAGTAGTTTGGAGAACCGGAAAATACTATCTCTGACTGGTCCTGCCCCATCTATTCTCTGCCTCCTGTGTCCCAGCTGATCAGCTGGGTCTTCTTTGGCTGTCCTACACAGGAGAACGGAGCTGAAAAGCAGGTTAATGGGGTGGGGAAGGGAGGGGGATTTTGCAATAACCTTCCCCCAGGTGTGGGGAGGGAATGGAGATTTTACAGAATCCTTCCCCTGCCATGCCCACCAAGCCACACCCACCAAGACAAGCGACGCCCACAGAACCGGTAGTAAAATTTTTTGAATCCCACCACTGGTCTGTGGGTAGCCTGCCCCCTTCTAGAGAATTAAATATTTTGAGGAATATTAAAAGAGGCAGAATGTTATATTTCCCCAAAAGGAGGAATGGAGAAAAATCTTAAAAGGCAGAAAGTAGCCCCAACAGCCTCCAAGTCTTTAGGGATGGATATTTTTTGCCCATGAAGAAATCCGGGCCAATCTATTCACCAACAACTTCAACTCCAGCTGATGCGATTAAGAATGACAAAACATGACCTTTAGGACATAATAGGATTAACCCATCACCAATCCAATAATAAAAGCGCACAAAGCAAACCTCAAAATTATGAAAAACTATAAACTGTATAAAAATCCTTCAAACTAATTTGTCTAATTTGCTAATTCGTCAAGCTAATTTGTCAGCTGTCCCAGAACTACATGCTATGGTTCATTCTGCTCATCAATAAACAGAGTCCTTCTTTCCAATCCACCTCCCTTTTATTTCCAGTGCCTTTCTCCTGGCTTGGAACCAGACTGGATCCGATAAGAAGTGTGAAAAAAGTCGTATGTCTCTTTTTTTCCAGTGCTGTTTGAACCGTCACTAAATGAACGGATGCAAGTCGATGACTGCCTATAGTCCTTCTTTTCATTAAACCAGACATACCCAATTCCTGCAACTGTTCTTTATATTGTTGGAAAAATTATTCTTCTGGGTTCAGTTCCAAGTGAGGAAGGAAGACACTGGAAGCATGGTGACTGCTTGGAAAGATGGTTTAATGATGGACAGGTCTACATGGCTTGGAGCTCCAAAGTGAAAAGGACAATCACATGCTTCAAGGTGTTGGGTGAAGGAAAAGAAGGAGCAAGATGCTGAGAGACCCTTGGTTTTATACCCTCTGTTGGGCCCTACCTTAGTGTTTCCTGTTCCTGTGTAAGAAATGTATCCCATTGGCTGTCAGACTCCCAGGGGGGCGGGGTCTTAGCTAACTTTGTAGGCTTTGTCTGGACCACATGGCTTCACCTGAGTGCTGGCTGATGCAATCTTCCCAGGCCAGATGGTGAGATGGGCAGAGGCCTTTGTTATGTAGAATACTCTGGCCCAGGTCTTAATGGCCCGCCCATTAACAAAGGCGGGGGCGAGCTTCTGCTTCTGAGGAGAGTTTCTGCTTCTGAGTTTCTACTCTTTTTAGGGGAAATATTCTGCCTTTTTAATATTTCCTAGGATATTTCGTTTTTCTACGAGAGGGGTGGGTGCTAACTTCCTACAGTATGTTTTCGCCTCCAGTCCCCTCATCATCTTTGGTGGCCTTCAGATTGTTATTCTCAATATTTGATGTCTTCTCTTTCTCTCAGCTCCCCTTTCAGTAAATGGCGCAAATCTTCCTTCGGGGAATAAGGTTCGAAGATAGGAAGGCAAGACATAAATTCCTCCACCGAGTACATAAGTGCCTAAATATTTTAAAAGCACAAGGGTGCAAATAAAGCTCTTTCTCTCTTTCAGAAATAAAGTTCAAGTAGGGCTTTTTTAGAAGGCTGTGCTTAACTCACAAATCCACCGGCTTGCATCTTAGAGGGTCCTTCCCCCCCCCCCTCCTGCCCCCCTTTCATCTTGACAGCAAGATAATCTTTTGCCAAGAAGCTCTGGTAAATGTCACCGTTGTTATTTTGTGATCTAACTGCTTTGCTCTTGCAAGTTTATCTCACTTATGTCACTTCCTAGTCGCTCTCTTTCAAAAGCCGGAATAAAGAAGGGTTTGGTTTTTTTTTTTTTTTTTTGGTAATGCTTTGGATCATAAAGATCATAAACAGGTTAGAAGATAAAAACGTGTTAATGGAGGAGTTTCAGGCTGAATGTTGATCACCTTGTTTGATTTGGCAGGTTGACATTTGGGGACTGGGGTAACCCAGATCTGTAATATGATAGGTGTTGTGTTCTAGGGCTGTGTGACTCTAAACCTTAGCAACTTTAAATTGTTTGGACAAAAAAAACAAAAAAAAAACGGAGTCAACCTTGAGCCAGTGAGACTCAAACTGCTGGCAGTCGGCAGAATTAGCCTGCAATACTGCATTCTGCTCCACCACAGCTCCTGGCAATTGGACTATTGGATTATAAAGCCTTCTCCTCTGCTCTATAGGCATCACAGGAGGACTGCCTCCTCCCTGCCTCACTTACCCATCGTGGAAAATTCGTCCTTTTCCCTTCGCATAGATTTTGGAAGAAGTACCCCAGGTAAAACCACAGCAAGTACATTTCGTCTGGCCAAAAGGGATCTTCCGTCCAAAATGTCTTAATATTAAATACGGCTGACATTTGACTGGATTCCCCAAGAGAGGCACATATATTTAATTGGAACAATTCAGAATTTATGACCAGAACAATGCAGATCCTGCTCTGATGCATTAATGCGAAATAAATAGACTAGTATGTTGTTAAAGTTTCTTAAATGGGCTCACATGTGAGCGCTCTCTCTGTCTCTCTCATACACATACTCACCACCTCTTGGGGGCAATGTAGATATGTCAAGCCTGATTGTTATTGCACATGTCAGAGATGTGAAGGGGCTTGGATAAGGAAAGCCATTGTATTCTCCTGGAGAGGACGGCTCGTATGATTAATGAGCGGTCCTTAAATTCTCACATGGAAAGATGGAAAGGGGAGATACGGTCTCCACCGTTCCAGAGGCATTCAAGACCAATGGATTCCTGTGTTGTCCTCTCCTGGCTCTCAATCTCAGTTGCGTTTAGAGTTTTCCTGTGCTAAAACGGAGGAATTTAAGGCCTCTTTGTCATGGGCTTCACGCCGACAGCCTGTAAAATATCTTGAGCCAGCCTAATATTGCCCGTGTGAGGCTGCCAGTGTGTGTTTGTGTGTGTGTGTGTGTGTGTGTGTGTGTGTGTGTGTGTGCTACCCGGGTAGAAGAGACTTCAAAATGCAGCCCAATAAAAATCAAGAAAGCGTTCTCTGAAAGAAAAGGGTTCTGTATACCACAGGAGCAAAGCACGTGTCTGGCATGTCAAAAGGCCCCAGATCCTGGGGCTCGCCTTGCCAGGTAAGCCTCTCTCTCTCTCTCTCTCTCTTTCTCTCTCTCTCTCTCCCTCCCTCCCTCCCTCCCTCTCTCGTCTCTGAGAACGGCTGCCAAACATCTAAACGGCTGCGTTGAGGAGATCAATGGCTACACCGTGCATAAGTCAAGCTACCTACGGGCCTACTTCAAACTCCTTCTTTCAAAAAGCCGGGGTCTCTCTTTTGCAATTTCTTTCTCTTTTTGTTCCTGAATCTGAAAGTTGCCGAAAGGGATGGTGTTAAGTATGGTCGGTGGGTCCCATTGAGACACGAGGCTCGAGTAGTGAGCAACAGCTCTTTATTAAGGAGGCAGATTCTGAGACCGACAAGCCTAGCCGCGGCAGCCCTTTATATAGAGTGGGCTGCGGCTAGGCAGCCTATGACAGTCTTTTAAGCTTGCCGCGCTTGGTTTCACCCAATCGCGGCAAACCCCATACGAACCAATCAGGAATGCTTACAACGTCCAATCACGGCCCGGCTCTTCTGGACCAATAGGAATGGAGGTCTACGAGCCAGCTAGTATGGAACAGATGGGGAGATGGATATGGGACTTGGACACTTTCATAGCATAGAAAAGGTACCCCAATCTTTCTTGCTAGGTTGGGGAGATAAATAAAAAGCAGAGCAATAAATCAGAGAGGTGTCCTGTTTGATTTGAGTCCTCTATCTTTAAATTACAAGTAGTCCTCTTTATTTCAGTGAGAGCCATTGCTTAGTCAAACCAACACTTCTTACATGTGAATGGGTGGAATAAATATGTGTTTTGCAGAACTATAGATGGTCCTTGACCTATGACCACAATTGAGCCCCAAATTCTGTTGCTAAATGAGACAGTTGCTCAGTGAACTTTGCCCCATGTTACGACTTTTCTAGCCGCTGTTGTAAAGTGAATCACTGCAGTTCTTTAGTAAGTAGCATGGTTGTTAAGTGAATCTGGCCTTCCTATTAACTTTGCTTAGCAGAAGGTCACAAAATGTGATGATCCCACAACGCTGCAACCGTCATAAATACATGCCAGTTGTCAAGCACTCATATTTTGAACACATGAGCATAGGGATGCAGCAATGGTCGTAAGTGTGAAAATGGTCATAAGTCCTCTTTTTTCAATGCTGTTGTAACTTTGAACAGTCACTAAATCAACTGTTGTAAGTCGAGGACTACCTGTACACAAATAGATCAAAGAGAGGTTATTATTATAACATTATAAAGTTATTGTTCTATTCTATTCTATTCTATTCTATTCTATTCTATTCTATTCTATTCTATTCTATTCTATTCTATTCTATTCTATTCCATTCCATTCCATTCCACTCCACTCCATTCCACTCCACTCCACTCCACTCTACTCTATTCCCATACATCTTAGACCTTTCTTACAACTTGAATTACTAAGTTTCCGCCACTCTTAGATTGGTCATCTAACTGTAGATTAACCATACATAATAACAGAAAGTAAATATAGTACCAATAGTATTAATTTCAATCAATCAGAATAGGGCTGGAAGGGACCTGTACCATGTCCAAGAACTTTATAAAATACATCAAGAAATTGCAGTTTCCTGTAATAACATTGGCTGCAAAATGCTGCCCTACTCGGAACATTGTACATCTTAAGAAGGTACTTGGTTGATCCTTAGGATGATGGCAGCAACCCGTATCAACCATTAGCACCAGTCAATTGTATTTGTGATGCATTTTTGAATGTTCGGTTGACTGAGTTTCAAGTTTAATGAATAAAATAAATAATAATAATAATAATGATGATGATGGTAATAATGATGATGATAATAATAACAATAATAATAACAATAAAAACTACTATCTGCCTGTAGCAAAGAACTAGAGGGATCATAAGCCTGAAAAAGGGGTTGAAAATGAGCATATAAAACTACCGTGGGACTTAACGAATACAGAATGACAAATATCACGATTGTGGAGAAGAAAGAAGTGTGGATCGTTGACATTGCCATACAGCAGAATCAATGAGAAACAATTTGAAAAAAATCACCAGTTATCAGGACTTGAAAATCAAACTGCAGAGACTCTGGCATAAACCAGTGCAGGTGGTTCCAGTGGTACTCGGCACACTGGGTGCTGTGCCTAAAGACCTAGGCAAGCACTTAAAAACAATTGGCGCTGATGAGATCACCATTGGTCAGCTGCAGAAGGCCACCTTACTGGGATCTGCTTGCATAATCCACTGATACATCATGCAGTCCTAAAAACCCAGCATAGTTATCTCATTTGCTGTGTACAAAGTCATTTTTAATAATAATAATAATAATAATAATAATAATAATAATAATAATAATAATAATAATAATTTGTCTTGATCTTTGGCTAGTCACCTACTCTAAATGGAAATTGAGGAGAACTCCAGCGGAAACCATTTTTATGCAAATGGATCCATGCTAAAGATTTTTTGCCAAAGCTAATTATATTTACTTGATCACAAATACGAGCTGACTCTCTTAGGCAAGGCATGTCTGCCTCTTGCAAGAGGGACATTTATCATTCCTCTGGTACCTACTGCCCCTTGCTAAGATTGGTGTCTCCCAGTTTCAATCACTGGAAGAGTGAAGCTTCAACCAATGAAAACAATTGTTAATGAAGAGGTCATTCAAAGTGATGAATGCCAGGACGGCTGTAGCTCATTAGAATTTGCCTGAAGGCCACCGGCAACTGAGACCTTTAAACATATCTCCTACTCAAATAAACAACATTTTAGTCCACCAACAGAGCTTGCAGTACATCCTTCAGAAGCCTTTTAATATATTGTTTTTAAAAGCAGTCTCAGTGTTCTTTTTGCTGGAAAAAAAATAATAAGATCAAGGACCCATGAACCTGTTGAGACAGAATCTGGGCATATCAGCTCAGTGTCAGAGTTCCAAGTAATGCACCCCATCAAATCCAGAACTTGGAGGCAGGGAGATGCCTCAAAGAACAGGTTTATTGGATACATCATATTGGCACAACTGGTGAAAACCAACTCTGAATGTTCCCACGGTTTTCACCTAATTAAAAAAATGAAAGTTCCCCCTCCCCCCCAGGTCATCAGTCACATTGTCCAATAGAGGTGCTGACAGGTTGCTTGGTTACGCTACTTCTTCTCTCTCAGCCACCTGTTAGAATGACCTTGGTTCCCACAGGAAAACTTCTTGTTTTGACAGCCAAGCTGAGCTACCTATTCCCCCCCCCACCCCGCCTCCTTTGCCTTGTGGAAACCATAAAGCCACAAAGATGGCCTCAGCCAGGTTCGCTTCAGGGTTGACACTCAGATTGGAAAATGGTGGAATCAGCAATAGCATTTAAACTTATATAACAATTCATAATGCTTATGAGCTATGGTGGCGCAGTGGTTAGAATGCAGTACTGCAGGCTACTTCTGCTGCCTGCTGGCTGCCTGCAATTTGGCAGTTCAAATCTCACCAGGCTCAAGGTTGACTTAGCCTGGAAGGATGGCATCCTTCTGAGGCGGGTAAAATGAGGACCCAAATTATTGGGAGCAGTAGGCTGACTCTGCAGACCACTTAGAGAGGGCTGTAAAGCACTGTAAAGTGGTATATAAGTCTAAGTGCTATTGCTTTACAGCTCTCTCTAAGCGGTTTACAGAATCAGCACATTGCTCCCAACAATCTGAGTCCTCATTTTACCGACCTTAGAAGGATGGAAGGCTGAGTCAACCTGAGAAACTGAGAATTATTCTAGAGTTTAGCCCAAATTTGAGATGATCTTGACTGCAGAAAACTGTACTGTTATTTCTATACTGAATGGGTTGGCTTGATGGCAGAATATAAAAATGATATAAGACTTTTCCACCCCTTAGATGTGTCTATAAGTTATTGTGGCTTTATCTTTGAAAACCTCAAGATTTACTTTTGAGGGTCGTGGAAAACGATAGAAATAATACTTATCATACATATATTTTTTCTTCTGAGAGCACCCAGCTTCCTCCAAAATTTTGCTCATCTTGCTGACGCATGCAGAAAGAGGCTGCTGTAAACATGATGAAATGCAAGAAACATTCTCCCTTCTTTGATGGTCAGCTTACTGATCACTACGGCTATACAATCTACCTTGTATAGTGCGACGCGTGTTTCCTACCCAGTTTTTCACAACAAAATAATAAAAAAAAAGGGTAATAAAGCCATCTAAAACTACACTAACAAAAGCAATAAAAGCATTCCAAGAGCCAACAGATTAAAACCATTTTGCACTGATGAAAAAACAGCAACACACAAAACCTGGCAGAAAAAGCATTAAAAAATTCATGTGAAAAGGAGAGTCTTCAGGTGGGATTGGAAATTTAGCGAAATAGATGCCACAATGAATGCCCCTGGGAGGAGCTGCCATAATCAAGACAAGCATAACCCAAAAACATCCTTAACAGCTGTGCATTTCAAGGCAATAAGTCAACGTTAGATTGCTTAGATGAAGACCTAACAAGATTCAATGTATAACTTGCTAAACATGCTCGGTTTGTTGTGGTTTGTTTATTTTAGGCTACTGTGCTTTTCAAGCTCAGCCTATTTAGCTTACAAATGTGTAAGCCAATGAAGAATGAAATGCAAATCAAACAAATGTGTAAGCAAATGAAGGCTCAGCAGGTTGTGTGGTTTAGAAGTTTCCAGGTTGAATCCATTGCATTTTTTTAATGGTATGTGGGAATGGGCTTGGAGCAGTGAGGTGGCCTAGAGGTGGTGCTCTCGCCTCACAATCAGAAGGCTGTGAGTTTGATCCTAGGTAGCAGCAGTTATTTTCTTTTTCTCTCTCTCTGGGTGCAAAGAGAAACTATTTGCTGTGAACTCCATGTAGGCACCAGAAAGGGCATCCGGCCAGTAAATACTCAGCTCCATTCGGTCATCCAGACTCCACCCCCATGCATGGGATTACAGGGTCATTAAAAGAAAAAAAAATGTGGGAATGCCCTTGGGAGATAGGATGAAGAACCACAAAGGTCAGATGAGAGGCAGCTGGACCCACAAAAAAAAAATGAGGGTTTGATGTTTGTGTGGCAAACATCTCAAAGACACCCTGCCTATTTTCTTAGACCATAAAGGTGATGGGAGCGAAGGAGGCAGATGGACTTCCAGTCTTTTAAGTTTCTGTTAATGTAACTTTACAATAAAGATAGGGTTAATACTCCTGAGTGCTGTTAATACTCCTGGGTGCTTCTTGTCTGGACTACCTCGCAGGGCTGACTTGTCTGAAAATACAAGCACTGGGGAAACCAGGAAATTCAGGCAGTTCAAATGAGTATAAAGATTTATCGCTAGCTTCAGGCCTCTACAAGAATCTGACCAACTCAAGATCAAGGGAAATTCACAGGAGATAAGACAGGCATTCAAGGTGGGCTGGACTTAGATCTCTTGCGAGCATGCAGGAACTCATGACTTATGATGTGTTTGACGTCTCCTTTGGGCTCAGCCTGGTCATTTCGTACATCCCACTCCCCCTACTTACTGTTACTATCCAAAAGCTTCTGCCGTTTCTTCTGCAGGCTAAGCTGCCTCTTATTTGTCTGTTACCTAGTATGGGGCTCTTTCTCCTGTCCCTCCAAGGTCATTCCCACATACCATTGGAATTTTTAAAGAAAAGGAACCAATGACTGTTGCTGGCAAACACTGATGCTTCCCTGAATGCTGCCAGTTAAAATAAGCAAGTTTTCTGAAACACTTAGAATTTCCAGCTGGGAAGCCTGACTTAAGGGAAATTGGGGCCCCGAAGTATCTGGAAGATATCATGTTGGGGATGTTGGAAGAAATATCCATCTGGGTTCAGTTCCAAGCGGGGAGAAAGACACTGGAAACACGGAGGTGGATTGGAAAGATGGTTTATTGATCGACAGGACCACATGCGTTTTAGGTCCTGGGCAGCTGAACACATAGAGTGTAGAGTGAGGGTTATTTATACTCTCTCTTGGGCCTTGCCCTTGAGCTTCCTGTTCCTGTGTGAGAAATGTATTCTATTGGTTGTCAGACTCCCAGGGGGTTATGCAGGGGGTCGTAGCTAACTTTTTAGGTTGTCTGAATTAAGTTTGGTTGAACCTTGCTGGGTGATGTAATATCCCCAGGTGATTTCGCTATGCACTGAGCCCTGCTGCTAGATGGGTAGAGGGCTAATCCTATTATGTCCAGAGGGTCATTAATCTCATCATCTTGGAGGTGAAGTTTTAATTGTCTTGTAGATAGGCTGGTCCAGTCTCAATGTCCACCAAATATCTGCTGAGGGCAGGGAGCTGCAGGAATCTGCTCTTTGTCTTTTAAAACATATTTCTCCTTTTCTCATACAGGGAAATATAATTTTCTATCTTTTCAATATTTCCTAGAATATTTCATTCTTCTAGGAGAGGGAATATTGAAGTATGTAAGTTTTGCATTCATACAACATATTCAGCTTCATTAATACGTTAAACCATATTCTGGTTATTTATTTATTTACATTCCTCCTTTTATTATTTTATAAGTAACTTAACAGTAGCAAAACATATCTAATATTCTTTCTTTTTCCTATTTTCCCTAGAACAACAACCCTGTGAGGTGGGCTGAGATGAGAGAGACAGTGACTGACTCAGTCACCCAGCTGGCTTTCATGCTTAAGATAGGACTAGAACTCGCAGCCTCTTACTTTCTAGCCCGAAGCCTTAACTGGCTAACACAATATATGAACCCACAAACTAATTAACCTTTTAAAAATTAAAATTAAAAAAAAGCTATTAAGCCTAAATAAAATTAATTCTCAGACACATTTAGCATGTTGGTAATGGCATCTGTTAACACTTTACTTGATCTGGATTACTTTTTACTTTATTTGATCTGGATTAATGTGTTGTGTGAATACAGTTAGTGTGAGGTTAGCACATTATTTTGATCTGATAAGCATGTCTGGACTTTTTAGAGCAAGTTTAAATTAATGTAAATTTAAAAAAAAACAAAACACCTGCCCCAGAGGTGCAAATTTACCCAACTGAAATGCATCCTTATCCAATTTGTTTGCTCTCAAAATCTGATTTTTCAAAATAGTATGTTTGAATCCTATGGCATTTCCCTACACCTTCTTGAGCCAAGAACATTTTTGCATTCGAACATTCAGAAAGTGTTCAGGTTCATCCGTTTATATTTATATAGGCTTAGACAGGCAGATTAACGATCGTGATTATTTGTGATTGCACCCTGGGAAAAATCCATATCATTACAGGTAGCCTTTGATTTACAAGAGTTCATTTAGTGGCCGTTCCAAGTTACAACAGCACTGAAAAAAGTGACTTAGGACAATTTTATACACTTATGACCTTTGCAACATCCCCGTGATCATCTGATTTACATTCGGATGCTTGACAACTGACCCACATTCAGGGGTGGGATTCAAAAATCTCAGCAACCGGTTCACTGATCAGGTGCTGGGTGGGCACGGCCATAGTGTGGCCTACCTCAGCTTCCTGTTCCTGGCTTCTGGTGGGTCTCCAGAGCTCAGGGGAGGCTGTTTTCACCTTTCCAAGGGTCTGGAGGCTTCTCCTGGGCCTCCGGGAGGGTGAAAACAGCCTCCCCGGCTCTGGAGGCCCACCAGAAGCCGGAAACAGGCCCATTTCATGACTTCCGGCCCTTTCACGAGGACCGTTTTTTGCCCTCCCAAGGGTCCAGAGGCCTCCGCCGGGCTCTGGAGGCCCACCAGAAGCCGGAGAGAGGCCCATTTCTGGACTTCCAGAAAGCTCGTTTTTTCCCCTTCCCAGAGCCTCCACGCAGACCCTGCACTTACCTGCATCGTGTGGAGACTCCTGGGAGGAACAGGGTGGGCCTGGCCAGCCGGTCAGTTGAAATACCGGTTCAGCGAACCAGATGAGACTTTAACATCCAGTTTGCTCAAACCGGTCTCAACCGGTAGAATCCCATCCTTGCCCACATTTATGACAGTTGCAGTGTCCTGGAGTTTTGTGATTTCCCCTTTTGAGACCTTCTGACAAGCAAAGTCTATGTGGAAATCAGGTTCACTAACAATTGTATTACTAATTTAACAACTGCAGGAAATCACTTAACAAATGTGGCAAGGAAAGTCGTAAAATGGGGCAGATTCACTGAAAGAATTCTCACTTAACAGCATAAATGTTGGGTTCAGTTGTGGTCGTAAGTTGAGGACTGCCCATATCTATTATGAGATTAGCTTCCCCCCTCTCCCATAAAGAGAGATCTAGTTGCAATTCTATTCATCATCTGCCCTAACTATGAATTACGCAAAAACTCAAGAATGTCAAGGCTCATTTTTCTAGCCCAACCATTTTTGGAATTGGGTGGAGTGTTTATACATGCAGAATACCAGTGTCATCCCCGATGGCATTGATAGAGAGATTATTCCTCCTAATTACCCTGGTATAATTGGAACAATAATAATTTGTTTCTCAGTTAGCATGATGACTAGATACCTTGATTTAAGGATGACACTGATGGTTACAGATGAAGACAGAGTGCTCTCAATTCCTTAGTGCCAAAACTAAAATCAGATTTGTTGGGTGCCGATCAGTCACTGTTGAGTACAAGAAGTTTATCTTGGCTTATGTTTTCATGGTTTTTAATTACTTATTTAAAAAAATGATGTGATTGTGTTGAACTAGTTAGCAAAAGCAATGACTAATCACTATATGAACAACAGAGTTTAGGAAATTAAGTGACTTTCAAGTTTGTGTTTTTCAAACCTGATCAGTTTAAGTTGGGTGGACTTTAAACATGCTTGTTGGGGAATTCTGGGAGTTGAAATACACCCATCTTAAAGTTGCTAACTTTGAAAAACACTAAACCTAATGGTAATAATAATTTAATAATACAGAAAAACACACCAGGGGACGTATGTTAGCAATAAAACAACTCCCAAAACGATTCTATTGTTCAGAAGTCTTGCCTCTTTTTCAGAAATAAACAAACACTAACCACGTTGTTTAAATGTTGACAAATGGTACAAATTAACAGCCCTTTGTGGCAAATCAGGGGTAGATTTCTCTTTCCAATGCTGTGTGATAATTTCTTTGGTGAACTTCACTGCCTGAAAGATCCATAATATCTTGATAATTTTCTTGATAAATTCCAAACGTTGGGATTACTGCCAAGAAGCATATACACATCTTTAAAATTTTGTGGTACTGGGAATTTCTTTTGCATTTTCTCTTACTATTCCACTTCATATCATTATAGAGTTTTTATTTTTATATGTTCTCATCCCTCAACAAGCAGAGAACATTTTTGTGGTTGGATGGAAAAACAACTGTGATCTACAGCTTCCCTGGCTTCTCATGTTTCCATTGAATCCTTTTTAAAAAAAATTAGTTTATCATATAAAATACAAAAATACAAAAGCTAATAGTAGGAAAATAGAGAAGGGAAAAGGATAAAAAGAAAGAGGTTGACTTCTGATTCCCTTTGGGGCAGTAGAATAAGATAATAGCATCAAACCTCAACTTTTTAATTTTACATAGTAGTATAAACCAGCTATTTCTATAACAACAAATCTATCTAATCCGCAAAACCCAAAATCAAAGTTTATGTCTCTGCTGTACTCAGTAAAATAATCGCATTGGACTTGTTCAGGTTGGGAAACTGATCTGCAAAAGAAGGGACATTTTCACAAAAGCTGAGACATTATGAAAATAGATCCTAAGAATCTTTTAAAGCAGAAGTTTGCAATCTCCTAATTTTTGGGTGGCATGGGGGTCTCCAAAATTTGCCATAAAGTAGGTCTTTTTCAAATGACCTATGCCAGAAAATAATTAAAATACAAGGACTGGACATATTAATGGCATTGAATCCATTTTAGTGTTTGTGGCCTTTTCCTCTTTGTCATTGCCTGAATTTTATTCTCAGGTACGGCCCTCAGCAAGGTACTGAAAGAGGTCCCTTTAACTGTAGCCAATAACAATAGCACTTAGACTTATATACCACTTTCTAAGTGGTTTACACAAAGAGCACATTGGCTCCTAATTTTACTGAGCTCGGAAGGATGGAAGACAGAGTCAACCTCAAGTGGGTCAGGATCGAACTCCTGGCAGTGAACAGAGTTAGACTGCAATACTGCATTCTAACCACTGTGCCACCATGCCTCTGGTAAAGGAATATTTGGGTGCCTAAAGCATTAAGAGAGAGGAAACTAAACATAGGACATATACCGGTACAGGTATGTAAAAATCTGCAAGAGTGGGTTACACAGTGCCATTTATAAAGCCCCCACTCCTTAAGTATACATGGGGTGAGAGTTCAATTACAATAAAGGAGCCACAATCTTAAATATTTTATTTCCTCCACACTAAATAGAGATTCCTGGGAAAACTAAAATACAGATTTCAGCATCGTGTTCAATTAAACTGGCATTTTTCAACTTGGGTAGCTTTCAGAAGAGTGGACCTCAATTCCCCAAATTCTCCAGCTAGCAGAGCCGTTGCAGAGAATTCTAGATTTGTACATCTGATAGCTACCAACTTTGATTTAAGTGCAACTCCTTCCTGAAGGCCAGGTTCAGTGGTGGTATTAAGCAGGTTCTGGAGAACCGATAGCGGAAATTTTGAGTAGTTCGGAGAACCGGCAAATACCACCTCTGACTGGCCCCACCCACATCTATTCTCTGCCTCCTGAGTCCCAGATGATTGGCTGGGTCTTCTTTGGTTGCCCTGCACAGGAGAACGGAGCTGGAAAGCAGGTTAGTGGGGGTGGGAGAGAATGGGATTTTGCAGTAACCTTCCCCCAGGTGTGGGATGGGAATAGAGATTTTACAGTATTCTTCCCCTGCCACACCCACCAAGTCACGCCCACCAAGCCACATCCACAGAATCGGTAATAAAAAATTTGGAATTCCACCACTGGCCAGGTTGATCGGTTGCTACAGTCCATGCTGGTTTCTGGTGGCACCAGCAGTGACAACACTACCTCTGATGCCTTCAACAACAATGCGATTGACATGACTTACATTTTGGGTTTTGGCAGCCTCACAGACTTTTGGGGATAAAAATGTGGTGATAAAAAATGTGGTCTGCCATGAAAGAGTTCAGCATCAATTCTCCTTTTGAAGAGTGCAGGTGAAAAGGAAGGGCACTCGTTAAATGGCTCCTTCACACAAATTTCCTAAATATCTCAAGAGATAAAATCAGATCTACTTCCTTTTTGCAGACTCTGAGAGTAACTGTTTATGGAGTCATAGGAACAGGGCTTAACAGCAAGAGAGTGGCGTTTTCAAGCTTGGGTGAGCTCCAGACTTAAATAAAAAAGAATGAAAGAAAAACGAGATGGGATGGGATGTTTACCATATAAGGGTAGGACTCAGGAAACTGGGAACAATAGAGGTGCATAATGAGGCCATTTCAAGGAGCTGGACTAGATGGATCTTAATTTTTTGCAGTGCCACTCCTATTCAATATTGTAGTTTAGTTCGTCAGAAAGATTATATTTGTATACAGCTAGACCTCAATGTACAACCATTTGTTTAGTGACAGTGGCATTGCAAAAAGTAACTTATGACTGTTTTTCACACTTTACAACCCTGGCAGCATTCCCATGGCCACAGGATCACTATTTGGCCGCTTGGCAACTAATATGTATTTGTGATGGTTGTAGTGTGCAGAGGTCATGGAACTACTTTTTGCAACCTTCTGACAAGCAAAGGCAATGGGAAAGCCAAATTCATTTAACAACCGTGTTCCTAGCTTAACAGCTGCAGAGATTCACTTAACAATGATGGAAACAAATATTGTATAATGTGGCAAAACTTGCTTAACAACTTCCTTAGTAATGGAAATTTTGGGCTCAATTGTGGTCATAAGTCAAGCATTATCTATAGCTTTGCAAAACCTAATGCTTATCTAGATAGTTAAGATAGAACTGTGGTGGCGCAGTGGTTAGAAGGCAGCATTGCAGGTTACTTCTGCTGAATGATGGCTACCAGCAGGTCAGCAATTTGATTTTCAGCAGCTCAAGGTTGACTCAGCCTTCCATCTTTCCAAGGTCAGTAAAATGAGATAACCCAGATTGCTGGGGGCAATATGTTGACTCTGTATTCAATCAAGGACCTGTATATTGCACAGGTCAAAGAGAGGGCTGTGAAAATATTTGCAGACCCCTCACATCCCGGACACAAACTGTTTCAACTCCTTCCCTCAAAACGATGTTATAGAGCACTGCACACCAGAACGACCGGACACAAGAACAGTTTTTTCCCCAAACTCCATCACTCTGCTAAACAAATAATTCCCTCAACACTGTCCAACTATTTACAAAGTCTGCACTACTATTACTATTAATCTTCTCATCACTCCTTATTGCCCATCCCCTCCCACTTGTGATTGTATAACTGTGATGTTGTCGCTTGTATCATTATTTATATGGACTGTTTCCTAGTATGATTGGATTGTTTATTGTACCCTATGACTATTATTAAGTGCTGTACCTGATGATTCTTGACTCTTGATGAATGTATCTTTTCTTTTATGTACACTGAGAGCATCTGCACCAAGACAAATTCCTTGTGTGCCCAATCACACATGGCCAATAAAGAATTCTATTTTATTCTATTGTATTCTGTAAACCACTTAGAAATGGCTGTAAAGAACTGTGAAGCAGCATACAAGTGTAAATGCTACTGTTAAGATACTAATTAGGGCATCCGTCAGAACCCTGACAACATGGCTATAAAAATCCTATTAAGACAAGCCATGGGACATATATTAGAAGTCCCCAAGATGATACCCTTTCGATGTCAGGAACATCAAGTTCCAGAATTCTCAGGTCTGTGGCAATTTGGTCCTGGTGGCTAGAAATTCTGGGAATTGATGGCAACTTCTAGTATTTCAAATCTGCACATCTGGAAGACGCCCATTCAGGTCAATCTGATTCAGAGCTTTATGGATCCTCCCCAGCAAGTACAATGGCATCTTTGATGACTCAGATGCATGTCATTTGTGGTCGGTAGATAATATGATGGGTTCCAAGTTGTGCAGATTTGCAAATCTGGTGTTTGCAAGCAAATCTGGCTTAGGTCTACTATGCTGCCCATTTTAGTGGCCTGCCTATATTTAGATCCAAACTCTGAGAAAAAAGTTGACCATTCTGAGAATCTGAGAAGCACAAACAATGTTGTTAGGCAGAGAAAACAAAAGGTAATTTTTTTACAGGCTGGGGCCAAACTGCTCTTGGGAGAAAGTTTTGCCTAAGGCTGAAGATAATACGGCGCTCTCTTTGAGCTAATAACTAAATGTCTTGAAGATAGGGACACGTTTCAACAATAAGGCAAAGTGTGTGGCCTGGCCTCTGTCCAGCCCTGCCAGGCTAAATATTTCATTTTGACCCTTTTAAAGATTTTGGCACCTAAAAGTCTTGATTAAGCTGTATGCATACATTTTTTTTTTTTTTTGAAAAGCTTAGGTGAAGCCAAGATCAAATTGGCAATGTCCTAAAAAATGGAAGCCTTGAAATGCAGAGAAAGGTTATTTTCATAGATGGAAGACAAACAAATGCAGCCCAGAATATAAGACAAGAGTGGGAATGGCTGAAAGACTCAGACTAGATACTTTGAGGTCTGTAATGAAGGGCAGTAGGACACTCAACCCCATCACTTCCCATCTACAAAAGCAGGAATTCAGTAGTAAATATAGTCCTGACGGAGGTGGAACTGTTGTGGAGCAATCATCTAAAACAGAGATCTTCAGACTTGCCAGCTTTAAGACTTTATGGATTTTGACTCCCAGAATTCCCATGGCTGGCTGGGGAATTCTGGGAGTTGAAATTTAGAAGTTGCCAAGTTTAGAGACCTCTGGCCTAAAAGTTAAGAAAGGTGTTTTTATCACTAGATCAATGCATCCAAGATGAAACTTGCTGTTTTGTCTCAATGTGGATCTTTTCAAGAGGCTATGAACGTGGCCTCGCTTGCAAGTTGAGAAGTAACCAAGAACTGCTAGCCAATTAGTGCTTGTCTTTTCCAGCCAATAGCTGAGCAAAGATAAGTATTATCCAATCATGGCTTGATTGATTGCCCCTGAAGACTCAGCACGTCTTATCCTTAAATCCTTATCCTCATCCTATCCTGTGCCTGAACCTTCTCCTCTTTGCAAAACTGAAGGAAATAAAGATGTAGCATTTCTATTTGTTTCTGGCTTGCCATGGTGGCAAATACCTGTTGCCTTCCAAATTCTAAGATGTGCACACTGGAAGTTCAGCAGGTGCTACTGGTCCGGTAGCAAAAATTCCTACAGGTTCAGTAAAAAAAAGCCTTTAACAATCAGCTGAGAGGAGAAAGAAAAGCTCAGGATCAGCCCTCACACTCAGCCCTGCGCTTTTCTCTTCTTTATCCTCTCAGCTGATTTGAGCTGCAGGCCTCAGCTGGTGTGCAGAAAGCTGAGTGCGTGTGTTAGGTGCGCACGCGTGCGATCACCAAACCGGTAGTAGAACTGATAGGATCCCATTGCTGAGTGGGTGGGTTCCCATAGGATCCCAGGAGGTAGGACCAGTCTAAAATCTCCTCCACTGAAAATACAAAGCATCCATTCTAACTCAAACAGGGATATGTTGCCACTGATGAAAGGAAGCGTTGATTCTTGGTCCAGGGAGACGGATGTATCAAACCTTCTGATCTATCAAGACCCACCCTCTCCAAGCTGTGTTTTCACATGATCAGGGGAGCATAGCTCATGGGCGTCTAATATTCAAATTAAGGTCTGGAACAGAGGTTCTCAAACTTTTCTTCACCCTGGACCCATTTAAATACCATTTTTGGCCACAGACCATGATCACGGACTACCAAGATTTAACTTGAGATTTAAATCATAACATTCCTTCAAGCCTTTGTGGACCCCCTGTGATGATATTATGCACACACACCCCTCCAGGCATCTGCAGACCACAAGTTGAGAATCACTGGTCTAGAAGATCTCTCAAGATCTTGGTGGTAGCTTAATGCAGTGGTCCCCAACCTTTGGGGCACCAGGGATCAGTTCCATGGGAGAGGATTCTCAGTGGACCACAGGGAAATGTGATTTTGCATGCTGCCTGCATCCCATGAGTGGAGCTTTGATTGTTTGTGCGGACCGGTTTTTGGCATACCATAGACAAGGGCTGGTCCATGAACCAGTGGTTGAGGACTCCTGGCTTAATGGAAGTATTGATAGGTCATGAATCTGGGCTTGGTCACATGTCAAAAGGGATGCAAAGTAACAGCTTCTTTTGCAGCAGCAGTATGGTAGTGCCTTGCGACTGCCTTCTTCTAGGACGGGGTGTCCAACCTTGGCAACTTTAAGACTTGTGGACTTCAACTCCCAGAATTCCTCAGCCAGCTGGCTGAGGAATTCTGGGAGTTGAAGTCCACAAGTCTTAAAGTTGCCAAGGTTGGACATCCCTGTTCTAGGATGTGTTGTGACTTCTCCATCTCCAAACTTGGCAACTTGAAGACTTCAGGACTTCAACTCCCAGAATTCCCCAGCCATGCTGAATTCAAGTCCACAAGTCTTGAAGTTGCTAAGGTTGGGAAACCTTGCTATAGACCTGGAGTTCTTCAATGGTCTCCCATCCACGGTTTAACCAGGCTTGGTCCTGCTTAGGTTGTTGAGATCAGCCAAGTCTGGGAAAGCTCCGCTTTAAAAGGGAAACTCGGGAAAATCATGGAAGATCAGGATAAAGCTAGAATTAGAGGAGGCATCTGTCTGAAGATAAGCCAGCGAGAAACAATAATGAATGAAGCTATTAAGCTGATGTCCTACTTGAGAGATTTCACAGAAGCCTCTAGTGGCTCCTTGTAAATGAGGCATTAGACTACATGGACTAACTTTTTACCTCAGAGATGCTTTTTGTATCCTTATGAATACATACCTTCCCATCAGGAGGAGGGTTCTCCGAGGAACTTTGGAAATTAATCAGGAAATCGCCCACTTTCCTGATAAAAATGACTGAATATGGATTAAATATGTAGAGTAGGATTTAAGCTTTTGCTTCTGGTTGCCAAATGAGGTTAGATTCTGACAAAAACAAGGGTGGTTTTGGCACAGCCTTCACGACTGCCCCGAGTGCAATTTATGAGAAGGATTTCAAATTTGGCATTCGTAACTCAAATGTTCTTTCTTGCTTCGTCAGCTGTGTACCTTCCAGGCAAATGGGGGCGGAGGGGAGAGGTGGAGAAGAAGGGGGGAAACCCTCTGAGCAATCCCTTTTTTGAAGCCTTTGTCATGAAAATAATTGCCCCGCCATTTTGCACCTTTCTAACCACTTGATATCGGATTGGAACAGTCAAAGGGTGAAGGAAGGCTGCCTTCTGTTTCCCAGCCACGAAGATAGGAAGAAATCTCCCATTTAAGAGTGGAAACAAGACATATTCTTAATAAGGCCATTGGATGGAAAAGGTGGCAGAACAAAAACCAGATGTTTAGATATTTGTTTCATATTTCCCGTGAGCACAAGTTGAGGGAATGTTCTCCACAGCTTATTACCATGGGAAGTTGAGTCACCCAGAGGAAGGATTCAGGCTGTATGACCTGTCAGAGACCTAGCTGTGCTTCTTGCTCTATTTAGCACTGTAAGAGGCTTTTCTTTTTTAATTAGTTTATGTAAAAAATACAAGCATACAAAAGAAAATGCTGGTAGTCCTCAACTTATGGCCATAGTTTATGTTATTAAGTGAGACACTTGTTAAATGAGTTTCGCCCCATCTTACGGCCTTTTTTGCCACAGTTATAAAGTGAATCATTGCAGTTGATAAATTACTAAGACGGTTGTTAAATGAATCTGGCAAACTTCGTTCCCTTTCTTATCAGAAAGTTGCAAAATGGGATCGCATGACCTGGGGACACTGCAACCGTCATAAATATGAGTCAGTTGCCAAGCCTCTGAATTTTGATTGTGGAGATGTTGCGAAGGTCCTAAATGAAAAACCCTAAGTCAGGGTTCAATCAAGATCACCTGAGGTTCTTAATACCACTCTATTAAGCCTTAGTAAGACCATACCTCGAGTACTGCATCCAGTTTTGGTCTCCATGATATAAATTAGATGTTGAGACTCTAGAAAGTATGGAGAACAGCAACCATGATGATTAGGAGACACTGGAGGCTAAAACATATGATGAATGGTTGCAGGAACTGGGCATGTGAAGAGAAGGACCAGGGGAGACATGATAGCAGTCTTCCAATATTTGAGGGGCTGCCACAGAGAGGAGGGGGTCAAGCTATTTTCCAAGGCACCTGAAGGCCAGACAAGGAATAATGGATGGAAATTGATCAAGGAGAGATTCAACATAGAAATAAGGAGGAATTTTCTGACAGTGAGAACAACTCACCAATGGAACAGCTTTTGCCTTCGGAAGTTGTGGGACCTTCATCACTGGAAGCTTTTAAGAAGAGACTGGACAGCCAATTGTCTGGAATGGTATAGGGTCTCTTGCTTGGACTAGATTAGAAGATCTCCAAAGTTCCTTCCAGCTCTACTCTGATTGATTGAGTACACTTCCATACACAACCCACAGACACCAGAAGGCTGTTAGAATGACTGAAAAATCACAGTTCTTTCCATCTTCTCGTTCTTTCCCATTCTGTCCTGGTTCTTCCTGTTTCTGAGCATCTTTCCAGTCCTAGAAACCAACATCTGTTAGAATGGAAAGCAGCCTCATCTGCATTTGTATAGCACTGTGAGTCTATTTCCCCTTTAACTTCTCCTTCCTGAAAAATAATACGGTTATTGTAGACAGTAAGACAACATTAGTGTTAACCCAAACAAACCATCTAAAAGTTGCCAAGGATGTAAAACAAGGAGGAGATCCTGGGCCCAGATAGATGACACTAGAAAAAGGCAAGTTTCAGGAATCAAGCTCAAATCAAGGAATATTTCACACAATTCCTAACTTCTCAAATCAGTGACCCTCAGCCTTGCATGGAGACCCAGATGGCAAAAGAATTCATCAATCCAAAACTGTCTTGATGGTACTGGTATCAGATTGTAGGAAACGGATTTGAAACTTCTTAGTAGCGGGACTACTACCTCCCTTAAGAAACCTGGAAGAGCTATTGGTGACCTTATTTTCCTTCTTTTTCGGTATTTGACAAAATCCTTTTAACTTAAAAAAAAAAAACACATAACTTTCTCAAGCCTCAAGATGTAGGCTTGCAGATGCCTGATCTCTTTGTCGCTTCTGCTTGTTTTCCCATGCCTTCCTAATCTCTTGACAATATGTTGCTTTGCATGATTTTATGGCTGCACATCACTTGCAGAATTTTGATGGTAAGGCAATTAATAAGCTTTAAAATGATAAAGGGCGACATTTTGTTTTTACAGTGTCTCTCTTGGCAGCTGCAGCTTAAGGGGCTTTAGAAACTACAATTAGAACTCCAGGTGCTCAGGGATACACAGCTAATAATAATAATAATAATAATAATAATAATAATAATAATAAAAATAAAAATAATAATAATGGTACTAAAACCCACAACTTCTAATGAAGTCAGAATGTTATGACTTCTATTATTTGATTGCTTATTGTACCCTATGACTATTATTAAGTGTTGTACTTTATGATTCTTGACTCTTGATGAATGTATCTTTTCTTTTATGTACACTGAGAGCTTATGCACCAAAGACAAATTCCTTGTGTGTCGAATCACACTTGGCCAATAAAGAATTCTCTTCTCTTGTCTTCTCTTGTCTTCTCTTCTCTTCTCTTCTCTTCTCTTCTCTTCTCTTCTCTTCTCTTCTCTTCTCTTCTCCTTCTCTTTCTCCTTCTCCTTCTCCTTCTCCTTCATCTTCCTCCTCCTCCTCCTTTTTTAAAATTTTGATCTCATTTTTCCTCACTGTGCTCCTTCCTCTTTATTACTACAGCTTTTGATCCTTTGCATGACGGCCAGATGCTGGCAATATTGCAAGGGATACAGGAACCTGGACTTGGTCATCCAAACTACTAAAGAACATGGACATTGCTTATTGGTTGAAAGACAAAATGTACATAACCATGAAGGGACAGATCTTGTCCCGCACCCGGTCCAACAACAGGCAGAGACCATGGCCTTCAAAGGAGATCCACATCACACGCCTGGAAATTGACCGTCAAAGCCAACAAAGGAAACTGAGGCAGCCCCCTTTGCCCAAAGGGGTGAAGATATGATGTCCCTCTAAGTACAAAGGCCAACATTTCTATATTCTCAGGCTTGTCTCTCTCTCTCTCTCCTCCCAAAGAAACAGAATGGAAGAATGCTTTGGCTGTTCTCCCTCCCCCCATTAATATGATTAATAACATTAAAGTTTTAGTAGGAGGGGAAGGGCCTTTTTCATTTTATTTTCATTTGATTAGATCTATTCCCACTGTGCCGCCTCTTGAATGAAACCCAGATTCTGCTCCATTGTTCTGAAATCCTCTGAGAGAGAGCTACCTCTCCCTCTCTTACATTAATGCATTTATAGAGTGTATCCCCCCCTCCCCAAATACCTACCCCCTGGCAGTCAACAGCAAAGATCCCAGCATCATGATTAAAGCAAACTTTTTCCTTAGTTGTGCAAAGTTGAATTCCTTCGCATTTTGTTCTCCAAATTGTGGGAATGGCTGTTCTCATTTTAGTTTTGGTGTTGGGATTAGAAATCCCAGCACTACTAGTCGGCATGATGGCTGGGGATTTTGCAAACCGAACCCCCTAAATAACAGGTTGGAAGTTAGCTGCTCTTTAAGGCAGGGGGACTCCAAACTTGGCAACTTGAAGACTTGTGGACTTCAAGTCCCAGAATTCCCCAGCCAGCATGGCCGCTTTGGTGAATGTTTGAATGCATCATGTCCGATAAATAAGTTATCCCTTTGAGGTGGTCTAGACAAGAGACGCTACCATCGATATTACCTTTACCTTTGTTGTAAAGATTGTAAGTGAGGAAAGTCACCCTTCCTAGAAGAATGAAATATTTTGGGAAACATTAAAAAAGGCAGAAACATGCTCTTGGAAAGCAGCCCCGCACCTTTCTTAATAGCGCCAGCAGGACTGGGCCAGCCCATCTATAAGACAATTAGACCTTCAGCTCCAGGGTGATGGGATTAAGACATGACTCTTCAGGACATAATAGGATTAGCCCATCTAGCAGCAGCGCTCACCACATGGCACAACAAGCCTCTTCATTGCAGCAAGTTTCAACCAAGCCTGGGACTCAGACAGTGTACAAAGTTAGCAGTGATCCCTACAACAACCAATAGAATACATTTCTTGCACAGGAACAGGAAGCTCAAGGGCAAAGCCCAAGAGAGGGCATAAATAACCATCACTCTCCACTCCATAGGGTCAGCTGCCCAGGACCTGAAACACACGTGGTCCTGTCCCTGTCCTTGACCATCTTTCCAATCAGCTTCCACGTCTCCAGTGTCTTTCTCCCCACTCGGAACTGAACCAGATGGATAATTCTTCCAACATAAGTAAGTGAGATTGTAAGTAAACTTGCAAGATTCGTTTTTCTCACCATGTACATCCAAACTAGACCCTGTTGTTTCTTTGTGTCATATAGTATTTGTGGGTATATGCACAATTTTGTATTTATTTATTTTGTCATGTTTACGTAGTGTACATTGGAGGTGGTGCAATGAAACTTCATTTTAATGTATGCCGATTAGCGTACATTCAAAGTGACAATAAAGTTATTCTAAGTCTAAGTAAGGCTACATGAGTAGAATCTTGCACGAATGAATTCTCTGGAAAACTAGGGAAATCCCTTCTGAAAGACTTCCTATACCTCCCCTTTATCTGTGGACTGGGATTCTTTTACTGCTGATTGTCCCGTTGGCAGCTCTTTCTCCTCCCTCCCAAGATCATCCCCCACATGCCATTATAAAAATATACATCCATTTCAAGACATGCAGACACAAAGGAGTGATGACGTGGGGCTAAGAGTGAGAAGGGAATCCAGGTCCTTCAACCAACTCAGAACAACGACCCTCTAAAAGGATGCAAATGACCAGCTGTCTGCAAGGAGTATAAATCCTTCCATTCCCCGCTATCCTGTCAGAGCTGAAGAAGCTTCTTGGATGAGAAGCAAAACGTCTTCAAAGAAAAAACAAGAAAGTCCAGTTGCCTCCTGAAAAAAGCACCTTTGGGACAAGTAACTGGATTCAGCAGCAAGACAGCAAAAATCACCTCTGTTTATCGTCCTCCCGTTGTCCTGATACAGAGGCAACTGCTGGGGGATGGGGGGAAGTTAAAAAAAAAAGACAAGATTTGGCATCAATTGCTCAATTGTTTCTACCATCTTGACTTTTTTTTTACTTTACCGCTGTTCTGACATCCTTATATTGGCATATATTGTAGGAGAATACCTGTGTAGTCTGGCAGCATATTTTCAGGCTAGTAAACTGCCGCTCACGAAATTCGATGCCTTTTAATAAAACATTAGCCTGCAGTTCAAGGTATGTCATTTTTCTTCTTTTCCCTTAAATCAATTGTGCTCCAGCATCAAAAAACAGAGAAGCGGTTGTGAAGAATGGCACGGCAAGGAAAGCTGCATAAAGACAGCTAGTATTAGTTTCATGCTTTCCAGCCGAAATGATACATGCACCGTATATACTGATGGATAACCCAAGAATTTTAGGGGCTAAAATACCCCAAATCAGTTTCATCTATTTTGTGGGTGGGCTTACTTGCAAGTGTATACAGTAATATTTTTAAAAGCATTGATATTTCCTGTCTACGGTATCCAGCACAGGTAGTCCTCGAATTACGACCACCATTGAGCCCCAGATTTCTGTTGCTCAGTGGAACATTTGCGAATTGAATTTTGCCTCATTTTACGACCTTTCTTGCCAAAGTTGTTGCTGCAGTTATTAAGCTAGTAACACGGTTGTTAAGTGAATCTGGCCTCCCCATTGACATCGCTAATAAGAAGGTCACAATAGATGACATTGTCACTTTGAACGGTCACTAAACGAACTGTTATACATCAAGGATTCCATGTATGCAAAAAGAGACAATCCACAAGCCAAAAGGGGAACAAAAAGAACAAAATATCTTCCCACTGGCAGTCACCACCCAGATGAGCATAGATTACATCCAAGATTAACGTTAGATCAATAATCGAGAAGTAAACAATACTCCAATCACGGAACTGCCAAACAAGCTAACAGTAATAGCCCAACCAAAGAACTTCTAAGACCAACCCCAACAACACTGACAAGTCGAATATAAACTGAGAACAAACCCCACTCTCAACTAGCACTGATGATGTTACCTAGTTGGGTAATGAAACGTCTGCAAGAAAACAACTGAACTCAGAGAGCACCAAGGACCCCTCATTTCAACCCTGAGCTACAAATATTCTCCTTTACTGGTGAAACCAGTAGATCAGGGTTAGGGTTAGGATTGTGGTTCGCTGGCGGCAGGTGCAGACAGCTGAGGTCTCGAAGAGCAAGGACTCCGGTGAGGGGCCTGCGTGTGATGCAGGGATGGGGCCAGGACCATCAGGGAGTGGAATGCAGCCTTCGGAGGTTGTGGAGGCTGGCAGCAGTGATGAAGAGGTCCCCGAGGAGCCTGTGTCCAGTGTGCGTGCACGCGGGGCTGCTCAAAGGAAAGAGCATCTGCAACAGCACAGGCGACTCAGGAGTAAGGCTGCAAGGTAATGGCCCCTCCCTTAAGGGATAAAAGCTAGCTAAGAACCCAGAGGTCATTGCAGGAAGCAAAGAAATTTTTGCACTCAAGCCTTGTGGACGTTCGGAATATCTTGGTTGATGTTTGGAGACTCTTTGTGTTTGAAATATGTCTTAGTAACTTTATCTAGTGTTCTTGGCAGCCTTGCACAACCTTGGCAAGGCTGGTTCTTATCAGAGACAATTAGTTTGAAACAGCCTTTTAACCGTGAAGGAACGGAATTCGTAAAGAATCATTAAAAGGTTTTGCTGTTACCTCCCATTTTGTGTTTGTTTCCTTGGAACAAGGTTTGAGTCAGAACAGTTAGGGTTACCCTAACCCTAACCCTAACTCAACCTGATCTACCCAATTATGGGATAGAGCATACTGCTTCCATTTTCACCTTTCAGCCCCAATCCAGGAGCCTTCGCAGGCAGTCTCTTTCGTGATGACCTATTTCTGTGTTGAATTTATGTTTTACCAGCAAAGAAGTAAGGGGAGACCAGTATAGATCTATTTCGAGCTATTTAGCTGTCATCAGCTAGCCATACCCTTCTGGGATTCGAACCCGGGCTACTTGCATACATTAGGTGGATATATTAACCTCTAAGCCACGGGCTGTCCTCGCTTTGTCGGCTATGCCAGGTTTAGAGACGAAGTGTTTTTTTTTTCCAGTGAGATCGGTCTATCAGGGCAACCTGGTCTACCCAATTATGGGATGGAGCTGCTTTTACGGATGTTCATCCTCTGAATTGAGACCCTGATTTGCACAAGCCTGCTGGGGATTTGGGGTCTTGTAGTTCTAACCCATTTCCAAGTGGGCCTCTCGCTTAAGAGGCAGATATTTTAAATGAATATTTATACTTATACGGAACATGTTTTTAAAGGGATACAGAATTATAAAAAAAGAAAGGAAACTAAGAAGACAAGCAAATTAAACACAGGCCTGCATATATATGCAACCTGCGCATGAACATATGCAAACTTGAGGGGAAAAATGCAGCAATTTTAAACATCTACATTCTCTATTGAAATCAATAACACAGTGGTATTCTCTTAGGGAAACTGTATTAACATTGCTAAGAACCAGCGACTGGATTCGAATGAACCTATCCATAACCGTAGCGTTCTTTGAAGCCCTTTCCATTGTCTTAACTATTCAGGCAGGGTAAATACCACTGATCTAAAAAAAATGTATTTTCATTTTCCAGCATTTCACCCTCCTAAATAAAGCAGCTCACAACAATAATTGAATCTATTCTTTTACGGGGTACCAATTTATAAGCAGTAGGAAGACAAACAATGAACCAGCCGCCAGATGTTCCTTCCTAATAATCTGAAAATAGTTGAGAGAGAATTAGTTTTTCAGTGAAGTATATAGCTAAGAGAGCCCTGAATCTACCCTCACTTCTGTTCACCCACAAGTGCCATAGGGCTGTGCCCTCTCCTCCGATAGGCTCCTTCCCTAAGTCAAGAGATCTAGAAACTTGAACTTATCCAATGAACCAAGTTTTAGTACCTTACAATATGGAATATGGATATACAATATGGATTTTAGTATTTTTTTTTCCTCTACAGCTAGTCCTCAACTTATTAACAGTTCTGTTGTGGTTCGCCGGCAGCCTGTGCAGACGGCAGTGGAATAAGACAGTGTGGAAGAACGGGGACCTCTCGGGAGTCTCGGGGAGACTCAGATGAGGGTCCTGCATCCTATGCAGAGACCATCTGGGAGTTATGTGCTGACTCCAGAGCCTTCGGAATCTGGCAGCAGCGAGGCAGAGGAACAAGGGGACCCTGTTCCCAGTGCACATGTTCACAGAGCTGCTAGAAGGCAAGAGCAACTGAGACAAAAGAGACAACTCGGAAGTAAAGCTGGGAGGTGACTGCCCCTCCCATAAGGTATAAAGGAAATGCAAAGGTAGAGAAACCTTTGCAGGAAGCAAAGTCATTCTCTCTGTTCTGATTAAACCTTGAAGCTCTGTGTGGACTTTGTACTTCGGTTGGCTTTTTACAGTTAATTTGGCACTTTAGTTGTTGGCAGCAATTCAAAGGAGATAAAGGTGGGTGCTTATCTCGAGGGACTGTTTGGGACTCATTACGGGCTGGGAATGCACATAATTCCCAGTGTTGAAATAAAACAAGAGTTATTTTGACTAAGTGTGTGCTTAATTACGGTCTCAGGAAGACTTGGTCAGAACAAGTTCATTTAGTGACCATTCAAAGTTACAGCGGCACAGAAAAAAGTGACTTATGACTGTTTTTCACACTTAAGACCATTGTAGCTTCCTCATGGTCACTTGATTAAAATTAAGACGTTTGGCAACTGACTCCTATTTATGATGATTGCAGTGTCATGGGATTATGTCATGACCTTTTGAAAAGCAAAGTCAATGAGGAAGCCAGATTGATTTAACAACCATGTTACTAACTTAAAAACCACAGTCAAAGAAATTTACTTAACCACAGCAGCAAAAAAGGCCATAAAATGGAGCAAAGCTCACTTAACATCTGTCTCATTTAGCCCCAGAAATGTTGGGCTCAGTTAAGATCATAAGTCGAGGATTACCTTAGTATGTAGATGTCCGAAAGGTGCTTTTTCCAAGAAGCAACTGGACTTTCTGGTTTTTCTTTGAAGGCATTTCGCTTCTCATCCAAAAAGCTTCTTCAGCTCAGAAACTTCTTGGATGAGAAGCAAAACATCTTCAAAGCAGTGGTGGGATTCCAACTGTTTTACCACTGGTTGGGTGGGTGTGGCATGGTAGGCGTGGCTTAGTGAGCGTGCTTTGCCTAACGCCGGTGTGCAGCTTTCCCCACACCAGCTGAGACCTACAGCACCAATCAGCCGAAAGGATAAAGAAGAGAAAAGCACAGGAGCGGGTGGCCGCTGAGAGGAAAACGCTTTGTTTTCCTCTCAGCTGATTGTTGGAGAATTTTTTTCCTCCTCTCAGCGGATTGTCAGCTTTTTTAAAAACTACCGGTTCGGCTGAACCGTGCCGAACCGTTAGCATACCACACCACTGCTTCATAGAAAAAAAAAAAACCAGAAAGTCCCGTTGCCTCTTGAAAAAGCACCTTTGGGATAACCATGACTTGGATGACTGGGAAACTCCATAGACATTTAGTAGGTAGCTATTGTTTATGTCTATGTGTCCATCGATGGCTAATTTGTCAAAGTGGCAGGCTTCTTGAAATTCCCTAGAGTTTCAGTGTTTCTGAACTTGGCTTAGTCTAGAATAGTCCCCGTTTCCCAATTGAAACTCTGGTTAAGTCTGTCCACATGTTGTGGAATTAAAGAGTTTTTCATCATGTCTTCTGGCTGCTTTGGTACATTTGATAGGTCTGATTTTTCCCCCTCCCCCTCTTCCCCGCATGCTTTGTGCTCCATAACCTTTGCAGACCCCTCACGGAAGAGAGAGATGAGGATGAAAGAAATCCAAGGCACGTCGGGAGCAAGCCCATTTTAAATTAAGTCTGCCTGCCCCCTCCTCTATCTGGAAGAGCAGCTGCGCCAAAGCTTTTCTTGCTAGGCCTGATTCTAATTTCGATATGATCACAGCGCAGCCAGCCAGCCTGAATTCCAAACAGCCTTTGAGGGCAGAGGTGAAGAAACCCTTTGCAGAAAAGCAAGGGACAAAGTCTGCTGGAAGCATGTGGGCAAGTTAGGAAAACTCAACCAATCAGCTTCAACTTCTCCCTCAAGGACACGGCCGAAGTCCTTCATCTCCAACAGAAAATGTCGCCACAATCCAGAGGTAGAGTCCAGGCGGGGGGCGGGCTTCAAAATTTTTAGCAAAGGGTTCTCTACCCAGCTGCTAGGTGGGCATGTGCATGGTGAGTGTGGCCTTGTTGGCCTCCTGCACAATGGTGGTGGAGGACATTTCTGCCCTCCCCCCAGCTCCGAAGGCTTTCTTTGAGCCTCCCAGAAGTGTGAAAACAGCCTCCCTGGGCTCCAGAGGCTCTCTAGAAGCCAGAAACGGCCTTCCTGAACATCCGGGAGACCTGTTTTTCACCCTCCCCAAGTCTCCATGCATGCCCTGTACTTACCTGCACCCAAAATGGGCTGCTTGGGGACTCCTGGGAGGGGCAGGGTGGGCGGAGCCAGCCAGGAGTGGGGTTTGTGGGTTCTCCAAACTGCACAGAATCTTAGCTAGAGCTGAGTCTCCTGAACCCGCAAAAGCCCACTCCTGGATCCAGGCCACTCTGCTCTGAATCTGGCAAAGGTTGCCTGTCAAACAGCTGGATCGCAACTCAGACTGCTAGAAGATCTTATTCCCAATCTGCTCGGTGGTTGGAAAGCCCCATCGTGCTTACACACAGTCCTCAATTTATGACCAGTTCCTTAGTAACCATTCAAAGTTAGGATGCACTGCCTCCCCCTCAAAAGGGACTTATGATAGCAATACCACTTAGCTGTCCATTAGCTGACCTTGTCTACTCCCTGGTTTCTCTTAGGATCAAATAAATATTCCACCTTGGGAAAGATGGAACACCAGAAATGATATTAGTGCTACTGCTGAAGTCTTGTGAGATCTGATTAATTTTACGACTCACAAAATATTGTGGCATTTGGGTGGTTGTGGGAGATTCCATATCAGGCTGCTGGACGTTTTGGATGTTATAATGTTCATTTTTAGTTTCATTTTATTTGTGAGATGGAATCGTCCTTCGTAAAAGAGGCAGGTATCTGTAAATACTACGTGAACCAACAGTGTGCAGAAGCAGCCCAAAAAGCCAATGCAATCTTACGTTGCTTTAATAGAAGGATAGAATCAAGATCTCACAAAAGATTAATACCATGTTATAAAGCCTTAGTAAGACCACACTTAGAATACTGCATCCAGTTTTCAATACAAAAAAAAAAAAAGATGTGGAGGCTTTGGAAAGAGTTCAGAGAACAACAACAAAAATGATTAGGGACATAGAAACTAAAACATACAAAATTGATTGCAGGAACTGGGTATACCTAGTTTAGTGAAAAGAAGGACCAGGGCTGACATAATGGCAGTCTTCTGATACGTAGAGGGCTGCCACAAAGAGGAGGGAGGGTTAACTTATTTACCAAAGTATTGTAGACAGGATAAGAAACAACGGGTGGAAGCTAACCATGGAGAGAAACATCTTAGAACTAAAGAGAGAATCCCTAACAGTGAGAACAAATAACCAACCAGTGGAATAGATTGCCTTTGGAAGTTCTGGGTGCTCCAACACTGGAGGATTTGAAGAAGAGACTGGATAGCCATTTATCAGAAAGAGTACATATCACCTGCAAGAGCAGCGGATTGGACTAGATGACCTCCAAGGTCCCTTCCAAGTCTATTGCTGGGTTTAAAGAGAGCTTCAACTGATCCCTTTCTGAATTCATCTGATATTCTCCAATTCCCAAGTGCCACGGCGCTTCCTTGCTTCTCCCCAAATCCTTGAAAAATGATGAATTAGCTCCTTCCTTTAATGGCCCTACTAAGTGCTACTTACATCCATCTATACATTTTTTTTCCCCCAGAGGTTAAGCAAGCTTTCCTACGGTAGAAAAAAAAAATGTATATATTTCACAGCACTTAGGTTATATATGCATACACATCATAAACATCAATTGCAAAACCTAAACACTTGCGGTGGAGATATTCCAGACCCAGCTGTGTGCCACTGGATGGGGGTTCCCCCCACCCCCCCACATTCTGGAAAACGGTATTACAAAATGGGATGGATTGCATAGCTGCTGCCTTAATTACACAGCCTGAAATGAAAGCCGAATGTTAAAGACAGTGCAAATGGCGAGCTGTTACGAAGTACATAACCTTAAGTGCTGCAAACGCGATCATTAGGAAAATCACATTTTATAGCCACTGCTAAAACCGTTTGGGGTATTGCGTGTATTAGCAAGGATGAAGATATATTTCCATGGATCTCGCATGGCTTGGTGCCAGGCAACCTTTGAGTGCGCCATACAGTAAATAATGATAATCACAAAGATGAGAGCTTTGGCTCTCTCTGTACATGAATCTCCGTTAGCTTGTCTGAGCAGTGAGTTCTGCAGGAACACTCTCTATCTTTTATTTTATTTTATTTTTTGGTACCTGCCAAAAATCAATAGGGTGATTTGCAACCTGCGTGGTCCATCCTTAACCAAGCACAGGATTGATACTGCCAACAGGGAGACAAGGGGCCTACGCTAAGGCCTACTTGGAAGGGAATCATAACTCTGATCATCGCTGATCATGTAACAGATTGCAGTACTGGCAATCCTTGACATATGTCACAATTGTGTACCTGTTCTGACCCACGCCCTTTTCCAACAAATCAAACACAATCCAAAGGGAACAGAAACCTTTTAATACTTCTCCAAAATAATTAGCTGTGATAAGCACAAGCCTTGCCAAACTGTGCGAGACTTGCCAAAAGATAACAGACAAGAAATAATTTGCAATACAAGAATCTTCAAATACAAACTCAGGATACTGGAACGTCCACGAGGCTGGAGTTTCAAAATGTCTTTGCCTTCTGCAAAGTATGTTCATTTCACAGCTAGCTTTTATCTTCTTGAAGGAGGAGCCATTACCTTGCAGCCTTACTCCCAAGTCACCCATGCTGCTGTAGCTGTTCTTTCCTGTGAGACAGTGTGCAGATTCACTTGGCACAGGCTCCTCGGGAACTTCCTCATCATTGCTGCCAGCCCCCACAATCTCTGAAGGCAGCAGTCCATTCCCTCATGGTCCTGGCCCCTCATCTGAGTCCTCGCTCTTCTCAGCCGTCCGCACCTGCTGCCAGCTAACCACAACAGTACCAGAATTTCCATTGCTAAGCAAGGCAGTAATTGAGTGAGTCCTGACTGATTTTACAACCAATTTTGCCATGGTTGCTAAGTGAATCACACAGTGGTTAAGCAAATCCAGTTTCCATCATGACAAAATAACAGAAGGGACTTTGGAGGTCTTCTAGTCCAAGCAGGAGACATCATTTCATTTCAGACAAGGGGCTGTCCAGTGTCTTCTTTAAACCTCCAGTGTTGGAGCACCCACAACTTCTGGAGGCAAGTCGTCCCACTCATTGATTGTTCTCACTGTCAGAAGTTTCCCCTTAGTTCTAGGTTGCTTCTCTCCTTGATTGGATTCCATCCATTACTTCTTGTCCTGCCTTCAGGGGCTTTGGAGAATAGGTTGAGCCCCTCTTCTTTGTGGCAGCCCCCGATATATTGGAACAGTGCTACCACACCACCCCTAGTCCTTTGTTTCATTGAACTAGATCTACCCAATTCCAGCAACCGTTCTTCATATGTTTTAGCCTCCAATCCCCTAATTATCTTTGTTGCTCTTCTCCGCACTCTTTCTAGAGTCTCAACATCTTTTTTTTATATCACTGACTTTGCCTCTTGGAAGCCAGCTGGTAAGGTTGCAAACGGTGGTGACATGACCCCAGGGTGCTGCACCTATCATAAATACGTGCCAGTTGCCAAGCACCTGAATTTTTGATCGTATGACTGTGAGGATGCCACAATGATCGTAAGAGGGAGGACAAGTTATATGGCATGTCATTTTTTTTTTCAGTGCTGTTAACTTCAAATGGTCATTGAACGGATGGTTGTAAGTCAAATGCGGCCTGTATTGTTACATTCCCTTGCAAAATGTCTGATCTTGGAAGAGTTACAGAAGCTTAAATGAAACAGGTCTTGTCTTTCTGCATGTATTTTACTGAATGCATATGTATCCTGTTTCCCCACTAATCCTTTTCTATTAATCACCCCTGAATAATGTATCTACCATCAACCTGGTAAGCGGGATATTTTTCCAGGCTGGGTTTCCCCCAGAAATGCTCAACATCCCCCTGCATGCACATATAAATATATCTGGTTCACCAGCATTAGATCTGCTAGCAAAGATGGACAGCATGGGGGAACATCTGTTGCACATGTGGAAGGTGCTTTTATCCTCAAAGCTCTAGTTAAGCAGGATGGAAGGAGGAGGAGGAGGAGGAGGGGTGGAGTGGGGAAATGGCTGCCTGGATCTCTGCAGAGAGGCTATGGGCTAGAAAAAATTAAAAACAAAAACCAGGGTGAGAAGATTAGCTTCTCTTTGACTCTTTGGCTGCATTTATACAACCTGCTTAACCAGACCAATTAAAAACTTAATGGCTGCATTTACACCTCGTGCTAAATTTGGCTGGTGCTATACTTAATGTCATTTTTTTTCCCCCACAAGCGAGCATGTTGCGTGGCTCCTATGTGCCTAGTTAGTTTGTAGGATAATCTACTATGGCAAACACAAAACAAGGTTAATTTAGCAACATGGGAAAATGTATTGTATGAATGCAGCCTTTAATTGTCCAACATTCTCTCCATGCTAGGTTACTTCACAGATTCTCTGATTCAGACAGCAAGATGCAGACTATTATGTCTCTTGCACTAAATGCATTAATTCCAGACACTTGAGGGGCAAATTCGCAATTCTCATACAGTTAATTCTCATACGTATGGGCAGCCCTTGACTTACGACCGGTTGTTTAGCAACCATTTGAAGTATGATGGATTTCCCTAGGGCTACTGAATTGATATTCCAGATTTGAAGTTCTGATGACTGGTACCTGCTCAGGATCACACCACCAACCATGGTGGCACAGAGGTCAGAATGCAGTATTGCAGGCAGACTCTGCTCACTGTCAGGAGTTCAATCCTGACCGACTGAAGGTTGACTCAGCCTTCCATCCTTCTGAGGTTGTAAAATGAAGACCCAGATTTTGGGGGGCAATATGCTGACTCTATAACTGCTTAGAGAGGGCTGCAAAGCACTATGAAGCAGTATATAACTAAGTGCTATTGCCATTGCCATTGCCACTCCCACTCCCACTCCCACTCCACTCCACTCCACTCCACTCCATTCCATTCCATGGTGGCACATGGTTAGAGTGCAGTACTGCAGGCTACTTCTACTGCCTGCCGGCTGCCTGCAATTCTCACCCGACTCAAGGTTGACCCAGCCTTCCATCCTTCCGAGGTCGGTAAAATGAGGACCCAGATTGTTGGGGGCAAATATGCTAACTCTGTAAACCACTTAGAGGGCTGGCATATAAGTCAAAGTGCTATTGCAATTCCATTCCATTCCATTCCATTCCATTCCATTCTATTCCATTCTATTCTATTCTATTCTATTCTATTCTATTCTATTCTATATCCTATTCCATTCCATTCCATTCCATTCTATTTTATATCCTATTCCATTCCATTCCGTTCCATTCCATTCCATTCCATTCCATTCCATTCTATTCTATTCTATTCTATTCTATATCCTATTCCATTCCATTCCGTTCCATTCCATTCCATTCTATTTTATATCCTATTCCATTCCATTCCATTCCATTCCATTCTATATCCTATTCCATTCCATTCCATTCCATTCTATATCCTATTCCATTCCATTCCATTCCATTCCATTCCATTCCATTCCATTCCATTCTATTCTATTCTATTCTATTCTATTCTATTCTATTCTATTCTATATCCTATTCCATTCCATTCCGTTCCATTCCATTCCATTCCATTTTATATCCTATTCCATTCCATTCCATTCCATTCCATTCCATTCCATTCCATTCCATTCCATTCCATTCCATTCTATTTTATTCTTGGTGGTGCAGTGGTTAGAATGCAGTTTTGCAGGCTAATGCAGCTCACTACCAAAAGTTCAGTCCTGATGGGCTCAAGGTGGACTCAGCCGTCCATCCTTCCAAGTTCAGTAAAATGAGGATCCACATTGTTAGTGGCAAATATGCTGACTATGTAAAGCACTTGGACTGGGCTCTAAAGCACAGTGAAGCGGTCCCTAAGTCTAAGTGCTATTGCAATTGCATTTGGGGTGTACAGTTTCAGCATCCCACAGTCACATGGCTGCGATTAAAATAGGGGTTTTGTCAGAAAAAAATGGGGTGGGTTTTTTTTTCGGGGGGGGGCTGGTTTCCAGCCAAAAAAAAGAAAAAAGCCCATTGAGGAAAATGGATTCAGTTGACAAACTCCATGTTCACTTAACAATCACAGTGATTGACTTAACACCTGTCTCAAAAAAGGTTGTTAAATCAAGCACGATCATATGTCGACTCGCTTAAAGACCGACATGATTTACAAACATAATTTTGGGTTCAATTACTGTTGTAAGTCTAAAACTTCCAGTACATGTAATTTAATTAAAGGCTTAGTGGCTGACTACTCACTCAATTGCTTACCTTGGTTCGTGTTAACCTCGGTTAATTTTTGTAGCTCTGCAGCAAGCTGTGGAAACACTGCCTTTTTTTTTGCTTACTTCATGCAGCATTCTGCAAACTCGGAAAACAATTTAATTTCTTCCGCCAGGTTAAGTGTCTAGTGTGAATGCAGCCTGAGAGAACTGGTGCGTGTAGAGGAAGAGCTAGCTTTTCTCCAAACACATTGGATTTCAATTCCTACAATCCCTCACCAGATTGTGAAAGTTAAAATCAATGAGTTACAGACAGCGGTGGGCTGCCATTTTTTTTTAAACAACCGGTTCTCTGGCTGGGTAGGCATGTGACTGTGTAGGTGATGTCACTCATCACACCCAGCCCCGCCTCCCAGCCACTCACCTCAAAGGAAGAGGTAGGATTCAGCCGGTTGGGGCTCATTCCACCACTGGCTCCACCCCACTGTCAGGAAATTTCACCTTAGTTCTAGGTTGGTTCTCTTCTTGATTAGTTTCCATCCGTTGCTTCTTGTCCTACCTTCAGCTGCTTTGGAGAATAGGTTGACCTTCCTCTTCTTTATGGAAGCCCCTTAGATATTGGAACACTGCCATCAATCAATTTAATAGAATGCAATTTTGGAAGAATATTGTATGGTTGGGTAGTGTTGTGGTTAGCCGACAGCAGGTGTGGAGGGTGGAGGAGAGCGAGGACTCAGGTGAGAGGCCAGGACCATTAGGGAGTGGACTGCTGCCTTCAGAGATCGTGGGGGCTGTCAGCAGCAATGAGGAAGTTCCCGAGGAGCCTGTGGCAAGTGCGCATGCACGCAGGATTGCTTGCAGGAAAGAGCAATAACAGCATGGGTGACTCGGGAGTAAGGCTGCAAGGTAATCTTTGCAGGAAGCAAAGACGTTTTGAAACTCAGCCTCGTGGACATTACAGTTGGTATTTGAATACTCTTGTCTGTTGTTTTTTGTCAGACTTGAGAAAACTTGGCAAGGCTCTTTCTTGTCGGAGCTAATTAGTTGGAAGCAGCCTTTTATCTGTGAAGAAACAGGATTCTTAGCTGAAACTTAAACAGATTATACTGCTGCCTTTGTCTTGTGTTTGCTTTCTTGGAACCAGGTTTGGGTCAGAACAGATAGTAAGCTGGGAGTTATGTTCCAACATTGGAAGGCACCAGGAAAAAAGCTACCGTAAGATCTGGTGGTGGGTCTCCATGATGATGTCAAATGAACTAAATACAATCAAGAAGATTGTTCCCCATGTATCTCATAATTCCCCTCCTCCTATCACTGCAAATATGCACTGCAAATAATACCAGAAGACAACTTTGGGGCAGGGCTGGTTGAAGGAAGACTGCACAGAAACATCCCAACCCTTAAATGTTCATAACAAGGAAAGAGAGCTTGTTCTATCTCCTTGAATAGTGGTGCCCTGCCTCATTTTGGATCCATAAGCAAATGGAGACATTTGCCCATGGTAGTGCAAACCCAGCTAATGACTTTCCCTATGAATGAGTAAGCAGCCCCTGTCGCTGCTGCAGAATCCTATCAAACGATGCATTTCACTGAAGAAAAGGCACCCCAGAGGTTAAGCACTCCAAAGGTCCTTATCTGAAATACCGCAGACAGCTGCCACCCACATTTACCTATATGTGATGCTCGTAGTTCCTACTAGAGTGAAGCAAAATGCAATTTTTACAATAATGTAGGTGCACTTATTCCTCCTACTCTGAAGTGGTGCCTAAACCTCTTGAATCTAAAACCCCCAGATGTTTAACTATCTTTAAGGCACCGAGCAGAGCTTTTTCATTCCCGCTGATACATCTGAATATAGAGTACAGAATAACAGAGTTGGAAGGGACCTTGAAGGTCTTCTAGTCCAACCCCTCAACCCCTCTAGTCCTGCTCAAGCAGGAGTCCCTATTCCAGTTCAGACAAATGGTTATCCAAACTCTTCTTAAAAACCTCGAGTGTTGGAGCATCCAGAACTTCTGGAGGGAAGCTGTTCCACTGATTGATCGTTCTTACTGTCAGGAAATTTCTCTTTATGCTAGGTTGGATCTCTCCTTGTTTAGTTTCCATCCATTGCTTCTTCGACTTGCTTCAGATACTTTGGAAAGTAGGTTGACCCCCACCGCCACCCCCTCTTCTTGTGGCGGTCCCTCAAATATTGGAGGAGCACTGCTATCCTGTTACCCCCTAGTCCTTCTTTTCACTGAACTAGAAATATCCAGTTCCTGTAACCATTCATTGTATGTCCCAAAGGTACTTTTTCAAGACTTTCTTGTTTTTCTTTGAAGACGTTTCGCTTCTCATCCAAGGAGCTTCTTTAGCTCTGGCCGGATGGTGGAGAAAGTCAGAGCCGCAGAGGTGACGTTCAGCAGGTTCTGATCAGTTCTGGAGAACCGGTAGCAGAAATTTTGAGTAGTTCGGAGAACTGGCAAATGTCACCTCTGACTGGCCTTGTCCCCATCTGCCTCCCGAGTCCCAGCTGATCGGCTGGGTCTTCTTTGGTTGCCCTGCACAGGAGAACGGAGCTGGAAAGCAGGTTAGTGGGTTGGGGAGGGAATGGGGATTTTGCAGTATCCTTCCCCTGTCACGCCCACCAAGCCACACCATACCCACCAAGCCACGTCCACAGAACCGGTAGTAAATTTTTTTGAATCCCACCACTGAATGCAACATCTTCCAAAAAACAACAACAACAACCCAAACAACTAAGGAGGTACAATTACCTCTTGAAAAAGCACCTTTGGGACAACCATGACCTGGATGACTGAGAATCTCCATAGACGTTCATCGTAGGCTTTATCCTCCAATCGCCTCATTACCTTTGCTGCTCTTTTCTGCACTCTTACTGGGTTCTGAATATCCTTGTGCATTTCCCATTTCCACAGCTCCTGATTTTCAGAAGGTGACTAGTATTCTCTCAACAAAAAGCCACCGTTCATTCTATCTCTGACACTCCCTTACCCTCCCTAAGCTGCCGTTTAGTATTTTGCAAGGCTCTAAAAAGAAAAAGTTTAATGCGAATAAATTTGTTTAGGTTTTTGATTCTTCGAACAGGAGGGTATGGAAAAATCCCCAAGCTTGCACTGCTAGCCTTTTCTCTCCCCCCCCTCACTCCTCCTCCCTTTCCTCTTCCTTCCAGATCTGGCTTTCAAAGAGTCTTCAGGGAGGGGATGGATATAGAAGCAGGGAATATAGACGCCTTCATGGAATTTCCATGAGGGGAGAAGGGAAACCCAATCATCTTAAATTGCCTGTAGGGGGCGGTGTGGTCATACCAAAAGACTTAGCTCTTCAAGACAGCAGAACTTGGAATGAGGTCATAGAAGCAAATTCTTATTTTATTTTATTTTTTAAGCACAGCACCACCACCACCACCCCCCAAAAAAAAAACCAATCTGGTGAAATGCTGCTTTTGGAAAATATTTTATTAATAAGGAGAGGAGGGGGAGGGAACCATGCTAAAAAAAATTTTTTTTTTTTTAAAAAAAGAGCATGTCACTAATAAATCCCTAAAGCTTTAGTTCAGGCCGGCAGTTTTCCTTCACATAGATATGGAGCAAACCTACCTTACTCTTTGTTAAAACCCTTAATTGCAAACATTCGCTGGGGACCTGCACAGAAACAAGCGGGGTTATCTCTTGGATTCTCAGGTATGTTGCTCATTGCGTCCAGCTGCCAGATGTTTGTGCAGGAAAAGCTTCCTTGGAAAGCCGGAGGGCAGAGAACAGAAGCCAACTTAGAAGCCACTGGAGCCAAAAGCAGCGGATTCAGAATAACTGAGAGTTGGAAGGGACCTGGGAGGTCTTCTAGTCCAACCCCCGGCACAAACAGGAGACCATTACTATTCCAGGCAAGTGGCTGTCCAGTGTCCTTAAAATCTTCCAGCAGTGGCACACCCACAACATCTGAAGGCAAGGTTCATTGTTCTGTTGGAAGTTAAAACCCACCCCTCTCCTAGGAAAATGAAATATTTTAGGATATACTAAAAAAGGCACAATATTTCCCCTAAAAAGAAAAGTAGAAACTCAGAGAGGCAGAAATTCAGCCCGCCCCTCCACCTTTTTAAATGGGTAGGCCATTAAGGCCTGGACCAAAGTATGCTACATAACAAAGCCCTCTACCCACCTCACCACCTGGCCTGGGAAGATCGCGTCAGCCAGCACTCAGGTGAAGCCGTGTGGTCCAGACAAAGTCTACAAAGTTAGCTAAGACTCCCACTCCTGGGAGCCTGTCAGCCAATGGGATACCTTTCTTGCACAGGAACAGGAAACACTAAGGTGGGGCCCAACAGAGGGTAAAAAAACTAAGGCTCTCTCAGCATTTCAGCCCTTTTCTTTCTTTCTTCACCCAGGACATGTGATCCTGTCCACCATTAAACCACCTTTCCAAGCAGTCACTATGATTGCAGTGTCTTCCTTCACCACTTGGAACTGAACCCAGAAGGCTATTTCTTCCAACAGTTCTAACTGTCAGCAAATTTCTCCTTAGTATCTAGCAGGGTTGATTTTCTAATCTAGCCAGAGGTGGTCTTCAGCAGGTTCTGGAGAACCGGTAGCGGATATTTTGAGTAGTTCGGAGAACTGGCAAACGCCACCTCTGACTGGGCCCGCCCTCATCTCTTCTCTGCCTCCTGAGTCCCAGCTGATCAGCTGGGTCTTCTTTGGTTGTCCTGCACAGGAGAACGGAGCTGGAAAGCAGGCTAATGGAATGGGGAGGGAATGGGGATTTTGCACTATATCCTTCCCCTGCCATGCCCACCAAGCCATGCCCACCAAACCATGCCACACCCACCAAGCCACGCTCACAGAATCGGTAGTAAAAAAAATAAATCCCACCACTGAATCCAACCCCTTACTCGAGCAGAAAACCCTTGTAGAAAGTTAGCACCCACCCTTCTCCTAGAAGAGTGAAATATTCTAGGAAATATTAAAAAGGCAGAATATTATATTTTCCCTAAAGGAGAAGCATGTTTCCAAAGACATAAACTCAGAGTCTCAACTCCCTGGCCCCACCGCAGCAGATATTTTGGTGCCAACCTATCTACTGGACAAAAGACCTTTGCCCCCAGGACATGACAGGATTAGCCCTCACTCAAGATCCAAACCAGGGCAAAGCCATTAAGCCATAATAGGAATTGCCCAACACTCTTTCAGAACACAACCGTCTTCATTACATCATCGCCCAGCGAGATTCAACCAAGCCTGGGACTCAGGACAACCCACACAGTTATCCCTGTATGGCCCCATGAGAGTCTGACAATCAACAATAATACACGCCCTTGCCACAAGAACAGGAAGCAAGTTCAAAGCCTAAGAGAGAGCATTTATATCTCTCTCCCTCTCTCACCCATATGCTCAATTGCCCAGGACCTCAAACACATGTGGTCCTGTCCACCATTAAACCATCTTTCCAAACTGCCTCCATGTTTCCAGTGTTTTTCTCCCCACTTGGAACTGAACCCAGATGGACATTTTTTTCCAACACCCTACATCAGTGGTGGCTAACCTTTTGGGCCTCCTGTGCCAAACATTGTGCGCGCGCTTGCTCATTCGCACTCGTGGGCCAGCACCCAGAAGGCAATGCACACCCCACCCCATGTCCCTTACACATGTGAGTGTAATCCCCACCTCACAGCTGATTTTCGGCCAGTGTGAAGCCTTTTTCAGCCTCCCAAAGGCTTGAGGAAGGCTTCTGCAGCCCCGTTTCATCACTTCCGGTATTTTTGGAAAAACAGAAAGTGACAAAACGGGGCTAGTTTTCGGCCTGCAAAACCTGCAGAAGCCTTCCTCAAGCCTTTGGGAGGCCGGAAAAGGCCTCAAACCAGCTGAAAATCAGCTGTGAGGCACATGCATTCCCAGTGAGGTAAGTTTGCCTGCAGCTCACATGCTGGCACAAATGGCTCTGCATGCCACCTGTGGCATACGTGCCATAGGTTCGCCATCACGGCCCTACAGCCTACACCAGGCTTGTCCAACCTGCGGCCCAAGGGGCCAGGCCAAGCAGCAACAGAAAAAGCAGGCGCCGTCAGAGCACCACCTCCTGCTGTTGCCACCACCGCCATCGCTTCTGCCCCTGCCGCTTCTGCCCCCACTGCCACTTCTGCCCCTGCCATCACTGCCGCCACTGCCCCCGCCGCTGCTTCTGCCCCTGCCGCTGCTGCTGCTTCTGCCTTCCAGTCCTGCCTCATCCAGCCGGGCCATTTGCAGGAGGAGAGGTAGGCGCAAGGCGGGCGAGCTTTCTCCCACCCCCGCAAAATTTGGCGGAAAATAAACCATGATAAAAAAAACGTGATAAAAAAACTGTGATAAAAAATAAATAATTTTTAATAAATAATTAATAATAAAAACATCTCACTAACTTCATTTCCAAATAAATTTAATATGTTAACTATGTTTTCTATGGGTTTTTGGATGATCAGGTATTGTTGCTGTTATTTTTATTTTATGTGCCCCAAACCAAATTTTTATCTTCTAATGTGGCCCAGGGAAGGTGAAAGGTTGGACACCCCTGGCTACACCATTCAGACAAGTGGCTGTTTGGGGTCTTCTTAAAAACCTCCAGTGATGGAGCCCATACATCTTCCGGAGGCAAGCCATTCCACTGGTTAATTGTTCCCACCATCAGTACATTTCTCCTTAGTTCTAGGTTAGTTCTCTCTATTAGTTTCTGTCGATTGCTTCTTGTCCTGCCATCTGGTGCTTTGGAAAATAAGTCGACCCCCTCTTCATTGTGGCAGCCACTTAGATATTGAAACACTGCTATCCTGTCCTTCCTATCCCTTCTTTTCATTAAACTAGACATACCCAATTCCAGCCACCGTTCTTCATATGTTTTAGCCTCCAGTCTCCTAATCATATTTATTGCTCTTTTCTGCACTCTTTCCAGAGTCTCATCATTCATTTTCACAAGGATTGGGGAGTTATTTTAGAGAGTAACGGTAACTGGTAAAGGCTTTTCTTCTTGGATCTAATCACAGCAGATGGGCGAGATGTATGGATGTAAGGGTGAGATGTGATGGGTGGAAACTAATCAAGGAGAGAAGCAACCTGGAATTAAGGAGAAAATTCGTAACAGTGAGGGCAATTAATTAGTGGAAAAACTTGCCTCCAGAAGTTGTGGGTGCTTCATCACTGGAGGTTTTTAAGAAGAGACTGGACAGTCCCTTGTTTGACACGGTATAGGATCTCCTGCTTGAGCAGGGGGTCGGACTAGAAGACCTCCAAGGTCCCTTCCAGCTCTACTCTGAACTGAAAAGTCTGTTCCGCCATGTCCCCCCCACCACACACACACACCATGTCCCCTTCATGTTCTCTTCTGCTTGTGAGCAAATCAGCCTGATCTGTTCAGCGTTTTCCACCTTATTCAGACATTATCCCAGGACATTTAAGGATGGAAACACTTGCCGGGTTTGATCGCCCCTTATTTTGGGGGGCAGGTGGGAGGGAGGGGGGAAGTCAGGGCTGGCAATGGCTAGGGAAGATAAATCATTGATCAAGATAGGGTTCAGGAGTGGAGCCAACACATTTCATGACAGGGTTCCTGCCAACTCAAGGCTGGGCAGCCGGCACATAATTCAATTGTGGGTTTTGTAAAATCTTTCTGCATCTCCTCCTCTGCTTCCCTTGCAAGAGGGTGCCTTAGGTCACGTCTGTGCTCAGGGCTGAAACAGCCAATTAATTCCTGGTTCCCTACAGTTCTTCTGAAAGCCACTCGAATAAGGAATTGCAGGTAATCCTCAACTTACAGCTGCTTGGTTAGTGACCATTCAACGTGGTAACGGCCTTACGAACAACGCAGCATCCCCGTGATCATGTGATCAAAAAATCCAGATGCTTGGCAGCCGGCCTGCATTTATGACAATGGCAGGGTCCCAGTGGGTCATGTGACCGTCACTTGCAACCTTTCCAGCTAGATTCCAACAAGCAAGGACAACCTGGATTGGCTCGCCGACCATGTGATTCATTTAACAACTGCAGTGATTTGTTTAACAAACCCTGGTATATTAAGAAGGTCATAAAAATCAGGTTGGTGTCATATTCCTGGTTGAGACTGACCCTGAGGGAGAGGAGGAACAGCCGACAGGGAGTGGAAGTGTGGCTCCGGAGGTTGTGGAGGAGGCTGGGGAAGGGCAGAAGCTGGCTGAGCAGTCAGAGCAGGACCCAGGCCCATCCCCTCTCCATCCTAGGGCACACAGGGAGGAGAGGATAAGGGAGAGACGTAGTCTACCTGGGAGGAGAGGGCCTTGATCCTCTTCATGGGCTGCAGCTGTGACAACTGGATAAGAGGACAGACATGTGTACGAGCGAACGCTGGAAACAAAGTGTGGAAATAACTCTAGTTTATGGTTCCTCTCTGAGTTTGGCATTCTTCCCAGTGTTTGTTATCTGTGGAAGTCCTCCAACCCTTATCTTGCCTGGTTTGTGTTGCTTTCTTCTTCTTCTTGTAATCGTTTGTGTGGGAGTTTTTTGTCTTCCATCAAGGATATTCGGAGCTTGGAAGCAAAGTGAAGGAATAAAAGGGGCTTCACCTGTTTTCTGCGACTGTGTTTGTTTTGTATCCTACCCTGGGTCATTACAGGTTGGCAGGCCTCACTTAAAACTGCTTAGAGAGGGCTGTAAGGCACTGTGAAGCAGTACATATAAAAGTGCTATTTCTATTAATCATTGCTTTGCTTAGCAATTTAAATTCTGTTCTCAGTTGTGGTCATAAGGTGAGGACTACCTTTAATCCCGATGCAAGGCATGTATGATGCCATGAGGACCTCACTGGAATTGGGTGAGTGAGGCCAAGTTCTAGGCTCATAGGTTCCTCAGAGGGCACCACAGACCTCACAATTGAACCCTGAGCTACAAATATTCCGTTAGTAGCATCAGATCGAGGGAAGAAGCGGCGTGATGACTCAGTGGTTAAAGATAGCAATAGCAATAGCGCTTATACTTAGGTATACCACTTCATAGGGCTTTAACAGCCCTCTCTAAGCAGTTTACAGAGTCAGCATATTGCCTCCAACAATCTGGGTCCTCATTTTAACTGACCTTTGAAGGATGGAAGGCTGAGTCAAACTCGAGCCGGTGAGACTCGAACTGCCAAACTGCTGTGGCAGCTGGCAGTCAGCAGAAGGAGCCTGCAATATTCCATTCTAACCACTGTGCCACCATGGCTCTATGCTGGCTTTGTCAGCTAAAAGCTGACAGCCCAGGTTCGAGACCCAAACACCATGTGATGGGGTGAGCTCCCGTTCCTTGCTCCAGCTCCTGCCCATCTAGCATTTCAAAAACATGCAAATGCGAGTAGATAAATAGGTACCACTTAATTGGGAAGGTAACAGTATTACCTTCATCATTGGTGGCTACATGATCACAAAAATGTCTTTGGACAATGCTGGCTCCCTTGGTCAGGAAATAGAGATAAGCACCATACGCCAGAATTGAACATGAGCACCATGCTCCAGAATTGGACAGAACTCCAGAATTGGACAGACAGGAAAACCTTTTCCTTTTAGTATCAGATTTGTTTGCAGAAGAATCTTGGATGGAGGAAAAATAGTAATAATAATTTGACCAGATTCACCCGTAACTGTAATTAAGAATACTGAATTCTTTTAAAAAGATTCAGCTGCCTCCACACTGCCTTAAATGAATGCCCCTTAATATGTGCGGATTCTAGATTCGTAGAATGTAAGAGATAAAAAAAGAGCTTGCGTCTTAGATTCTTACATTGGCCCAGGATACAGTCATGGTCAGTTAAATGACTTTTTTTAAAATTTTTATAACTTTTATTGTTTTATCAATGTATAAAATACAAGGAAAAATACAGGTAGTCCTCAACTTATGACCACAAAGGAGCCCAACATTGATGGGGCTAAGTGAGAAATTTGTTAAGTGAGTGTTCTGCCATTTTACGACTTTTCTTGTCACATTTGCTAAGTGAACCACTGCAGTTCTTACATTAGTAGCCCAGTTGTTAAGTGAATCTGGCTTCCCCATTGGCTTTGCTTGTCAGAAGGTCGCAAAAAGGAATCACATGACCCAGGGACACTGCCATCATCATAAATGTGAGTCAGTAGCCAAGCAGCTGAATTTTGATCACGTGACCATGGGATTTGTATCTATCTAATCTAGGCTGAAACATATGAAGAACGGTTACAGGAACTGGGCCTGGCTAGTTTAGTGAAGAGAAGGACCAGGGGAGACAGGACAGTGATCTTCCCATATTTGATGGGCTGCCACAGAGAGGAAGGGGTCAAGCTATTTTCCAAAGCACCTGAAGGCCAGACAAGGAACAATGGATGGAAACTGAACAAGGAGAGATTCAACCTGGAAATAAGGAGAAACTTTCTACAGGGAGAACAATCAACCCATGGAACAGAAGTTGCCTTCAGAAGTTGTGGGAGCTTCATTACTGGAGGTTCTCAGGGAGAGACTGGACTGCCATCTGTCAGAAATGGTGTAGGGCAGGGCTCTTCAAACTTGACAGCTTTAAGACTTGTGGACTTAAACTTCCAGAATTCCTCCTCCAGTCATGATAGCTCAGGAATTCTGGGAGTTGAAGTCCACAAGTCTTAAACTTGCCGAGTTTGAAAAGCCTTGGTGTAAGGGCTCCTGCTTGGGTGGGGGTTGGACTAAATGACCTACAAGGCCCCTTCCAACTCTGTTAAGCAGCAAAATCAAAGTCAAAGTTTCATTTCTTTCATCACAAAATCCAGAAGGGATATCCAAACAAAAAACATAATTATATTCTCCTCTTTGAATAGCACAATCAATCTAACCATTACTGCTTCATCTTCCATGCTATTCAAATAACATGTATTTTTATTTGCATTTAATAATGTTTATAAATTATCACCAATGTATATTAACAAAATTCACTTAAATTTTAAATGAGACTGGAGCAATAAATGAGTCCTGGCCAAGGGTGAGAATGGTCATAGGGAGAGAAAGGTCAAAGAAGTCAAGATGGCCACAACTGTGTGAGTTAAGGTCCACCCCCGTTTTTGCATACATTGTACATGAAACACACGTGGAAGCAGTGGTGGGATTCAATTTTTTTTACTACTGGTTCTGTGGGCGTATCTTGGTGGATGTGGCAGGGGAAGGATACTGCAAAATTCCCATTCCCTCTCCACCCCACTAACCTGCTTTCCAGCTCCGTTCTCCTGTTCAGGGCATCAAAAGAAGACCCAGCCAATCAGCTGGGACTTGGGAGGCAGAGAATAGATGGGGGCGGGGCCAGTCAGAAGTGGGATTTGCTGGTTCTCCAAACTACTCAAAATTTCCGCTACTGGTTCTCCAGAACTGATCATAACCTGCCGAATCTCCCCTCTGCGTGGAAGGGATGAAGCTTCGATGGTGCAGTTGCAGCCATCTTCTTGACTTCTTTGATCTTCTCTAGATGCTCCCGGCTGTGGATTGAGTCCATCTCAGTTAATTGGGAGCCATTTCTCTGCGTTTTGGGGCATTGTGTGCACCTGTGAGCCTTTCAAAGCTTTTCTTAAATTAGAAAGTCTTCTGATCCTAAGAGGGATTCATCTTTTAAAAGAACTTCTGCAAGGCTGGGTCATAAATGGCACTGTGCTGTCTCCATCAAAAGACTGGAATGAATAACCTTAAACCAGGATGGTGTGTATCCAGGTTTTAAAAGCAATGGAATTTTAAAGCAATGGTATCAACTGGAGACTGGTGTAAAAAGATGTACAACTGAAGAATTCTGAGCCGAAGAATTTGCTGTAAATTTGCTGCAAACCACAGAACACAAGTTTAGCTGTTCTGCACTAAAATCTACCCCTGGTTTTACCACATATTTTTGTTTTTTAAAAAACATAGTTCTACAGTTGCAATATCAAGAGGTTTTTTCTTTTTCATTATTAGCACACTAGGAGTCAAAATACTTCTGGAACTATGACAGATCTTTTAGCTATATTTTCTGTTCCCTTCCGCCTTAAATTATCCCTCTAAAACAGGCCATTCTTTTTCTTCGTCTGATAATTTGTCATTAAAAACCCTTAAAACTTAGTCCATGGTTGCCTTCTCTGAGCTGCCCCTACTAAGTTTGAAAAAGCAAGCCAAATCCAGTGTACTCAAAATATAGCAAGCCCTCATTCTCTCAAAAGTAACACATTAAGTAAAAACATATTTTAACAAATAGAAATTATCTGTAGATGATGGGACACCAACACCCATCCTGCACAGAAGCAAGAACTTTCCAGAACTTTCCATCGAGACATAGGCAACAATTGCTGGCCAACCTGAAGGCAGGGCTTCTATATGTCTTTTTGATAACCAAGGAGACAATATTAAGAGTCCCTCAAGTCATTCTCAAGTCCTCGTGACAAGTTTTGCCCATAGTTTTCCTTTATAAAAAGATATAAACATGAACCTTGATTTCTCATCAGTGTCTTCAACTATTCTTAGCAGATGGCAACACCTAGCTGATCTTGAAACATATTCTAGAGAGAGAGAGAAGTCCTTTAATGATGGGCTCCAGCATAAGTCCAAAAGATTGGAAGAATAACCCTTTGGAAGTTGTGGGAGCTTCATCACTTAAGATTTTCAAGAAGATGATTGGACTGCTATTTGTCAGAAATGGTTTAGGGTCTTCTGCTTGGGTGGGGAGGTTGGACTTGATGACCTACAAGGTCCCTTCCAACTCTGTAAGCTAATCATCTAATAAACCTTTGGTCCTGATGATTGAGTGAGATTGGATCCTCTGATCTTGAAACTAGATAGGACTTGGTTAAATCTTGGATGAGGCGCCACCAGCAAGTCCCAATAAATATAGATAGTAAGTAAAATAAGAAAACATGTCCTAGAATAGGGGTCTTTAAACTTGACAGCTGTAAGAAATGTGGACTTCAACTCCCAGAATTCCTCCTCCAGTCATGTTAGCTCAGGAATTCTGAGAGTTGAAGTCCACTAATCTTCAATGCCTACGGGAGGGGTCTCCAAACTTGACAGCTTTAAAACTTGTGGACTTCAACTCCCAGAATTCCTCCTCCAGTCATGTTAGCTCAGGAATTCTGGGAGTTGAAGTCCACCAATCTGCAATGCCTATGGCAGGGGTCTCCAAACTTGACAGCTTTAAAACTTTGGACTTCAAACTCCCAGAATTCCTCCTCCAGTCATGCTAGCTCAGGAATTCTGGGAGTTGAAGTCCACAAGTCTTAAACTTGCCAAGTTTGAAGGCCCTTGTCGTAGAGGAAGACAACGGACCACTAGTTCTTTATTGTTGCAAAGATCATTACGTGGCCCTAGCATGAACTCACCAGGAATGGACCTTGACTGGAAGAAGACACTTAAACTTGGATCAACATATGTGGCTGTAGTAATCTGAATGACACCACATGGCAACAAAGAAGTAACATCATCCTCTGTCCCCTTTGCTGTCATTCAGTAGTCGACTAGAATTTTGTGGCCCAAAATTCCTACTGGGTGTTGCTCCTTACACCGTTGACATACAATCATAGTGAAGTCTGCTCATTATGGTTGCATGTTGTGACAGTCATAAATCAGAGCAATCACATTTCATGACCTTTGGGGCAATGGTCATTAAATGAACACATTGTTCGCTATGGCATGGTTTGGCCAAAAACCAGAAGTAAAAAACAGTGTGACAACCCAGTTCTGAAGTAATTTCTGGTTTTCAACGAAATCATCGTAAAGTATGGGCTGTCGTGTGACTATGAGGGAGGGCCATCTGAACGTCAGAACTGGATTGTCACTCTTGTTTTTCCAGGTAGGTCATAAGTCCAGGACTACCTCTATGTATTTTTTTTTAAAATCCAACACATCATTTCATCAGGATTGCTGGTCAGTCACTGTTGAATTCCTGTAAGATCATGGTTATGACATGAGTTATGGTTTTTAGCCACCTTCAGAAGTGGTATTCAGCCGGTTTGGACCAGTTCTGATGTACAGGTAGCAGAAATTTTGAGTAGTTCAGAGAACCGGCAAATACCACCTCTGGCTGGCCCCACCCACACGCCCCTGTCCCTTCCTGACCTATATTCCCTTGTTTTTTTTAGCTCAGCTGATTCGCGCGGCCTCAGCCAAGCTAAAAAAACAGCTCAGCTCACCAACACTGACAGAGATTTTTTTATTGCCATGAAGCACGGTCTCATAGAACTGGTAGGAGAGAATTTGGAATCCCACCACTGGCCACCTTGTGTATCTTTTTGCAGAAAAGTGCAGAGAAGAGCAACAAAGATGATTAGGGGACTGGAGGCTAAAACTTGGGAAGAATGGTTGCAGGAACTGGGTAGGTCTAGTTTAATGAAAAGAAGGGTTAGGGCTGACAGGATAGCAGTGTTCCAATATGTGTGGGGCTACCACAAAGAAGAGGGAGTCAAGCTATTCTCCAAAGCACCTGAAGGCAGGACAAGAAGCAACGGATGGAAACTCATCAAGGAGAGGAGCAACCTAGAACTAAGGAAGAATTTCCTGTTCAGTGGAACATCTTGCTTCCAGAAATTGTTGGTGCTCCAATACAGGAAGTTTTTGAGAAGAGACTGGATAACCATTTGTCTGAAATGGTATATGGTCTATTGCCTGAGCAGGTGGCTGGATTAGAAGACTTACGGGCTTCCTTCAAAATCTATTATTCTATTATTTTACAAGTGCTTTCTCTTTTTCCAAGCACCAGGGCTTTCTCCAATGGCCTTTGTATTATGCAGTCCAAATATTTAAACTTCAGTTTCATGATTAGCGCTTCCAACGATTTGTCCTTTTTGTGGTCTAAGATATTCTGAACCATTTCCTCCAACACCATAGTTCAGCGGCATCGATTTTTCCTCCGTTCAGTGTTTCTGATCGTCTAGCTTTGACATATATTACAACTGGGAAACCCATGGCCTTGACAGTTTGTACCGTTGTTGTCAGTGTGATGTCTCAGCACTTTTAATATTTTGTCTAGATCTTTCCCTCGGGTGAAAAAGTGGTTCTCCTGAGCAGCAAAATATCTCTTTATTTCATGAGTGCAATTACCACCCCTGCAAATTTTGAAAGATAAAATCTGTGACTGCCTCAGCTTTTTCTTATTTATTTGCATCAGATTGGCACAGCTGATCGAAATAATCTTAAAGGTTTATTTTTTTTTTACAAAAAGAAGATTGAGCAGCGGGCCAACTTTTCCACTTTTTTCAGTACTAAATTCCTTCAGTTCTTCCCAGCTATCAGCCATCAAAATGATAGCGTCAGCACATCTAGGGTTGTCGATGTTTCTTCCAGCGTTTTTATTTCAACGCCTATGTCGTCTGGTTCACTTTATCTCACAATGTATCTGAATATCTGTTAAATAAACAAGGTGACTCCACAACTGTGGTGCATTCCATTTGCCATTTCAAGTCCTTTGTTGCTCATGATTCCATATTAACATAATTCAATTTTTGATTATCATGCAAGTTCTTGAATAGGTGATGACTCATGTTTTATGGGTGACCACACCATAAGAATAACAGAGTTGGAAGGGACCTTGGAGGTCCTCTAGTCCAACCCCCTGCTCAGGCAGGAAAGCCTAAACCATTTCAGACAAAGGGTTGTCCAGTCTCTTCTTAAAAATTTCCAGTGTTGGAGAATTCACAACTTCTGGAGGCAAGTTGTTCCACTGATGAATTGTTCTAACTGTCAGGAAATTTTTCCTTAGTTCTAAGTTGCTTCTCTCCTTGGTTAGTTTCCACCCATTGCTTTTGCCTTCAGGGGTTTGGAGAATAGGTTGACCCCAGTGGTGGGATTCAATTTTTTTACTACCAGTTCTGTGGGTGTCGCTTAGTGGGCGTGGTGTGGCTTGGTGAGCATGGCAGGGGAAGGATACTGCAAACTCCCATTCCCTCCCCACCCCATTAACCTGCTTTCCAGCTCCGTTCTCCTGTGCAGGGCAACCAAAGAAGACCCAACCAATCAGCTGGGACTCGGGAGGCAGAGAAGAGATGGGGGCAGGCCCAGTCAGAGGTGGTATTTGCTGGTTCTCCAGACTACTCAAAATTTCCACTACCAATTCTCCAGAACTGGTCAGAACCTGCTGAATAACACCTCTGGCTGACCCCCTCTTCTTCGTGGCAACACCTTAGATATTGGAAAACTGCTATCATGTCACCCCTACTCCTTGTTTTCATTAACCTAGACATATACAATTCCAGAGACAAAACATCTCTCCAGTAATCTTCTATGAACCAAGGAAATATGTTTCCCTAACTACCAATGCTTATAATCTATGACTCCTGCTTCCATAGAAGATGTCCATTATAATGCCAGAATTTTTTTAAAATAATGCTTTATTGAATTTTTTTCCATTTATACATAATACTATTAGTTATTAAACAGCTCTGTGACATTATATATACATTTATGTGTCCTATCAAAACTTACAATGCATAATACTTTTATACCCTCTTATTTATTGTATATATTATTTACATTTTCTATTTTTATATCTATTATCTATCCAAATTAAAACCATGTTTCCCATACTGCGTTGTATTCTGTGTCTGTTTTCCATTTTAATTCCATAGTTAATTTATCCATTTCCACACACTCTAAATTTTTTTTTTGATTATTAAGCCTTCAGGTGGTATAGAGTTTTCCTTCCAGGACTGAGCATATGAAATTCTTGCTGCTGTTAATATATGTAATATAAGATATTTTATCTTTCTATTATAGTTTTTTTTTTAAATTATTCCCAGGAGGAATAATTCTGGGACAAAATCAGTTTTGTTTTTAGTTAACTCTTCTAACCACGTTTGAATCATTTTCCAGTATTTTTTTCGCTTTGGGGTATGTCCACCAAGAATGACAGAAGGTACCTTGTTGTTGTCCACACTACCAACAATTTAAGATTTTTTTTTTTTTTTACCATTCCCAAAGTTTTCCATTTTTGCAAGATCCAACCTGGTCTGTCACTAGGACGAGAGATTTAGTTTTCTGAGATTGTGGATTCACGCTGGAGCCCAATCCTCAGGGAACTTCTCTCTAGCAGAGCATGCCTGCATTTTCCCCCAGAAAGTCACTGCTTCTCACAACCAGGGGTTTAGGATTAGCTTGGAGAGACGCCTCGTTATGGTGTCCAATCCCAAAGCATTCTCGGGCTGCAAAACTTGTCCGTATCTTGTGTTTAATTAGATCCAGATCCTTTCTGCCTCTGTCCACCCCCATCCTTAACCAAGCCCTTGTCATTAATCCTGCTGACATTCAGCCTGACCACAAGGCCTTGTATTGGAAATCATTTGTTAGAACCTGGCTCTTCTCCAATAGGATGGGGAATAAATGCTGACTCACAATGCTGAACCAGACTGGTTGAGATAACAACTCTTGTAGTTGCCTCTCGGTGGCTGCAAGATCGCCAGGATTCATGGAGGAATACAACCTCGGGATCAAATCAGTCATTAGTGGTGAAACAGCTTCAGCCCTGATGGGCAAGCCTCCATCTCAAGCGCTGCTCTTCAAGAAGGAGGTGAAGTTCTGTATAGATGTAGGAGCAGAGCTATCTACACCCTTTCAGAGATAAGATTACATCACTACAGAGATAGACAGAAATGATGTTTGTTTGCTAACCCAACCCATAGAAGTGTGGGCCAGTATTGATTGATGGTAGGCATTCAAGTTGTTGCTGACTCTTACTGGCCACATACGTAGGTTTTCTCCTTAATGAATTGTCCCTAATCTGTTCTTTTCTGGTCTTCCCAAAGGTGGTTTTTCAAGAGGTACCTTTGGGACAATCATGACGTGGATGACCGAGAACCTCCCTAGATTTTTATGGTCTTCCAACAGGGCATCCATCACCACTGTAGATCCATCCATCTTGATATTTTTCCTCCTTTGAGCCAGGAACCTCCAAGGAAAAGAAACAGGCTGGTCATGACCACAGATAGGACTGACCAGATATAGATTAAAGACCTGGAGAACTTTCATTCCCCAGGACCCACAAAGTACACTTCAAAACTGATCTACAAATGCTTCTGTTGGTTTTGAAAATCTGAAAACCAAAAAGGAATGCTATGGGTCAATCAGTGCTTGAAGCAGGCTAAGGCAGGTCATGAACTCAAGGTCTACTTTCTATATGGTGCCTTAAGTAGTAGACCAAGAGGACTCTCCAAATTTGCTATACGATTGGAGTTCCTGAGGGATTCTGGGAGTTGAAGTCCACAGGTCCTAAAACTGCCATAGGTGCTCATACCTGGGTGAGAATGATGAAGGCAGAAAATAAGGAATCTTCTAAATATATAAAAGCAAAATACCACTCACACATCATCACAAAATCTCCACAACCATAAAGCCTAAAAACTTGAAATTTGGCACGTATGTTCCTCTTGGCTTCTGGGTGCTCACTAAGAAAGGATTTTTTGAAATGACCATCAGAGCATTAGTATTTCGTATATTATTATTAACACGCTCTGATGCTAAAGGAGTTCTACTCCCCTTCCGCACCTGAAAAGAAATCTCTTCCAAATGCAAAACACAAGCGGAGTTTCAGTTTCAGTTTTACTTTCACAGCAGCAACCAGCTTTAGTACAGAACAGTTGAGCTAAGCCACGCCCAGCATCCTTGCTGTCTCCTTCTTGCTCACACAGCAAATACTGTTTCAGTTTCCAAAAAGCCCTCCATTCTCTCACAGACTGACAGGATGCTGGCCAGATGAATACCGATGGAGGCTGGTAGGCAGGGGCAGAATTTTTTTCTCCCTTATTTTCCTCCCCAGAAACTAAGCTCGATGGCATAGTTTTGTAGCGAAACACGGGTGTCGAGCTAGTATCTTAGATTTAGGAACCAGATGCATGAGTTTCCACTGAGTCCTGCTAACAAAAGCTCCCAGATCTTCAGGGCTGCGCATGGAAATATGCCTTTTCTGCTGTTCTAGATACACCACAGCCAAGTTAGAAATAAATTGGCTTGGCTGCAGATTGTATGAGAATATGCATGTCTGGTACCAAACGCTATGAAAGATTCCATATGGAACTTGCCTGAGGCATTGCTAGGTGAAAGCAAGCCGAGGAAGTGGAGGGAAGAACATCTGAAGGCCAGATCTTTAATTAGGAGCAAAAAATTAGAGACAAATCCAATAAAATCAAATTATTCTCTTCCCACCTATCTTTCTCGCCAAATAGCATGGAGGCTGCTGCAGTGTGGGTGCTTCCTACCAGGTCGAGAAACAGTGTTTCTCCATCTCAGCGATTTTAGGATGCGTGAACTTCAACTCCCAGAATTCCCCAGCCAAGATTCTGGGGTGCCCCAAAGAAGAAGGAGTCAAGCTGTTCTCCAGAACACCCGAGGGCAGGACAAGAAGCAACGGATGGAAACTAATCAAGGAGAGAAGCGACCTAGAACTAAGGAGAAATTCCCTGACAGCGAGAACAATTAATCAGTGGAATAACTGGCCTCCAGAAGTTGTGGGTGCTCCATCACTGGAGGCTGAAGTGTCTGAAGTGGTCTAGGTTCTCCTGCTTGAGCAGGGGGTTGGACTAGAAGACCTCTGAGATCCCCTCAATTATTCCATTAACCAGTATTCATGAATATAATTCCCCTAGTGGCATTCTGTTAGGAAGATGCAAGATGTATGTACAAGAGGCAAAACTGCAAAAAGAAATATATATATATATATTCCTATATATTTGAATATATATATATATATATGTATGTATGTATGTATGTATATGTATATATTCCTATATATTAGAAAAACGGAGGGAAAAAAAAATAAGGTGGGCAGATGAAGATTGCTTTCCTCCAGCTCTTGCATCATTTCTCTCTCTCTGCAAAACGCTGCAGTGTAGTTTTTGTTTGCAAGCCTGATTCTTGGAAGAAGAAAAAAAACCACCTCCCTCTGCGAGTCTAGTCCTGGGAGATAACAAAGGACGGGGCTGGGAGGGGCTGAGGAAATACCTGAGTGCAAATTAGATATTAATTAAAAAGAAATCTCTGCAGGTATCAAGCCAAATGGGATAAGATAAGCCAAATGTCCCCTGGTTTCTCTTGATTGACACATCTGGATCCCACCTTGGAGATTTCTGTGCACCCATCCAAACTCTGGAATATACCTCCCTCCCTCCCTCCCTCTCTCTCTCTCTCTCTCTCTCATATTTTTATTTTGGCGGTTACTGTGTTTGCTTTGGCATTATCCATGTTGAATCCTGCTAGTAACGTGAATGGAATTGACTTTAAGAATGTTAATGCTCATGTGGGGAAAAATGCTTCATGCCAAAGAAAGAGAACACTGTCAGATTTTATCTCTTCTCTTCTCTTCTCTTCTCTTCTCTTCTCTTCTCTTCTCTTCTCTTCTCTTCTCTTCTCTTCTCTTCTCCTCCTCCTCCTCCTCCCCAATTGCCATCTCACTAGAGAACAGAGATTCCCCCAAACCCTGGATTTGCCATGCTCAAATAAAGAAGGCCTCAGCCAATGTTTTGGAACGAAACCTGCAGTGCTGCAGAAATCTAGTTTTTCTCACGGTGGCCCTGAACTTCGAAACTAAACACCTTTGTGGAGACACCTTTTGGGCTTCTCCACACGACCAAAGAGAGTAAGAGCCCAGACATCAAGAAGAGTCTTCAATGTCCAACCCAACCTTTGGAAGCTGGAATCATGGGATCAAGGCTCTTTGGAGTGCTTAGATACCGAGGTGGGCTTCAAAAATTTTAGCAATGGATTATTTGCCTGGTTGCTGGGTGGGTATGGCCATGGTGGGTGTGGCCTAGTTGGCCTCCTGTACCATGGCTGTGGGGGGGCATTTTTGCCTTCCCTGGGCTCCGGAGGTTTTCTTTGAGTCTCCGAGAGGACGAAAACAGCCTCCCCAAGGTCCAGAGGCTCCCTGGAAGCTGGAAATAGGCCCATTTCTGGCCTTTCCAAACTTTTCACTCTCCCCGAGCCTCTGTGTGCACCCTGCCCCTTACCTGCATCCAAAACGGGTCACGTGGGGACTCCTGGGAGGGGCGTGGTGGGGTGGGCGGGGCCAGCCAGGAGTGGGATTTGGGGGTTTTCTGAAGTGCACAGAATCTTAGCTAGGGGCTCTCCCGCGAACTCCTGCGAACCCCCAGCAACCCGTCCCCGGTTAGATAACTATAGGTATTAAAACAACCCATGCAACTTTCTGTCCTAGTGAAAGGAAGGAGCTCTTCAATCGTTGCCCTGAATTTTCTTCTCATATCCAGACTGTGGTTTTGCTTCTTGAGTCCAAGCCCTATGAACAAGATGACCTTTTATCACCCAGAGCTGCTTTTGGGAGGAATTTCCTGCTAGGGTTATCCTCTTGTGCCATTGATGGGATGGGCTGAAGGAAGACATGAGTAAGCATTGATTAAAAGTTGGCAGGGCTACTCTTAAAGTGGGATTTGTACAATATAATAGGCTAGGCTAAATGGGGTTGGTTGGGGCGCTTTGTGGCTCAGATTGGGGTCCGAATGCAGCCATGACCTTTGGGTGAAACAGATGCTTACATTACATTAAACTATCATGTGGTTTCTTCATTTTTTTCCCCCTCACTCCAAACTTCATTCTTTGGGCAGAGTGATTGTGATTGAATAAGCTTGATTTAGAGTTTAGCATAAGGATGGACACTTTTGTTGGTCAAGGGCCATACTTAAAGTTTTTGAAGTGTGGAGGGACACATTAAGAGTCAGACCATATCATGGACTTTGCGGGCTAAACTATAATATTGTGATAGCTTCTTGTCTATCACCTCAGTCGGGAATAATAAGTAGGGAATGTGATCATGGTTAGTGAATTTCTGAAAGATGTCACACATCTCTTAGGATTTTATCTGATTCCTTCCTTCCTTCCCTCCCTGTTCCATACTAAGCTGGCTCGTAGACCTGCATTTCTATTGGTCCGGAATAGCTGGGCCGTGATTGGACGATATAAGCATTCCTGATTGGTTCGTATGGGCGAGCAAGCGCGGCAAGCTTAAAAGACTGTTCCATACTAAGCAGGCTCGTAGACCTGCATTTCTATTGGTTCGTATGGGCAACCAAGCGCGGCAAGCTTAAAAGACTGTCATAGGCTGCCTGGCCGCGGCCAGCTCTATAAAAAGGGCTGCCGCGGCTAGGCTGGTTGTCTCAGAATCTGCCTCCTTAATAAAGAGCTGTTGTTCACTACTCGAGCCTCATGTCTCAAAGGGACCCACCGACCATACATAACACTCCCTCCCTCCCTCCCCACTCCCTCCCTCCCTTTCCTTTCCTCCACTCACACCCCTCCCTCGCTCTCTTCCTTTCCCTCTCTCCACTCAGACCCCTCCCTCCCTCCTTTCTCTCCTCCCTCCCGCTCTTCCTTTCCCTTCCTTCACTAACACGCCTCCCTCCCTCCCTCCCTCTCTTCTTTTCCCTTCCTCCCCTCCCTCCCTCCCTTCTTCTCTTCTTCCATCCACACCAGAGGTGGTATTCAGAAGGGTCTGACCAGTTCTGGAGAACCAGTAGTGGAAATTTTGTGTAGTTCGGAGAACCGGCAAATCCCACCTCTGACTGGCCCTACCCCCATCTATTCTCTGCCTCCCATTGAGTCCCAGCTGATCAGCTGGGTCTTCTTTTGTTGCCCTGCACAGGAGAATGGAGCTGGAAAGCAGGTTAGTGGGGTGGGGATTTTGCAGTATCCTTCCCCTGCCACGCCCACCAAGCCACACCCACAGAACCAGTAGTAAAAAAATTTGAACCCCACTTCTGATTCACACCTCTCCCTCCCTCCTTCCCTCCCGTCCTTCCTTCCTCCCTCCCTTCTTTTTAATGGAAGTGGTAAGGGAATGTAGCAGTGGTGGCATTCAACCGGTTCTGCCCGGTTCTGGAGAGCCGGTAGCGGCAATGAGCAGCGGAGACGGAACTGGCTCTCTCTGCTGTTCTGTGTTTGGCCCACCTGGCCTCCCATACTCACTTTTATGGCCAGAATTCTAAGTTCAGCCGCTTTGCGCAGCGCAGAATAGCGCCGCGTGGCAGCTGCTGCCGCGACCGGCATCGTGCAGGCTTGCAGGAGGCAAGTCAGAATGCCTCTGGACCTGCGCAAAGTGCATGTTTGGCAAACACGTGCACGTAAAGTGTGCATGTGTGCACAGCGCGCCCACTAAGCCATGCCCACTGAACCGGTAGCAACTTTATTTGAATACCACCACTGGAATGTACACTGCGGCGTGGAAACAAGTAGGAATATTGGGATCCTATCACTGATGGGACAAACTAACCGGAGCATTTTACTTGGCAACAATTTATTGGCTATCTCGCTCGTTACTGAAATTAGTTAGCTGCATGGTGTGTTCTGAAGCAGCGCTGGCAGGGGGAAACACGCTCTTAATGTCCTTTTTTGTGCCTTCAATATTGAACTAGTAAGGGTCAGTCAAGAGTAGAAACCTAATTAGTTGCTCTGCATTGTGTATGAAGTGTGACCCATTAAGAGGCTCGGAGGAACCAGGGACCATTGAACTCCTGTCTTGCTTTTCAGACCGCACAAAGTGTCACTAACTTTGTCATTCCAGCAACTCTGTGGTCTCCCCAAAGAGTTTTATCACAACCTATTCTAGCTCCTTATGTGTAACTAACAAAGAGGGTGCTATTTATAGGAAATGATGTTGCTGCTAAGCCTGTCCTATCTAGTCCTAGAAATTTAATTTTTTTTCTGAATGCCTTTTACATTTTTAAAAAGTAATATTTGATAGCCAGTTTATGTTTTTACTTATTATGATAATTGGTTGCATAATCAGTCAGGTGCTTAGACTGGATTTGGCATATTAGTCCATCGACTTTCCCAAGGACCCGGGATAGGAAGACATTGTTAACAGAATAACAGAGTTGGAAAGGATCTTAGAGGTCTTCTAGTCCAACCCCCTGCTCAAACAGGAGACCCTATGCCCGTGATGGCGAACCTATAACACGCGGGCACACAGATCCCTCTTAGTGGGCACACGAACCATCACCCCAGCTCAGCTCTGCTGCGCGTGCTCACATGCCCCTCCCGCCGGTCAGCTGGTCTTTGGGTCTCTGCTGCGCAGGCGCAGGGGTGAGACACATGTGTGAGGATGTGCGTGCATGTTTGGGGTTGGAGCACATGCGTGGAGGGGTGGGATGCATGCGTGGGGGATGCGCGCGTATTGCATTTAGGACATGTGCGTGCATTTGGGAGATGTGCGTGTATTTGGGGGATGTGCATGCATGCATGCACTTTGGGCACTTGGTGCCAAAAAGCTTAGCCATCACTGCCCCATGCTATTTCAGACAAACAGGTTGCCCAATCTCTTCTTATTCCACTGATTAATTGTTCTAACTGTCAGAAAATTTCTCCTTCATTCTAGGTTGGTCCAAAGTTGGTCCCTTCCAGCTCTGTTGTTCTGTTATTCTGTTAAAAGTTTTATTTTTATCTATTTATTTATTTGTCAAGCATGCATTAGACAACAGATATAAGTATAAACATGATTACTAATACACGAAATGGATACGAATAAAAAGGAACTGACAACATTGGAAGCCATATTGAGATCTGATCAGTGGTGGGATTCAAATATTTTTTGCCACCGGTTTGGGTGGGCGTGGCTTGGTGGGGGTGCTTTGCATACGCGCACACACTTTGCGTGCATGCGCATGCCAAATGCGCATTTTGTGGAGGCACAGAGGCATTTGCGGAGACACAGAGACACTCTAACTCGCCTCCTGCAAGCCTGCACAATCCCGGTCACTTCAGCAGCTGCTGCGTGACACTATTCTGTGCCGCGCAAAGGAGCTGCGCTTCAAATTCAGCACATAAAAGTGAATATGGGAGCCCGGGCAGGCAGGTGGGCCCAAAAGCAGAGCAGCGGAGAGAATGGGTTCGGTCTCCACTGCTCATTGATGCTACCGGCTTGCCAGAACCGGGCCAAACTGGTGAAATACCACCACTGGATCTGAAGCTAACATTTTGGGAAAGTGGGAGGGGGGAATTCATTGGAGTAGATCTCGTTAGACATAATAACATTCTTTTTCTGATTCAAGGTCATGTCGTGTTGCACGTAAGTGAGAGGAAGTCTTATCTTGGGACAGATGGTGATTGGGACATGTGATGTGGTGATGGCTGCAGGGGAGGGATCTGTAGTTTTTACCTATTGTAAGGAAGCCTTGAACTTTCAGATTTGGGATTCCCCAGTCGTGCCAGTTTACTATCCAAAATAAAATGAACTTTTGAGAGATGTCTGTCTCGGAGTTAATTGTCTGGAATGGAGGTTTGCTGGAACACTGACAGGAACATTAGGACAGGGATGGTAGGCACGTTGGTGCGCTTATGCACTCCCCCTACAGACCTCTTAGGAATGGAGTGAAGTCAATAGTAGACAGTCTAAGGTTAAAGTTTTGGGGGTTTGGGGAAGAAACCACGGAGTCAGGTAGAGTATTCCGGGCATTGACCACTCAATCTGTTGCTGAAGTTGTATTTCCTGCAATCGAGTTTGGTGCAGTTTACCTTGAGTTTGTATCTATTGTGTGCTCGTGTATTGTTATGGTTGAAGCTGAAGTAGTCATTGATGGGTAGGACATTGCAAGATTGCAATGTTGTCAATACACAGTTTTTATAAGTGCCATTCAAGGTTTTCTGACATGACCAATAATACTGGGACTACCATTATCAGATTCTGCCATCATCTTTCAACTTCAGTTTTTAGATCTTGATACATTTTTGTGATTATCATGGTTTGTCGCCCAGTCATCCAGATTTTGGATTTGGCATTTTTATTTAGAATAGAATAACAGAGTTGGAAAGGGACCTTGGAAGTCTTCTAGTGCGACCCCCTGCCTAAGCAGGAAACCCTATACCACTTTACCTATCAAGTCCTTCCCAAGGACCTGGGATAGGCAGATGTGGATGGTTGGCGATGTTACAGGTATTGTCACAGGATGTAAGCTGTTCCAAGCAAAGCTGCTTTTGGTAATTGACCAGTGGTGATTTGGTCAATATCTATGGTGTTCAATGAGGTTTTTTTAGGGCAGCCCGAGACAGAGATTTTATAATGGACAATAATATATTCTGTTGCAGAATCCAGGTTTTTTTTTTTCCATTGCAGAAAATGAAAGGGTGGGTGGGTTTTATTCTGGCAGTGGTGATGAATTCACCAAGGCTCTGATTATGGATTTGCATGGTTGAATTTCGCTGCAGGGGTTGATTTAAGATAATAACAACAGTAATAACATTTTTATTTTCCGAATCTGCCTTCTGCATTCGAGACGCTTCGGAGTGCACCCAGTCTAATGAAAACCATTTCTAAAACACACGTATACACAAATGTTTATAATAAAACCTAACTCATTAAAATTAACAATGGAAATAAATTAGATGGGGGATGAGGAAGGGCTAGGAGAGACCAAAGCAAAGAAATTGGGGGCAGGAAGGGGGGAACAAGAAGAGGAGGATTATTGGGAGGGAGGGAAAAATGCAATTTTTTGGGTCACTGATAGGGAAAATAATGGTGTCATTTTCACAGAAGGTTTTTGAACAATTCTTCTTTTGGAAGAAATTACCTCCTAATTTTTAATTACAGATGCATAATACCTCAATGAATGGCTGTTATTTACTGATGTGTCTGCTTAGAATGACTGAAAGTCAATTAATGCTCCCTGTGAATTGCTACGTTACATGGCCAAGATCTTCCCATTTCTTTTGTTTGGGCCACCATTTATCCCCCAAATGAGCAGGTGTAGGTTATTCCTACTCACTATGAAAAATTGGGGGGAAAAAATTAAGTCCTCTTACTTATAAAGAGATCCAAGTGTATTGGCTGGTTACCACCTTGCCATGAACAAGATCTTTGGAAACAGTGGAACGCTAGAGGGATGAAATCACAAAACCACACTGCCTGTCCCGGGTTGTTATTTTGTGAGAATGCCTTCAATGTTTCTGTAGACTATCAGTAGGCATCCTCTTTAAACTGGGACACATCTGGAATTTTGGGAGAGGTTGAACATCGCTACTGATTTAGCTATTTATTATAGGAGAAGAGCAAGCAGAGGCTGGAGGCGGAGTCAAGAGAGGACTCAACCTAGAATCATTACATGTCCACAAATGCTCCAAGTCCAGCACCTCTTGAACTCCATTTATTCTCACTAATGCCGGCTAGTTGACCAGATTCTTGTGTATAAGCTTAAGCAATAAATCCGAACTGGAATTTACATGTAATCCTGGTCCTTTGTACCTGACATTATACATTCCCAAGGACCAGCGTGGTAATAGTATGTGTGGAGTAGGAGACGGTGGATCAGGTTTAAGTCCAATCACAATCATAGAAGCTCACTGAGAGCTTCAGAACAGTCAGTGTCTTTCAGCCCAAGCCCTTCTAAGTTAGCTAGGGCTACTTAAAAGAAACATATGGTTGGGTCCAGCAGGTGGTGGATTCATTCTTTGAGAAGGCATTGGTCTCACCCATGGTTAAGGAGGCATATTTCTGAACGCTCTTCAAGCAGCCATCGCTCACCCATCGGTATGGTATATGTCTACTTCTGATTCTAACCTTCTGCTTATACAGAAGGTAGTCAGGTTGCAGTTTCAGAGAGCTGTGGAGGAAATGGATTACCTGTGATCCCTTGGACCCAGGTATAGTCCTGAGATAGCTTCGGTCATGCTTATGGGTGACTGGAGGGCTGGAGGGGAATAAGAGCGATGCATCCATCCTGGCTCCCCTTGATATCCCAGTGTCTTTCAACTCCCTTCATCATGATATCCTCTGGATCGTTTCATAAAGTTAGGAGTGGGAGCCACAGTTCTCTTCCTCCTCCCAGAATCAGTTGTAATGGATGGGAAAATTATACAATATTTTCCCATCCATTACAACTGACCGTATTGAGTATTGAGCCCTAGAACCTTGCTTTGCAGGGTTCTTTAGGGTTACACATTTTCCCAGTCCCTCTTGATCCCTGCATGAAATCCCTGGCTAACATTATTCCTTGGAATGAGGCTATACCGTATAATGATGATGGTATTCTCTAATATCTAATCTGGATTTAACGAGTAACACTATCATGGTTTAAGTTTGCTTAAAGTCTGGAGATTGTGGGGGGTCTGGATAACAGAATAACAGTAACAGAATAGCAGAGTTGGAAGGGACCTTGGAGGTCATCTAGTCCAACCCCTTGCCCAGGCAGGAAATCCTATAGCATTTCAGACAACCAAGTTGGAGCCCTCCCAACTTGCCTTCAGAAGTTGGGAGGGCTCCAAACGCTGGAAGTTTTTTTTTAGAAGAGATTGGACAGCCACTTGTCTGAAATGATGTAAGGCCTCCCGCTTGAGAAAGGTGTGGGGGGTTGGACTAGAAGACCTCCAAGGTCCCTTCTGACTCTGTTATTCTGTCGTTTCACTCCATTCTTAGAAAAAGCACCGAAACCTCCTCCCACGTTTTGCAAACTGTAGGTGAGCCTGCAACGAAGCTTCCTTGTCTAATGGCATCCCCAGGGACTGAAGCATATCCTTTCTTCTCATGAGAGATAGAGCCTAACACCGTTGTCTGTTGCAGCTGTTTTGGGATCTGGGTCTGGCGGACCTTTTCCTCTCCCCCCCCCCCCTTAAGCCCTCCCTTGAGGATCCAAAGCCACCTAATGCTTTCATGCAGAGCAACATTGCCTTAGCCGTATTTCATTACAGGCTTCTGTCTCCGAGAATTTGCTATGCTCCGATGGATCAGAAAGACCAAAAAGCTTCGCTATTTTTCCACATTTGTCCCTTCCGATGAGACGTCAAACTCCCTCTGCCCACCAGCCAAATCACCAAACCAGAAAATGCAAGTTGGATCTTTATTTGGGAATTCTCCTCTTTGTGTGAGCCTCCCCCCACTGCCCCCTCTCCCCTGGCCCGTTCAAATCCCCCCCTGGAGATTTAGTTAGGTAGGGCCAGAGGTGGTCTTCAGCGGGTTCTGACCGGTTCTAGAGAACCGTTAGCAGAAATTTTGAGTAGTTCGGAGAAACTGGCAAATACCACCTCTGACTGGCCCCGCCCCCATCTGCCTCCCAAGTCCCACCTGATCGGCTGGGTCTTCTTTTGTTGCCCTGCACAGGAGAACGGAGCTGGAAAGCAGGTTAGTGGGGTGGGGAGGGAATGGAGATTTTGCAGTATCCTTCCCGTGCCATGCCCACCAAGCCACGTCTACCAAGCCATACCACGCCCACCAACCCACGTCACGCCCACCAAGCCATGCTCACAGAACCGGTAGTTAAAAATGTTTGAATCCCACCACTGCATAGTGCCCATCTTCCACAATCTTGTCCCGAATAACAAAGAGGGGAGGGAGAAACCTTGGTTGGGGTCAGGGGTCAGGCAGGGCTAGTCCATATGAAGGATATTTTGTTCATATGCTGTTGATTATGGCTAGGTCTTTTCTCCATAAAAATGCTCCAGCCGACATTTTGTGCATCCCGACCATTACGGGCCTTGTGCTTTTTGCAGCTCAGATTAATTAATGGAGAATAAAACAACCTTTTCTGGATCTTAAGGTCTGCTAGACATATGTATGCCGAAAGGACAATTGTTAAACCGTGACCCAATTTCACCATCAAGCTGAGATGCCTCCTTGCAGCAGGATCATGTCTGAGAACCGTCAAGCTGCGCAAAGGAAGATGGATGTGGAAGTGTTTGTGAGATCCTTCCCTCATCCAGACTCTGCATTGCAGAAGTTCGCTGAATTTAGATAGGATTCGGTGAAAGAGTTTTCTGTTCAACACATAAACACCAAGCAAGTGTATAAGTAGCTCTCAACTTACAACCGCCCACTTAGGGAACGTTCAAAAGTTACAACGGCACTGCAAAAAATGACATGACCAGTTTTCACACTTAGGACCATTGCAGCATCCCCAGGGTCCTGTGATTAAAATTCAGACTCTTGACAACTGACTCATACGCATGATGGTTGCAGCGTCCCCCATGGTCATGTGATCAAAATTCGGCCACATGGCAACTAATATGAATTTACAATGATTGCAGTGTCCCAGGGTCATTGGATCCCCTTTTGACAAGCAAAGTCAATGGGGAAGCCAGATGAACTTAACAACCGTGCATCAGGATTCTGTCAATCACCCTAATTAAATCATGATTCTTGAGCCAAACTTCAAGAAACTTCAAAGGATTTATTAGAGGTGACATAGTGGCCCTGCCCTGTATGAAGCCAACTCTGGCATACTATTCTGACCCAAACCCTTGTCCAATAAAATAAACATGAACCAAAGGGTGAGAGAGTTTTCCGCTCGACTCCTAAACACCAAACAAGTGAATAGGTAGTTCTCAACTTACAACTGCCCACTTAGGGACCGTTCAAAAGTTACAAACCTTTTAATGAAATCTTACTAATCCCCAGTTAAAAGGCTGCTGCAAACTAATTGACTTTGATAAGCACGAGCCTCACCAAAACTGTGAGAGACTTGCCAAAAGATAACAGACAAGAAATAATTTGCAAAATAAGAATCTTTAAATACCAACTAAGATGCTGCAATGTCCACGAGGCTCGAGTTTCAAAACGTCTTTGCTTCCTACAAAGAACGTCTGATTCACAGTTGGCTTTTATCTTCTTGAAGGAGGGGCCATTACCTTACAGCGTTACTCCTGAGTTGCCAGTGCTGTTGTAGCTGCTCTTTCCTGCGAGCAACCCTGCGCGTATGCGCACTTGGCGCAGGCTCCTCAGGAACCTCCTCATCGTTGCTGCCAGCCCCCACAATCTCTAAAGGCAGCAGTCCACTCCCTAATTGTCCTGGCCCCTCATCTGAATCCTCGCTCTCCTCAGCCATTCTCACCTGTTGCCGGCTAACCACAACACAAACATAATTTACAGTCCCCTGTGACCCTGTTTTCCCCTTCCCCCCTGGGTGTGTCATAAACCAAATTCTCCAATTGAGCCAGTTCACGGGCTGGGTGTCATCATTCACGTTCTCCAGTTAAATATATTTGCGGGCAAAAGCTCTGGTAGTTTAGTTACAATCTTTTAAAGATAAAGAGTTGGAATGTACTTTTGCATTCAAACTGCTGCACTGTTCTTCCAGATTTCCTTCCTCCTTCCCCCTCTTTTTATGGCAACTACTAAAACAGGCATGGGGATGTTTGACGAGTTGACACCGTGTTAACTAACTTAACAAGTGTAATGCTTCACTTAACCACTATGGCAAGGAAGTCTGTAAAATGGAACAAATCTCATTCGGCAAATGCCTCACTCAGCAACAGGAATTTTGGGCTCAATTGTGGTGGCACCTATCTAGGGTAAAACGCTCAGCCCGGGAAGATTTTCTTTATGGTAAGAACCTAGCTTGGAAGAATCACCACATTCTTATCCCCCCCAAAGTGCCTTTTTTCAAGAGGCAACTGGACTTTCTTCAACTCTGAAGAAGTTTCTTGGGTGAGAAGCAAAACATCTTCAAAGAAAAACCAGAAAGTCCAGTTGCCTATTGAAAAAAAAAAAAAAAAAAACACCTTTGGGACAACGACAATCTGGAGGACTGAGAATCTCTACAGATGTTTAGTTATACAATTTGGGATGAACAGCCTTTGAATGGTGTGGAAGCAAGAATGGATTTCCAGAGGCGGGTGGGAAATGCAGACTACAGGAACCATTTGCACTACTCAGGTGATCTTGAGGATGCAGATAAACGTGCAAGTGGCCTCAAGGACTCTCTAAAAGGATGCAAATGACCAGCTGTCTGCAAGGAATATAAATCCTTCCGTTTCCTATTATCCAGTCAGAGCTGAAGAAGCTTCTTGGATGAGAAGGAAAATGTCTTCAAAGCAAAACCAGAATGTCCAGTTGCCTCTTGAAAAAACAACAACACACATTTGGAACAACCATGACCTGGAATAACTGAGCATCTCCATAGAGACCACATTTTTAGTTTTGGGGGCCTAACAACAATAATTTCAACCCTTGGCAATTTGTCCACTTCTTGTGCTTTGGTATCATTATCCAACCCCTGTTGAAGTGATACAAAGCCTGCTCTCATGACTGTTATGTCGCAGCAACAACAACGGTTGGCTTGACTCAAGAAGATGCTTTAAGTTACTAGCGGAGATACGATTCTCAGTATCACTTTCATCTTAATCACCAGCTCATTAGTGAAACAACCTTAAGCCTTTCTTTCCTGCAGTAGTAATAAAACCGAACCGGTTGTTACACTGGTTGACTCTGAATCGCACCCCTGGTAATAAAATAGAGTTTTGTCCCTCGTTCCCTAATTGTCTAAAGACAAATGCAAGTGGTAGAAAGTTTGCACGCTCTTGCAAGGAGATTGGATGGCCGGAAGAGAGGCAATATTCTCTCTTAGAAGAAGTGAACGGACAATAAATGAATGGTTATAAGTCATGGACTACCTATACACCCTAACACACCTATACACCTAAGAGCCGTGGTGGCGCAGTGGTTAGGAGGCAGTACTGTCGCCTGCCAGCAGTTTGGCAGTTCGAAGCTCACCAGGCTCGAGATTGACGCAGCCTTCCATCCTTCTGAGTTCGGTAAAATGAGGATAACCCAGATTGTTGGGGGGCAATAGGCTGACTCTGTAAACCGCTTAGAGAGGGCTGTAAGCACTGTGAAGCGATATATAAGTCTAAGTACTATTGCTATTGCTCTTCCATTCAGTCATCAGAAAAAATTTAGAATGGAGTATGTATGTATGTATGCATTCATTTATTCATTCATTCATTCATTCATTCATTCATTCATTCATTCATTTCATTTATTTTGCTGCCTATTCACCCATGGAAACTCAAATATTGCAGGCTAACTCTGCCCAATGTGGGGAGTTTGATCCTGTCTGCCTCAAGGTTGAGTCATCCTTCCATACTTCCGAGTTGGGTAAAATGAGGACCCAGATTGTTGGGGGCAAATATGCTGACTCTGCAAACCACTTAGAGAGGGCTGTGAAGCCTCGTGAAGCCGTATATAAGTCTAGGTGCTATTGCTAATAGAGATGGATAGGAATTGATAGTGAGTGGCAGGTTTCTTATTGATGTTTTCTGCCAACATAAGGATGGGTGGTGCCTACTTCAACACAGCCATGGAGGCAATAGCCCAACATCTCTGGGGATTCTTCCTCCCGGCTCAGTTTAAGTGTATCTATTCCTATCTATGTACTATAGTACAGGTAGTCCTCAACTTACAACTATAGGGGCCATTCAAAGTTACGACGGAACTGGAAAAAGGGACACAAACATTTTTCACACTTACAACCATTGCAGCATGCCCATGGTCACATGTTCCAAAATTCAGACAATTGACAACTGACTTAAATTAATGACAGTTGCGGTGTCCTTGGTCTCGCGGGATCCTCTTTTTGTGACCTCCTGCCAGCAGAGTCAATGGGGAAGCCAGATTCCCTTAACAACCATGTTACTAAGTTAACAACTGCAGTGACTACACTTAACAATTGCAGCAAGAAAGATTGTCAAACAGGGCAAATCTCACTGGACAATTATCTCACTTAGGAAGAGAAATTTTGAGACCAATTGTGGTCATAAGGGACTACCCTGGATGTGGGAATGATGTAGGGAGAAGGCAGGTAGACAGAGGTGGTCTTCAGCAGGTTCTGACCAGTTCTGGAGAACCGGTAGTGGAAATTTTGAGTAGTTCGGAGAACCAGCAAATACCACCTCTGACTGGCCCTGCCCCCATCTATTCTTTGCCTCTCAAGTCCCAGCTTATTGGCTGGGTCTTCTTTTGTCGCTCTGCACAGGCTTCAGGCCGGCCGCTGCTGGTTCCTGAAAATTAGACACCTCACGCCCATCTTTAGGTATGCTTTAAAAAGATAAAAAGCACCCTGCGGAGCAGGCAAGGCAGCCTCTTTCACCCCAGGGATCCTATCATGCTGTCCAGCTCTGACAGCAATCATAATGGAATACAAATGGATGGACTCTTCTCAAAGTCTGGTTTATCTGCAAAAATATGAGTAGCAGAGGTTCAGAGCAGAGCAAGGGAGCCATTTTGTGGGGAGATTTATGGTTAGTTTCCTTTTTAGAGCAATCTCAAGGAGAAGGCTGAGGGGGAAAAGTATGATAAAAAAGATGTTGAGACCCTGGAAAGAGTGCGAAGAAGAGCAACAAAGATGATTAAGGAGCTGGAAGCCAAAATACGAAGAAGGGTTGCAAGAATTGGGTATGTCTAGCTAGCTTAATGAAAAGAGGGACTAAGGGCCAGTTGCAGAGGTGGTCTTCAGCAGGTTCTGACCAGTTCTGGAGAACCGGTAGTGGAAATTTTGAGCAGTTTGGAGAACCGGCAAATCCCACCTCTGATTGGCCCCACTCCCATCTATTCACTGCCTCCCAAGTCCCAGCTGATTGGCTGGGTCTTCTTTTGTTGCCCTGCAGAGGAGAACGGAGCTGGAAAGCAGGTTGGTGGGATGGGGAGGGAATGGGGATTTTACAGTATCCTTCCCCTGCCATGCCCACCAAGCTAGTGGTGGTATTCAACAGGTTCTGGCGAGCCGGTAGGAGCGATGAGCAGCGGAGACTAAACCGTTTCTCTCCTCCACTCTGCTGTTGGGCCCACCTGCCCGCCGGGCTCCCATACTCACTTTTATCCTCTAAATTTGAAGTGCAGCTGCTTTGCACAGCATAGAAGAGTGCCTTGCGGCAGCTGCTGAAGTGACCGGGTTCGTGCAGGCTTGCAAGAGACGAGTTAGAACACCTCTGCGCCTGCGCAAATGCCTCTATGCCTGCTCAAAGTGCGCGTTTGGCATGCACAAGCACGCAAAGTGTGTTCATGTGCGCAAAGCACGTCCACCAAGCCACGCCCAGTGGCAACAATATTTGAATTCCACCACTGCACCAAACCACGCCTACCAAGCCACATCACGCCCACCAAGCCACACCCACAGAACCAGTAATAATTTTTTTTTTGAATCCCACCACCGCAGGAAGAGATGCTGTCTAGGGAATGGTTAGATAAGGGGAGGCCTAGCCCACAGCTGCATAATGGGTGGAGAAAGAGGCTCTAAGACTGTAAAGAAGATAGCGGGAGATGATTGTATCTATTCTGGGGGAAGAGTCAGGTTTTCACCATTTTCCTAAAGGCCGGTATGGTCAGGAGTGGCTGTGTGTCAGGGGCTGAGGTGATTGTGGATGGGGGGAAGAGAGTTCAAAGGGGAGAAGGAGGTGTCACAGTTTGGCATCTGGGTTCCACAGTTTGGCATAGTTTCAAGGAAGTGTCCTGATAAATGTTGGATTTGGACTTTTCACCTGTGGCCCAGAAATTCATAATTTCATAGAAAAAAACAACAACACTTAGCCTGTTGGAAGATTTGGAGAAATGCTAGTCTTGGGTTGATGATGATGAAGTTATCCATTCAGTTGTGTCCAACTCTTGGTGATTCTATTGGCCAGGTGGGTTCAAGTGTCATTGAAGGATGGTGGGCCAGTCCTCTCCTCTCCTTTCCTGCCTCCACTCTCCTTCCCTCCCCTCTCCATTCTTCTCCTCCCCTCCCCTACCTTGCCATACCCTCGACCACCCTACCTCTACCTCTTTCCTTTCCCTTCCCTCCCCTTATTCTTACTCTTCGTTTCCCTCTTCCACTTTCTACCTCTCTCTCTCTTTCTGTCAGCCAAACCCACCTCACGGGCTTACTGTTGTGGGCAAAAAATGGAGGACATTGCTGCCTTGAGATCTTGAAGGAAAGCTATATAAATCTGCAGAATTAACAGTAATCCGGTCAATTTCACATGAATACGGAACTGCTGCGATTAAAAAGCCCTTCCTCCAGATTAAAACTTCCTGTTCACCACTCTTCAATTTCTCCATCGAGTAATAACAGGAAGAATCATTTTAGCCATATGGATTTTTTTTAAAAAAAAAACCCAACAACGTTCCTATAGAGTGTGTAAAAACCAACCCCAATAAAGGCAGCTTGCCCAGCCAACTTCCCTCCCATTTTACGATCAAGAAAGACAACAGATGGGAGAAAGGAAATAATTTCCTTTTTATGGAGCTCTTTTCATGAGGCTCTTTTTCCTTTCATTCCTTTCCCCAATGTCGCAGGAAATAACTGGCTGACAAGTTTAATCCTTTGCTGGCTTCAGGCCGGCCGCTGCTGGTTCCTGAAAATCAGACACCTCACACCCATTTTTAGGTATGCTTTAAAAGGATAAAAAGCACCCTGCAGAGCAGACAAGGCAGCCTCTTCCACCCCAGGGATCCTAAGCATACTGTCCAGCTCTGACAGTGGTCATAATCGAATACAAATGGATGGATACTTCTGGTGGGTCGTGACTCAAAATCCGGTTTATCTGCAAAAATATGAGTAGCAGAGGTTCAGAGCAAAGCAAGGGAGCCATTTTGTGGGGAGATTTATGGTTAGTTTCCTTTTTAGAGCAATCTCAAGGAGAAGGCTGAGGGGAAAAGTATGATAAAAAAGATGTTGAGTCCCTGGAAAGAGTGCAGAGAAGAGCAACAAAGATGATTGAGGAGCTGGAAGCCAAAATACGAAGAAGGGTTGCAAGAATTGGGTATGTCTAGCTAGCTTAATGAAAAGAGGGACTAAGGGCCCGTTGTAGAGGTGGTCTTCAGCAGGTTCTGACCAGTTCTGGAGAAGCGGTAGTGGAAATTTTGAGTAGTTTGGAGAACTGGCAAGTGCCACCTCTGACTGGCCCTGCCCCACCTATTCTCTGTCTGATCCAAGCTGGTCAGCTAGGTCTTTTGTTGTCCTGCACAGGAGAACGGGGCTGGAAAGCAGGTTAGTGGGTTGGGGAAGAAATGGGGATTTTGCAGTAACCTTCCCCTGTCATGTCCAGCAAGCCACATTCACAAAACCGGTAGTAAAATGTTTTGAATCCCACCATTGGTCAGTTGCAGGAATTGGGTATGTCTAGTTTAATGAAAAGATGGACCAAGGGCCCATTGCAGAGGTGGCATTCGGCAGGGTGTCATGACAACAGTGCTCCAATATTTGAGGAGCTGACACAAAGAAGCGGGAGTCAAGCTGAATAGCACCTGAAGGCTTTACAAGAAGCCATGGGGGGAAACTGTTGCTCTGAGTCTTCCATCTATGGGACAGAGCAAAAATAAAAATAAAATTTGCATCATTCTTTGATAGGTGCAGGGTTTTTCTTCCTTCCAAAATATTTGTTTTATTACATTAGAAGATGTAGATAATACATGAGGAAGTACAGACACCAGTTGGGTAGAGTGGAATTTATGCAATATAAATGAGAAATGGTTAACCCTGTGGCGGTTTTCCTACTTTAAAGAGAAGAAGGACAAAGTTTATGTTGATGTTAAATAGCATTTCCAGGATGTTAGTAAATGTAAGGATGCTTGAAACGTGCAAGTATGGTACTGACAATTGAGATGTGCATTAAATCATTTTATGATATAAAAAGACGTTCTATCTTAAGCTTAATGCTTAATTGCTGTACTCTGAGCTTGGATGTTTTCTTGCAGACGTTTCATTACCCAAACAAGCTAAAAGCATTAAAAGTATTAACGCTGCACTGATTTAATATTAATGCTTATACTAAGGTCTTCGCTGTATTGTTATTTATTATTGTTGTATAAATACAAAAAAAGAGAGAAGAAAATTCTGGTTTCTCTTCAGAGTGTATATAGGTTTTTCATATTTTACTAAGGATTTCCATGAAAATGCGTCGTTTAGTACCAGGACTGCCTCTTTATAGACACCAGGAGCAAATGTATCAAATTTAAACAAGAAAAAGCTGTGGTAGGCTTAGAAAGCATCACACAATCCACTAAACTTTTCCAAGCCTCCAGAAGCCCTGAAAACGTATGAAGATAAATAAATATAAATTACAGATAAATAAATAATTGTTGCATACACCTTGGTCTGTGTTCTATTTAGGTTTGTTCGATGTCTCCCAAGGATGCATTTTGGTGAATCCGTGGGTTGTAGTATCTCTGGAAGGGCCTGATTGGTTAGATTCTAGAAAAAGTGCAGAGAAGAGCAACCAGGATGATTAGGGGACTGGAGACTAAAACATATAAGAACGGTTACAGGAACTGGGCTTGGCTAGTCTAGTAAAGAGAAGGACCAGGGGAGACATGATAGCGGTCTTCCAATATTTGAGGGGCTGCCACAGGGAGGAGGGGGTCAAGCTATTTTCTAAAGCGCCTGTAAGCCAGACAAGGAATAATGGATGGAAACTGAACAAGGAGAGATTTAACCTAGAAATAAGGAGAAACTTTCTGACAGTGAGAATAATCAACCCAATGGAATAGAAGTTGCCTTCGGAAGTTGTGGGAGTGCCATCACTTGAGACTTTCAAGAAGAGATTGGGCTGCCATTTGTCAGAAATGGTGTAGGGTCTCCCGCTTGGGCAGGGGGTTGGACTAGATGACCTATAAGATCCCTTCCAACTCTGATTATCTGTTATCTGAATGCAATTAGTAAGCATATTGTAAATAATTATCTGCTTTAAGACACTGGATGGGTTGCCTGTTGGTTTCCAACACCAGGATGCACATACCATTGGAATGTCTCCTTAGGTTCATTTCTGTATCTAAAAAACAGAGAGAAATTAGGCTTTATTAATACTTAATATTCTCTGTCTCTGTATCTATTATCATCTCTATCTCTACATCAGAGTTGAAGGTTAAGATATACATAGTACATTCGTACAGTGGTACAGCTGTATAAGAACCAGTTTGGAATAATGCTTAAGGTATCAGGCTAGTAATTGGAGGTCTGAGTTTTAATCCTACAAAACCAGCTGGATAGTTTTGAGCCAGTCCCTCTCTTTCAGCCCTAGGAAGAAGGCAATGGGAAGCCACTTATGAAAATATTGTCAAGAAAACTGCAGGGATTAATCCAGATTTCTACTAGGAATTAATACTTGTTTGAAGGATCTCTCTCTCTCTCTCTCTCTCTCTCTCTCTCTCTCTCTCTCTCTCTCTCTCTCTCTCTCTCTCTCTCTTTTCCTCCCCCCACCCGCCACATACACACCATGGAGAACTGGTAGTGGAAATTTTGAGTAGTTTGGAGAACCGGAAAATACCACTTCTAACTGGCCCCGCCCCCATCTATTCTCTTCCTCCCGAGTCCCAGCTGATCGGCTGGGTCTTCTTTTGTTGCCCTGCACAGGAGAACGGAGCTGGAAAGCAGGTTAGTGGAGTGGGGAGGGAATGGAGATTTTACAGTATCCTTCCCCTGTCACGCCCACCAAGCCACACCGCACCCACCAAGCCACATCCACAGAACTGGTAGTAAAACAATTTGAATGCCATCACTGACACACAACTGTATAATAAGGTTGTGTTTTATTTTATTTTTTTTAAAAAACAAAACAGCCGTGGGACTATGAGCGTAGAGGAGACATATGCTTGCTTAGCAGGGGAAGACACTTCGCACATGCTCCCTTTAAACAGGTTTCCCTTTTCTCTCTTCTTCTCAGCTTCCCTGAATCCCTGACTTCTCTCAGGACCCGGTGCCTTTAAGAGCATATACCTTCTGTGAAACAAAACAGAATGCCTACCCGGTACCCTGTTCCCTTCTTGATCTATTACGGTCAGATGAGGTTATGCAGAGTTCATGACCAAACCGATAACCTGCCAAAACTTTACTTAAAACACAGTAGCAGCTCCTGGCAGTTTTGCAGTTTCATATGGGAATTCATGACAAGATTTACCTTCTAATTTTGGAATTGTCTATCTTCTGGGCCAAGGATGTGGCTTGTCCTTTCCTCCTCCTCCTCCTCCTCCTCCCAGTGATTAAGGGGTCTGACAAGGAGCAAGACAACTCAGGTTCTAGTCCCCCTTCAGCTACATAAGCTCAGAAGGTGACTTCTGGTCCATCTTCTCAGCATAAGACCTTCTCCTCATATGTTCACTAGGAAATTATGAAGAACTGGTTGAAGGACAAGGAATCTAACTCAGCCCGACAGAAATACTGTCAAGGAATACTTCTTCAGCCTAATGCATTTAAGTCTGAGGTCAAACAGAGAGCCAGTGTCATTCGGTGGCTAGGTGGTGGACTGACATTGAACATAGAACATCATCAGAGTTGGAAGGGACCTTGGAGGTCTTCTAGTCCAACCCCTCAAGCAGGAAACTATACCATCCCAGACAAATGGTTGTCCAGTCTCTTCTTAAAAGCTTCCAGTGATGGGGCACCCACAACTTCTGAAGGCAAGCCATTCCCCTGGTTAATTATTCTGATCGTTAGGAGGTTTCTCCTTAATTTTAGGTTGCTTCTCTCTGTTAGGGCTCTGACAACCCACCTCCATTGGTAATCATGAGTCTCTAGCTGCATTTCTCAGAGTAAAAAAAAAAAATCATTTATTAGGAGTGAACATGTCGGCATGACCTGGGAGCAGCTGACTCTGAGGCACATCATTCATCTCACCCTTCACCCTGGTCTTCCCTCACCCCCTGGATGTATATTCTCCAATGGGACACATCCATAGCCAAGAGTCATCAATCATGCTTTCCAGTAATAATCTTGTGCGCCAGAAGCTTTGGCGTGTTTGAGTGTTTTGAGTTGACACTCTCCTTGGTTAGTTTCCATCCTTCCAGCCACTGTGTTATTAACAACTGCAGTGATTCACTTGTGGCAAGAAAAGTCATAAAATGGGAGAAATCTGATTTAACAACTGTTTCGCTTAGCAACATAAATTTTGGGCTCAACTGTAGTCTCAAGTGCTCAGCCTGGCAAGGTATTGTCTGTAAGTATGAAACTCAGCTTGGAAGAATCACCACATTTTTATTCCAAAGGTGCTTTTTTCAAGAGGCAACTGGACTTTCTTCAGCTCTGAAGAGGCTTCTTGGATGAGAAGTGAAACTCACTTAACATCTTACTTATATTGTGGTTAGCCAGCAGCAGGTGCGGATGGCTGTGGAGAGTGAGGACTCAGATGAGGGGCCAGGACCATTAGGGATGATTGTGGGGCCTGACAGCAGTGATGAGGAGGTTCCTGAGGAGCCTGTGCTAAGTGCACTTGCACGCAGGATTGCTCGCAGGAAAGAGCAGCAACAACAGCACAGGCAACTCGGGAGTAAGGCTGAAAGGTAATGGCTCCTCCTTCAAGAAGATAAAAGCCAGCTGTGAAAGGAACGTACTTTGCAGAAGGCAAAGACGTTTTGAAACTCCAGCCTCGTGGACATTCCAATATCCTGAGTTTGTATTTGAAGATTATTGTATTGCAAATTATTTCTTGTCTGTTATCTTTTGGCAAGTCTCGCACAGTTTGGTGAGGCTTGTGCTTATCACAGCTAATTATTTTGTAAAAGCATTACAAGGTTTCTGTTCCCTTTGGATTGTGTTTGATATGTTGGAAAAGGGCGTGGGTCAGAACAACTTAGTAACATAAATTTGGACTCAATTGTGGTTGTTAGTCGAGGACTACTTATATAACCCTATTGGACTGTATTCATTAAGGATTGAATATACAAGGGCAATGAAGTTTTGCAAAAAGAAATTCCCTCATGGGACAGCTAGAAGAGATGTCTACAGTTGTAGGGTCTCCTGCTTGGGTGGGGGGGTTGGACTAGATGACCTATAAGATCCCTTCCAACTCTGATTATCTGTTATCTGTTATCAGTTGCAGTGGAGTGGAGTCTCACATTCTGTATTTTCCTTTTGCCTAATTTCAAACGGTTCTCTGCGAACAATTCCTTCCTCCAGACTAAATGGGGTATTTCTTTACCTCCCTTATTTTTCTCCTCCATCTTTAACTGTGTCTGTCCTCTTGGTGTGTTATGACAAAAAGTGTGCATTGAGGGCGATGGGGGAAGGGATTACAAAATTCATGCCAAAGAGCCTGAATATTATTGATGTGAATTAAAATTCCAGTCTAGATTAGAATGTGAAAAGTTCGAACACGAAATGTTTATAACAAAACCATGAAAAAAGCAACATGAAATAATCTGTCTGGGAAGACTCAGGATCATAAAATAAGAAACTCTATTGTCGTTTTTTTTTCTGTGTACACAGGGGCACACATTAAAAAATGAAATTCTGATGCCCACTCTTAAAAAAAAAAAAAGAATAGAATGAGATGGAAGGGACCTTGAAGGTCTTCTAGTCCAGCCCCCTACTCAAGCAGGAGAATCTATATCATTTCGGATAAGGGACTGTCTAGACTCTTCTTAAAAACATCCAGTGATGGAGTACCCGCCATTTTTGAAGGCAAAGCTGTTCCACTGGCTAAATGTCCTCACTGTTAGGAAGTTTCTCCTGAATTCTAGGTTGCTTCTCTCTTTGGTTGTTTCTTCTCCTGCCCTCTGGTGCTTTGGAGAATAATTTGACCCCCTCTTCTTTGTAGCAGCCCCTCAAATACTGGAATACATGTCACCCCTAATTCTTTTTTTCTTTAAATTAGCCAAACCCAAATCCTGCAGCCGTTCTTCGTATGTTTTAGCCTCCAGGCCTTTGATCATCGTAGTTGCTCTTATTTGCACTTTTTCCCAAGTCTCAACATCTTTGTTGTAGTACGGTGACCAAAATTGGTTGCAGTATTCCAGGTGTGATCTTAGTAGGGTTATGATATAATATGCACATATACATGTGCTGTATATATGCACACTGTTCTGTATTCTGCACAGTAGTGCATTTGTAAGCTGTGCGGATGCAGATAGATAACTCAACAAGACGTCCATAACAAAGTACATTTATTGGTTCATCAGGTATCCTCATAACTCACATTTGTGATGAAGTTCTTCTTTAATGACCAATCCTTTGCATATGTGTCTTGTAGGTAAAAAGATGATAAAGCCTCAACCCCATGATGATTGAAGCGGCTGCATGATATTAATCTTTCTATCCCATAATCGTAGTGGTAGTGGGTAGAGCTGCTACCATGAAGCTGTGTTCAGGCAAGAGAGAGGAAACCTCCCCCAACCCATTGAGGGTCAATTTAGTGCCCAATCAGGAATACAGATGTGGTCACATGATATGGACTACATTTCCCAGGATACCTTAACTACATTTACCATGATGCATTCCCTTAAGGGGACAGCGCACAATGGCTATCTAACTATCCAGTTGCCATACACTGGCTGGACAGCACACACACACACACACACACACACACACACATATACATACATAAATACACACATGCACATATATACATATGTATATTAATCACAGTCCACTTTGAATACATAGCAGAAAAAGCAGTATTGAGAGTTAACAAGGTTGATACTATGGTATAAAGCCATTACAGAATCTAGTTGTTGCGCTTTGGATACCATGAAGCCTCTTCCCAGAAGGTAACAAAGATAACCAGCCGTGGAAAGGATCTGTAGCATCCCAAACAATACCGGCCAAACATCGCTTTTATGCCATGTCCTGGATAGAAGGACGTGGACTTCCAATCATCTTTTCTGCCATCCTCACCACTCTCTGCACAGCCTTCCTGTTCGAAATAGTAATACCTCCAAACCACACAGTGGATATGACAGGATGCTTTCAATCGCCCCTCTTTAGAAAGTGGTCAGGAGAGGGTAGGATGTGCTTTTTTTCATATGACACTGAAAATGTAGGTGCTGTTGTGTCTGCTTCACCAGTGTCTCACTGTCTGATCATTTAATCAAAGGACAGCTATTATATCCGGGCTGCAAAAATCTAGATGATCATTAGGATGTGGTGGCATCTCATGACTCAGATTTTTATAACCCAGATATGAGAGCATCCTGAAGCTGAATGCATTTGCACTGCAGTGTTTCCATTCCCTTCTCTCTACCCACGCATTGATCGAGAACAGCTAGGTCTCCTCGAGATTACGGAGCAAAATGGCATTATTTAACATAGTTTCCCATTCCTGTCCTTTCAACCCAGTAGTTTGCCCTCTACTTCTGAACCCAGCTGTTCCCTATTCGTCTAGAAACCAGCTGTTCCCTATTTGTCTAGGGCAGCAAAACAGCTGTAGTCCGATACCCTTCGTTCTTGGACATGACCTTACTTATAATCTTGGAAAGCACAAGTGATTCAGCAATAGTGGCAAAGAAAACAAAAAGCAAACCAGAAGAAGAACAGGGTTAATGAGCTTTGAGATAAACAACAGTCAAGGCAAACACTTTATAACGTCCATTTCTCTGACTGCTCTTGTAGACCAGATATGCTACGGTTTTCTTCTATACATGTATGTTTGCTCACTTTGACTGGGTGGTGGGAAGAGAGCTAATCACTCAACCCTATTATAAATCACGGAGACATGTGAGCATCTCCTGAGGAGACACCCCCCCAGTTTCCTGCAAAAATTCTTTAGATATTTTGCTACCCAAGGATACTTTGAAGGCATCTCTGCTGTTCGGTCTGCTGAAGGCTGGTAGTGTAATGTGTAAATTGCCTCTGTCAAAAAGGGTTGCATTTGAGATAATGTGAAGTGATAGCTAGTTTTGAGTTGTGATGTCCCAAGTCATCTCTTGGGCCTGCTCGGGTGATAAACATCGCAATGAGGCTGGCTTAAGAAGAAGAAGAAGAAGAGAAGAAGAAGAAGAAGAAGAAGAAGAAGAAGAAGAAGAAGAAGAAGAAGAAGAAGAAGAAGAAGAAGAAGAAGAAGAAGAAGGAAGAAGAAGAAGAAGAAGAAGAAGAAGAAGAGAGAAGAAGAAGAAGAAGAAGAAGAAGAAGAAGAAGAAGAAGAAGAAGAAGAAGAAGAAGAAGAAGAAAAGTTGAATGGACAGGGACAAATGAGACCAGCAAGAAAACTATTAAAAGAGATGTTAGAACTGAATAGAAATATAGAGTTGGGAGCCAAAAAAAAGCCCTTTGTATTCTGAGGAATATTTTGTGGTCCTCATTTTGTGTTAAAATCCAGTATTGGGGTGGAGACCTACTTAAAGCAGCAGATCCACAATTTTTTGACAGGTGTGAGGGCTAAATTATGGCAATACACCCGCTCCCCAAATTAAGGCCAAGCAATTGTATGAGTGGAGGAAAGCAGCATTTTTTGAGAATCCTTTTGATGCTGAGGGCTGATAAGAGAATAACAGCTTTGGAAGGGACCTTAGAGGTCTTCTAGTCCAACCCCCTGTTCAAGCAAGAAACCCTATACCATGCCACAAAAGTGGCTGTCTAGTCTCTTCTTAAAATTCTCCAGTGATGAAGCACTCACAACCCACAATGGCAAGCCATTCCACTGATTAATTGTTGTAACAGTCAGGAAGTTTCTCCTTATTTCTCGATTGTTTCCTTGATTATTTTCCAACTGTTGCTTCTTGTCCTGCCTTCAGGTCCTTTGGAGAATAAGTTGACCCATTCTTCTTTGTGGCAGCCCCTCGGGAGTTAACTCTGTGCTACCTCAAAATCGTGCCATTGTTTCAAAAAAACAGAATAACAGGGTTGTAAAGAGCCTTGGAAGCAGAGGTGGGTATTCAGCAGGTTCTGACCAGTTCTGGAGAACCAGTAGTAGAAATTTTGAGTAGTTTGGAGAACCAGCAAATCCCACCTCTGACTGGAGATTTTACAATATCCTTCCCCTGCCATGCCCACCAAGCCACGCCAACAGAACTGTTAGTAAAAATATTGAACCACACCACTGCTTGGAAGACTAATAGTCCAACCCGCTGCTCAAGCAGGAACCCTATAACCATTGTGGACAAATGGCTGTCCAATCTTTTCTTAACAACCTCCATGGATGGACCATCCACAATTCCTGAAGTCAAAACTGTTTCATTGGTTAATTGTTCTCACTGTCAGGAAATTCTTCCTTAGTCCTAGGATGGATCTCTCCTTAATAATTTCCATCCATTGTTTCTTGTCCTGCTTTCAGGTGCTTTGAAGAATAGGTTGACTTCCTCTTCTTTGGGACAACCCTTCAAATATTGGAAGATGTCACCCCAGTCCTTCTCTTCTTCTTGGGTACTAGGCATACCCAATTCCTGCAACCCTTCTTCATATGCTTTAGCCTCCACTCCCTTAATCATCTTTGTTGCTCTTCTCTGCACTCTTTCCAAAGTCAGCCACCCCTGTTGCATGTCTGCAGTTGACTTCCTCTTGCGTAGAGAGTGTGGCACCGGAATGTGGAGTTCAGCAATGTAGAGAACGACTAGTGTGTTTACCCAAGCAGAAAGGCAGGGTATAAATGGAATAATTTAAAATACTGTACTTATGTAGGAGTAAAAGACCTTGTCTACTTTACTTTTGTGATGCATTGAAGATCCGTTAATTCCAGCCATATTCAGGTAGTCTTCCAATTATGACCATACAACTGAGCCCCAAATTTCTGTTCTAGTCCGATCCCCTGCTCAAGCAGGAGACCCTGTACCATTTCAGACAAGTGGTTGTCCAGTCGTTCATTGAAAATCTCCAATGATGGCGAACCCACAACTTCTGAGGGCAGGCTGTTCCACGGATAATTGTTTAATTCTCAGGAAATTTCTCCTTACTTTTAGGTTGGTTCGTTTTCCGATTAGTTTCCCTCCATTGCTTCTTGTTCTACCTTCAGGTGCATTACGGTCACAATTACTATTAATTCTCCTTCCTTTCACCCATCTCCTCCCACTTATGACTGTATGACCGTAACTTTGTTGCTTGTATCTTAATGGTTTTTTGACTATTTCCTAGTATGATTTGATTGCTTATTGCACCCTATGATTATTATTAAGTGTTGTACCTGATGATTCTTGATTCTTGATGAATGTATCTTTTCTTTTATGTACACTGAGAGTTTATGCACCAAGACAAATTCCTTGTGTGTCCAATCACACTTGGCCAATAAAGAATTCTATTCTATTCTATTCTATTCTATTCTATTCTATTCTATTCTATTCTATTCTATTCTATTCTATTCTATTCTATTCTTAAGAGTAAATGCACCAAGACAAATTCCTTGTGTGTCCAATCACACTTGGCCAATAAAGAATTCTATTCTATTCTATTCTATTCTATTCTATTCTATTCTATTCTATTCTATTCTATTCTATTCTATTCTATTCTATTCTATTCTATTCAGAACAGCTTGACGTCCTCTTCTTTGTGGCCTTTCCTTAGATATTTGAAGATTGCTATCATGTCACCCCCTAGTCCTTTTCATTAAACTAGATGTACTCAATCCCCTTTCCTTCTCTCCTCCCCCCCCCTCAATATAACCAACCAATTTTCCTTCTTTCTCTTCCTATTGAGTTGTGTCCATGTGGTTCACTTTGGTTGCCAAAAGCAGTTTAGGAAAGGATTGCAACTGGTGAAATCTCAGAAGATCCTCCAAGAGACTCTTGTCACTCACAGAGGAAGTCTGTAGAGATGCTCAGTCATCCATGTCATGGTTATCCCAAAGGTGTTTTTTTTCAGGAGGCAACTGGACTCTCTTGTTTTTTCTTTTGAAGATGTTTCACTTCTCATCCAAGCTCTGACTGGATGGCGGGGAATGGAAAGATTTATGCTCTTTGCAGACAGCTGGTCATTTGCATTAGGGAGTCGTTGGGGCCACTTGGAAGTGTGAGTTTCCTGTTAAATCATTCGGGATGGTTCCTGAATGGATCTCCTGGGGAAATTTTTACAGAAATTCTCAATCATCCAGATCACAGTTGTCCCAAAGATGCTTTTGCAACAGACAACTGGACTTTGGGGTTTTGTTTTTTTTCTTACAAACATTTTACTTCCCATCTGTGAACTGAAGATGCTTCTTCAATGAGAGGTGATACATTTTCAAAGAAAACAACAACAGCAACCAACAAATCTGGTCACGTTGCCAATTTCAAAAGCCATTACAAAAATTTATGCCACCAGATAAAAACTGAATGCACCAATTATCACATTAAACAAGAGGAAAACCTTCTACACACCAATTCCACCTGCGCTTTCTACAATTTTATAAACAACAAACTGAAAGACTCAAGGTCCATCCCACCCCTGAAAGAACCTAATGGTAAAGACTGCAACAACGACACTATTAAAGCCAACCTCTTTAACGTATTCTTTGGCTCAGTATATGTAAACAGCAATGGATCATGCCCAGTATTTCCTAATCGAACCACAGACAACTACAATGATCTAATACTTATCGATTTTACAGAAGACAGTGTTGAAAAAGCACCATGCAATCTAAAACCATCTCTATCTATTGGACCCGGATGGAATATGTGCTGACTTCTTAAAAAAGCTATCCACTGCCATAGCCGAACCTCTAAGCATAATCTTTGAAAAATCTTTCAGGATCAGCTCCTTGCCAAATCTATGGTCACAAGCCACAGTCATCCCCATCTTCAAAAAGGGAGACCCCAGCCTAGTTGAAAATTACAGACCAATCTCCTTATGCTGCGTCACCTGTAAAGTCATGGAATTAGTTATTAACCAATCCATTATCCTCCACTTAGAGACAAACAACATACTCTCTAATAAACAATTTGGTTTTAGGAAAAAACTATCCTGTAATCTGCAACTCTTACACTGCAAAAACATATGGACTACACAACTCGATCGGGGCAAAGCAATAGACGCAATCTACATAGACTTCTGTAAAGCCTTTGATTCACGACAAACTACTCCTAAAACTAAAATCTTACAGTATCTCTGGATACCTGCATAACTGGATAGAAGCATTCCTGTCAAACAGACAATAAATGGTCAAAATTGGGAGTGTCCTATCAAATTCTGTACCTGTCAACAGTGGGGTCCCCCAGGCAGCGTTCTAGAACCAACTCTCTTCATACTCTACATAAATGACCTCTGTGATCATATCAAGAGCAACTGCGTTCTCTTCGCTGATGATATAAAGCTATTCAACACCACAGACAATACTGCTACCCTTCAAAAAGACCTTGACTATGTATCAGAATGGTCAAACAAATGGCAACTTCAAATCTCAACAAATAAATGCTCTGTCTTACATATTAGCAAAAAAAAATCAGAAAATAAAATATAAGCTGAATAGTCAAGACCTTGTTGATGATCCAAGTTCTGTAAAGGACCTTGGAATACTCATCTCTAATGATTTAAGTGCTAGAGCCCACTGTAACTACATAGCCCAAAAGACATTAAGAGTTGTTAACCTAATCCTATGTAGCTTTTTCTCTGGTAATATCACACTACTAACTATAGCATACAAAACATTTGCTAGACCAATACTCGAATACAGCTCATCAGTATGGAACCCACATCACGTCTCTGATATTAACACAGTTGAGAAAGTCCAGAAATATTTCACAAGAAGAGTTCTCCACTCCTCTACTCGTAGCAGAATACCTTATGCCACCAGACTTGAAATTCTAGATCTAGAAAACCTAGACCTACACTGCCTTCAGTCTGATCTAAGTAGAGTATATAAAATCATACATTGCAATGTCCTACCTGTCAATGAATACTTCAACCATAACAATACAAGAGCAAACAATAGATACAAACTCAAGGTTAATCGCACCAAACTTGATTGCAGGAAATATGACTTCAGCAACAGAGTGGTCAATGTCTGGAATACTCTACCTGACTCTGTGGTTTCTCCCCCAAACCCCAAAAACTTTAACCTTAGACTGTCTACTATTGACCTCACCCCTTTCCTAAGAGGTCTGTAGGGGGCGTGCATAAGCGCACCAACGTGCCTACCGTCCCTGTCCTATTGTTTCTTTTTACATACATATATATTTATTTTTCTTATATATGTCCATGTATTCACAACCATGTTTTTACTTATACCTATTATCTTGCAAGCAATCGACAAATTAATTAAATAAATAAATAAATAAATAAATAAAGTTCAATTGGCTTTTGGAAAAGCACTTTTGGGATCTCCTGGGGAACTATAGCGATGTTAATTCTGTTTGGATTCCAAGTCAATTATGGTGAGATTCTCCTTCTTCCTTAATTTTCTAGCGATGATAAACATACTGCACATTTCACAAACACTTGCTCCAGGATAACTCTACCACCCACAGAAACACCCAGATGTAGACACTCACCCACACTCACAGAAAAAGACTCGTGAAAGATAACCTTCCTCATTTTGCTGGAGACTCCCACACCGATCCAGAATTGATATATGTGTATCTGTAAGCATGGGCATATACGTGTCTTTGAATTGAAAATGCGTGGGGAGAAAAATGGCCGATATGCAATGTCCTAATTAGAATTGTTTCTGTCTCACAAGAGAGATTGGAGGCTGTTATTTATGAATATGAGTTGGTTTGGGGGTAAAAAATATATTTTTTTAAAAAAAATATCCAAGCACCATCTGTTTACGAGAGAACAGGAAGAATTTCAATGGGCTTCGGACCATGAAGAGTAATGTTTGTGTAACAGGCTCATAAAATCAATTTCTAATAGTTACAGGTGCCTCCCCCCCACCCCCCAGGAATTAAATAGACTGTTAAGTTATTCCATCTGTTGGGGAAATATATTAAGGGCACAAGGTAAACGGTGGCCAATTACCTTGCACATAACTGCAGTACACAGTGACACTGGACGTATGAAAGCTCACAAGCCACGCAAAATCCCACATATATACAGTGCACAAAGAGATGGCCTTACCTAAAGACACAATTGGGGACTTCTGTTGGCAGCCTTCCTTCAGAGATGTGGGTGTTCTATACCTCGGCAGAGACAAGAACTTCACCAGCTGTTGCTGAGATAAGAGGAATCAATCTGCTTGTAAGGCTTCTTGGTGTACAAAACATTTTTGGAGTCACATCTGAATGAAATTCATAGCAAGGGAGAGAAGGGGGAAGGAAGGGAGGGGAGAGAGAGGGAGAGGGAGAGACATTGTTAGGCTATAGCCTTCTATTGAATTTCATTCCCAATGAGGAACAAAGGTGCTTTATTCATGAGGCAATTGGACTTTCTGTTTTTTTCTTTTGAAGACATTTTGCTTCTCATCCAAGAAGCTTCTTCAGCTCTGACAGGATAGTGGGGAATGGAATGGAATCGTGTCAGATCAGAAGAAGCATCTTGGATGAGAAGCGAAACGTCTTCGAACAAAGCACCTTTGGGACAACCATGGCCTGGAGGACTGAGAATCTCTACAAACTTCCAATGGGGAACTGTTCAGCTTCCATGTCTAACCTCCAATATCGATCGCCATGAGGCCAGCTGATGAGTGAGAATTGAAGTGGGTTGATTGAATCCTCTCAGTGCTATTTTTTTCCCCTTGTGGAAGAAACACGTGGTTTTGTCTGCAGGTTTAGTGATGTGGGAGAAGGATTGGCAGAACCTAGGGGCGGAGTGAAAAGGTGGATCAGCCTAGAATCCTTACATAGTCACAAGCGAGCTAAGTCCAACCTCCCTTGACTGCCGTTGACTTTTATGTCAGTCTAAGCTGACCCTTAGTTGAGAAGATTCTGCATGTAAGCTTTTAGCAATAAATCAGTTCAATTGAACCTTCATGTGTGGGACCTGGTCTTTCACACCTGACAGGTGGGTGGACAGTAGGTAGCTCCTCTTAGCCCTTCAGGGGTCCCCAGACAATAAACAAAATAAAGGATGGGAGGAGTATTTTTGGCCTTACAACATTCCTTTAATACAATCTTACAATAACGACACAACTATTTAAGAACATTAAAGGTAAAAGTTCCCCTCGTACATGCGTGCTAGTCATTTCTGGCTCTAGGGGGCAGTGCTCATCTCCGTTACAAAGCCGAAGAGCCAGTGCTGTCTGAAGACATCTCCGTGGTCACATGGTCTGCATGACTAAATGCCGAAGGCGCACGGAACGCCGCTACCTTCCCACCAAAGTGGTCCTTAATTTTCTACTTGAATTTTTTACCTGCTAGGTTGAGAGAAGCTGGGACAAGTTAATGGGAGCTCACTCTGTTACGCGGTGCTAGGGATTCGAACCACCAAACTGCTGACCTTTCTGATCGACAAGCTCAGTGCCTTAGCCACTGAGCCACCTTATCCCATTTTCATTCTATTACTCTCCCCAAAACTAGTGAATGTCCATTTTCAGATGTTTTGGCCACACATGCATACACATATCCCCCTGCACATTCAGGAGGACCTGCAATAGAAGTCATAAAATTGGGTTGGTCCCATGGCCAATCTGCTTTATGACTGTCATGAGTTATGACTGTGATGGGAAAACTCCATTACAGTCATAACTTAAGGACCACCTGTAATAAAAATGTCCATAGTAATTGTAGTTAGGCAATTCATTCTGTGTTTAGCTTGGCTCTGAAGGCTGAAACTGTTTCAGTTCCTATCTTTTAAACACGCACAGATAATCCTCGACTTACAACAGTTCTTTAAGTGACTGTTCAAAGTTACAACAGGACTGGAAAATGTGACTTATGACTGTTTTTTTGCAGCATCCACAAGATCATGGGATCAAAATTCAGACGCTTGGCAACTGGTTCATATTTATGATAGTTGCAGTGTCCTTGAATTGTGTGATCCCCTTTTGTGACCTTCTGACAAGTAAAATCAATGGGGAAGCCAGATTCACTTAACAACTGGGTTACTAACTGATCAGCTGCAGTGACTCACTTAACAAGTGAGGATAGAAAGGTGTGATGGCCCGGGGCGTGGCACAAAAGCAACAAAGTCACAAAAGCAGGTAAAGTCCCTTTAACTCCTCCAACTTGGTTCCCAATGTCCAGTTATCATCGGCTGGAGAAAAAAAAAAACCTCTCCCAAGAAAAGTTTTTAAAGGGAAGAAATTCAGTCCGAACCCAAAGTACATATAAATTATAAATAAAAACCAACACAAACTATGCTGCAGCAATTAATGAGACAAGGCAGGATAAGGAATTGCAGAACTCAAAAGATAACGAAACACACACAGGAACCCAGATAACACTCGACAAAGATAATTCACGCTTTGCTTCCAGCAAGGTGCTGTGTGCAAACACCCTTTTAAAATCCTGTTTCCCCAAATGCAGCTAATGAAGGGAATCAGGGCCCTTTTCTCCCCTGTAACTCATATTGCTCCCTTTTCCATTCCTTCCTACGTGCCCTAGGATGAAGAGGAGGTGGCCCTGGGTCTTCCTCTGAAGGCCCAGCCAGACTGCCCTTCCCCAGTGTTCTGCCCTTTAATTACTGACTGAATGTGTAAAGATAGACTGATAACTCTACAAAGCATCTATACAAAGTTTCTTTATTGGTTCATCAGGTATCCTCATATGATAACTCACGGTTACGTCGAGATTCATCTCAATGTCCAAATCTTTGCATAGCTGAATTCATAGTGTAAAAGGATAGTGCTCTTTTCATCCCCTTAATGAAGGATCAAGGGGTTGAGATACCAGCACGCTGCTGGGGTCCAAGCAAGAGTGAAGAAACCTCCCCTCAACCCACCAAGGGTCAGTTTAGGATTACAGATGTGACCACATGACATGGACTACATTTCCCAGGATACCTGAACTACATTTACCATGGGGACAGCTCCCAATTCCTAACTATAAACTGTCTGGACAGCACACCCAGTTTTTATCACACCGCCACTGGAGCCACACTCCAACTCCCTGTCAGCTGCTCCACTTCCCCCTCAGGATCAGATTCCAACAGGGGCATGACAAAAGGCCCTCAACAAATATTTCTCTCAACCACAGAAATGTTGGGCTCAATTGTGAACGTATGTTGGGGACTACCTCTATGAAAAGGGAGTGGCCTCTGCCTTCTCTTTGGCCTGTCCAGGCATTTGAATTCCTAATTACTAACTTTTACATGGGCTTTTAAGACAAACCTGTTACCTTTTAGAAAGACGAACAACTTTAGACCTGGTTAATATTTCGGTGGGAAACTATCAGAACACTCCAGGCCTATAGACCAGGGATGTCAAACTCCATTTCACTGAGGACCACATCAGGGTTGTGTTTGACCTTGGGAGGCCAAGGTGAGTGTGGCCACTCAATGTCACTTGGGTCAGGGATGCCTTTGTTGGCCCGAGAGCTCTGCCAGTGAAAATGGGCTCCCAACAGGGATGAGTTGCTGGAGGTTCGCAGGGATTCTTCAGGAGAGCCCCTGGCTAAAATTCTATACAATATGGAGAATCCCCAAATCCTACTCCTGGCTGGCCCTGCCCACCCCTTTCCTCCCAGGAGTCCCCACACAGCCTATTTTGGATGCAGGGTGCATGTGGACGCTCGGGAAGGGTGAAAAACGGGCCTCCCAGAAGTTCAGGAAGGCCAGAAATGGGCCCGTTTCTGGCTTCCAGAGAGCCTCCAGAGCCCTGGGAAGGCCGTTTTTGTCCTCCCGAAGGTTCGAGGAAAGCCTCCGGAGCCTAGGGAGGGTAAAAACGCCGCTCTCTCCACCGTGGTGCAGGAGGCTGGCTAGGCCACACCCACCATGGTCACGCCCACCCAGCAACCAGGCAGAGAGCCCACTGCTAAATTTTTTGAAGCCCACCCTTGTCTCCCAAGCTCCATTTCTGGTTGTGACAACCTCCAGCAACTGTCTGCCAGGGAACCGGAGCATGGAAGGCCCCCGTGAGCTCTTGTTTCTGGCTCACTGGCCTCCTGCAACTATCTGCAGGGAAAATGGTGCTTAGGTGACTCTTTTTCCACTGGTAGAGGCACCACAGGCCAAATCTAACCACCCTGCAGGCTGGATCCAGCCCCCAAAATCTTGAATTGGAAACCCCTGTTGTTGACTAAACTGGGTGGTTGAGAAAGCCATGCAGAAGAATGTCATAGCTCCTGTATCAAGTCAAAATTGCTCCAGAGATCTATGGAAGTTCCTCGAGAGTTGATTTAAATTGATTGAAAGCAGCCTTACTTTATTCCAAAAGGTAATTTTCAATCAGAACCCATGATGTAAGGGGTGCAGAAGAGTAATCTTTGATTTGCATATGGATGTAAAAGCGCATATGAATATAAAATTACCTAATTTGAAAGTCCCAGATCAGTGGATGAACTGAAATGTAACGTTTAGGCCAAAAGGAACGGTTTTCTGAATGTTGCAAGCAGTTCCTCATTTTTTTAAAAAATGAAAAGTGTAAAAAACTATACATGTATATGCATTTGCCTGTGTGGGTGTGGAGCTACAGAAAAATGCATTTTTAATGGAAATAGCATAAATTATATTGGGGGAAATGGTTTGCCTAAATGTAAACATGTGAGGAAAATACTTATAAAAATGTCTTATTGTAGGGAAAAAGAACGATAACAGAAATGTGTATGAATTTTTGTGTGGGCATTAAAATATGGTAAATCCACCTGGGGACTGGGTGAAATGAACTTAAGCTTGGAGAAGTCAGTTAATTTTTTACCCTGATAGCTTTTGTGACCTGATGCTGATAATACGATGTTCTTCATGTTTTATTTATTGTGAATTACATATGTTTTCTTTGCTTCTTCTGGGAAACTTAAAATAACATAGTCATCTTCCCATTTTACCTCCCCAACAAACTCATGATATAAATGTAAATCAGAAAAATAAACTTGCAAGCAAACCAAGAAGAACTGATTTAACCAAATAATTGGAAGAGAATTGGGGAAAAACAGCATAGAAAGGAATCATTTCTAGTTTATACATAAAGTGCTAGAATCCATGGTACCAGAGGAAATAATACATAAATATTAACATGTTTCTATTCCCCATGAAATACACATATATAAATGTGTGTGCATTAGATTTTGATTGGGAGCTGCCTACAGTTGGTTATAAAATGGGCTGCTATCTAAATGTTTTGAATAAATAAATACATGTATATACAGTATATGTGCATGCATGGATCACTTTTCTCATTTCCCATCCCTACTATTAAAAATTTGCTCTTCATCAAGTAGATTAGACTTTCTCAGTATGTAAATTTTGCTTAAAACTGCACAAAGCAAAACACCAGATGAATGGAAAAGAATCAGAGGAAAAGATTTGGCAAGTTTGATGAAGGCTCCTTGGTGGTCTCTGAGCTTAATTGTTTTGGAGTCTTATTACTCGAACTAGGTAACACCATATGTGCAAGCACTAGAACTGATGTTATTACCTAGTTTGGTTAGTAAAACATCTGCAGGAAAAGAACTAACTTCAGAGAGTACCAAAGAGCCCTCATTTCAATCCTGAGCTACAAATATTTTCCTTTATTGGAAATTTGATGAGAGCAGCACAGTGGCCTTGTAATGAAGATGGCTCACCTCCCACTTAGAAGGTTGAAAGTTTAATCCTAAGTAGTGGTAGATGCTTCTCTCTCAGGGCACAAAGAGAACATATCTACTGCAAACCCCAAAGGTGCTTTGCAACTGGACTTTCTGGTTTTTTTTTTCAAGATATTTCAAAGCTTCTTGGATGAGAAGCGAAATGTCTTCAAAGAAAAACCAGAAAGTCCAGTTGCCTCTTGGAAAAGCACTCTGGGAAAACCATGACCTGGATGAGCTGAGAATCTCCATAGACATCTATCTACTGTGACCTCTGTGTGTGGTGTCAGGAAGGGAATCCGGCCAGTAAATGCTCAGTTCTGCCCATTCGCCCCAACCCCATCCTGAAGGAAAGGGACTACAGGGTCATGTAAAAAAAAAGGAAATTTGATAAGCTCTTATTCCAGTAGGGGGCACTGTTGTAGAGTCTGTCGTCTGGGAAGTCAGAAACAAGCCTCCCAATGTCTGGAAGACTGTCTCGTGCGCAGATGATGGCCTGGTTGACTTGTTGACTTTTCCAGCAGGCGTGCGGGGATATCTAGGCGGGGTTGATAAATGACAAGGAGCGAGTGCCGAAAATGGCTGGAAAAGCAGGTGCATCAAGTCTCTTGATAATCCAGCTGGCCCACCCTTTCACTTCTGTTCCCTCCAAGAGATGGAGGGGACGTGTTGCCATGCGAATCCTGACCCTCGTACAGACTCCTGCCTTGCAATGCTGATCCTTCTTCCTGAGTTGCATCTGGGCCGCAACGCTCAAGCGAACGAGAGCTGAACTCCCAAAGCATTTTCTTGTTCCGAGTCTTTGCCCTGTAAAGTTGAAAAGAATCGTGTCCTTGGGTATGTGCAGGGAGGATGAATAATTCACAGGACGAAAATAAATAATCTTCTAGGCGGATCTCAATGGGTTGTGTCCAATGTTGTCCCAGTGGGAGAAAAAACAGGAGGTGCTTCATTCCTGCAATGTTTGTGGAAGCATTAAGGGAACATTAACACCACTAATCCAGGCAACTAATGTGTGCTTGTGTGGAGGCTGGTGTGGAGGGAATCAAAGCGTTGCATTTGATACTTCCACAACAGGGATTCTGTAAAGTGTGGAAGCTTTGTGCTAACAAACACAGCGGTTGGCCCTCATGTTTGCTCTGCTCCGCATTTCGTTCTTCCTGAATCTGCAGTATTTAGAGTTTGTCTGAACTTTTATTTAATTTGCTTCGTTCCTCTCCAGTACTTCATTGAAATGCCATGAGCATGTTAATGATGGAGGAGGAGGAGGAGGAGGAGATGGAGATGGAGATGGAGATGGAGAGGAGAGGAGAGGAGAGGAGAGGAGAAGAGAAGAGAAGAGAAGAGAAGAGAAGAGAAGAGAAGAGAAGAGAAGAGAAGAGAAGAGAAGAGAAGAGAAGAGAAGAGTTTATTGGCCAAGTGTGATTAGATACACAAAAAATTAGCCACTGAGCCACCGCATCCCATATATTAGCAGTGGGTCAAGCCAAAGGGTGGACTTGCCTTTCTACAGGAAGTCCTTGACTTCCAATCACAATTGAGCCCAAAATGTCTGTTGCTGAGCAACAAAGTTGTTAAGTGAATTTTGTTCCACTTTATAAACTTTCTTGCCACAGTTGTTAAGTGAATCCCTGCAAGTTGTTAAGTTAAAACGCAGCTGTTCAGTGAATCTGACTTCCCCATTGATTTTGCTTGTCAGAAGGTCACAGAGGGGGATTACGTGCCCCCTGGACCCTGCAACCGTCGCAAATACATGCCAGTTGCCAAGCATCCAAATTTTGATCACATGACCACAAGGATGTTGCAATGGACATAGGTGTGAAAAATGGTCCTAAGTTACGTTTTTTTTCAATGCCGTTTTAACTCTGAAGGTCACTAAATGAACTGTTGTAAGTCGAGGACTACCTGTATGCCTTCTGAATCCGGCCCTTCCAGTTTTAAAGAAAGGAGAATTGGGAGGACAGAAGGCTTAAAGAGAATAATTGGTTGGTCTCGGGAAAGATTACGCGCTCCATCCCTTTGGGGTTAATTCTTCAGGTCCAATTCTTCAAGAGAATTTTTTTTTTAAAAAAAACTTATCTTTGTTTGTTGTCCCCGTTCCACTTCTTTTTTTAGCAAAGTGATTTCCATATCCTGGAAGAAAAAGCTGCCCTGCAAAACTCAGATGGGATTCCTTTCATTGGATCTCAACATGAGATGCCAAGAATTGAGGTATTTATTCTATACCTTTCATCACCCCATTCCAGCCTTTTATACTTTTGTGGGAACTTCAACCATTCTGGGGTTTTCTTTTTTCCGCTCCTTTGCTTTCAGTTTTGTTTACATGTCCTAGTTTTGTAGCTCAGATCTGGGAAGGAAACCCCTTCAGTTCTCTGAGAATATTTGTCCCTGGTGCCTTTGTTTTGTGTGTGTGTCTTGAGGCAGTATTTCAGCAAAGTGGAAATTCTGAGTTGCACTTTAGAGGTTTCTTAAAATTATTTGTGGGGTGGGACGGAATGGTTGTTGACTGTTGTTTAGCTTAGCTCTTTTTTTTATTGCATTGTTTTCATCTGCATTTCCTTCCCTTCCCTGGCAAAGGGCCTCCATAAACTTATAAAGAAGACAAAATGTAAAATACTTTCAGTTTGAAATCCATGAAGTCCAAAGAGTTTCCTTGCATTTTAAATGCCCTGATGCACAATAAATACTCAAATCAGCGGGAGGGATGATTAATGACACTTGGCTCTAGACCACCTGCTGGAGTTATGGGTGCTGCATCGCTGGAGGTCTTCAAAAGAAAATTGGACATCCATTTGTCCAGGATGGTATAAGGCCTCCTGCTTTTGGCAAGGAGTTGGACTAGAACAGGGGTCGCCAACCAGTGGGCCGGAGACCACTGGTGGTCCGCAAGAAAATTTTGATGGTCTGCAGAGAAATGTCACCCCCCCCCACAAAGCACATCCCAAAGCAATTAATCCAGGCTGCGCGGGACCCTGCAAGGCATCCTGCTCCAAGATACTGGGCCGGCAAAGACTCATTTCTGGCGGAGCTTGGGGTAGAGAAAGAAAGACTTCTGCTGCTTTCCTTGCATGAAGCCCAAAGTCTCTCCCTCTCCCCCTGAGAATGGAGCTAGAGAAGGTAAAGAACGGTCGATCGGTAGGAAAACGTGGTGGGGAATTTTCCTGCAGACTTTTGGGGGGATTTTTCCAGAGTCTCTGGTCCACGGGATTTAAAATTATGAGTTTGGTGGTCCCTGAGGTCCAAAAGGTTGGTGACCCCTGGACTAGAAGACCTTTGAGGTCCCTTCGAGCCCTAGGTTTTTATGTTCTATGTTCCAGAACAGGGGTTCCCAACCTTTTCTATACCCCACACCTACTAGAATGCTTCTGATATATTCTTGCACTCCTTACAAAAGTAAATAATTCTTGAACAAATAACAAAAGTAGTTTTATCTGTCTTACTGAAAAAGATAAACAGTTTTTTTCATATTTACCCTTTGTGCAGCTGGAGGCTGCCTCCAAAAATTTAGATCAGAGAAGACTGATCTAAAGAAAAACTCAATTCGGATTAATTTCATTTACATTTAAGGGTAAGGATGACTAACTAATTGAACTTGATTAACCTTGAGATGGATATTTAATGATTTCCCATTCTGTGGTTGTAAAAATGGTGAATTATAAATGGTGGTGGATCTTTTCAGAGGATGTCACTCAAATCTTTCAAGAGGGCCACTTTCATTTGAAGGAATGCTCACCAGATCCAGCTTTCTAATGCTGTGATTCCAGATTCCAGATTCCTCTTGATCCTCCTCAAAATAACAAAATCCACAGAAACACCCCCAAATAGCGAATCTGATTTTATAACGCGGTTCTTCTTAACACTGTGCAAAGGGCACCTTGGACAGCAAGAACAATTCACTCAATAGAAGATGAAATGGAAGCACTCGCAATGAAGATAAGTCCTAAATATTTTTTGACATATAATGTGAAGGGAAGCATTATTGGAAGAGACTCAAATGTTTGACAAAAAGAATCAAAGGCTGAGAAATGATCAGGTAGCTAAATTCTATCACCAATAATACAAACATGAGCATAGAAGAAATTCCAGAAACTGCTTCTGACAGACCTTTCGGGCAAAATGATGTCCCTCAGGTCATGAAGAATCAAAAGTGAGTTAATTATTGAACAACAACTACTCAAGTGCAATAAACTCTTGTTTCAAAAGCTGCTTTCTTCTTCATCATCAGGGCCACTTTTGACTTCTCTGGATCAAGTTTTAATCCACTCCCATTTCCAGACTATTCTTTTAAGACAGCAACAATTTCCTTCTTATTAGGCGAAACAGAGACATATTTCTGTCTGTTAGTAAAAATACTACCCGACACTTTGAATAATCTTGAGGTAATTGCCGCAAGGCTTTATTATTATTTTTCTTATTGTGTTTTGTTGAGGGACACCTATTTTCCCCACATATTGGATGAGACATACTCAGCAAACATGATTCTGATATAGTTATAACACAATCTCTTCAGCGGGCCCTTGTGTGCACAGAAAATAAATGGAGGGGAGAAATATGAACTAAGCAACAGCATATTATTAATATACAGTACAACAATGGAACTTGCTTTGCATGGAGAACTTAATGCCACCAGACACCAATGTATTTGCAGATAATTCTCTCTGTCTTCTTGCTATCCTACCCTGATTTCATTTCTTTTTTTATTAGATTCCTTTGATTAAAAATAAAATAAAATAAACTTGTAGGCCCCAAGGCCAATAAAATTATCATTGTTTTCAAGAACTTATCTGGACACTACACCCAATTGGCATTCCTAATAAATAAAAGAAAAAATTTGTTGCATCCTAATGTTTTATTGGGAAGTGACTCTATTTTCCTGCAAGAGGAAAAAAAAAAGGGTAAGGGAGAAAAGAGGTGGTGAGCAATTGGTCTTGGAGTACATGCATGTTTATGACTGGTACCATAGTGGCCATTCAGTAAACGTGCAAGGATCCTCATGCCAGACATTTTGAGAGAGGCATATTTATGTTTAAATGTTGAGAGACCCAGTTTGGTGTAGTGGTTAAGATGCTGACCTAGAAACCAAGAGACTGGGAATTCTAGTCCAACCTTAGACATGAAAGCCGTCTGGGTGACTTAGGAACAATCACCAGGAGACCATGAGTTCTAGTTCTGCCCGTGACATGGAAGCTATCTGAATGACTTTAGATCAATCACCAGGACACAGTGGGTTCTAGTCCCATTTTAGGCATGAAAGCTACCTGGGTCAATCACCAAGAGACAGTGAGGTTTAGAACAGCGATGGTGCAGTGGTTAGAATGCAGTACTGCAGGCTACTTCTGCTGACTGCCGGTTGCCTGCAATTTGGCAGTTCGAATCTCACCAGGCTCAAGGTTGACTCAGCCTTCCATCCTTCTGAATGGAATAAATGAGGACCCAGATTGTTTGGGGCAATAGGCTATTGCTATTAGTCCCTCCTTAGACATGAGAGCCAGCTGGGTGACTTTGGAGAAATCATTAGGAGACTTTGGATCAGTCAGTCAAACCCACATAGGAGAAAATAGGAGGAGGAAAGCGTGTGTTAGGTATGTTTGTCTCTTTGAGTTACTTACAAAATAATAAAGGTGGGATAAATATCTGATAACATACAAACAAAAACAAACAAAATCTGTATGTTCTCAAAATGTCGAGTACACTCAGAGGTTCGAAAAATAGGCCTAACTAAAATGATCTGAAATGATACTCATCACCTGGCTTTGATATTCTCATGGTACCTCTCATTTGCCTGCTATCCATACTGCTGAATGGGTGCTGGCTGAGAGATGTTGAGGGATATCCTTGGGTTACATCTCTTCATGTTACAATGCCACTAGGACAGGAAGGTGCTGATATCTAGTGTGTGCATGTTTTTCTCCAGTACTAACACCCCTCCACCTCTGTTTCACTTAATATTATCCATGACAAAAGTTCATTTCTTTACAAAGGCTTTATTTCCCCTGAATCAGGCTAGTCTTTCAATCTGGGGTTTGATTTGATTTTTACATGTAGGGTTTCAAATGTCTTTAAACCCCTCTTACAGATGCCTGTAAATTCCTGAAGACATCTACTGGCTACATGGGGTACCACGAATGATTATCCCAGACAGAGGGATCCAGTTCACAGCTAACTTTGGAGGGAGTTCCTGTGGTCCATTGGGTCATCCCAGGACCTTAGCTTGGCCTTTCATCCAAGCACCAATGGGGGAGCAGAGAGACTGAACACCATGGTAGAGGTGTTATTTGAACTATCAGCAGTCCAATTGGGCGGACCTCCTGCCTTTAGCTGAGGTCGCGTACAATGACACTGTTCACAGTAGCACGGGACTAACTCCGTTTAAAGTAGTGAGCTGCATGGACTTCGTCCCAAAACCAGAATATGCAAGGGATTCCCCCCTCCTCAGTCAGTTTGCAGACTTTAATTAGGGCATTAGTTGGAACCCCGACAGTTGGTTGGAATTTATTTCACGAAGAAGCTTCTGATTATTTTTTTTATTGTGTTCCCAGGGGATCTGATATTTTCTTTTAAATTTCGTGATGGAGGAGAATGGTCTGAGGGTTTTGTTGTGTGGCAGGTAGCAAGAATAGTGTTTCTGTTATTATTACTCACACAGTTTTCCCTTGCTCTGAAACTTAACTGAAGTCTATGTTTTGCCTTCTCTTTCTTTCCATGCCCATTTTTTACATTCTTCTCCAATGCATTCATTCCATTTATTCTTTCTCCAGACCTCTCCATCATCCTAGCATTAACTTTTCTTCAGAAGCTCCATGAACATCAGCAGACTTAGGATATCGTCCCAGAGAAGCAAATCGCTAGTTATTAAAATCTTTTATTGTCAGATTCATTTACTTCCAGAAAATGGAAGAGATCCCAATAGGATTTTCTTTCTCTGATGTTTAAAGAATTCATTTATTTTGCAACTTGATGTGATGGACAGACAAGGAGGTGTTCTTTGCTCCACTTTGTCTCTGCATCTTTCTTTTTTGAAAATAACATTCGAATTAAAGATTACAATGTACAAGAAGACAAACTAATGTAAACTAAAACAAAGAAAAATAGAACGTGCAAAAAGAAAAAAAACAGAAAAACAATAGAAAGGAAAGAAAAATAAGCATGCAGTAGAAAAAGAAAAGAAAAATATGAAAAGAAGTGATTACCCCTTTCATTCAAATATAAACAATTTTAGTAATTAAGTAACCCAGGCTAGGTTATTTTTTAGGTCAGGGCTCTTCAAACTTGACAGACTTGTGGACTTCAACTCCCAGAATTCCTCCTCCAGTCATGTTAGCTTAGGAATTCTGGGAGTTGAAGTGTACAAGTCTTAAACTTGCCGAATTTGAGGACCCCTGTTTTAAGCCCATCACCTAAAATTGGATATAAATAGATTAGATTAATTAGATTGGATGGATGGATGGATGAGAGGAAGCAGATTTCTCAAGATGGCTTGCCTATCCTCTTGAACTGTCTTGATCTGGTGTAAACTTCTAGAATTTGGGCCCATCGGTGATTCCCAAGAGATCCCTAAGAGCCCATGATTAATGCAACATGAGCAAGAGCCAGCATAACATTGGAACGTATGTCTTCCCAGTCTCTCTCGCTCTCTTTCACACATACTGTATATATAAGCCCATAAATTGAGGATCTGTCAAGGGGGCTGCCTGGAGCTGAAGATAGGAGTTATGTTTCCTTGCTTTGTCATCAGCCCAGAGTCCTGTCTCACCACAGGAACATCTGTTTCTCTTTCCTAGTCCTGTCCACGGGCTTCAGGTTGCATGAAAGGAAGGCCGAGATGTAGGAGAGGAGGCAGAGTGAATCACAGGACTTCACTTGGGTGGCATTCTTTTTACATAGGGATATTGTTTTTTTCTTTTAATTTAATTATTATACGCTGCCCAGAGTCACTTTTGGTGAGACGGGAAGCTCTAGAAATTTCATTAATGAATAAATAAAATAAATAAATGGTGGCTGCTATCCAAGCCCATATTCTCCATCCGAGTGACTGCCTCACGACAAGAGGAGGTCTCCATTTTGAGGTTAGCTGTCAGGTTTGCAGAAGGCCTCACCAACAACACCACTTTTCTCCTCAGGTTTCCCTTCAAAGCATTTTTGAAAGTGGCAAAATCTGGAGATTACCTTAATTAAAGAGAAGAATTTACATACTCCTTGTTTCCACATGAAAACCGACAACTAGATTGACTTTGTTGGTATAGAAATAGACAGAAATAATTAGAAATGTAAAGCCAAAAGTTGATGTAACTTTTCTTGTACTCTATTACACTGAAAAAAAAAAATCAGAATTTTTTTTTTCTCCTTTGCCTTCTTCCCTTCCCTCTCTTTCTTGACTTTTGTTATAATTTGTACTTTATCCCATAATAAACCTTAATAAAATTTTGCAAAGCAGAAACAGAGATTTTCCCAGAGATCATATGTCCAGGGACTCCCCTGCATTTTAAATTGGCATTTTAAGATAAGGATCATGTCCATAACTGATACTTGAGAGTTAGCAGTACAATCATAGATTATATGTCTTAATATGTAAATCCTATGAAGTTCAAGCAGCTTTATCCAAAAGTCCATTCTGAGCAAATATAGTACAGTCCTGCTGATTGCTTCTTCTCATTTTCCTTCTTATCCCAAAACTAGAAAATGTTATATCCCATAAATTTTTGGCATTTAAGAGAAATTTGAGAGTAATCATTTTGAGACAAAGTTCAGTTCTCAGCATAGAATCCTTTCCCAAACTCACTTCAAAAACTTCAAATGTCTATTTTTTAAAACAAAATCCTACATGGTGTAAAACTGGTACATAAACACAGAAATCTATAAATAAGAAAACCCATTCTTTGAATTCCATGGTGACAGTTGTATACTGGAATTACCAGTTACAGTCTGATTTCAGTTGGAGGTCCCACGCATCAATCACCTTAAACATTACAATGCATTGGAGTTATAAATATGGTTAATATCTATAAAACAGTAAAGCAAATTATATGGCAGCGTTAATCTTTGGCTACCCTTCTGTTAGTTCAAGGGGGAAAAAGTGTTGAATAACAAATTAAAGATATAGTAAACTTTCCAATAAGATTAGCTTAGAAAATAATAATAAGATTAAACAATAAGGTAGATTACTTCTAATCAAGATACCAACTCTGACTTTCAGTAATTTATACTAAGGCAATTCCCCCAATTTTGTACTTGTCTTACATCAAACTGAGCTTTTTGTGTGTGTGTATGTATGTATGTATGTATGTATGTATGTATGTATGTATTGTACATAAATAATCCACAACTTACAACCATAATGGAGCCTGGCACTTATGGTCGTAAATCATTATGGTTGTAAAATGATCACCATGTGACTGGAGCTGATTTTATGACCTTTTTTGTGCTGGTTGTTAAGTGAATGTGATGGTCCTAAAGTGAACCCATTGTTCACTGAGGAGTGTTTTTTCTCTCCAGAAACAGGAAGTAGATGTTAGTTTTCAGCAAAAACATCATAAACCACAGTTATGTGAAAAATGGGAACATATTTAAATTCTGCAGCTCACTTGGCTCATTTCATTTATTGCGCTAAATCATGGTTTGCTTCATAACAGGTTACATAAATCTAGATTTTATACTTTGTGAAATCGTAAGGGTGATTGGGTCAGGGATATCATCTGAATAGTGTCAACGATTTAATTTGGACTGTTGAATTGCTCTGATTCAATTGTTCCAATTTGATTTGGAAAGTCAGATCTGTTCAATCTTCAGAACTGATCTGGGGAGAAAAACGTTTAGCATCTGATTTGTTGAATGATTTCACAAGCAGTGAAAGCTGTACTTTTTCATTCTATTTTAAAGTTGGCTTGATTTTGTTTTGATTAAATCTCTGTTTGAAATCCATACAGTCCTGCAATACAAGATTTAAGACCTTTGTTATAGGTGGATTTAATTGTTGGGACTTACTTGAGAAACTCTGGCCTAAAAGAAACCATGATTTAGCATGATGTCTAAACTTCTTGTCATCACTGATCTTGTTAAGAGAAATTACAGAAGCCAAGTTAATAAGGAAACCACTGAGTTAACGTGTTTATTAGATATAATACAGTTTCTCATGGATCAAAGAGAACATGCCTTCTTATCCAACAGCACATGATTTCACACATGTTAACCATCATTTATGTGATCTTACCTTAGTGTATGTGGGAAACACTATTCTGGTTTCTGCACAATCATTTGCTGCCTAATGATGAATGCTTCTCTTAGTTCACAGAACATCATCTGATAGTGATAAAAAATGGCACCACCGTTTCCTGCCATTTTGAGGTGAGAAATCTATGGACATTATGATATGAACCCTAAAATTGGCACAAACATAGTTAAAAACATGACAATGCTCCCTCTATACTACCAAACAACACCGTTGACAGGTGAGAAGTAGGTCTTCCACAAAAAGACAAGTTATGTTGTGATAATATGCAATTGACACCCCCCTTGGGCTGTGAGCCACCCAAAAACTTTTAAAGAGTTAGTCCCGTGCTACTTTAAACAGCATTATTGTACGCAACCTCAGAGAAAGGTAGGAGGTCCACCCAATTGGACTGCTGATAGTTCACATAACACCTTAGGTATTGTTCTACCATGGCTTTCTGTCTCTCTGCTCCCCCATTGGTGCTCGGATGAAAGGCCAAGTGCTTTCTCAAGAGGCAACGGGACTTTCTGGTTTTGCTTTGAAGACATTTCGCTTCTCATCCAAGAAGCTTCTTCAGCTTCTTGTTGGAGAATGGAAGGATTTATATTCCTTGCAGACCACTGGTCATTTGCATTCTTTTAGAGAGTCATTGAGGCCACTTGGAGGTTTATCAATGTCCTCAGGTTCACCTGAGTGATGCACATTGGTGTGGAGCTTTTTTGGAACTGCTGAAAGGACTGTGTTGTAGACTAGACATAGATGATGTCGTATCCCTCCCCCTCTGTTGAGCGGGCTGTTCAGTTTTGACATAGATGGCCTCTTTCACCCCTTTCCAACCAGCGGTCCTTTGCTGCCTTCAAAAGAGTGGCCTTGGTCTTTTAAATGCAGGTGGACTGCTGAATCTAGTCCTGATGGGCTTGTTCTCTTATGTTGTGCCATGCGCTTTTGAAGTGGTTGGCTTGTTTCCCCAGTGTACAGATCTGCACGTGACTCACTGCATTGTACTGCACATACCACATTGCTCAGTTTGTGTCTGGGTGTTTTATCCTTGGGGTGGACAAGCTTCTGCCTTAGTCTTGAAAAGGATTTTTTGCAAATGAAGGACAGGAAGTCTTGTCTGTGGCCTTGGCTGTTTTCAAAAGAATGACATTTGTCTTTCAAAGGCAGATAGACTGATGAATCTTATCCTGATGGGTTTGTCCTCCTATGTTTGTGCTTTTATGCGTTCATGAACTGATTGAGAATCTCCATAGACAAATTAAGACAACCATGCCAGAAGTAGGGAAAGCTCTTTAAGTGGAGAACGTCCTTGAGCTCACAATGTGATTGTGACGCATGGGAACAAAAAATAACACAAACTATTCAAGATACCAGTTCTGATTTCCAATAGTCTACGGTAAGGTGGTTTTCCTCAATTTTGCACCTGTACATAGACAAGTAGTCCTCAACTAATCACCATTATGGAGCCTGGCATTTGTAGTTGTAAACCTTGATGTCGTAAAACAGTCTCAGCATGTGACGTGACCTAATTTTATGACCTTTTTGTAGTGGTAAGTGAAGATGACGGTCATAAAATGAACCCATTGTTCAAGATTGTCCCCCTAGGGAAATTTCAAGGAACCTGGGATGATCTTATTCATGGCCACACCAGAAACAATTAAATCAGGGGTGTCAAACTCAAGGCCCAGGAGCCATTCTGGTCTGTGGGGTGCTTAGATCTGGCCTATGGGGATGCCCTGGAAGCAGGTATGGACCAGCCTGCAGTGCTCTCCCTCAGGGAGGCTGCACAAGGCCCACCCAGGCTCCATTTTTGGACACAGTGGCCTTCTGCAGCCCTTTGCCACTGAAAACAGAAGCCTAGGGAGGCAGTGTGCTGTATTTTCACTGCCAGAGGGTCAGGGATGGGATTCAAAAATTTTAACAACTGGTTCTACGGGCATGTCTAGGTGGGCATGGCCATGTGACTGGGTGGGCATGGCTTCTTTTTTTTTCTTTTCTTTTTTGCAGTATCCCCCCCTCTGTTATTTTGCCTCCTGGGCCTCAGGGAAGCCTCCTGGGTGAAGCAGTAAGATGGCGAGGGCCACCCCAGCACAGCTGATCACTGGAACTGCTAATTGTCGGGAGGGGGAAAAAAAATACCCTGACTGGGTGGGGGAGATTGCAGTCAGCAATGTCGAGCATGTGCACGATGTCGTACATGTGCAATAAGGACCGAGTGGGAGGGGATGAGTGGGTGGAGAGGGGTGGGGCCAGCCAGGGGGATGATATGCTGGTTCTCCGAACTGCACAGAATCATAACAACCGATTCTATAGAACCAGTCTGAACCGGTAGAATTCCACCCTGCAGAGGGCTGCAGGAAGCTGTTGTGGTCAAAAACAGAGCCTCCTTGGTTGACATTGAGCTGACCACACCCATCCTGGCCATGACCACCTGGCCCCCGAGATCAAACACAACCCTGATACAGGCCTCAATGAAATCGAGTTTGACACCCCTGAGTTAGATGGTTAACTTCCTTAGATATTGAGCAATAACATCTATTCCGTTGTGATTCTATGATGCCATATTATGGCAAATGTATCATGGTTTACCCTAAGGTAATATTTGATCTCATCTATTGTATTTGTATGTATAATGTGTTTGATTAATGTTGTATATCAGTGGTTGCATGATGTAGATCCCATATGCTAAATAAAATAAATAAATGAGTTTAAGCAATGATGGCCAAGCAAGCCATGGCTTAGAGTGCACAATGCAGCTGATATATGGTGCACAGCTGATTCATACAAGCATGTCACAGCTAAATACCATGTTGTTAAAAGTTGCTATTTATACTTAATGTTCCTTGTCTTTCCATTTACCATCCTTGCTCTACCCCCTCCTCACTTTGCTCACCAGCTGTGTATACAGATCATATTTTCTCAGGAGTATAATCCAGCATCTGTAACCCACAAAACTTAAAACAATAAAAGCATTTTTTTTTTTAAAGGTGCCACAAGACTGTTGATTTTGCAGCATGAGACTAAAGCCGTTGAAAACATCTCTTTCTTTCTCAACAACTTGTTCATGCAACAGGTTAAACCTGGAACAACACACCACAATAGTTGAGCTCACCCAGCATGTTAACCCCAAGAAAACCAATCCATTGTTGGAGGTGCAAATCTAATAGTGTTGAATGCTTTGGTTTTCAGATTTCTAGCCTAGCATCATAAGGATTCCTCCAAATTTGTTCTTAATATTCCTGGTAAACAAATAATTGGTTTGATTGCCATTGGTCCAGATGATTCATTCTTTTGAAATGTACAAACACATGTCTGGGTTCCCACAAGACCCGAAACTGCAAATTATTTAAACTCACTGTGGGTCCTTGACGCTCGCTGATCTTGGCTGTTTTCTTACAGATATTTGATTACCCATGTGAGTAACATCATCAGTGCTAAAAGGGAGTGGATATACTTTCTGTCTATATCAATGGTGGGATTCAATTTTTTTTAGTACCGGTTCTGTGGGCATGGCTTGGTGGACGTGGCATGGCTTGGCTTGGTAGGCATGGCAGGAGAAGGATACTGCAAAATCTCCATTCCCATCCCACTCCTGGGGGGAGGTTACTGCAAAATCCCATTTTGTCCCCACCCCACTAACCTACTTTCCAGCTCCATTCTCCTGTGCAGGGCAACCAAAGAAGACCCAGCCAATCAGCTGGGACCCAATGGGAGGCAGAAAATAGGTGGGGGCAGGGCCAGTCAGAGGTGGTATTTGCCAGTTCTGCGAACTACTCAAAATTTCCACTACCGGTTCTCCAGAACTGGTCAGAACCTGCTGAATACCACCTCTGGTCTATATGCAAGTGCCTAGTCCTGCTACTGTTGGGAGGAAATGTGCTTGGTAATTCCACTTCCACCAACATTGACAGGCAGGGTGGGATTCAAATTTTTTAACAACCAGTTCTGTGGGCGTGACTAAGTTGGTGGGTGTGGCTTGGTGGTCATGTTATTGGCTGGGCGTGGCCAACTCAATATCACTCACATCGAGGCACGCATCTCCTCACCTGGCCTCTTATGACTGTCGGGATGCTGCAACAGTTGTAAATGTTAAAAATGGTCCTAAGTCATTTTTTTCAGTGCCATTGTAACTTTGAATGGTCACTCCACACAAGCAAAGTATCAGCAAAGGAGGGGAAAAAACTCCAGAAAAGTCCCAGAGACAGGAAGTCTAGTCCTGCCAAGAATGTAATAAGAGTTAACGGAGAGGCAGTTTCTGTAAGCAACACCAGAATGTTTCCTTCCTGCCTTCCTTACAGGATTAGCCCAGTAATTTCTTTTAACAACAGGTTCTCCGAACTGCTTAGAATGTTAACAACCGGTTCTAGCGAATAGGTGTGAACTGATAGAATCCCACCCCTGCTGACAGGGCAAGCTACTTGTATCTAAACAAAGTGCAAACCCCACTCCTACCAGCACTGATGATGTTACCTAGTTGGGTAATGAAATGTCTGCAAGAGAACAGCCAAGCTCAGAGAGCACCAAGGACTCTATAGTTTGACCCTGAGCTATAAATATTCTCTTTTATTGGTATTTAATCCCAGCTTAGCTTAGCATGCTGCCATTCAACACCACCCTTGACTGTCCTGGGAGCCAGGTGTGCATCAGACTAATCTGGGGTTTAAAGAGAGAAACAGTGCTCAAGAGCAATGGTGAAAAATCCATTTAATCTCTTCCAGAATGGCCATCCAAAAAAGACACAATTGCTACCTAGCTATTGATTCACAGATGCTCCTGATCTGAAATACTGAGCAGGAAGTCTGAAATATCGAGCAGAAAGTCTGAAATATTGAGCAGAAAGTCTGAAAAAGAAATATTTAGGATCATCAGTAAATACCAGCTTACAGAGCTCTCCAGCATAACATTTTCAGCAAAAGGTTACAGCTCTATAACAGATGGATTCTCTGATCAAATGGATGGTTGTACTTCCTCCAGCAAAGGATGTGGTGCAGACTGTGAAATGAGAAAGGCTGAAAACAGGTTCTGGGTCAGAAACAGAGCAAAGGGTTCGATTCCCCTTATCTAAGATACTAGCTGAGGCTGGAGACAGACCAGCCTTTGGTGAGGTTGGTTTATGCTTTGGTGGACTCGCAACTTGATAGAGAACAGTTATCCAAAAAGCAGGTTGCCTGTGAAGATCATGTAGAAGATATACAATGTTACGTCTTGCCTTTGGATAAGAATGGATGATTAAGGAACATGGTGCTCCTTTTCCAAGTCGCAATATCTCTGAATTTGCATCTCAACACAGTTCACAGCCCTAGTGATTCCTACTGACCTCCATAACGGGGATCAGTTACTTCTCTACCCGACTGCAATTTCATACAACATTCCAGGTTTGATTTAAAAAAAATAAAACAATCATTAAGGAAATGACCCAGATCTACTGAAATCTCATGTTGTCGGGAATGTAGCTTCACGATGAGGAAAAAAAAAACCCCAGTTTATACGACATCTTGTGCTCATTTACAGGCAAAACTTTTTATTGGCGGATGGAGGAAGTTCGAAAGAGACTAAATCAAAACCAAAATGAGGCCAAAAAAGGAAACCTTACAAGACTGGGCCCTTCTCCATCTTTTTAAAACAAATGCTTCACAATGTGGCATCATGATAACACATCCTTGCACATCTTCGGAGAATTTTTTCTCATGAATTTTGAAGCAAGAAATGCACCTTAATTTTAGCAGTGCTACACTTTGAAGTAAATTAAGTGTAAACACATGTTTGGCCATGTTGTGAGCTGGCATATGGGGCCTAATCCTCCTCCTATAGACTTTTGAGGGGGTTTTTAATCTTGAAAAGCATGCATTTTTCAGTTTTTATTCTCTCACCCTTTTGAACACGTGTAACGTTCCTGGGTGAGGTATGGTTGCCACAGTTCTGAGTGGCATTTCTCCAGATATTTTAGTTGAAAGTAAGTGAACTATAAGAAATCTGCCCTAGAATGCAGTGAGCGTAAAAGGAATTTAACAACCAGAGCAGCACAAAAAGAAGGATTCTCTCCTGCATCATTCAAACAGGTGCCCAAATATTTATATATGTGGCAAAAATGCATTACAATCATGTATATTTGGGGAAGTTTTGCACAAAAATTGTATAAGTTAAGTGAAGTGGCTATAGTGGATGAGTGAGTAAGGTCTGATCCCAATATTCATACTCCCAGCCTATCTGGGAAGGGAGGGAGGGAAGGATGGGGAGAAGGAAGGAAGGAAAGAAGGAAGGGGGAATGGGGAGAAGGAAGGAAGTATTATGGGAAGGAGAAGTAGAAGGGAAAGGGAAGGAGTGGACAGAGGAAGGAAGGAAGGAAGGAAGGAAGGAAGGAAGGAAGGAAGGAAGGAAGGAAGGAAGGAAGGGAGGGAGGAGGGAGGGAGGGAGGAGGGAAGGGAAGGAAAGGAAAGGAAAGGAAGGGACGGGGAGAAGGAAGGAAGGAATATGAGAAGGAGAAGGAAAAGGGAAGGCATGGACAGAGGGAAGAAAGGAAGAAGAGGGGAAGGGAAAGAGGTAACAAAGGGAAGGAAGGAAGGAAGGAAGGAAGGAAGGAAGAAGGAAGGAAGGAAGGAGGAAGGAAGGAAAGATAGATCGATAGATAGATAGATAGATAGATAGATAGATAGATAGATAGATAGATAGATAGATAGATAGATAGATAGGTAGATAGGTAGATAGGTAGATAAATAAGGCACTGTCTAATTCAGGCAGGGAGATCAGACCCAGATCTCTTTATTTCTTGTAGAGAGAGAAAAAAAGTTGGAAAGGGTGTCTGTCAGAGCTCAGAAAAAGGAGGAAAAAAATAACCATTTTCTGATAAACAAAATGTCTATTTTGTAGGAGACCTAATGAGTAGCAAAAAGGCAGAAAGAATCTGCTAGCACCTTTTCTAACTACCAAATTTTTATTAAAAGCCACATAAACCTTTGTGCGCTACAGCTGATGAAAGTTTAGGCCTTTTAATAAAATGTGTTGGCTGGGAAAGGTGCTATAAGACTCCTCGTAAAAATTTACAGACAGTTGGAGGTGTCCCAGAAAGCCAGAAGTGGACTTTAGCTTTAGTCATTGGCTCATCTTAAGAAGTAGCATATCTAGCTAGGAATTAGGCGTTCAATTTCTGATTTCAGGTGTTTAAAAGTCTAATCTTAGATCTTGGATATCTTTCATAAATTAAGAATGGTCATGCAATTTGGAGCCCCTACAACTGAGTTCCTTAGAATTCAGGGCAAACCAGCATTTTCTTGTCTCTGACTGAAATTATCTTTTATACCTTTTTTTTCCTTTTAAGCTGTGATCTGTAGTTTTACCAGTTCTACATTTTTACCTCCTTTGCACTGTATTTTTTTTTTTTTTTTTAGATTTTCCTTCTTTTCATAGTACACTTTGATTCTATTTATGTCCTGGGAAATTGAACTATCTCCCAAAGGATGGGAGGTAGATTTCCTTATGCAGGTATCTAAAGCTAGAGAACAGGATGGTGGGATTATAGAATTCCTTCCATTTTTATCTCCTTTTTCCTTTTTACATGCAAGTAAAGCTTTTTGGTTTTGTGTCTCTTAGGCCTCTTAGGGTCAGAGAGAAGATGGAAATACAGTCACCTAAGGTAAATGTGGTGGACACAGTGAATATCAAGCTTCTACTTCAAGTAGTAGATGAAACCAGAGGTGGGACTCTACCAGTTTGCACCTATTCTCTAGAACCAGTTATTAACATTCTAAGCAGTTTGGAGAACCGGTTGTTAGAAAAAATTACTGGCCTAATCCTGTAAGGAAGGCAGGAAGGAAACATTCTGATGTTGCTTACAGAAACTGCCTCTCCGTTAACCCTTATTACATTCTTGGCAAGACTAGACTTCCTGTCTTTCTGGAGTTTTTTCCCCTCCTTTGCTGTTACTTTGCTTGTGTCGAATGACCATACAAAGTTACAATGGCACTGAAAAAAAGTGACTTAATGACCATTTTTCACATTTATGACTGTTGCAGCATTCCTGCAGTCATGAGGTGCCAGGCGAGGAGATGCGTGCCTCGATGTGAGTGATATTGAGTTGGCCACACCCAGCCAATAACATGACCACCAAGCCACGCCCACCACCTAAGCCACACCCACAGAACCGGTTGTTAAAAATTTGAATCCCACCCCTGGATGGAACTAGTAGTGTTTCTCAACCTTGGGAATGTTAAGATCGGTGAACTTCAAATCCCAGAATTCCCCTGGCTGGGGAATTCTGGGACTTGGAGTCCATGCATTTTAAAGTTGTCAAGGATGAAAAACATTGATAGACCAGATCAATTCTGGGAAGGGAGTTTGAGGCCTTCAACCTTTTATTGTGCAGGTCTACCCTGTTGCTATAGTTGCATCTTTAAAAGTATTTTTAGGATAGCTCCCCCACTTTGCAATTGGGGAAATAGAATGCAAAATTTTATATTTAATGTCAACTGCTAACAACTAATTGATTGTACAAAATTTAGATTTTTTTTTTAGTCTGTAAAAATGGATGGAATTAAGTGTTAAAAACATACAACTATTTTCCCTAGACCAATCCTCATCAAGGCCATCACAGTGTATCTCCAAAAGATATATATCAGTTTGTGACAATGGTAAACGTCTGAAAATCAAATTCACAGAAAAACAAAACATGTTATGAAAAGGACATAAACCTTGAAAAATCTAAGTAACAAACCATAAGAATAAAGCAGGATATTTTGCAGTGGAAGTTTGTGCATGGACTACTCTATTCCACAGGAATAGGTAGCTCTTGAGTTATAACCACAGGTAAGACCAAAATTTGTGTTACTAAGCAAGACAGTTGTTAAGTGAATTTTGCTCCATTTTATGACCTTTCTTGCCACAATTGTTAAGTGAATGACTGATGTTGTTAAGTTAGTATCACAGCTATTAAGTAGCTTACCCATTGACTTATGTCCAGTTTAATGAAAAAATGGACTAGAACAGGGGTCGCCAACCTTTTGGACCTCAGGGACCACCAAACTCATAATTTTAGATCCCAGAGACCACTAACTGGTTCTGTGGGTGTGGCCTAATTTGTGGGTGTGGCTTGGTGGTCATATGACTGGCTGGACATGGCTTGTATGTAAATATTATAAATATTTATATAAATATTGAATTTTTTATAAAAAAGAGCAACTTTTACCCAAAATTAGGCAAAGCAGGCAGGCAGATTGAGTTGCTCACAGAATCACAGATTCATTCAGAAATGTATCTTTCTGCCATTGGCTAGCTCAGTCTGTCACATAAAATTTGCTTGCAAGTAAACACATAAAATTAACTCACAACACACCATATATGTAAATATTGATTTTTTTTATTGAAAAAGAGCAACTTTTACCCAAAATCAGGCAAAGTCGGCAGATTGAGTTGCTCACAGAATCATTCAGTGATCTATCTATCTGTCATCGGCTTGCTCAGTCTCTCAAATTTGCTTGCCGTGTGTCTGCACTGAATTTGCTTGCAAGCAAACCTTCAGTCCCAAGGGAGGTTCGGCTGTGCTTAGCTAGAAAGCAAGAAATCCAACCATTTCCTGCTTCCTAGCTAATATAAAGCTCCCAGCACAGCAGAACAGATGATGGTCAGAAAAAGGAAAAACAGATAGAATAGAATAGATTCTCCTGCTTGGAGCAATTTAGCAGGCAAGTTTACCAGGTAAGGAGTGAGTGGGCAGGGAAGGCCCTTGCGGGCCATGTGGGCAGCACAGCCTCGTGTTTCTGTGCAGCCTGGATTAATTGCTTTGTGTGGGTGCTCTGGGGGTGAGATTTTTCTGCAGTCCACCAAAATTTTCTCATGGCCCACTGGTTGGTGACTGCTGAAGTACAATATAGACTAGACTAGAGAAGAGAAAATAGACTAGAGAATAGAGTAGAACAGAACAGAAAATAGACTAGAGAATAGACTAAACTAGATGTCAGGATTCTGGCAGTTGCTCTAATTAAATCATGAACCTCAAGCCAAATTTCAGAACCTATAATGAATTTATTAGGAGCAAACATGTTGACAGAACCTGGTTAAAGCTGATTCTGAGACACGTAATCCACTATCACCCTTGACCCCGGTTTCCCCTCACCCCTTTGGGTGCATCATGATTCATATTCTCCAACGAAACATGTCCATAGCTGAGAGTCATCAATCATGTTCTCCAATGAGAGATTTGCGCAGCAGAAACTTCAGTGGCTTAGTTACAATCTCTGCAAGTTATGCATGGAATGCACTTTTGATTCCAAACTGCCGCACTGCTCTTCCAAACTCCTCCTTCCCCCTCCCGTTTTCTGTTGGCAACTATAAAATGGGCATAGAAACGTTTTATGAGTTGAGACTAGACTAGATAGAGTAGAGTAGAGTAGAGTAGAGTAGAGTAGAGTAGAGTAGAGTAGAGTAGAGTAGAATAGAATAGAATAGAATAGAATAGAATAGAATAGAATAGAATAGAATAGAATAGAATAGAATAGGAGCTGGAAGGGACCTTGGAGGTCTTCCAGTCCAACCCCCTGCCCAAGCAGGAGAATCTATTCTATTTCAGATAAGTGGCTGTCTCGTCTCTTTTTAAAAACCAGCAATGATGGAGCACCCACGATTTCTGAAGACTTTACTAGTTAGAAGGTTGCAAATGCTGATTCCATGATCCTAGGACACTGCAACTGTCATAAATACATGCCAGTTGCCAAGAATCCAAACTCTGATCATGCGATGGTAGTGGCCGTAAGTGTGAAAATAGGTCACAAGTCACTATTTTGGTTGTGTTCTAACTTCAAACGATCATTAAATGAATGGTAAATAGGTAAATAGGATTCCATTATCTGCAGTACAGTGGTGGGATTCAAAATTGATTACTACCGGTTCTGTGGGCGTGGCTTGGTGGGCGTGGCAGGGGAAGGATACTGTAAAATCCCCATTCCCTCCCCACCCCACTAACCTGCTTTCCAGCTCCGTTCTCCTGTGCAGGGCAACCAAAGAAGACCCAGCCGATCAGGTGGGACTCAATGCGAGGCGGAGAATAGATGGGGGCGGGGCCAGTCAGAGGTGGGATTTGGCGGTTCTCCGAACTACTCAAAATTTCCATACCGGTTTCTCCAGAACCAGTCAGAACCTGATGAATATCACCTCTGCTGTAGCATTTGGTTGACTATTTGCCTCTGGTTTTAAGGGAAATTGTATCACCTGTGAATTTATAACCTCTTTTAGAGGAGAAATGGATAAAATGCTGGCACCGTGCTCTTCTTTTTTTTTTAAAGCCTTGTGAGAAAGTTAACCTTAGTGTGATCTTCCATCCCTGCTCTTCTTGCAACATTTAAGTAATTCTGTAATAAAAATGGATTTTTAAAATTCCATTTAATGGAATAAAAATGTAATGCAGTACAAATAAAAATGTAATACAAGATAAATAAAAATGTAATAAAATTATAGGATACATAATGCAGTGAAAATGTAACACTATATAAAAATGTAATAAAATTATAAAATATATAATGCAGTGAAAAATGTAATACAGTATAAATAAAAATGTAATAAATATGCAATTTTCTCCAGAAGCTGGTAATGGAGGACACCGAATCACGGAAAGGATCTGAAGTGAACTGGAGATACAGTGTATTGTACTTCCTTTCATCACAGTCCTTTCGTAGACGATGAAAACATATGAATTGCATCCATATCTATATTTTTAAAGCGCCTCCCTCTTTTACCACCGTTGCATGCATGGATCTAGTAATTAAGGCACTAGGGTAGAAACCAGGAGGCTGTGAGTTCTAGTCCCACCTTAAACACAAAAGCCAGCTGGCTGACTTTCAGCCAATCAGAAGGAGATTTTGAGTTCTAGGCATAAAAGCCAACTGGGTGACTTTGGGTCAATCACCAGGAGACTGTAAGTTCTAGTCCTGCCTTAGGCACAAAAGCCAGCTGGGTGATGATTTTTGAACCAGTTACTAGGAGACCGTGAGTTCTAGTCCCACGTGAAAATTGGCAAGGGAACTTTGAGTCATCTCACAGGATTGTTTTTGTAGGGAAAATAGGACGAGGGAGGAAGGAGTATTACAAGGAATATTATAAAAATAAAAATAAAATCTAGAATCTAGATAAAGAAAATAAAGGGAAAAGGTACTGGTGGTGTATGCACAGCCACTATCCTAACCTTTTCACATCCCCTGGTCTTCAATTTGTCTCCCTCTAGCCTGACTCCCAATTTTCTACATAGATACCTTTGACCTTTAGTTGTGGTGCTTAGAAAATAGCAATAGAATTTAAACTTATATACTATTTCACAGTGCTTTATAGCCCCCTCTAAGCAGTTTACAGAGTCAGCATATTGCCGCCAACACAGAGGTTGTATTCAGAAGGTTCTGACCAGTTCTGGAGAACCAGTAGCGGAAATTTTGAGTAGTTCGGAGAACTGGCAAATGCTACCTCTGACTGGCCCCGCCCCCATCTATTCTCTGCCTCCCATTGAGTCCCAGCTGATCTGCTGGGTCTTCTTTGGTTGCCTTGCACCGGAGAACGGAGCTGGAAAGCAGGTTAGTGGGGTGGGGAGGGATTTTTCAGTAACCTTCCCCCAGGAGCAGGAAGGGAATGGAGATTTTACAGTATCCTTCTCCTGCCATGCCCACCAAGCCACGCCCACCAAGCCACGCCCATAGATTCAAAAACATTTGAATCCCACCACTGCCCCAACAATTTCGGTCCTCATTTTATCGACCTTGGAAGGATGGAAGGCTGATTCAACCTTGAGCCGGTCAGGATTGAACTCCTGGCAGTGGGCAGAATTCGCCCTGCATACGGCTCTAAATGCAGAAATCAAAATCAAAACTTTTTTTTAAAAAAAATGTTACCTAGCATCTTCCCCTCTTGGGCCATTTTTTTTCTGGTCTTCCCATAGGTGCTGCTCTTCGCCAATTTTTCCCCCCTGCGGGATAACCGTGGCATGCAACTTGATCCTGATGTCAGTTTGGATAGAACATTTTTTCCCCCCTGTTAGGGAAAAAAACAAATAGACGGGAATCTGGCAAGCTGCCAACCGTGCTTGGTGTTGTCAAACATTCTGGCAAGCTGTGTTTCTAATTTAGACTCCAGCAACATCTTTACTAGGAAAAGCAGAATCACGGGAACGAAAACTTTTGCTTCGCACATGGCAGCAAAGGAAAATGGCTTTTTAAGGCATCTGGAGATTATATGCTGCTGGAAGGGATGTTTAAGAGCCGGACACAGCCTCTCCAATGTAGCGGAAAGCTAGAGTCCTTTGCAAACTGCCAACTCACAGATCTAAGGATGCATCATGCAGGCGGTCTTTCTCCCATGAAACCACAACTTTCTCTGTCCCTTTCACCTCCTTGAGGGATCTAGGACAACTCGCTACAGCCAACTCAACAGGGCACAATTCAATGCTGTATTAATTATTTCAGTTCCATCTATTATTCGGGACCACGTTTTCGTCAAAATGATTGTAACTCTTGTATTTCTGGGTTGACTGTCTTTATTTTATTATTATTATTGGTCACGGTTCTGTTGAAATTAAAATTAACTTTCGTTATTGGTTGAATTGTTCTGCAGTGAGTTGGCCGTCACCAGTTGTCCCATTCCATGGTTATGAGCGAATTCTAGAATGAGGAGAAAAGTTACAATGAGGGGAAAAGGTTAAAATTTGGCCATACATAGCCCTCGACACCTGGAGAGCTAAAAGAGGAAGAAAATAGTCCTTCAACGCTTCCTATTTATGAAAATGAATAGGAATGAATGAAGACAAATAGTCCTGGACTTACAAATATTTGTGTAGTGACCATTCAAAGTTACAACAGAACTGAAAAAAGTAACTTGCGATCAGTCTTCACACATATACAACCATCATATCACTACGGTTGCATGATCAAACTTTGGATGCTTGGCACTGGCTTGTATTTATGATCATTGCAGCATTCCGGAATAATGTGATCACCATTGGCACCCAAGTGATCGACCTGATTTTATGACTTCTTTTTTGTAGCAGTCATTAAGCAAATATCACAGATACTTAAATGTATGGTATTCAGCTTTGTTCGGGTGTTTTCTCAGTCATTATAGGTGTGAGGATGAGATTCTGCCGAAACGTTGCTACAACGTTAAAAGCACAACTACAATGACGTGGGAAAATACCCAAACAAAGCTGAATGCCATACATGTAAGTACCCGCAAAAACTTAAGAATATATATGGCTACAACTTTAAAAGCACAACTACAATGACGTGGGAAAATACCCGAACAAAGCCGAATGCCATACATGTAAGTACCCGCGAAAACTTAAGCAAACACACACACACACACACACACACACACACACAAACATATATACATATATATATACATATATGTATATGGAAAGTTAACTCTGTTGTTCCTGATATTGTCTGTTCATGTTTTTTCCTTTGGACATTTGGACTCTCACCTTGTGGCCACAGGTGAGACAGAACATTTATATATATATGAAGGTCTTGCCGTGTTTGGGTGTTTTCCCATGTAAGATTGAGAGCATCTTGGCAACATTTCAGTGAGGTCCCACTCGCCATCTTCAGGCTGGTGCTTTCAGCTTCGTGCTTGTGCGAGGAAAGCGTGATCGGAGCTGCCGTCTCCTTATATATATACTGGTGGGGAGGTTGGCTGTGTTGTCATTTCTTGATTAGTTGATGGAGTTGATGTTTGCAGATTGACTGGCTTTCTCATAAGAACATGTGTGGCTGAGGTATTGGCTGTGTGTCTATCGGCCTCCTGTGTTATAGCGACCTGGGTAATGGGCTGTGTGATGACCTTCTGAGTTCTATTGTTGAGACATCCTGGGTCTTGTGCTGTAATCTCCTGGGTTGTAATGACCTGGGTGATGGGCTGTGTGATGACAATAGAACTCAGAAGGTCATCACACACACACACACACACACACACACACACAGCAAATTTTGAGCCTGGATGCAAAGTATATAAAAACCATTGGTACATTATCTGTGTCCATGTCTGTATCTGTATCTGTATCTATACCTATACCTCTATCATTTATCTCTCTCTCTCTCTCTCTCTATCATCATCCATCTCCATCTCCATCTCCATCTCCATCATCTACATCTACATCTACATCTACATCGATATCCAGGCAAGGGAGAAAGCAACAACAAGAGATAAGCCTCCTTTGACCAACATGACGGAAGTAAAAAAAACAGAACTAATTACGGATGGGAGGCAGTTGAGAGGGCCTACCATGCATGCAAGGGCTAAATTGATTAATGATATATAAAGACAAAGATCTCTGCAATGGTAGCTTAATACTCTGACAATGTCAGCAGAGGCTGATGAAAGCTTAGTAAGTACATTAAATGTAATTTTAAGTTCCGGAGATGGCAGGATGTCTGTTTCTTCTTTTACAAGTAGACCTGGAACTTGTATTTTTAGAATAGTTTGTAATCTCTCTCTCTCTCTCTCTCTCTCTCTCTCACACACACACACACACACACACACACATACACACCATCGAGCTACAAGTTTCTAAGAAAAGTGCCAATATTGCTGCTGATATATTTAGCCAGCTTTTGCATCCAGGCTCAACAATTGCGAAGTTTCTCGAACTCGACCATTTTGCCACACAAGTGGGATTGTAAATTGTATCAGCCTTTCCTATTTCACAAACATTATTTGTCCTATAATCCCCACTTATTCCCCCTGAGCGGGTCAGTATCCTGATTCCCCAAGGCAGATGTAGACTAAGGAACGGGAGGCTGAGAACTTTTTGCTTAAGACCTCCAACTGAGTTCACAAGACAGAAGGGATTTGGATCAAAAAGCTGGTTGTGTTTCTCAGCTTGATTTCTTTGTGGCTTTCAAGCAAACAAGAAAACAATTATCCCACCGGGAGGGGCAGGGGGAAATAACCATCAGGGCCTGGAAGTATGTGTGCTAACAGCTGGAAACCAGGAGAGGAGGTGCCAGAAACCACATCACTCTGTGGTAGCTGCTGATTCTAGCATGTCCTATTACAAGACATTAAATGTCAGCATGTAAATCAAAATCCCAACCAAGGAAACTGACTCCTATCCTATCGTTTCTTAAAAGCATCTCTCTCTCTCTCTCTCTCTCTCTCTCTCTCTGTGTGTGTGTGTGTGTGTGTGTGTGAATTAAAGGAAACCAAACTGATTAAGTGTTTCAGACACTTGCCCAAGGAGACAGCAGCCAAACTAGCAACATAAAACGCAAAAGTTTCTTACCTTGCCAGCCCTGTCTTGTCCCCTCTCCATCCATCTCTGCTAATGGTCAGTGTCTGGGGGATATAGCTGATCGCTCTGCACAGATGTGGGGCTATGGCGTTTGAAAAGTTGCATATGGGAGCTATTTAACCCAGAAGGCTACGAGTGATTAAAGAAAGGGAAAAAAAAGGGGAGAAACCCAAACTTTTCCACGGACAACATTCTTTGCAGAGAAGAGGGGAGGGCTGGGAGGCTGGAGCAAACCCAAGGAAGAAAAGGCTAGGATGGAAAGCAGAAATTACTCAAGGTGCCTGCGCGCACGTCTCTTTCTTTGTTCTTCTGAATGCAAGAGCTGTTGGGTTTGGGAATCTGCTTTCCTGGGTCAAACTTCAGCTGGTGAACCAGACGATGCAAAGAAGGCCTCAGTGGGGTCTGGACCAGGGATAGGCTTATGCTGCGGGGTTTGCAGGGGTTCGGGAGAGCTCCTAGCTAAGATTCTGTGCAGTTCAGAGAACCCTCAAATCCCACTCCTGGCTGGCTCTGCCCACCCTGCCCTTCACCTCCCAGGAGTCCCCACGTGGCCCGTTTTGGATGCAGGTAAGTGCAGGGCGCACGTGGAGGCTCAGGGAGAGCGAAAAATGTGCCCCCTGGAACTTTGGAAAGGCTGGAAATGGGCTCGTTTCTGGCTTCCAGAGAACCTCTGGAGCCCACAGAGGCCATTTTTGCCCTCCCGGAGGCTCGCGGAAAGCCCCCAGAGCCTGGGGAGGGCAAAAACGTCCCCGCGCCATGGTGCAGGAGGACAACTAGGCCACACCCACCATGGCCATGCTCAGCCAGCAACCGGGCAAAGAACCCTTTGCTGAAGTTTTCGAAGCCCACCCCTGGTCTGGACTTTGGGGAACAGTTGTTTTGCAAGTCCAGTGTCCTTTGAGGAAGGAGGCTTAGTAGACCTTGGCCGCCTTCCAGATTTCCATAATAAGTAGCAGGATTATTTTACACCCTGTCTTCTGAATGCTGGTATGGAAAGGCTCAGCCAGAGGCATGCTGGGTTCTTATATTCCATCGTTGCATGTAGCTTAGCGGTGCAGAAAAGAAATATTCCCAAAGATTGTGAGGAAGAATTTGCAGAAGACAAAACTCTTTGCAGAATTTGCAGAAGACAAAAATATGTGGAAGTTAAGGATACTATACTATACTATACATACATACATATTCATAAACATTTTGAATACAGTGTATTGTCAAGGTATATCATTTTCAGAAAAGCAAGGAAACAACAAAAAGGAATGTTAACATATATGCTAATAACAATAACAATAGTGTAACAGAATAGTTTTAACTATAACTATATTTCTCTTTATATTAGCTTATTTGTAATTCTGTTGATTATATTGGCATATCTATAATTATAAACCATCTTTATATTTAATTCATCCTTTCTTCATCTAATTTCTACCTCTTATCTCTAACAGCTTGTAAAATCTGTTCTATGTTAAGTAATATTCTGTCTTCTTTGTTCTTTATTTTTAGTGTCAGTCTATCCATCCCTGCAGTCTAATATTTTCTGAATTACATCCTCATGTGATGAAGTGTTCTCATTTTTCCAATATTGAGCAAATACAATCCTTGCTGCTGTCAATACCTGCAAAACTAGATATACAGGTGAAACTCGAAAAATTAGAATATTGTGCATTTGGGGTTTTCATGAGCTATAAGCCACAATCATCTCGATTATGACAAATCATGGCTTGAACTATCTTGCTTTGTATGTAATTAGTCTATCTCATATATTAGGTTCACCTTTTAAGTTGCATTACTGAAATAAATGAACTTTTGCACGATATTCTAATTTTTCGAGTTTCACCTGTACAGCCTTTTATCATAGCTCTCCCATATTATACCCAACAAAAATATTTCTGGTTTCAGATCTATATGTTGCTTGATCATCTTTTCCAACCACGTATGTATCCATCCCCTGCCATGCCCACCAAGCCACACCCACCAAGCCACGCCCACAGAACCGGTAGTTAAAAAAAATTGAATCCCACCATTGGTCCAGGCCTCTGTCTTTCTTTCATAGGCCTTTGCCCTGGGGCATTTAATGGTTTGAAATGGTGGTGGTTGAGGGGGATTGTGGTGCTGGGGTGCTCATTCCATCAAATGCATCAATTCCATCAATTGTAGCTAATGTTGAGGGATTAAGCTTGTAGAAATGGAACATCGGAAGCAGTGCTGCTCTGCCTTGGCAATTTTAAGATATGTGGACTTCAATTCCCAGAATTCCCTAGACAGCCTTGTCAGTTGGAGTCCGCATATCTTAGGCTCGGTTTTCAAAAAGTTGCCAATGTTGGAAGAAAAATCCAGTTCCAGTTCCAAGCAGGGAATAAAATTGAGGCTGCTTAGGAAAGAAAAGTCCATTTATTGATGAACAGAACCAACATACACACACATACACACACAGCCTGCAGTTCTGGGACAGTTGACAAAATGGAGTTGAGACTGGGTGGGTTTTTTTATACCTTCTTGATTCCTATGGGGTTGTGTAAGGGTCATGGCTGGCTCTATTGGCAAAAGGGGAAATGCAAATCCTTGGTGTTTGTCTAAGCTAATCTTGTCAAACTTTGGCTGTGCTAATTGTGTGCTTATCTGGAGTTTCTATCTGACCCAATCTTTCTGAAGGAATTACCAAATCTGAATTTCTAAAAGCTGACCTCCTCAGTTTCTGCTTGGGTTAGGGTGAATGGGGCTGGTTTCTGCCTCCCTTAAGAGGGGTTTTTTTTTCATTTCTCCTTTAGGGGAAATTTCTATCCTGCCTTTTTAACATTCCCCAACCCAAAATATTTCATTCCCTAGGAGGGCGGGTGGATGCTGACTTTCTGAACCAAGGCTGAAAGTGATCGGGGAAGCGATGGCTTTATACTTGAGGGAGCTGTGAAATTGGTTAGAGAAATTGATTAGAAGTTGGTTAGAGATCAGATATTAATAACTAGGTTTGGAAGATCTTGAAGAAAGCTCAGCAGGATTGAACTGGTCCATACAGGTAGTTCTCAACCTAGTATTCATTTGGTGACTGTTCAAAGTTGCAACAACACTGAAAAAAGTGACTTACGACTGTTTTTCATACTTACAACTATTGTAGCATCCTTGTCGTCATGTGATCAAAATGTGGATGCTTGGCAATTGTTTCATATTTAATGATGGTTGTGGTGTCCCAGAGTTGCATGATTGAGTTTTTAAATCTTCTGACAGATAAAGTCAATGGGGAAATCAGATTCACTTAATAACCATGTTACTAACTGAACAACTACAATGGCAAGAAAGGTCATAAAGTGGGGCAAAGTTCATTTAACAATAATCCATTTAGCAACATAAATGTTAGGCTCAGTTGTTTTAAATCAAAATATTTACAGACCCCTCACATCCCGGACATAAACTGTTTTAACTCCTTCCCTCAAAACGACACTATAGAGCACTGCACATGAGAACAACTAGACACAAGAGCAGTTTTTTCCCAAAAGCCATCACCCTGCTAAACAAATAATTCCCTCAACACTGTCCAACTATTTACAAAGTGTACACTATTATTACTGTTAATCTTCTCACCAATCCTTCTCACCCATCCCCTCACACTTGACTGTTTCCTAGTATGATTTGATTGTTGATAACAGATAACAGATAATCAGAGTTGGAAGGGACGTTGTAGGTCATCTAGTCCAACCCCCCGCCCAAGCAGGAGACGCAACAACATTTCTGGCAAATGGCAGTCCAATCTCTTCTTGAAAGTCTCAAGTGATGGCACTCTCACAACTTCTGAGGGTAACTTCTGTTCCATTGGTTGGTTGTTCTCACTGTCAGAAAGTTTCTCTTTATTTCTAGGTTGAATCTCTCCTTGTTCAGTTTCCATCCATTATTCCTTGTCTGGCCTTCAGGTGCTTTAGAAAAAAGCTCAACCGCTTCCTCCCTGTGGCAGCCCCTCAAATATTGGAAGACCTCTATCATGTGTCCCCTATTGTACCCTATGACTATCATTAAGTGTTGTACGTTATGCTTCTTGATTCTTAACGAATATATCTTTTTTTATGTATACTGACAGTATTTACACCAAGACAAATTCCTTTTGTGTCCAATCACACTTGGCCAATAAAGAATTCTTCTTCTTTCTTCTGCTACATAATCTAACATTAACAATTTACACACATTAACTCACCTGGCTGAATATATTCCAGGGGTGGGATGCAAATATTTTTACCTCTGGTTCTGTGGGCATGGCTAGGTGAGAGTGGCTGGGTGGATGTGGTCATGTGACTGGGGTGGGTGTGGCTTCTTCTCTTTTTTTGGCAGAACCCCCCCCCTCCAGTGCCCCTTTTTGCCCCCTGGGCCTCAGGGAAGTCTCCTGGGTGAAGCAATGAGACAGCAAGGGGGATGCGGGCACAGCTGATCGTTGGAACAGCTGATCATTGGGAGGAAAAAAGAAATACCGGTTCAGTTGAATCGGTAGCTGTTTTTTTTACTACCAGTTCGGCCGAATGGTAACATTTTTTACTACCAGTTCACCCGAACCAGGCCGAACCAGTAGAATACCACCACTGCTGAATTCACAAAACATATTAGGACAGTCCTCCCTAGATACAATGCAGTTTAATCTTAGCTAGGATCAGCATGTTGTGTGGATGCACTTGGAAGTCAAACTGAAGGGGTTAAGCACATTGGGTTCTTGTAGTTACTAGCAGAGGAGGCTGCTTGAGGCTTTTAATGTCTTTATCCAACATATATTTAGGAGATGCTTCGAGCAATTACCAGCACATGGATTTTTATTGGGTTGCACTAACCATAAAGAGGCCACAGGGATTCTACCCAAAAGTATGAGATTAATGTAGGAACTGGATACATCCATGTGTTATGGAACGGGATGAAAAGGGCCAGAGAAGGGGGATAAACAAAGCTGATGGGAAACTATTTCTTTGATTCATGTAGAGTGTGTGGAAAAAATTGGAGAAGGAGAAGAGAAAAATATGTGATGGATGGAAACGTTGCAAAAAAAAAAAAGAAGAAGAAGCAAAAACAGCCCATTGCTTTTTGCTCATGAGGGAAAGTGGAATCTTCTCCTCATAATTTACACCTTGTCTGCAAAGGGCCCAGAGCACCAGAGAAGTCGCAACAAAGATGAATAATAACGATAAAGGCAGGTGGCGTGAGATAAAATACGATCTGTGTGTAGGAGGCAAGAAGATGAGTTTGAGTCCACATGGAGACCACCTGGTTTCATTGTCGTTGAAAAGAAGCAGACCAAGATGGGAGGTTGGCCCTCAATACCACGTCCAGATGGGGAGACGTACGGGTTTCTGATTAAAAATGGGAAGGGCTGGCGTGTCACCTCAGCTTTTGGACCTCCTGGGGCAGCAGAAAAAAAGATTGAGAAGGCCTAGAAGGGAAGATGAATGGAGCAGGCTTCCTCAGTTCTGCCCTGATAATGCACAGGTGGCGCTTCTCCTATCTCTGCTGTAAGGCTGAGCATTGGATAAAATAATGCAATGTGTGAACCGACATGGGAAACCTTGTGGAAGGAGGTTCTTCACCCCCAGCGACTGGAGATGTGGAAATTTGGACTGAACAACTCCAACTTTAAAATTTCCAACCTGCCATTCAACTCTATGTCATTCTCTTTGGTTAGGTAATCATTCTTCTTCCGTTCCATCTTTATTCGCCTCTTTGTCCCACAAATGTAATGTATCTGGCTCTTACCGCTTCTTGCTTTTTAAAAAAACATCTTAGAAAGGTGGGCTGAGACTGGGAAAAGCTAGTTTCAGGATCTCAAGCAGCAGGGTTGGAAAAGAGGTGTGTGTGTGTGTGTGTGTGTGTTTGTGTGTGTGTGTGTGTGTCAAAAAAGAGTCAAGATGGTGAAAATTTGGTGCATTGGTTAAGGCACTGGCCTAGCAGCCAGAAGATTGTGAGTTCTAGTACTGCCTTAGGCATGAAAGCCAGCTGGGTGACTTTGCGTCAATCACAGGAGACTATGATTTCTAGTCCCACTTTAGGCAAGAAAGCTGGCTGCCTGATTTTGGGCCAATCACCAGGAGATTGTGAGTTCTAGTACTGCCTTAGGTATGAAATGATCAGGGCAGGACAAAAATCCAATAAATACATAAATAAAAATGAACATTGAAAAAGGGGTTGGGTTTTGATCGCGCAATTATGAACAACGTTATTTTTTGACTTCTTTACCCTGACCCCAACTCTCCTGCTAAGCAGCCATGAAGCTCCTAGGTCCGTGATGGCGAACCTATGGCACGCGTGCCACAGGTGGCACGCATAGCCATTTGTGCTGGCACACAAGCCACAGGCAAACTTACCTCACTGCACATGCATCCGCCTCACAGCTGATTTTTGGCCTGTTTGAGGCCTTTTTCGGCCCTCTAGAGGCTTGAGGAAAGGCTTTGCTGGCTGAAAAATATGCCCGTTTCATCACTTCCTGTATTTCCTGAAATACCGGAAGTGACGAAATGGCCCATTTTTCAGCTTGCAAAGATTGCAGATTTTTTTCTCAAGCCTCTGGGAGGCCGAAAAAGGCCTCAAATGGGCCAAAAATCAGCTGGGAGGTGCAGTGCAGGTAGGGGGGTTGGGGGGAATTGCGCATGCATGTGCAGGGGGCGGGGGGGGACACGCACATTGCCTTGTGGGTTCTGGCACATGAGCGCGCAAGCACAATTTTTGGCACAGGAGCCCCCAAAAGGTTAGCCACCACTGTCCTAGGTTGATTGTTCCTCATTTCTTATCCTAATCTACCTTGCAGGAACATTCTCTGCTACGGCATCCAACCTTTGGAATCCTCTCCTCAGTGTGACTGCAGAATCCCACATCAACCTGTAGATCACATCATGATGGATGTTAAACCGAGCGCATATACTGGTCTAATCATCTTATTTTTTAAAAAATCTAAACGATGCCGTGGTTCAGTGATTATATGGCCTAGATCAGGGGTGTCAAACTCAAGGCTCAAGGGCCGGATCTGGCTTGTGGGTGCTTAGATCTGGCCCATGGGATCATCCTGGAATCAGCGAAGGACCGACCTGCAGTGCTTCTGCCAATGAAAACAGAGCTCCGGAGCTCCATTTTCTCTGGAGGAGGGTTTCAGGAGGCCGTTGCAGTCGAAAATGGAGTTGGGGAGCCTGTTTTTGCTGACAGAGTGCTAGGGCCACTTCAGTGCTCCCAGACACAAGTGATATCATGCTGGCCATGCTCCCTGGCCACGCGCCCCCCCAGCTCCCCACCCCACCCCGATGTGGCCCTCAATGAAATCGAATTTGATGCCCCTGGCCTAGATGTAAGTATTTGAACATAGATGTTTTTAACATTTATATTTTATTGTGCTTTACAAGTGAAATGTTAATATATATTGCCAGTTGTCTATGGAGATTCTCAGTCATCCAGATCATGCTTGTCCCAAAAAAGTACCTTTTATATTGCTAGTCCACATATAGATAGATAGATGATAGATAGATAGATAGATAGATAGATAGATAGATAGATAGATAGATAGATAGATAGATATAGATGATATAGATTGTTAAGTTAGAGCAATGAGAGGCTGAACCAGAGCATGAGTGCAACAATACTTTATTATAACAATAAAGGGCTGACCGTGCTTGCCACGCCTGGAACTGGCTCGCAGCAATCAGCAACTGGTTGGACCCCGCAGCCTGCTTTTATAGCTGGCTGCTGGAGAGAACCAACCAATGAGGAAAGGGGGAAGAACGCCCACACAAAGTGAGTGGACCTGAGTGAGAACTCCTAGAGTCCTCAGGACATAACACCCCTTCCCCCAGATGCGAACATGCATAGTCCTTGAGGTAGACGGGGGTTTGTGTTGGCGCCCGGAACGGCGCAGCTCGGGAACATTGTCTGTCCATTCAGAATCAGTCTGTGACGGTTGTGCCGGCAGAGTGTCGCCAACGCGCTCTCCGGATTGGGCACCCTCGGAACTCACAGGGTTGGTTACTGGGGTTGAGCTCCCGTGGGCTGGATCAGGCTGGTCAACTCTCTGGGCGCTGTTGTCCGAGTTCGGGCTGACCGGAACGACTGTTGGTGCGGACTGGTCGTTGGGTGCGATGTGGCTGAGAGGCAGATGAGGCGGTTCCCTTCGTCTGGTGACTCTGGATTCCTGCTGGCAAGGGTGCTGAGGCGCTCCGCAGTTGGTCTATGTGTCTCCTCCAGATGCGACCATCCTCCAGCCTGACCCTATACGATCTCGGCCCGGTGATGGCGATGACCTCGCCTGGAATCCATAGTGGGTCCCCAGCGAAATTCCTCGCGAATACTGGCTCCTGTAACATAAAATGTCTAACCCCAAGTGGAAGCGAGGGGAGAGTCAGGGCAGTATTGTGGGTGAAGTCTGTCCAATACAGTCCTCAGGCGCCTGCCCATCAGGAGCTCCGCTGGGGACTTATTGGTGACTGAACAGGGGTTGAGTGCTGGTTCATCAGGAACCGCGAGAGTTTGTGGTGCCAGTCATCCCTGCTGAACCTGGCGAGGGCTTCTTTAGTGGTCCTGACGGCTCTTTCAGCCAACCCATTACTGGCAGGGTGAAATGGGGCTGTGAAAATGTGGCGGATGCCCAGGTTGGCAGCAAAACGGCTGAACTCTATTGATGCGAACTGTGGGCCATTATCGGAGACAATGGAGTCGGGTAGTCCGTGCGTAACTAACAGGCGCGTTAACACGTTGGTGATTGCTAGTGTGGTGGTCGTGGATAGCTGTGCTACATCAATCCATTTGGAATAAGCGTCCACGACCACTAGGAACATCTTCCCATGCAAGGGGCCGGCCAGATCGATATGGATTCTAGACCAAGGGCGCTGGCGCTCCCATCTGGTAGGGGTGGCAATGGGGGAGCAGGACGGGATTCCTGACAGATGTTGCAGGAACTTACCCAATTGACAATGTCCTCGTCTAGACCCGGCCACCACACGTAGCTGCGTGCTAATGCCTTCATTCTCACGATGCCAGGGTGTCCCTCGTGCAACGCCTCCAGGACTCGGGTACTCAGCGAGGTCGGAATGACCACTCGAGTGCCCCATAGTAGACAACCCTGCAAACTGACAGCTCCTGCATGCGAGTCTTAAAGGGTGTGAATTTGTTATCAACGTTGCCACCCGGCCACCCCCTCCTCACCCAGTCGAGCACCTGGGCGAGCGTTAGGTCTGCCTTGGTTTTAGCGGCGATGTCAAGGACGGTGATGGGCAGGTCCAACTGGGTGATCTCGAAAATGGCGTTGACAGGAGCGGGGTCTTCAGCCGGAGCGGGTAAGGGGCAGCGACTGAGAGCGTCGGCGTGGGACAGTGTTTTGCCCGGGCGGTGAATAAGTTTGTAGGAGTAGGCCGCTAGGAAGAGTGTCCACCTTGTCATCCTAGGGGAAAGGACCTGAGGGGTCTGTTTGTCCCGGCCAGTAGGCCCAGGAGGGGCTTATGGTCCGTAACCAGTTCGAAAAAATGGCCAAAAAGGAATTCGTGAAACTTTTTCACGGCCGCAACAGCTGCTAGGGCTTCCTTGTCGATCTGGCTGTAATTGCGCCCCGTGGCCGAGAGCGTCCTTGAGAAAAAGGCGATGGGAGCCTCGGCGCCATTGGGAAGTCTGTGACTAAGGACCGCCCCAATTCCAAAAGGGGATGCGTCTGCTGCCAGTACTAAAGGAAGGTTAGGGTCGAATTGGATAAGCACCGCCTCTGACGTGAGTAGTGATTTGACGGCGTTAAACGCCTGGTCTTCTTTGTGCCCCCAGTGCCACGGTGACTTTTTGTCCAGTAATCTGTGTAGGGTTCGGCTCCTGAGGCTTTATGGGGCAAGAAGGATGCGTAAAAGTTCAGCAGCCCCAAGAAAGCTTGTAGCTCCGTTTTGGAGGTTGGAGTGGGAGCCTTGTGGATTGCCCTAACCTTGGACTCCAGGGGTGAATGCCAGAGGCGTCAATTTTATAACCCAGAAAGTCCACCTGTCTAGTGGCAATGGCACATTTTTCTTTTTTTAACTTGAGGCCATGCTGTCTGAACCTCTCTAACACTGCTCGCACTCTCTGGAAGAGTTGGGGTCTGTCCCTGGCCGAGACCAAGATGTCGTCCGAGTAGGGTACTACACCAGGGAGGCCCTGTAAAACCGCCCATGAGGGATTGAAAAATACCTGGGGCAACACTTACGCCAAATTGGAGACGCTTGCATCGGAAGGCACCCCTGTGAGTGACGATGGTCTGAAGTTCCGCTGTTTGGTTATCAACAGGGAACTGCTGATATGCTTGAGACATGTCCAATTTAGCAAAAATACTGCCCGGCTCGAATGTGTGTAATAAGTGCTGAATGACGGGCACAGGGTAGGCGCTAACTTGTAAATATTTATTGATTGTTGTCTTGTAGTCCAAGCAAATTCTCAGGCTACCATCTTTTTTTGAGGGGTGTGACAATGGGCGCTCTCCCACTTGGCGAAATCTGTTGGCTCAATGACCCTTGTTTTAATAGTTTATCCAATTCAGCGCTAGTTTTGGCCGAATAGCAAATGGGACTCTACGCGGTTTTAGTCTGATTGGGACTGCCTGGGGTCAACTGCGAATGAGATGGGGGTTCCATTATAACACCCCAGCTCCTCACTGAACACATCTGCGTAATCAGTGAATAAGGAGTCAGTGTCTAAGGTTGTGACAGCATGGACTCCTGTTAGCCCTAGGCCGAGGTGGGGAAACCAATCGAGCCCCAATAAGGTGGGTAGATTGCCGTTAACTACCACTAGAGGTAGGTGACCTTTAAAAGTTCTAAAACTGACAAAGAACTTGCCTCTGCCGATCACAGGAATGGTCTTCCCCTGGTAGTCCTTCAGGCCGAACTGGCATCTTTGAAGCCGGGTAGTAGATAGGCTGGGGTGGAGTCTCTTGAGGGTGTTCCACGAAATTATTGAGAGCGCTGACCCTGTGTCAACCTCCATGTGGCACGGTTTACCTTCTAGGGAAACGGAGAGAGAAATTTTACTAACAGTGTGGCAAGTACGCTTGGCAAGGCGGTGCGTGCGACAGTTTAATACTTGCCTCTGTGGTCCCGAGTGCGAGGGAGGGAGTCTGTGTGCAGCGCTTTGGGGTTTGGCAGACTTCTCGCGATGTGCCCCTTTATGGCAGTTGTTGCAGGTGGCTCCTTTAAACTTGCAGGTGGCCCTTTGATGCGATCCCCCACAGGCTAGGCACAATGTGATGTGCTTGGGTGGACCGGTGTTTTCTTGTTTGGCCCCTACCTGCGGCCGTCTGTCGTTGGCGAGGCGGTGGACGTCGTTTCATCATTGAGGGTTTCCTCTGCTACCACCTCCTCGGAGTGGACTGGGAACGATGCCAGCTTGGCACTTGGGCCCTGTATTTCGGTGGCTGAGTTCGTGCCAGCTCGGCTGCCAGGGCCTCCTCGACCGCTTGTGCGAGGTTGAGGTCTTTTTGCTAGAAGGCGCTCTGTAGGTTGAGGTCCTTGACCCCACAAACTAATTGATCGAGGAGCATGTCCTCCAGGTATGTTCCAAACCCGCAGTGCAGAGCTGCTGTTCTGAGGGCGGCCATATATTGATTGATGGTCTCCTTACTCGATTGCTTCCTCATACGGAAAGTGAACCTCCTGGCGATCTTTGAAGGCCTGGGAGCGTAGTGGTTAGTGAGGATCTCAAGCAACTCGGACCACGGAACGTTTTCAACTCTCTTGGAGCTACGAGTGCTGGGCAGTATCGTAAACGGTGGCTCCGCAGTAGATTAGGAAATAGGATTTTTCCAATGCTCTCCCGCATCCGCCAGGCCGACCGCATCGATGTAATGATTGAAGCGGTTCTTATACGATTCCCACTTCTCTCGTCTGGTTTGAACGCCGGAATACTGGGTTGGAACTCATGGTGCTGGAAACTGCTGGGCTACCATGGAAAAATCTCTCTGGGACAACGGGGCGCCGGGTTGCAAGTGATATCAGCTCTGGAGAGGTTTTTTTGCTATCCTCTTTCTCTCTGGGTTAACCACGTTGGCTGTTAGCCGTTGGAGGTGTCTAGATTCGCGCCAGTGTGGGCGTTAGTGACTTACTACAGCGCTGTGCTGTGTCTCTTTGGTTTGAAATTCAAATGACACCCGCTTGAATTTCGCGCCTTAACACTGAGCGGCTGCGCTCGCAGCGCTTCACTTTCCCTGTAGCTGGGCTAACAAGCGGCTACAGACGCTTTCTAACTTTCGAACCAGACCGCTTTCTGGCTGCGGATCAGCGTCGCTTTCTTCGCCTGCTGACCGCTTTCTGTCGGCAGATCAGCTTGCTCTTTTTGTTCGCCGTTTTGTTGGCTGACCGCTCTCTCTGGCTGCAGATCAGCTGCTTTCTTCATCGCCGGCCGATCGCCTCTGGGCTGCGGATCGGTGGCTAGTGACTCAGCGGTTGCATGGTGCTTCTGGTAGCCATCCCAGCCTCACGCCAGTGTTAAGTTAGAGCAATGAGAGGCTGAACCAGAGCATGAGTGCAACAATACTTTTATTATAACAATAAAGGGCTGACCGTGCTTGCCACGCCTGGAACTGGCTCGCAGCAATCAGCAACTGGCTTGGACCCCGCAGCCTGCTTTTATAGCTGGCTGCTGGAGAGAACCAACCAATGAGGAAAGGGGGAAGAACGCCCACACAAAGTGAGTGGGACCTGAGTGAGAACTCCTAGAGTCCTCAGGACATAACATAGATGATAGATAGATAGATAGATAGATAGATAGATAGATAGATAGATAGATAGATAGATAGATAGATATAGATGATAAATAGATAGATAGATAGATAGATAGATAGATAGATAGATAGATAGATAGATAGATAGATAGATAGATAGATAGATAGATAGATAGATAGATATAGATGATAGATGATAGATAGATAGATAGATAGATAGATAGATAGATAGATAGACAGACAGACAGATAATAAAATCAGGAGGTCCATGTATGCTGCACAATGCTACTTGAAGGGAAGATAAGATCTTAGTAAAAGAAATATAGATTATGTAGAAGTATTTGCAAGACCGTGCAGGAAGCCATTCATAATCAAGATCTAATTAATCCACAGCTTTTAATGACCAGCTATCCATCCTGCTCCTTTTCATTCCTGCTTTAGAGCTTGTGATCCTTCAGGGAGAACGTACATGAGATTCCTGCTCCATCCAAATCCGGATTCCGTTCCATTACAAGCAAAGTCTTTTCTTGTGGCTACATCCTCAGGAATGCCTACCATGGGGAAGCCCACCCATCTTGTTGTGAAAAATAGCAGAAATGTTTTTTTCCAAAGAGTGGCCGTCTTAGTGGTAAAACACTGCGTACCCACGATATTATCCCCCTTAATTCGAGTCAGCTACAGCACGCATCCAATGTGTGCTTCTTCTATAGTCCGTTAAGCTATATCTGCCAATGCTTCTGATTTAGCTCGACTGTCATGCTTTACGTAGGTCATTCCCCTTGGATAATCCATCTCAGTCATACCTGAGTAGCATCTTAGTCCTTGCTGACGTTGCAATAGAAATGGGTACAGACCAAAAGCAAAAACAGAAGTGTCACCACCATCTGGGAACCACTTGAAGGCAGCTTGAAGGCAGCTGGGGTCCCTTGTTAATAGGAAACTCTGTGGCTGTGAGAAGGACAGAGCACTCTTAATCATTTCCGACTGTTCCTCTACTTTACAACGACTCGTTGTAAAGAATGAGTGATGCTTTGACTCTGCTTCAGAACTGCAACTACCACTTGGAGATGTCAGATTTGAGGCCTCTTCCAGAAGTTAAGTGTCTGGAAGATCCTTTTTTGAGGAAGGACCTGGACAGAGGAGGACGAGCAGTAATCGTGGCCAACAAGGAGACATCTCGAGGGAGAATGTGCAGTGACCTCACCCCTTTCCTAAGAGGTCTGTATGGGGTGTGCCTAAGCTCACCAACGTGCCTACTGTCCCTGTCCTATTGTTTCTTTTATTTTTTCTTATATGTACCCATTTCATGTATTCATAACTATGTATATACTTATATATATTATCTTGTAAGTGATTGACACATCAAAATAAATAAATAAATAAAAATAAATAAATGAGACAGGGCAAACCAGTGTTTGGAAGGGGGTTGTTGAGATGAAGATGGTGGAGAGCTTTATTTCACTGAAATAATAGAAAATACTCGTAGCTTGGGTTTTAGATTTTAAATACAGATTAAGAGAGTTGGAAAGGAACTTGTAGGTCATTTAGTCCAACCCTCACCCAAGCAGGAGACCCTACACCATTTCTGACAGATGGCAGTCCTATCTCTTCTTGAAAGCCTCCAGGGATGAAGCTCCCACAACTTCTGAAGGCAACTTCTGTCCCATTGGTTGTTCTCACTGTCAGAAAGTTTCTCCTTATTTCCAGGTTAACTCTCTCCTTGTTCAGTTTCCATTCATTATTCCTTGTCTGGCCTTCAGGTGCTTTGGAAAATAGCTTGACCCCTCCACTCTGTGACAGCCCCTCAAATATTGGAAGACAGTTATCATGTCTCCCCTGGTCCTTCTCTTCCCTAGACTAGCCATGCCCAGTTCCTGCAACTGTTCATCGTTTGTTTTAGCCTCCAGTCCCCTCATCATCTTGGTTACTTTTCTCTGAACTCTTTATAGAGTCTCAACATCTTTTTTATAGTGTGGTGACCAAAACTATCTTGCAAGTAGAAGAGGACAAGAAAATCCTGCTGATCATGTGACCTAGTGTGGTAATGACACTTTCAGAAATTAAATTGAAACAAGTTTGGAGGGCAAACCTACTGCTTTATTTCAATTTCCAGCACTGTGTCATGCTGTTCTTATACTAAATACTAGTTTGATACCCGTGCTTTGCTATGAAACTGTGTGATCAGGCTTAGTTTTTGAAGAGGAAAATAAGGGGGCGGGGGGAATTCCGCCTCTGCCTACCAGCATCCATCAGTATTCATCTGGCAAGCATCCTGTCAGTGTGTGAGAGAGTGGAGGGCTGTTTGGAAACTGAAACATTAGTTGCTGTGTGAGCAAGAAGGAGACAGCAAGGAGCCTGGGAGTGGCTTAGCTCAACTGTTCTGTACTAAAGCTGCTTGGTGCTGTGAAACTAACACCAAAAGTCTTCTCCTCTGCTTGTGTTTTGCATTTGGAACAGATTTCTTTTCAGGTGGCGAGGGGGAGTAGAGCTCCTTAGCATCAGAGGGTGTTAATAATAATATAGGAAACACTAGTGCTCTGATGGTCATTTTGAAAAATCCTTTCTTAGCGAGCACTTAGAAGCCAAGAGGAACATATGTGACAAATTTCAAGTTTGTAGGCTTTACGGTTCTGGAAATTTTGTGATGACGCGTGAGTGGTATTTCACTTTTATATATATAGATAAGTAGATCTCAACTTACAACCATTCATTTAGGACCACCCAAAGTTACAACAGCACTGAAAAAAAGTCTTAAGACTTATGTTTTTCACACTTTTGGCTGCTGCAACCTCCCTTGTCTTCTTTAGACAGCAACCTCCCTAAATCTTCTTTAGACAGCCTTAAGCAATGGAAAAAGACTGGCCACAGCATTGTTCATACAAGGAGGGTATTGGAGGGAAGAGACGAGGGGTGGGATTCTACCAGTTTGCACCTATTCGCTGGAACCAGTTGTTAACATTCTAAGTAGTTTGGAGAACTGGTTGTTAGAAGAAATTACTGGCCTAATCCTGTACGGAAGGCAGGAAGGAAACATTCTGGTGTTGCTTACAGAAACTGCCTCTCTGTTAACCCTTATTACATTCTTGGCAGGACTAGACTTCCTGTCTCAGGAATGTCTCTGGAGGTTTTGCCCCCTCCTTTGAAGATACTTTGCTTGTGTGGAGTGACCATTCAAAGTTACAATGGCACTGAAAAAAGTGACTTATGACCATTTTTCACACTTACGGCTGTTGCAGCATCCCCACAGTCATGAGAGGCCAGGTGAGGAGATGCGTGCCTCGATGTGAGTGATATTGAGTTGGCCACACCCATCCAATAACATGACCGCCAAGCCACGCCCACCAACTAAGCCACACCCATAGAACTGGTTGTTAAAAAATTTGAAACCCACCCCTGGAAGAGACACATAGCAAATTGAACCCCATCCTCGTAAGGAGCTCCTGGTTCCTCAGTTTAGAGACATTCTGGAAATGACAACATGTCAAATTGTGGTTTTGCAAAGGAATGTCGTTGTGGACACAAAATAGCCTCCCAGAAGTGTGGTGTCAGCCACAGGAATTTGTTCCTGAGCCCACGTGGCTGCCTCCACCAAGGACATGGAGAATGCTGATCCCAGCTTTTTGCAAACTGCCAAATGTTCTGGATGTTTCTTGGCCTGAGAGTGGCATGACAAGGGGCAAATAGAGGAAGGAAGCCAGGTTGAGGGCAAAAGACAGAACAAATGAGTTGCCGGTATTTTAATAAGGCATATGATATAGTGTAGAATGGAGACTTTAAAAGGTTAAGAAGACAACATGATGCGCTTGTATCACTGTTTTTCGACCTCGGCAACTTTTAAGATGCGTGGACTTCAACTCCCAGCATGGCTGGCTGGGGAATTCTGGGAGTTGAAGTCCACAGGTCTTAAAGTTGCTAAGGTTGAAAAACGCAAGCTATATCAATAGAGTTTAAAATTGTTCAGGCAATAGCCTTCCCCATAACATTCCGTGATTGCGAAAACAAACTTGGAATCAGCAGGTTAGAAAGAATATCAACAAATTTCAACTGCCCAGAGCCGTTTGTGAGGGAAACGTAAAAAGTTTGATATATAAATAATTCCGATCCTTGATGCTGGGGAAGACTTTTCATAGCCAACGCTGCTGCCCCACAACAATTATAGATGATAGAACAGAGTATAGAAAAAACCAATCCAGAATTTTCATTCAAGATAGGGAGGAACAGAGTCCAATTATCATATTTTGCATAATTAGGGCAACAATCGGAAACCTGACATCATCATGTGGAGAGCTAGTTCCATTTAGTATAGTCACTAACAGCAACTTGATGGCGCTCACTCATTTACTCAATAGTATGGAATGTACTTGGAGTATGCTCAATACTTGGAATTGGAAGACGCCAATGTCAAGTCACTCAATGCAGGTGTTCAATTAATACATTCTAGACCGATGACAATCCATATAAGAAGATCTGTGTGGAACAAGTTGGAAAATGCCATCTCACACTAGTCCAACTAAAATGGACTCTACTGTCGGTCCTAAAGTTGGGAACAGAGGTGATGATATGAGGACCTGTCTCATTTCCAATAGCTACCAAACCATTTTTGTGTGATGGATAGAGGAACTAGAAGATAATATAAGGCCTATAATAACATCCCTCTCTATGTCTTTAGCAGAGCTCATTGGAGAATACACAGAGAATACCATGACCCAGTCAACGTACATCTCCAGTTGATCAATAGAAGAACGCAACAAGCATTGTCCAATCAATGTGTGGTTCTCTGAACTTCTACGCAAGGCAAACAAATAAATTGCCATCCATCTCCCATAAGGTCAGTAGCTGTTTTTTTTTTATATCTGTTTAGTCACTTGTCAGAACAAACAAACAAACTGAAATGTTACACAATGAGAAGCTTTCTACGTGCAAAGACATTGTTCTGTGGCATTTAATATGCTCTGCGAAGAATAAATATATGGAGGGGTGGACTTCAAACATTTTAGCAAAGGGTTCTCTGCTCAGTTGCTGGGTGGCCGTGACCATGAGGGGCGTGGCCTAGTTGGCCTCCTGCACCACAGCAGGATGGGGGGGGAGCTTTTTTGCCCTCCCCAGGCTCCAGAGGCTTTCTTTGAGCCTCCGGGAAAGCAAAAATGGCCTCCCCCGGGCTCCGGAGGCTCTCTGGAAGCCAAAAACGGGGCCATTTCCATTCTTCCCGAATTCTGGGAGGCCCGTATTTACCCTCCACATGTGCCCTGCACTTACCTGCATCCAAAACGGGCCGCGTGGGGACACCTGAGTCGTGTTCCTGGTTCCTATAGTCTGCATTTTTTTCCCCTCTGGAACTCCATCCTACTCCCACACCATTCAAAGGGTGTCCATCCCAAATTGTATAGCTAAAAGTCTGTAGAGATTCTCCATCATCCAGGTCTTGGTTGTGCCAAAGGTGCTTTTTCAGGGGAGTGTGAGTTGTAGTCCCACCTCACGCATGAAAGCCAGCTGGGTGACTTTGGGCCAATCACCAGGAAACAGAGAGTTCTAGTCCCGCCTTAGGCATGACAACCAGCTGGGTGACTTTTGGGCCAATCACCAGGAAACAGTGAGTTCTAGTCCCACCTTAGGCATGACAACCAGCTGTTTTACCAGGACTCAGTGAATTGTAGCCCTGTTTTAGGTATGGAAGCCAGCTGGGTGTCTTTGAGCCAATCACCAGGAGACTGTGAGTTCTAGTCTTGCCATAGCTGTGAAAGCCAGTTGGGTGACTTCTGGGCCAGTTACTCTCTCTCAGAGAACCCACTTCACAGGGTTGTTGTTGTGAGAAAATAGGAGGAGGAAGGAATATTAGGTATGTTCATTGCTTTAACTTATTTATGAAAATAAAAGCAGGATGAATGTAAGTAAATGAATAATTAAAAACATTTAAAATACTTTATATGGATATAAATGTGTATATCTTTTTAAAAACTCATACTATTTTTGGAATTGCAAAAATGCTGCACAGAACAGGGATCAGTTATTAAATAGGTGACAAAATATGTACTAACCAATAAGCCATTCTATCAGTGGATTTTCTGCTATTGAAGCCACAAGATACTAAATATTTGCTAATATCTTCTTGTCCTTTTACAGCTTGGGCTGGATCTGAAAACTCTACCTCTATTTTAGAAGTAATATTATTGTTTGGTTAGCCAAATGAGGGTGTTTCCTGTCACCTTTACTCATTGTATTTGCTACAGTATAGAAGAACAGTGTGCAAAATTAGTGTTATACTACAGACAAACAATGTCAATCGGAACAATGAACCATTAGCGACCAATTTAAATGCACGAATGGCATCCGTGGAGAAAATGTCAGTCACTTTGGGAAAGAGATTGCTTGGCAGTCTCCGAGCTAAGCTTTTATATTTAGATGTCAGGGCTCTGCGTAGAGGTAGGAGTTAACATCTCACTCTGTCAACATTTTCATAATTTCACATTTCAGCACATAAAGCTGCAAAGTGCAGTTTCTTGACAATTCTGGGTCAAGTGAACAGGCTGGTCAGCAGTTTAGTTCCAGGACTGATGCGAAACTGAGCTAGCTTAAGTACCTGTCTTATGTAACCAAAGGTTGGGAGGGCTTTTAAGGTGTAGCTGTGGCTGCATCTTGACACTGGATACTCTGTAAGATGGACCTCCAGACTCCCTCTGAGCATATCCAGTGAGGAGAGGAGAGGTTGCTACCCTGTCTTATTATATTTTTGCCACCAAAAAAGGCACTAGGTCTTATTTTCAGGGGGGATGCCATCTACTGACTCACCTCACTTGCATGCATCGCCCCTGGCTTCCTTTTTTGCTGTCAGAGGCCTTCAGGAACCTCTTCTGCAGCCTCCATGGCCAGCAAGGCTTTCCTGAAGGCCCCTGCAGCTGATAACAGAGCTCCAGCTGCCGAAGAAATGGGCCGGCAAGGCAGGAGTTGGGGTGTGCGAGGCCTGACTGCAACTGTCCAAAGGTAAGGAGTAGGGCAGCTCCACCCCCACATCCCCATCCTAGCTTAATTTTTACCTGTGCACCCTGGAGTGGATGGGGTCTTAATTAGGGTTTATTTTGGGGGTAGGGATTATATTAGGTGCATGTGTAAAAATCAAGCTAGGACTTACTTTCAGAGTAGGTCGTATTTTTGGGAAAAACACAGTAGATTAATTCTCATTAATCTCTTAGCACTAGATTATGCTCAGAATAGGGCAACTCGCCACAGCCAATTCACCATGGCCAGCTCACCACAGGACAACTCGCCGTGGGAAAATTTAACAAATCAATTCAATTATTTAAAATAAATAAAAATATTTTAATTTTTGCCATTCACATTTCATTCTGTTCCCCCTTTTGCATCCTTTTTTTAACAATGATATTATCCCACCATTTCTTTGACATTAGTGTAACCTTTGTCCTGCAGCCAATTATCCCACAGTAAACTGGCCATGGCAACTTGGCCATAGTGAATTGGCCGCAGCGAATTGTCATCGGTCCGATTATGCTCTAGCACAAGGTTTCTCATCCTTTTAAGATGCGTGGACTTCAGCTCCCAGAATTCCCCAGTCAGCATGCTCTGGCAGGTGTTCCTGTTGTATTAACAAATCAGTGGATGGTGCTGTAGCTTACTAATGCTGACATCACATTTTCCAGTTTTGTACCATAAGGAAGGCTGAGAGCTGAAGAATTGGTGTTTTTGAATTGTGTTGTTGGAGAAGACTCTTGAGAGTCCTTGGGTTACAAGGAGATCCAATCAGTCAATCCTAAAGAAATTCCTCCCGGGCTCTTCTTTGGAAGGACGGTTCCTGCAGCTGAGGCTCAAATCCTTTCGCCATCTAATGAGAAGAGAGGACTCCTTGGGGAAGATCCTGATGTTGGGAAAGAAGGAAGGCAAAAGGAGAAGGAGGATGGCAGAGGTTGAGATGGTTAGCTAGGGTCATCGACCCAATGAACGTGATTTTGGCCAAATTCCAGGAGACAATGGAGGACAGTGGGGGGCCCTGGTGTGTTATGGTCCACGGGGTCACGAAGAATCAGCCACGACTTAGGAACTGAATAATAACAACACAAATACATGAATGAATAAATAAATAAAGAATAAACCTGCTTTTCTAACAAAATAAGAACATAAGATGGATACAAATCAGACCCGTGCTTTTATTTGAGACACAGATGACCAAGATCAAATTATTACATTTCATTATGAGAAGATCCAACTCTCTGGAGAGGACTTGGATGGTGGGAAGACTGGAAGGAAAGAGAAGAAGAAGACAACCAGTGGCAGATTGGATTTTTTTATTAGTACCATGACAATGAGTGCGCTGCTGGAAGACCTGAAAAGCCAGGTTGGCAACCAATCATCATGAAAAAAAACAAACTCATGGCTATGTGGTTGCTCAGAGTCATCCCCAACTTAATGGGACATAATAAAGAGCCAGTTTGGTTCAGGGGTCAAGGCATTGAGGGGGGAAAGCAGGAGATCATGAGTTCTAGTCCCATCTTAGCCATGAAAGCCAGCTGGGTGACTTTGGGCCAGTCACTCTTCCTCAGCCCAAACTACTCTCACCAGGTGGCTGTTGAGGGGAAAATAAGGGGAGACAGGTGTGTTGGATACGTCACCTTGAGTTATTTATTTTCTTGATTACATTTTACGCCGTCCGAGACTTTTGATAATAGCAAATATTAATAAAGGATGCACAAAAATAAATAAATAAATAAAATAATCAGCCAATCAATCATTTTATTACGGTTTATTTTCCAGGATATATATTCTCTCTCTTTCTCTCTCTCTCTCAACCTCCCTCCCCCCTCTTTCTCTCTCTTTCACTCTCTCTCTCTGTCTCTCTCTCTCCTTTCTCTCTCTCTTTCTCTCTCTCTCTCTCTCTCTCTCTCACTCGCTCCCTCCCTCTCCCTCTCTCCCTCTCTCTTTCACTCTCTCTCCCTCTCTTCCTCCTTCCCCTAATCTCTCTCCCGCCCTCTCTTCCTCCCTCCCTCCCTCCCTCCCCCTCTCTCTTCCTCTCTCCCTCCTCCCTCTCCCTCTCTATCTCTTCCTCCCTCGCTCCCTCTCTTTCTCTCCCCCTCCCCTCTCCCTCCCTCCCTCCCTCTCTGCAACACTTGTGTGTCATCCAACAAAAGGGGTTATTAGCTATACTACACAGCTTACCTAAATACTCAGTTTTCATATTCAGGAAAGAACTCTCAAATTTCTACAGCTAATAATTGGAAATTTGCTTTGGAAGTGGCATGCCTGAAGAGATTCTAAGGTACTCATCAGGTTAGAATTAGCATTAGTGAAGCATTACTTTTCCACAGTTACTGTAATATGGCATGAAAAGTGCAGTTCTGTGGGTTGAATATGGGAAGAGGGGAACTATATAACACAGTTCTAAAGGGGAAAAATGATAACCTTTTTTTTTAATAACTGCTATAAAGATTGGAAGCTGCTTTATTTTATTTTATTTTTCTCCTCTTTTCCTAGCACTTTTTCTTTTATCTGTTTCTGTTGTTCTTTTATACATTGGTTCTTGTTTAATTTTTAATTATGTAAAAACTTTCGAGAGATGTTGTTTAAAACTCTGTGGTTCTGAATAGCACTTAATAAAATATTACCTGCCTTTGCCGTTATATCTGACAATTCCTTTGCAAACTTTCTTTAAAAATTCAGGAAGAGGAGGTGGGGGGGAGAAATGCGCTGTCAGTCTTGCAAGATTCTGTTGAAGTTATCCTTGTAATAAAGTAGAAATGGTCTTCTGATGATCTGCCTGGTCTACTTTATGAGACCGATATCAATCTTGAAAGCCTGAAAGTGTATCAGATACACACAAGTCTATAGTTCTTTGGGTATATAATATTGTATCCAGAGGTGGTATTCGTCAGGTTCTGACCAGTTCTGGAGAACCGGGTGTGGAAATTTTGAGTAGTTCAGAGAATCGGCAAATACCACCTCTGACTGGCCCCGCCCCCATCTCTTCTCCGCCTCCCATTGAGTATCAGCTGATTGGCTGGGTCTTCTTTGGTTGCCCTGCACAGGAGAACGGAGCTGGAAAGCAGGTTAGTGGGGGTGGGGGGGAGGGAATGGGGATTTTGCAGTATCCTTCCCCTGCCACGCCCACCAAGCCACGCCCACAAAACTGGTAGTAATTTTTTTTGAATCCCACCACTAATTGTATCTTTTTAAAAAAAAAAAAAATTTATTGAATTTACAATTAAAAACATATCAACAATACATACACACACACACAAAAAAAGGACATCCGGGCTAGCAAACCGGAGAAAGAAGAGAGTAAAGGGTGTAGAAGAAGAAAGAAAGAAAGAAGAGAGTAAGGGTGTAGAAGAAGAAAGAAAGAAAGAAAGAGAGAGAAGGAAGAAGTAGAAGAAGAGGAAGAAGAAAGAAAGAAAGAAAAGAGTAAAGGGTGTAGAAGAAGAAAGAAAGAAAAGAAAAGAAAGAGAAGAAAGAAAGGAAAGAAAGAAAGAAAGAAGAGAGTAAAGAAAAGAAAGAAAGAAAGAAAGAAGAGTAAAGAAAGGTGTAAGAAGAAAGAAAGAAAGAAAGAAGAGAGTAAAGGGTGTAGAAGAAGAAAGAAAGAAAGAAAAGAGTAAAGGGTGTAGAAGAAGAAAGAAAGAAAGAAAGAAGAGAGTAAAGGGTGTAGAAGAAGAAAGAAAGAAAGAAGAGAGTAAAGGGTGTAGAAGAAGAAAGAAAGAAAGAAAGAAAGAGAGAAGAAGGTGTAGAAGAAGAAAGAAAGAAAGAAAGAAAAAGAGTAAAGAGAAGAAGAAAGAAAGAAAGAGAGAGTAAGGGGTGTAGAAGAAGAAAGAAAGAAAGAAAGAAGAAAGAAAGAAGAAAGATAAAGGGTGTAGAAGAAGAAAGAAAGAAAGAAGAGAGTAAAGGGTGTAGAAGAAGAAAGAAAGAAAGAAGAGAGTAAAGGGTGTAGAAGAAGAAAGAGAAAGAAAGAAAGAAAGAGTAAAGGGTGTAGAAGAAGAAAGAAAGAAAGAAAGAAAGAAAGAAAAAGAAAGAAAGAAAGAAGAGAGAGTAAAGAAAGAAAGAAAGAAAGAAAAGAAGAAGTAAAGGGTGTAGAAGAAAGAAAGAAAAAGAAAGAAAGAAAGAGAAAGAAAGAAGAAAGAAAGAAGAAAGAAAGAAAGAAAGAAAGAAAGAAAGAAAGAAAGAAAGAAGAGAGTAGTAGAAGAAAGAAAGAAAGAAAGAAGAAAAGAAAGAGAAAGAAAGAAAGAAGAGAGTAAAGGGTGTAGAAGAAGAAAGAAAGAAAGAAAGAAAAGAGAAAGAAAGAAGAAAAAAAGAAAGAAAGAAGGAAAGAAGAAGAAAGAAAGAAGAAGGAGTAAAGGGTGTAGAAGAAGAAAGAAAGAAAGAAAGAAGAGAAAGAAGAAGAAGAAAGAAAGAAAAGAGTAAAGGGTGTAGAAGAAGAAAGAAAGAAAGAAAGAAGAGAGTAAAGGGTGTAGAAAGAAAGAAGAAAGAAAGAAAGAGAAAGAAGAAGAAGAAAGAAGGAAAGAATAAAGGGTGTAGAAGAAGAAAGAAAAGAAAGAAGAAAGAGAAAGAAAGAAAGAAAGGTAAAGGGTGTAGAAGAAGAAAGAAAGAAAGAAAGAAAGAGAAGGTAAAGAAAGAAAGAAAAGAAAGAAGAAAGAAGAAAGAAAGAAAGAAGAAGAGAGTAAAGGGTGTAGAAGAAGAAAGAAAGAAAGAAAGAAAAAGAGTAAAGGGTGTAGAAGAGAAAGAAAGAAAGAAAGAAAGAAAGAAAGAAAAGAAAGAAAGAAAGAAGAAGAAGAAGAAAGAAAAGAGAAAGAAAGAAAGAAAGAAAGAAAGAAAAGAGTAAAGGGTGTGTAGAAGAAGAAAGAAAGAAAGAAAGAAAGAGAAAGTAAAGAAGAAAGAAGAAAGAAAAAGTAAAGTAGAAGAAGAAAGAAAGAAAGAAAAGAAAAGAAGTAAAGAGAAGAAGAAAGAAAGAAAGAAAAGAGTAAAGGGTGTAAAGAAGAAAGAAAAGAAGAAAAGTAAGGGTGTAGAAGAAGAAAGAAAGAAAGAAAGAAAGAAAGAAAGAAAGAAAGAAAGGTAAAGGGTGTAGAAGAAGAAAGAAAGAAAGAAGAGAAAGGTGTAGAAGAAGAAAGAAGGAAAGAAGAGAGTAAAGTTAGAAGAAGAAGAAAGAAAGAAAGAAAGAAGAGAGATAAAGGGTGTAGAAGAAGAAAGAAAGAAAGAAAAGAGTAAAGGGTGTAGAAGAAGAAAGAAAGAAAGAAAGAAAGAAAGAAAGAAAGAAAGAAAGAAAGAAAGAAGAGAGTAAAGGGTGTAGAAGAAGAAAGAAAGAAAGAAAAGAGTAAAGGGTGTAGAAGAAGAAAGAAAGAAAGAAAGAAATGGTATCTTAACTGTTCCCTGATCAATTGCAAGTATGGAATAGAGTATGGCTCCTCCTCCCCCTCTCCTTCTCCTTCCTCCTCCTCCTCCTCCTCCTCTTCCTCCTTCTTCTCCTTGTCCTCTCCTCCCCCCTCTCCTCCTCCTCCTCCTCCTCCTCTTCCTCCTCCTTCTCCTCCTCCCATACACATCCCATGAGCTTTCATAGTCAGACTAAAGAAATTATGTCCCCTTTTAGCTCTCCCCGTAGTTTCCCAGCTCCTATTACCTTTTTTAAAAGATGAAGCAAAGTTGACTAGACCTCGGATTCTTCATAAAAGTGGGAAAACGACATCTAGGATCAGTAGAGACAGACTCTTGAATGGTAAACCCCGCACACATTGTTGTCTTTACGGTTCGTTTTCGGAAATTTGTTTCTGGATTATCTGGGATCTTTCTTTCTCCTCTCCAAATCATCTGATAAATAGGAATCAAAGGACTGTGTTGGTCCAATAGAAGGAAACACAAAACGGATGAAATATATGTTATCAATTTAGTGCAGCAAAGGGGGTTGCAATATCTTTTCCGAGACTGGCCTTCTTTTTTTAAAAAAAAAAAACAACACGCTAAATATGCTAGAAAATAAATAGGATTTTTATTCTTGGTGATGAAGGAATAAAATATATCCTCAGGCCACATGAGAATCAGCCAAAGCGTCTTAGATGTTGGTCACCATTGATGACGCTTCTGTAACAGCATCAATGAGCTGGAAAGATCCGAAAGTTGTTGGGGGAGCGGGGAAGGCTTCCTGTTATCTTTTAGCAACCAAAATTGCGATAAATTATTTGTGCCACGTAGAAAAACAAAACCTTCCCTTTCTTCTTTCTCTCATCATTCAGTACGGAAAAAAAACAGAACGGGCTATTTATGGTAATTTCTTTCAAAAGAGAAAAGGGATTTTGAAAGCCTTCTGAAGGGTGGTACACACGATTCTTGCATTATTTATTTGTGACATTTATGAATGAGAAATGAGAATGACCTGCGGTGTGTGCGTGCGTGCGTGCGTGTGTGAAATCTTCCCTTCCTGGCCTGTTCTTGCCTCCATTGAGTCCTTGGGGTGGGAGTGGGGGAACCTACCATGAAAACCCCCAAATTCTCTTCACTAGTTTCTGACTAACACAAAGATGAGCGATGGAAAGTGTCAACTCTAGCAAGCCCTCAGCCAAATAATTTCCAAAATTATCGGTTGCACTTGTTGATGATCTCTGGCAGAAGCAGGATGGGTTAGCGCCATGATGGCAAACCTCTGGCATGTGTGCCACAGGTGGCGTGCATAGCCCTCTCTGTGGGCACGCCAGCTGTCACCCCAGCCTGGCTCCAACACACATGCGTACACGCCTCCCACCGGCCAGCTGGTTTTCAGGTCTCTGCCGGGCATGTGCAGAGGGCGGGGTGCATGTGTGGGACACATGTGCGCATGTGAAAGTGCTCGCATTGCATGGTTGGAAGAAATATCCTTCTGGGTTCAGTTCCAAGTGGGGAAAAAAGACACTGGTGACTGTTTGGAAAGACGGTTTAATGGTGGACAGGATGACATGCCTTGGGTGAAGAAAGAAGGAAAAGGGGCAAGATGCTGGGAGTGCAATTGTTTTATACCTTCTGTTGGGATTTGAATTTGAGCTTGTGTTCTGATTGGTTGTTAGACTCCCATGAGGCCATGCAGGGGCAACTCTGTAGGCTGTCCTGAGTCTCAGGCTTGGTTGAGCCTTGCTGGATGATGATGTAATGAAAAGGGCTTTAGGCAATTCCTATTATCGCTCTACCTGGAGATCTTTGTTGTGTAAAATAGACTAGCCTAGGCCAGAATAATGGTTCATTAGCAAAGGTGAGTGTCATGCCCCTGTTGGAGTCTGACTCTGAGGGAGAGATGGAACAGCTGACAGGGATGGGAGTGTGGCTCCAGTGGTTGTGAAGGAAACTGGAGAAGGGCACAGGTTGGATGGGCATTCAGAGGAAGACCCAGGCCCATCCCCTCTTCATCCTATGGCACACAGGGAGGAGCAGATAAGGGAGAAACATAAGTGGTGTGGTCTAGGGGGGAGGAAGGGGTCCTGATCCCCTTCATGGGCTGCAGCTGTGAGGACTGGTTAAAAGGACAAACTGGGCATGGCAAAATTGCTGGAAGCAAAGCGTGCATTCTTGTCAGAGCTTATCTGTGTTTTGGCTTCCTCCCACCTATGGTTGCTGCGTTATCTAGTAGAAGTCTGCAATTAATCATCCTTGCTTCTGTAGTAATTCCTTCAGTGTGGTGTGTTGGGTTGTTGTTTTTTTTGAATTAACTTTACTTTGTGTGTGGACCAGAGGTGGGTATTCAGCAGGTTCTGACCAGTTCTGGAGAACCGATAGTGGAAATTTTGAGTAATTCAAGAACCGGCAAATACAACCTCTGACAGGAGATTTTACAGTATCCTTCCCCTGCCACGCCTACCAAGCCACACCCACAGAGCCAGTAGTAAAAGAAATTGAATCCCACCACTGGTGCGGACTGCATTTACTCCCCCCGTATACTGTTTTCTTTAAGAGTTTGATATCCTGTCAAGGATAATTGGACATTGGGGCCAAGTTGGAGGCATTTGTGACTTGCTTATTCTTGTGTCATGCCCCGGGTCATCACCGTCAGGGGGAGGAGTGAGTTTCTGCCTCTCTGAGTTTCTACTTTTCCTTTTAGGGGAAATATTCCACCTTTTTAATATTTCCTAGGATATTTCATTTTTCTAGGAGAGAGGTGGGTGCTTCCTATAGCATTTTGGGGGTCTGCACACCTGTACACACCCCCATGCCCCATTTTGGGCCTGGAAAGCCTCCTGTACCAATCTGGAAGCCAAAATGGGGCACAGGGGGAAGAGCACTTGCACGGGAGGAACTCGCATTGCATTTTGGGGTTGCACGGCTGCACATGCGTACTTTGGGCAGGGGTGAGATTCAAAAATTTTAACAACAGTTCTGGGGGCATGGCTTAGTTGGTGGGCATGGCTTGGTGGTCATGTGACTGAGTGGACATGGCTTGGTGGTCATGTTATTGGTTAGGTGTGGCCAACTCAACGTCGCTCACATCGAGGCACGCATCTCCTCCCCTGGCCTCTCATGACTGTGGGGATGCTGCAACAGTCGTAAATGTGAAAAATGGTCATAAGTCACTTTTTTCAGTGCCATTGTAACTTTGAATGGTCACTCCACACAAGCAAAGTACCAGAAAAGGAGGGGGAAACTCCAGAGAACTTCCTGAGACAGAAAGTCTAGTCCTACCAAGAATGTAATAAGGGTTAACGGAGAGGCAGTTTCTGTAAGCAACACCAGAATGTTTCCTTCCTGCCTTCCTTACAGGATTAGGCCAGTAATTTCTTCTAACAACCGGTTCTCTGAACTGCTTAGAATGTTAACAACCAGTTCTAGCGAATAGGTGAGAACTGGTAGAATCCCCACCCCTGGCCCTCGACACCAAAAAGTTAGCCATCATTGGGTTAGTACATCCCTCCTTGCTTTCCTTGAGCTCAGAGCAGCCTTCAGTACCATTGACCATGGTATGTATTGCATTTGTCTGTGGGATTTGGGGTTGGGCAGTGGAGTCTTATGCTGTTTGGTTTTTTTTAAATAATATAACAGAGTTAGAAGGGACCTTGGATCAGTGGTGGCATTCAAAAAATTTTACTACCAGTTCTGCAGGCATGGCTTTGTGGGCATGGTAGTGGAAGGATACTGTAATATCTCCAGTCAGAGGTGATATTTGCCGCTTCTCTGAACTGCTCAAAATTTCTGCTACTGGTTCTCCAGAAGTGGTCAGAACCTGCTGAATACCAGCTCTGCCTTGGAGGTCTCCTTGTCCAACCCCTTGCTCAGGCAGGAAAGCATTTCAGGCAAATGGTTGTCCAATCTTTTCTTAAAAACTCTGGTGACTCCATTGAGATGGCAGAGACAGAGACCACAATATAATCTTCCAGATTAACAGAAGAACAGAGTTGGAAGGGTCCTTGGAGTTCTTCTAGTCCAACCCCTTTCTCAAGCAGGAGACGCTATACCATTTCTGGCAAGTGGCTGTCCAATTTCTTCTTTGAAAACTCCAGTGATGGAACATCCACAATTTCTGGAGGTAAGTCGTTCCAGAGAGAGACAGAGAGGGAGAGAGGGAGGGAGGGAGCAATGGAGAGACGAGAGAGATAGTGAAAGAGAGGGAGGGAGAGAGAGAAAGAGGAGAGAGGAGAGAGAGAGAGGGAGAGAGGAGGACAGATGGGGAGAGGAGGAGAGATGGAGAGAGGAGAGAGGAGAGAGAGGGAGAGGGAGAGGGAGAGGGAGACGGAGAGAAGAGAGAGGGAGAGAGGGAGAGAGAGAGAGAGGAGAGGGAGAGAGAAACAGGAAGAGAGAGGAAGAGGAAGAGAGGGAGGGAGAGGGAGGGAAAGGGAGAGATTGCAACTGGGAGAGAGGAGAGAGGGAGATAGGAGAGAGAGGGAGAGAGGGAGTGAGAGAGAGACAGGAAGAGAGAGGGAGAGGAAGAGGGGAAGAGAGGGAGGGAGAGGGAGGGAGAGATGGAAAGTGGGAGAGAGGAGAGAGAGAGAGGGAGAGGAGATATGGGGGGGGAGAGAGAGAGGGAGAGAGAGACTTGTCCAAAGTTGTCCAGAGAGCTTTCGTGGCTAACAATGGACTTGAACAAAGCACCTTTCCGACAGCACTGGAAACAGCAAAACCTTGTAGCAACTAATCAAACAGGAAAGCACCCGTATAAAAATAACAGCAATTATAGACTGCCACTGAAGGCTGCTATAAAACAACTTAAATGAATATATATTATTCACACCTTGATTATGAATTATTGAGATATCTGCTTCTGCTGGTAAGAGCTCTTTTGGGTTGCAAGCCAAGGGTTTTTTTTTTTGTAACCATCGATGTCAAGACTTCATATATCACTCGCTGAAATGTAATATAAGCCCCATCAGTTGCTTTAAAAACATTGAGCAGGCTGCCTATTTCATGCTGTACTGAAGTGATGGAAGACCGCTGGGTCAGAAGCAGAATGCCTCTGCATGCAAATGGGGCTGGGGGTGGGGGAAGCCCCCATCTTCCTGGTGTGCTCATGGACTTCCCAGAAGCATCCAATTATCCAATCTGGGAATCAAAGGTGAGCGCGAGGAACTTTTTAATCTCACATTAAAGGCTTCTTATGGGAAAACTCACAAATATAATTGGCATTTCACATTTGGCTTCCCTTGTGTGTTGGGATATGGAGAGGCAGTTTTAGGCGCTCTTTAGCAAGAGGATGTTGGGTGTTTCTTCGGAGAAATACCTCCTTGTCTAGATGTTCTTCCAAAATAAGTGAGGTAGGTACAGGGGTGGGATTCTACCAGTTCAGACCAGTTCTATAGAACTGGTTGTTACGATTCTGTGCAGTTCGGAGAACCGGCAAATCGCGCCACTGGCTGGCCCTGCCCCTCCTGTCGGATTTCTGCTTTCTAGCTAATCTAAATAACTGTTGTACTGATTTGCCTTCACCCAGGAGGCTTCCCTGAGGTCCAGTCAGGGGTGGTATTCAGGGGGTTGTGGGGTGGGGTGAGAAAAGTGGCCTGAGAACCTTCCTTAGGACTGAAGCCAACAATCAGCTTCCCTTCCTAGATGTCTTAGTATACAAAAAACCCAATGGCTCCCTAGGACACACCATCTACCAGAAGAAAACACACACAAACCGCTATCTACAAGCACTCTCACACCACCACCCAGCACAGATCAATTCCGTAGCCAAGACACTCAACTCCAGAACAAAATGCTTAGCTGACGAACAACACCTAAAAACCGAACTAGACACTCTCACTAATGTACTAACAGCCAATGGATTCCAAAGAAAGAAGATTACCCACCTAATCCAAAAAGAAACCCCAACCAAAATCCAAGACAGAGAACAAGAGAACGGCAAAGCCCTCCTCCCATATATAAAAGGAACTACAGACAAAATCAGCAAGATCCTCCAAAAACACAACATTAAAACAGCATTCTGCACAAACAGAAAAATATCCACCATCTTAAGAAACCCTAAAGACAAAATTGAGTTAGAAAACCAAGGAGTATACAAAATCCCTTGCACCTCCTGCCCCACCACATACATCGGACAAACTAACAGAAGAATAAGTGCACGCATTGAAGAACACAAGAACTCAATCAAAAAAGAAGAACCGACCTCTTCCCTGGTCCAACAACTCAAAGCCACAGGACATGAGATTGACTTTAAAAATACCACAACTATTGCCAAAACCGAACACTTCAACAACAGAATAATCAGAGAAGCCATAGAGATAGAAAAACGCCCACACAGCATGAATAAACGAGATGACACCCTGCCAAACCCCTCCGACCCATACATCAAGTGAACTGATGTTCACCATGAAGATGTGGCATGACCATGAATGCAAAGCCAAACAGCAGGATCATAGCTCACCAGCTCAAATCCCCCAGCAACTAAGACTAACCTGAGCACAACCAAGCCCCCATCTGAACAGAACACACCCCCAGGCAATCAGAACACAGCCAACTCCCCAACCAATCAGAACACAGCCAAACCCCCAACCAATGAGAACACACCCCCACCCAATCAGAACAGAGCCAAGCCCCCACCCAATCAAGTCATACCCCCACTAGCAGTTAAAAGGAAGAAGCAGCTGCAAGCTCACATTACTCCGAGAAGCCCAAAGCCGAAGACACAAGCCTGAAGATGATGAATGAGACTTCATCGAAACGTTGCCTAGATACTTCCAATTTTACATGGGAGAAAACCCAAATAACCAAAGATCCACATACAAATACGCGCGAGAACCTCAGAAAATACATACATACATACATACATATTTACAATATTTATATACAAGCCATGCCCAGCCAGTCACATGACCACCAAGTCACCCCCCCATCAGCAAGCCACACCCACCCAGTCACATGGTCACCAAGCCACACCCACAAATTAGGCCATGCCCACAGAACTGGTTGTTAAGAAATTTGAATCACACCCCTGGGTAGGTAGCATTACACAAGTGTGCTCTCAGGTTCAGCTTATGGCCACTCACTCACATCTCTGGAAAACTGCCACACTCAATCCCAAATCAATTGAACACCGACGCACGAAATGCTTCTTTAAAAAACGGAGAGATCCAGTGAATTTAAAATAACAGCAATTTTTTACTGATATATTTGTTCTTACACATCAGGGGTCTTCAAACTTGACAGCTTTAAGACTTCTGGACTTCAACTCCCAGAATTCCTGCTCCAGTCATGTTGGTTCAGGAATTCTGGGAGTTGAAGTCCACCAGTCTTAAGCTTGCCAAGTTTGAACACCCTTCTCTCTCTCTCTCTCTCTCTCTCTCTCTCTCTCTCTCTCTCTCTCTCCCTCCCTCCCTCCCTCCCTCCCTCCCTCTTTCTGTCATCCACACTTACCTAGCATCTACTGCTAGGCTGCCAGGCACTAGCCAGAGGGACGGAAGTTGTCAAGTCTGGGATCCAAAAATGACTCAAAGAGTGGGCAGACTTCAGGACCAGAGGTGGTTTTCAACAGGTTCTGACCAGTTCTGGAGAACTAGTAGTGAAAATTTTGAGTAGTTCAGAGCACCGGAAAATATCACCTCTGACTGGAGATTTGACAGTATCCTTCCCCTGCCACGCCCACCAAGCCACGCCCACCAAGCCACGCCCACAGAACTGGTAATAAAAAAAAATTGAATCCCACCACTGCTCAGGACCTCTTTTATCCCCAAAAGTACTTGACTCAACTTTTGTCCTTTCGTTTCCTTAGGGACTTGGTTCCTTTCCCCGAGGGAGCTTTTCCTGGCTTTTGTGCCTTTACCACTTTTAGGTACAGTATCTTATGTCTGAGGCTTAGCCTCACAGTACCTATAACATAATAGTTCTTATCACATTTGGATTCCCACTTAATTTATTGTATTTATATCTCAGGAGCGGTGTGGTGGCCTTGTGGTGAAGACCCTCGCCTCCCACTCAGAAGGTTGAGAGTTCAATCCTGGGTGGCAACAGATGGTTCCCTCCTAGGACACAAAGAAAAAAAATGTCTGCTATGAACTCTGTGTAGGCTTCAGGAAGGGCATCTGGCTGGTAAAGGCTCTGCTCCATCCAGTCGCCCCGATTCTACCCTGAATAGGATCTAAAGGGTTGTAAAAAAAGGAGGAGATTTTACCTTATTTATATCTTAGCTTTATTCAGGGAGCAAAAAGTGCTGGGTTCTTCCATCTTTCCCAATATCAGAGGCTTCTCCAGAAAGCTGGGTGTTTGTATGATGTTCCCAAAGTAAGATTATGTGGTCATTTGGGCTTGAGAGAGAATAACAACATAATAGAGTGGGAAGGGACTTTGGAGGTCTTCTATTCCAACCCTCTGCTCAAGTAGGAGACCCTATACTTTTTCAGACAAATATCTTCTTAAAAACCTCCAGCGTTGAAGCACCCGCAATTTCTTGGAGACAAGTCGTTCCACCGATTAATTGTTTTCAAAGTCAGGAAATTTCTCCTTAGTCCTAGGTTGCTTCTCTCCTTGATAAGTTTCCACCTGTTGCTTCTTGTCCTGCCTTCAAGTGTTTCGGAGAATAGATTGACGCACACACCCCTCTTCTTTGTGGCAGCCCCTCAAATATTGGATCCCTGCTACTGTGTCATCCCTACGTCTTCTTTTCATTAGAATTCTGGACTGAATTGTTTGATGAGCTATCAGTTTGGTTTTTCGGGGGCCGCCCACTGTATTCTCAGCAATCAGGCTCCTAGGAGTATTAAAACATTAATTAATAAATCAGTTAATCCTTTTGTGGACATGTGCCCATCTGAACCCAAGCTCTATTTTTTTTTTACCCCCCTCAGAAGGAATATGCGTAAGATTGCTCAAAACACTGCATCTCCCTGAGCACAATTCACAGCTTCCACTTTAGGGATTAGGGAAGCCTTCACAATGAAGTCCTTTCATTTCTAATTAAAGCTTATCAGTTCGTTCAGGCACCCTTCTGCTCAGCTTACTGGCAGCTCCTTCTAACGCTTGTGCTATTTTTACGGGCTTTCACTTTGGTGGACGGTTCTTTAAAATGTATTTTTTTATTTGATTGCAAATTGCAGTCGTGAAGACATGAAAATGGACACCTACCTTCTTAACCTAGGGTGGGCAAACTGACAGAAAGATCAACTGGCTTGAGCGTGGAAAATATTGAACGCTGCCTTTTGCAAGAATCGTTTCTTTCTTTCCTCATTCAATGAAAGTGGCTGTATATTTGGTAGGGTGTTGTTGTGTCCTCGGAGATCCAACCTTTTCACCTGAATGATGAAGAATTCTAGCATTGAAAAAATGCATCGGGGGCTGTCAAATCCAATCTCCTGTTTGATGCTGCGGCCTGAATTTAAACATCCCAGACAGAGAGGCTCTTCAGTCTCCAGTTGGACCCATCCTGTGAAGGAGAGTTCAACACTTCCCCCCCATAATTGTTTCATTATCAACCTCCTGTTATTGGAGTAGAAGCAGTAAAACATCTGGTGAAAGTCTTCCATGTGATCCTTCGAGCCCAGTTACGTTCTCTTGAAAGCCGGGAACTGAGATCCAGAAGGCAACATCCTGGGAAACTTTGCTCCAGAGTAACTGCACAACATTTTGATATTGTTTCTGGGATCACTATGTCCAGAAACTCTCTTGTTCTCCCAGAATCATAGACAGGGGTCTTTAAACCAGCAGCAACAAAGCTTTTTTGCAAAATAGAGATGGGACAGTGAGAAGTCAAGTCAAGTCAAGTGAAGGAAAGGAATAAAAGGAAAGGAAAAGAAGGGGAAGGGAAGGGAAGGGAAGCAAAGGAAGGAAAGGAAAGGAAAAGAAGGGGAAGGGAAGGGAAGGGAAGGGAGGGAAGGAAAGGAAAGGAAAGGAAGAAAAGGAAAGGAAAGGAAAGGAAAGGAAAGGAAAGGAAGGAAGAGGAAAGAGAGGAGAGGAGAGGAGAGGAAAGGGAAGGAAAGCAAAGGAAGGAAAGGAAAGGAAAGGAAAGGAAAGGAAAGGAAAGGAAAAGAAGGGGAAGGGAAGGAGAGAGAGTTTGAAATGGGGAAACAAAGGAAAGGAAAGGAAAGGAAAGAGAGAGAGTCTGAAATGGGGAAAGGAAAGGGGGAATGAAGGAAAGGAAACAAGGAAGGGAAGGGAAAGAAGGAAAGGAAAAGGAAGGAGTGAGAATCTGAAATGGGGAAAGGAAAGGAAAGGAAAAAGAAAAAGAAAAAAAATCCAACACCATCTAGGCTGCATCAGGGGTGGGATTCAGATTTTTTAACAACCGGTTTTGTGGACATGGCTTAGTTGGTGGGCATGGCTTGGCAGTCATGTGACTGGCTAGGTGTGGCCAACTAAACATCATTCACATCGAGGCATGCATCTCCTCTCCTGGCCTCTCATGACTGTGGGGATGCTGCAACAGTCGTAAGTGTGAAACAGGGTCATAAGTCACCTTTTTCAGTGCCATTGTAACTTTGAATGGTCACTCCACACAAGCAAAGTACCTTCAAAGGAGGGGGAAAAAACTCCAGAGAGGTTCCTGAGACAGGAAGTCTAGTCCTGCCAAGAACGTAATAAGGATTAACGGAGAGGCAGTTTCTGTAAGCAACACCAGAATGTTTCCTTCCTGCCTTCCTTACAGGATTAGGCCAGTAATTTCTTCTAACAACCAATTCTCCAAACTGCTTAGAATGTTAACAACCGGTTCTAGCGAATAGGTGCGAACTGGTAGAATCCCACCCCTGGGCTGCATTAACACAGAGATAGACTCAAGATCACATAAAGTGTCAGTATCACTTTATAATGCCTTGGTAAGACCACACTTGAAATATCACATCTAGTTTTGATAACCACAATATTAAAAACATATTGAGACTCCAGAAAGAGTGCAGAGAAGAGCAACCAAGATGATTAGGGGCCAGCAAACAAAATATGAAGAAGCATTGCAGAAATTGGATATGTCTAGTTTAATGAAAAGAAGGACTAGGGGTGACATGATAACAATGTTCAATATCTCAGGGGGTTGCCACAAAGAAGAAGGCGTCAATCTATTCTCTAAAGCACCAGAAGGCAGGACCAGAAGCAACAGATGGAAACTAATTGAGAAAACCAACCTAGAACTAAGGAGAAATTTCTTGACATTGAGAATGGAATGATTTGCCTCTAGAAGTTGAGAGTGCTCCATCACTGGAGATTTTTTAAGAAGAGATGGGACAACCGTTTGTGTGAAATGCTTCAGAAGAGGGTTGGGTTAGAAGACCTCCAAGGTCCCTCCTAACTCTGTTACTCTGTTAAAATCTGATTCTCTGGAATAACCAGTAGAAAGAGTTGGGTCTTTTAACCCCAAAGGGTTCCATCTAATTTGGTGTTGGTGTCATGCGAACGGGCTGGGCTGGGGCATGGCCAGGAATTGATGTAATCTGCTTCCCATCTGCCTGGTGATAGACTGATGCGACATTCTGCATCTGTCTTCTTCTCCGAGTTTTGGAATTTCCTTAACAAACATCCAGAATTTTGCTGAAAGATGCTGATGTTGATTTTTCTTCCTTTCCCTTGCTCCATTTTTCTCCCACCTCCCTGGCTGCACAACTTTCCTGACCTGGAAGAGTCCTGTGGGAGGAATTCTATTCATTAATTTGGAATTTAATTGAAGCATAAGAGCTAAGGAAGCTGTAGGTTGCTAGAGAAATGATTGTACAATGAGGAGACAGGATGCGTTTATACACTCCTGGGTATCTTGTCACTAATGAAGTGCTAGAATCTTTCACTTCTATCCATGGAAATATCCCAGGCATTTCTTCTCTGAAAAATTGAACAAACAAACCTGAAATAATTTCTTTTCCATGAAATTGAGAAGAATGATTGTGAAAAAAAAAAACAACACAGACGAAAATTACAGCATGGGACTCCTATATAACAACACGAAGCCCATTAATGCTAACCAGAGATAGTCAAACCATACGTGTGTCCATGTTGCATCTCTACACTAAGAGTAGTCTTGGGAATCACAGAAGCAATCAAGGGAGTAAAATAGAAAAAAGATATAACCAATGAGATTTCGTTGTTCAGCCAGTTTAGTGTAGTGGTTAAGGCAGCAGGCTGGAAACCAAGAGACTGTGAGTTCTAGTCCCACTTTAGGCATGAAAGCCAGTTGGGTGACTTTGAGTTCTAATCCTACCTTAGCTATGGAAACTATCTGGCTGACTTTAGGTCAACCTACCTCATAGGGTTGTTGGACGGGAGGAGGAAAAGTATTAGATATCTTCACTGACTTGAGTTTCTTCTGAAGTAATAAAGGTGAGATAAACTCACCCACGTCAAACTGTAGATCCCATCATGACTGGCTGTAAACTGAGGGCATATTCTGGCCTAGTATCTGATTTTTTTAAAAAAATATATAAACAATGCTGCACTTCAATGGTTACATGGCCTAACATTGATATTTGAACACAGATTTTCCTAACGTTTATATTTTATTGTGTTTACTAATCTAGGTGAAATAATATGTATTGCTAATCCATGTATGGCATGCTCTATGCTAAATAAATATATAATAAAGATAAAAATAAACAAAGATAAAAATAAATAAATGAAATGATACTCAGAAACCTCCAAATCCTGAAAAAAGGAGAGAAGGGAAAAAATGGAATGGGAAAGGATTCCACCACTTTTAAACTGGGTTTTACTTTCGATCAAACCAGAGGTGTATTCGGCAGATTCTGGAGAACCAGTAGCAGAAATTTTGAGTAGTTCATAGAACCGGCAAATTATCACCTCTGACTGGCCCTGCCCCCATCTCTTCTCTGCCTCCCATTGAGTCCCAGCTGATTGGCTGGATCTTCTTTGGTTGCCCTGCACAGGAGAATGGAACTGGAAAGCAGGTTAGTGGGATGGGGAGGGAACGGGGATTTTGCAATATCCTTCCCCTGCCATGCCTACCAAGCCACGCCCACCAAACCATGCCACACCCACCAAGCCACGCTCACAGAACCAGTAGTAAAAAAAAATGAATCCCACCACTGCGTCAAACCTACCAAAGATGGCTATTCCGTACCTCCCACTCTATCCTACCACACCTCGCTTTGCTTTGAAAAGCTGTCAATCTCTGGAAGCAGTTTACCTCTGGGGAACCTGGCCATTAATTTAAACCGATTACAGAAATCTGAACTAAGCCGTGCCTAGATCTCCTGACCATCTCTTTGGGTCTCGCTCTCTTTTGTTTACATTTTTTTGTTTTTTTGGTTCCTTTGGAAAGAAGGCCCCATTTGACCGATTCCTGAAGCTGGCAGATATATTATGGGCTCCGGCCTTGCTTTTTCTGGTGGAACAGAGACGACGCCCATGCTTCTCCAGTTCCACTCGGATCACTTTTCAGAGCTACCAAGAGTTAGAGACAGATGATGGGTGGTTTCAGGTACGGCCATCAAAGGCTGGAGGCTCAATCAAGTTTGACATCATCTTCCATTGAAATCAACCTGAAGGCAAGGAAATTTGGTTTTGATTATCAGCCCTTGGGGTGTGTGTGTGTGTTCACCTAACTTCTATTGGAGCTGGGCAGCTACTTTACCTGAGCTGCAGAAACCACAGATGGTAATTATAATGATAAGTGCTTACAGATTTCTTAACAACAAAGATAATTTGTTTTCTCCATGCCTTGTTAGAAGGGGGATTTTGTTCTGGTAACTGGGTGGCTTGTGAATCAGAGGCTAACCTTTCACCTCTCCTGTCCCCAGCTTGACTGGAGCCTCCCACCACCACCAAAAACATAGTGATTAGACACTAATCTGACAAGAAGGGGGGAAATGAAAGATGCTGAGGCAGGGCAGTTGTGCTCCCACATTTCAATTTCGCTAGCAAAGTGGGCGGGGAACAAAAATCTTCGAATGGAAAAGGCGACAGGAGCTGTAGCCCTCCTAATAAAGAAGGATTTCTCTTGAGAATACTCAAAACCCCACCCTTCCATAGTATTTCCTTAGGGACCCAGTGGCTGAGTGACTAAGACGCTGAGTTTGTCCATCAGAAAGGTTGGCAGTTCAGCGGTTCGAATCCCTAGCACCACGTAACCGAGTGAGCTCCCGTTACTTGTCCCAGCTTCTGCCAGCCTAGCAGTTCGAAAGCCTGTAAAAATGCAATTAGAAAAATAGGGACCTCTTTGGTGGGAAGGTAACAGCGTTCTGTGCGCCTTCGGCGTTTAGTCATGCCCGCCACATGACCACGGAGGTGTCTTTGGACAGCGCTGGCTCTTTGGCTTTGTAATGGAGATGAGCACCGCCCCCTACAGTCGGGAATGACTAGCTAGCACATATGTGCGAAGGGAACTTTTACCTTTAATATTTCCTTAAGAAAAACAGGTAGGTGGACTCCTAGACAGAAGCCTTATGCAGGTAGTTCTTGACTTACAACAGGTTACTTAGTGACTGCTCAAAGTTATGACAGATCTCCCCAGAGGTTCTTACTTATCAACTGATCCTGAAGTTCTGGATAACTGTTCCCCCCCTGCAGTCATATGATTACAGTTAGGGGCCTTGGCAAAAGGCCAGCACTTACATCTGTTTGCACCAACCTATGGTCACATGACTGCAACGTTTTTGCAGAAAAGTGGCATTTTCAGGTAGTCCTCAACTTGCAACACTCCATTTAGTGACCGTTCAAAGCTGCAACGGCACTGAGAAAAGTGATTTTCACACTTACCATCATTGCAGCCTCCCCATGGTCACAGGATGTGCATTCAGATGCTTGGCAACTGACTCACATTTACGACGGTCTCCCTTTGGCGACCCTCTGACAGCCAAAGTCAATGGGGAAGCCAGATTCACTTAACCACTGGCTTACTAATAAAAAAACCTGCAACAATTCACTTAACGAATGCGGTGAGAAAAGTCATAAAATTGGGGCAAAACTCACTTAACAAATTTCTCACATAAATGTTGGGCTCAGTTGCGACTGTAAGTTGAGGACTACCTGTATTTCTGGTTTTCAGTCCCAAAGGAGTTTTGTTTTCCAAACAGAAAAACAGAGACAGAAAGCATACCCTAAGTTTTTCTTAATAGCACCCCCAGGAGATATTTTCTGCCCATTAAGAAAGACTAAGCCATCCTATCTACAAGACAAAAGTCCTCCAGCTCCAGGGTGATGGGATTAAGAGATGACCCCTCAGGACATAATAGGGTTAATCCATCTAGCAGCAGAGCTCACCACATGGCACAATCTCTTAGGGATATTGCATCACCTCCAGGCTTCAACCAAATTTAACTCAGACAACCTAGAGAGCCAGCTATGGCCCCTACATAACCCCTACAACAGCCAATAGAACACATGTTCTTGCACAGGAACAGGAACCTCAGGTGCAAAGCCCAAGAGAAGGTATAAAAAAACCCCCACTCTTAATTCCATCTGGTCAGCTGCCCAGAACCACCCATGTGCTTCTATTTCATCATTAAACCCTCTTTCCAATCAGCCTCCACTCTCCATTTTGTCTCCAGTGTCTTTCTCTTGGCTTGGAACGGAACCAGATGGATATTTCTCTCAACAATTGCTATTCGCTACCTTCAAAGCACAGGGATTCGGCTTAGCTGTTTTAGAAGCTCTCCTGACCTTCTCTGTGGACTATTTACATCTCGGGCCAAACCTTGAATTTATGGCACCGCCCAGAATACAGAAGATTACTCTGAGCTTTTTCTGGTCAAGAATTGAGACTGCCAGGGAACAAAGAAACGTCCACCTTCATTTGGCACTACAAACAAGATTGAACAGGAGGGAATCAAGACTTGAAAGTCCTCTGGATGTGGATGGGAGAATTGGATGTAATTAACATCCAGTGTCATCTAAAACTAATTCTTCACATTCTGCTGGTGAAGGACATCCGTGCACCATTGTTCAGTCATCAGCTTTGGCCTTGAGGAGGTCTCCGCTTTCTGCCTTCTTTATGGTTCTGGTTTAGAAGATCTACTCTCTGCTTCCTGCATTAATTCGCTATCATAGAAAGAAAATGAAGCGCTAATTAATCAGCCATCGGTTCAGAAAATAATTAGCAACTTGTCTTTTTATTTTTATTTTTTGGCATCTTAAAAGGAGGGCATCAGTTTGCTCTCCAGCAGAAGGACCCCCAGTGAATGTGATAAGCTGAGACCTGGCAGCAGATGTGACCTTAATTTTTTGGTTGGGAGGCTGTTTGAAGCCCTGCGCTTGGAGAAAAGGAGACCTTGACTCAATCCAGCCAAACTTGTTCTAAGAACTATGAATTATAGCTTCCCTCAGGATATGTAAATCAATGTAAATCATGTTTGCTTGAGATGGAGAGATGGAGAGATGGAGAGATAGAGAGAAATGGGGCAGGACTTGGCTTTCCTACTTTAACATGTTTTTCTTTGCAGTTTTTTAATTTTAGCAGGAGTATATTTTGCCAGAGTTCCCCAAGCCATGCAAATTTTCCAAACATCCTTTAAAAAAGAAAAAGAAGAATATTTTTAGAATATCTGGGTTTTTTTTTTAAAATGTTCGTACGTCTATGGAGATTCTCAATCATCCAGGTCATGGTTTTTTTTTCCTTTGAAAGTGTTTCACTTCTCATCCAAGAAGCTTCTTCAGTTCTAACTGACTGTTTCTGTCATACAATTCTCTTTCCAGCACTCTGCAGCTTCTGGGGTTTTCCATGCTCCCATTCAATCCCAAAGCAAGATCCGAGATCCTAAATCGAATCTTTTCCAATGCTTTTGGGTAGCATTTTGTTGTTAGTCATGTGCAACCCATTGAGACCCCATGGACAACATTCCCCCAGGCCTTCCTGTCCTCTACTATCTTCTGGAGTCCATTTAAACTCACACCGACTGCTTCAGTGACTCCATCCAGCCACCTCATTCTCTGTCGTCCCCTTCTTCTTCTTTTGCCCTCAATCGTTCCCAGCATTAGGCTCTTCTCCAGTGAGTCCTTCCTTTCTCATTAAGTGGCCAAAGTATTTGAATTTCATCTTCAGGATCTGGCCTTCTAAAGAGTGGTCAGGGTGGATCTCCTCTAGGACTGACCGGTTTGATCACCTTGCAGTCCAAGGCACTCCCAGGGAGTCTTCTCCAGCACCAGAGGTCAAAGGCCTCCATTCATGGGAAGCATTACTCCTGCCACAATAAAATGAGAATTTCTATGGAGATTCTCAGTCATCCAAGTCATGGTTGTCCCAAAGGTGCTTTTTCAAGAGGCCATAACTGGACTTTCTTTGAAGAAGCTTCTGGGATGTGAAGCAAAACATCTTCAGAGAAAAACAAAGGAAGTCCAGTTGCCTCTTGAAAAAGCACCTTAGGGACAAGTAAAAGGAGAGTTATTGAGAAAGTGTGGGAGAAATTCAGAAACTCGGTTGTCCTGCCCACTAATTTAACAAAGAATTGCAGTTTCAGAATTAGAATTAGAATTAAGAATAGGGTAGGATAGGATAGGATAGGATAGAACAGAACAGAACAAAACAGAAAGGAATAGGAATAGGAATAGGAATAGGAATAGGAATAGGAATAAGAATAAGAATAGACTAGAATAGACTAGACTAGACTAGAATAGAATAGAATAGAATAGAATAGAATAGAATAGAATAGACCTTCTGGTGACGTCAAGTCATGGCGGTGCAGGGGAACTTTGCTCTGTTCCCTGTACCGAGATTTTCACTCTGGGCAGTCGATCGAGGCAGTGCTTGGTCCCAGAGGGACCAGCAGAGTGAGGAGAAACTCTCAGAGACAGCTTGGAAAGTTGCAGCTCCCAGCTGGACGAGGAAGAGAGCCCGAAGTTCGAAGTGAAAGAAGCCGGCCCTAGGGCAGACTTGGAGGCACGACGAGCTGACAGGAGAAGGAAGGAAGAGAGACGGCAGCATGGTAGCAGCAGGCGAGTTATCGATACGATGGAGTCTGGAGTTGAAAGGGACCTGGGAGGTCATCTAGTCCAACCTCCTGCTCATGCAGGACACTCTATATCGTTTCAGACAAATAGTTGTTCAATCTCTTCTTAAAAACTTCCAGTGTGGGAGCATTCAGTCACCATTGCCAGTTCACCATTGCAATTATAGTTTCCAGGGCATTCTTGTTTAATTTAAGCCTGCTGAGTTACCTCGTCTCATATGTGAATAATTGTCCTTTGCTCTTTTGGTTTTGACAGGGTATGTGTTTGGTGTCAACAGTGCAGAAAATGAGGTGAGTTTACACATTATGTGTCCAATTGCAAAACTACAGGGATCAGTTCAAGCAAGTAAACAATATCCCAATCAAGGAACTATCAACTCAGACAAACAATCAAATGGCAAACAACACTCTCATCAAGGAAATGCCAAGAACACTCCTGCCAACACTGATATTGACAGGGGAAGCCACTGGTATATAAACAGAGAGCAAACCCCTCTCCTACCAGCACTGATGATGTTACCTAGTTGGGTAATGAAAAGTCTGCAAGAAAGCAGCCAAGCTCAGAGAGCACCAAGGATCTCACAGTTCAACCTGAGCTACAAATATTCTCTTCGATTAGTTAGCTTGATATTCCCTTTTTAAATGTGGGAAATCAATTTCCCCTCAGGATCAGCCAAGTAATTAGGTTCTTTTGCCACATATTATTTGTGTCAGCTGATTTATAGTTTAATTGCCTGTGAATGCTAATGTTCTGTTTTCTAAGGAATGGATTCCAACATTTGATTCATCACTACTTTTAGAAAAGGCCTCCAGTGGCCAACACAACTCTCACTGATTTGTATGTGTTGGAGTTGCTGCATCACAACATTTTCTTTTTAAACAAATTTGCCTCAAATCTGCACTTAAATTTTCCCTTCCTCAAATATACAGGTCATCCTTGACTTACAACCACAATTGAGGCTGCTAAGTGAGACAGGTGTTATGTGTCTGCCCCCCTCCCCATTTTACGACCTTTCTTGCCATAGTTGTTAAGTGAATCACCGTGGTTGCTCAGTTAGTAACACGGTCGTTAAGTAAATTTGATTTCCCCATTGACTTTGCTTGTCAGAAGGTCGCAAAAGGTGGTCACGTGACTATCGCAACTGTCATAAATATGAGGTAATTGCCAAGCGTTCAAATTTTGATCACGTGGCCACGGAGATCATGCAGTGGTCATAAGTGTGAAAAATGGTCATCGGTCTCTTTTTTTCAGTGCCGTTGTAACTTCAAATGGCCACTAAATGAAAGTATTCTAGGTGTATTTGGGAGAGGAAAAACTGCAACACAAAATGTCGAACAGTGTGAAGTTTGAATGGTAACGGATGATAATAGTAATCTAGTTTATTTTAAAATGGGGACAAAGGCGACTTCTCCAGTTCTTCTAGCGGCTGGTTCACATTTTAGTTAGCCTCTTTTGGGCCAATCATTTGTCAAGTTTGAGAAACACCAACTTAGACAATTGCTAGATAGATTTCAAAGCGATACCAGAAACTAATTTTCTGGGCCATCTTGGGGTTATCTGGATTTTTTTTGCAGCCCAAAATCATGGTGGCCCTGTTCTGAAGAAGGTTTAAAAATAAGACATGGATCTAGCTACTAGCACCGATGGGGCAAAAAAGTTTACAATAAAATAAAATAAACTCAGAGAAGCTTTTGTTGACAAATAATCCTGACAAAATGATATATGCTAGGTCATGAAGAATCAGAAACTGAACGATTCCGGTTAATCTTATGGTTTCTGAAGGGCCCTTGGGATATGCTGGATATCTTTGCATTTTCTGCAAGCAGAATAGAAAAGGCTGGGAATGATGGTGCATATATTTCTCCCTGCTGGGATGAACTTGTGTTTTCTTCTTTTTCCAAATATTTGAACTTCTCTTCCCCAGCTCACATTCCCGGGAATTTCCTTAGTGAAGTCAATAGTGTGAACCAGACAGGTGTCCAATCTGTGAACGTCTTGGAATCGTTGTGGAAGTTGAGGCACAGAATCCTGTTCTTTAGCAGCTCAACAGAAGCATTTTTGCTTTGGGGGCACAAAAGATCCCCACTTTCAACTTCACCTTTTGAGGCCCACCTACCTAGACTGAATCACTGGGATATAAACTTGTTGTGACTCCGAGATTTGAATCTGGTCCGTCAGCAGATGTGAGCTCGAGTGAAGAGGATCTGGCACTGAGATTTGAGCCTGCATTGTTGAGTGATTTTGAAGGTAGCCAGGATGAGGAAGTGGACTTAGCTATGAGAGATGAACCTAATTTATTGAAGGTGTCAGACTCCTCCCCGAATCTCCCTCTCTGATTACACAGCAGCCAGGAACAGATAATCAGGAAAACGTGCGAGAGGTTTCAAGTGACTTCGAGGGATCTTGGCTTGACATGAGAAATAGATGGAGATTGAGACATCAATCTCAATTGAGAAAGAAGCGTCAAGCCAGTGACTGATTAATGAGACCAACACTCCCCCTTTAGGGGATAAAAGGAAACGGATTGGCTTGAGAAATTTGCCAGAAGCAAAGTGTCTTGTTAGAGCGAAAGTACTGTGAAGATTATCTGAGGCATTGTGATTTATAGGCACTTCAGGATTGCCAAACAGATTTCAGAACTACTGCTGAGGACTGGAAAAACCTCAGCAGTTATCTTTGTTGGGGTTTGCTTTTGATTGCTCACCTGTGGATACAGGTGAGACATAACATAAACCAGGATGCTGCTTGCATCCTTGAAAAACTTCACAGCTTGGATTCAAAATTATTTTAGCATCCACACAATTTGAGAAAGAAGGAGATATTCCAGGCAGTGGAGAGCAGGCAGGACAATGTTGGCAATCTCATCCAAAGGTGACTTCCTTCCTTCCTTCCTTCCTTCCTTCCTTCCTTCCTTCCTTCCTTCCTTCCTTCCTTCCTTCCTTCCTTTCCTCCCTCCCTCTCCTTCCCCCTTTCCTCCCTCCTTCCCTCCCTCTTTCCTTCATTCCTCCCTTTTTCCTCCCTCCCTCCTTCTTTCCTCCCTCCCTCTTTCCTTCATTTCTCCCTTTTTCCTCCCTCCCTCCTTCTTTCCTCCCTCCCTCCTCCGTCCCTCCCCTCCCCCTTCTCCCTCCCCCCCTTCCTCATAATAGCTTGTTAGAGCGCTTGCAATTTGCTATGGTAGGAGAAAGATTGAAATGAAATGGAAGGGGAAAAAGTGAAATGCAAGATTTTTTTTAAAAAAAAGGAAAAACAGAAAGAAAAATAGAAAAAGAATATCTCCCGAGTTACTTTGAGTACAGATACAAGTAAAAAAAAACTTACATCGAACTCTTCCTCTAAGATTAATACTTGACTACATTATTTCCATAATTGTGTATAATTCTAATCATAAAATCCCCAAATCAATTTTTCGATTCTTTCCCTTTCTCTCCCCAAAATCCAAAAATGCTTTCCAAATAGAAATAAAATTTATCAAAGTCCTTTTCCCCCACCATCATGTCTGTCAGTTTTTCTGCCAATTCCACCAGCTCTACCATCCATTCTTCCATTCTGGGTATTTTTAGTCCTACCATCCTTGAGCGTACAAAAATCTCGCAGCCGTTATCAGGTATAAAAACAAAATTCCATAAAATGTCTCCATTTTAAGACCGAAAGAAGGGCAACCTTTGACTCAGCTTTTGCAGGGAAAAAATATATATATAACTTTCAGAAATTTCTCCAAGCTGGGCTGCGATCTGAAAACCCGACCAAGCCTGGCACAGAAATGGTCCTTTGACTAACTTAATTCAAGTTCAACTTGAATTCTTTCTTTTCAATTTCCCCCAATCTACGGCAGCTTGATAAGGTTTAGTTAGCATAAAAGCACAGGGCTTTTTTCTCTACTGTTGCAGGAGCCTCAATTTCCAGCAAGCTCTCTCTCTTTCTCCCTCTCTCTGACTGAAGGTGACCCAACATTCAGGTTTTTCACAGAAGGAAGAAACGGATTGTCAGCTACTGATCTTGGACAATGGGAGTTTTTCTCTGTTGGTTCCAAGCCTTGCATGGGCCTGAAAGCATGGAGTCTTATCCAGACATTGGAACAGGTGGTCTTATACTGAATGGCTTTATTTGCCATTTGGGAGTAGCGGGGAAACAAACAAACCATAGCGTGTTTCCAAAAGACTTTGATGGAGAAACAGAGTCTGGTGAGACCCTGCCATCATTTGCGTGGCCCCAGACAGCCTGCCGAGACACACAGCTGGCAGGTTTTTAATTTGGGTTTGCCTTTTCATTCACAGGGAAGCCAAGATAAAGTTGTAAAGCCACAATATGGAAAATCCTGCCTGAACAACTGTGCATGTGCGTGGGTGTTCACACTGCATTGTGCCTCCCCTTGAAAAAAAGATAATACAGTAGCTGCCGCTTTGCAGATAACATTTAGATCTAGCGACTGTGTGTAGCAAAATGCAGAGCATTGAGATGGCAGAGAGACCACAATTTAATCTTACAGATTAACAGAATAACGGAAGGGACCTTGGAGGTCTTCTAGTCCAACCCCCCTGCTCAAGCAAGAGACCTTATACCATTTCAGACAAGACGCCACTTCTCACTGTCAAGGGAATTTCTCCTTAATTCTAGCTTGGATCTCTCCTTGATTAGTTTCCATCTATTGCTTCTTCAAGTCAGAGGTGGTATTCATCCAGTTCTGACAGGTTCTGGAGACCCGGTAGAGGACATTTTGAGCAGTTTGGAGAACTGGCAAATGCCACCTCTGACTGGCTCCGCCCCCATCTATTCTCCACCTCCTGAGTCCCAGCTGATCAGCTGGGTCTTCTTTGGTTGCCCTGCACAAGAGAACAGAGTTGGAAAGCAGGTTAGTGGGGTGGGGAGGGAATGGAGATTTTGCAGTATTTTTCCCCTGCCACACACACACACCAGCCACATCACGCCCACCAAGCCATGCCCACAGAACCGGTAGTAAAATATTTTGAATCCCACCACTGCTTCAAGTGCTTTGGAAAATAAGTTGACTCTTTCTTCTTTGGGGCAGCCCCTTAGATATTGGAAGACTTTCCCATGAAAAGCAAGCACAATAAATATCTCATCCCGCAAATGTGCTTTTGCAAGTACAGCCACCTTGTTAGTAGCCTTTTCAGTTCTTCTATGGGCTCCTTCATGCAACTGAAACATGTCCTGATTTTCTGGACAAAATCATCTTTTGGTTTTGCCCTGTCATCATCGGACTACGAATGAATCCAATATTTGTGGGCTGGGTTTTTAGAACACGTGAAGGCGCGAAAATAGAAAGCCAGGTTTATCACGTGGTGGGCAGGCACCACAACCTGATAAAAGCCACTAGCTTTCCAAACTGCCCTGGTTAAACATGTTGTGTGGACACAGGCAACGATTCAGGATGGAGAAGGAGATTTGGTTTGGTTCTGCAACCCAACAAGACAGACACAGGCTTCAGAGAGTAATTAGGACTGCAGAAAAAACAATTGCTACCCACCTGCCTTCAGTCGAGGACCTGTATACTGCACAAGTCAAAAAGAGGGCTGTGAAAATATTTACAGACCCCTCACATCCTGGACGTAAACTGTTTCAACTCCTTCCCTCAAAATGGCACTATAGAGCACTGCACATCATAACAACTAGGCACAAGGACAGTTTTTCCCCCGAATGCCATCACTCTGCTAAACAAATAATTCCCTCAACGCTGTCCAACTATTTACAAAGTCTGCACTACTATTACTATTAATCTTCTCATCACTTCTTATCACCCATCCCCTCCCATTTGTGACTGCATGACTGTAACTATGTCACTTGTATCCTTATGGTTTATATTGACTGTTTCCTAGTATGATTTGATTACTTATGATTCTTGATGAATGTATCTTTTCTTTTATGTACACTGAAAGCATATGCACCAAGGCAAATTCCTTGTGTATCTAATCACACTTGGCCAATTTACACACTTGGAAATTTAAGCAAGCTCACACAGCTTCAACCCAAGAAACATAAATAGAAACAGCATCCAGCATTTATGTATGATTTCACCCCCTTTTTAAAAAGAGACATTGTGGTAACATGCAACGGAATGAGCCTGCATCTTTTGATGCCAATATTTTGTAGGGCCAGGCCAAAACTCACCTTCCTTCCCAAGAACCAAACCTAACTATGCTAAAATGAGGGGAGGAAGTTTGTGATTCAGGGTATTACACAGCACGCACAAAAAAAACAGGAGGAGGTTTGAATACACCATTGCAGGCATCAACTTGATTCTCTTGGCCAAGCCTGGACATCCTGCCGGCCTCCATTTTACAAATTACAGATTAGCAGAGTTGGAAAGGATCTTGTAGGTCATCTAGTCCAACCCCCACCCAATCAAGAGACCCTACACCATTTCTGACAGATGGCTGTCCAGTCTCTTCTTGAAAGCTGCCAGTGATGAAACTCCCACAACTTCCAAAAGCAACTTCTGTTCCATGGGTTGATTGTTCTCACTGCCAGAAAATTTCTCTGCCAGAAAATTTCAATAGGTTGAATCTCTCCTTCATCAGTTTCCATCCATTATTCTTTGTCTGGCCTTCGAGTACCTTGGAAAATAGCTTGACCCCTTTCTCCTCTCTGTGGCAGCCCCTCAAATATTGGAAGACAGCTATCCTGTCTCCCCTGGTCCTTCTCTTCCCTAGACTAGCCAGGCCCAGTTCCTGCAACCATTCTTTGTATGTTTTAGTCTCCAGTCCCCTAATCATCCTGGTTGCTCTTCTCTGCACTTTTACTAGGGTCTCAACATCTTTTTCTAGTGTGGTGACCAAACCTGGATGCAGTACTCTAGGTGTGGTCTTACATCTTAAGACATTGGTTGGTTGGGCTTTTGCATGGATGCAAACCTAGCAATTGTGTTCAGTTAACTTGAATTTAATGGTTTATCTAAATCAGCCCTTCTGTCCTCAGCCAAGTTTATGCTCTGCCTACTTATTTTTTTTTTCTCCCGCTCCTTGATGGCCTAGCAGGATTGACTCATCCTTTTGTGAAGGCTTTAGAAAAAGCTTAATGGCAACTGGACAAAGGAGATTAAAGAATAGAGGAGCCGTTTCAGCCATAACCATCTTTTGCACAATTTGTGGGGGTCTTTATACAAGATTTGTTGTTGTTGTTGTTGTTGTTCTCCTTCTTCTTCCTGGTTTTGTTGCACAAGCAGAATGGCCATATTGATTGTGATGAACAGAGTAGATAAAGGAAGGCTGCTGAAAAAGAAGGATTGTGCAACAGGGGTGCAATCACAGACACAATGTCTGCCTGAGATAACAATGTAGGCAACAGGAAACAGGTGTGCTCTCTCTCTCTCTCTCTCCTTTCTCCGGGACAGTATCAGAGCAGTATTGGTGCCTGAGACAAAGAGGAGATGGTGGTTGTATGTTTGGGGGCTGATTAGCCGGAGATGAAATGGCATTTCTGGACACAGGGAAGAGAACAGCCCTAGCGAGGATGCTGGCAGAATCATAGGAGGCCAAATGTAGTTCTTTCTTAAAAAAAATATATGATTTTTAAAAAAATACAAATGCCAAACAAAATTTTAAAAGTGAAAAAATGTGCAGAGAGAGATTTAAAAAAAAAAACAACCATTGTGACTTTTGACTCGTGCTCCAGAGTACAAAAAGGCAATAAATAATCAAAGCAGGGGTGGCCACGTTTGGCAACTTGTGGACTTCAACTCCCAGAATTCCATAGCCAGTTGCCAAATTTGAAAAAAAAACTGTTATGTCCCTGGGACTCTCCACAGTCCCCACTCAGGTCCGCTCAAGTTGTGGGGGGCGTTACTGCCTCCCCATTGGCTGACCACCCCAGCAGCCGGCTATATAAGCAGGCTGCGGGGTTCGGTTAGCCGCTGGTTGTTGCGAGCCCGTTCCAGGCTGGCGAGCTCAATCAGCCCTTTATTTCTAATAATAAAGTATTTGTTGCTTGCAATGCCCTGGCTAAGTCTCTCATTCCTCCGAACTTAACACTGGCGACGAGGATGGGATTCTTTCCAGAGGCATAACTCAACCGCTGAGTCACTAGCCGCTGATACCAGCTAGAGAGAGAAAGCGATCAGCCGGCAGCAGCGAACTAGGGAAAGTGAGAAAAACGCTGTAGCCGTTTTACTAGCCTGCAGCGAGCGCTGAGCCGCAGCCAGAGAAAGCGGTCAGCGAACTAATGAAAGTGAGAGAAACGCCTGTAGCCGTTTTGCTAGCCTGCTACAGAAGGAAGTGTAGCGCTGCGAGCCGCAGCCGCTCATTCTAAAAGGCGCGAAATTCAAATGGCTGTCAGTTGAATTTCCCGTCTAGTAACAGCGTGCTGTAAGCTGAAGTCAGGCGCGAAATTCAAAAAACGCTGCCAACGGCCGTTGCAGCCAAAACACCAGCAGTCCCAGAGAGAGAATTGAGAGTTGTAAAAACACCTCTCCAGAGCTGAAGTCACTAGCCTTTTGCTGGCACAAAAACCTTTCCTGCTGCTACCCAGAGAGATTTTCTCAACAGGTCATCTAACGAGGATTTCATCATGAACTCCCACCCAGCCTTCCCATCGTTCAAACCGGATGAGGAAAAGTGGGAGTCATATAAGAATCGTTTTAATCATTACATCGATGCCATAGGGCTGGCTGATGCAGGGGAGCACCGGAAGAAATCATTTTTTCTGAGCTATTGCGGGGCCATCGTCTTCGACACCGCCACAGCCCTGGTAGCTCCACGTGAGTTAAGAAACGTCCCCTGGACCGAACTATTAGAAATCCTCACTAACCATTATTCTCCTAGACCCTCACAGATTGCCAGGAGGTTCACCTTCCGCATGAGGAAGCAGACTGAAAAAGAGTCTATCAACCAATACATGGCTGCCTTGAGGACTGCAGCACTCCATTGCGGGTTCGGGAGCTACCTTGATGACATGCTCCTCGACCAGCTCGTATGCGGGGTCAAAGACCTCCATCTCCAAAAGGCGTCTATTGGCCAAGAAGGACCTCAACCTCGCCCAAGCCGTCAAGGAAGCCTTGGCATCAGAGTTGGCTACCCAATCAGCCACGGAAATCCAAGGCCCCGTGCACAAACAACCCGCTGCCACCATCCATTCAGAAGAGGTGGTCAACACAGAGGAGTCCAGCGACCAGGCTGACATCCACCGCCTTGCTCAGACCAGACAACCACAGGTAGGAGCCAGGCAAGAAAGCAGCCATCCGCCTAAGCACATCACCCTGTGCCTGTCCTGTGGCGGATCTCATCCGAGGGCCACCTGCAAGTTCAAGGGAGCCACCTGCAACAATTGCCTCAGAAAGGGGCACATAGCCAGAGTCTGCCAAGCTGCTCGCTGTCCCACGCACGGGGGCCCCTCCTCCTTTTCACGATCGGGTCCACAAAGGCAAGTACTAAACTGTCGCACTCGCCATTTTGCTAAACATACCTGTAATGCCATTAGTAAAATCTCGCTCTCTGTCCTATTAGAAGGTAAACCATGCCTTATGGAGGTTGACACGGGGTCAGCGCTCTCAATTATTTCGTGGAACACCCTCAAGAAGCTGCAGCCCAAGCTATCCAGGAACCAACTCCAGAAGTGCCAGCTCTCCTTGAGGGACTACCAGGGGAAGGACATTCCGGTACTTGGCAAAGGCAAGTTCCATGTTAATTTTAAAGCTTTCAAAGGTTACCTGCCTCTAGTGGTAGTTAGCGGCAACCTCCCCTCTCTATTGGGGCTTGATTGGTTTCCCCATCTCGGCCTAGGGTTAACAGGAGTCCATGCTGTCTCCACCTCTGACACTGACTCCTTATTAGCTGACTACTCAGACGTATTCAGCAATGAGCTGGGATGCTATAACGGTACCCCCATCTCATTCACAGTAGACCCCCAGGCAGTTCCAATTAGACTAAAACCCCGCAGAGTCCCATTCGCCATCCGGCCTAAACTGGATGCGGAGCTAGACAAGTTATTGAAGCAAGGGGTCATTGAACCAACAGACTTCGCCAAGTGGGAGACGCCAATCGTCACCCCCTTAAGAAGGATGGCAGTCTGAAATTTGCTCGGACTATAAAACCACAATCAACAAATTTTTACAAGTTAGCGCTTACCCAGTCCCTGTCATACAACATCTATTGCACACTTTTGAACCCGGCAACATTTTCACCAAGTTGGACATGTCTCAAGCGTATCAGCAGTTCCCTGTTGACAATCAAACAGCCGAACTGCAAACCATCGTCACCCACAGGGTGCCTTCCGCTGCAAGCGTCTCCAATTTAGGCGTAAGCGTTGCCCCGGGCATTTTCAATCCCTCATGGAGCGCATACTCCAGGGTCTCCCTGGCGTAGTACCCTACTTCGATGATATATTGGTCTCGGCCAGGGACAGACCCCAACTCTTCCAGAGAGTCAGAGCAGTGTTAGACAGGTTCAGACAGCATGGGCTCAAATTAAAAGGGAGAAATGTGCCATTGCCACTAGACAGGTGGACTTTCTGGGCTATAAAATTGACGCCTCAGGTATTCACCCCTGGTCCAAGGTTAAGGCAATCCATGAAGCACCCACACCAACAACCAAAGCAGAGTTACAAGCCTTCTTGGGGTTATTGAACTTTTACGCATCATTCCTGCCCCATAATGCTTCAGTAGCTGAGCCTCTCCACAGGCTCTTAGATAAAAACTCTCCTTGGCACTGGGGTCACAAGGAAGACACTGCTTTTCACGCAGTCAAATCGTTACTCACTTCTAACGCAGTACTTATTCAGTTTGACCCCCATCTTCCACTAGTGTTGGCAGCTGACGCATCCCCTTTCAGGATTGGAGCTGTTTTAAGCCACAGACTACCAAATGGCTCCGAGGCACCAATCGCCTTCTTTTCTAGAACCCTCTCGTCAACAGAGCGAAACTATAGCCAGATAGACAAGGAGGCTTTAGCTGCCGTAGCAGCAGTTAAGAAATTTCACGAATTCCTGTTCGGCCACTCTTTCGAACTAGTCACGGATCATAAGCCTCTCCTGGGTCTCCTGGCGGCGACAAACAAACCCCACAAGTGTTGTCCCCAAGAATGACGAGGTGGACCCTATTCTTGGCAGCCTATTCGTATAAACTCATACACCGCCCAGGAAAAACCTTAAGCCACACAGACGCTCTCAGCCGCTGCCCCCTGCCTGCTCCAGCTGAAGACCCGGCCCCGGTCCACGCTATCTTTGAGGTCACCCAGCTCGACCTTCCTGTCACTGCCCTCGATATCGCCACCAAATCCAAAAAGGACAAAACGGTTGCCCAGGTACTGGACTGGGTGAGGAGGGGGTGGCGGGCACGAGTATTTCTAACAATTCACACCCTTTAAAATACGCCAACAAGAATTATCTAGTCTGCAGGGCTGTTTGCTGTGGGGCACCAGAGTGGTCATCCCGGCCCAACTGCGCACCGAGTCTTGGAAGCACTACACGAGGCCACCCTGGCATTGTCAGGATGAAGGCATTGGCACGCAGCTACGTGTGGTGGCCTGGCCTCGACGACGACATCAGCAAATGGGTAAGCTCGTGTCAACCCTGCCAGGAGTCTAGACCATCCCCTCCAATCACCACCCCCACAAAGTGGGAAAGCGCCAACGCACCCTGGTCCAGACTGCACATTGACTTAGCGGGTCCAGTTCATGGCAGAATGTTCTTGGTGGTGGTGGACTCATACTCTAAGTGGATTGATGTGGCCCAACTATCCACCACCACCACTCAAGCCGTCACCAAGGTATTGACCCGCCTGTTCGTGACCCACGGGCTTCCAGACTCCATAGTTTCTGACAACGGCCCCCAGTTTGCCTCAACAGAGTTCAGCCGTTTTGCCGCAAATCTGGGCATCCGTCACATCTTCACGGCTCCCTTTCACCCGCCAGCAACGGGTTGGCAGAGAGAGCCGTTAGAACCACGAAGGAAGCATTGGCCAGATTCGGCAATGAAGACTGGCACCATAGACTATCCCGTTTCTTGCTGGGTCAACACGCAACCCGTGCACAGTCACTAATAAATCCCGGCCGAACTATTGATGGGCAGACGCCTAAGAACCGTGTTAGATAGACTTCACCCTAATTACTGCCCTGACTCACCCTCGCTTCTTCAGCGGGGAGCAGAGGTTTTGTTTTGCAGGAGAGCATCTTCGCGAGGAACTATGCGGGAGACCCACTGTGGATCCCTGGAGTGGTCATTGCCATCACCGGTCCCAGGTCATACAAAGTCCAATTAGATGACGGTTGCATCTGGAGGAGACACCTGGACCAGCCGTGGCGACTAGTCACTCGCCCTGCGCAGAACCATGGGCACAACCCAACACACAGGCACCAAGCCAGACTCCCTTCAACTTCAGCCCGGAGATACTCCACCACCTCCACGTGAGTCACTGAGCGAGGAGCCAGACAGAGACCACGCAGAGGGTATGTCGCCCGAACCAACGTACGAGGACACACCGTTGCCAGTCGGCTGTTCTACCCCCGTACCAACGCAGTCCGCTGAGCATGCCCGCGTTTCCTCATCAGTTCAACCACCTCCCTCGGGCTCCGGGCCAGTGGTCAACGCACCCGAGCTACGACGCTCAGAGCGCCAGCACAGACCTCCGGCTTATTTGAACGATTACTCATGTTCACATCTGGGGGGAAGGGGTGTTATGTCCCTGGGACTCTCCACAGTCCCCACTCAGGTCCGCTCAAGTTGTGGGGGGTGTTACTGCCTCCCCATTGGCTGACCACCCCAGAAGCCGGCTATATAAGCAGGCTGCAGGGTTCGGTTAGCCGCTGGTTGTTGCGAGCCCGTTCCAGGCTGGCGAGCTCAATCAGCCCTTTATTTCTAATAATAAAGTATTTGTTGCTTGCAATGCCCTGGCTAAGTCTCTCATTCCTCCGAACTTAACAAAAACATTGCCCTCTATGCCCTGTAGATAGCAGCGCCTATGAAATTGCTTCATAGGATGAGTGATCTCCATGCAGAAAGCAAAATCTTGGCTAAACAAACAAACAAACAAACAAACAAATAAATATGCTTACGTCCATCACAACATCCTCCCAGTCATGTGATCAAAATTCAAGGCCTTGGCAAGTTGGCAAATTCATATGTTTGTGACAGCTGCAGCATCTGGGGTCCTGTGATTGTCCTTTGTGACCCTCAAGGCATCAAAGTCAGTGGGGGAAATCCAGATTTGCTTAATGACCACATGGCTCCCTTAACAACTGCAGTGATTCGTTTAACAACCGTGCAAAAATGGTTGCAAAATCATGCCCCTCCCTTAACAGCTGTCTTGTTTCACAATGGGAATTCTGTTCTCGATGGTGGGCATAAGTCAAAGAACAGCCTGTCATTCCCTTTTCAACCATTGAATTTGTACTGATTAGAGCCAAGATTGCAGGAGGACCGGATGCAGCCACTGGTCAATGAAAGGAGATTGGGATGTTGAAGTCACAACAATGAAACGTTATCTTTAGTGGTGGGATTCAAAAAATTTTACTAACCCGGTTCCGTGGGCATGGTGGGTGTAACTGGGTGGTCATGTGACTGGGTGGGCATAGCTGGGTGGTCATGTGACTGGATGGGCGTGGCCAAGTCGACATCACTTCTTTGCCCCAAATGACTTACAAAAGAAGATATACCCAAAGGTAGTTTATTATTTTGTGCATAACTTACCTTCCTTCAAATTTCAAGTTGGCATAAGTGAAAAGAATGCCGGGTTTAAATTCCCTACGCTCACTCATTCTGAGCCGCCCATCGCCAAAATCTTTGCCAGATGACGTGCAATGCAATCTCTCCTTTTTTGGAATCAATTTCTTCAGGCTGGCAGAGCTGCAAACGGCCTAATTATTTTATTTTTGTGTGTTGTTTTAAATATAACAGTCTATTCAAAATGCATTTGTGGCCTTCCCCCCCACCCCCTAAACCAAACAACATGCCAACTTTCCGAATGCAACATTCCAAATTATTTTGTGTTTGCGGGCTTGGATGGTGGATCTAAGCAACTAGAGGCACATTTTTATAATGGTTGCAGAATTTGATCTCATAATGTTTCCCTCAATCAGTTTTTGGCTTGGGCACCTCCAAAGGAAGTGCCGGGGAAACAGAAAACAGTTTGAAATGTTGTGACTGGGTGAGCAACAGGGTTTTGCTGTCTTAATTATACCTTTTATTATTTGAAAGCAGAGTTGAGCTACGGGCTTAAGAAAGGAAAGAGAGACTCAGGGAAGGCCTTAGCCGGCAGGGGATTGCCAGCAGACACGGAGTATTAGTGAAGGGAGTTCATTAAAAAAAAATGGTTGCATTGCAACTGGTATAGAGTCAGCTCAAATTAGATACTTCTCCCTTCCTGCTTTCTCTTTCTTTTTGCTGACGTTGGAAAGTTTGCACTGAAACAATGACACAAAATTCGCAATGTTAGTTTAGTTTAGTTTATTGTCATTGCACCTCATACAATGAAATTAAATACCATCTTCGCTGCACATCATGACTATGAAAATAAGCACAGACACACATCCTTCACATTCTATACATTGAATTGAAAACCCCTGATATTGCATTAATATTGCACTATACAGTAGAATTCAATAGAGTTACTGCCCTGGGATAGCAGCTGTTTTTCAGCCTATTTGTCCTTGTTTTTATTATTCTGTGCCATCTGCCAGATGGTAATAGTTCAAAAAAGGGGTTCCCAGAACGAGAGGAATCTTTGAGAATGTTTTGAACTTTCTTAACATAGCAGGAGCTATAAAGCTCTTCCAAAGAGGGGAGAGGGCAGCCAATGATCTTCTGGGCAATGATGTTAACCCTCTGGAGTGCTGTCCTATCTGCCACTGTGCAATTGGCAAACCATACAGAGGTGCAGTAAGTTAAGATACTTTCTATGGTGTAGCGATGGAATGTCATGAGCAGTTTTTCATTCAGTTGTTTTCTTAGTCCATGACTCAAAGGGGGAAAAAAGGCCCAACTTAATACTAGAGGCTAAAAGGTTCAAAATGGCAGCCACCTTCTTCATTCTCCCCAACCCAACAGAAGGTTTGAAAGAAAATACATAAGGGTGATGAGCGGAAGAGGATGCTATCAGGATGTCATCCAAATAGCATAGGATCCTTATGTTCTGGCAGAGGTGGGAACAGATCACGACGGATGCTTGGATCCTTGACAACTTTATGGTCAGATCTCACTCTGGAGTTTATTTCCTCCCCCAGTGCCGTTGTGTGCTGCCCTGTCTCAAGGGACCCCTCAAAGAGGGACCTCATGGAATCGGTGATCCACCGTCTGCTGCACGTTTAGCCATCCAGCCGTTCCTGGAGACCAGGAGAGAGGAAAGGCCCTGGATCCCTTTTTTTTTAATGGAAACCAGGAACAAGTGAAGAACTGTCTTCAAAGAGGATGGAGACTCCCTCTGTCTCTCCAGCAGTGGAAAAGCAATAGTACTTAGACTTATACACTGCTTCATAGTGCTTTACAGCCCTCTCTAAGTGGTTTACGGAGTAAGCCTATTGCCCCCAACAATCTGGGTCCTCATCTTATCAATCTCAGAAGGATGGAAGGCTGAGTCAACCTTGAGCTGATTGGGATCAAACTGCTGGCAGTGGGCTCTTGGAAAACCTTTCTGAAGACTGAATGGAATGGAAACAAATTCAGTATGAAGGGAAAAGCTACTACTGCCCCCCCCCCCCAAAAAAAAAGCAGCAATGCAATGCACTGCCAAAAAAAAAAAAAAAAGCAATGCAATGCAATCCTAGGCTGCCTCAACAGAGGGATAGAATCAAGATCATGTGAAGTGTTAATACCACTTGATACTGCACTGGTAAGACTACACTTGAAATATTGCATCCAGTTTTGGTTGCCATGATATAAAAAAAAGAAATGTTGAGACTCAAAGATGATTAGGTGACTGGAGACTAAAAGATATGAAGAACGTTTGCAGGAATTGGATACGTCTAGTTTAATGGAAAGAAGGACTAGGGGTGACATGATAGCAGCCTTCCAATATTTGAGGGGCTTCCACAAAGAAGAAAAGGTCAAGCTATTCTCCAAAGCTCCTGAAGGCAGAACAAAAAGCAGTTAATGGAAACTAATAGAGAGAACCAACAAACTCCAGAGAGTAATTAGGACTGCAGAAAAAACGATTACTATCAACCTGTCTTCCATTGAGGACTTGTTTACTGCACAAGTCAAAAAGAGGGCTCTGAAAATATGTACAGACCCCTCACATTCTGGAAATAAATTGTTTCAACTTTTACCTTCAAAATGATGCTATAGAGCACTGCACACCAGAACAACTAGATACAAAGACATTTTCCCCTCAAATGCCTTCACTCTGCTAAATAAATAATTCCCTCAACACTGTCCAACTTTGTACAAAGTCTGCACTACTATTACTATTAACCTTCTCATCACTCCTTATCACCCATCCCCTCCCACTTGTGACTGTCTGACTGTAACTTTGTCGCTTATATCCTTACAATTTATATGGACTCCTAGTATGATTTGATTGCTTATTGTACCCTATGACTATTATTAAGCGTTGTACCTGATGACTCTTGACAAATTTATCTTTTCTTTTATGTATACCGAGAGCATTTGCACCAAGACAAATTCCTTATGTGTCCAATCACACTTGGCCAATAAAGAAATCTACTGATGGTTTCAACAATTAATCCATGGACTGGTTTGCCTCCCGAAGGTGTGAGTATTCCATCACTGGAGGTTTTTAAGAAGAGAATTGGCTGAAATGGTGTAGGGTTTCCTGCTTGAGCCAGGGATTGGACTAGAAGACTGCCAAGGTCTCTTCCCACTCTCTTATTCTGTTCTGTTTTGCTCTGTTCCGCTGAGAAAAGATACATCAGGAACGAAAATGGGTCACTTCAGGCTAGAGGCTGTTGAGAAAAAAATAAATCCAGAAAAAACATTCCTCTAGTGCATCCCCATAGAAAGCTCATTAGAATGTTGTTGATCTCTCACTCTGTCCTTCCCACGTGTACATTGGCCCATGTTACTTTGTTACACAAAAGAAAATAGATTTTTTTTTTCCCTATAGCCACTCCTGATTAAAAGACTTCAAGAAGCCATGGTTTTGGCATGCTTTGCCTATTTTTTTTTTCATTGTCACCTTTCATTTTGTATTAGTGGATTGGAGACCAGAATGACAAATGAATGAAAGGGGAAATAATAGACAGATGACACATAAAAGGTAGCTATTAGCTAGATAGCTGGGTAACTGTACCTGTCAATAGTGGTGTCCCCCAAGGTAGCGTTCTAGGACCAACTCTCTTCATACTCTACATAAATGACCTCTGTGATCATATCAAGAGCAACTGCATTCTCTTCGCTGGTGATGTAAAGCTATTCAACACCACAGACAATACTGCTACCCTTTAAAAAGACCTTGACTGTATCAGAATGGTCAAACCAATGGTAACTTCAAATCTCAACAAATAAATGCTCTGTCTTACATATTAGCAAAAAAAAAATCAGAAAATAAAATACAAGCTGAATAGTCAAGACCTTGTTGATGATCCAAGCTCTGTAAAGGACCTTGGAATATTCATCTCTAATTATCTAAGTGCTAGAGCCCACTGTAACTACATAGCCAAAAAGGCATTAAGAGTTGTTAACTTAATCCTATGTAGCTTTTTCTCTGGTAATGTCACACTACTAACTAGAGCATACAAAACATTTGCTAGACCAATACTCGAATACAGCTCATCAGTCTGGAACCCACATTACATATCTGATATTAGCACAGTTGAGAAAGTCCAGAAATATTTCAGAAGAAGAGCTCCACTCCTCTACTCATTGTAGAATACCTTATGCCACCAGACTTGAAATTCTAGACCTAGAAAACCTTGAATTATGCTGTCTTCAGTCTGATCTAAGTATGGTATATAAAATCATACATTGCAATGACTTACCTGTCAATGAATACTTCAGCTTCAACCATAACAACATAAGAGCACACAATAGATACAAACTCAAGGTTAACCACACCAAACTTGACTGCAGGAAATACGAATTCAGCAACAGAGTGGTCAATGTCTGGAATATTCTACCTGACTCTGTGGTTTCTTCCCCAAATCCCAAAATTTTTAACCTTAGACTGTCTACTGTTGACCTCAACCCTTTCCTAAGAGGTCTGTAGGGGTGTGCATAAGCGTACCAATGTGCCTACCATCCCTGTCCTATTGTTTCTTTTATTTTTCTTATATGTACCCATTTCATGTATTCGTAACTATGTATATACTTATACCTATTATCTTGTAAGCGATTGACAAATCAAAATAAATAAAATAAATAAATAACTGGGTAGCTCGATAACTTTGATAGCTGGCTGGCTGGCTGGATAGATGGATGGATGGATGGATGGATGGATGGATGGATGGATGGATGGATGGATGGATGGATAACTGGATAGCTGGATAATCAGATGGATGGTTGGATAGATGGAAGATAGATAGATAGATAGATAGATAACTTGGATAGCTGGATGAATGGATGGATAGATGATGGATGGATAGATAGATAGATAGATAGATAGATAGATGAATAGCTGGTTAGCTTGATAACTTGGATAGATGGATTGATGGATAGATGATAGATAGATAGAAGATAGAGAGATAGATTAATTGATTGAGAGATTGAGAGATAAGATAACTTGGGTAGCTGGATGGATGGATAGATGACAAGCAGGCAGGCAGGCAGACAGACAGTTGGATAGCTGGATAACCAGATAGCTGGATGGATGGATGGATTGCTATTAGTCAGACTTCCATTAGTCTGAAAAGGCAGAGAGACCACAATTTAATCCAACAGATTAACAAAATAACAGAAGGGACCTTGGAGGTCTTCTAGTCCAACCCCTTCCTCAAGCAGGAGACACTATACTGTTTCTGGCAAGTGGCTGTTCCACTGATTCATTGTTTTTGTTGTCGTTGTTGTTAATGATGATAGAAGAAAAAGTCAAGAGTGAGATTCTGGCTGGAAAAGAAAAGAACTTCTTCACTTCCTGCCGTTCTAATAGAAGATTGCCCGATATGCAATTAATAATTTAAAAATCCCCTGACCTAGCTACAAGCAATGTTGTTAATAACATTACTAAGATCTGACACTGCATGTTTCACGGAAAGAGAATTTTCAGGGTAAATGTCTGAAACTGGCAAGCTGCTGAACATAAAGAGTTGACAGAATCTGGCAGCACTTGCACTTTGTTTTAGGAAGAGTTATCTGGGTTCAAAAACACCCAAGTTGAACTTTCGTTCATTAAATATGTTTGGGCGTATTCTTGTCTGGGCAGGGGCTGAAAAAGTAATTATTAGAAGTTGTGATTGCAAAACCATAGCTCTGATCCTTTATTATAGCCATCACATTTGTGTTACACTTAAAAAGGGATGGGGGGGTGGGTTTCCTCCTTTTCCCTTCATAACAACAACTTTGAGAGTTGGGTTAGGTTGAGAGAGAAAGAGAGACTGACCCAAAATCTTCTTCCACCCTTCTAACAACCCTATGAGTAGGTTGGCCCAAAGTGACCCAGCTAGCTTTCATGCCTAAGGCGGGACTAGAACTCACAGTGTCCTGATGATTGGCCCAAAGTCACCCAGTCAGCTTTCATGCCTAAGGCGGGACTAGAGCACATGGTTTCCTGGTGATTGGCCCCAAATCACCCAGCAGCAGTGGTGGGATTCAGCCAGTTCTCAACCACTTTGGGAAAACCGGTTGTTAACTTTCTGAGCAGTTTGGTGAACTGGTTGTTGGAAGAAATCATTAGGAAAGAGAACCAGTTGTTAAATTATTTGAATCCCACCACTGCCCAGCAGGCTTTCGTGCCTAAGGCGGGACTAGAACTCATGGTCTCCTGGGTGATTGGCTCAAAGTCATCCAACTGGCTTTCGTGCTTAAGGCGGGACTAGAATTCACAGTCTCTTGGTTTCCAGCCTGCTGCCTTAACCACTAGACAGGGGTCTTCAGACATGACAGCTTTAAGACTTATAGACTTCAACTCCCAGAATTCCTTTTCCAGTCATGTTAGCTCAGGAATTCTGGGAGTTGAAGTCTACAAGTCTTAAATTTGTCAAGTTTGAAGACCCTTGCACTAGACCAAACTGGGTCTTTTAGATGTAAGATGGGTACCTTAAGCCTGTGCTTCTCTTTAAAAACATCCAAACAGGATCAAAAATCAGGTTTGTTTATATATATATATTTAAAGTCTTATATGGTCTCCCATCTTACATACAATAATCCCAGCAGGTTCATAGCACAACAGTAATCATAAAAAGAGACCAACAATGCTAACAGGCTTAGAAAAAAGGCTAATATTTCCAAGCGTCATGAGAAGAGAAAGAACCAAATGCTGGTTTAAGGCATGAATTTTTTAAAAAATGCCTCCAAATCTAATTAAATGGAGGCCCTGCCGATCCATAGAGTCCATGGGTGTGTGTGAGTGTGTCAAATAAGAAAGAGGGTATTCATGATTGTGCAGCCAGAGCCCCACCCCTTTTGAACAGACAAGAGTGTCAGACAGGTTTATAAACCTTTGCACACAATTGTGACTATATTCTCATCTTTCCAAACTCTTCTATGGGTGTTGCTGTCACTCATTCTGATATTAGGGTGCTCCCAATGGGGACAGCATCTGTGCCCTTCCAAGGCCAGCTGATGGCAGAAAATGACACGCTTGTAATCGCTGAGCATTTGAGAGCGGCCACTCACAAGAGGGGGAGCCTTCAATTAATTTAAAGCTATTTATACTCCTGTTAACTACCGATTGTATTATGTGCATGTCTAATTACTGTAATAACATTAAAGAAGCAGAGCCAATTTGAGGAATCATATGATTTTTTTTTTCAATTACTGTGCTCCATTAATATTTTCGTTCGCCAATGGTTACTTTATTAAATGTCAGGGTTCACGCCTGTCTAATGCGCGTCTTGTAGGATGCGTGTCTCTGGGTGTGTGTGTGATGAAAGAGAGATGGAATATGTATAATGTAACGCCTTCATCTTGAAGAGTGGCCTAGTGGCCTGGTGGTGAAGATGTTCACTTCCCGCTTGGAAGGTTGAGAATACAATCCTAGGTAATGGCAAATATTTCTCACCCAGAAAAGAAAGAATATTTCTTGTGTTGGAAGAAATAACCTTTGGGGTTCAATTCCAAGTTGGGAAGAAAGACACTGGAAACATGGTGACTGCTTGGAAGGATGGTTTAATGGTGGACAGGACCCCATGGCTTGGAGCTCCAAAAAAGAAAAGGCTGAGATGCTGAGAGTGCCTGGGTTTTATACCCTCTGTTGGGATTTGACTTTGAGCTTGTGTTCTGATTGGTTGTCAGGCTCCCATGGGGCCATGCTGGGGCAACTCTGTAGGCTGTCCTGAGTCCCAGGCTTGGTTGAGCCTTGCTGGATGATAATGTAATGAAAGGGCTTTGGGCAATTCCTATTTAGCTCTACATGGAGTAGATCTTTGTTATGTAAAATAGGCTGGCCCAGGTCAGAGTAATGGTCCATTAGCAAAGGTGTGGGGCTGAGTTTCTGCTTCTGAGGTGAGTTTCTGCTTCTGAGTTTCTACTCTTTGTAAGGGGAATATTCTGCCTTTTAAATATTTCCTAGGATATTTCATTTTTCTAGGAGAGGGTGGGGTGCTTTTCTAGGAGAGGGGTGGGTACACTTGCAAAGAAAAAAAATATTTGCTGTGAACTCCATGTGGCATCAGGAAGGGCAGCCAGCCAGTAAATACTCAGCTCCATCCAGTCACTTTGACTCTATCCCGAATTAAGGGATTAGTTAAAGGTAAAAGTTCCCCTCACACATACGTGCTAGTCCTTTCCGGCTCTAGGGGGTGGTGCTCATCTCTGTTACAAAGCCGAAGAGTCAGCGCTGCCTGAAGATGTCTCCGTGGTCATGTGGCCAGCATGACAAATTGCCAAAAGTTCACGGAATGCTGCTACCGTCCCACCAACTACTTGCTTTTTATATATACTTGCGACCTGCTAGGTTGGCAGAAGCTGGGGCAAGTAATGGGAGCTCACTCCATATGCGGCGCTAGGGAGTCGAACCGCTGAACTGCCAACCTTTCGGTTGACAAGCTTAGCATCTTAGCCACTGAGCCACCGTGTCCTATTAAGGGATTAGAGTTGTAAAAAGGGAGTTTTCAAGCAGCCCCTGCGATAACACAAGAATAACACTGAAGAAAGAAGAGGAGGAGGAGGTGGTGGTGGTGGAGGAGGAGGAGGAGGAGAAGCAAAAGAAGAAGAAGCAGACAAAGCAGCAGCGGAAGAAGAAGAAGAAGAAGAAGAAGAAGAAGAAGAAGAAGAAGAAGAAGAAGAAGAAGAAGAAGAAGAAGAAGAAGAAGAAGAAGAAGAAGAAGAAGAAGAAGAAGAAGAAGAGGAGGAGGAGGAGGAGGAGGAGGAGGAGGAGGAGGAGGAGGAGGAGGAGGAGGAGGAGGAGGAGGAGGAGGAGGAGGAAGAAGAAGAAGAAGAAGAAGAAGAAGAAGAAGAAGAAGAAGAAGAAGAAGAAGAAGAAGAAGAAGAAGAAGAAAAGATAACTGTTGTGTCTACTCTCTCACTACTCAACTGAAGGTATATCATTCTCCATTAATTTCCAAGGGATGATAACAAGGTAGAGTTACAACCGTCTTGAACCAATACAATAAAGACATCTCTTTCTGTCCCACTTACAGGTATTCCTCGATTTACAACCATTTCATCTGGGGACCATTCAAAGTTACGACAGTGTGAAAACAATGTCACACAACTAACTGGTCTTAGACCTTATGACTGTTGCAGTGTCCTTTCAGTCATGTCATCAAAATCGGAGTACTTGGCAACTGGCAAGTATTTATGACAGTGGCAACATCCCAGGGTCACATGATTGCCATTTGCGACCTTCCCAGGTGGGTTTTTGAACAAACAAAGTCAATGGGGAAAGATGGATTGGCTTAAGAACTGTATGATTTACTCTCCTATTGCTGGGATAGGCTTAATAAACGTGGCAAAAATGGTTGCAGAGGCACTCAGCCTTAGTTGCTAAATGTTTTTATTTGCCTAGGATGGAGGCCATCCTTTCATTTGCAATGTAGCAGCTCTTGGGTTTCTTTTCTTTTTATTAATCAGTCCCCATTGTGTGAGGATCGTGATTTACGTTTTTGCACTGAGTCCTCACTATACTCAACGGCTCCACTAAATCTATTCGGTTCTTCCTAGCTCAGTGTTTCTCAAGTTCAGCAACTTTAAGATGTGTGGACTTCAACTCCCAGGCTGGCTGGGAAATTCTGAGAGTTGAAGTCCACACATCTTAAAGTGGACTCAAACATTTAGAATAGAATTCTTCATTGGCCAAGTGTGACTGGACACACAAGGAATTTGTCTTGGTGCAAATGCACTCAGTGTACGTAAAAGAAAAGACACATTCATCAAGAGTCAAGAATCATAAGGTTCAACACTTAATCAGTGTACAATAAGCAATCAAATCATACTAGGAAATAGTCAATATAAATCGTAAGCGACAAAGTTACCATCATACAGTCACAAGTGGGAGGGGATGGGTGATAAGGAGTGATGAGAAGATTAATAGTAATAGTAATGCAGACTTGTAAATAGTTGGACAGTGTTGAGGGAATTATTTCTTTAGCAGAGTGATGGCTTTCGGGAAAAAAGTGTTCTTGTGTCGTGTTGTTCTGATGTGCAGTGCCTTATAGCGTCGTTTTGAGAGTAGGAGTTGAAACAGTTTATGTCCGGGATGTGAGGGGTCTGTAGATATTTTCACAGCCCTCTTTTTGACTCGTGCAGCATACAGGTCCTCGATGGAAGGCAGTTTGGTAGTAATTGTTTTTTCTGCAGTCCTAATTACTCTCTGGAGTCTATGTCTGTATTGCTGGGTTGCAGAACCAAACCAGACAGTTGTATAGGTTCAGATGATAGACTTAATAATTCCTCTGTAGAACTCGATCAGCAGCTCCTTGGGCAGTTTGAGCTTTCTGAGTTTGCACAGAAAAAAACATTCTTTGTAGTGCTTTTTTGATGATGTTTTTGATGTTAGGAGTCCATTTTAGGTCTTGTGATATGATAGAACCTAGAAATTTGAAGGTCTCTATTATTGATACTGTGTTGTCTGATATTGTAAGATTGTAATTTCTACTAGTAGATTCAGTTGCCACCTGAAACTTTAAATTCACTCCAGTCTGGATCCTCAAGACAACATTTAGAGGATTAAAATGGTAGCTTTCTAATGTCCTTCCTTTATTCCTTATCATTATCTTATTATTTGCCCATAACTAATAAACAACATCCTTCTTTGATTCTACGTGTTTTAATTTATGCTACCTCTCTGTACTTTTAAAAAAAAGAAATAGTCATGGGTTACAAATAAGTAAGAAAAATAAGTCATCATCTTTTTTTTCTTAATTAGAAAGAAAAGAAAAGTGTTCTGGATGTCAAGAGACATAATTTATGACACAGCAGTGCCACATTAGGGACTCCAGAAATATAGATATTGTTAAGCAAGGGGCTGAAATTGTCCTGATGAATTTGGCTACATTCAGTGCTTAAATGCAGCTCTTTTTAAACAGAATAACAGAGTTGGAAGGGACCTTTGGAGGTCTTCTAGTCCAACCCTGTTCTCAAGCAGGAAACCCTATATGCCATTTCAGGCAAATGGTTATCCAACCTCTTCTTTAAAATTTCTGGAGTTGGAGCACCCACAGTTCTGGAGGCAACCTGTTCCACTGATTAATAGTTGTGTCAGGAAATTTCTCCTGAGTTCTGGGTTGTTTTTCTCCTTGATTAAAAAAAAAGCAAAAAGTTGGAACAATTATGTATGAACACCCCTCCCCGCCACACACAATTCATAGCTATTTATACTCCAGTGTGAAAAATAAAGGGTGCAAGTGATAATCTCTGTTGCTGTCTCCTTTAACAAGCAAGTAGGCCATAGGAGAAAATCTGAATTCCTCCTTTCGTTCACAACTTGGTGCAAATCAGAAATGGATGGAAGTTTTTATTAAACATCCATTTAACACTTCGTATAGCTCCAGGTCTGAAAAACACTGAAAACTTCTTCAGCATTTTTTAGACAGCTGTTCATTCTTTAAACATTATTATCATTTTATTTCTTGTTATCAAAGGATTTTTTTTAACCCCCTTTCTTTCTTTCTTTCTTTTTTGCATTGTACCGGAAGGTTTCTCTCTTTTTTTTTTTAACATTTCTACTTTATCAAGAATTTTTACATTTCAGCTATAATTGACTTTTTTCATGCCACAAAGGTTCAAACAATAACAATATTCAGCAGTCTATAACAATAAAGATTTCTCTTTATTCTTTTTTTAAAAAAATCACAACAGGAAAAAAGCTTCCAGTGTGCTTATGTGTATCTACAGCATGTTATCTTCAGAGCCCTAATATAAAAATTATTCATATTTGTTCTCCTTTTTTCCACATAGTAATCTTAGAAGACTAAGCACCTATTTTTTTTTCCATGCATATCCTTCTGATTCAAGTGATAATCCTGGGTGATGCAGTTATCTCTGTGTGTGAGAGGCAGTCAGTGAAATGTTCAAGGGTAATTCTTAGTGATTTGCAAATTTGTATTTCTTGAAAGACTCTTTAGCATCTAGAGAATCTTAAAAGCATCTCATTGATTGGTATTCTGACTTACTTAGCTTTCTGAAACCTTTTGATGAATTTCTGTGCATGTTATACAATAATACAGACATATTTATTTAACTTCCCCAAAAAGAGGAGAATGGAGGCTTCTACCAAATTTGACTTAATAGAGACACAATTCACAAGGCAAGAAAGTAGTTCCTCCCTCCCTCCCTTCCTTCTTCTTTCCTTCTTTCCTTCCTTCCTTCCTCCCACCCTCCCTCCCTTCTTCTTTCCTCCCTCCCTCCTTCCTTCCCTCTCCGTCCCTCCCTCCCTTCCCTCCCTCCCTCCAATAGCATATACTTACTCAAACTGACTAAAAAAGAGACCATCAAAAAGTCATCTGCAGGACCTTAAAAGAAATCACCATGGATCTTTTGAGGATCGTGTACAGTTTTTCACAGGTTGATAGCACCAAGTATGTTAGCAGAAAGAAAACGTTTTTGGGGGTAAAATAAAGAGGAGCCCATATCTGCAGCAGTGTGTGTGTGTGTGTGTGTGTGTGTGTGTGTGTGTTTGTGCATGTGCGTGTGCGCGCACTCACTTCAGAAGCTTCTTAAATTTTATTTTATTTTTTAAATTTAAACCTTTATTGAAATTTGACACATTAAAATACAAATAAATCTAAAAAATATGTTTGTACAATTCTCCATCTTTCTTTGACAGTACTAAAAATCTTAGCTATATCCATACATTTTCATACATTTCTAATTAATCATATACATATACATATTTATATCTTGTGTGTGTGTGTGTGTGTGTGTGTGTGTGTGCTTACTTCAGAAGCTTCTTACATTTAATAGCACTGGCTGGAATAACTACGCAACCACCATGCTTGAGACAATATTTATCACAATACCTCTTCCGTATAAAGGAGATGTTTACTTTGGATATGTTTCTGCCAGACAATATCCATCCACACCCTATAAGGGTATTCCTGCTCCAAGTCAGTGGCAAAGGAAGAATGGAGGCAACCATTTTCAATTTCCCAAACCACCCTTCTCCCTGCTCTAAGAGTTTTGCCTTTTCCCTGAAACAAGTCAACGGATTTTTAAAATGGTTGCAACAGCTGATTCTGTGTCCCAGAAGAGTCTGTCTGACTGTGCTTGAGACAGCTGGACAATTTTTTTCTCATGGATCCTACAATCCAGCTGGGCATTGTCAAGATTAGCCAGGATCTGAAGGAAGTACCATGTGGCCTGTATCTGCGGATTTGTCCTGATATCTCTTTAACAAAGGGACTCTTGTCTTTGGACTTCTGGGTCTTAAGGAAGCTGCTATACAGTGAGTCAGTTTATTGACATAGCTGATCCAATATTATCAGTGTAAGCTAGTACACTCACTGGTAGAGAAACACATAATACATGCCTTTTACCCAGCATTGCTGGTCCATGATCTGACCTAATCATAAGGGGTTCTCTAAGCTCTTTGTTATGGTCTTATATTGACCTCACATGCAGCATCTGAAAGTTCCCAGTTGCAACGTATGGCTGCAAAAGTTGGTCCATAAGGAAGGCTGAGCGCCAAAGAATGGAGGCCTTTGAACTCTGGTGCTGGAGAAGACTCCCTGGGAGTCCCTTGGACTGCAAGGTGATCCAACCGGTCAGCCCTAGAGGAGATGCACCCTGACCGCTCTTTAGAAGGCCAGATCCTGAAGATGAAACTCAAATACTTTGGCCACTTAATGAGAAAGGAAGGACTCCCTGGAGAAGAGCCTAACGCTGGGAACGATTGAGGGCAAAAGAAGAAGAAGGGGACGACAGAGAAGGAGGTGGCTGGATGGAGTCACTGAAGCAGTCGTCGTGAGCTTAAATGGACTCCGAGGGATGGTAGAAGACTTGGGGTCACGATGGGTTGGACACAACTTCACAACTAACAACAACAGCACCTGAATCCACATCTTTCCATAGAGCATAGAATTATGGGGCTGGAAGGGACCTTGGAGGTCTTCTAGTCCAACCCTCTGCTCAAAGCAAGAGATCTTATAGCATGAAGGTCAAATGATTGTCCAGTCTATTGTTGAAATCTTCCAGTGATGGAGCACTCACAATTTCGGGAGACAAGCTCTTTGGTTAATTAATTATTCTCACTGTCAGAAAATTTATTCTCCTAGACTGGATCCCTTTTTAACAAGCATCCATCCATTACTTCTCGTTCTGCCCTCTGGTGCTTTGGAAAATAAGACAATCACTTCTTTTCTGTGACAACCCTTTCGTTGTTTCATCAACATCATGAGATTCAGTCCACTTCTGCCCTCAATTGCTATATTCGACAGCCTGGGAAGAATGGCAAGTGGAGATAAAAAGTGACGTTTTATCTTTTCCTCTCCGCATAATTTCCCTGGTTGAAATCCACCCTGGATCGAAATGGCCCCGTTAGCAAGTGAGACAATTTCTAAAGTTTTGCACAGATGGCCTTTGAACATTGTGCACCAAAATTGCTGGCAAAACCAGTGACAGGATGCTTTAGCCAAAGGAAAGGGAAATATTGGCGAAAAATTCCTTCGGATTACTCAGAAAGGCTTACAGGACGAGCTACTTGAGGTCTTTTTGTGGAATTAGATGAATCATTGAAAAACAGGAAAACTGCGTATTATTTGAGAAAGGACGGTACAATACAAGTTAGGGCATTCTCATATATTTCTTCACTGCCTCAGCACTATACGTAACTGCAAGAATATCCCATTCCATAAAACGATCTGCTAAATTCTCCTTGAAGTAGACTTCGAGAACTTAGATTTAGAATAACTTTATTGTCACTGTGAATGTACACTAATTGGCATATATTAAAATGAAATTTTGTTGCATACAGCTCTCAAAGGGTCTCCACCTGCAATACACACTACACAAACACAACAAAATAAACAAACAAACAGATAAATAAATACAAAATTATTCATATACCCACATATATTATATGACACAGAGAAACAACACAGTCTAGTTCCAACACAGTCTAGTTAAACCTAATAGTACAGGTAGTCCTTCACTTACACTATTTGTTTAGTGACTGTTCAAAGTTACAATAGCAGTAAAAAAAAAAGTGACTTACAACCATTTTTCATACTTAGGATTGCTGTAGCATCCCCATGGTCATGTGATCAGTATCTTGGCTGCTTGCCAAGTGGCTCATATTTATGACGGTTGCAATGTCCCGACCTCATATGATCACCTTTTGTAAACTTCTGATAAGCAAAGTCAATTGGGAAGCCAGATTCACTTAACAATCGTGTTACTAATTTAACAAGTGCAGCGATTCCAGTGGGGAGATTCAATTTCTTTAAAGTACTGGTTCCGTGGGCATGGCTTGGTGGTCGTGGCAGGGGAAGGATACTGCAAAATCCTCATTCCCTCCCCACCCCACTAACCTGCTTTCCAGCTCCGTTCTCCTGCGCAGGGCAACCAAAGAAGACCCAGCCGATCAGCTGGGACTCAGGAGGCAGAGAATAGATGGGGTTGGCGGGGCCAGTCAGAGGTGGGATTTGCTGGTTCTGCGAACTACACAAAATTTCCGCTATTGGTTCTACAGAACTGGTAAGAACCTGCTGAATACCACCTTTGAGCGATTCTCTTTACAACCATGACAAGAAAGGTCATAAAATGGGGCAAAACTGACTTAAAAACTGTCTCACTTGGCCACAAAAATGTTTGGCTCAATTGTGGTTCTAAGCCGAGAACTACCTGCAGTTTCTAAAGCAATTTCTCCTTTCATTTTAAATTGAAAAAATTCCTAGGAAATATATATATATATCCAGGGAAATTCCTAGTCATCCAAGTCATGGTTATCCCAGAGGTACTTTTAGAAAACGCAACTGGACCTTGTTTTCTGTAATTTCTTGCACACAAAGTCCAGTTGCCTTTTGAAAAAAGCACCTCTAGGAAAAATATAATTGTTTTTCACCCTCTTACTGGTCCTAGGCTGGTAAAATCCAGAGGAAAATATAGAATTAGGCTACAGTAGTTATGTAGCAGCAGATTCATCCTCCAATATGTCACAACATGTACAGAACGGAAATCTTTCTGATGTAAATAGTGAGAAAAAGAGATCTGAAAGCAATTTTTTCTCCTCTGGAAATTGTACCAGTTCTTTTCAAAAAGAGCTGGTTTTTATGCAGCATGAAAAGCAACCTAGGATTATACAATTTGTTAATGACATCATGTAATTACTCCATTTTAAAAAATGAATACACAGACACATATGAGTGACGGGGGAAAAGGAAGAGATTAAAAGATGCAGTCAAAGCATTGATTTCTCTCTCTCTCTGTCTTTGAATGAGAGAAAAAAAATTCTCTCTGAGACAAATTCCCATGTTTTCTATAATTGCAGCCTTTGATTACGTTCTTTGTAAAGTGTTATCTGGTGAATTGATCGGAAAATCCAGAAAGTATACATATTTTGGGGATCTTTGAGTTAGTGTAACACAAATGTCATGAGGTAATTTTTGGCTGTATTTTCCTAAGATTCAACACTTCTTATTTTTGTATTATCTTCTGGCAATACAAGAAGAGATTTTATGATTGCAACACACCATGAATCCTCGAGATATTTAGATAAAGAATCCACTTAATAAATATATATTGTAGAGAAAAATAAAAATAAGAAAAATGAAAAATGAAGAGGTCCCTAGCAAGAAGAGTAAATATACTTAAGTTACTAGCAGGGCACTCTTGCTTCACTACAAAACTAAGTGATCAGGCAACTTTTGGGGGAGGAAAATAAGGGAAAAAAAATCTGCCTCTGCCTACCAGCATCCATTGGTATTCATGTGGCTAGCGTCCTGTCAGTGTGTGAGAGAGTTGGGGGCTGTTTGGAAACTGAAACAGTATTTGCTGTGTGAGCAAGAAGGAGACAGCAAGGAGCCTGGGTGTGGCTTAGCTCAACTGTTCTGTACTAAAGCTGCTTGATGTGTGAAACTGAAACTGAAACTCCTCTCCTCTGCTTGTGTTTTGCACTTGGAAGAGATTTCTTTTCAGGTGGGGAAAGGAGGAGTAGGAACTCATTAGCATCAGAGTGTGTTAATGATAATAAATGAAATACTAATGTGCTAATGGTCATTTTGAAAAATCCTTTCTTAGTGAGCACCTGGAAGCCAAGAGAAACATATGTGGCAAATTTCAAGTTTGTATGCTTTACAGTTCTGGAGATTTCCTGATGATGCGTGGAGTGATATTTCATATATATATATATATATATATATATATATATATATATATATATATATATATATATATATATATATATATATATATATATGGATCTTTGGTTGTAATATATATATATATGCAGCTGCAGTGCACGACCATGGACCAGAAGCTGCACTGCAGCTGCATCACTACCCACTTCAAACCCCTCTGAGCCATACATGAAGCAAACTGACACCCACTATGAAGATGCATCAGGACCACGAACTAGAAGCCAAACAGCAAGATCACAACTCACCAGCTCAAATCCCCCAGCAACTAAGACTAACCTGAGCACAACCAAGCCCCCACCTGAACAGAACACGCCTCCAACCAATCAGAACACGGCTAACCCCCAACCAATCAGAACACAGCCAAACCCCACCCAATCAAGTCCCACCCCACTGGCAGTTAAAAGGAGGAAGCAGCTGCAATCTCACATTACTCTGAGAAGCACAGAGCCGGAGACAGAAGCCTGAAGATGATGAATGAGACTTCATCAAACGTTGCCTAGATACTTGAATCTTACGCGGGAGAAACCCGAACAACCAAAGATCCACATATATATATATATGTTTTCTGAGGTTCTCGGTGGTTTGTATGTGGATATTTGGTTGTTCGGGTTTCTCGCGTAAGATTCAAGTATCTAGTATCGAATCTTACGCGGGAGAAAATCCGAACAACCAAATATCCATATATATATATATATATATATATATATATATATATATATGAAATATCACTTTATATAAATATATATAAATATATATAAATATATATAAATATATAAATTATATATATATATATATAAATAATATTATTGTTACTGTTACTGTATTACTTTTATTTGCAAGAAAAGTAGATTTTGTTTAGATGGTGTCTATGTTTTCAGGATGGGACCTTTGAAAATAAAGTTTGATATAAAATGGGTGGCTATATAAATGTTTTAAAGAAACAAATAAAATCTATGTGCCAAGTATGGTTGCTGGCCTCAAAATAGATTCACCCTAGGTGTTTGACTCAGCAAAAAAGGGATTGTGTAGTTTGTGTTGGGCATATTCTGGGTATTATCAGTTGGCTATTGGATGGCTTATTTGTCTCAACCTTGGTACCTTTAATACTTTAATGGTTGACTTACAATCATTGATTTAGTGACTGCTCAAAGTTACAATGGCACTGAAAAACTTATGACCATTTCTCACACTTACGATCATTGCAACATCCCTATAGTCAGGTGATCAAAATTTTGAACACTTGGCAACTGCCTCATATTTATGACGGTTACAGTATCCTGGGGTCATGTGATCACCATAAGCAATTTATGTTAGTTTTTTACATTTACGATCTTTGCAGTATCTTCATGTTCACATAAAATCAGAATTTGAATGCTTGGCAATTGGCTCATATTTATGATGATGGCAGTGTCCCGAGGGCTTTTGAGGCCTTCTGACAAAGCAAAGTCAGTGGGGAAGCCAGATTCACTTAACAACAAAGGTACTAACTTAATAACTGCAGTGATTCACTTAACAACAATGGCAGGAAATGTTGTAAAATGTGAACTGCAACTCCCAGAATTCCTGAGGCAGGAAGGCTGCCTGGGAGTCGAAGTCCATACAACGTCAAGTTGGCATGACTAAGAAACACCGGTCTAGGCATAGGTCCTGGGACACCTGCCCCCCCTGAGCCGGATTGGGTTTGGACGAGGGTTACGGTGTCCCAGAGGAGCCAGTTCCTCTGATCACTTTGCAAAAGGATGGGAAAAGGATCGACACCAGGACACCAGAGGATCCCTTGGAACCTGTCTGCCAAATGGTTGTATGCTTCCATTTGTCTCCGTAACAGGCTGACGATGTGTCTGAGCCAGCCGTCTGGTGCCACCCCAGCAAGCTCCTGGCGTGGGATTCACCGTGAAGCACGACCACACACCGTCGCCTTTCATGATGACAAATGCCCTTGGCACAAGAAAAGTAGCAGCTTAGTTCACCGCTCTTTTACTGGTTCAGGAACAATCAGCTCCTCAGGCAGGCGGCTCTCATGATCCACAAATGTGAATGATCAGCAGCCAGGCTAATTTCACAAGCGCCACCCACCCAGTTTGGTGTGTTCCTGCCTGTGGCACTGCCTGTGCTTCATGGCTACTTAAGGGCTAGCTGGGTTAAAGGAACTTCCCATTAATCTTCGCTCTCTGCCAGCCCAGAGCTGTGGGACCCACATACAGCCAATGATTTATCGCCATCAAGGCCTCGTGCTCAGCTTCTCTTTTCTCTACTTCTAGACCAGCTGCCAGAGTTAATCCAGATCCGGCACGCCACTTGCTGCACCGGGGATGGACAAGGGAACAAAGAAGCCAGCTGGCCATCCCATGCCTGTCTGGGGTTTGCTTCACCTTCTCTTGTAAGGCTTTCCTCTTTGGTGCAGTGGCGTTGTTTTTCTTGGAGGCCTGGTGATGTCAGCAGAGGTCTGCGGCAGATATCGGAAGAGCAAGGCCTACATTGTAGGGGCAGCATCGCAAAGCAAGCCTGGTTTGCTACTTCTTTAAAGCAACTGTTTATGATGGAAGATTCACAAGATTTGTCAAGTCGGGATGGGACAACTTGATGCTTATGCACTGGAGACAAATTCCTTGTGGGTCCAATCACACTTGGCCAGTAAAGAATTCTAGTCTATTCTCTAACAGAATATTTCTCCTTAGTTCTAGGATGCTACTCTCCTGGGTTAATTTCCATCCATTTCTTGTCTTGTCTTTGGGTGTTTTGGAAAAATGTTTGGCCCTCTCATCTTTGTGGCAGACCGTCAAATATTGGAAGACTGCTATCATGTCCTGCCCCCTGCCAGTCCTTCTTTTCATGGGACTAGACGCACCCAATTCCTACAACCGTTCTTTGTATGTTTTAGCCAGGGGTGCGATTCAACCAGTGTAACAACTGGTTTGGTGAGCGTGCACACAGAGGGTTTGCTACTGACCTTCTCCAGCAATCTCTGTGTGTGAAACAGCTGATGCACAGCAATCTGTTGTGCTGCATAAATCGGCTGAGGTTGAAAACCAGGATATAAAGCACAGACTAAATCTGGGGCAGGTAGGTGGGCCCAACTGATGATCATCAGTTCGCTAACAGCTGTTCCTCAGACCCAAACCAGTTTGCCCAAACCGGGCTGAACCGGTAGACTCCCACTCCTGGTTTTAGCCTCCAGCCTCCTAATCATCTTTGTTACTCTTCTTTGCATTCTTTCCATAGTCCCAATACCTTTTATACATTGTGCTGACCAGAACTGGATGCATTATTCCATGTGTGGCCTTACTTTACGGTATTCCTCATGTAAAAGCTTATTTCAGGTACGTCACGATACGCACACATGCCTTTTAGATACAACAGGACATGCTTCTAAGTAAGCACGTACGGGATTGCACTTGAAAACTAAATTTTAAACACCTTCAAACTTAATTTACAAACAACTCTATAGGAAAATGACATGAAAACAGAAGCAGGATGGCACAGATTATAAATTATGATTAAGAAGAGATTTCTCATCAAAGAAGCAATATTTGTTTCTCGGGCTTGGCTTCTGCTTCTGTGTGGCACATCATTTTGACGCTTTCATTTCTCAAATTTGAGACATTGTGATTGGAGATCGATAATTTATTCCAGGTGGCTGGAGACTAGATAGATTGGGTGAATTAATTTAGGTGGGCAGTGTGTGTGTGTGTGTGTGTGTGTGTGTGTGCATCCATTGTTTGAGGATGAGCCCACCTTCTTCCAGTCTAAATTACTTTATTCAACTAGCTAAGAAGTAACAGGAACTGCTTTCATAAACTCCATGCAATCCTACTGTTCAAAACAGATCACTGAGTTACAGAAGCTTTATTCTATACCTACATCTTTCGCAATTCGTTCCAAGTGGCTGTTATCCAATATGTTGTTTCTCACAAGAGCCTCTTAGATGCCTGAGAGCATCTACGCAGCGATGTTATCTAGCAGGTTTGATCTGGTTTGTGGCAACCGCATTTAGGGTTACAACGAAGTTTTGCTTACATGCATCAGCAAGATAAAACAGGAACTCCTTGTAAATCTGAGGTTGAGTTTATGATGATGTTAATGATAAAATACAGAATAACAGAGTTGGAAGGTCAACTTGTCCAACCCCCCGCCTAAGCAAAAGATCCTATACCATTCAGGACACATGGCTATCCAACTTCTTCTTAGAAACATTTCAAGATGTTTTATCTACTGTTATTATCTTTTATCTGCATGCATGTATCATCAGTATGGAAAGAAGTATATAAATCATGAAAGAAAGAAAGAAAGAAAGAGAGAAAGAAAGAAAGAAAGAAAGAAAGAAAGAAAGAAAGAAAGAAAGAAAGAAAGAAAGAAAGAAAGAAAGAACAAGAACGCCTGATACAGCTTTCGTTCCCCTTTGTGTTTGAGGAAAAGATCACAAAATCCCAAATACAGTGGCACTTTCTTCTCCAAACCACATCTGGATTTGGATGGTGCCTTTTTTTTTCTCAAAAAACAATTTGGATTATGTTTTTTCCTTGAGGAAGAAGAAGATGTTTCACCTCTCATCCAAGAAGTTTCCTCAGTTCTGGCTGGATAATGGACAGAGAGGAAATGGAAAGATTAGATTATTTCCATCCCCGCCCATCATCCAGCCAGAACTGAGGAAGCTTCTTGGATGAGAAGTGAAACGTCTTCTTCTTTCTCAAAGAAAAAACATATCTCGGTTGCTTTTTGGAAGAAAGAAAAGGTACCTTTCAAGACAACCATAACCTGGATGACTGAGAATCTCCACTGACATCTGAATTTGGATTTTTTCCCACCGAAAGCAGGCATAAGTGCCATGCAGGGGACAATCCTATTCCTATAATCTCCACCAATTAGGGAAATTTAATCCAACCAGAGAGTACCAGGCTGCAGAAAACCTGCCTAAATTAAGCACCACATTTGCAAATGTATCTCTCCCTTGGAAATTGGCATTCTGGTTAATGAAGATTGATATACTTTCCTGTTTAAAATGATTTCTTGGCTTCTCTTTGTGGCTGAATTCAGTTGAGTAGTGAGAGAATAAACACAACTGTCTCCTCCTCCCCTTCCCCTCCTCCTCCCCTTCCCCCCTCCTCCTCCTCTTCTTCTTCTTCTTCTTCTTCTTCTTCTTCTTCTTCTTCTTCTTCTTCTTCTTCTTCTTCTTCTTCTTCTTCTTCTTCTTCTTCTTCTTCCTCCTCCTCCTCCTCCTCCTCCTCCTCCTCCTCCTCCTCCTTCTCCCATCCTCCTCTTCCGCCCCCTCCTCCTCTTCCTCTTCTTCCTCCTCCAACAACCATCCTCTTCTTCTTCTTCCTCCTCCTCCCCTCTCCTCCTCTTCCTCTTCCTCCTCCCTTTTTTTCTTCTTCCTCTCTTCTCCAATACCCAGCATATGGAAGGCTAATTAGAGAGGAACAAAGTTGGCAGGAGAAAGGAGAAACACTCCAAGACCTCTCTTATGGGATTGTAATAACAGTTGAGATTCTGTTTAGATACAAATGGCTACAAGTCCTGTTTTAATATTGAATCAATTGACACAGAAAAATGATTGACTACAGGAAAGGTTCATGCGAGTCAAAGGTGCTGGGTGCAACCATTGACAGGAAGGAACTGAGTGGGATAAACAGCAGATAATTCAGAAAGAATTCTTAACTTTGGGAAAGACACTGAGATCTTCAGGGGACAAAAAAGCATGTGAGAACTCAGCCCAGATTCTGTTCCTGAAGTCGGATTTCAGGGGATCATCCTATTTTTGAAACCAGAAGCCAAACATTTTCTACCAAAACAATTCTTAGGGGATCCAATAAAAAAAATAAAATAAGGAGCTTTAAATGCATGCTTGACCAACATCTTGACTTTTTTGCATTCCCCCGAAGGAACCTCTGGTAAGTCCTATTACACTCAAATGAATATTCTTGCAAATCATTACAGACTTTGTGGATCTTAAGAAAAGTATTTGCCTTATATTAGATTAGGATCAAAAATGTTCATTTTATGTTTTTCTAATCTGGTCCAGTACACTGAAACTAAACATCCTGATTGCATTTGTACCACATATTAACAAGCATATATCTAATCAAAGTAGATAGATCTGTAGTTAACTTGTTTATGCATGGGTAGAATAGAATAGAGCTGGAAAGGACATTGAAGGTCTTCTAGTCCAGCCCCCTACTCAAGCAGGAGACCCTATACTCAGGGGTGGGATTCGAAAATTTTAACAACCAGTTCTGTGGGCGTGGCTTAGGTAGTGGGCATGGCTTGGTGGTCATGTGACTGGGTGGACATGGCTTGTTGGTCATGTTATTGGCTGGGCATGGCCAACTCAATATCACTCACATCAAGGCACGCATCTCCTCGCCTGGCCTTGTGACTGTGGGGATGCTGCAACAGCCGTAAGTGTGAAAAATGGTCATAAGTCACTTTTTCAGTGCCATTGTAACTTTGAATGGTCACTCCACACAAGCAAAGTACCAGCAAAGGAAGGAAAAAAACCTCCAGAGACGTTCCTGAGACAGGAAGTCTAGTCCTGCCAAGAATATAATAAGGGTTAACGGAGAGGCAGTTTCTGTAAGCAACACCAGAATGTTTCCTTCCTGCCTTCCTTACAGGATTAGGCCAGTAATTTCTTCTAACAACCGGTTCTCTGAACTGTTTAGAATATTAATAACTGGTTCTGGCGAAGAGGTGCAAACCTATAGAATCCCACCCCTGCCTGTACTATTTCAGACAGGTGGCTGTCCAATCTCTTCTTAAAAACCTTCAGTGAGGGGTCTCTCACAATTTCTGAAGGCAAGTTGTTCCACTGGTTAATTGTCCTCACTTTTAGGAAATTTCTCCTTAACTCCAGGTTGCTTTTCTCCTTGATTAGTTTCCAACCATTGTTTCTTGGCCCAACCCTCTGGTGATTTGGTAAATAATTTGTCCCCCTCTTCTTTGTGGCAGCCTCTCAAATACTGGAATACTGCTATCATGTCACCCCTAATTCTTTTTTTCTTTAGACTAGCCAAACCCAAAACCTACAACTGTTCTTCATATGATTTAGTTTCCAGGGTAAATGCAGCCTCTGAAATTTCAATTTGGCAATACTTACATAAATATGCTAAAGTTGATGAATCTTGCTTTTATTTATTTTGAAGGTTAATCAGTTCTACAAATCCAGCACGTTAGCTCAATATACTGTGAGAACACAAAATATGATTTAATCCAGTAAGCGGGTCATCATATAAATGCAATCACTGTACAGACAGTCCTCACTTAACAAGTACAATTGGCATGGCAACTCCATGGCTAAGCAACTGGTGTTAAGTCAGACATCACATGATGGCAATTTGTATTTTTACAGCTACTGTAGCTTCTCCGTTGACTCTGCTTGTTGAAAGCCAGCTGTGAAGATTATAAATACCCTCAGTTGCAAAGTGCCTGATACATAAACATTGGGATGTTCCGATCAAGTTACTTTTCCAGCATGTCGTAACTCTGAACGGTTGCTAAACAGGGCAGTCATTAAATTTAGAACTAGCTGTAATTTCTTTCACTGTATTCCCTGCTGGACTAGAGACATATGCAAATTTCATTTACAGTAGGAAATAGACTGGATACTAGCTGTGTGTGTGCGCGCGCATATGTGTGTGTGTGAGAGAGAGAGAGAGAGAGGAAGGAGGGAGGGAGGGAAGGGAAGGGGGAGAGAGAGAGAATGGTTATCCCTTAACGCTTGGTAAAACTGAAAAACTAGACTTATGTGTTTCATTTATGGAAAAATATTTGCAAAAGTACTTCTAAGAAAACTGTATAAAATTGCAAACTTAAAAACAAAATAAAAATCCTTCATATATTTATAGAAATTGTGCAGCCTGAATTTGCTGATAGAAATGTATGAAATCGAGTGAAACAGCCAAAACAAGAAAGTGAACCTCCCAAATAGACCCTTCTTATTCTGAAGGTTGGATTTTTTAAAAAAATCTCCATTTGTTCAGAAGGCTTCTGCAGAGTGAAAACCTAACCCTGGGATTCTTTGTCGGTCTCTTTCTGTTCATAATCTCACCTACTTTGTTGTTCGAAACAGAGCTGAGGCCAGTTGTAAGTGAGAGGTCTGGAAAAGGAAAAAGACGGTACAAAAAAGAGATTCTTTCCAAGATAGAAAAGAAGGGGCCTATATTAGCCAAACATCTGTCCCAGCTGTATAAATACATGTAACCCACTGTCACCTCGCTACTCCCGCCAGCCCAGCATTTCGGCGACACCATCAAATCCTTTGCTGTCATTAGCTAATTCCACCGCCAATGTTAAAAAAAGGTTATGTCTTCCCTGTCGTTTTCCTTCTTAAAACTTGGCCACGGGTTTGTTACCATAATGGTTAATACAGTAAAGTCCTGCCTACTCCCTGCCAGACCAGAAACTTGTCTGGATGGTAATAAAGTCCTGGCTGAAGTATTCTAATAAACCTTCTCTTGAGTTTCTTTCTTTCTTTCTTTCTTTCTTTCTTTCTTTCTTTCTTTCTTTCTTTCTTTCTTTCTTTCTTTCTTTCTTTCTCTCTCTCTCTCTCTCTCTCTCTCTCTCTCTCTTTCTTTTTTCTTTCTTTCTTTCCCCTCCTTCTTCCTGTTCCATTCTTTCTTTCTTTATCCCACACTACCCCACTGCAGCCCTACTTTTGAACCCAGCCATGCTGAACCTGATACCTTCTTCTTCCCTGCCCTCCTGCCCTGCTGGAGAGTTGATCTCCTTGTCTAGGAATGGAGGCAGACCACCAGCAAAGAAGACCCAAAACGGCCTCTTTGGCCTCCGGGAGAATTAACTAAAGCCAATACTTGAGCAGAGTTGACATTTAGAGGAGAAAGTCCAGTGTTCCTTTGCTATGGTGAATAAAAGGTCTGCAAGAGCACATGTGTTTAAGTTTCCCATAATAATCTAAACATTATCTCAGAAGCCACCTTTCCTGTCCTAAACATGGGCCATTCACTATTTGGTTAGGCCCTTCATCGGATAAAAAGAGAGAGAGAGAGAGAGAGAGAGAGAGAGAGGGAGGGAGAGAGAGAGAGAGAGAGAGAGATTAGTTGAAACTATTGGTTTTTTCCCTCTTTTCAGGTATATTGTCCATCCCTTCTCTACTGTAGTGGAGGAATAAAAGAGATGTTGATTCATTAGAGGTCTGAAAATACAGGTGACCCGTTGTAATAATAGCATTATTCTAAAGCCTGCTTTCTGGCTTATCATAAGTCTTCTTAATATTGGAAAAGATGTGTCCTTGCTTTTGGCTTTTGTTTTTTGGAAAGCGTAAAGGAACAATACATTTTCATATAACATTAGAAGAAACACAATTGTTAAGTATAACATGGGGAAAAAATAGGGCCTAATAAATAATGACTTTTTTAATATAAATTTATCTGAATTATGTTAGCCTCCAATGATACATCCCCAATTCCCTTGCTTTTCCAACAGAAATGTCTAGCTTTTTGTTTTACTAATTTCCAGTGTTGTGCTATTTTTATTGTAATTGCAGTTAATATAAATTTGCTGTAGGTATGTCAAAGGGGTTTAATTTTACACAATTGTAGGATGCTTTAGCATTTCTTCTGATAAAGGTTCTCTCTCTCTCTCTCCTCTTCTCCTCTCCTCCTCCCCCTCTCCCTCCTCCCCCCCCCCCCTCTGTCTCTCTCTGCTTCCTGCTGGCTGGCTGCAATTTGGTAGTTCTCACCAGTTCCAGGTTGACGCAGCTTTCCCCTTCATACTGAATTTGTTTCCATTCCATTCAGTCTTCAGAAAGGTTTTCCAAGAGCCGTGGTGGCACAGTGGTTAGAATGCAGCATTGCAGTCTAACCCTGCCCACTGCCAGGAGTTTGATCCCAATCAACTCAAGGTTGACTCAGCCTTCCATCCTTCCGAGGTCAGTAAAACGAGGACTCAGATTGTTGAGGGCAATAGGCTGACTCTGTAAAACTGCTTAGAGAGGGCTGTAAAGCACTGTGAAGCAGTATATAAGTCTAAGTGCTGTTGCTATTGCTATGACCTCTGGACCAACTCCCTGAATTCCCCAGCCAACATCCAAGACTCCAGCAGTAGAGGTGGCAGTGCCAGTGGCACAAGTGTGTCCTCTCACAGTCCAGCCAGTTCCTGTAGGCTCCAGTTCTCATCAAAGCAGAGACTCAGTATGCACCAATTCCACCGGCACTTGGTAGACCTCAATGCCAAACAAGTAGCTGCCCTACCAACCAATTGCATGATGGGGTCCCTGGAGAATGACGAAGCTCTGGGATGACATGCTGACCAGAGAGATGGGGATGCTGAAGAAGGCGTTCTTTATATTGCTGGCCTCCTACTTCCCAAGTCACTCATCAGAAGCCATGAAGAAGCTCCTCCAATTCATCAGATGGATGACTCCACTTTTGGACTGTCCAGCATTGAAATGTCCTCCTTCACCAGCTCCTGTTCTCAACCCTGAAGCACCATCACCTCTTGTTTCAGATCCTTTTCAATCAATCAATCAATCAATTAACCAAGCAACCAATCAATGAATGAGAATAGAGCTGGAAAGGACCTTGGGAGTTCTTCTAATCCAACCCTACTCAAGCAGGAGATCCTGCACCATCTGTTCCTGACCTGGCTTCTACTCCAGACCGTGCAACACCATCGGTTCCTGATCAAGATCCTGCTCCCAACTCAGCAGCGTCATGGAGAGCCGCTCTACTAAATTGGCCGTATCTGTAAGAAATGAAGATTTTTGGTTGGGGAATTCTGGGAGTTGAAGTCCACAGGTCGAAAGCTGCCAAGGTTGGACACCACTGCCTTAAGTTGGTTTCCTATTGTCAGGTAATTCTGAACAATTCTTCCCCAGCTGCAATGCAATGCTAGCCCTTTAAATGCAACACCTATTACATCTCCTTGCAAGCTTGTCTTCTTCAGCCTATAAACGCATCCAACACATCCCACCCTCGCCCAGCAACGTTTCCAACCATGCACCTTATCAGTTTTGCTGCATTCCTCTGGATATGTTCCACTGGATCAACCTCCTTCCTCAAGTGTGGTTTAATGTTTGCTCAGCCATCTCAGTTGGGGGCCATCACTACATTTTGCAGGTAATAAATTCCTCACTTTAGCTGAGTGTATCTAACCATCTTCTCATCAGTTCCAAATATCTACACACACCCCGTTTTTCCTGTATCAGATGACTTAGGCTTCTACTATTACAAGAGTAGAAAAGCATTTCTCCACCCATTTTTTCTGTATCAGGCATAACTTTAGAGATTTCTATCTTTCCCGTGCCGTTCATTTCTCCTAAGTTAAACCAGGTTCACAGAACGGAGCGATTCCAGTTGCTTGACCATTTTCGTGGTTCTTTTTCTGTCCATTTTAACGACTGTGGCAAAAAGGTCGTAAAATGGGGGCAAAACTCATTTAACAAATGTCTCAGCAACAGAAATTTTTGCTCAATTGTGGTCATACCCCGAGGACTACCTGTACTATGCTGAGTTCCAGAAGGAAAGGCACGCTATAAAACCCACAAATAATCTCCTCCCAGCACGCTCACAGTACTGTTTTGATTAATATTATTAAATACATAATTAAACTTTTTAAATGTCATAATTAATATTTATTTGAAAAAGCAATGAGTTCCTATTATTATATTTTAATACCACTATATTACTATTGAATAAAAGATGATATACTTAAAAAACCTAAATTATTACATATAAGAAAGAAATTAAGTGTAATAAACTATGGTGAAAACAAACAATGAAAAACAGTCTCTAGAACATGAAGGAAACCTTAAAAACGAACAACCTCCCCAAAGTCTTATCATTTCATAAAATTAAAAAATTCTGAATAATATGTAACTACAGCATATAAAGAAGAAATATGCTGCATATTTAAACAAGATTATTAAAATGATATAACTTTGTTCAATGTTGCTGGTATGACTTTTTGAAACAATGAATTAAAGCTAGACCAGATGGATAAAGGCTTGGAATCCACCTATGGAAAATTAACTTTTTTCTGCAGGGTTGATTCCTTATCCACCCAGGTCATTGATGCCAAAACATTTCCATGTCGTTCATGCTGATGACACTGGTTGTATTAAGAAGAGAACATAATTCAAAATGGAAATGTAGCATGGATAACATCTCCCCTGTCCCCCCCCCCTTCTCTTCTAGTCACATAATTAAAACAGAAACAAAAAGCCCACAATCCACGTAAAGTAGGGGTGACCAACCTTGGCAATTTTAAGACTTTGTGGACTTCAACTCCCAGAATTCAGGGGGATTTGGGGAGTTCAAGTCCACAAGTCTTAAAGTTGCCAAGGTTGGTCACGTCCGATGTAAAGGTAATTGGGCCAGGGGATGTGGTTATTCTAAAGATAAAGCCCTGTGGATGTGGTTATTCTAAAGGTAAAGCCCTGTCCAGTTGAGTCTGACTCTTGGGGGAGTAGGGATGGTCATCTTTGTTTCTTAGTTAAGGCAGCCGGCGTGGTCTGAAGACAATTCTGTGGTCATGGGGCCAGCATGAATGTATGCCAAAGATGCACAGAATGCTGTTAGCACCCCACTGAAGTGGTACCTATTTATCTAGTTGTATTTGCATCCTTTCAAACTGCTAGGTGGGCAGGAACTGGAGCAAGAAATGGGAGCTCACCCTGTCATGAAGCGCTTGGGTCTTGAACCAACCGTCTTTAACCACTGAGCCCTAAACAAATTGCACAGGGACAGTTGATGATAGCTACTTAAACAATCAATAGATCTAATAATTCACTTTGGGCTACCACTGGCTGTCCATGACCTTCAGCAGGGGGTCTTCCCATCCTTTAAATTGAAGAGATCCAGGATTAAACCTGACGTTTGGCATACAGGAAACGAAGAGGAATGAATTCTCAAGCACATGCTATTCATTCTTCAAGATGACTTCTAATCAATAATGTTTTTTCCTAATCCAAAGGAAGACAACACCTAATTGTTCCAATAGAAGAGAGCATTTATAGTTTAGGGGTGAACTGTGGGGTCCTTGCTGAACTTGGTGGTTTTCTTGCAGACATTTCATTACGAAACAAGGTAACATCATCCAGTGCTAAAGGAAGCAGGGCTTGCTCTTATTTTTATATACTAGTGGCTTGCCCTGTCATTGTTGGTGGGAGTTTTTCATAGTGGATCCTTGAATGAGCTGTTGTTTAATGTTAATATGTTTGTCTGAGTTGATAATTCTTTGATTGGAGTATTGTTTACTTCTTGATTTGTTGACCTGGTGTCAATCTTGGCGTTACTCTCTGCTTATCTAAGTGTTGATTGCTGGTGAGCAAGTGTTTTGGTCTTTTTGATTGTCTCTTTTTGAGTCTCCTCCTTCTTGACCTGTGAGTTGTTCGAGGCATGTGTCTAAAACTAGAAATCCAGATAGATAGATAGATAGATAGATAGATAGATAGATAGATAGATAGATAGATAGACAGATAGATAGAGAATAAAGAGAGAGAGAGATGACAGAAAGAAAGAAGGAAAGACAGGCGGGCAGGCGGGCAGACAGACAGATAGATATAGGTAGACAGACAGACAGACAGATAGATTTTTAAAAAAAGTAAAACTCATGTTTACATTCATACATTTACCTACAGCTTAGATTTCTAACTGTTAATGCATTTTTGCACAGGTCTGCTTATGAAATTTGTGCATGATAACTGGGAAATTCTGAGAGTTGAAGTCCAAGCATTGGGGGATGGCTGCCTAGGGGAAAATGCACAAAGGGAGGCTCAGCCAATCTCATTGTATACATGTTGCACTCTGACCATAAAGCTAATAATAATAACTTTCCCCCTGATTCTGTGGAAAAGAGTGGGTGGTATCAGAGCCAATGTTAGACCAGATAGAGACAAGTAGCCTATCCCTTAAGCTGTCATATTCCATTCCAATCTCCCCTCCCCCAAATCCTGGGTTTGAAAAGCAAGCAATCCTCCTTGCTACCTTACATCGGTGGCCTTTTCCTGACCTCTTCAAACCCATCCAGTTCCTTTTTTTTTTTTTTTTTGCAGCTGTTATCCACCTAGGAGTTGGCCTGATTCCTGAGAGGTAAATCATGTCAAGGCATCTCCCCCTTAATTAGAAAAGTGAGCCTCTGATTTGCTGCCAACATTTCAATTTGGTCATCCAACCCTCCCTCGCACCGACTCTGCAATGTGTCTTGTAGAGAGCGGGGACTCCCTGGAGCCATGTCAAGAAGCTTGACGGGAATGGAAGGATGGCTCTGTACATTTCTAGGGGTGCAGTGTACAAAACAGAGTCAATTGGGCTTCCTGACCCCCAGAAGGGGAGTTCCCTGCTCCCTTAAATCCCACCATATCAGGAGTGAGGAAGGGAGAGTCACGAAACCCAGAGAATTGGTGTGCACTTTTACAAGCGTCTTGCTCGGACAGGGTAGTTTATTGGATAACACCTGGAATGTATTAGATTTGGGATATAGAGTCAAGTCTTCCCTGCCTACAGGCAGCTGTAGTATAAATAGAGGCATAGGGTTTGTTTTGACTACTTTAAATTGTGCAGGTTTCTTGCCCTGAGAATTGGGAGTTCGGAGCTGCTGTTAACGTAATAATGCCCCCCCTCCTGCCCCGTTCTTTGCACCATCAAGAATCTGCATTTCGCTCTCTGTGGCCTTCCTGGACCTCCTTTGTTTGACTGTTTCTCCTCTTTCTCTTCTGTTTATCGCAAGCTTCTTCCTTCTGGGAACATCAAGAAAAGGGGGCCGAGGCCTTATTTCAGGGTTGAAAATGGACATGGAAGATTGGGTGGAGGGGGGTGGGAACAAAGAGGAGTGGAGGTTAAGAGAGAAGGCTCCAACCTTTTGCTTCCCATAATGGGGAAGGAGAATATACGAAAGAGAAGAAGACATATGGCAGGACTAGGCTAAAGAAACCAGGGTGGGATTCAGCAGACATATCTAATTAGGTTCACACATGGACGGCATTCCTTGGAACTTTCTGAATTCCTAGAGTCACACAATACATTAGGATAACAAATTACATCATCACATTTGGTGGATTCTAAATGATGGGCCTTTTCTCCTGCGACACCTCCATTACAGATTCTTCTGTGATGGACTGTAGTCTGGATTCCCAAGAGGGAGGGGGTTCATTCCAGAGAAGCAAGCGACAGCTCAGTTCCGATAGTTTGTGTGAGAGAAAGAAGGTGAAGACAGCTCCTCCCTAATAATTCCAACAGTATACGCTTTTGTGGGGAGAATGTTAGCATGCTTTAGTTTGGCAAGATTCTGTCTGTGGATGAAGAACAGTGGAGAAATCTGCTTGGGAAAAATCACCACTTGCCCTTTTTGGTTTTTGGAGCCCAATATCTTTTCTCATCTCAGAGATAAGGTCGGGCTCACCATTCCTGAGCATTTGAAGGTCACTCAAGACCCCCGGGGTGAACCCACGAGGTTGCTCCATTAGCACCCCTCTATCTATTATTTTCTTTTCTTCTTTTAGCTCTGCCATAGTTTTTTTTAGCGCTTTAATATTGCAATGTTATATAGTTTATGGTTATACAGCTTTATAGTTTTAAATGTTTTTAATATTATAAAATTAAAATTATCAGTTTTAATAATTGTGATATAATGATTTCAGCTAATGATTGTTTTGCTTTCTTTTTATTGTTGGATTGTTGTACTCCGCTCCGAGTCACTTTCCATGAGATGGGCGGCCGTATAAATTTGAATAATAAAATAAATAAATAAATAATGACTCGGCAGAAGCTTCTGTACAACTTATGGTGCTGTCACGCACAGGGGGAAATCAGGAGAGCCAGGCATTTCAAATGGATATAAAACTTTATTGCAAGCTTAAGAATCTGAACTACTAACGGTTAAGGGAAATTAGTGGGAATTAAAGAAAGGAATTCAAGGTGGGCGGGACTTAGCTCTCTTGTGGATGTGAAGGGACTCATGACTAATGACGTGTTTGACCACTCCCTCAGGCTCAGCCTGGTCATGCCTTATAGGTGCTTGGTGAACGGCAACTTATGTCTTTGTATGTTTGTGTGGAAGAGGGTGGATTTTCCTCTTGCGCAAATCCAGTTAGAGTACAATGCATGGTACGGTGTCAACCTGCAAATGAGGTCATTCGGTAACCAAGTTAAATTTTCTAGTTGGCATTGTGACTCCATTCTGAAGCTTTGATCAGTACACACAAAAATACTACCTTGGACATTTTGCTGCCTGAGGTGTTGTAGGAAATAGTGCTCCTCCCATCAAACAAACAGTACTTTTAGGCCAGGTAAATTATATTGGCACCTAAGGCAGGAAATCCCTTAGAAATTTAAATCATCTTCCTCTCCTAGGGAGTAATATAACAGTAACAACTGCACAACCATTTGCTGTCTTTTCACGGTGCTCCAAATTAGCAACCTGAGGTAACAACATCACCCTAAAATCAGGGTTTATTTCACTGAGCCAAAGGATTTACAGAGGGTTAAATGAGAGGGAATGTTTTACTAACACAATAAAATGTATTTTACTAAAACATTTGCACCTGCCAATTCTTAAGTATAAAATAGTTTTTCACTTACAGTAGCTCATTTAGTGACCGTTAGTGTGGCACTGAAAAAAGTGATCTATAACCATTTTTCACACTTAATAACCATTGCAGCATCCCGATGGTCACATGATCAAAATTTGGATGCTTGGCCATTGTCTCATATTTATGAACGTTGCAGTATCTTGGGGTCACGTGATCCAACTGTACTATTCACTTAACAACTGTGGCAAGAAAGGTCTTAGAATGGGACAAAACTCACTTGAAATGTTTCGCTCAGTTTTGGCCTCAGTTGTGGCCGCATGTCAAGGACTACTTGTAATCATAATAACACCATTGTTTGTGTGATGGCTGGTGACTGAATTTGGTAGATGCATGAAAATCAGTGTGATGTTATGGTGATTAAGATGATGAGATCTTACAGGTAGGATGGCTTTTGTCTCCCACAGTGGGGATTGGGTGTGGAGGAAGCCCTGGTTCAAGGCCATTTTCGCCAGCACAAACTCTATGGCTGATTTTGGGCCAGTCATTCTCTTTTAGCCTAACAACAGTGTGGTAGAGTGGTTAGTAGTACCATTAAAGGAGATTAGGTGTAGCTCAGAGTTGAAATGAGGGGTCCTTACTACTCTGCAAACTTGGTTGTTTTCTTGCAGACTTTTCATGACCCCACTAGGTAACATCATCAGTGCTAGTCTAGACTGATGATGTTACTTAGTTTGGATAATTTGCAAGAAAACAGCCAAACTCAGAAAGCACCAAGGGACCCTCAGCGTGGTTAGTCCTAGACTACCAGTAGAAGCAGGAAAACCAAGGTGCTAGTCCACCATCAGCTATAGAAGTTTAATGAGATGCTTTGGCTGAATTACTCAGCTTCAGCCGCACCTTTATTTTATTTTATTTTATTTTATTTTATTTTATTTTATTTTATTTATTTTTTATTTTATTTTATTTTATTTTATTTTATTTTATTATTTTATTTTATTTTATTATTTTATTTTATTTTATTATTTTTTATTTTATTTTATGTATTTTATATTTTATTGATTTCATTTCATTTCATATTATATTTTTTATTTTAATTTATTTAATATTATGTTATTTTTTTATTTTACTTTACTTTTTACTTTACTTTATATTTTATTTTATTTATTGTATTTTATTTTATTTCATTTCATTTCATTTTATATTATATTTTTTATTTTATTTATTTTTTATTTTATTTTTTATATTTTACTTTACTTTTTACTTTGCATTTTATTTAATTTTATTTTTTATTTTATTATGTGTGCATGTACGTAACTATCATGGTGGCCTTCTAGGGGGCACACACACAATTTAAAAACAACAACAACCAAATAATCAAAACAAGGAAGAAGAAAACCTTTAAAAATACGATGACAGCTGTTAAAACCAGAAGAACAAAAAACACAGGAGAGAGAGCACAATTCCGAACTTACACACAATACAATCGTTAGAACCGGTTCCACAGTTCCATGAGTTCCTCAGCCCCCAGTAGCTCTCTCTCCTGAGGGAGATGATGTTGTTGAGGAAAGGTGACGTGGCAGAAAAGATTCCCTTCCTATCCATAAGAACATAAGTCATTTCAGGGAGATTGGCAGTGTAGAAATTTGATTAATAAATACATAAATAAAATAATAAGCTGTGCACTGCTGGAAGGGATCCCTGGCCCATCTGGTTCTGCAGTTGGTTTTCATAATGGATTTTTGGTGAGGGGTGGAGGATGGATGGATGGATGGATGTATTAGTAAGCCACATTTATTATTTTTACAAGTAACCCAACATATCCAACACAACTTTTTCCTCCTGTTTTCCCCACAACAACAACCCGGTGAGGTGGGTTGGACTGAGAAAGAAAATCACCCAGCTGTCTTTCATGGTTAAGGCAAGACTTGAATTCACAGTTTCCCGCTTTCTAGCTTGGAGCCTTCATCACTAGGCCAAACTGGCCTAGCGGTTGTAGTGCTTTGTTCACCCCATTTTCTTCCTGGGAGAAATGTGAAGTAGTAGAAATCTAACAAAGGGGAAAAAAAAGAGAGAGGAAAAAAATGAGTATCAAAATCATTTTTATCCAACTGTACTCAATAAAAGAATATTAACTTTGAAATTGCATATTGTGTCAACACAGATCAAGCAGTATCTTTGGGACTATTCACACGTTTGACACCTCTTACCAAGCCTGTTTAGGCATTTGTGAGTGCCTCAGAAACTGAAAATGCACGTGTGAAGGTGGGCGTAACCTTCGCCTGAGAGATGCAGATTCACTTCCAGCTGGAAAAACCAGACCTGGAACTCAGATTCTCCAAGATTTCCTTAGGGTCAATGGATTATGCAAGTATAACTGGCTGCTTCTTTAATTGTGGTCTGGCTTCCTCAACATCACTGCTAATCACGATGAGCTAAGTGCTCTGTTTTCATCATTGGAACAGAAGAAGAAGGGGAAAAATGTACACTTTTGAGATTTATCTGTTACTTCGGCGTGTTCTTCTCTATCCCCAGGAGATTTCCAATCAGGTTGAAATCAACATCGGGTTTAGCTACAAAAAAAAACCATGATGGTTTTGATATCGGTCCAGACTTAGTTCTATTTTGAGGCTTAACAACTGATCTCGGCTCTTTGATGGGAACGAGGGACAAAAGTTAGAACTTGGCTATGCTGGATAAAACGGAAAGATTTATGTAGATTTATTGCCCTTGGCTGACCAGATTTGCTGGGAATTCATAAGTTCTAGAGATAACTGTCAGGGGTGGCCTCTTCCAGGAACTTTTTAAAAATTTTTTAGCATAGGTGGGGTTGATGGTCTTGTAGATGTTGTGAAGTCCAGCTCCATTTGGCTTCAGCCAGAGAGCCTGTAGTCCAAGTTGGTGGGAACTGACTCATCACCAGTTGGAAAGCCTCAAGTTCCCTAATGCCAAAAAGTAAAACTATTACATGAGTTTCTAGTTGCAACAGCCACACTGATTTTCATAAAATGATAGTGAGCTAAGGCCAAGTGAGACTAGGTTGGCTGATGGCAGAATTCTAGGGAATAAAGTCAAGGCTTTAGGGTCAATGTCTTAGAAGCAATGTGGAAGCCATTGGCTCTGAAGGTCTCTTCAAATTTCCAGTTTTATCTAAGCCCAGGAACAAGGGTTTCCAAATTTGGCAAGTTGAAGATTTCAGCTCTCAGAATGGCTGGTTAAGGAATTCTGGGAGCGGAAGCCCACGAGTCTTAAACTTGCCAAGTTTGGAGAGCCTTGCTCTAGAACATTGTAATGGTCTCCTGCAAACTCTAACAAGACCCAAGCTAACCAAAGGGTTTTTTTTTCAATATTTGAGAAAGTCTGCTTGGCATTCCCATCTCCTGTGTTTCTTCCTAAATTTCTTAAACTCAATGAAATGTATTTCAGGGAAAAAAAAATCCATAGGCTATTAATTATTAGACTACATAGTCAATGGAGAATGAATATGTTCTATCTTCATATGTAGAAGTTATGCAGAATGGTCACTACTGACCTTACTGAGTTTGCATAATCCTTTTAAAACAATGCAAGAATAAAATGGCAAATGAAAATTTGATTACATGTAGTCCTTGACTTATGAACATTCATTTAGTGACTTATGAACATTTATTTAGTGATCATAGGAGCCATGGTGGCACAGTGGTTAGAATGCAGTATTGCAAGCTAATTCTGCCCACAGCCAGGAGTTGAATCCTGACTCAGCATATTTCTGAAGTTGGTAAACTGAGGACCCAGATTGTTGGGGGCAATATGTTGACTCTGTAAACTACTTAGAGAGTAACTACATAATAGAGTAAACTACATAATACTGTAAAGTATTATGAAGTGGTATATAATTCTAAGTGCTATTGCTATCATTGAAAGTTATGATGCATTCACCAAAATATACTTATGACTTGGTTCCAAAGTTCCATTACATCATAAATCAAGGGCTATATATATTCATGATATGTAGGAAACTTTTATATGCTGTTCAATAAATCCCGATTCCAACAATTAGTATAATGTCATTTCTGAGGAGCTCATTAAAAACAGAATTGCTTAGATACTGTTTCTTGGCTCACATGATATTTCTATTCACTCTTTTACTTCTAACCAGACAATTAAGGATCAGAAAATCTGTTATCTTTTTTTCTCAATTTCTCATTTTTTCCAATTTTTTGGTTTCATTTGCAAATTAGTACAATTTCCAAAAAAGTCTAATAAAAAAAAATTACATGAACTTCTGCCTGTATGCCATTTCACCTCCTCACCATTTGCTCGATACTTCCAAAAAAATGATCACAAACATGTATACACATTTGCTCCACATTTTAAAACCCATTTTTAAAATTAGGGAACGACTGTGTTATATATGGAGGTTCAGATATTTGCATGCTAGGTCCAAAGAATTGCCAACATTTTGTTTTTAAATAAATAAATGAATGAATGACTAAACACATGCTCGAACTGATGGAAAAAGAAGCCAAATTGAAGGAGGTGGGGGGAAATGACTCACCTGGGAGAAATGGAAAGATTTATCCCCAAATTGCTTGGATAAGGGTGAGAGTTGGATGGAGTTAAAAATTAATACTGAGTCTATAGGTTTTCTTTGCACTTTGACTGATTGATTCCTAAAAAAACAGAGAGATTATATTTGCAGAGCTAATGCTGTTTGTGCTGCATGAAAAACAGGCACACTCAAAGCCATTCTTATATCGAGCAGAATCCATGAAATTCTGTTTCCAGTGAACACCCAACTCCTGGTTAGGGATCAAAAGTGGGCAAATAAACCGAGGCTTAATCCAGACAAGACAACAATGTTGTTAATCTGCAGAAACATGCATACAGAATCACAGAATTGGAAGGAGTCATGTGGAGGCCATAGACTCTTGCTAATGTGGAAATCCCAACGAAAACAACCCTAGTCAGGGTCATGTGCTTGGAACGCAGTGTCCTCTTTGCCGACTTTTCTCAAAGCTAAACATCTCCACTTCCCTCAGTCTCTCCATGTAAGATTTCATTTTCAGCTCCTAATAATCAGCTGTACCGTCTTTCTCTGAAAATCTGGCAATTTTTCTGAATTCATTTTTAAAGTACAGGGCCCAAAATGAAGGTTCAGGCACTTGGTAGGGTGTGGTGAACACAGAATAAAGGATAATGTTTATAGAATCAGAATCATAGGGCCGGAAGGGACATTGAAGGTCTTCTAGTCCAACCCTTCTGCCCAAGACAGGGGACCTTATACCATTCTGGATAAATGGTTGTCCAGTCTTTTCTTAAAAACCTTCAATGATGGAGCACCACAACTCCAGGAGGCAAGCTGTTCTCTTGTTTAATTTTTCTGTCAGGAAATTCCTCCTTATTTCCACGTTAGATCTCCTTCTAATGAGCTTCCACCCTTTGCTTCTTATCCTGCATTCAGGTGCTCTGGAGAATAAATTGACTCCTCTTCCCTTTGGCAGCCCTTCAAGTATTAGAAGACAGCTATCAAGTCACCCAGGGGTGGGCTGCTGAGGGCTTGCAGGGGTTCGCAGGAGAGCCCCTAGTTAAGATTCTGTGCAGTTCAGAGAACCCCCAAATCCCACTCCTGGCTGGCCCTGTCCACCCCACCCCGCCCCTCCCAGGAGTCCCTACGTGGCCCATTTTGGATGTAGGTAAGTGCAGGGCACACACAGAGGCTCGGGGAGGGCAAAAAAGGGGCCTCCTGGAAGTTCGGGAAGGCTGGAAATGGGCCTGTTTCTTCCACAGAGCCTCCGGAGCCCAAGGATGCCATTTTCGCCCTCCCGGAGGCTCAAGGAAAGCCTCCAGAGCCTGGGGGGGGGGGGGAAATGCCCCCTCTGCCATGGTGCAGGAGGCCGAATAGGCCACGCCCACCATGGCCATGCCCCCTCAGCAACCGGGCAGAGAACCTTTTGCTAAAAAAAATTAAGCCCACCCTAATGTTACCCCATACCTAATGTCAGCTTGGAAGCCATTTTTCCTTAAAGCTTCTGAGCTGCCACATACAGCACCTGGGAGTTTGGGAGTGGGATTTCAAGGAGCGATGGAAGGATAGCCACAACAACATTCCTTTCTCAGAGAGTCAAGGACATGTTACTCTGCACCTGGAGGGGAGCATCTGGGGATAGTCTCCAGTTGGAATGAGGTAATGATTGAATGAAGTAATGATTGGAACATGTGATGAACTATTGGGTACAGAGGTTGGATTTTGGATTTTCTTCGGGGCTAGGGAAAACCCAGAAATCTCAGATTCAGGTTTTCCTCAGATGTGCCAATATGACATCCCTAATAAAATGGATCTTTGAGAAGATGACAATCTTGGAGTCTTTTAATTTGGAGGTTGTTACTTGGAATGCTGACACTTAATTCCTTTAGCTGTTCATTGTACGATTCAGCCTCCAAACTCCTTATCATCTTTGTTGCCCTTCTCTGCATTCTTTCTAGGGCCTCAACATATTTTTTGGAATCATGATGACCAGGGTTTACTCCCCATGGTTGGAAACTAGGTAAAGGGTGGTAGTTGTTGTTATAAATATTTTTATCAAACATTTTTGAGAAAGGAACCCATTGAAAAAGAAGCAAGTTGGCTATGGAATTCTGGGAGTTGAAGTCCACACATCTTAAAGTTGCCAACATAAGAGACAGTGATCCAATCTGTCCTTTTAATGACGCTAGCCCTTCTAACATCCACTTTTCTTTCCAGCTTCAGTGAAAATACTACAGTGTATTTAAAAGTGGCTGCCCTATCAGCAAAAGTGGATGTGCATGACATTTAGCTAAGTAAGGAAAATTCAGCCAGGCAGTTTTCTACCTGCCCTGTGAAATTGACTAGAAGGAATTAATGTTAGGTTTCTTGATACAATCTTCTTGTGAAACCGAAAATGAAATTGGCAGGCAATTTGTCAAAGGGAAAATGCGGAGGAAAGTTGCCCCATCTCTGATTTAAAAGAGCTGATTTAAAACAAACAAGCTAAAATGTATAGAAAGTAGATTGAACTTTTTGCCTGATGCTCTCAGTCTGAACCTAGCAAATGCAATTACACTGCAAAATTATTATTTGTTTTTATTCACCAAGGAATAACATACTACAGAGGACAAACAGAAAGAATCACATTTTTGCTTGGTGTTCTGTCAATTTTGAATTCCAGCCAGGAATCTCAGAATTATCCTTAAAATATAATATGTGTCTAGAAAAATGCAGTTTAGTTTTGCAAGTTCAGACTAAAAGAATGTTTAGTTCTTGTAAAAAAAAATGTTTAGACTATTTGTTGTTTTGCCTAAATTGGCAAAACTCGAGAAGATCTTTTCCACAATCTAAATCCCTATTTTTATATTTTTTCCCAGCTTTCCCCACAATTTTATTAAATTTCACTGTTGCCACAACTAAAGAAATATTATTTTCTTTTCAGTTATTGTTACACTAATGAGTTGCATATAAGATGTAATCTATTTGATGTGATAATAGCATAAATTTTAATATCATTTTAAACAACTCTCAGGTTTTTTCAATTTATCATTCTATATTTGGAAAATTCAGAAATTATAATTTTTGCACAGATGCCAATAGATCATAGTGGTTACACCTTGATAATATTGCTTATAGTCAGCCTGGGCTATTTTGCTGCATCCATTAATTCTGTGGCCTCCAGTTTCATATTTTTATTTACAAAATGTTTTTTATTTTACAAAATATTTACATTTGCTGCTATTTGAGACACGTTGAATCCTTGATTTCATTCTGTTGGTTTGTAATGGTGTTTTTGAGCTGCAAAAATTCCTCCTTCTTTTTCCTCCATGATGGCGCCAACTTGTACTGCCAATTCCAGATCTTTTTCAGTTTATTTTCAATTTCTGTCCTGAATTGGCCATGTGATGTTTCTCAACAATTCCATTTTATAGTTTTTTGTTTTGCTACTGTTTTGTTCGAGATGTTTTCTTTGCAAACTTCTGGAAGCATTTTCTCTTTTAATTACCTTGACGTAATCATTTAATTCATGGTTTTCTTCTTCAACACTTTGTTTTATCAGCAGTCAACACAGCTTCCATTTGTGTGTGTGTAAAGTATAATTGATTAATGTCTGTTGTGTAAATGATACACTGTCATTTATTTTTCAGTTTTTTTTTTCCAATCTAAAGTGTCCAGATGAAGTGTAGCTAACTTTCTGTACCTAAACTATATGTCTATGTATTTATTGGTTTGTTTGTATTTTCATCATTTAAGTTTGAATTTAGAATTTTAAACTGATTTTTTTTCAACTTCACTGTGCAAAATGTAACTTTTGGAAAGCAATTCTAAAGTTCATCGAAACCTGGCACTCTACAAGCCCATCAACAGACACATTGACTTACAACCAGCCTACGAACCCCTCAGAATCCAAATCAACCACACAGCCAACCAGAAACAGTACTGACCCTCAACCAACCCATGACAAACCCCACTTCACCTCCCAATGACCCTCATCGGATGTAACTTCTCCATCACAAGACCCTCATTTGACAAACACACACCTGAAGCTCTTATAACCAGAGGAACACATATACAGATAACCCCTAAACTGCTGAAAATGTTACCTAGCCTGGTAATGAAACGTTTGGAAACCAACCTACAAGCTCGGAGAATGAACCTTCACCTGCAGTTCTAAGTATTTGTAGCTACTAGAGATAAAGATTTTATGAGTTTTCACTTTCAAACTATCTACCCTCACTGTGTACATTTTTTCTTTTCTTTATGCTAATCCTTACACATTTGTCAAATTCAAATTCTATTTTCATATCTTCACTGCAGAGCCTTACAAAATTAAGTCAGATTACATTGGTGGTTTTTGTTTTTCCTTATGGCTTCAAATTTTTCGTGCATATTACAGATGGGATATTTTTTCCCATTTTTCTTTGACAATCCATACCTATATTTTGTTTTATTAGGATATGAGTGAGGGGTATTTGCTGACATAGAAAAAAAGAAATAATGAATGCCCTTCCAAAATAAAAATAAAAATCCTGCCCTTATGTTTACATTTTTCATCTTTTACAGCAATGTTTTTTTCCCCCATAGTTTCTTTTACAACATTCTTGAAGTTTTCATGAATTCCAAATATTTCCAAACACTTCTACAACCAACTATGTGGGTGGAAATTAGACACTCTTTAAAAATCAATCAAGCTATTTATAAATTGGAGTTTGGGGGGCTTGGAATTTTTTTAACATAATTTTATCACTCAGTAATTGATCTTCTGCTCCTCATGAAATGGGGTGTTTACCTTATAGTTCAGATGGATGCAATTAATTTTTAAATAGGTGACTCCAATTGTTGATTTATATGTTAACAGTTTAAGCAGTGTGGGCAAACAATTGATCTGTAAACTGCTTGCAACTGCACTCTTACCTATGTTTTGTTTTGTTTTTATTAAAAATATTCTCAGTTGCCATCCCTTTTTCTTTTTCCAATTTGTAATTTTTTTCCAATTTGTAATTTTTTCATCAAAACTGAGTAGTCAATTTTTCATTAAGAATTGTGGGATTTATCAATCAAAATCCACAGAGTTCCATCGTTTCCTGATGCATATCACTTCTTATTCTCTATAGCTCATTTTTTAAAATAACGTTATAAAATGGCATGATGGAATCAACCAGTTTGACTCAAGTCAATGTTCTTCTCAATTTCTTTCATCCTTTATTAATCTTTATTATGCTTTTTTTAATTATGCCAGATGCCACTCCAAAAATTTTATGTTTCATCTTTATCAGAGCAAATATCTGTATTTGCAGTGTTTCCCAGCCATGCTTTAAGAAACAAATGCTGCTTTAAATTTTCTTTGAAGTAACTGTGCCCCATTTGAATTTTTTGAGACTTTTTAATTGTCTTAATACTAAGACCGTATCTTTTCTGCAAAGTTTTCTTGATCTTATTATTATCTTTTTTTTCAGTTTCCTTTCCTTCACATTCTTCAAATTGCTGTCATCACCTTCTAATTTATTGATCTTTTCTTGCAAATGAATTTCCATTTTGGCGATTGTTGCTTTTCTTATACAGCAACAACATTAAACAATGTTATCACGGTGCTTTACTACAATTAGTTGATTGGTCCTCAGCCACTGTGTTTTTTTCATTATTTTCTATAAGCAAATTTGCATTTTTCACAACTTCTGATAGTTCTTTTGTACTCTTTTTCAATGGCAGAAACTTTCTGTAAAGTTTGGATTTTTCAGATACTCAATAATCCCCCCCCCCCCGCCCCCAGTCTGTCTGCCAGAGAGCTAATATTTGTCATTACTTTTGTTTTTGTTTTTTTTTCTTATTAGGGTTATTTATTTCTGAAGGTAATAAAATGTGTTGTTCCTGTTCAAACATGTCATCCATTTGATGATCTTCAGTTTTATCTCCACCGTTCTGGTCAATACTTTCAGCATATCAGCCAGTTTTCACAATAATTGCATTTTTTTTATTGTAAAAGCTTTAGTTTTAAGTTAAAACTAAAGCATTTACAATCACGAAACTGAAAGAATGGAAGGACAAACCTTCATTGATGCATTAACTGCTGTTCATCAGTTTCTAAATCTGAGTCTTCCTTCCTTCCTTCCTTCCTTCCTTCCTTCCTTCCTTCCTTCCTTCCTTCCTTCCTTCCTTCCCTCCCTTCCTGATTGCTTTCCTACATTCCTACCCTCCCTCTTCCCTCCCTCCCTCCCTCCCTCCCTTCCCGTTCACCTTCCTGCCTGACTGTTTGCCTTCCTACTTTTCTGCCTTCCTTCCCCCTCTCTGTCTCTTTCCTTTCCTTTCCTTTCCTTTCCTTTCCTTTCCTTTCCTTTCCTTTCCTTTCCTTTCCTTTCCTTTCCTCTCCTCTCCTCTCTTTTCTCTTTTCCTTTCCTTTCCTTTCCTTTCCTTTCCTTTCCATTCCTCTCCTCCTCCTCCTCCTCTCCTCTCCTCTCCTCTCCCTCTCCTTTCCTCCTTTCCTTCCTTTCCTTTCCTTTCCTTTCCTCCCTCCCTCCCTCCCCTGGCTGTGAGAATAACCTTGGGAGAGTAAGTTTAGAAAACAGTCAGACAAAAGAACTCAGCCCACAGAAGAAGTGGCCTATGGAGGGCATCTCGAAAGGGAAGGAAGAAGTGCTTTTCAGATTTATGTTATTATAACCCTACAATAAAGGCAGTGTTAGTACTTTCTGGTTTCTTGTCTGGAGTACCTCAAAAGGCTGACAGTAATTCCACAAAGGACAGGAGCCAAGGGAGGGGAGGAAGAAGGCCCTAAATATGGGGTTCTCCTATCTAGGCTGCAATACCCTCTGTGATCTCTAGATGGCAGCAAAGATCTAAATACTTCTCTAACTCTTTGTTACCTTCTAATGGTCATTGGATTTTTGCAACCCATCATTTTAATGGTGTGTGTGTGTGTGTGTGTGTGTGTGTGTGTGTGTGTGTGTGACAAGAACCCTATTGAACTTTGCAGCTGGATATGGTTCATCTTGATTGCAGTTCTATATTGGATGCTGCTTATCGCATCTTCTCAGAAATGCAGAGTTTGAGGTCCTGAATGAGAGGAGGCAGCAGAGGGAATTCTGTAAAGCCAAACAACAGCCAAACATTTCAGAAAAGTAAATTTTATGGTGAGTCATAGCTCTGTTTATCGGAGAAGGTCCCAGACGGGATATAAGAGGGTGTGAGAAACATAGGATCACTTGCAGCTGAGGAAGGGTGTGGAATAAACAACTTTCAGTTCCCCTCCCCCCCCCCACACACATTTTATTAATATTGGAGTTTTTATGTTTTCCACAGAACTCTAGAAGAGGACTGAAGCTCTTCCCCACACAAACAGAAATTATGACATTTGCTGCATATTGTTTCTCATGATTAGATTTGCATTTGCCTCACATTGACACAATTTGTATACCACCTGAGCTCTTGCTCCGAAGAATTATGGGAATTATAGGTGGTTTAAATATGCAGAGATCACTGAAAATCCAGTTAATGTCTCTGTGTTACTTAACTCTCTCTCTTTCTCTCTCCTCCTCTCTCCGTTTCTCTCCTCCCTCATTTAAAAGAAAATCCATATTTGTTATTTTCCTTTGGATACTTCCCTATAAACTTAACAAATGTGCGCAGTTGTGTATATTACCGCAGTACATACTGCATCTGGTATACAAGTCTCTGGAGCTCAGTCTAATCACAGCAGACTTTTTTAATGTGCCTTTCCCATGAGTTTTTGTACAAAGTTCGGGTTTTGCCTTTTTTGTCTCTCCTTTCCTCGAGTAAGAAGACTGGAAATATAATAGTGTTGTTCCTCTATTCTGAATTGAACAATTACATGGCACGTAGAGGGAGTCCTTGGCTTACAACTGCAATGGAGCCTAACATTTCTGTGGCAAAGCAAGACATTAGTTAAGGGAACGTTGTCCTATTTTGCGACCTTTCTTGGCATATTTGTTTAGTGAATCACTGCAGTTGTTGTTAAACTGGTAACAACAGTTGTGAAGGGAACCTGGCTTCCCCATTGAAGGTTGCAAAAAGGGATCGGGTGACCACAGGATGCTGTACCCGTCCTAAATATCAGTCAGCTGGCGAAGGCCTGAATTTTGACCACATGACCATGAGGTTTGCAAGGGTCATAAGCACGGGTGGGATTCAAAAATCCTAGCAATCGGTTCACTTCCCGGTTGCTGGGTGGGCAGGGCCTACTGGGACCTCCTGTTTCTGGGTTCTGGTGGGCCTCCAGAGCCAGGGGTGAGGCTGTTTTCACCCTCCCAAGGGTCCAGAAGCCTCCCCTGGGCCTCTGGGAGGCCGGAAACAGCCTCCCCCGGCCTCTGGAGGTCCACCGGAAGTTGGAAACAGGTCTATTTTGCAACTTCCGATTTTTCTGGGAAGGCCATTTTTTGCCCTCCCAAGGGTCGAGAACTCCCCCATGGGCCTCTGGGAGGGTGAAAATGCCCCCCTCCCCGTTCTCTGGAGGCCCTCTGGAAACCGGAAACAGGCCCGTTTCCGGACTTCCAGAACGTCTGTTATTCTCCCTCTCAGAGCCTCTGCGCGGAGCCCAAAAATGGGCCGTGCGGAGACTCCTGGGAGGAGTGGGGTGGGCGGGCGGGGTCAGCTGTAGCTGTAGCTTTAACATCCAGTTCACTTGAACTGGTCCAAACTGGTAGAATCCCACCCCAGTCGTAAGTGTGGTCATAAGTCACTTTTTTCAGTGCCGTTATAACTTCAAGCAGTCACTAAATGCATGATTGTAAGTCAAGGACGGCCTGTAATAGGACCAGTTTATTTAGAAAGCAAACCCACCCGTCTAATGTCCCTCCCTAAAAAACTAGAAAGAAGACCAAAATGTCCTTATTGTTGGCACCCAGTGGTGCTGAATGTTTTATGATCCAGCTGTCCAACTCCAGTTAGGATCCGAGCATGGCTGAGCAGATGAATGGCGCTGCAGAGGAAATGAAGAGCAAGTTTAAAATGTTTGCCTAGAATTTCATCTAAGCAAGGAAACCTCCCCAGGTCCTTGGAGAGTCATTTTCCAAAAAATCCTGGCCTTGGCATTCTATTCATTTCCCTCCTTTTCATTTCTCCTCATTTCCCTCCTTTTTTTGGCATTCTGCTCATTTCCCTCGTTTTTATCCAGTTTTGAAGACATGATTGAATGAAACTGGCCCTGACTTGAGATCTAAGAATCCAAGAGACTCCGAAAGTAAATGCACCTTAATCTTGTTTTCTTCTCTGCTCTCGATCCAGCGGCCATGTTGCCAGATTTTCAGTGGCGTGATCTTTCCTGCACGTGGTGAAACCCGCTATTTGGATTCACACAGCACTATTTTCTTCCTTAAACCCAGGTTGATGGTTCAATGGGCTGTGAATCCAGGTCTAATGATGCCCATCAGCACATAGGAATAGCTGCTCGTGATTGCTGACAGGTTATAAGCTGATCAATATATTGCAGAAAGTTGATATGGTTAATCTAAAGATGAAGATTTATAGGTAGAGTTCAAATTGTATTTGTGTTTTGCGGGGGTCTAATCCTCCAGACCCCTTTCATCGGGGTTAGTACCACTTTATAATGCACTGGTAGGACCACACCTGGAATATCGCATCCAGTTTGGGTTGCCATGATATTAAAAAAATGGTGAGACTCTAGAAAGAGTGCAGAGAAGAGCAACAAAGATGATTAGGAGACTGGAGGCTAAAACATATAAAGAAGGGTTGCTGGAATTGGATATGTCTAGTTTGATGAAAAGAAGGACTAGGAGTGACATGATAGCAGTGTTCCAATATTTCAGGGGTTGCCACAAAGAAGAGGGAGTCAAGCTATTCGCCAAAGCACCTGAAGGCAGGACAAGAAGCAATGAATGGAAACTAATCCAGGAGAGAAGCAACCTAGAACTAAGGAAGAATTTCCCAGTTAGAACAATCAGTGGAACAGCCTCCAGAAGTTGTTGGTGCTTCATCTGTGGAGATTTTTCAAGAAGAGACTGGGCAGTCACTTGTCTGAAATGGTATAGGGCCTGCTGCTTTAGCAGGGGGTTCAACTAGAGGACCCTCAAGGTCCCATCCAGCTCCACTATTCTGTTATTCTGACCACAGTTGTTGAAATTAGCATCATGAGCTTTCATCATTTTGTGATGAGAAAGACAGAAAATCATCACTTTTTCTTAGACTTGTCAACTACTAAGATTGGTTTATTTATGTATTCTTTATAATCCCTTTGAAAACTTAAAGGGAAATGTCGTTGAAAACCTGTTGCAGCCATATATGATATGCATCTCTGTCTATTTGTATCACGGCTTCACCCAAATTCTTGTCCTTTCTGTGCTTACTGTCCACAATTCTAGCAATATCTTCCCTGGAATTTAAATGAAATTTGGAAAAACCTGGAACATTGTTGGTTGCTGAAAGAGGGTGCTTCTTCTTCTTCCCCAAGGAAAAAACATAATCCAATTGCCTTTTGAGAAAAAAAAAATGCACCATCCAAATCCAGATGTGGTTTGGAGAAGAAAGTGCGACTGTATTTGGGATTTTGTGATCTTTTCTTCAAACACAAAGGGGAACAAAAGCTGTATCAGGCTTCCTTCCTTCCTTCCTTCCTTCCTTCCTTCCTTCCTTCCTTCCTTCCTTCCTTCCTTCCTTCCTTCCTTCCTTCCTTCCTTTCTCTCTTTCCTTCCTTCCTTCATTTCTCTTTCTTTCCTTATCTCTCCCTCCCAACTTCCTTCCTTCCTTTTTATATTTCACATTATATTTCATATTTCACATTTCTTAACAGCCAGCACTGATTATATTACCTAGTTTAGTAAAGAAACATCTGCAAGAAAACCACCAAGCCCAGAGAACATCAAGGATCCCACATTAGCAAGTATTTCTGGGGTGGATTGGCTGGAGGGAGGAAATAAACCAATTTGTCATTTTCACTTTATTCTGCACTCAAACTTTTTAAAATCCTCAAGCTCCTTCTGTCTCATTTAAGCAAATATCATCAAAATTGTGACAATAGTTCTTATTATTATTTAAAAGATTTTGTTTTCCCCTTAGTACCCAGCCAACTCCCAGCTCTGGAGAAAAATGCCCATGGACAGTGATTCCATCTGCAAATTTATGAAAAACTGGCATATGCAGACCAGGCCCAGCAAGACAGGAACTGGTGGAGAGCAATAATATATGTTTCTAAACCTTTAAAAGAAATATTTTGCTCAGTTGTGGATTTTTCCAGACACGGAAAAAGTATCTGTGAGGTGAAGTCTGCCGCATGTGAAGAGGCCGGCCTCCAATTCCTTTTGGGCATCCATTTTCACAACCCATAAGAGCAACAGGAACACACCATACAGCTTCCTGATGATTTTCTGTGGTTTCCACGATTTCTTTTTTTTCATTCTCTCTGCTGCGTGTTCACGATGTGATCTACTGCCAACGTTTGGCAGTGAAGTGTTTTTCTCCCTTGCCTGACAAACTATCAGTCACCTCGGTAGTTTCACGAAGGACAAGGTTCACTATATATGGGTAATTCAAGATTTAATTTATGGTCATCTTAATAGTGTGACGGGACAAAAATTGCTGAGGGGCGGAAGTACTTGGAAGTACTTACTATTCCAGACGATGTAGGAATAACACAGCTATCTCTTCTCGTCTTGCTGTACATTTCAATAAACATATCTGCTCTGAACAATGTTTCTCAACCTTGTGAATTTAAGAAGTGTGGACTTCAGTTCCCAGTATTGACTTTCAATTCCCAGAATTCTGGGAGTTGAATCCACAAGTCTTCAAGTTGCCAAGGTTGGACACCTCTGGTTTCCTTCATTCATTTGTATAACCCCGGGGTCCCCAAACTTGGCAACTTTAAGACTTGTGGACTTTAACAAGTCTTAAAGTTGCCAAGTTCGGAAACCTCTCTTATAACCTGAAGAGAACCGAAGGACATTCCTCCATCTGAGAATCGTCAGAAAAGTCTCCTGCGAGCTTCTTAGATGTGCTGGGCTGTATCATTTCAAGCCAACGTTCTCCATCTTGAGGGCTAGAAACTTGCCTTTAAAAGGAAAGTGGGAAGATTGCTGCACCGCCATAGCATGGCTGGGGATAGACAGGCCCGTATCTATCGCTTGTACATTCTTTTCTTCTAAGACATTTGAAGGATAGTTCCCTGGAACAGCTTCAGCCGTCAGGTAGACTGGTGCTGAGAAGGAGACGGAGAACAGACTGCCGGTTTTATTCTTGGCTGTGGGTTCATGTACTCAATCTTCCTGCCTTTCATGTGGAATTAGCGCTGTTCCCCCTTGAATTATCTTCCTTAGCTTTGCTGCATGCTTTAAAAGGAAATTTTGAGCTGGACACACGGGGCCCTGGCAGAGGCAGCACTGCACTTCATGCCTGAGATGTCACTCTGCCCTCCCACACTTTCAGCACTGGACAACATCCATCCATGTCCTCATTTGGCAGTTCTTGCTCAGCCCGGTTGAAGGTTTAACACAGTGTTTTTCAAACTTAGCCACTTTTAGAGGGGTGGACTTCAAGTCCCACCTTAAAGCAAGCAGATTGAGGGACTCCGTGTCACCTTTCCCAGGTAGAACAGATAGGAAACGCGACGAGAGGAGTTGATTCAACTTTATTGTAATGCTACATTAAGAACATACCATAGAACAGAGCTGGAAGGGATCTTGAAGGTCTTCTAGTCCAACCTCTTGCTCAAGCAGGAAACCCTATATCATTTCAGTCAAGTGACTGCCCAGTCTCTACTTAAAACCTCCAGCGATGGGGCACCCACGATTTCTGAAGGTAAGCAGGGGTGGGATTCAAATTTTTTAACAACCGGTTCTGTGGGCATGACTTAGGTGGTGGCCGTGGCTTCTGGTCATGTGACTGAGTGGACATGGCTTGGTGGTCATGTTACTGGCTGGGTGTGGCCAACTCAACATCACTCACATCGAGGCACGTATCTCCTCGCCTGGCCTCTCATAACTGTGGGGATGCTGCAACAGTCGTAAGTGTGAAAAATGGTCATAAGTCACTTTTTTCAGTGCCATTGTAACTTTGAATGGTCACTCCACACAAGCAAAGTACCAGCAAAGGAGGGGGAAAAAACTCCAGAGACGTTCCTGAAACAGGAAGTCTAATCCTGCCAAGAATGTAATAAGGGTTAACGGAGAGGCAGTTTCTGTAAGCAACATCAGAATGTTTCCTTCCTGCCTTCCTTACAGGATTAGGCTAGTAATTTCTTCTAAGAACCGGTTCTCTGAACTGCTTAGAATGTTAACAACTGGTTCTAGCGAATAGGTGAGAACTGGTAGAATCCCACCCCAAAAGCTAAGGCATTCAACTGGTTAATGATTCTCACTGTTAGGAAACTTCTTAGTTTGAGGTTGCTTCTGTCCTTGATTAGTTTTCATTCATTGTTTCTTATCTTGCCTTCTGGTGCTTTGGAAAATAGGTTGACCCCCTTCGTCTTTGTGTAGGAGTCCCTCAAATATTGAAACATTGCTATTATGTCACCCTTATTTCTTCTTTTCATTAAACTAGACATACCCAATTCTTGCAACTGTTCTGTCCTTTATGCAGCTGGGGGCTATACCCTCTCTTATTTGATTGATCTATGGGTAACGTCTCTTTCTTCCTGTCTCCAAAGATCATTCCCACATACAATTACATCCTGGGAGTTGAAACACGTTGGCTGGGGAATTCTGGAAGTTGAAGTTCAGCCATCTTAATACATGCTATCTGGAGAATTCTGGAACTTGAAGTCCACCATCTTAAAGCAAGCTGATTGGGGAATTCTGGGTGTTGAAGTCCACCATCTTAAAGCAACCTGATTGGGGAATTCTGGGAGTTGAAGTCTACCACCTTAAAGGAAGCAGATTGGGGAATTCTGGGAGTTGAAGTCCACATATCTTAAATTTGCCAATTATGAAAAATACTACTTTAACAGATAAAGGGAGACTCAGTTTGCAACATCCCAGGTCCTTTCCCCTGGATATTTTTTCTCCAATGTGCTCTCATTTGGCCCTCACAATTTGGTAGGGTTACACAATTCATCTAGGCTGCCTCTGCCAAGCTGTTGAGTCCAGATGTCCACCAGCAATTCTGGATGTTCATATCCCAAGATATCTAGAGGCAGGGATTTTCAGTGAGAAGGACCCAAAAACATCCAGACAGAGCTCACCTCACTATAACCAAACCCTCGCCTCTTTTTACAGCCAGGGGGTGGAGCTTCAGTCCCAAGACCTCACCTGCTTTCTGAATTTTTGTAAAGTCTCCTGTCTGGAGAGCACCTGTTTGAGAAAGATTGTTATAATGTGTGAAGGTGGCTGTTTATAAGAAAGCCTCTTCTTTTAAGAAAAAAAATCAGAGTATGATTTGCAAGAGCAAAATCTTTTTATTCTTACATTTATCTAAAAGCAAAATATCTTTCCCTCTCCAAATAATTTGCTTTTAAAAAATGAGAGGATTATCTTATATTTACTGCAAACATAGCAACAGAAGGTTATTTATTTATTTATGTATTTATTTATTTTTGCTGTCTAATCTTTCTTTCTGCAAAGGGGGTCATCCTAAATCCCAGGATTGTCTCTCTCTCTCTCTCTCTTTTTTTTTTTGAGTAAACAAGGTTGGCTCACCAAACGGCAGTTCCTGCTAAATATATTTGCAAAGCTATGAGCTTTGATTTTCTTCACCTTTTCCCCCTCGGTTCTTAAATTGAGCCATGATTCAACTTGTACTCTTTTTAAAAAAAAAAAAAAAGATATATATATACATATAAAAAGGTGTATGCTTCCACGCACAATTTCTCTTACTAGCTCATTTTTACCCTCATTTCCGCTAATGCATGTATTTTAATTTAGTAGAACTTTTTATTCAAATATAAATGGCATTTTGCAGACACCTTCTTCCTGTATATATTTTTCTGAGCGTTTTCCCCTAATAAATGGTTTTGATTTTGTTTTTGTTTTTTTTTGTTTTTTCAAATTATACCACAAAGTCCAAAAAAAAAAAAAAAAGACAAGTTTGGAGCATATTATTAAGCACTCATTCCTGTATTTATTTGGGGAATACAGTTAGGGAAAACTGGCACCGAAAGGCAAGCCAAATGAGTGTTTCCAGCTTTCCTTTCTATGCAACCCCATTCATCATAATGACTTTTCTCCACTGCGTGTAATTAGATTCACATGTGCAGCCAGGAGTTGGGAGAAGATGTTTGTGTGCTTGATTGATCTGCATCCCATCTATTCTCCACCACCACAACCCCGTGGGCAAAGAGCAAATAACTCAAAGTTGGCCAGTGACATCTCTTGCCTAAGGATGGGCTTCAGATGAAGTCTCCAAAGCCCTCGCTCAACATCTGGACTGTGGTGAGAACTGTACCACGTGATGGGACTTTCTGTTTGGAAGTCTGTGCTCTGACAGGGAGGGCCCATTTAGAAATGAATAGAATAGAATAGAATAGAATAGAATAGAATAGAATAGAATAGAATAGAATGGAATGGAATGGAATGGAATGGAATGGAAGGGAAGGGAAGGGAAGGGAAGGGGAGAGGAGAGGAGAGGAGAGGAGAGGAGAGGAGAGGAGAGGAGAGGAGAGAGAGAGAAGAGAAGAGAAGAGAAGAAGAGAAGAGAAGAGAAGAGAAGAGAAGAGAAGAGAAGAAGAGAAGAGAAGAAGACAAGAGAATAACAGAGTTAAGGGAAGGGACCTTGGAGGTCTTCTAGTCCAACCCCCTGCCTAGGCAGGAAACCCTACACCACTTCAAAGAAAGGGTTATCCAACATCTTTTTTTAAACCTTCCAGTGTTGGAGCACCCACAACTTCTTCAGGCAAGTCGTTCCACTGTTCTCATTATCAGGAAATTCTTCCTTAGTTCTAGGTTGCTTCTCTCCTTGATGAGTTTCCACCCGTTGCTTCTTGTCCTGCCTTCAGGTGCTTTGCAGAATAGCTGGACTCCCTCTTCTTTGTGGCAGCCCCTCAAATATTGGAATAATGCTATCATGCCTCCCCTAGTCCTTCTTTTCATAAAACCAGATATACCCAGTTCCTGCAACAGTTGTTGCTCTTCTCTGCACTCTTTCTAGAGTCTCAACATCTTTTTTACATCGTGGTAATTAAAACTGAATGCATTATTCCAAGTGTGGCCTTATCAAGGCATTATAAAGTGGTATTAACACTTCACTTTATGTGTGTGTGTGTTTTGTGTGTGTGTGTGTGATATTTAGCTTGGGTCTCAGTATCTCACAGCATGTCCAGTGATGATGAACCCATGACCACTTGTGTCAACGCTGGCGTGCCATGAAGTTTTGGATGCCCCACCAGCATATACTCTGCACCAGCATTTAGTATCACCTGAGAACTATTCTTGAAAGCATGCTCCATTCTCTCATAAATTTTTGGAGGTAGCGGAACAGGGAGCAGTTGAAGGTGACCTTATTGAGTAGCCGTAATGGCGCTAGGTCTAAAGTCAAGGCCCAGAGTTCTAATAGAATAACAGAGTTGAGGATTTTCTAGTCCAACCCTCTGCTTAGGCAGGAAACCCTATACCATTTCAGACAAATGGCTGTCCAATTTCTTCTTAAAAACTTCCAGTGTTGGAGGACCCACAACTTCTGGAGGCGAGTCGTCCCACTGATTGATTGTTATCACCGTCAGAAGTTTCTCCTTAGTTCTAGGTTGCTTCTCTCCTTGATTGGATTCCATCCATTGCTTCTTGTCCTGCCTTCAGGGGCTTTGGAGAAAAGGATGACCCAGAGGTGGGATTCAACCGGTGTTACTACCAGTTTGGTACTCACATTTTGTGCATGCATGTGCACTTCGCGCACAGACACGTCAGATACACGCTGCGTGTGTATGTAATACAATGAAAGCTGTGCCTCCTGGACAGCTGATAAGTACTGCGCATGGATGCACAGCATTTGAAAAACGCCTGTTTTCCGGCTTTTTCAACCGCAGCTGTGCCGTGCAAAGCAGCTGAGGTTGGAAAAATCAGGAAATAAAGGACAGGTAAAAGCCTGGGTGGGCGGGTGAACCAAACAGCAGCAGACACAGAACCAGTTCGGTGTCTGCTGCTCTTCAGAGCTACCAGTTCTACAGAGCCGGACAGAACCGGTAGCATCCCACCCCTGGGTTGATCCCTTCTTCTTTTTGGCAGCCAGCTTCCTTTTGAAAAAGCACCTTTATTTATTCATTTAGCCACCAAATCTCTCACAGCGACTCGTGGGGCTTACAGACAATAAAAGCACAGTATGGAAAAATAAAAATAAAAGAATAAAAACAATAAAAACTTCTCACCCACCTACCCCTGGCGGCAACACACAGTCAGATAAGCCATTCAATGGGCCCCATCCCATTCTGGAGGCATTGAGACCTGGATGACTGAGAAGCTCCGTTAGGCACCTAACTCGAACATTTCTTGACCATGGATGGGATCAGAGGTTCTGATTCAGCAGGTTCTGACCAGTTCTGGAGAACCGTAGAGAATTTTTGAATAGTTCGGAGAACAGCCGAATTAACCACCTCTGACTGGAGATTTTACAGTATCCTTTCCCTGCCATGTCCACGGCCACGCCCACAGAACTGGTAGTAAAAAAATTGAATCCCACCACTGGATGGGACCAATGAAGACACACCGTGGATTAACACGTTGGCCTGTTGTGCCATCCTGCAGAAACAACTGAGGGAGCCTGCAACTGCTTTCAAGATGTCAAGGCAGGGGATGGAAACAAGACAAGCAGAGAGAGAGAGAGAGAAAAGAGAGATGGAGGGAGGGAGGGGAGGGAGGGGAGAGAGAGAGAGAGAGAGAGAGTCAGTCCAAGTCCCGTCTCAATGTTGGAGATTCAGCAGGAGCTGTGTATTCTGCTGGTTGCTATTACTTATACCATCAATAAACGCCCACTCAGGAAGCCAAAGAAGGAGGTTAGCGCTATAAATCGGGGGAATCGGTGCGCATGATCCATCTGGAAGAAGGTGGGAAGTTCATTCACTCACAGCTGGTGTGTGTGTGTGTGTGTGTATGTGTATGTGTGTATGTATGTGTGTGTGTGTATGTGTATGTATGTATATTTATATGTATGTGTATATATATATATATATATATATATATATATATATATATATATATATATATATATATATATATGTTTTCTGAGGTTCTCGTGGGTATTTGTATGTGGATCTTTGGTTGTTCGGTTTTCCCGCGTAAGATTCAAGTATCTCAGGCAACGCTTCGATGAAGTCTCATTCATCATCTTCAGGCTTCTGTCTCGGCTCTGTGCTTCAGAGGAGAAGCATCTTGAGAAGCACAGAGTCGAGACTGGAGAGCCTGAAGAGATGAATGAGACTTCATCGAATGTTTCAGATTTGCTCACTGTTTGCGCTGTTGAGAAAACCCGAACAACCAAAGATCCATTTATATATATATATATATATATATATATATATATATATATATATATATATATATATATATATATCTTTGGTTGTTCGGGTTTTCTCCGCGTAAGATTTGAAGTATCTAGGCAACGTTTCGATGAAGTCTCATTCATCATCTTCAGGCTTCTGTCTCCAGCTCTGTGCTTCTCAGAGTAATGGAGATTGCAGCTGCTTCCTCCTTTTAACTGCCAGTGGGGGTGGAACTTGATTGGGTGGGGGCTTGGCTGTGTTCTGATTGGGTGGGGTGTGTTCTCATTGGTAGGGGTTTGGCTGTGTTCTGATTGGTTGGGGGTTAGCCGTGTTCTGATTGGTTGGAGGCGTGTTCTGTTCAGGAGGGGGCTTGGTATGGCATTCAGCTTTGTTCGGCATATTTTCCTCACATCATTGTAGTTGTGCTTTCAAAATTGTAGCAACATTTCGCAGAATCTCATCTGCCATCATCAGGCTTCTGTATATTGTTCATCTGTGAGTCAGACTTTTACAGTTGTTTCAGTTTTAAATTTGGGGCAGCCTATTGCTGTGCCAGAATGGTTTTTTCTTCATCCTGATTGGTTGGGAGTCTTGGTCTGTGTTTATTGGTCTTGGGGTTTGCTGTGTTATGCTTGATTGGTGTTTCTAATCTCTTCTGTCTGTTTTGTGGCTCTTTTTGTATCTTGATTGGCTGGCAACATTGTGTTCCTTTATTGGAGGCCTTTAGTGCAGCTTGGCTCCTGGTAAATGGATGGCTATCATATGTTAGGCATCTAGGTTTCATCTGGGTGCCTGGTTGGGGTGTGTTTGAACTGGAGGTATCAGGGGGGATCTGTTTGTGCCTAGGTGTTTGGCTGGCTTGTGGTGTGGAGATTTTTTTGTTTGTGAGTGCAGGCTTCCAAATGATTGACAGTCTGGTGGAATCATCTCTTCTATTCATGCTCTCTGGTCTTTTTTCAATCTCTATGGCTTCTCTGATGATTCTGTGGCTGGGGTTTTCTATATATATATAAGAGTCTTGTCCAAACCAAGGCGCATTCCACTTGCTTCCCACTCATTCTTGCCGAAACTGATCAGTATCTGCTAAATGTTTTATGCTGCCCATCTTCCGTCCCGAGTATATAAGAAACACAAATCTACAAGAGCTTCTTCCTTCACCCCCAATAGGATTTAAAGAGTGAGCTTGGGATGTACTTAAAACTGTTATTTAAGGGCCTGTTGGACAACAGCACTGAAAAAAAGGGACTTATGGTTGTTTTGCCACACTAACAACCATTTCAGCATCCCCATGGTCACATGATCAAAATTCAGATCTTGGCAATTGGTTCATTTCAATGACCATTGTGCTGTCCCAGGGTTGTATGATTCCCTTTTCTGACCTTCTGACAAGCAAACTGTCAGGGTTCCGAAGAGTGCCCTAATTAACAGCCTCAAGCCATCTGGCAATAAAAAGCCAGTCTTTTATTACCTAGGTGAAGCCAACTCTGACTTCATCCCCTTCATGCCTTGCTTCTGACCCTGTTTCCCCCTCCCCCCAAAATGTGTCACCCGTCACATTCCACAAGTGCAAGATTGTAGAGTGACCTGGCCCATAGCAGAGGTTGTATTCAGCAGGTTCTGACCAGTTCTGGAGAACTGGTAGCGGAAATTTTGAGTAGTTCAGAGAACCGGCAAATCCCACTTCTGACCGCCCCCGCCCCCCATCTATTCTCCGCCTCCTAAGTCCCAGCTGATCATCTGGGTCTTCTTTCGTTGCCCTGCACAGGAGAACGGAGCTGGAAAGCAGGTTAGTGGAGTGGGGAGGGAATGGGGATTTTGCACTATCCTTCCCCTGCCATGCTATGCTATGCTATACATTATTAAAAATTATTAACATATAAAACCATACCTAAAAAAGAAATAACGGGCTAAGAGATGTTAACAATAATGCAGCCACCTCCCTAGTTCCCTGGTGTTTTCACACCTGATGTTCCAACCAGATCCTGAGGTACCTTCAGAAAGTCAAGAGTGATGGTGCCAACTTCACCTCAGGAAATTAGTTATCTGAATTTCCTGAAAATTCGGGGACTTGGAGAGTATTATCTAGGTAGACTCTGTAGTCAGGATCAAATTATACCTGAAAAGATCCTCCCAAAGCTCTTATTTCTTTGTCCCCAATGTGCTTTTCAAAAGAGAACTGGACTTTCTTGGGTTGTTTTTTCCTTTGAAAACATTTTGGTTCTCATCCAAGAAACTTCTTCAGTTCTCATTTCACTTAGAATAATTTTGAGAAGACTGTCAGGTGGAGAAAGTAATCCATGACACCTCATCCTGACAAGATGCAGGGTATCACCTTTGGAGTCTGAAGTGCCTTGTCTAAGCAAATCAAAGCCATCCTACCAAAATCTAATGAGGAACATGATTCTCCAAGATAGCTCCAAGATTCCAGAGAACATTCTATTCTAAACCTGTCCTAAGTTTTCCGTAGTCCTTGACTCTCAGCTGCCCTAACTGCCAAATATTCAGGGATAAAAGCCAAGTCAGGCAGTCGAGAGATAAATCTTTAACTCTCGTTGGCTGCACTGGGACTTTGCTCTTGATTAATGGCACTGGCAGATTCCTCGATCATTGCGCTGCTCCTTGAGTTTGCGTTTGAGAGAGTGGCTTTCGGTCTTCCCTTTTATTGTGAGTTCAGCATCTGAACAAAAATTGCAGACAGGTTTGTAAGAAAGCAAGGAAGGGATGAACGCATGGTAGCAATCCTGTGAAGAAGAAAAGGGACGAGGGGAGACATGATAGCAGTCTTCCAGTATTTGAGGGGCTCCTACAAAGACGAGGGAGGGTCAAGCTGTTTTCCAAAGCACCAAAATGCAAGGCGATAAACAATAGATGGAAACTAATCAAGGAGAGAAGCAACCTAGAACCTAGAAACATCCTTCAAGGTCCCTTCCAACATGATAGAAGTGTTCTAGAAGAGGGGGTCAACCTATTTTCCAAAGAGGGCGGGACAAGAAACAATAGATGGAAACTAATCAAGGAGAGAAGCAACCTAGAACCTAGAAACATCTTTCAAGGTCCCTTCCAACATGATAGAAGTGTTCTAGAAGAGGGGGTCAACCTATTTTCCAAAGAGGGCGGGACAAGAAACAATAGATGGAAACTAATCAAGGAGAGAAGCAACCTAGAACCTAGAAACATCCTTCAAGGTCCCTTCCAACATGACAGAAGTGTTCTAGAAGTGTTCCCCCCAGAAGTGGGGGTCAACCTATTTTCCAAAGAGGGCGGGACAAGAAACAATAGATGGAAACTAATCAAGGAGAGAAGCAGCCTAGAACTAAGGAGATGTTTCCTCACCATGATTACAATTAACCAGTGCAACAGTTGGTCTTCAGAAGTTGTGGGTGCTTCATCACTGGGGTTTTTTAAGAGACTGGACAGCCACTTGCCTGAAATGATATAGGGTTTCCTGCTTGGGCAGGGGCTTAGAAGACCCCCCAAGTTCCCTTCTAACTCTGTATTCTGTATTCAGAGTTGGGTCATTTAACTGTTCCCTCAGCATGCTATCTGGGGAAACCTGGGTGTTGAAGTCTACACATCTTAAATCTGCTGAGGACAGGGGGTTGGAGTAGAAGACCTCCAAAGTCCCTTCCAGCTCCGTTCTGATTCTGAATGCAACTCTATTATTCTATGTTTTATGGTCTAAGATTATGCACAGGTTCTGTCCCATAAAGTAACTTCAAATTTCCAATTAGGTTGACACACGAAGACAGAGTAGAAAGTAATCTGCTCTCAAATTATAGAGTAACTGACTGTAAATAATTTGCACCATGCAACATGGAATTCCCTTGAGGGGGTGGTGGTGTTTTCAGTGTTCAGAATGTTTGCCCAATTCAATTTACATATAAAATATAAAAGGGAAGTGAGCAAAAAGATGCATTTAGCAGAAGGGCCACTTCTTTCTTCCTTGGTTGATGTGATTTATATGGCTCATCTCGTAAATGGTGCCTCTGGGTGGCTGGCGTTGAGCTAAAAACATAAAAACAAAATGACAGAAGACAAAAACGGCGAAACGGCGACAATATAGCACAGCTGAGGCCAAGCCACAAACAAATCCCAATCTCGAAATCATTCCTGGATGGGCTCATCCAACTCTCTGTTCCAATGCTGGGGGCGGGGGGGACAGGACGGGACGGGATGGGACGACACACAGGTTTTAAGGCCTTGCGTATTAACAACATTCAGATCTGATGGGATAAGCTGACCCAAAGGGCTGGTGCTACAATAGGGAAGGCACATTTTGTGCATCCTTCCAGATGAACTAAGGAGACATTTCCTGACTGTGAGAACAATTAACCAGAAGAACGGCTTGCCTTCAGAAGTTGTAGGTGCTCCATCACTGGAGGTTTTTAAGAACAGTTGAAAGTTATCAAGTTTCTTAAATCCCTACAGACAGCTCCTCCACCGTGGGGTTGTAGCAGGCACCTCACACCTGAAACTCAGAGAGTTTCATTTTTCAGAGAGGAAGTTTCCCTGTTCTCCTTTGCATCTAAGCTAGCCTAGGTGGTATACACCGGCCCTCCCGTGATCTATTAATTAAAACATAAATGAGTGAATTCTTGCTACAGACTGACCTGGCTTTTAATAGCAGCTGCTAAAAGCCCAGGATGTTGAGCACCTGATGACCAGGCATTGGGGCTGAGCATAGAAGTATATGGAATCCCTTTCCCTCCCTCCCTCCCTCTCTCTGTCTGCCTCTGTGTGTGTGTGTGTGTGTGTGTGTGTGTGTGTGTGTGTGTGTGTGTATCTTGGTCTCTGTCTCTCTGTCCCTCCCACCCTCCCTCTGTGTGTGTGTGTGTGCGTGAGTGAGTGTGTGTTGGTCTCTGTCTCTGTGTGTGTGTGTGTGCGTGTGTGTTGGTCTCTGTCTTTCTGTCCCTCCCTCCCTCCTTCTCTCTCTCTCTCTCTCTCTCTCTCTGTGTGTGTGTGTCTTTCTGTCCCTCCCTCCCTCCTTCTCTCTCTCTCTCTCTCTCTCTCTCTGTGTGTGTGTGTGTGTGTGTTGGTCTCTGTCTTTCTGTCCCTCCCTCCCTCCTTCTCTCTCTCTGTCTCTCTGTCTCTCTGTCTCTCTGTGTGTGTGTTGGTCTCTGTCTTTCTGTCCCTCCCTCCCTCCTTCTCTCTCTCTGTCTCTCTGTCTCTCTCTCTCTCTCTGTTTCAATACCTATTGTAATATATATGAAATATCTATTGCAAAAATGTGCACAGAAAGAGGTGCATTAGGATGACTCTGGCAGAAAAGTCATCCAAATTCCTATTGTATGTGGCCTTTTCTCCAACAATATTCACAAACAGGAATTTTTGGGAAAACGAAGATCCAATTTACCCATCTCTCTTGATTTCAGAAATAGCCCAGGCAGAAAAGAGCTGAACCAGTAGATCCGAGAAGTGAAAAACCAGCCAACCAACCTGAAATGCACCGGGTCATCTGGCAGAGTTTGTGTTCTAGCAAGATCAGGTTCACAACTTGGGTGAAAGCGACTTGTTCTTGCACTGTCCGGCACACAGTCATGTGTCATGTGTTAGGTGGGCCTTCCAGCTGGACGTAGCAACTGTTGTCTCTGCTTTGGATAGAGGACTGTGAAAACGGTGTGGGTTGTTCTACTTTGGACCATTATGGGAAACATCTAGATGATTCCATTGCTACTCCAGATGACAACAAAACCTTTCTCTGCATTTGATTGGAAGTATATGTGGGGGGTTGTGTCCTTGTTGTCAGTTGTCTTCCAGATGCACTTCAGAGTATAGGCAGTCCTTGAGTTACAGCCATAATTGAGCCTGATTACAAAGCGGATCACCATGCGACTGGACTTGCTTTTGTAATCTTTTTCACCGTGGTCATTAAGCAAGACTATTGTTTTCTGTAAAGGTAAAGGTTCCCCTCACACATACATGCTAGTCATTCCCGACTGTAGGGGGCGGTACTTTCTCCATTACAAAGCCGAAGAGCCAGCACTGTCTGAAGACGTCTTCGTGGTCATGTGGCTGGCATGATTAAACATCAAGGGCGCTTGGAACGCTGTTACCTTCCCACCAAAGTGGTCCCTATTTTTCTACGTGCATTTTTACATGCTTTCAAACTGCCAGGTTGGCAGAAACTGGGACAAGGAACGGGAGCTCACTCTGTTACGTGGTGCTAGGGATTTGAACTGCCGAACTACCGGCCTTTCTGATTGACAAGCTCAGTGTCTTGGCCACTGAGCCATCATGTTCCTCCGTTGTTTTTTGTAGGGTGTCTTTTTTTGTCAGAAACTGGAAGTAAATGCCAGTGTGGGGTAAAACTGTCCTAAAATGTGGTCACCTGACTGTGAGATGCTCCCAATGGCTGAAAAAATGGGCCAGATGCCAAGCACCAAAAATATACTCATGGAGAAGGGAGACACTGAAACTTCAGAGCAGGGACATAGGTAGGTTTTGAGGGGTGGGGAGAGTTGTAACTACCAGCTTTTCACCTTTCTTTTTAAAAGCATTCATCTTTAAAGGTGCTTCTTGTCTCTGTATGAACTTGCAAGGATGTTAAGATCTAGGGCAATGTTTCTCAGCCTTGGCAGTTTGAAAGATGTGTGGACTTCAATTCCAAGGATTCTTGGAGTTTAAGCCCACATAAAATACAGACTAACAGAGTTGGAAGGGACTTTGGAGATCTTCCAGTCCAACCCAACTTTAAGACTTGTGGACTTCAACTCCCAGAATTCCTGAGCTAACCTGACTGGAGGAGGAATTCTGGGAGTTGAAGTCCACACGTCTTAAAGCTGTCAAGTTTGGAGACCCCTGCCATAGGCATTGCAGATTGGTGGACTTCAACTCCCAGAATTCCTGAGCTAACCTGACTGGAGGAGGAATTCTGGGAGTTGAAGTCCACAAGTCTTAAAGCTGTCAAGTTTGAAGACCCCTGCGGCCTATACCATTCCGGACAAATGGCTGCTCAGTTTCTTCTTGAAAACTTCCAGTGATGGACCAAGCTTTCAGGTTCCCATACTTGGCTGCCTCTCCTTCGCCTCTAGCCCTCCCCCAGTCTCAGCCCATTTACAGTCAGGTTTCCTCCCCGGGACATTCACCCTGGTCAATTGGCCCACAGCCCTCCGCCCCACCCTCTTCGCCCCAGCTCAATTGCCAAGACATCGTTTCTCCTAGTTCTTTGGCCACACGGGACAATTAACTGCCATCCAATGGGGTGGCAGGCAGAAGCCATGGTGGGATTCAATTTTTTTTACTAACGTTTCTGTGGGCGTGGTTTGGTAGGCATAATTTGGTGGGCGTGGCTTGGCTTGGTGGGCATGGCATAGTGGGCATGGCAGGGGAAAGATACTGCAAAATCCCCATTCATTCCCCACCCCACTAACCTGCTTTCCAGCTCCGTTCTCCTGTGCAGGGCAACCAAAGAAGACCCAGCCAATCATCTGGGACTCAGGAGGTGGAGAATAGATGGGGGCAGGGCCAGTCAGAGGTGGGATTTGCCGGTTCTCCAAACTACTCAAAATTTCTGCTACTGGTTCTCCAGAACCCTCTGAATTCCAGAACCCTCTGGGCCCAGAGAACCCTCAGAACCCTCCAGAACCCTCTGGGCCCAGCCCATTCGCCAAGACACCATTTCTCTTAGACGTTTGGCTATACAGGACAATTAGCTGCCACCTAATGGGGTGGCAGGCAGAAGCCATGGTGCTTTTGCCTGCCAGTGGGCGATGGGCGTTAGGTGATTGCAAGGGCTGTGGGGTTATGAGGGAGGGTGCCGGAGCTGAACGGTGGTTGGACGTGGCCTCTGGCATGGGTCAGGGCATGGCAGCCAAACGGTGGAGGCTCATGGCACCCCAGCAAATGCAATGTACAGTTTTGGCCATCCGGCACATGCTATCTATTAAGATCCCTTTGCTAAATATAGGGACTGGATCAAACCTGGTTTTGTCACAGTGTATTAAGCAAAATGGCTTTGAGGAATGATGGTGCATTAATCTTCCTATATACAGATGATTTCTCTAGTTGCGGAGATATTTATCTCTCTGTGTGTAGATAGTCCTAAATCCACAACCATTCATTTAGCAACTGTTCAAAGCAGTGGTGGGAATCAAATTTTTCTATTACTGGTTCTGTGGATGTGGCTTGGTGGGCGTGGCGGGGAAGGATACTGTAAAATCTCCAGTCAGAGGTGGGATTTGCCGGTTCTCCGAACTATTCAAAATTTCTGCTACCGGTTCTCCAGAACTGGCCAGAACCTGCTGAATACCACCTCTGGTTCAAAGTTACTACAGCACTAAAAAAAAGTTATTGGTTCTGACAGCCGTCACAGGATCCCTGTGGTCAGAATTCAGATGCTTAGTAACTGGGATGTATTGATGAAAGGTTGTAGTGTCCCAGGGTCATGTGAATTTGCGACCTTCCCTGGTGACTTCTGAGCAGCCAAGGCAATGGGGGTGGGGGTGGAAGCCAGACTCGCTTAATGACTGGGTGATTCACTTAACTACAATGATCCACCTAGCAAATGTATGCCAAAAAAGGTGGTATAATCGGGCACAGGTCGCATAAGAACTGCCTCGTTTACAAACAAAATTCTGGGTCTCAGTTGTGGTTGTTACTTGAGGATTACCGTGTGTGTGTGTGAGAGAGAGAGAGAGAGAGGGAGAGGGAAGGAGAGAGAGAGATGGAGGGAAGGAGAGAGAGGGGGAGGGAGGGAGAGAGAGGGGGAAGGGAGGGAGGGAGAGAGAAAGAGGGAGGGAAGAAAGAAGCGAGATCTGTGTGTCCAGCTATCTCTCGCCTCAAAGCTAAATCTTTCCAGATCAGCCTCAGCAATAGGAAGAAGAAAGGAAAACAGGAGGTTTAAAGGGGACTTTCATTTTCCTGAACCTTAACAACCCTGGCAAGAACAGGAACTTATGGTAATTATTTTATGTGTTTGGGGAGCAGCGAAGAAAAAGGAAGACCGGAAGACTTCTGTGGAATGCAAATTTAAATGCTAGGTAGACCTGCTGGCAAAGTACAGAAGATGTGAAAAGATCAACATAAATATTGGAACAGACTCTGTTCGTCTTACTCCCAGATCTAAATTTATTGAGGCAAATTTCAAGATGTTCAAGGTTCAGTGCTCTATGTTTGTGTGTGTGTTTGTAAACACACACACACACTCACACACACACACACTATACATGGCAGATAGAGGCATGGAGAGAAAAAGGGAAAGAGAGATAACCTAGTTAGATGATAGATAGAAGATAGATGGCAGATAAAAAGGTGAGAGGCAGATGAACACAATAGATAGATGATACATGGATGGTAGAGAGCTCTAGACAGACAAACAGATGATAAATAGATAATAGAGACAGATAGACAATTGATAGACAATTGGGAGTGAGTGAGAGAGAGATTAGATGATAGATAGATAGATAGATAGATAGATAGATAGATAGATAGATAGATAGATAGATAGATAGACAGACAGATAGAGACAGGCAGGCAGGCATAAAAAACAGGGAGGGAGAGAGAAAGAGAGACTGATAGAGATAAATATGGTTGGAGAAAGAGAGAGAAGGGAGGGAGGGAGGGAAGGAGAGAGAGAGAGAGAGATGGATGATAGACACACTTAACATTTTACATACATGGACAGACACACTCAATTATATCTTGGATTAAACCATAAATGCATTTTCTTCCCCAACAGTGATTTCTGTTTCATCAATGAATATTCAAGTTTTTATCTGCAGTAAGTAGCCTTAATTATGTTCTGTAAGATGGCAAATCTCTCTTTGGGCTGTGCAAGCACTCTGGATTACAAAGCAAGAAGCTGCTACGAAGCTCAGGTGTTTGTGCAGGTAACACCTGTTCTGCAGCTTTTTTAGCCTAGTCTATCCTTTGCTGGGATGGTGGAGGACAGCCGCTCCATCTCTGGAAAAGACACGGGTGCTTTAAGGAGATGCAGGCAGGTACACACCTGCCTCTCTGACTTATCTTGCTTAATGGTTAATCCTGGATTGGACTGCACCACCCTGATATCTGGGTGCCTTGCATTACTTTTTTTTTTTTAATTTGTCAATTGCTTACAAGATAATAGGTATAAGTAAAAACATAGTTATGATGAATACATGGATACATATATACATATATTTATAGTTTTCCAGGCTGATCCCTGTGGTGCTGTTTGATCAAGCAATTGGGTGATCCGTGGAAGATTCACAAATATTCCGGCTCTAAGAAAACAAAGTTGACGGTTGGTTTATTAATACACTTTGGTGAAGGGATGAAAAATGGCAAAACTTTCTGCCCTTAAATCTCAGGAAAAAAATTGTCAAGGTAGATCAGAATCAAATTACCGCTGAGGAGGAGTTCTAAGAGGTAGGGAACGATATTAGGAGTTTGTTCAAAGTGACTTGGAGGAGGGGATACATTAAAGAATGTGCAAGGAACTGTGACTGCAAGCATCAGATAAAAACGGGACTGTAAAACAGCGTTACATGCTTAAAAGCCACGTTAGATATTCTCTGCCACACCAACATCTTTTAGATGTTTCAAAGCATCCCAAATACACCTGAAGCTCCTGCACGTTTTCTCCCGGCTGTTTAGAAAATTTGAGCTGGAAGAATGGCAGGTTGTTTTGCTTTCCAGTGGAACATAAGAAGAACGCACCAAAAGGGTTGTTTCATCCAGCTTGGAGATAAAAGAGGAAAAATGGTTTCTTTGGGCAGGTACGAAGTCGATTTTCAAACTAGAGCCGTGGTGGCACTGTGGTTAGAGTGCAGTATTGCAGGCTAATTCTGCCGACTGTCAGCAGTTCATTAGAAAATGTACCATGGTGGCATAGTGGTTAGAGTGCAGTATTGCAGGCTAATTCTGCCGACTGTCAGCAGTTCATTAGAAAATGTACCATGGTGGCATAGTGGTTAGAGTGCAGTATTGCAGGCTAATTCTGCCGACTGTCAGCAGTTCATTAGAAAATGTACCATGGTGGCATAGTGGTTAGAGTGCAGTATTGCAGGCTAATTCTGCCAACTGTCAGCAGTTCATTAGAAAATGTACCATGGTGGCATAGTGTTTAGAGTGCAGTATTGCAGGCTAATTCTGCCGACTGTCAGCAGTTCGATCCTCATCGGCTCAAGGTTGACTCAGCCTTCCATCCTTTCGAGATCAGGTAAAATGAGGAGCCAGATTGTTGGAGGCCAATATGCTGGCTCTGTAAACTTTATGAATTCATATACATGAGCTTTGGCTGGCTAGCTGCCAGACTGCCATAAACTAGGGCAGGTGGGAGCCAGGTGGAGGTAAGGAAGATCAACTGTTCATTGTACTTTCCAGAGATACCGTCTCAAGGTCAAAGCACTAGGAATGGACTCTAACAGCTCACCAACCTACCTGCCATTGAAGAGTTACCAAAGCAATTTTATTCAAATACAATTAGACAATAAGGGAGTAGAAAGGGGGTGGAACTGGACAGGCAAAGTTAACTGGAAAAGTTTGGCGCATGAACTTCAGTCCTGGTTTTTCTATACTGTAATCCATTTGGCTTTTAGTAAAAATATACCTTTCGCTACGAGGGTCTTTCTTAGCTAGAGGACCAAGTCAGGGCAGATCTGGCACTGAACTTCAGAGGGCTAATGATCAGATGACTGCAAAGAATATAAATCTTTCTATTCCACACCATTTGGTCAAAACTGAAGACGCTTCTTGGGTGAGAAGCAGAGGTGGTATTCAGCAGGTTTTGATCAGTTCTGGAGAACCGGTAGTGGACATTTTGAATAGTTTGGAGAACCGGCAAAGAACACCTCTGACTGGCCCCGCCCCCATCTCTTCTCCACTTCCCGAGTCCCAGCTGATTGGCTGGGTCTTCTTTGGTTGCCCTGCACAGGAGAACGGAGCTGGAAAGCAGGTTAGTGAGGTGGGGAATGGGATTTTACAGCAACTGTCCCTCTGGAGTGGGGTGGGAATGGAGATTTTACAGTATCCTTCACCTGCCACACTCACCAAGCACGCCTACAGAACAGGTAGCAAACATTTTTGAATCCAACCACTGGTGAGAAGTGAAATGTTTTCAAGGGGAAAAAAAAAACCCCAAGAAAGTCCAGTTGCCTTCTGAAATTAGCACATTTGGAGTAGATTTTCTAAGGCATTACAGATCCTAGTGTTGCTTTGCATGCTGCATAGGCTATCTGTATGCGCATATTGGATGTCTATGTCATGCAGCCAACCTTGGACATAATCCTGATGGGTAGAATACATTATGTTAAATACTGAGCATAATGAGCTTTGCATTAACTGTCCCACCAGCTCTGGCGGGGTGGGCACACTCCAGATCCCCTCAGTGAAATAGCGCCATCTTGTGAGCGGCTCGTCTTTCTCTTGTGATATCTGGCTCTGGGCAATAGAAAGATTCCACCAGAAACTCCTTTGGCTCCTTTCAAGAAGGCTCTAAAACCCTCATGCACTTTGTGTTGCAACTGGCATGTACTTATGACGGTTGCAGTGTCCCGGGGTCACAGGATCCCCTTTTGCAACCTTCTGACAAGCAAAGTCAATGGGGAAGCCAGATTCACTTGACCACCGCATTACTCACTTAATGGCTGCAGTGATTCACTTAACAACGGTGGCAAGAAAGGTCATAGCATGAGGCAAAATTCACTTAACAACTGTCTCATTTAGCCACATCAATTTTGGGCTCCGTTGTGGTCAAAGGTCAAGGACTACCTATATTGAATTAATGGAATTTATGGATTTTCTAGGATTAATTGCTAGATTTTTTTTTTCAATTGTAAAATATTAATGTTGCAGTTGTTGCTTCCATGAGTTTCTCCTTTGCGTTTGAAAATATCCCTGCTGCGTAAGTGACGCTTTCCTTCCCTGCAGCCCTTCTTCCATTGTTCAAGTCTATAATTTCCCAAATAGCAAATTATACAGGTATGAATCATACTGTGTTTAATATAAATATCTTTTCGCTTGGCACTGTGCTTATTACACAGATTATTCCGCCATGCACTTAACCCAACTGAAAAAGCAAGAGAAAGGAGATCGAGATGAAAGTTGCGATTGGAATGCCTAGTTTTGAGATATCTCGATTTATGTATGAAAGGGGAAAGGGACATGCATGACCTATAAGGAAATCTGAATCTTTTATATGCATTATCTCAACTTCTTGTTTCCATACTTAAATCATGAGGGGAGCTCTCCTCTTCTGGAAAACGTCTTATATTTATTTTTATTAACGGTTCTGTTTCTTCCTCTGAGCATCCTTAACCTTGAGTTAATTAAGTTTTTGGCTGGGCATATCCTTCATATTTTAATAAGACACATAAATTACATTAAGAGTATAAATTAGGTTCCTGAAGGTCTCCGGGCCCACAGGGATTCAGTAAATGTTGGACTGGAATACAGAGAAAACCTTTCACGACAGATTAGGCCTCTCCTTCAGTTCCAACTAATTTCCTAATCTCCTTCCAAGACATAATCATAATAAGGGATGCTTATCTCCAGGACTGGCCTGCTTTTGAAAGTGGGGGGGATCGGGGACACCGGAGAAGGATTTGAACCTATTATTGGAAATGAATGTGGAGTGTACAGAAATAGTGGCTGTGTCTTACAAAAGACTTCTCTTCCACCTTGACAGAAGTCTGTAGAAGTAGTCCTCAACTTACAACAGAATAGAACAGAATGAGGTGGAAGGGACCTTGGAGGTCTTCTAGTCCAGCCCCTTGCTCCAGCAGGAGAACTTATACCATTTCTGACCTCCAGTGGTGGAGCACCCAGGATTTCTGAAGGGAGTTGTACGTGGGTTAATTGTCCTCAATGTGAGGAAATTTCTCCTTAATTCCAGGTTGCTTCTCTCCTTGATTAGCTCTCAAACATTGTTTCTTGTCCTGCCCTCTGGTGTTTTGGAGAATAATTTGACTCCCTCTTCTTTGTGGCAGCCCCTCAAATATTGGAACATTGCTATCATGTCTCCCCTAGTCCTTCTTTTCATTAGAGTGGACATACCCAACCCCTGAAGCCATTCTTCAAATATTTTAGTCTCCAGGCCTTTGATCATCTTCGTTGCTCTTCTCTGAACATTTTCCAAAGTCTCAACATCTTTTTTCTAGTGACCAAAATTGGTTGCAGTATTTCAGGTGTGGTCTTATTAGGGTTTTATAAAAGAGGTACGGTGGAGCCTCAGGTCGCGACCGTAATCCGTTCCAGGATTTTGGCCACAACCTGATTTTGTCGTGACTGGAAGCATAACCATCTGCGCTTGCATGGACAAAAAAAAAACCCTCCCAGAAAATGGTGCTAAAGGGGAAATCGGCATGGAAAGGTCCTGATTTTGTTCACCATCCAATTTTTGAATTGTAACCCATTTCAAAAATTGGGTGGTTTTTTTGGTCACCACACGATTTGGTTATGAGCAGAAGTGTTCATGACCTGAGGTTTCCACTGTACTAATACTTCACGTGATCTTGATTCTATGCCTTCAGTTTAAAGTTTGTTTAAAGTTACAAACAGCACCAGAAAAAAGTGACTCATTACCATTTTTCACACTTACAGCTGTTGCGCCATCCTCACGGTCACGTGATCAAAATTCCAATGGTTGCCAATTGACTCATATTTATGACGGCTGCAATGTGGCAGAGTCTCATGATCGGCTTTTGCAAACTTCTGACAAGGAAAGTCAATGGGGGAAGCCAGATTCACTTAACAACCGTGTTCCTAATTTAACAACTTCAGTGATGCATTTAACAACTGTGGCAAGAAAGGTTGTAAAATGGGGCAAAATCCACTTAACGGCTGTCTCACTTGGACATGTTGGGCTCAATTGTGGATGTAAGTCAGGGACTAGCTGTACCTGCTTTTCAGAAATTTCGTGCTACCTAAGGCAGAAATGGGGATGTTCATGATTGTATGATGGGTTACCCAGCACCTTAGATCAGGGGTCGGCAACTTTAAACACTCAAAGAGCCACAAAGGTCCTAACTAGAAGCCCCCCATTTAATTCTGGAGCCAACTGGAAGTCCGGTTCCCCCACCATAGAGTCTCCTCCTAGCACGGTGTCCTTTTTCCTCTGCTGAACAGAACTCCAGTTCCCCGACCATAGAGTATCCTCCTAGCACTCCTAGTCCTTTTTCCTCTGCTGAACAGAAGTCCAATTCCCCCACCATAGAGTCTCCTCCAAGCATGGCATACTTTTTCCTCTGCTGAACAGAAGTCCAATTCCCCCAACATAGAGTCTCCTCCTAGCAAGGTGTCCTTTTTCCTCTGCCAAACAGAAATCCAGTTCCCCCACCATAGAGCATCCTTTTTCCTCTGCCTGTCCTTACCAAAAGCCCTATCAACTGTAGAGCCGACCAGAAAAAATGCCCCTTGCCATAGAGTCTCTTCCTGGCGCACTGTGCTTTTCCACCCTGAACTGGAAGCTCCTCTCAAAATTGTGGTGCTGATTGGTGAAAGGGAGCCGCAGCAGAAGGATGAAAGAGCCACATGTGGCTCCAGAGCTGTGGGTTGCTGATTCCTGCCTTAGATGATCAAAATGTCCTGATGACCACCAGGTTTACCAGGGTTACGACCTGCTAACCATCATTTGCAAAAAAAAAAAAGAAGACCTCTGTACCATTCTCTCTGACTGTCTGAAACCAATGACACCAAGGTTATTGATGGAAATACATGGCATCAAAGGTTCAGAGAAGACGAGATACATGTGTTAAAGGAATATAGGAGAATGGCTCACAGAAGAAACTCTTTCAGAACAGGAAAGTCAAAAGGTTTGCTAAGATGTCTAACTTGAATAAGCTTCTCCTCTTCGAGATGTGACTAGCATTGATTCTGCAGCCAGTGTTTTGAATTCCACTTCAAAACTTTTCTGTTTACCCAGGCATTTTAAATTAATCGATCCATCTTATTGTATGTGAAATGCCTTTTTATTGCTTCTTTTATGATGGCATTTTATTATTTGTATTGTATTTTGTTTACTGCATGGATATATCTTTTTCCCCCTTATAATTTATGATTTGATTTCTTTTCGTGGAGGCTAGTTCATAAATATCGTAAAACAAATAACTCAATAAGATGAACTTTTGGTAAGAGTGTTACCGAGCTATCACACAGAGAATTCAATTCATTAACAGAAGGAAAAACAAAAAAAAACATCCATGCTGTTGCTCACCTTAGGCGTGAATTAGATCGAACTACAGGTTTTGGGATGGTACTAGGCCTTGTTGCTGAAGAGAACAGAACATTCTAGAAGGTTCAGGGGTAGCCCTGCATTGGTAACCATGGTCGCCATTTTTGTATTTCTCCTAAAAACTGGAAGAATAGAATTGTAGATGAGTAAGTTTAGCTAAGTATGAGGTTGTTCATTTTGAAAATGGATGAGGACCCACTGAGATACCTCCTTGTACATTCAAATTCTTAAGGGATGAGGGGACATCACCTTCCTTCAAAAATCCCTGGTGAGACTGCTGGCTCAGCATCAAAGTCCTGTTAGTGCCTTCATTGGCTCTTCAAAGCAAGTGGAGAGGAAGAAGAAAGGTTTGTTTAATTTTTTTGTTGTTCCAAGAGTTGCTGCTATGAATTTTGCTTCAAAATTCAGCACTCACTTAGTGACTGCCTCACTTAGCGACAAATTTTGGGCTCGCTTGAGCTTGTAAGTTGGGGACTATCTGTAGATTATTGAGGGCACTTGGAGGAAAAACTTTATCCTGATTCCATAGTATCTTTTCCCCTTAGGACAACTGGTTTGAACAGCATTTTGATGGTTCTGCTTCCTTGATAAAGGAGGAGGCATCTGAATAGGGATGAAACCTAAATTTGCACAGTTCGTTGGCACTAGACGAAAATGGAGTGGGATAATTGAAGTTCTGGACCTTGTAATAATGAGGCTGTAATCTTAAGCATGTATGAACGAGGCCATCGCGTTAACCCATGATGTTATTATGCAATAGCTGATGTCTAGTGATTCAAACCTGAATCCAGCCTCCTTCTCTTCTTTGCTACAAAACGCTGTTTGGAAGTAGTCTACAAAAGATGGAAAGGCTTACGAGAATAACTGAATAACAGATTTGGAAGGGATGTTGGAGGTCTTCTAGTCCAACCCCCTGCTCAAGCAGGAGACCTTATACTATTTCAGACAAATGGTTGTTCAATCTCTTCTTAAAGGCCTCCAGTGTTGGAGCATTTACAACTTCTGGAGGCAAGTTGTTCCGCTGGTTAATTGTTCTCACTGTCAGGAAATTTCTCCTTAGTTCTAGATTGGTGCTCTCCTTGATTATTTCCTTCCATTGCCTCTTGTTTTGGAGAATTCATTGATTCCCCCCACCCCTCTTGTCTATGGAGATTCTCAGTCATCCAGGTCATGGCTAATGATCACATGATTGCAAGAAATACACTGCTCAAAAAGATAAAGAGAACACAAAAATAAGACATCCTAGATCTGAATGAATGTAATATTCTTATTAAATAGTTTGTTTGTTACATAGTTGAATGTGCTGACAACAAAATCACACAAAAATTATCAATGGAAATCAAATTTAGCAACCTATGGAAGTCTGGATTTGGAGTTACACTCAAAATTAAAGTGGAAAAAAAATACTACAAGCTGATCCAACTTTGATGTAATGTCCTTAAAACAAGTCAAAATGAGGCTCAGTAGTGTGTGTGGCCTCCATGTGCCTGTATGACCTCCCTACAACGCCTGGGCACACTCCTGATGAGGTGGCTGATGGTCTCCTGAGAGATCTCCTCCCACACCTGAATTAAAACATCTCCCAACTCCTGGACAGTCTGTGGTGCAACATGGCATTGGTGGATGGAGCGAGATGTGATGTCCCAGATGTGCTCAATTGGATTAGTGTCTGGGGAATGGGCGGGCCAGTCCAGAGCATCAATGCCTTTGTCTTGCAGGAACTGCTGACACACCCCAGCCACATGAGGTCTAGCATTGTCGTGCATTAGGAGGGACCCAGGGCCAACCGCACCAGCATGTGGTCTCACAAGGGGTCTGAGGATCTCATCTCGGTATCTAATGGCAGTCAGGCTACCTCTGGCCAGCACATGGAGGGCTGTGCGTCCCCCTAAAGAAATGCCACCCCACCCCATTACTGACCCACTGCCAAACCGGTCATGCTGGAGAATGTTGCAGGCAGCAGAATGTTCTCCACAGCGTCTCCAGACCCTGTCACGCCTGTCACATGTGCTCAGTGTGAACCTGCTTTCATCTGTGAAGAGCACAGGGCGCCAGTGGTGAATTTGCCAATCTTGGTGTTCTCTGGAAAATGCCAAACGTCCTGTACAGTGTTAGGCTGTGAGCACAACCCCCACCTGTGGACGTTTGGGCCCTCATACCACCCTCATGGAGTCTGTTTCTGACACTTTGAGAGCCACATGCACATTTGTGGCCCGCTGGAGGTCATTTTGCAGGGCTCTGGCAGGGCTCCTCCTGTCCCTCCTTGCACAAAGGCGGAGGTAGTGGTCCTGATGCTGGGTTGTTGCCCACCTACAGCCTCCTCCACATCTCCTGATGTACTGGCCTGTCTCCTGGTAGCGCCTCCATGCTCTGGACATTACACCGACAGACACAGCAAACCTTCTTGCCACAGCTTGCATTGATGTGCCATCCTGGATGAGCTGCACTACCTGCATGGGTTGTAGACTCCGTCTCATGGTACCACAGCACCGCCAGCATTCAAAAGTGACCAAGCCATCAGCCAGAAAGCATAGGAACTGAGAAGTGGTCTGTGGTCACCACCCGCAAAACCATTCCTTTATTGGGGATGTCTTGCTAACTGCCTCTGCTTTCCACCTGTTGTCTATTCCATTTGCACAACAGCATGTGAAATTGATCGTCAATCAGTGTTGCTACCTAAGTGGAGAGTTTGATTTCACAGAAGTGTGATTGACTTGGAGTTGCATTGTGTTGTAACCCTAACCCTTTATTTTTTTGAACGGTGTATAAATCCTTCCAGTCTCCACCATTCAGTCAAATCTGAAGAAGCTTCTTGGATGAGAAGCAAAACGTCTTCAAGTAGAACAATAAAGCATCTTTGAAATAAAGCATCTTTGGGGTTGACCCCTCCTCTTCTTTGTGACAGCCCCTAAGATATTAAAAGACTGCTGTCATCTACACCAATATCTCTTCTTCCAACTGTCCATTATGAAGCTCCAATTGATTCTTTGATCTTCCCAAGCAAAAGTCTTGGGAAACCAGCACCTCTAAGCTGAAGTGAGTGAGCAAGACTGGTGAAGGCAATTCCCGTTTTGCTTCCACCTGAAACGTCTTTCAGATTTCCAAATTTCCATACAAGCCTTAGTCCCTTTAACTAGCATTTGTTTATTTATATCAGATCTTATTAAGCACAAAGATCAGTAAAATCCCTTTGCATTATTTATTTTCTCTCCTTTTTATGTGTGTTTCTATAACACCTTTCAGCTTAATGTCATAGGGATATTTCATTAATGATCTGTTTATTTTCTCTTCTGGATAATTAATTGGAAGCATGAGATAAAGCCAGACTCAATGCTGTGCTTTCAGGTTTCTAACCGATGACTTACTTAATCTCAATAAATTGTTGTTTTTCCTTTATAGTCTTTTCACTAGTTTTCAGTCTGTATGACGAGGCTGCCAGCCAAGACCAATTTAGATCAGTTTTGGGGGGCCCTCCCCCAGAGCTATCAGAAGACAGACGCATATCTGGAACAATTTTCCAAGGAAATTTGCTGCAGCGAGAAGGCATTTTACATTACTCTATTTATCCGTTAATTCTGTTTTTCTACCTGTGCTTGATTTGTGTTTTCCTGTCACCAGCTCCATGCTTTGTTTTTTTCTTTTTAAAATGTGTTTGTGGGAGTTGATCACACCAACAACATTTTTTTAAAAAGGTTCTGTTGGAGATGAGGGACAGCTTTCTTCAAGGAGGAAGAAGAAGGATGAAAACCATCTGAATAAAGTCCCTTCCTGCAGGGAAATTAGACCTCCATGCAAACAATTGTCAAATCTAATGCATCCTGAGTGTGGAGGGCATGCAACAGACAATCAATGATATTTAGGAAAGAATGTTCTTCTGGAGAGGCAAACCACCAACCATGGTGGCACAGTGGTTAGAATGCGGCATTGCAGGCTAATTCTGCCGACTGCTAGCAGTTCAATCCTGACTGTCTCAAGGTGAACTCAGCCTTCCATCCTTCCGAGGTGGGTAAAATGAGGACCCAGATTGTTCAGGGCAATAGGCTGATTCTGTAAAACTGCTTATAGAAGGTTGTAAAGCACTGTGGAGCGATACATAAGTCTAAGTGCTATTGCTATTTCTGACGATATCAAAATCATCTTCAGGATTGTGGCATTTACTGTGACTGGGAAAAGTCCATTTTATATCACTCTATGGAGGATCTTGCAATTCCATTTTGCATTATTTACTAAAGATGGAAGAAGGGGAAAGAGAAAGCTCCATACACAGTAATAGATTTACTTGATCATATATCATAGCATGCCCATCTGAGTGATCCAATAGTCATGGGTTAGAAGAAGGGCATGTACTGGAAATGGAGAGTGGAACATTTAACGAAGTAAGAATGTTATTGGCATTATGGTTAAGGCACTAGGCCAGAAGACTAAAACCATGAGTTCTAGTACCGCCTTAGGCATGAAAGCAGACTGGGTGATTTTGGGCCAATCACCAGGAGACTGTGAGTTGTAGTCCCACCTTAGGCATGAAAACCAGCTGGATGGCTTTAGGCCAATCACCAGGAGACTGGGAGTTCTAGTCCCACCCTAGGCATGAAAGTCAAATGGGTGATTTTGGGCCAATTAGCTGGAAACAGTGAATTCTAGTCCCACTTTAGGCATAAAAGGTGGCTGGGTGACTTTGGGCCAATCACTATGAGGCTGTGAGTTCTAATTCTGCCTTAGGGATGAAAGCAGGCTGGGTGACTTTGAACCATAACTCTCTCTCTCAAAAAAAACCCCTTACCTGATAGGATTATTTGAAGAAAAAGAGGAGGAAGAAGGTGCATTAAGTATACTCCCTTCCCTGACTGCCTTTATAAAGTAATAAAAGGCAGAATAAAAATCTAATAACTGCATATAGGTTGTCTGGGAGTATAGATATGGTGTCAGAAAATGTAAAACTGAGGCTGAGCCAAAGTCAATGAAGAATGCTAAGAAGCCTAAAATGGTGTCTCCAGAAATGTTCAAAATAAAAACTAGATGAAGGTATACCAGCTGCTCAATAAAGATAGCAATAGGGCAACAGAATTTTTCAGCAAAAAGGCATAATCTTTAGCTCAGTCCTTGTCAACAATGAAACAAAATGAATGCTTAGCAATTTCTCAATAACACAAAACAACGTGGGAACTATCCTAAAATGATGGAAGGAAGACAGCAAATTCAACATGATTGGTTAACTTACAGAATAGCTGAAAATAGCAGAATTTTAACAAAGGGAACTCTTTTTCGCTTAGGTAATAGAAAGCACATACACAGGAATAGAACAGAGGAAACTGGGCTGTATAATGTGTGAAAAAGATCTTGGAATTATGGTTGATCACAAACGGAACGTGGATCCGCCATTTGATATGGCTACTCAAAAGACAAATGCCCCAGTGGAAGTTTAATTTCTTTTTCCGCTTCAATTTTTCTCTTTTATTTAATGGCCTATTTAAACATGTTAAACAAATTATTAGTTAAAAAACGAGTTTAATTTCTAAATCATGGGAAGTAATCATCTGTCATTATTGTAAGAAGAATTTAGACAAACCAGAACAGGTTTCTTGGTTTACATGCTGGCTGGGGAACTCTGGGAGTTAATTGTCCACATATATTAAAAGTTACCAAGATTAAAAAACAAACAAACAAACATGATTGTGGGTGAAAATCACTGATTGGGGGACAATGGAGAGAAGAATCCAGAAAGATAATCTGGCACCAGAACTCCTCCCCAAGAGCAAGATGTCACAATCTCTCTCTCTCTGAGGTAGATTTCTGACCCTTGTCTTTCATGATCCCTGAGCCTTACGTTCAGCCTAACTCCTTCATTTCACTAGCAAATAAAAGCACCACATATTTTTCCCGTGGAATTTTGATGAAGCAGCAGTTAATTATGAAACTAATTTACCTGGATAATGCATCTGGGCTTAGACAAACGTCTTTTGAAGCAGAAATGTAGGGGAGATGAGGCAGTTAATTATTCAGCTAAATTAGCCGCAGCCTCCTGTGGCATCTGCATACATGCTAAAAAGGGTGATTAGTTTTTGGTCACTTTGTGGTGTACCTATTGTATTTGCAGGCCATATTCACTGGTTTCGCACATGTCTAGATACCTGGCAGATAGTCCAGGCAGGAAGCACACCCAGATGAGCTAATTTTACTTTACTGTAAGATTACACACACAGAATATTGCTAGTCAGAAAGTACATCTCATTCTCCACACACACAACCCACCTTTATAGCTCAAGAAACTAGAGAGAGTCTCTTCTGTGATGCTTCCCAGGTCCATATTCCTGCTGCAGGCTAAGCTGCCTCTTCTCTAACCATGTTTCTGGCTGCCTCGGTAAGACCATACTGCATCCAGTTTTGGTCACCATATTATACCAAAGATGTAGAGACCCTGGAAAGAGTGCAGAGAAGAACTAACAAAGTTGATTAGAGGATTGGAGGCTGCAACGTATGAAGAAGAGTTGCAGGAATTGGCTTTGTCTAATCTAGTGAAAAGAAGGACTAGGGGTGACATGATAGCAGTGATCCAATAGTTGAGGGGACTGACTGTCACAAAAAAGAGGTGGTCAACTTGTTTTCCAAAGAACCTGAAGACAGGACAAGAAGCAATGGATGGAAACTAATCAAGGAGAGAAGCAACCTAGAACAAAGGAGAAATTTGCTGAAAATGAGAACAATTAACCAGTGGAACAGCTTGCCTCCAGAAGTTGTGGATGCTCCATTGCTGGAGGCTTTTAAGAAGAGAGACACTTGTCTGGAATGGTATAGGGTCTCCTGCTTAAGCATGGGGTTGGACTAGAAGACCTCCAAGTTCCCTTCCAACTCTATTCTGTTATCCCTTTCTTCTCAGGTCATTCCCAGTTTGATATCTACCTTTCTTTTAAGCATCTCTTCAAAGTTTAGATCCTCACTTCAGAGATCAAAGGGTTAAAGCTTGCCCCCATTTGCTCTAAAAATGGCAGGTTATGCCACACCAAAGTCAATGCCAATTTTATTATAACTTATATTGCTTTATCAAATGTATAATTCAAAATGGTACCTACAGTATCTAACAGGCCTGCCCCCACAACATTGGCCCTTACTGAGAGGTGTGCTGGACAAGACTAGCCCAAAATCACCCAGCTGGTTTTCATACCTAAGGTGGAACTAGAACTCCCAGATTTCTGGTTACTGGCCCAAAATCACTCAACCGGCTTTAATGCCTAAGGATGGACTAGAATTTACAGTCTCCTGGTTTCTAATCCAGCTCCTTCATCACAACACCAAACTGGCTCTCCCTATCCAACAGTTCTGAGTTACCATATTTGGAAATAAGTACAATAAAACAACTAACTAGAACTGGACAATAATTAGGATGGAAATAGACACAACTCACACATCATGATGTATCTCTTACAAAACCCAGCCCTTGTCTGAATACGTTGTACAAATCAGATTATCCCATTAAGGCACTGCAAGATTTTTTATATTTGGGCAGTTTCTTGTGTAAACATTACGTTTTAAACCCAGTTTCTCTGGTTATGTGAATCCAACCTTAAGCACACTCAATTAGACTGTTATATCCAAAATATATGTTTGTGTGTATGTTTTTCTTCATTTCCCTTAACCCATTCACACTGTACAATTCCTGTGAATGCCAACACGTCTTTATTACCCCAGAATATAAAGAACAGTAAGAAAGGGAACAATTGATGGCTGAAGGTAGCGTTTGTGTGGAAATGGCTATTCCCCCTTCCTATTGCCCTGGCACTCCTCAGAGCAGGCTAAAATAATTTTAAAAAGAGAGAAAGAGACACGCAATTATTTCAAAAGGCCAGGAAGCAAACTCAGAATTGACAAACAAATAGAAAGCCACAAAGCCTGCCTATTTCAGATTCATTGTTTGCTTCAGACAACCCAAAAATATTAGTTATGTTCTATTGCAGTCTGGAATGCCAGATCAGGAATAAGAAGGTCAGTCTCTGAATCTGTTCTTTGCTACAAAAATTCCTGATAGGGCTGTTTGAGAGAAATAATCAAAAAAAGTCAAGATTATGATCACAACAGTGTAATCATGCAGATAAACAGCAGACAGGCCTTCAATTGCAATGTTGCAGGCGCCATCTTGACCTTTTTTGACTCTTTCCTGGTAGACATTCCTGATCCCTGGAGGCCTGGCCCAGATCTAGCACTCCTGGTTTTTGCTTTCACACCTTAAAAAGATTTCCTTCTTCTTTTTGTAAATATGGCCTGCCTTAAAAAGTTTCCCTGCAAATACATCCCACCCTCCACTTGCAAAACATAAAGAGCAGAAATAATAAACCATTAATTCTTTTTAAAGGAAGCATAAAGGAGCATTCAAAACAAGGTCCTTTCATGGCGCGGGCGCTAAACCACAGTCTGGGAAGAAGAGAGTTTGCTAACACTCAAGAACAGACTGAGCAAAGAAGGATAGCTTTCTGGTTATTCAGGCAAGTCTTGAAGTGGAGAAAAGCTTTGTGCAGGGAAGACGTCTTGTTTGTTCTCCGCCTGGCCCATGGAGACTTTGTAGGTGGTTGGAGAAGACAGATGGGATCTCACTGACTTTGGTCCCTTTTCCTTGTCTCCTTGAAGGGAGCTGTACATGTAATCCTTAAGTTACGACCAGGGGTGGGATTCCACTGGTATAACAACTGGTTCGGTGAGCACATGCTCCGCATTTCAAACAGCTATAATACTTACCTTCTACAGCAGTCCCTGTGAAGAAAACAGCTGAGGCACGACAAAACTGCTCTGCCATGCGAATCAGCTGTGCTCTAAACCAGGGGTCTCCGACCTTGGCAACTTTAAGACTTGTGGACTTCAACTCCCAGAATTCCTCAGTTGGCTCCCAGAATTCCCAGTTGGCTGAGGAATTCTGGGAATTGAAGTCCACAAGTCTTAAAGTTTGCAAGGTTGGAGACTCCTGCTCTAAACAAAGGAAATAAAGGACAGGAAAGACTAGGGGGCAGACAGGCGGGCCCACATGCTCGTTGCAGCAAAACAGTTCAGAGGCAGCTGATCTTCGGAGCAAGGGGTTCAATCGAACCAATCCGAACTGCTAGAATCCCACCCCTGGTTACGACCATCATGGAACCCGCCCGTTACCATCGTGGGTTGTAAAGATCATAAAGTGCGCTGATTATTTGATGACATTTTTTGCAGTGGTCACTAAGAAACTGCTGCAGGCGTTAAACAAACCCATGGTTTGTTATAGGCTGGCTTTGGCAAAAAAACAACAAAAACCCCTCCCTCCAAAATGCCCGTTTTTGTCAAATCCATTATTATACAAAATCACGTGACCCTCAGATGCCTCCGATGACTGTATATGCCGCCCGAGTGCAGTCACATGATTGCGGGGTGGCGGGGCAACTGTCAGAACTTCAAATCTAGGTTGTAAGTACCTCCCTCCCCCCAGGATAGGTAGTCCTCAATTTACAACAGTTCATTTACTGATTGTTCAACATCACTGAAAAAAAGCGACTAATGACCGTTTCCCACACTTACAGCCCTTTTAACCTCCCCAAGTTCACGTTATTTACACTTCAGTGCTTGACAACTGACTCACATTTATGATAGTTGCAGTGTCCAGGAGTCATGTCATCCTCTTTCACAATCTTCTTTCAAGCAAAGTCAAGGGGGAAGCAAGATTCACTTAACAACCGGGTTACTAATTTAACAACTGCAGCGATTTTCTTAGCAAACATGTCAAGGAAAGTCGTAAAAATGGAGCAAACCTCACTTAAAAAATTTCTTACCCAGCAACATAAATTTTGCACTCAGTTGTGGTCATATGTTGAGGATTACCTTTAGGTCCATGCTAGCTTCGAAAGGTTACCAAACAACTAGTCATAAACTGAGGACTAATTGTAATTTACAATACGCAAGGCCAGACCTACGGAAGGTTAATTGACACAAAGAATTCAGGACATTCATTATTAACTAACATTGTCCCGGCTCAAGAGGTAGTCCTTGACTTACAGCCATTCATTTAGTGACCATTTGAAGTTGCAACGGCGTTGAAAAAAATGGAGATGACTGTATTTCACACTTATGACTGTTGCAGCATCCTCATGGTCACATGACCAAAATTTGGGCCCCTGAAAACGGGCATGTATTTTCAATGGTTGCCACATCCTGTGGTCATGTGATCACCATTTATAACCTTCCCAGCTGGCTTCCGAAAGCAAGCTCAGTGAGGAAGCCAGATTCACTTAACCACTGCATGATTCACATAACAACTGCAGTGATTTGCTTAACATCCATGGCAAAATGGGCACGAAATTGGGCACAACGCACTTACCAACAGTTGTCTTAGCTATGGAAATTTTTCGATTATTGTAGTCTAGACAATATTTTTAACCCCCAAAACTAATCAAGGCAAACCCTAAACAAGATAAATATGTTGTGAAAACATTGCTGCTAAGACTTCAAGTGTGGGCACTTTAAAGACAAATTCTTTTTCATAAATTTTTATGATTTTCAATCCATTTAATCAGGCACGTCTTAAAGTGGAGTACGTAATAAATTGACTAATTTTTATGGCCCCGCATGACTGCTGCTTTTGCTGAAATAAGAATCTTTCAGCTCTTGTTCCCTTAGGAAGCATTCTCCAGTTACAATCGACATAAGAGAATGCCCCTTTTATATGTCTCACCTTTAATTGTGTAATGTTTCCATATTGATCCGGACTATTTTTAATGTCCTATATAGAGTTGCAAGATGGGAGTCAGATGGTCGTATAAATTCAATACATAAGTTTAAAAACAACAACAATTTAACGGGTTGGATTCTAACAATACATTAAAGCCACAAACAAATCAAAGTTAATACTAACCTATCTGCTGAGTCTGCTTGTGTGTGTGTGTGTGTGTGTGTGTGTGTGTGTGTGTATATTATATATATATATATATATATATATATATATATAATTAAAATATATAAAAAAATAATTTATTGTGTTATATATATATATATATTTTTGTATTTTATATGTATGTATGTATATGTTTAAGAATATATATATATATGTGTGTGTGTGTGTGTGTGTGTTTTCTTAAGTTTTCGCAGGTACTTACGTGTATGGCATTCAGCTTTGTTCGGGTATTTTCCCACGTCATTGTAGTTGTGCTTTTAAAGTTGTAGCAACATTTCGGCAGAATATCATCTGCCATCATCTGCCAGAAGCCCACACACACACACACACACACACACACATATTGAAAGGACTCAACACTTTGAAAGATCTTGAAACTGCATTCACACAACGTACAGGTAATTCTTGACAATCATTCATTTTGGCAACAGTTCAAAGTTACAATGGCACTAAAAAAAGTGACCTACAACTGATCTCTCATTTATACCGTGGCAGCATCCTTAAGGTCACATAATCAAAATTTGGGTGTTTGGCAATCAGCATGTATTTATTATGGTTGCCATGTCTGGGGCTTATGTGATTGCCATTTGTGACCTTCTGAGCTGGCTTCCAACAAGCAAAGAAACACGCCAAGGTCACACGGTTACATGTGTTGCATCAACGTAGCCTGTGGGAGATTTTGTTTGACATAGCATAAGATCACAGAATTGGAAAGGGGTGCCCAAGGCCGTGAGATCCATAATCTTGCTCGCTGAAAGAAGTCAAACTTCAAAGCGCCTTTGCTTCTGAAAGCACTCTTGGACACAACCAACAAGTCCATTGTTCTGACCTGGCTCCCCAAACACGACAAACCCTCTGAAGTTAATTCAATCATGCCTTTATTAGGAGCGCCGGCAACCCCGGCCAAAAGTTTCTCTCTCACCGCAGGCTAACAAGTCTATCCGGCAGGGAGATGAATAGTTGTATGCTACATCTACTCATCCCCACGCCCTGCCTTGTATCCCCAGAGCTAGGGTGAGGCTTTGCTAGCAGCGATGGCTCTTCCTTCCTAAGGACCGGCCCATAGAGCTCCACTGCTCTCCTCTCCTCTGCCTTCCGTGCATTCGCGCATCAGGCACTGAACCCAGCGGTTGCTTCTCTTCCTCATCAGCCACCTCCAGACCTGGGGGCTGTTGACTCTCCATCTGAGGGCTGATGGATGGCCGAGGCTCCATCTCTCTCTCTCTCTCTCTCTCTCCCTCCCTCCCCTCCCTCTCTCTCTCTCTGCCAAGTCCATTCTCTCTTCCCCTTCAGAACTGCCACATTGCCCTGATGCGGGCCCCGACTCCCACTCCTCCTCCTCCTCCTCCTCTCCTCCTCTGATTCAGCTGCTGGAGGGCCAGTGGCCGACCGGCCACAACAACCATCTGCCGCCTGTCTCAATTATGGCTCCTATTATCCTACAGACCTTAAATGTTGAGAAGTTTTTGTTTTTTGCCTAATCCAGGTAGTCCTCAATTTACGACCACGATGGAGCCCCAAATTTCCATTGCTAAGTGAGACAGTTGTTAAGTGAGCTAGGTCCCATTTTACAACTGTTTTGGCCACTGTTTGTTAAGTGAAGCACTGCAGTTGTTAAGTCAGTAATACGGTTGTATAGCAAATCTCGCTTCCGCGTTGATTCTGCTTGCCCGAAAGTCACAAAAGGTGGATTACGTGACCCTGGGCCACTGTAACCATCTTAAATACATGCTAGTTGCCAAACATCTGAATTTTGATCACGTGACCTTGGGTTGCTGTGACAGTCATAAGTATAAAAAATAATTATAAGTTATATTTTCAGTGCCATCATCACTTCAGTCACTGAATGAATTTTTGTTAAGTTGAGGACTATCTATATTCAACTAGATTTTTTTCTGGGCTTAAACCCCTTATTCCTAGTTCTGGAATGAGAGAAAACAGGTTTTGATCTTCTAAGTGTGAGGTATCTGAAGAGGACTATTATATTCTGGCTCACTTTCTTCTTTTTCTCCATGGTTGAAGATTTGTAGCTTTTTCCATCTGACTTCATAGCTCCTGATTCAGTGGTGGGATTCAAATTTTTTGCTACCGGTTCTGTGGGCATGGTATGGCTTGGTGGGTGTGGCTTGGTGGGCGTGGCAGGGAAAGGATACTGCAAAATCCCCATTCCCTCCCCACCCCACTAACCTGCTTTCCAGCTCCGTTCTCCTGTGCAGGGCAACCAAAGAAGACCCAGCCAATCAGCTGGGACTCAGGAGGTGGAGAATAGATGGGGGTGGGTCCAGTCAGAGGTGGGATTTGCCGGTTCTCCGAACTACTCCAAATTTCCCCTACCAGTTCTCCAGAACTGGTCAGAACCTGCTGAAGACCACATCTGTTCTGATACCCAATTCTTTGGTGACTCTCGTCAATCTTCTTTGATTGGTTTCTAGGAATCTCTAAAGTGTGGGCCCTTGAATTCGATAGTCCTCAAAGTGGAGTTTAACTAAATAGGATGTGAAATGATAGCAACCTCCCAATACCTGAGGGGCTGCCACAAAGAAGAGGGGGTCAGACTAACCTCCAAAGCACCTGAAGGCAGAGTAAGAAGCGATGGCTGGAAACCAGTCAAGGAGAATTCCAATCAAACCTATTGAGGAAATTTCCTGACAGTGAGAACAATTAACCAGTGGAACCCTTTGCTTCCAGAAGTTGTGGGTATTCATCACTGGAGGTTTTTAAGAAAAGATTGGACAAGCATTTGTCTGAAAGGGTACAGTGTCTCCTGCTTAAACATCGAGTTGGACTAGAAAAGAGTTCTCCAACCTTTCTGCGTTGGTGGCCAGTTACGAATAGGCTGTGGCCCAGTAGTGGGCTGCAGCCCATAGGTTGGGGACCCTGGATTAGGGTTAGGGTTAGGGCCTCCAAAATCCCTTCCAACTCTGTTCTTCTGCCTTCTGAATGGAATGGAAGGTTTCCTTTTTGTGATTTGGAAATTATACCTTTGTTGACATAGCCTAAAACTGTATTTCCCATTTTTACACCCACATCAAATTGCTGGCCCAAATTCAGTGTGCAATCAATTTCTGTTTGAAGATACTGTCAAAATAGTATCAAGTTGGCATTTTCCTTTCTCTTCCTATGCATTTGGATTTTCCCCCCCCCCAAGGGGAGAAATTGTGTATCTCTGCTGTAAATGCTTTCTTTGGTTAGTTTTAGCCCATTTCTCCCATCTATCAGGATCATTTTGAATTTTATTTCTGTCTTCGGGGCTTCTAGCTTGCCCACCAAAATTTGTACATCTGTACTTTTAATCAGCATTCTTTCTATCTCTTCATCAAGCTCTCTCTCTTTTTGACATATCCAGGTTGAGTGCTTATAACTACTATATGTTGCAATGTTTTCCCAGAACAATGTCTCGATCTGCTTTCAAATATTTCAAGGTATCAATATCAGAATGACAGGCCAATATCTGCTGGCTTCTTGGAGAACAGGAGAAATTTGCTTTTCTGCAAGCCTTTGGGATTTCCCAGTTCACCAAGATTTATTGAAGTTCGTATGTAAGAGTTTGGACAGAGCATCAACCCAATCCTTCAGAATACTGGATGTAATTCCCTCTGTTTCTGGAGGTATAAACTCTTCATAGTAAATAGCTTGGCATAAATATCAGGAAAAAAATGTAAATACATTTGAGTTTTGGAAGTAGTTCTGTCACATCCTTGATCATGACTGACAAGAGACTTTGTGAATCAGCTGATACACCCTCGTTTCATTTCCTCCTAGAGGTGACTGTCCAAAAACGGTATCCTCTAATGGAACATGTTTGCATTCAGACCAGATTCACATATGTGACTCCTATTCTGCGGGGATTCTGCCGGAATCAATATGAGCCTTTAAGCAAGAACGATCCTTGATTCCGCTTGTTGAGAAAGGTCTAGTTTACTAAAGGTCAAGTGGATTATAGTAAAGCAAAGCCAGAATTGAAGTTCTGAAGTTTGGGCACCAAATCCCTAGGTATAACTTTTCCCCTCCCAGGCACTTCCCATGGCTGGCCCGCCCATCATCCAATCAATTTCAAATATGTTTTTTAAACAATCCCTCTGGGCAAAGGAGGCCTTGCAGCTGCGTTCTTCTCCCAGGGAAACAACCTTGAGGCACCGTCTCTGAGAGGCACATTTTATTCCCATCACTTTCGCTTTTCCCCAATTCACCCTCCCTTCTACCCACCCACCCTCCCCCAGGGGTCCATGGCAGAGTGGCCCCGAATGACAGCAGAGCACAGGTGTGAGGTGGCAGTTCTGGCACCCATGAGTCAGAAGAGAGAGTAGAACTCGGAATGTCTGGTAGGCAGGAAGAGGGTGAAGGTGGACTCTCCCTAGCGGCTCACAGAGTCTATCTAATAGTTATGCAGATAGTTGCTTTAGTCTGGCAAGATTCTGTTTGTAGGCGAACAACAACAGCTACTCAGAAGTAATTCCACATGGTTTTTGGTTCTTTGGGCCTGGCAGATCTGCAATTTAAGAATAATTTTGAAGAAGGGGCAGTGTTGGCGCCCCCTAAACTTTGCCCCCCCTAGTGCAGTACCTACTCAGTCTTTAAGTCAGCAAAGGTTGATCAGTCCTTTGTCCGGAATGTGGAGAGGATTCTTGTTGCTTCTAATCCTGGAAGAACTGAGGGGCCAGGAGAACACTTTGGACCATTCTTTTACGAGTCCCCAGAAATAACAAAATAATAATTTAAAACCCCTTGTCAGTAGAAGCTTGAGGAAAATTGAAATGCCCCCAGAACTAGTAACATACAGCTGACAGAACCACTTCTCTTTTCTCAAAAGAATGCTAAACCCTTGGTTTAAAACAGACCTTGCTTACAACCTGCAAAGCAGTTGGGAAAACACAGGCCAGCCTTTTTATGGTAGTTGTTGCTATACAAGTCAGGAGTCTGGTCCCTTTTGTCACTGGGGTTAAACTGACCGTGATGGAGGACAATTTCCAGCATCTGGAGGGAGGGATGACCCGAGTAGTCAAAAGTGCTCAGAGGAAGATCCCAACACCTTAGCCATCAAATGGTAAGTGAAGCATGCCAGTTTATACCCACCGTAAAAATTGCACTGGGGGGAGGAAATGCTAATTTAAAACTGAGACCATGGTGACCAACCAAACTGCCCCAGTAAGGCAGTTATGGAGGCACCATTTATGCTGTGGTTAAGAAGAAGGCACAATGTCTTCAGCAGACATTCAGTCACCCATACTGAGCAATTAGCAACTATTCAGAGAAAGAAACGTGCAATTCTTCACACATATCCTTTGTAAACACGTTTTTTCTGGTCCTTTCTCCTTTCTCCCTCTTTTGGAACTTGCTTCCTAAGCTCTGCCTGTTCCCTTGCTCAACAAGCAAACTCAGTTTAAAGTAAGAGGGTGAGGGGTGGTCCAACCTTGGTAACTTTAAAATTCATAGTCTTCAACCCCCAGTCATGCTGGCTGGGGAATTCTGGGATTCGAACTCCACAGGCCTTAAAATGGTCAAGGTTGGACATCCTGGTTTTAAAGGAAGCCCTGTAAGCAGGGGTGTGACTCTACCAGTTAGCACCTATTTATTAGAACCAGTTGTTAACATTCTAAGCAGTTTAGAGAACCGGTTGTTAGAAGAAATTACTGGCCTAATCCTGTAAGGAAGGCAGGAAGGAAACATTCTGGTGTTGCTTACGGAAACTGCCTCTCCATTAACCCTTATTACATTCTTGGCAGGACTTCCTGTCTCAGGAACTTCTCTGGAGTTATTTTCCCCTCCTTTGCTGGTGCTTTGCTTGTGTGAAGTGACCATTCAAAGTTACAATGGCACTGAAAAAAGTGACCATTTTTCACACTTACGACTGTTGCAGCATCCCCACAGTCATGAGAGGCCAGGCGAGGAGATGACTGCCTCAATGTGAGTGATGTTGAGTTGGCCATGTCCAGCCAATAACATGACCACCAAGCCATGTCCACCCAGTCACATGACCACCAAGCCACACCCACCACCTAAGCCATGCCCAGTTTTAACCGGTTGTTAAAAATGTTGAATCCCACCCCTGCCTGTAAGGTCTGAAATCATTCACAAAGCAAATTTCCAGGTCTGTCCTTAACTTCTCTTGACATTTTGGAAACTAATCAAGGGGAGAAGGAACCTGGAACTAAGGAGAATGAGGACAATTAACAAGTGGAACGTCTTGACTTCAGAAGTTGTGGGTGCTCCATCACTGGAGGTTTTTAAGAAGAGACTGGACAGCCACTGGTCTGGAATGGTAACAAGGTCTCCTGTTTGAGCAGGAGGCTAGATTAGAAGACCTCCAAGGTCCCTCCCAGGTCTGTTCTGATTCTGATTTTCTCATTTTTTTTTCCTGCCTTTTTCTTTCTCTTTGCTTCGGTTCAGGGTTGCACAAGTGAAAATCCTGATTCAGCCCAGCTGAAAGGGAAAATTGCAAGAGAAGAATCCATTGGGGACGGAGACTTGAAGCTGCCTCTGCCATGTTCTTCTGACACTTTGGTTACACTTTGGACACCGGTGGGGTCTGGTTTGCATCACCACTTAAAAAAAAAAGTCCTTGGAGATCTCGTGAGTTATGGAAGGGAAATAAACCATTGGGCAGACTTGAGTGAAATCCACACCAGTTCGTTTTCCTGTTGAATCAGAACTTCACCCCTACTTGAGGATTTTTGCTTCTTTCCAAGAAAAACACCCAGATTCTTTCTCACAGATGAATTCTCTTTTATTTCTATAGCAGAGCTGTTGAGTGGAAGGGGGTCTTAAATACCCCCCCCTCCCCAAATAAAACCATGTAACATATTTCTGGCTCTACGATTGACCCCAAATCAGTAAGAATTTTAAGTTTACAAATCACAGGATTTTCAACCTGTCTGGAAGTTAGAACAGCTACAAAGAAACACCAATAGCATTTCATTGTTTTCAGTGATTTAATCCCTTCTCTGATTTCCTTAACAAGATCTACCCCATCTACCCCCCCAGCCCTCTGCTTTAAAAGGCAGAAATCTCCATGTAAATTCACTTTCCCTCCCTGTAACTCGAGAAAAGAAAATAACTTTAAATAAAATTATGGGAATGAAGTAAGAATGGGGCAAGGGTCTCTGAAAAGAAAGCTTAATTGAGGGTTGACAGACCTGGATCCAAACTATTATGGATTTACTGGTTATGTCCAGACACCACATAAAGAATTATTCTAAGAATCCTAGGTTAATTAGAAAGAATCGATGAATTGGTCAGTGCCTCCATGCCAGCAGGAGTAAAAATAAAAATGTGTTTACTACAATATCCAAACAATCTTCTTTGTCTTTTCTCTCACAAATAGGATGAGAAGCCTAAACAAATCATAGCTTCTAATTCTAGATGATTAAGGAGGAGAGGAACCAAAGACATCAGACATCAGAATGAATCTTGAGTTTCTTATGCATTCTTGGACAGAAACAAGGGAGAAAGACGGCGGCACAATTCTCCTGGCATGATTATTATGCAGACCCTCTGTATTTCTATATAATAAGCAGGGGTGGGATTCTACCGGTTCTGACCGGTTCTATAGACCCGGTTGTTATGATTCTACACAGTTCAGAGAACGGGAAAATTGTGCCCCTGGCTGGCCCCGCCCCTCTCCGCCCTCTCCTACCCAGTCAGTCCTTATCGTGCATCGCAACACTGACTGGTTCTTCCTTGCCCAGTCACTCATTAAGGTATTTCTTTTTTCCCCCCCACCAACGATCAGCTGTTCCTATAATCAGCTGTGCCGAGTTTCCCCTCCTGTCTTACTGCTTTGCCCAGGAAGCTTCCCTGAGGCCCAGAAGGCCCAAAAAACCGGGAGGGTGCTGCTGCAGCAAAAAAACCCAAACACACCTACCCAGTCACATGGCCATGCCCACAAAACCGGTTGTTAACAAATTTGAATTCTACCCCTCATAATCAGGATAGTAAGGATGACTTAAGTGTGATTGTAAAAAATATGGTGGCTGCTTTATTACATGATCACCTGTTTTGTTCCTGACCAGAACTGGAGAACACAAAGAAAAGTTAAATCTTCTGCAAACTGAATGTGTTTCCTGGTGATGTATGGTGATGCCCGTGTGGTTTTCTTGGCAATAGTGCAGGAAAGGGTTGACCTTGTCTTCTTTTGCTGGCTTTTCTGAGTTCCTTGACCTGGAATTTCCTGCTGATGTCTCACCCCAGTTCTAACCAGAACAAGCTCAGATTAGCTTTTTCAAGTTCAGCCAATGTCTGCTAAGTATGCTGCTGTGTAACTGGGCAATAGAACATCCAACCAACAGAAGAAAAAGAATATCTGTAATTGTGAACTACTCGGGATTATTAACAGTTGTTTATCGCATGAGCATGTGTACATTTTACAAGATAACTAAAAGGTAGGAAACCTATTGAGAAGATACTGCACTTATATGAGTGGTATAAGTTGGAGGGAATTGGGCAAATTGAGGTTAGGAGCTTCCAGGCAAACTAGCTTCTCACTTCCAAGTGTTGCAGTTACCTTTTGAAAGTTGGTCACCATTTCAGGCTTCTCGCAATGGTTCCAGAGTAAATTTACATTAAGCCTTCCAAGGCACTGTTTAAAAATTCAGAAAGGTGGGCAGCTTAATATACTGACCTTATAATCTGACAGAAAAGGAACAAGAGGCCTCAAAAGAGGATCATGAAATGGAGGTGCATTTGCTGCCAAAATATAAAGTCTTCTTCAGATTATGAGAGAAAATGAAGAAATGATTTTGCTAAGGGCTGGATATTCTAAAGTTATTTGGGGAAGGAAGGAAGGAAGGAAGGAAGGAAGGAAGGAAGGAAGGAAGGAAGGAAGGAAGGAAGGAAGGAAGGAAGGAAGGAAGGATTCTTTTATTTGATGGAATGAGCTGCTTGCAAACAATACTGACGCTAGAACTGTATTTAACCAGGGTCTTTGATATATGCAAGGAAGAAAGAGCACAAATCAAACAGAAACCATCTGAAGGGCTGCAATCTGTGGCTGAAACAATCGACTAAGAGGATTTTGGCAGATGAAGGTAAAATGAAAATGAAGCAAAACAGACCCAGTATTTCCTGACACCCCAAGGAACAGGATCCGGAAACTGGGCAGGCTAGCTTGAAGCGCGAGACTCTTAGGACAACAAGCTGCCAGAAATCAGGAAAGGAAAAGGAAAGATGCACATTTTTGCTTAGGGATGTTTTTAGGAGGTGCATCATTTTTGGGGAGGGAGGGAGGGAGGGAAGAAGAAGGAAGGAAGGAAGGAAGGAAGGAAGGAAGGAAGGAAATGAGAAACAAGAAAGGAGGGAGGAAGGAAGGAAAAATAAGGGGCAAGAAAGGTAGGAGGGAGAGAAGGATAGAAGAAAGAAGGAAGGAAGGAAATGAGAGAAGAAAGGAGGAGGAGGAAATGAGAGGCAAGAAAGGTGGGAGGAAGAGAGGGAGAGAAGAAGGAAGGAAGGAAATCAGAGGGAAGAAGGGAGGGAGGGAGAGAGGGAGGAAATGAAAGGCAAGGAGGGAGGGAGGAAGAGACGAAGGAAAGAAATGAGAGGCAAGAAAGGAAGGAGGGAGGAAATGAGGCAAGGAGGGAGGCGGGAGGGAAGGAGGGAGGGAGGAAATAAGAAGCAAGGAGAGAGAGAGGAAATGGAGAGGCAAGAAAGGTGGGAGAGAGAGAGGGAGAGAAGGAGGAAGGAAGGAAATCAGAGGGAAGAAGGGAGGGAGGGAGGGAGGGAGGGAGGGGGAGGGAGGGAGGGAGGGAGGAAATGAAAGGCAAGGAGGGAGGGAGGAAGAGATGAAGGAAAGAAATGAGAGGCAAGAAAGGAAGGACGGAGGGAAGGAGACAGGGAGGGAGGAAGGAAGGAAAGGTTAACTTAGTAACATGGTTGTTAGCTGAATCTGGCTTCCCCATTGACTCTGCTTGTCGGTGGGTCACGAAAGGAATCACCTAACTGCATGTGATCTGCAACTGTCCTAAATATGTAAGAGTTGCCAAACATCCAAATCTGCAAAGGTTGTAAGTGTGAAAAAAAGGCCATAATTCATTTTTAGAGCCATTGTAACTTCAAACTGTCGCTAAACAAATGGTTGTAAGTCAAGAACTACCTGTACAAATTCTCCAGAACCTTCATCCCATATTGGGCAAAAGCAGAACCTCTGTCGACTTGACATGGCTAGTTATATTCTTTCGTTGCTGACAAGAAGGAAGTTCCACATATGTGTAACATCTGACTACAGTAAAACCAAGGAATCAAACTTTGTATATGTATGTCAACCTCAGTTTAAATCCTAGACTTCTGGCCAGTCTCTGCCCTAGGACAATGTGTTTATTTCAATAAAATATTTCCATACAACAATAATTCCGTCTGGCCAGAAAATACTTGGTTCTTACTAAAGTGGCTCCAGCCCTTAAAAATGTATTTTAACACCTTAAAAAAAAAAAGATGTAAGAGCTGAAACTTGAAACCAATGGCCACATTCTGGAATTTTGAAAGCATAGAATGAGTTATTTGAAAATGGCTGGTGCTGGGAAGCTCTGTTCACAAGATGGTTGCTATGTTGGACTTCACTTTCATTAGATATATTAATGGAGGCAACCTTTCTCTCTAGCCTACCTTAGTTTTCCAGCTTCCCAATGCAAACTTCCATTTTTATTTTTCATGACTTCCAAGCAAGCTTATAGGTCGGACGATGGAGGCCATTCTTGGAGACAAAGATTTGCTTGAGGCTGATACTTTTCTCTGTGCCCAGAAATAATAGTCTTATTTAATTAAAATAACAATAAAACCAATCTGAAGGAGATGGTGTGAGACTGAGGGAGTGTCAGGATTCCGGCAGTTACTCCAATTAAATCATGAGCCTCAAGCCACACTCCCAAAACTTGAAAGGATTTATTAGAAGTTAACATGCCGGCATTAGACTGAGTGTAGCCAACTCTGAGATACATAAATCACTGGTCACGCTTGATCCTGCTCACCCCACCCCACCCCTCTGGGTGTATCATCCAACGAAACACGTCCATAGCCAAGAGTCATCAATCATGCTCTCCAATTAGATTTTTGCATGGCAGAAGCTTCAGTCATCTAATCAGTCTTTGAAGAAAATATGAATGGAATGTACTTTCGATTCCACACTGCTGCCTGCTCTTTGAAACTCGGCCCCCCTTCTTTCTGTTGTCAACTATAAAAGCTGTGTACAAAATGTTTTATGAGTTGACAATGCGGACGATTGTGCAAATCGCGCAATTCCACCAAACCACACCCACAGAACCGGTGGTGGGAACTTTTGAATCCCACCACTGCATGGAAGGTTTTGGAAGATTGGAAATAGCATAATAGCTCTTAAAGCCTCTCCAGTCCCCTCTCCCTTCCAAACATATACCTGATTCCTGGTCCTTCCCAGGGGTGGGATTCTACTGGTTTGGCTCGGTTCAAGTGAACCGGTAGCTCCGAGAATCAGCTGTGAGCAAACTAGTTCACTCCAACGATCAGCTGTTGGGCTCACCTGCTTGTCTTCCTTGCTTCCCTCTAGGCTGTGCTTTATATCCTGGTTTTTTCCCAAGGTCATGGGATCACCTTTTACAACTTTTTGCCAAGCAAAATCAAGGGGGGGAAGCCAGATTCAATTAATAACCATGTTACGAGCTTATGAACTGCAGTGATTCACTGAACAACTGGGTCAAGAAAGGTTGTAAAATGTCACAAAACTCACTTAACAAATGTCTCAACAACAGAAATTTTGAGTTCAGTTATGGTCGTAAGTAGACAAATACCTATACAGGTACTGCTTGACTGTGACATGTAAAATTGCACATTAAGGATTATATCTCTGTAAATGAGAAACATAAGTAACGCCATATTTATCCTATCAATGACCTATAGCAATATTACTGGAATATTACTGGAATATTAGTGATGATTATATAAATCTTATATTAATCACACAAATAGATAGGAGACTCCTCCCAAAGGCATGTTGGAGACTTACAACAGTTCATTTAGTGGCCATTCAAAGTTCCAACAACACTTTGGAAAAAGTGACTGATGACCATGTTTCACAGTTACAACCTTTGCAGCATCTCCATGATCATGTGATCAACATTCAGTTGCTTGGCAACTGGTTCATCCTTATGACCATTGCAGCTTCTTGGGGTCATGTGATCACTGCTTGCAACCTTCCGATGAGCCAAGTCAATGAGGCAGCCAGATTTACTTAACAACTAGGTCACTAACTTATCAACTGCAGTGATTCACTGAACAACTGTGTCAAGAAAGGTCATAAAATGAGGCAAAACTCAACAAATTAAGAAGCTCAACAAATTAACTTAACACATTCTCATTAACAACATAAATTTGGGGCTCAATTTGTGACTACAAATAAGTCGAGGACTAGCTGTACTCTAGTCATTTGGCTTGCCTTTGCTTTCAAGAACCATTGCTTCGGTTCCCAATTAGCAATCGGAATCCCAATTAGATTCTAACATTTCCAGAAAGAAAGCAAAGGTGCAAATCCACAAGGAATCATATGCTGGTCTTTTTTTTAAAAAAAAAAACATGCATTTGAGAGGTGCTGTACCACGTGATTCAGTAAATTGGCTTCAAATCTTTTGCACTCTCCAAGCATCGGTGAGGCTTTAACCCCAACCAGACGTTGTGCCTTAATCCAAGATGAATGACCCGATTTCGCTGAAGTTATGATCGCCTTTGCTTTTCCTTCTTTCTCTCGCAGAGATGTCGATCTCCAAAGAAAAGAAACCAAGGCAAAGGATTACCTGGCCCCTTTAGCTCCACACAAGGGAAATGATATAATTGGGAATGTTTGGATTTAGAAATTAGAATAATTTGGGGTTTGCTCAGCAAGGTTCACACAACGTCAGCTTCCATCAGGCCGATGAGAAACAGCGGTGCCTTGGGAGTGGGAGCTTTGACAGTTTCTCCCAAATAACACTTTCTTTGCTATGCAATCTGCTTCTATTTTCTTTTTCTCTTTTTTTTTCGGTCCTGTTTATTGTTTAATATGAGGTGGTTTCCTGATGAGCTAAACAAATCTGTTTGCACTTTCTCAGAAAGGGAAGATGGAGGCTTTGGAACAAAAAAGTAAAAATAAAAAAAAGAGCCTGGATCATACTTCTTCTCGTTGCAAGCTGGATTTCAGAAGAGGCCTAAAGCCCTGTTCCTACTTCTGCCAGATGTGGCACAGCCACTGGATAAGCTGGATCTCTTTTTGTGTGTTTGTGTGTTTTCGAGCCAGTGTTGATTCCTGGTGACTGTTTGGAGTATAGTCATATACTTTTCTTTGCAAGTTGTTGGAATTGATTTGCCATTGTCTCCTTCCTAGGGGTGAGAGGGACTGACTGGCCCAAGGTCATCTGGATAGCTTTGTGTCTGTAGAGGGACTAGAATTCAGTTTCCTCATGATTGGCCCAAAGTCACCCTGCCAGCTTGCATGCCTAAGGCGGGACTAGAATTCACCCTCTCCTGGTGATTGGCCCAAAGTCATCCAGCCAGCTTACATGCCTAAGGCAGGATTAGAACTCACAATCTCCTGGAGATTCGCTAAAAGACACCCAGTTGACTTTCATGCCTAAGGCGGGACTAGAAGTCATAGTTTCCTGGTAATTGGCCCAAAGTCATCCAGCCAGTTTACATGCCTAAGGCAGGATTAGAACTCACAATCTCTCTGGCAATTCGCTAAAAGACACCCAGTTGACTTTCATGCCTAAGGCAGGACTAGAAGTCACAGTTTCCTGGTAATTGGCCCAAAGTCACCCAGCCAGCTTGCATACCTAAGGCGGGACTAGAATTCACAGTCTCCTGGTGATTGGCCCAAAGTCATCCAGAAGATCTTCATATCTAACGCAGGACTAGAACTCCCAGTTTCCCGGTTTCTTTCTACCCTAATGCCCTACCCACCATGACTAACTAGTTCTTTTGAAATCACCTTAGCAGGACTCAATAGCATCAATGGCATTTTAACAAATTCCACAATGGATTCTGCTGAGAGGTGACCGTGAACACTCTGCTTCGATCAGACATTTTGCACAGAGATAAATGCTATCATCAAACAATGTTAGCGAGTGTTCATCAATTCGTGCAAAGGAAAAAAAAGAGCTCCATTTTGAAAGCTGCACGCAAACAGCATTCATTTAAGTTAAAAGACAGCTTACATGAGGGGAATTTGCATTTTAAAAGCCTTCTTCAGGGAAATGTATGCATCCAAGAAGGGAAACTGGGAGATTTGCATTAAAATTATGCTCAGGAATTTATATTAACGGTTATATAAATTAAGGGACAATACATAAAAACTCTCCATATGTTACAAGTTGTTGCAAATGTGAATCTTTCAAAAAAATTCTAACAGCTTTTTAATCAATGGAGTGGGGACGGAAGCCAAACCAGAATATTTTCTACTATCATAGACAAGAAAGCAAACAGGATTTTTAAAAATTTACATATCCCTCATTGAAAGGTGGGACCTGAGAATCAATTAATTTTGATTGGCAGATGGGAACATCTGAGCATTTTGAGTTTTGCGATGTTTCTAATCCTTTCATCATTACATTTCTTTTTTTCTATTCATTCCCTAGTTTATATTTTAAAAATCTCCAGGCTTGAATTGTGGTGTGATTTTCTTCTATTATACCAGTGGTGGGATTCTAACTTTTTTACTACCGGTTTGGTGGGCATGGCAGGGGAAGGATACTGTAAAACCTCCAGTCAGAGGTGGTATTTGCTGGTTCTCCGAACTATTCAAAATTTCCGCTACCGGTTCTCCAGAACTGGTCAGAACCTGCTGAATACCTCTGTATTATACCCATTTTTACAAACAGTTTTATTTAACTATCATGCTAACGTTGGGGATGCATGCGTTTACATTACCATACATTTCAATGTTAGCTTATTAATTTGATATATGAATTCTGATCTTCCTTTGAACTCTGTTTCTGTTTGCATGCAAGTTATAGACAGTGTGCATTTTTAACTCAGTTAGAAGCCTGATTCCTTAACTATTTAATTATGGTTTTGATATAATGGAATTATGACCAGTTATTTTACACAGGAATCACTGTTGCTCCACCTGCCATTAATAAAAAGAAACAACATGGGAAGTTGGCATGCTGCAAAGCAAATTTCATATTTTTTCTTAGAGATAAAGATGGCCAAAGGCTAGAGCTTTATTTGAAAGTACAAACATGAACAAAAGATAAGGGTTAGAAAAAGATAAGGTATTGGTGGACCAGGCTAGGAAACCAAAGTCTTGCATGCTAATACAGTCGGTCCTTGACTTATGAACACAACTGGATCCAAAATTTATGTTGGTTAAGCGAGACAATTGTTGTGAATTTTGCCCCATTTTATGACCTTTCTTGCTATGGTTGTGAAGTGAATCACTGCAGTTTTAAGTTAGCAACTTGGTTGTTAAGTGAATCTGTCTTTCCTCTTGACTTTGCTCTCAGAAAGTCACAAAAAGGATCAAATAACCCTGTAACTCTCAAAAACATAAATCAATTGCCAAGCACCTGAATTTTGACCACATGACTATAAGGGATGTTGCAACAGCTGAAAGTGTGAAAAATGGTTATGCCACTTTTTTTAGTGCTGTTGTAACTTCAAACGGTCACTAAATGAATTATTATAAGTCGAGGACTACCTGGTTATAGTAACAGAATCTTGAAAGTCTGAATTTGCTTCCTTCCCTCTCTGTCTTTGTGAAAACTAGAAAGGGTTTTGTCTGAGATGCTTTCTCAAATTACAGTTCAGTTCAGGCTCAGATTTCTTTTATCTGCCTGTGTCTTGGTTTTTTTCCTCCTGTTCCTCAAAGTTAGCCTTTGAACCCATTACAAGTAGTGGAACCAACTTCACCAATTTGGTTTCTGGTCACCGCTGGTTGATCATCTTTCAGAGTTCAGAATCAGAATAGAGCTGGAAGGGGCCTTGGAGGTCTTCTAGTCCAAGCCCTCTGCTCCAGCCGGAGATGCTATTTCAGAAAAATCGCTGTCCAGTTTCTTCTTAAAAACTTCCAGTGACGAAGCACTCACAACCTCTGAAGCCAAGCTGTTCTACCAGTTAAGGTTACAGACCACTCACATCCTGGACGTAAACTGTTTCAACTCCTACCCTCAAAACAAGGACAGTTTTTCCCCAAACGCCATCACTCTGCTAAACAAATAATTCCCTCAACACTGTCCCAACTATTTACAAAGTCTGCACGGCTATTACTATTAATCTTCTCATCACTCCTTATTGCCCATCCCCTCCCACTTATGACTGTATAACTGTAATGCTGTCACTTGTATCATTATTTATATGGACTGTTTCCTAGTATGATTTGATTGCTTATTGTACCCTATGACTATTATTAAGTGTTGTACCTGATGATTCTTGACTCTTGAGGAATGTCTCTTTTCCTTTATGTACGCTGAGAGCATTTACACCAAGGCAAATTCCTTGTGTGTCCAATCACACAATAAAGAATTCTATTAATTTTTCTCACTATTAGGAAGTTTCTCCTTAATTCCAGGTTGCTACCCTCCTTGATTAGTTTCCATCCATTGTTTCTTGTGCAGCCTTCAGGTGCTTTGGAGAATAGCTTGACTCCCTTTTCTTTGTGGCAGCTCCTGAGATATTGGAACACTGTTATCATGTTACCCCAAGTCCTACTTTTCTGTAGACTAGCCAAACCCAAATCCTGCAGCTGTTCTTTATATGTTTTAATCTCCAGGCCTTTAATCATCTTAGTTGATCTTCTTTGCCCTTTTTCCAAAGTCTCAACATCTTTTTTTGTCATGTGGTGACCAAAAGTAGATGCAAGTATTCCAGGTGTGGCCTTACTAAAGCAGTAGTAATACTTCACCGATAACTGATCATGAAAAAGCTAAGCAAATCTGAAACTCATTAACACTTGGAATGGTGACCACCAGGTAATCTTAGGGAGACAGACTAAACTGAGAAGTTGAAGAAGTCTTTTGGAATAAGACTGTGGCAGCTGGTTCCTGAATGGTGCCTGCTAAACAAAAATGGATGTGTTTATACCTCAGTAACTTGAAAACATCTTTTAGCCATATTTAGCCTAGCAGCTATTTTGGGGGTATAGCCCAAATGCGTCGACTGGTCCTAAAAGATTGCCTGCTTGTTTTTCGGATCTCTGGGAGAACACAATTAAGGAACACAAAATATGTGCTCGTGTTACAGTATGAGCAGCTATCAAACTGATGTTAAAGTAGAGGGAGAGATGAGCAGTTTAGAGATGAGCATTAGAAGAAGACGGCTGAGATAATTCCTCACAGCTAAAGTTGCTGCGTGTTTCATTCTCTAAATACAGAAATAAATCAGGAATCAGAGAAAACTGAGATAGTTTCCCCAGGATAAGCAACTATGTAAAGGCAATTTCTCCTATTCTCATCATTACAGGTACCGCAGTCCTCAACCTGCAACCATAATTGAGATCAGAGTTACAATTATTAAGTCATGCTAGTCGTTAAGAGAATCACCATATGACCATTTTGTAACCTTTTTTTGCAGCAGTTGTTAAATGAATCACCATGATCATTAAGCAAGCACCACAGTCATTAAGCAAACCCATTGTCTGCATTGGACTTTTTTTTGCCAGAAACGGAAGTAAACACCAGTTATCAGCAAAAAAATTATAGCCAATTATGGTCATAAAACCAGAGGACCCTGCATATAGCCATAAATGTGGGCTGGTTGCCAAATGCCCAAAATGTGATCAGATAACTGAGGGAGGCAGGGGGGCTGTCATAATTTTGCATCTGGGTCATAATTAGCCCTGAGGAGATCTGTTGTAACTTCAGATGGTCACTTTTGCGATCAGTCATAAGTCGAGGACCACCTATACTTGAATTTAAAATACAGGTAGTCCTCAACTTGCAACCATTCTCTTAGTGACTATTGAAGTTACAACAGCACTGAAAAAAAGTGACTTAGGACTGCTTTTCAGACTTAGATACAGATACAGACAATCAGAGTTGGAAGAGACCTTATAGGTCATCTAGTCCAACCCCCTACCCAAGAGGGAGACCCTACACCATTTCTGACAGATGGCAGTCCAATCTCTTCTTGAAAATCTCAAGTGATGAAGCTCCCACAACTTCCCAGGGCAAGCTGTTCCATTAGTTGATGGCTCTTACTGTCAGAAAATTTCTCCTTATTTCCAGGTTAAATCTCTCCTTGTTCAGTTTCCATCCATTATTCCTTGTCTGGCCTACGGGTGCTTTAAAAAATAGCTTCACCCCTTCCTCTCTGTGGCAGTCCTTCAAATATTGGAAGACTGCTATCCTATCTCCCCTGGTCCTTCTCTTCACTAGACTAACCAGGCCCAGTTCCTGTAACCGTTCTTTGTATATTTTAGCCTCCAGTCCCCTAATCATCCTGGTTGCTCTTCTCTGCACTTTTTCTAGAGTCTCAACATCCTTTTATAATGTGGTGACTAAAACTGGATGCAGTACTCTAGGTGTGGTCTTCCTAAGGCTTTATAGAGTGGTATTAGTACCTCACTTGATCTCGATTGTATCCCTCTGTTAATGCAACTTAGGATTGCATTAGCTTTTTTGACTGCTGTTGCACACTGCTGGCTCATACTTAGCTGGTTGTCCACTAAGACTCCAAGATCCCTCTTACAACCATTGCAACATCCCCATGGCCACCTGTAAATAATTCAGAGACTTGGCAACCGGCTTGCATTTATGACAGTTGCAGTGTTCTGGAGTCATGTGATCAAATTTTGCGACCTTCTGACAAGCAAGCTCAATGGTGAAACCAAATTCATTTAACAGCTGGATTACTAATTTAACAACTGCTGTGATTCATTTCACAACTATGGCAAGAAAATTCATAAAGTGGGGCAAAGCTGACTTAACGTTTCTTAGCAACAGAAATTTTAGGCTCGGTTGTGGTTGCAAATCGAGCGTTCTACCTGCACTTCTGAAGTTTGAACCTTCTATGGAAATTAGAAGGCAAAAATGAGGCAATTCTTCATCAAAGCCTGTAGTGAAAGGAAAGATCCTGTTATTTTCAGGAAACTTCCTCTATAAATCGTACCGGTGATACGGTCTCAGCTGTGTTTCTCTAGAAATGAGCTGAAGGCTTATACCATTTATCACCTCAGTTGTTTAACGTATGCCTCCTTTAAAATTGAACCCGATAACGGTCCCAAATAAGTCACCCAGGGCACCCTACCATCTCCATTTCATTATGGATATTCTGCTATTTTTGCCTCCGTCCTGAATTCAGCTGGGGTAACAACGTTGCCACCCAAGCCAATTAACTTTCCATGTACGACGTTGATACAAATTCTTTTTTCTGAAATCGGGCAATCATTAATCTGCCTGTGTTCCCTTCTTCTAAAGAGAGTCTGGTACATTTTGCACAAAAATGCAATTATATTGGATTGAGGTGGGTTCACTGGAAAAGGTTTGTTTTTTTCCACTCACCTTATAATTCTACAGCTTGTCAAGGCCCTTCTGCTGTGAGACTTCTTTTCCACAATTTGTGGGCACCATTTCTCTCCCTCCCACCCTGGAAAAGTCTGAATCTAATTTAAAGGCTATTAATTTTCAAGAAACCACTCTTAGGATTGTTTCCTTTTATGCTTTGGCTGAAAGAATGGCGGGCTCGTGAGGAAGAAATGCATCAGAAGGACAACCTTTGAACTTCAAGTCGTTAACTCCGGATAGAAGCAAAAAAATAATTAAAAAAATGGAGCGAAATAATCATATTTCTCTTTGACAATTTAGGGGTTCCTGCCCTCGTTGTTCCCTCCCTCTGGGAAATTCTCTGCTTTTGTTTTGTCTTCCTTGCCTGGCTTCGTTTCCTCATAAATTGGAGTATGACATCATGTGACGTGATCGTATCAAGCTCGGTTGAATTTGGATTTCAAAACACGTTTCGTTCAGCCCGTGTGTGGGACGGTTCGCCTGTTTTCTCTAGACATTTTTTTTTCCTTAATTAAATTCTCATGACAATTCAACATGTAGAATTTGCCAAATGGGAGAGGGAGGTGGTGGGGTGGGGTGAAAAGGCTTAATATATCTAGATTATAAGCAATCAAGATTTCAACTTAGCTCTCATTCTATGAGAACAACCTGGCCAGTCAATCTCCTGAATTCTGATTTTGGTCATTTTCTTAGTCAAATGGTTTGGAAATGTTCTTTTATTGGACCTCTCACCATCTCTGAGAGACATGACATCTTAGGAGATTTCCTCACAGTTGAACTACAGGTAATCCTTGACTTACAACCCATATGTTTAGTGGCTGAAGTTACAACAGCACTGAAAAAAAAGTGATATGACCATTCTTTCCAGTTGCCACCTCATGGACATTTGATCAAAATTCAGATGCTAGGCAACTGGTTCATATTTATGATGGTTGCAGTGTCCAGAGATCATGGGCAATCTTGTACGACCTTCTGACAAGCAAAGTCAATGGGGAAGCCAGATTTACTTAACAACCGTGTAACTAACTTAACAAATGCACTGGTTCACTTAACTCACTTGGCAACTGTTTCCCTTAGCGACAGAAATTTTGGGCTGAATTGTGATTGTAAGTCAAGGACTAGCTGTAAAGTATGATCCAGTTACCCTAGTGTTACAAGGAAATTTACAGAGAAATTTCATATGTTTCAAGTCACTGCGAAATGGGTGTTGTCTGGATTATACTTATGTTGCATCTAATAGGTGAAACAATTAGTTGATTCTTCAAGCTTTGCTGTTCAATCTCACCATGATGTCATCAGATGGTGGGAAAATCAAAATCCAGGCACTAGAGCAGGAACAGGATAATCTATCCAGGTATTACTAGACAATAGCACTGATGTTGTTACCTAGTTTGGTAATGAAATGTCTGCAAGAAAACCATCAAACTCAGACAGCACCAAGGACCTTACAGTTCAATCCTGAACTACAAACATATAGATAGATAGATAGATAGATAGATAGATAGATAGATAGATAGATAGATAGATAGATAGATAGATAGATAGATAGATACAGTATAATCTGTAGAGAGGGAGAGAGAAGAAGAGGGAAAGAAGGGGAGGGAGAGAGGGAGAGAGGGAGAGGGAGAAGGGGAGAGACAGAAATGGAGAGAGGAGGAGAGAGGGAGAGAGAGAGAAGGGTCAGGAGAGAGGCAGGGCGAAGGAAAGAGGGAGAGGAGAGAAGGAGAGAGGGAGAGGGAAAGAAGGAGAGGACGAAGGGCATGGGGGGGAGAAGAAGAGGGAGAGGCAGGGAAGGGAGAGAGAGGGGGGAGAGAAAGGGAGGGAGAGGGAGAAGGAGAGAGGCAGAGGGAGGGGAAGAGAGGCAGAGGGAGAGAAGTAATAAGCAAATTTATTCAACAAACAATCAAGCAGCAACTCTATCCCTCTTCCACATATATGTTCAGAAATATTTTGAAGTCTCTTTTAGGTTGAATTCAGCCACTGGTGATGACAAGCTCATTTTCATGACATTTTTCTTAGCAAGAGCGTGGAAGCAGGGCAGGGGTTAAAACAACCCTCTTTGGTTTCCTGGGCAGCAATTAGGAGTATGGTGACAGAAGAAGTTGGCCAGAACCAGATGGAAGGAGGCATGACCACCCCAGGCTGAAATGCCCATAGCTTGTAGTTTTGAATTAGGGGTAAACCAGGCCACCGTAAGAGAGCTGTGGTGTAGTGATTAAAGCATCAGGCTAAAAACCAGGAGACTAAGAGTTCTAGTCCTGCCTTAGGTAACAAAGTCATCTAGGTGACCTTGGGCCAGTCACACACTCTCAGCCCTAAGTAAGAGGCGAGGGCAAGCCACTTCCAAAAAACCTAGCCAAGAAAGCTGCAAGGATTAATCCATGCAGCCTGCAGGAGTCAAAACTGACTGGAAAGTGTGCATGTATACACACAAACACACACACATACACACTTCTATGCTTGTTCATATTGGATCCTCTGAGCCCAAGCTATTGTGCGGATATAATGAAGGGAGATTGCATGGAAAGCAGATAGCTGCAAATGAAGAAGAAGAAAAACTGGATACCGAGCAAATAAAATAAGCCCATCTATGTATTTTCTTGTCATTTATTTTTTAGGAATTCGGGTGGCAGTGCCAGTGGGACATCTAGGAACGAAAAACAAAGGATATTTGTTAAGATATTTAATTTAATAGCTGGAACAGTAAATACAGTATAATGGGCCAGAACACACAATTATAGTTGATTGATTGGAGAGCACGGGCGCCTTCAGGAGGCAATCTATGTTATGATTGGTTGCTTGGTATAAAGGGGGAGTTTCCCTTTTTTCACGCCAATTTTCCTTGGCGGGGAAATTTTTTTTCCTGTATGCTGTTCTGTGATTTACCTCATGATGTAGTGATGTGCCTGACTATCTTGTCTTCTATAATTATAGATGTTAAATATAATTATTCATATAAAACTGCAAGTTCCTGTCAGCATCTTTGACTCCATTTGAATGCCTGCTACGCAATTCCCTGACATTTTTAAAGGAAAATGTGGCCTGACACCTGCCAGTTACCAACCATAGTAATGCTGTCTAAGCCCAGCATTGAGCCAATGATAAGCACATCTGTTACCCAACGTTGATGAGGTCAACAGCTGGAGCTGAAAGCTGAAGATCAAACAGAAGGGAAAACAGAAGGGGAACTACCGCTCTGTTAATTATCTAATGTTACTCCCCCCCCGCCACCACCACAATATTTATAAAAAGCATAATGAACTTAGAAGCTTCTTGGTTCCAGATGTTACTGCACAATTCTTATCTGCCTGATGAAAGACCTAAAGCCTTGGTGCACAAGGCTGTTGGATTTAAGTTGCAGGGTCTGTGACATAATAGAACAAATATATATCACTACCAGGGTATCCCATCTGTTTGCAGTTAAATCAATATATTATCAATATACAGGTAGCCCTCAATTTATGATTGTTCATTTAGTGATGTTCGGAGTTATAAATGGCACTGAAAAAAAGTGACTGATGACCGTTAAGTGACTTTTGCCCCATTGTACTACCTTCCTTGCCACGGTTATTAAGTGAATCATTGCAGTGGTTAAGAACATGGTTGTTAAACAAATCTAGCTTCCCCATTGACCTTGTTATCAGAAGTTCATAGATAGTCACCCATGATCTCGCAATGCTGCAACCATCATAAATATGAACCTGTTGCCAAGGCGGTCTCATGACCCCTGCAACTGTCATAAATACGAGTCAGTTTCCAACCTGTCTTAATTTTGATCACATGGCTGTCAGGATTCTGGCAATTACCCCTATTTAAATCATGAGTCTTGAGCCAAACTTCCAAAACTTAAAAAGGATTTATTGGGAGTTAACATGCCAGCACTGCCTGGGTATAGCTGACTCTGAGACACATAATTGTCACCCTTGACCCTGGTGTTCCCCCAACCCCTGGGTGTATCATAATTCATATTCTCCAATGAGACACATCCATAGCTAAGAGTCATCAATCATGCTCTCCAGTTAGAATTTTGCAGGGCAAAAACTAGCAAAAACTAGATAGTAACTGTCACCTAGTTACTATCTTTGAAAACATTTATGGAATGCAGTTTCAGGTTTGCAAGCTGCTGTGCTGCTCCCCGCTCCATTTCTGTTGGCAATTCTAAAAAGACCATATAAATATTTTATGAGTTGACATTTGGCTCCCCTCACTTCTTGAAGGTGACCTGTACAACACACACACACACACACACAAACAATATTGCAATGCTGCAATAGTTGTAAGTGTGTAAAATGGCCATAAGTCACTTTTTTCACTGCCGTTGAAACTTTGAACAGTCAGTAAATGAACTGTTTTAAGTCGAGGACTATTTGTACCATCTTGGATAGCTGAATGCGTAAAAGAAATAGCAAAGCAAAAAGGCTCAGTTCTCTCTCTCTCTTTGTCCATTCCTTTCTTCATTCCAGACTCATCCTCCCTTAGCTCAGCCAGCAATTTGTATAAGTTGTCAAGCATTCCCTTACGTGCTTTATATCAGTAAGTGTATTTACAAAGCCTTCATTGCTTCCTAATTGTCCTCTGTCTCTTCTCTCTGGTTATCTTCCTAAAGAGCAATTTAAAAAAAAAAAAAAAGCAATTTCCAGACAGCCATTTCATCAGGACTGTTGATCCACTCCAAACCATGGCTTGTTTATTATATATTGTTTTTTCAGCCTTTCTTTGTCCCTTGGAAGCCATAAAAGGCCATTTAAACCCCCCTACTCTCAACTTTCTTATTTGTACTAACTCAGCCTCCTCATTAATTGTCTAATATTTTCCCCTGTAGCTTTTAATAAATTCTATATAGAACTGGCTTCTTTTATTCTTTGTCTTTTTTTTCCCTCCTCCCAATCCTAATGCAGGTTCTTTTTCACCCTGCAATCATGGTTTTCTGGAACAATCCCATCAAAAGTCACTTTGCTCCTACTGTAGCCGAGCCCCGAGGGTGCTGATATATCAGAAGCGATACTCGTGTAATGCTAATAAAAATATGTATTTATTCTCCGAGCGTCCCATGCAAATGAATTCCATCACAGGAGTTATTCACAAGACTTGCTAATCTATTCATTACAGTCACGGCTTGTGATTTGTCACAGATGTTCCCGTGGTCTCGGTTCAAACCTTAGATTGGACGCTTCAGCAATTTTATTTAAATCTAGATCACAATGAATGATGCATGATTTTTTTTTCCCAGGCATCCTTTATTTTGTTGGTTGAAATCAGACTTCCGGGATTTGCAAATGACACGTATGGCCCCGTCCCATTCTCACATTAGTAATCATTAACCCTGATGTGGACAAAAAGTTGAAAGAATGTATGGTTTAACTCAGTGATGGCTAACCTATGACACGCATGTCACTCCTGACACGCCGAGGCACTTTGACTGACACGCCTGTTGGTGTGGGGAAAACCTGCACATTTAGAGGCTGCCTGTGCTCTGCTCCAATCCCTGCTCCCTGCTTGTTGCGTGGAGTCACCGCTGCTGCGAGATCTTTGCAGCAGAGAACCAGTTTTAACCGCCATAAACTGAGGTTTGTCAGTTTCATTACCTCAGGAACGCTACAGGAGGAAAGGAGATCCATGAGGTTCACAGCCCTGTAAGGTGGCCTTCCGATCCCCACATCCTGCACCTGCAGCCCTGAGACCAGGGAGACGCGTTTCACAGCCCTGTGTGATCACCCCAGCCCAGTCCGTCATAAACATCGCAGGAAGACTGCACCACAACAACCAGACACAGTGCTCACGATAAGCAGCATCGGGTGGCTGTCCTGTAAGTGCAATTAATACTAAAATCTGCATTTCTGTTTTTGTGGCTCTCCCTTCTTCTCTCCCACTGTAAAACGCTTGGATGTCTAGTCTGCAGCATTCAGCCTCTCTACAGCTCCTCTAAGCTTTAATTGCCTCCATAGCACCTCTTGCAGTTCTTGCTTCTCACCATCCTCACAGAGCACCATGCAAACCCTCCAAAAAAAATCTCCAAAACTTTTAGCTTTTTGAACTAATAAATATAATAAATATATTAAAAATATAACTCTTTCTTTATTAGGGCTGCAAATATTACCAAATTATTGATATTTCTTGAAGTGACACATGACCGAAGAAGGCTACACTTTTTCCCAATTTTCGACACACTAAGCTGAAAAGGTTAGCCATCACTGGTTTAACTCTTTAACCTCATTACCATCTTACACTTTGGGCTAGGAAGAAACCTACTCCTTCTTTTCCTTCTTTATAGATCTAATTCAAGATACTGAAGATATCTGATACTCCTGCCTCCTATTTTCCCCATAACAACAACCCTGCAAAGTAGGTCGGGCTGAGTAACTGACCAAAGTCACGCAGCTGGCTTTCATGCCTAAGTCAGCATTAGAACTCACAGTCTCCTGGTTATTGGGCCAAAGTTATCCCACTGACTTTCATGCCTATTGCCTAAGGTAGCACTAGAATTCCTCTGGTTTTTAGGCCAAGAACTTCATCACAACACCATCCTGGCTCTCATACTTATACCCAGTCTTTCTGAAGTTTAGCAACTTAAAGATGTGCAACTTCAACTCCCAGAATTCCCCAGCTTGTATTGGAGTTGAAGATATTTCTTAAAGTTATCAAGTTTGAGAAACAGTCTCCAATAATAGTTCGTTCTTCCTTTTTTTTTTTAAACCATAAATGGTGATTTCTTCCATATTGGTCATCCATCAGCAATAAAATCAAAGGTTTAGCTGCTTACTGCTCAAATAATAGATTGAATTTCACTCTTATAACCGCCCCTCTCCTTCCTCAAAGTCTGTTCTGAGAGAGAAAGTCTATATAAAAGGAATATGCAATATCTCAGGATACTTTTTTATCCTCAAACCATAACTTAAGAGTTTCTACCAATCCTTCACCAATTTTCTCTGTTTGCGATTAATCTTTGATCCATAGAAATGCACTTTAACTGGAGATTTATGTCAGTATTAGAATTAGAAAAGGTTTCTTTTAAGGGGTGCTGTGTTCTATACTGCTAGATTTTGTACTGTTTTGTTGACAAACTGCTATAAATGCAGGATTTAGGATTACAGTAATCTTTTGTGCCTTCATACAGAACTAATAGGACAAGCAAAGCAGTGCTCAGCACCCATATTCCACATTATCTGGAAAAATATAGGCCTGGGATCCAAGCATAGATTTCAGAGATGGGGCTTACGTTTTAGGTTCATGATTGGTCCCTCCCTGTATGACTTATCTGTAGAATAAGATTGACCCAACAGGGTTTAGATACCAAAGGCCAGGGTTAAATAAAAAAGAAGCACTACTTAGCTGCCATTAACTAATTTTGAACAAGGGCAGATCTGAGTATCACTGGGATAGGAGACCACCAGGTGATCTCAAAGGTATAAAGTAGACTATTTTTTTTTCTTGAAAAGTCCAAAGAAACAAGGGTAAACTATTTCTGCCTTGCATCAAGAAAACTATAAAAACTCACCAAGAACCAAGTACAGGTCAAGGGAGAGGTTTTTTTTCTTAATAGCTGAGATATGGAAGAAATCTTAGATTCGTCCCTGATTCCCTCTTCCCCAAAGGCTATATGCCGTTTCAGATGGGGTTGCCATCTTTAGAAAATCCAATATGTCAGCTCCAGGAAAAGGTGTTATTATTCTTTCAGGCATTTTAATCATTTAAAATTAATGAATGAGTGAACTAGCAAACATGTTGTGCTTTATTCAAGCACCTCCTTTTATTGCTTCAGCATTACATCTTGTAATGGTTAGTGTTTGGTTAGACTTTGAGAACAGTAGGGTGCCATTTTGTCTTAGTTTGGAAGGACAGCATGCAAAAAGGAAGGAAGGAAGGAAGGAAGGAAGGAAGGAAGGAAGGAAGGAAGGAAGGAAGGAAGGAAGGGTTGTATTTGTTATAAAAGAAGAACAAATTTGCACATGCTGGGCTGCTCCATCTAAAATTCATCACCAGGCTTCGTTGTAGTTTAATGCAGTGATGAACCGAGACACTATAGGTATTCCTTGACTTTTGATCAGTTCTTAGTAACTGTTCAAAGTTATGACAGACACACACACACACCCCAAAAGGTACTTGCAATCCAATTCCAAAGTTCTGATGTTGACATGATTGCCTGTTGGGCACTTGGCAACCAGCCTACATTTGTGGTTGTTGGCAACATCCCACAGTCACATGATCACATTTTATGATATTTTCCCTGTAAACCAGAATTTATTTCCAGTTTTTGACAAAAACACTCTATAGCAAACAACAGCTGCTACGTTTGCTTTACAGCCACCACAAAAAAGATTGCACGGGTGACTGGTTTTACTACCATCAAGCTCTATGACCATCATAAATCGGGGACTCTTATTTTTTATTTTTTCTATTCCTCATGGTGTCACTCTCTCTCCTTACCTGTCTAACCCTAAAATCTTATGCTCGGGTGAATCCTTTTTTGTTCACAGGAGCATTTTCAACTTCCCCTCCTTCCCCCACTTTTTATTTTTTTCAAGAAAATGGTTTTAATCTGCTGCTGCTATGTTTTAGGAGGGCTTCTCTATTTAAATCATGTTTCGATGCTGTTTCAATTGCTTTTATTGCTACAAGCTTCCCTAGGAGTGCAATCTTAGCAGGAGGAGATACTAGACTGTAAATAAACATGAAATAAAAAAAGAAGGCTGCTACTGACAGGTTTTGCTACCCCAATCTGAGGAAGATCCTATTTTCTCACACATTTGGGGATTAAGCGGAAAGCAGCTGCAACACTGGGAGTGTTGGTTCCACAGGTCTCGTTCCTCGGCTTAGCTCAGTGAAGTAAATCAAGAGGTCTTTTTTCATAGCCACATTAATGAGTGTTGCAAATAGATGGGTCTAGTTTGTATTTTCCCAAAGGCCAAGCTCTAATCTGCATTAATAATGAGTCTTGCAGGTGGTTCTGTCCAAACTATACGCCTGCAGGACAAGGGCGAGGCAGGTAGATCACTACTACCAGCAGCTATCTCTCCTCTTCCATTTAAGGTTAGTTGCTCTGGGCGAAAAAAAACCATCACCAAGGACTGACTCTCTCATCCATCCATCCATCCATCCATCCATCCATCCATCCATCCATTCATAGCAATAACACTTATATACCACCTTATAGTGCTTTCCGGTCCTCTCTAAGTGGTTTTACAGAGTCAGCATATTGCCGCCAACAATCTGGGTCCTCATTTTACGCATCCCGGAAGGATGGAAGGCTGAGTCAACCTTGGAACCTGTTGGGATTTGAACTGCCAAATTGCAGGCAGCTGATAGTCAGCAGAAGTGGCCAGCAGTACAGCATTCCAACCACTTTGCCAGCAAGGCTCTGTCTGTCTGTCTGTCTGTCTGTCTGTCTGTCTAGCAACCTAGCTATTTCCTACCTTTATTTTTATAAATAACTCAAGGCAACAAACATATCTAATATTCCTTCCTACTCCTATTTTCCCCACAACAACTGTTGTAGAGCGATGGAAGGAAGAGGCAAGAGCCAGAGTGAACAACGAACAGGCTTTATTACTGGGAATAAAGGGTTGCCGCGTCTGCCTTCTAACTAGCAGGTTAGCTGGCGACAACGGGCTGGCTCTGCTCGACAGCCGGCTTTTATAGCCGACTGTCAAACGGAGCCAGCCAATGGGAGCGGCTGGTGCTCCCGCTCAAACAGCAGACCTGGTTGGGGACTCCAACCAGTTCCAAAGACATAACACTCCTTTCCCCCAGCTGGGAACATGCGTAGTCCTTTAGGTAAGTCGGTTGTCTGCGCTGGCGACCAGAACGTCGCAACCTGGGTAAACGGCTGGCTGGCGTCAAGTCCTTGCCCCCGGAAAACGCCTCGGAGGTTGTCGGGGAATGGGCTTGGTCAGGTGTAGTGTTCTGCGAGTTCGGTAAGTCCCCCAGTTCGGGCTGACCTGGGCGAGTCGCTAGGTCCAGCTGGCAAACAGGTTCGCTTGGCTGTTGGTTCGGTGACTCTGGTCGGGAACTCGGGTCCTCCACAAACTCTCCTGGTCGACGGGGTAGACTGGGTCCCGCAGGGAGCTTCCGTCTGAGCAGATTGGCACCGGCAGGGAGTCCCTGGTGCTGGAAGGTTGGGCTGGGCTGGTAACGGTCGCACCTCTCCATCGCCTTCTGAGTTGGTCCACGTGTCTCCGCCACAAACGTCCATCTTCCAGGAGGACCCTGTAGGATCTCGGACCTGTGACCGATACGACTTGACCTGGTACCCATAAGGGATCCCCTGCATAATTCCTGGCGTACACCAGGTCATGCAGGACAAAGTCACTGACCAGACTGTCAGACCCTAAAGGGGCGTCTGGGCAGTAGTGGGGGTGCAACCTGTCCAGGGTGGTCCTAAGGCATCTCCTCATCAAGAGTTCGGCAGGGGATTTATTAGTAGTGGTGCATGGTGTCGTATGTTGGCTCAGAAGGTAACGTGACAGTTTAGAGTGCCAGTTTTCCTGGCCGAACCTGGCGAGTGCCTCCTTGGCTGACCTGACTGCCCTCTCAGCCATCCCGTTGCTAGCGGGGTGAAAGGGAGCTGTAAGGATGTGTCGGATGCCCAAGTTAGCAATGTACATACTGAACTCACATGACGTGAACTGCGGGCCATTGTCAGACACCAGCGTGTCAGGAGTCCATGGGTAGCAAATAAGCGGGTCAGAGCCTTAACTATTGCTTAGGTGGTAGTCGAGGGTAGCAGGGCCAAGTCTATCCACTTGGAGTAGGAGTCCACAACCACCAAGAAGGTCCTGCCATGCACCGGTCCAGCCAGGTCGATGTGCAGGCGGGACCAAGGGGCACTAGCACTCTCCCACCTGGTGGGCGTGGCAGCTGGTGGGGCAGCCCTGGTTTCTTGGCAAGGTTGGCATGAGCTTACCCAGCTGGCGATTTGGGCATCCATGCCGGGCCACCAAACATAGCTGCGGGCCAGAGCCTTCATCCTTACGATGCCCGGGTGGCCCTCGTGAAGCACCTTCAGGATGGGTACACAAAGAGTGGCTGGGATGACTACCCTTGTACCCCACAACAGACATCCCTGTAGCTTCGATAGTTCCTGCTGATGGGTTTTAAAAGGAGCAAAGTCAACGGTACCTTGAGTTTCTGGCCACCCCCTTCCCACCCAGTCCAGAACCTGGGCAATTATCTTGTTTTTTTTTTGAGTGCGCAGCAATGTCCTCGGCTGTAACTGGTAATTTAAGTTCATTAACTTCAAAAATGGCGTGAACCGGTGCTGGGTCTTCGACTGGGACTGGTAGGGGGCAGCGACTAAGGGCATCGGCATGACTCAAGTTTTTGCCAGGTCGATGCACCAACTTGAATGAGTAAGCGGCCAGGAACAAAGTCCACCTGGTCATTCTAGGTGATAGTACCTGCGGGTTTGCTTATCCCCTGATAAGAGTCCCAGGAGAGGTTTATGGTCAGTTACAAGTTCAAAATGGTGCCCAAACAAAATTCATGAAACTTTTTAACTGCAGCCACCGCAGCCAGGGCCTCTTTATCTATTTGACTGTAGTTCCTTTCTGCCGTAGAGAAGGTCCTAGAGAAGAAGGCAATTGGTGCCTCGGAACCGTTGGGGAGTCTGTGGCTTAGGACGGCCCCAATCCCAAAAGGGGATGCATCAGCAGCTAGGACCAGGGGAAGTCGTTGATCAAATTGAATTAAAACTGCATCCGATGTGAGTAAGGATTTGACTGACTTGAAAGCATGGGCTTCTTTGGGTCCCCAATGCCAGGGGGATTCTTTGTCTAACAGCCTGTGTAAAGGTTCAGCGATAGATGCTTTGTGCGGGAGAAATGAGGCGTAAAAGTTTAGTAGCCCCAGAAAAGCTTGGAGCTCCGTCTTGTTAGTTGATGTGGGCGCCTCATGGATGGCCTTTACCTTGGACTCGATTGGGTGGATGCCGGAGGCGTCTATCCTATATCCCAGAAAGTCCACTTGCCTAGTGGCGATGGCGCACTTCTCCCTTTTAAGTTTGAGGCCATGCTGCCTAAACTTCTCTAGAACTGCTCTGACCCTCTGTATGAGTTGAGGTCTGTCAATTGCTGAGACTAGGATGTCATCGAAATAAGGAACAACCCCTGGGAGACCTTGGAGAATCCTTTCCATGAGTGATTGGAATATACCCGGGGCCACACTTACACCGAATTGGAGGCGTTTACACTTGAATGCCCCTCTATGTGTGACTATGGTTTGTAATTCAGCTGTCTGATCATCAACAGGGAACTGTTGGTATGCCTGGGACATATCTAACTTGGCGAAAATGGTGCCGGGTTCGAAGGTGTGTAACAGGTGCTGAATAACAGGGACAGGGTATGCGCTGACCTGCAGGTAACGGTTGAGGGTGGTTTTATAGTCTGCGCAGATTCTCAAACTGCCATCTTTCTTGAGTGGGGTGACTATGGGGGTTTCCCATTTGGCAAAATCAGTTGGTTCTAACACCCCTTGCTTAAGTAACTTATCTAATTCTGCGTCTAATTTGGGACGGATGGCGAAAGGCACCCTGCGCGGCTTAAGGCGAAGAGGCATTGCCTGGGGGTCCACAGAGAAGGAGATGGGGGTGCCAGAATAGCAACCCAGCTCGCTGCTAAACACATCCGAGTAATCTGAAAATAGTGCATCTACGTCAGAAGTTGAGACAGCATGGATCCCAGTTACACTAAGGCCGAGGGAGGGGAACCAATCTAGCCCCAACAGGCTGGGGAGAGCACCATTAACAACCACTAAAGGCAAATGGCCTTTAAAGGCTTGGAATTGAATTAAGAACTTGCCTTTCCCGAGGACAGGGATGTTCTTGCCCTGGTAGTCCCGCAGTGTCAGGTGACATCTTTGTAGCTGCTTCTTCGACAGTCTGGGCTGGATCTTCTTTAGGGTTTCCCAGGAGATGATTGAAAGTGCAGATCCCGTGTCTACCTCCATCCTGCAGGGTTTACCTTCTAAGGAAACAGAAATTTTGATTTTATTAGGAGTCTGGGAAGTCTGGTAAGCGTGGTAGCAGGTATAGCAGTCCTCCACTTGCCTTTGGGAATTAGAAGGTGGTGGAGGTCTTTGAGGCAAAGTACGCCCTGCTTGGTGGACTCTAGCGAGGTGACCCTTCTTTTGGCAATTCAGGAAGATGGCGTTCTTAAACCTGCAGGATGCCCTAGAGTGGGAGCCTCCGCAGGTTAGGCAAATGGAAGGTTGTTTGGGGCGAAGTTGTTTCTCTGCCCGCTCCTACCTGTGAAGGCTTCTGTTGCTAAGATGGTTAATGTCTGATGAGTCTGTGGGGTCTTCATCACTGAGCACTTCCTCTGAATGGATGGTGGAACTGCTGGGTTTTAACGAAGTACCTTGAATTTCAGCTGCTGATTGGGCGGAGAGCTCAGCAGCTTGGGCTTCCTCTATGGCTAGAGCTAGGTTCAAGTCCTTTTTTGCTAGCAAACGTCTTTGGAGCCTCAGGTCCCTGACCCCACAGACGATCTGGTCCAATAACATGTCTTCTAGGTAGTCTTTGAACCCACACTGCAAGGCAGCTGTCCTCAGAGCTGCCATATACTCATTGATTGACTCACCCTCTGCCTGTTTTCTAATTCTGAAGGCGAATCTCCTGGCTATCTGAGATGGCTTTGGCGAGTAGTGGTTGGAGAGGATTTCTTGGAGTTCATCCCACGGTACGCTTCTGATAGCGAGGGGCGACTAGTGCTGTAGCGGTGTCAAAAACTGCAGCCCCACAATAGCTGAGGAAGTAGGATTTCTTCCTGTGTTCAGCAGCGTCTGCTAAACTGATGGCATCAAGGAAATGGCTGAAATGGTTTTTGTATGAGTCCCACGTTTCCTTGGTTGGCTTGAATGGTGGGAATGCTGGATTAGCGTTCATTTTGAAGATGGAGGGTTCGTCTTCTTCAGTCATATTTGAAATTCGCGCTCTTAGAAGAGCGCAGGCGGTGACTGTCTCTCTAGGCTACGGAGGCTCTTTGAATTTTGCGCTCTTTGTGAGCGCCGGCGGCTGCTGCTTCAGCGCCCGTGGCTTCGCTCTTCAGTGACCACAGCTCTTTTGAAACACACGTCTGGCTAGCCTTCGATCACATCCCATCCTCGTCGCCAGTGTTGTAGAGCGATGGAAGGAAGAGGCAAGAGCCAGAGTGAACAACGAACAGGCTTTATTACTGGGAATAAAGGGTTGCCGTGTCTGCCTTCTAACTAGCAGGTTAGCTGGTGACAATGGGCTGGCTCTGCTCAACAGCCGGCTTTTATAGCCGACTGTCAAACGGAGCCAGCCAATGGGAGCGGCTGGTGCTCCCGCTCAAACACCAGACCTGGTTGGGGACTCCAACCAGTTCCAAAGACATAACAACAACAATCCTGTGAGGTGAGTTGGGCTGAGAAGGAGGGACTGACCCAAAGCCATCAAACTAGCTTTTATGCCTAAGGTAGGACTAGATAGAATTATAGATATAATTTCCCGTTGATTGGCCCAAAGTAACTAGATGACTTTTATACTTAAGGCAGGGCTAGAACTCTCAGTCCCCTGGTCATTGGCCCAAAATTATCTAGCTGGCTTTCATGCATAAGGCAGGACTAAAACTTACAGTCTCCTGGAGATTGGCCCAAAGTCACTCAGCTGTCTTTAATGCTAAGACAGGACTAACCTCACAGTTTCTTGGTTTCTAACCTTATGGCTTAGCCACTAGTTCCACATTGCTCTCCTTAAGAACATAAGACATGCACTTCTGGGTGGGATCCTTGACAGGGGTGGGATTCTACCAGTTCTGTCCACCTCTGTAGAACCGGTTGCTCCGAAGAGCAGCAGACCTAGAACCGGTTCTATGTCTGCTGCTGTTGTGGCCCACCTGCCTGCCCGGGCTCTTATCTGACCTTTATTTCCTGCTTTTTTAAACTGCAGCTGCTTTGCGTGACACAGCTGCAGTTGAAAAAAGAGCTTCTCCAACTGCTGCACACTTGCATGCAGCGCTGTTCAGCTGTCCGGGCAGCTCAACAGGTCGTAAATTACACTCGCGTGACTCGTGCGACGCAGGCATGCGCGCGCGACACTAATAGACAGAACCGGTAGTTATACCAGCCAGATCCCATCCCTGATCCTTGACCTTAATCTAGCATTATCTTCCCACAGTGGCCAACCAACTGCACCAGGAAGACCCTGGTCTTCCACCAGATGACCTTCAGAGGTGAATAGCCATGGATCCCTGGCACTTCCATGAATGGATCCAACTCTTTTAAAAAATGAAATGTGTGGCAAAAACTTTTAAAATTAGCAATTGGGGTAGTATAAACATTAAAAAGGCAGCATAAAATACTAAGAAATATTGATACATAAACAACAAAATTATCTAAAGGGATTAGAGGATAATGAACTTCTCTTACAAAGCGCTGTCAAACCTGAGAAGGCCACAGGTAGTCCTTCACTTATAAACATTTGTTTAGTGACTGTTCAAAGTTATAAGGGAGCTGAAAAAAGTGATTTACCACCGGTACTCGCACTTACAACCGCTGCAGCTTCCCCATAGCCACATCATAATTTAGATACTTGGCAGCTGGTATGGATTATGAGGGTTGAAGGGTCCCTCAGATCAAGTGATTGTGTTTGTAATCTTCCCAGTCTTCTCCCAACAAGAAAAGTCAATGGGAGAAACTGGATTTGCTTAAATGACTCTGTGAGTTATTTAACAACTAAAGTGTTTCCATACGATGCCATAGCTATTGCCTTACATTCTGTAGCGAGCCATCTGGAGAAACCTGGGAACCATGTCAGGATGCTTTTAATTGACTACAGCTCGGCCTTCAATACTATCCTGCCGAGCATCCTTATAAAAAAAACCTGACTGATTTGGATTTTCCTTCTTCCATCTGCGACTGGATCAAAGACTTTCAGAGGGACTGACCACAAACAGCGAGGGCTGGGCCTGTCACATCCACCTCCCTGTAAAGCTTAGCACCGGCTCCCCACAGGGCTGTGTGCTCAGTCCCTACCTATACTCACTGTACACACAGGATTGTGTATTGTGTGACCCATCCACTGTGATCATTAAGTTCGCAGATGATACTACCGTATTGGGTCTCATTACAGGTGGAGACGAAACAGCGTACAGGGGGGAGGTTCAAAAATTATCCTCATGGTGCCTAGAAAACAACCTGCACCTAAACATCAGCAAGACAAAGGAGATGGTGTTAGACTTCTGGAAGAAGAGAGAGGAACCTGCCCCACTTTACATCAAGGGGGGCTGTGTGGAGAGAGTTTCCTCCTTTAAATTCCTGGGAGTCTACCTCAGCGAAGATCTCACCTGGAAAATCAACACAACCCAGGTGGCCAGAAAGGCCCAACAGAGACTCCATTTCCTCAGGGTCTTGTGAAAGTATAAAGTGGAACAACGATTGATGACCTCCTTTTACTGGTTCACAATAGAAAATATCCTCACATATTGCATTACGGTGTGGTATGCTGGCTTGACAGCCATGGATAGAAAGACACTACAGAGGGTGGTGAGCACAGCACAAAACATTGTAGGCTGTTCCCTGATACCACTAGATGACCTCGCTTGGGCTCGCTGCCTTAGAAGAGGGAGGAAAGCTCTCAGGGACAACTCACACCCCGGTCAGCACTTCTTACCTCCGCTACCACTGTGTAGGAGGTATAGAAGCATAGCCAGCCACACCAACAGGCTGAAGAACAGTTTCTACCCATGGGCTGTCAAGACTCCTGAATGGAAAATAACTTCATGTCAACATAGTATGACAGACTTGCGGGACCAACATGTTGTGCAACAAGGTCACATAATGTAGTAAGATTGGGATGGAGTTAGGGACTTCTCCTGTCCTCACTGTGAGTTGTGTGTTGTGTAGTGGCGGGGGGTGCATGAAGGGAGGCTCAGCCAATCTCATTGTACACATGTTATACTCTGACAATAAAGGTAATAATAATAGTGATTCACTAACAGTGAATCAGTTAACCATGCCAAAAAGGTCATTAAATCAGGAAGGACTCATTTAACAACTGCCTTGTGTCAGCGTTCCAGCAAACGTCCATTCCAATCAGTAACTCCAAGACAGACATCATTTCAAAAGTACCTTTATTAGAATAGCACCTGGCACATCTGTGGAATCTTGGAAGTAAAATTTTCCCGGACTTCTCACAATGTCCCATACTACAAACCATCCCCCTTTCCCTCATCATCCCATCACATGAACCAATCCCAAAGTAAGTTCCTTTTTGTTCCTGCGCCACATTCCATGACCTTGAACTAACAAAAGAATTCTATTTTGTCTACTTAGAGCTAACTCAATTAAAATCACGCCCCTCCCACTTTCTCAAGCTACGTGGCAGCATTGAATAAGGTTTCCAAAGCTGACATCTTGCTTAGTGACAGACATTCTGGTCCCAATTGGATCAACTGGAAGCGAGAAGAAGACACTTAACTGTAATCCAGTGGTCTCTTTTCCCTGTAGGGTGGATGGCAGAAAACCCCTCCCTTCTCTCTCCTAATTTCTCTGCATTTCCATAGCAAGGTGCTTAGCAATGCCACATGAAAACAATTCTTTGTATCTTTTTAACCATGTTTGGCTGTCCAGTCATCCTTGGTTGACACAGTTTTGGTACTGAATGATTTGGTGGTTATTAATGCTTCTCCTTTGCTTATCCAAGTACTTGCAAGGTCCAATACATTTTCCAACCTGTTCGTACACTATTGTTTAGAAAGATTCATTACGCCTTTGCCTGGAAATTATAGTGACAGACAGAGCTGGGTAATTTATGGGTTTTCTTGAAGGCTGCACAATTATTCAATAAAACTCCTTCCTTCCTTCCTTTCCTGTTCTTCCACCCTCCCTCTTCCTTAGCCACTTGATGGAGATAAATATTGAACTTAGTTATAGAAAAACTCCTTATTGGAGAAGTTAACTATCTAATATAAACCCCGGAGCGAGTCCTTTAGGACTCTTTATTCAAGGTTTGTGACTGCTGAGAGGCCCCTCGTTCGAAGATTTGTCAAGCTGTCCGATCTCTTGAGGGAGAGCCATGGCCGCCTCAGAGGATCTTGAGACATCTCACGTTAAACATTAAATCAGCCCAATGTAGAGGTAACGACAAGGCAATGACCTCATTCCAAATTAAAAATGGACTTGTGAATAGTACAAGTTATGACCCTGTGACATACCATTCATTTAGTGACCATTCAAAGTTAGAATGGCCCTGAAGAAAGTGACTTATGACCATTTTTCACACTTACAACCATGGCGGCCTCCTCGTGGTCATGTTATTTAGACACTTGGCAACTGGCTCATGTTTATGATGGTTGCAGGGTCCCGGAGTCATGTGACTTTCTGACAAATAAAGTCAATGGGGAAGCCAGATTCACTTAACAACCGTGTTATTAACTTAGCAGCTTCAGTAGTTCGCTTAGCAACGGTGGCAAGAAAGATGGCAAAATGGGGGCAAAACCCAGCTGTCTTACTTAGCAACAGAGATTTTATGCTCAATTGTGATTGTAAATTGAGGACTACCTGCACATGATGAGAGGTACTGGGTGCACTGAATTCACGCAACATGGGCACAAATTCACTCCTCTGGTTGGAATGAAAAAGTAACAAAAAAAATGAGCTTGGTTTGATATGAACCCACACAACACAACACACCCACACACCCACAGAGAATATAACCATGGTTAAAACCAACTACACTCGGCATACTCTACAAATGCAGCAACCAGGTTGTGGCTGACCTGCCTGCATAGGTTGTATGAACCTGGCCTTAGATTAGATCATCACCTGTTGCATACAACACAAAATTGTGGAACAGTATCCCTCTCCCCTGATCCAAATGGCCACAACCCTCCTGGTCTTAGGAAAAGCTGTTAAAAGCTGGCTTTTCCCATAGGTGTTAGGGCCATGTTATTAGAGGAGTCAGGAATTGCTGAATTTATGGCTGAAGTTGATGTATGAAGTGCCCTGATGTATATATTTTTGTACTTGGCATTCCTTATATTTGTTTCCATTTACATCTGCACTGTTTTTATTGATTTGCACTGCGAACTATCCAGTATTATTGCCTTAACGTGGGTAGCCACAAAATTTCCTAAATAGATAAATAAAATGTATATGTGTCTTTCTCCCATTGCTTTCATCTTATTCCCAGCCCAAAATTAAGGTTTTATTTATTTATCTAGATGATGACGATGATGTTGATGATATCAATTCAGTCGTGTCCAACTCTTGTCAATTCTTTGGGCCAGGTCTCTCCACATCTTCTGATCTTGTACAAACTCCTTTAGTTTTTCTATGCTCTGGCTGGTGTAAGCTTTGATGGTTTATTTGTTTATTACATTTATATAGCCACCAATCTTTCAACTGGGCAGCTCCCAATTTGGGTCATAATAGCCGAAGCGGTATTAAAGCAAAGTATTCCCCCATTTATTTCAACATGGAATAACAAGAGCCAAGGTGAGTAAAATCCATCAGGCTTTGTTACTCATTTAACATAAGAGAATAGCAGAGTTGGATGAGACCTTGGAGGTCTTCAGGTCCAACGCTCTCTGCTCTAGAGACCCTCTATCAGTAGTGTCAAACCTATGGCACTCAGTTCCACCGCGCATGTGTGCATGGCTCCCACTGGCCTTTGGGTCTTTGCTATGCATGCATGGGGGCTGCGCATGCATGGGAGGCAGGTGCATGCATGAGGGTGGGGTGAATGCATGTGGGCAGGGCACATGCATGGGGGTCGCACCTTGCATTTTGGGTATGCACATATGCACGTGTACGTGCGTGCACGTGCTTTGTGTACTCGGTGCCCAAAAGGTTTGCCATCACTGTCCTATATCATTTCAGACAAATAACTGTCCAGTCTCTTTTTAAAATCTTCCTGTGATGGAATGAGAAGCAAAACGTCTTCAAAGAAAAATCAGAAAGTCCTGTTTTCTCTTGAACTTGACTGCGGAAAAAAACAATTACTACCAACCTTCCTTCCATCGAGGACCTGTATATACTGCACGAGTCAAAAAGAGGGCTGTGAAAATATTTACAGACCCCTCACATCCTGGACATAAACTGTTTCAACTCCTTCTCTCAAAACGATGCTATAGAGCATGGCACACCAGAACAACTAGACACAAGAATAGTTTTTTCCCAAACGCCATCACTCTGCTAAACAAATAATTCCCTCAACATTGTCCAACTATTACAAAGTTTGCACTACTATTACTGTTAATCTTCTCATCACTCCTTATCACCCATCCCCTCCCACTTGTGACTTGTGATTTATGTGGACTCCTAGTATGATTTGACTGCTTATTGTACCCTATGACTATTATTAAGTGTTGTACCTGTTGATTCTTGACTCTTGACAAACGTCTTTTCTTTTATGTATACTGAGAGCATTTGTACCAAGACAAATTCCTTGTGTGTCCAATCACACTTGGCCAATAAAAGAGTTCTATTCCTATTCCTATTCCTATTCCTATTCCTATTCCTATTCCTATTCCTATTCTATTCTATTCTATTCTATTCTATTCTATTCTATTCTAAAAAACACCTTTGGGACAGCCAGGAACTGGATGACTGAGAATCTCCATAGACATTTAGTTATGCATTTTGAGATGAAAACCCTTCAAATGGTGCAGGAGTATAAACGAATTTCCGGAAAAATTGGAGACTACAGGAACCATTTGTGCTTCAGTTTGAGATGCAGGCACTACTCAGGTGACCCTGAGGACATAGATAAACGACTCTCAATAGATTCAACGACTCTCTAAAAGCACGTAAATGACCAGCTGTCTGCAAGGAGTATAAATCCTTCCATTTCCCCATCATTCAGTCGAAGCCAAAGAAGCTTCTTGGATGAGAAGTGAAATGTTTTCAAAGAAAAAAAAAAGTGGGGGGAAAAAAGCACCTTTGGGACCTCCAGTGATGGAGAACCCACCACTTTTCAAGACAAACTGTTCCACTGGTTTCTTGTTCTCACTACCTCCTTAGTTCTAGGCTGCATCTCCCCTTGATTAGTTTCCCTCCATTGCTTCTTTTTCTTGCCCTCTGATGCCTTGGAAAATAAGTTGCATAATTCGGTGCAACCTGGTTAAGCACATCATGTTTAAGCCTGTTTAATTCTAATTAATTAATTAATTAATGTTTAATTTTAATGTTTAATTCAGTGCAACCTGGTTAAGCATGTCATGCCCTCGGAAGTTGTGGGAGCGCCCTCACTTGAGACTTTCAAGAAGAGATTGGACTGCCATTTGTCAGAAATGGTGTAGGGTCTCCCGTTTGGGCAGAGGGGGGGTTGGACTAGATGACCTACAAGGTCCCTTCCAACTCTGATTATCTGTTATCTGTTATGTGAGTGCAGCTATTAACACTCCCCAACAATTTCTTCTGACATGATCAATGTTTGTGTGCTAAGAAGCAATTTATAATTGGTGATTTTTTTTAAAAAAAGAAACTTGGTTGTTGCTGACTTCATGGAAACCACGTAGTTTTCTTGGCAAGAATACAGAAGTGATTTCCCTTTGCTTTTTTTTATTATTATTATTATTTCAGAAATTTCTTTTGCCTCCAGCCCTGAGGTTTCTGAATGGCTCTTATCCGAGTATTAACAAGTTCTGACTTGCTTTAGTTTTTCCAAAATCAGCCACCAGTTACCTAAATCAGTGTTTTTTAATCTGGACAGTGTCAGGACATAGGGAATTCAACTCCTTGAATTCCACGGTCAAAATGCCAGCTGAGGAATTCTGGGAGTTGAAGTGCACACATCTTCAAGCTCCCAAGGTTGAGAGAGAAAGTGATCTAGAATAACGCCATGTACCTAGGCATTGTACAGTGGGGAATGTAAAATACTTGTAACCTGCTTACGTATGCATGACAGGTAATATCCAACTTTTGACCAAAACGGAGCCCAAGTTTTCCATTGCTCAAGAAAGACCGTTGTTAAGAGAGATTTGCCCCATTTTATGACCTTTCGTGCCACAGTTGTTAAGTGAATCACTGCTGTTGTTCAATTGACACGGTTGTTAAAGAAAATTAGCTTCCCCATTGACTTTGCCTGTCAGAAGGTCATAAAAAGTGATGACATACCCCTGGGACACTGCAACCATCATAAATACATGCCAGTTGCCAAGTATTCGAATCCTGATTATGTGACTATGGGGACGCCGCAAAGACCATAAACATGACAAACTATCATAAGTTACTTTTTCCAGTTCCGTTGTAACTTCAAGCAGTCACTAAACGAGTGATTGTAAGTCGAGGACTACCTGTAGTGAGAAGGAGTGGGATCAAATAATTCCTTGGGTTGTTTTTCAGAAGCTTTCCTGGTTCTCCTACTCAGCTACTTAGAGTGAGTTGGTTTATCCTCTTTTCCTGTCTCTATGAATTCTTTTATTAGAATTCTTTTATTGGCCAAGTGTGATTGGACCACACAAGGAATTTGTCTTGGTGCAAATACTTCTCAGTATACATAAAAGAAAAGATACATTCATCAAGAGTCAAGAATCATAACATACAAAACTTAATGATAGTCATAGGGTAGAATCAACAATCAAATCATACTAGGAAACAGTCAATATAAATCGTTAGGATACAAGCGACAAAGTTACAGTCACACAGTCACAAGTGGGAGGGGATGGACGAAAAGGAGTGATTCTGCTATCCATAATGGGTCAGACAGATAGTTCATTAGTTTTAAGAAAGCTTGGATTCCTCATCTCATATAAATGCGAGATGAGAAAGACATAAAATAAAATCAGATTCTGGGCACTAATACAGAGATGGTCTTCTATTATTTTTCACACACAAGGCTGTATGCTCAAAATTGTACGGCATTCGCCAACCCATGTTTATTCAGGACGTCTTCCTACTGCCAAAGGAATTTACATTCCTGTTACGTGTCATAGTTCGATCCCTTGAAAGCGATTTGTGGCTAACACGCCTCATTTTGATCGTCAGTCGGTTTGATGAAATAACGGTTTCTCTCCTCTTTCCACATATGTGCTGCAGGAGTGTCCTAAAATGTCTTCTTCAAGGAAGCATCTTTTGGAAATCTTTTTGAAAAAGCATCTTTGTGATTTCCAACAGGTGTTTTATTTTATTTTTTTAAATAAATCTTACACTCTGGACAATTCTTGTTTTCACTGCGAAAATGTTACGGGGAGCCCTGTGACTCGGCACAGGCAAAATTTCTCCTCTGTCCAGTTTTGACATGCCCAGGAAATCAACAACGGATGTGCCTAATCAGTAGATTAATCAGATATGTCACCGTGCTTCCTGAATTATCTGTCTAACGATTCCCAAAGACAAGTTCAAAACAGTGCCGCTTTAATAGGTCCTCTGTCTTCCTTTTTCTTCTCAAAGTTGTAAGCTTATATTTTGCACTTTCTCTGCCTGGCTATATTCCAGCGTGGTTGGAAGGAGGACAGGAATTAGCACCAGGCAGGGGAAAAAAAACTGAAATGTTTTCCCCTGCTAGTTTTCTCTCAATCTGCCAAACGAAAATTGGCTTTCCGAATGAGGCCAGGGTGATGTTCCTGCCCTTACTTAGTGATGAAAGGAGCGAGCAGCACGGAGGAACAACCTGTCTTTTAACTGTAAAAACATCTCTAAAATCATCCCTGGCTTTCCACACTTCTGCTGGCCTCCATTCCATGAGACAATATTATTATTATTATTAACATCCCTTCGCCTGCTATTTCTTTGTTTGCAGTCTGGTTTTATAATTGTTAATGTTTTTTTAATCGTTAATAATGATATTGGGTTTTGGTATTTAGTTAGCTTTGTTGTACACCACCTAATTATTCAGTGAAACACCTTGCCTCCAGAAGTTGTGGGTTTTTTTTTAAAGAGATTGGACAATCATTTAACAGATAATAGATAACAGATAATCAGAGCTGGAAGGGACCTTGTAGGTCATCTAGTCCAACCCCCCCCCGCCCAAGTGGGAGACCCTACACCATTTCTGACAAATGGCAGTCCAATCTCTTCTTGAAAGTCTCAAGTGATGAAGCTCCCACAACTTCCGAGGGCAACTTCTGTTCCATGGGTTGCTTGTTCTCACTGTCAGAAAGTTTCTCCTTGTTTCCAGATTGAATCTCTCCTTGTTCAGTTTCTATCCATTATTCCTTGCCTGGCCTTCAGGTGTTTTGGAAAATAGCTTGACCCCTTCCTCCCTGTGGCAGCCCCTCAAATATTGGAAAACTGCTATCATGTCTCCCCTGGTCCTTCTCTTCACTAGACTAGCCAAGCCCAGTTCCTGCAACTGTTCATTGTATGTTTTAGCCTCCAGTCCCCTAATCATCCTGGTTGCTATTCTCTGTACTTTTTCTAGAGTCTCAACATCTTTTTTATAATGTGGTGACCATAACTGGATGCAGCACTCTAGGTGTGGTCTTATAAGGCTTTATAGAATGATATTAGTACCTCACTTATCTTGATTGTATCCCTCTGTTAATACAACTTAGGATTGCATTGGCTTTTTTGGCTACTGCTGCACACAGCTGGCTCCTATTTAGCTGGTTATCCACTAAGACTCCATTTGTCTTAAATGTTATAGCACAAAGTTCCTCAATGTTGGCAACTTTAAGATGGTTAGATTTCAGCTCCCAGAATTCCCCAGTCAGCAAGGCTGGCTGGAGAATTCTAGGAACTGAAGTCCACCAATCTTAAAGTTGCCTAGGTTGGGAAACCCTGGTATAGCGTTTCCTGTTTGAGCTGGGGGTTGGACTAGAAGACCTCCAAGATCCCTTCTTCCGTTGTTTCTGTTTTATTTCTGTTTTATTTCTGTTACCTGCAATAAAGTGAATAACTAATTAGAAGATGCCAAGACCTTAGACTTCTGCAGCAGAAGCAGGGAACAAGGGACAGCATGTGCATCGTAGTACAAATTTCAGGGGTTGTGCACTATGTGTCATTTGCACAATATTGCTGTGTTTCACATGACATCATTGTGATTTGTATTAGACACTTACATTAAAAGGGAACCCCTCCCCTGAGAGGTAATGTTGCTTCTGCAAGGGGTAGGACAACAGAATAAGTGGAGACAATAGAATAACAAGAGACAATAGAAATAGAAGACAAAGAGACAATAGAATAACAACAGTTGGAAGGGACCTTGGTAGTCTTCTAGTCCAACCAATGGCTCAAGCTCAAGACCCTATACCACTTCAGAAAAATGGTTGTCCAATCTCTTCTTAAAAACCTCCATTGATAGAGCATCCACAACTTCTGGAATTAAGCGGTTCCCCAGATTAATTGTTCTTAAGTGTCAAGAAATGTCTCCTTAGTTCTAGGTTGCTTCTCTCCTTAATTATTTTCCATCCATTGCTTCTTGTCCTGCCTTCAGGTGCTTTGGAGAATAGCTTGACTCCCTCTTCTTTGTGGCATCCCCTGAGAGATATTGGAAAACTGCTATCATGTCAAGCCTGGCCCTACTTTTCATTAAAGCGGACACACCAAATTCCTGCAACCGTTCTTCATATGTTTTAGCCTCCAATCCCCTCATCATCTCTGTTGCTCTTCTCTGCAATCTTTCTAGAGTCTCAAACATTTTTAAATATCATGACAATCAAAACTGGATGCAATTTTCCAAGCGTGATGTTACTAAGGCATTACAAAGCGGTACTAACTTTTCATGTGATCTTGATATGGGCCAGTTTCAATCCAAGAGCCACAATTGCAAACAGGGAGATGCGTTAGACTAGGAGTAAGAAGACGTGTACAACTCCTGGCATTATCAGAGAAAAATGAGCCATGTAATGATAAAAACAGTGTAATCATGAAGTTATATGGCATACAGAATGTATTTTTAATTATTTCAACATTTTTGAATCGCTTCCCATGAAAAACAAAGAATCTCAAAGTAGTTTACAAGAAAAGGTCCAGACAGCAAAATGTACTTATAGGAGATCCAAAACAGATCTAAAATCAGGCACTGCTAAAACACGGAAAATTGGTACGGTTCACTTCTACATGGAGGTTAAAGAATATTAAAAACATTCATACATAAAGATACAATCAGTCCTGATCAAGACCTCCGGGGTCAATCGCAACTTGACACACAACATCATAAATGATAAAAGAGGGTGTGATCTTTTATATATGAAAAGATGATACATGATGATAAATGATAAATGAAGCAGAAAATGAGAGAGAGAAATTCTATTGAGGATATTCAGGACTGGGTGAGAGTTTTCAGGAGAGATTTTCCTACGGATAAGGAATTTCTTTTCTTTCTTCTTTTTTGGGAGGTGGATTCCTATTATGCATAACATGTGTTTTTTAAGGTGTGCGGTTTTTAAAAATGCAAACTGAAGCATCTGACAGTTATCAAAATCAAAGAAAGGGGAAGGAGAATTTTAACCCTTTGATCTTCTGCTGCAAAGCTGAAAACACGCTATCTGCGGTTTGCACGAGAAGACAAATTCTAGAATTGTGAAATATAAGGGACTCTGGAAGGGACCTTGAAGATCAACTCTTCAAGCCTTGTCCATGACAGAAATTTATGACTTCAGAATCACTAGAGGTTGGTGGTTTGGCCTCCGATTAAATACCTCTGAGAGAAAAGGACAACCAGCAGCAAGATGGAAGAACTCAACTACAGCCAAGGTGGGGCATCATTGGAAGATCTGAAGGAGCATGCAGGGACACATCTACCGGGACGAATCTATCTATGTCACTGGTATCCAACATTGGCCACTTGAAAGCTTGTGGACTTCAACTCCCAGTATTCATGGGAGCCTGGGTAGCTGGGAAATTCTGGGAGTTGCAATTGACAGGTCTTGAAGTTGCCAAAGTTGGACATCCTTGATCTATGTGTTCACTAAGTAGACACACCGAATCAATTGCCCATAATCAGAAGATGGAACTGCTTTCTGAAGTTCTTCTTCACATAAACATGGGTTCTCCATAATTTCCCCCTCTGATTAAAGTCCCAGACTTCATGGCTTCTTCAATTCTTCAGAGCTGAAGAAGCTTTTCGGAGGAGAAGCAAAACATTTTCAAAGGAAAAAAAGCTTTGGGAAAAAGCACCTTTGGGACAGCCATGACCTGGATTATTGAAGACCTCTGTAGACATTCTTCCTTTGGGAATTACGGGTAGCCCTCGAGTTACAATGGTTCACTTAGTGACTGTTCAAAGTTACAACGGCACTGCAAAAAGTGACCTGTGACTATTTTTCAAACACGACCGATGCAGCATCCTCAGGATCACATGATTTACATTCGGATGCTTGATCACATTTATGACAGTTGCAGTGTCCTGAGGTCACGTAATAACCTCTTGCAACCTTCTGACAAGCAAAGTCTGTGGGGAAACCATATTCACTTAGCAACCGTGTCATTCATTTAACGGAAGGGATTCACTTAACCAATGTGGCAAGAAAAGTCATAAAATGGGGCAAACTCAACAAATTTCTCACTTAGCGACATCAATCCCGGGCTCAATTGTGGTCGTAAGTTGAGGACTACCTATACTTGCATATAAGAAGCCAAGGGCAGGCTTCTGAAGAGATGACCGGACAGTAAAACACAGGACATTGATACCCACATGTCTTTTCTATACCTAGTAGCAGTCTGTATAAGGATATCACGGATCCTTTTACCAAAATTCTCCTCTATGGTTGAATGCCAAAGAATTAGGAAAACACAGGAGATAATCTTTTTGCAGACAACACTGTTAAATACCAGTTGGCAGCAGCTGCTGGAGGGGTTTATTTCCCTCCCTCTCCCCAGTTGTGGGTTTCTCAAAGTATGTAGTTATTCTTTCGGGGAAACAGGATGTGGCTCTTCAAAAGCCATCGTTTTTCCTCGATGGCACGAACTGCTGACCGACACTCCCAGACTGGAATTTGTTGTGCATCTTTAGGTCAAGTTGAACTTTTCTTCCAACCAAACTGATCTCTTTTTTTTTTAAAAAAAAACAAAAACCCTTGCATGTGACTGTAAGAAGAGGATCCTACAAAAGGAAAGTCAGGGAGTTTCCGCTGGAATGAGAACAACCTTGGCCAGCTTTGGAAACAAAGTCCGCTGGTTAGGTTTGCTCAGTTGCCAGGTTCTCAAGGTCGAAGATGACAACGTTATGAAAATCAGGCCGGCTGAAGTTTGTCTGTCTGTCGGTCTGTCTGGGTATGTGCAGAATTGTAGCAACGGAGGTTCTCCCCTCATTTCAGTCAGGACAGAGAGAGGGGCAGGAGGAACATGATCTAACCTCTTTATGAGTCAAGAGAGAAGTTGATGGTACGCTGTTGTGCAACTCACTCCCATGAATATGGGCCAGGCCTGTTTACGTATCTTCCTCCCCTCACCCTTTCCTTTAAAATGAAGTCCCCCTTCCCTTCCTCCCCCCCTTCTTTCCCCACCTCCCTTTCGTTGGCTCTTTATGAGCTCCTCTGAAAGGCTCAAGTGTTTACTCTGGACCGGCTTTGCGGTATTTCATCTGCCTTTCCCCTGATCCAAAGCTGAAAGAGAGAATTCCCCAAAGTCAACTCTACGGGGCCCTTTGGTCCAGATTTCAAGGCCCAGGGCCTGGCATTCTTCATGTGTCAAGTTTGCTTAAGGCACCACACTGCCCGTCAACTTCTTCCCCGCATGCCACATGGCGGTGAGGTGACAAGTTGTCGAACGTTTTCCCAGCTGAATTTTACAACTGGAGTTCCTTTGCCTTGAGAATGGGTGTGTGTGTGTGTGTGTGAACAGGAATCCAACAGTGTTTTGAAATTCATCAGTTGTGTCTGACAGAACAAGGAGTCCCCTGTATGTTTGCTGCAAATGTTATTTTTGATGAGATTTCATTGATTAAAATAAAGCTGTTAGTGCAGCACCATTTTGTGAAGAATTTAGCTTTCCTTTCACAATGCCAGAACTTTGAAAATTTTTCTTTCTTTTTTTTCTTGGGAGAAGGGAAGAGAAATAAATTTTCAAAGGAGCGGACAGAGAACTACTTTTCAGCACTTGTGATCAGAGGTGGTCTTCAGCAGGTTCTGACCTGTTCTGGAGAACTGGTAGCAGAAATTTGGAGTAGTTCGGAGAACTGGCAAATACCACCTCTGACTGGCCCCGCCCCCATCTATTCTCCGCCTCCCAAGTCCCAGCTGATTGGCTGGATCTTCTTTGGTTGCCCTGCACAAGAGAACGGAGCTGGAAAGCAGGTTAGTGGGGTGGGGAGGGAATGGGGATTTTGCAGTAACCTTCCCCCAGGAGTGGGGGGGTGGGGGGGCAATGGAATTTTACAGTATCCTTCCCCCACCATGCCCATCAAGCCATGCGACTCCCACCAAGCCACACCCACCGAACCGGTAGTAAAAAAAATTGAATCCCACCACTGCTTGTGACTGTATTTTATTACAGGGTTGTTGTCTAGGGAGAGGGGCGAAATTCCATTTCTGCAGATTTTAATGCAAACTTCTTTTGAGTTTGCCCTTGGTAGATTATCTGCGCTCATCTGGATGTAGCAATCCAGTGCACAGCTTTAAAGCTGCATCCCAAATATGTGTCCTTTTCCCAATGTGTTCATCAGTGGAAATTACTGCACGCAGAAAGATTTAAAAAGAAAAATATCTTGCAAAAAAATGTGCATGTTGAGAAAAGTTGCACATAAAAAGGACACCTATATATGAAAACATCATTTTTTAAAAAAAAAGGAGGGGGGGAAGAATACTATTGGATAACTAGATTATGATTGGGGCTTGGGATTTTAACATTTCTATGAAGCGGTCTCCTCTCTTTTCTGTTAGATTTTTATTTTTCTCCCTTTTTGTATGATATCCCTCAGACACCGTCTTCAGAGGCAGAACCATTTTCTGCAATGTGGAACACGTGGCAATGTTATGTGAAAGCCACATAATCATAGGTCTATTTGCTATGAATCAGTGCTCTCCACCCATCCTAAACCAGCCAGAAATTGTACTAGGTTAAATTGGCTACATTTCTGATCCTTACCCTGCCGGTTTACTATGTGTCTGAGATGGTAAGGAGAGGGATTGGTAGATACCAAGATGATTCGGAGACTGGAGGCTAAAACATACGGTGAACGGTTAGTCTAGTGAAGAGAAGGACCAGGGGAGACAGGATAGCAGTGTAACGTGCTACAGCAATTATGCAAGGGAAAAGGTGAGTTTTGACAAGTCTAGTCCTGAAGTTGGTCATCTGTGAAAACTTATCCCTGATTTTGCTTGTGGTCCTGTGGCCAGGTTCATGGAACACCGTTACCTTCCCACCAAAGTGGTACCTATTTATCTAATCGCAGTTGCATGCTTTTGAACTGCCGGGCAGGAGCTGAGCAGCAGCCAAGGTAAAGGATGGAAGCTCACCCCATTGTGCAGTGCTCAGGTCTCAAACCTGGACTGTCAGCTTTCCAGCTGACAAGCTCAGCGTCTTTGATTGCTGAGCCAGTGTGCCCCTCACTACACATATACACATGCACATACATATATACCTACACATAGTCATAAATTTACATATAATGAGAATTATTCTTGCAATGTTGGAGAGGTTATACTAAGAAGGCCTTTCTTTCATTTGTGGTAGCAGATGCTAAAACCTATACCCCTTTGGAATTAAATTTTGGGCGAGATAAGTACCATTACTAATGAGAGAAGTGACTGCTCCCTAGGGTTAGGCTTACTGCATTTACGTACAAGACCGAATCTCAAGCTTAAAAATATGGAACTTATTATCTGTTTAATTTTAGAAGCTAAAATAATAATTGCCCAACATTGAAAAATTCTAGATAATGTAACAATTGAGATGTGGATTAATAAGGGCTTTTCAACTGTCACATTAGAGACAAAATTAGAAAGTTAAAATAATGAAACATCAGAGGCAGGAAACCACAATTATATCAAATTTGGATGGATTTTGTAGTTATCTCTACAACAACAGATAATAAAGGGTCAGTATTTCACATATATGGTAAATTTGTACTTGCACAGTACCTTCTACTTACTTTCTTCTTAACATTTTTAGCATTCTTCTTAGTATTTTGCTATATTTGAGAAGCATACAGAATAATGGAAAGGACCTTGTAGGTCATCTAGTCCATCCCCCTGCTCAAGGAGGAGACCCTATACCAGTGGTGGTTAACTTTTTTGGGCTCCTGTGTCAAAAATTGTGCGCGCGCTTGCATGCTCGCGCTTGCGCGCCAGCACCCAGAAGGCAATGCTCTCCCGCCATCCCTCCTGCCACCCTTTACCTGCACTGTGCCTCACAGCTGATTTTCGGCAGGTTTGAGGCCTTTTTCAGCCTCTCAAAGGCTTGAGGAAGGCTTCTGCAGGCTTTGCAGGCCAAAAACTAGCCCCGTTTCGTCACTTCCAGTATTTTCTGAAAAACAGGAAGTGATGAAACGGGGATAGTTTTCAGCCTGCAGAGCCTGCAGAAGCCTTCCTCAAAAGCCTTTGAAAGGCTGAAAAAGGCCTCAAACCTGCCGAAAATCAGTTGTGAGGCGCACACATACACAGTGAGGTAAGTTTGCCTTGTAGCTCACGTGCCAGCACAGATGGCTCTGTGTGCTACAGGTTTGCCAGCACGGCCCTATACCATTTCTGACAAATGGCTCTCCCGTCTCTTCTCCCACAACTCCTGGAGGCAAGCTGTTCCACTGGTTGATTATAAATAGAAGAGAAATGGCAGAAAAAGACTTAGTGGTCCAGTGAATCTACCCTTTGAGTTTTTTATTTTTTTTATTTTTTACCGTTCGTCACACAACCACCCAGCTGTTCAGACCGGATTTGGCATTTTTGTCTGCCTATCCCTTCTTTCCCAAGGACCTGGGATAGGCAGACACAGATGCTTGATAGTATTAGAGGCTTTATTCATTTAGTGTGTGGTACGTGTTAGCCAGGGATCAGCGAGGTGGTTGGCTGCCTCTGTGAAAGGAATTTTTTTGGGTGGTGTTATCTACCCATGGGATGCCTGACTGCCAGTAGGGTTTTGGCGGGAGCCTCCTTTCTTGTCCCTCCATGGTATATTTGCTCAGGGGAATCGAACCGCCGAGCTTCCGACCTCAGCGTTGCACAAGCCCAGCATCTTACATGTGAGCCACCGCAGCCCCCCAGTATTAGAGTTATTGTCACAGGATATAAACTATTCCCAATAAAGCTCCCTTTTGCGATTGATGGCGAATTTATCAGTGAACATGGTGTTCAAGAGGAGCTTCAATTGCATTCAAGTTCCTATTGGTACCATCTTTGCCTCCTTTTTTTTGCCATAGTCATTCTATTTCCATTTGCAATCGAAAGTAAAGTTAATACCAAAGTTAATAAAGTTCTATCCAAGGGAAGTACTGCTGTTGAATTCTACTATATAGTGCAGTGTTGGTGTGGTGTCAGGGGTTTTCAATTCAATGTGTGGAATGTGAAGGATGTGTCTTTGTGTTTATTTTCATGGTCATGATGTGAACTGAAGATGGTGTTTGATTTCGTTGTACGAGGCGCAATGGCAATAAAGTAAAGTAAACTAAACCAATAATTATTATTATTTATTTAATTTTAACAGGTGTGTTTATCCCAAAAATGTTTAAACTCAGTTACTGATGATGGACCCATTACCTCCATTGGAAGTGGGTTCCAAGCTACTCTTTCTGCGAAGTCCTACTTTCTAACATTACTTTTGAACTTCCCTCCTCTCAGTTTTGTCCCTATATTCTGGATTTTTGCTTAGTATGTTCTATATCATTTTTCCTCCCTGCTTCTTGGTTTTATGTAATTTAGTTACTTTAGGCAGGAAACACTAGGCATCAATGAGACATCCCCCTTCTTTCTATTGTCAACTATAAAACATGTATACAAAATGTTTTATGAGTTGACATTCAGCTCCCCTCACTTCTTGAAGGGTGACCCGTACAACACACACAAAATCAATTTGATTGCAGATAGGGAAGCTTATGCTCACAAACCCCCTCCCCAGGGTTGGTTGGATTTTCTGCATGGAAACTTGATACAAGGTGATCGGCTTGGGCATACCTACTCTTTACCCACAATGCCTCTAATAAGGGGTAGCCCTTCCACTTGATTAAATATTGGAGTTGTCTCCTGTGCCACCTCGAATTGAGGATTCGCTGCACCTCATAATGGGTTTGGTCTCCTATGACCATGGGATCTGGGGGCTCATGAGGTAGGGGCCTCAGCGCTGATCCAACCACAAGTTTTAATAAGCTACTATGGAATATTGGGTGGATCTTCCCTAACAATCAGGGCAATTTCAATTGTACTGTGACTGGGTTGATGATCTTTACTATGGGGAAAGGTCCCATGAACTTTGGCCCCAACTTCTTAGTAGGGAGCCTTAACCTCATCCAACTCATAAAACATTTTGTATACACGTTTTATAGTTGGCAGCACATTTGAATGCCGCCTGAGCAAGTTGTAAAGCAGTAAAGCAAGTTGTAAAGTTGTACGGGTCACCTTCAAGAAGTGAGGGGAGCCGAATGTCAACTCATAAAACATTTTGTATGCACGTTTTATAGTTGACAATAGAAAGAAGGGGATGTCTCACTGATGCCTAGTATTTCCTGCCTAAAGTAACTAAATAACATAAAACCAAACTTGTCAGCTTCAAGAGGTGTGGATTTCAACTCCCAGAATTCCCCATCCAGCATGTTTGCTAGGGAATTCTGGGAGCTGAAGTCCATACCGTTTAAAGTTGTCAAGTCTGAGCAAGACTGGCATTAAAGTAGAGCAAAGGGAAGAAATTTCATTGCAGGGAGGGGGGTCTATAGAAGGGAAATGTTTGAAGGCCCTTCCCCTCCCCCGCCCCACCATACAATGTTTTTCATACAATGCTCTGGAAGCATTCAATCATGCATTCTTCGCTGTCTTCCATGCCTGATAGAATCCAAATAAAAACTTAATCGCTTGGTTTTGCTGAATGGAGAAATTAGATCCATTTCTACCCAAGGCAGAGCATGTAACCAAAGAGAGGAGAGAGGAAAAAAACACATAGAGAAGAAAATAAACTCCTTTCCCTCCTAATTGTTCCAGTTTGGTCTCTTGTGGGAAAGATTATCCTGAGGAACTGACGAGTGGGATAAAAGCAGATGAATATTTTTGGAAAATGTTTATCTCCTCTGAAAAGATGCTGCATTTGGCAAGGAGACGTTGGCTATCTTCGTGAGTTTAATTTCAGGCACAAGATTAGACTTGTCCTTCATGCAGATGTGCAAATTGCTAACAAACTTATCTGTTTTGCTATTTTGTTTGTAGAGCATTATTTCAGCCTGGCACTATTTTCCATATCTTCCATATATATAAGATATAGAAAATAGTGCCAGACTATTATATATATGGAAAGATATTTGCACAGTGCCATAAACAATAAAATAAACACACATATGCATCATATCTGTCTGTGTGTGTATCCACATTTGTGTTTATTTCATAACCATCTTTTTGTTTACAGTGTCTGATAACCCATGAAGTTTTCCTTATTGGTGCAACAGATACTGTTGTTTCTCTCAGAAACTTTTTCTAAAAAAAAGAAAAGAAAAATGGAGATTGCAGCTGTGTGTTTTGGATTTGGATGCATGCATTATTCAAACCTTTTTAAAAGCAGATTAATAAATGCCTGAACTAAAGGGTTCCATGCCCCCAATTGCCCCAAGATTAGAGTACTGTAACCTGTTCTACATGGGACTCCCTTTGAAGACAATCTGGAAATGTTTAGGACAAAATGTGGCTGGCAGGCTGGTAGCAGGTGAGAGGCACTGATATAATTTATCACACATTTTTGGAATTCAAGTTCAAAGTGCTGTTTTTAACCTTCACAGCTTGGTTCCAGGTTATCTGAGGAATTGTCTTTTACAACAGGATGGTGGTCTCATGTGGGAGATCCAGGGAGGGGGAGGGTCCCAATCCTGCAAGGGGACCTAGACTTCTGGTACATTTGTTTGTTTCTTTATTTATTCAACTTTTATGCCGCACATCTCCCTTATAAGGTGACTCTGGGCAGCTGATTGGAACCGTTTGTTGCTTGGAGGCTCACCGGAATCTTCTCTTCAGGACACCAGTGGGATGCCAAGATGATGTTGTTTAAGGTTATAAACCGAAGTTCTGAGGTTTGATTGCATGATGATGTCGAGAGACTGCTTTATTGTGCTGATTTATGTTCAGGGCCCAAAGCAAAGTATGACACATGGTGGTTTTTCCAAGCCGAGTTCCTTATTCTTTCACACCTATAAACAAAACCTTGCCAGACTGAAGACTCTACTATCTGCTTCTACAACATACTCTCTGAACCATTTATTTATTAGATTTTTATCCTGCCCTTATTACTTTGTAGGAGCTGTGGTGGTGCAGTGGTTAGAATGCAGCATTGCAGGCTAACTCTGCCGACTGCCAGCAGTTCGATTATCACTGGCTCAAGGATGACTCAGCCTTTCATCCTTTGGAGGACGGTAAAATGAGAACCCAGATTGTTGGGGAAAATAGGCTGACTCTGTAAAACTGCTTAGAGAGGACTGTAAAACACTGTGAAGGGGTATATAAGCGCTATTGCTAAATGCTATTGCTGTACAGAACTCAAGGCAGTGAACGTATGCAATAATCCTTCTTCCCTCTATTTTTCCCACAACAACCCTGTGAGTTGGGCTGAGAGAGAATGACTGGCCCAAAGTCACCCAGCTGGTTTTCATGCCTAAGATGGAACTAGAACTCACAGTGCCCTGGTTTCTAGGCTGGCAACTTAACCACTACACCAAACCGGCCCTTCCCTTTCCCCTTTCCCCTTTCCCCTTTCCTTCCCTTTCCTTTCTTTTCCTTTCCTTTCCTTTCCTTTCCTTCCCTTCCCTTCCCTTCCTTTCCCTTCTTTCAATCTCCCTCCCTTTCCTTTCCTTTCCTTTCCTTTCTTTTCCTTCTCTTCCCTCCCCTTCCTTTCCCTTCTTTCAATCTCCCTCCCTTTCCTTTCCTTTCCTTTCCTTTCCTTTCCTTTCCTTTCCTTTCCTTTCCTTTCCTTTCCTTCCCTTCCCTTCCCTTCCCTTCCTTTCCCTTCTTTCAATCTCCCTCCCTTTCCTTTCCTTTCCTTTCCTTTCCTTTCCTTTCCTTTCCTTTCCTTTCCTTTCCTTTCCTTTCCTTTCCTTTCCTTTCCTTCCCTTCCCCCTTCCCTTCCCTTCCTTCCCTTCCCTTTCCTATACAGGACTAGAACTCACAGTTTCCTGGTGATTGATTCAAAGTCACCCAGCCAGTTTTCATGCTTAAGGTGGGACTAGAATTCACAGTCTTCTGGTGATTGATCCAAAGTCACACTCCTGACTTTCATGCCTAAGGTGAAAGTAGAACTCATAGTCTCCCAGTTTCTAAACCAGCACCTGGAAACTACACCAGACTAGTTATTTTCATTAGGAGGAGATCTCTTCACCCTCTTTCTCCCACACGTCATATCTGAGCTACATTGCCTCTTCTTCCTCCAGTGGTGGGATTCAATTTTTTTTTACTACCAGTTCTGTGGGTGTGGCTTGGTGGGCGTGGCAGGGGAAGGATACTGCAAAATCTCCATTCCCTCTCCACTCCTGGGGGAAGGTTATTGCAAAATCCCACTCCCCTTCCCACCCCACTAACCCGCTTTCCAGCTCCGTTCTCCTGTGCGGGGCAACAAAAGAAGACCCAGCCCATCCATTGGGACTCAGGAAGCAGAGAATAGATGGGAGTGGGGCCAGTCAGAGGTGGGATTTGCCGGTTCTCCGAACTAATCATAATTTCTGCTACCGGTTCTCCAGAACTGGTCAGAACCTGCTGAATACCACCTCTACAATGCCCCCTCTCTCCTGCAGAACCTACCTCCTCACTAAATTCCATTCCATTTATTGGTGTTTATGACAAGGATAGTTTTGTTTATCTATTGGATCATGGGGTGATTTTACTGAATATGAGGCTTGTTTGATATTTAGTAAAAGGTGTCCAACCTTAGAAGCTAGGCTCATATATCACTACAATAAATAAATTAGTTTTCGAAGTCTGCGTTATCTTCTAAAATGTAACTGGCCAGTGTTTGCACGAAACACTAAGTAGCATACTTGTGAGGTTTTTTTTCTTTTCTTTCAGGCCTTGCTTTTTTGAGATTTTCATCAGTGATAGATGAATTTTCTTTTCAAGTCCAGTCGAAGAGACACACCCATAATTTGCTTTTTGTAGTATTTGTAATAGAAATTCCTGCACTGAGCTTGCTTATTGTTCTTGAGAGGAAGGAACAAACTCAGAAATCTCTTTTGAGTCTGGCTGAAATTAATTTATGTCATACACAGAAATGATTACTGACTACCTTGGTAAAAGCAAACTGAATTCCCGATCATTTTATCGAAAGCTAAATAGTAATGACCATCAGTCAACTGGTACTCAAATAGTAAGTCAATATATTCTTTGCAGGGTTGGTTACCTACTGTTTATTTTTAATTCTGTGCAAGAATGAATTTTATACCACTGCTTTAATAAAAATTTTTAGTAAAGGAACAGTAAAAGAAACAATGCCTTTATGCCATTGCTTTGCATGGAGTCCAGGGGTGGGATTCAACTGGTGTTACTACCGGTTCATGATTATGTTACTGCTGGTTCTGTGGGCGTGGCTTGGTGGGTGTGGCAGGGGAAGGATATTGTAAAATCTCCAGTCAGAGGTGGTATTTGCCGGTTCTCGGAACTACTCCAAATTTCTCCTACCGGTTCTCCAGAAATGGTCAGAACCTGTTGAATACCCACCTCTGCACTCTTCCAATTTACAATGGCACTGAAAAAATAGTCCTCGTACATATGACCATCACAACGTCCTCTGTGATGTGATCATAATTCAGGTGCATGGTAACTAACATGTATTTATGTTTGCAATAGTGATGAATATCTATAGCTTGGGTGTAGGATGAGGATGGAGATTCCCATCTCCGAGTTTGTGGGTTTGTTTCCAAATATTTTGTTACCAGGCTAGGTAGCATCTTTAGTGGAATTTTAGGAATGTCAATCAGTCACCAGGAGACTGTGAATTCTAGTCCCACCTTAAGCATGAAAGCCTGCTGGGTGACTTTGGACCAATCCCCAGGAGACTGTGAGTTCTAGTCCTGCCTTAGCTATGAAAGCTAAGGGCTCAACCAACCCTCAATCAACCCATGCACGCACACCCAACCAGCACCTCATCTCCAATGATCCTCACCTGAGATGACTTCCCCATCGTTAGACCCTCACCTGACGTGACCCTCCCATCACAAAACCTACTGACCATACAAAGCTTTTATGAGTAGAAGAACATTGGCAATGACATTCCCTTAATTCTGCTGAAGATATTACCTAGCCTGGTAACGAAATGTTTGGAAACCAACCTACAAGCTCAGAGAATGAACCCCCACCTTCATCCTACACCCTAGCTGCAGATATTCATCACTATCACAAACATGAATATATGTTAGTTGTCATGCGCCTGAATTTTGATCACATAACTGTGGGGATGCTGTGTGTTTCAGGCCTTTCTGAAAAAGGAGAGTTGGAATAAATCTCCATCTGGTTCAGTTCCTAGCCAGAAGAAAGGCACTGGAGACAAAATGGAGACTGGAGGCTGATTGGAAAGAGGGTCCGTGTATTGATGAAGCAGAATCACTGAGCACAGTGTGATTCTGGGCATCTGACCACATGGAGTTGAGAGTGAGAGGTTTTAAAACCTTTTCTTGGGGTTTGCATTTGAGCTTCCTGTTCCTGTGCAAGAGCATGTATTCTACTGCTGTTGTAGGGGTTATGTAGGGGTCATAGCTGGCTCTGTAGGTTGTCTGAGCCAAGTTTGGTTGACGTTTGGAGGGTGACGCAATGCCCTTAAGGAGACTGTGTCATGTGGTGAACTCTGCTGATAAATGGTAGTGGGTTAATCCTATTATGTCCTGAAGGGTCATGTCTTAATCCCATCATCCTGGAGCTGGAGGTCTTTTGTTTTTGTACATAGGCTGGCCCAATCTTTCTCAATTGGCACCAAATATCTGCTGAGGGGAGGGAGCCGGAGCTCCGAGTTTCTGTCTTTCTTAAGATTTCCATTTCTCTTTCAGGGGAAATATTTTATCCTGCCTTTTTAAATTATTTCTCAAAATATTACATTCTTCTAGGAGTGAGATGGCTTCCCACAGCAGGAGAGTATTTTGGGCACCTCTGTAAAATCCTGGATAACTGATGTCTTCCTCTTTGTATTAAAACAAGAGCGTCCAAGCATGCCGGATGGGGAATTCTGGGAGTTGAAGTCCACAAGTCTTCAAGTTGCCAAAGTCAGGCAGCCTCCCATTAAAACATTCCCACTGCTTATGCAGTTCTTTATAATTTACACCCCCATTTGGGTAACCACAAGCTGGGCCCAAATGTAGGGATCCAAGAGCCGAAAACTTTCATTACGGTTGTGTTCTACCTTTAAAATTGCTGGCTGAATATAAAGACAGACAGGCAAGCTCTACAAAGCCTTCCATACAAAGTTTCTTTATTGGAATCACAAGGTATCCTCAAGGTAAAACTCACCGTTATGTCGAGATTCATCTTAAGGTCCAAATCTTTGCCTAGTTGACTTCATAGTGTGAAATTATAGTGATCTGCATCCCATAACGATGGAGCCAAGGGTGATACACCAGCACTCTGCTGGGGTCCAAGCAAGAGTGAAGGAACCTCCCCTAACCAAACCAAGGGTCAATTCAGTGACCAATCAGGATTACAGATGTGACCACATGACATGAACTACATTTCCCAGGATGCATTAACTTCATTTACCATGAGGCAATCCCTTAAGGTAGGAGTGGGCAAACTTTTTGGCTCGGGGCCTCACTGACTTTTAAAATTTGACAGACGGGCCGCCACCTGGTGTCGAAATGCCTGTCATTACAAGTCAAAATCAAATGAATGCAATCATTCAATCATTCACATCAAACCTTAATTCTGTACCAATCTTCGGCGGGCCGGATTCAAAAGACCAACGGGCCGGATGTGGCCCTCGGGCCATAGTTTGCCCACCCCTGCCTTAAGGGGACAGCTCCCAATTCCCACTTAACTATCCCAATTCCCAATTCCCTCTATACTGTCTGGACAGCACAGGTTGGATACGATTGGGCCCCTTGCATCAGTTTCCGTCTTGGAGAATGAACGAGGGAGCAGACGGAGGGAAAGCAAAGAAAGACAAGCCTCTATCCATGTAGCCTCCTTCATTTCCCCGCAAGCTCTGCTGTTAATGAGTCTTGAAATAGGAGGAATCCTTTCACGGACGAGAGGGTGGTGGCGAAGACATTTCACGTTAAGAACATGTGACAACTTGTGAAACCAAGAAATGAAAGGTTGTGTTTTTTCCCTTCTGTTCCTCCTTCGAAGATGGAGAGAACGAGAAGGGCCCCCTCCAGGAAAAGGGGGAGCCGAGCCGTCCGTCTCTCGGGGAGGATCTTTCAGGACAATTCCCAGATTTTTTGGCAAGGGGCTGCCGAGAGGGGCAAGCTGAAGAAACAGGGGAAGAGTAATGAGAAGAAAACAGGCCAGCTTCTTCTCAGCCTTTGCGTTGGCTTTTGGAAATCAGAAACTTTCATTCTTCACCTTAGACTTTGGGGTGTGAAGGAGGGGAGAACGTGTTTATTATTTCTTGACAGGCGAGGAAAATTTTACTTCAACAGCACCAGGCAAGCTTTGCATCTCAAATTACAAGTAACAGAAATTGTAGAGGTGCTTCTCCATGCAAAATAAGGCCATTGGATGAAGAAGGGGGAGGGGAAACCCAAGCTAATCTGCAGGATTTTGGGGGAGGGGGAGGTGGAGAATAACAGAACAACAAGGTTTGAAGGGATCTTGGAGGTCTTCTAGTCCAACCCCCTGCTCAAGCAGGAGACCCCATACCATTCCAGACAAATGTCTGTCCAATCTCTTCTTAAAAACCTCCAATGATGGAACACACACAACTTCTGGTGGCAAGCAGTTCCACTGGTTACTTTTCCTCACTATTAGGAAGTTTCTCCTTCATTCCAGGTTGCTTCTCTCCTAGATTGGTTCCCATCCATTGCTTCTTGTCCTGCTTTCAAAATAGATTGGAAACTAGGTTGACCACGTCCCCCCTCCTCTCTGGCCCACTGATCCCCAAATTTCTGCTGCTAAGTGAGGATGTTAGTTGCGGCTCATTGTATGACTTTTTGCCATAGTTGCTAAGTGAATCACTGACATTGGTAGGTGAATCAGGCAGTTGTTAAGTGAATCTGGCTTCCCCTATGGGCTTTGCTTGTTAGAAGGTCACAAAAGGGGATCACAGGATCCGGGACACTGCAACGGTCGTTAATAGGAGCCAGTTGCCAACTCTCTGAATTTTGATCACCTGACAATGGGAATGCAGCAACAGTCGTAAGTGTGAACAATAGTCATAAGTCACTGTTCTCACTGAAGTGGTAACTTTGGACAGTCACTAAATAAACTGTTGTAGGTCAAGGACTACCTGTATCTTAAACTCTATGATGCTCAAGACATCAATATTAACCATCCAACTCTTCAATTAAAAAAAGTTTGAAAATATCTATCTGTCTGTCTGTCTGTCTGTCTGTCTGTCTGTCTGTCTCTGTCTCTATCGATCTCTATCTACCAATCTACCTACATATCATCTACCTACCTACCTATCTCTGTCTGACTGTGCCTCTGTCTGTCTCTATCTATATCTACATATCTACCTACATATCATCTATCTATCTACATCTATCTATCCATCCATCCATCTATCTATCTATCTATCTATCATCTACCTAACTACCTAATTACATATCTGTCTGTCTCTCTCTCTTTAATCTCCCTATCTATACCTACCTACCTACCTACCTATCTACCTACCGTATCTATCTATCTATCTATCTATCTATCTATCTATCTATCTATCTATCTATCATCTAACCACTTACCTGTCTGTCTGTCTGTCTGTCTCTCTCTCTAATTACCTACCTACCTACCTACCTACCTACCCACCTACCTAATCATTTACCTAACTAACTACCTAACCACATCTCTCTCTCTCTCCCTCCCTCCCTTCCTCCCCCTATCCATCTATCTTTCCTTTCTAGCTGCCTTCTGGTGGTCCAGGAGGACATTCTTGTCTTAGGTTACAGTAAATTCCTCGTTTCTAAACTAAAGGATCAACTGACCCTTATCTGAGACTCAGAATTCTTTGCTAAGCAGAGAAGATTGAATTGAGGTACACAGGCCAAAACCTGATTCAGAACAAGGAAATTTTACACGTTCTCCTACAGATGCCTTGGATGAAGCTCTAGTGTTTATTCTTCCAAGGAGTTGTGAAGTGGGGAGGGAGTGGATTTCTTTGGCCGGGCCTGTAAGCAGTGGTGTTTTTCCACCACCATTAACTTTCTGAAATACGGTTCTATTCACTTGTTGGCATGACACCTTTAGAAGTGGTGCCAATGCAAATATATTTAGGGTCAACATTTTTCCAAGACTGAAGAGGTAGAAAGAGCCATTTTAGGGGCCGAGCAACAGATTACATTAAGCCCCAGGAATTCGGGAAACGTTCAGCTTTGGGATTTCAGAAAATGTAAAGGGCAAACACATAACGCCGTCTTCCAGTTTTCTGGTGAGGACCACTCCAAGAATTCCACAACAATGTCGCTGAATAACTGGCTGGGGATTCTGGGATTTGTCCTCCTATCCAATTGGACTTTGGGGAGATGGCTTTAAAAGCTGGGACATGGAGATTTTAATTGCAAAACTACCAAAGTTATCTTCTGTGATGCGAAACTAAGCGGCTTTCCTGGCAAATAAGTCCTCCACAGCTGCCTTGGATAGTGAGATGGACGCAATAGAATTTTAATAAATAAATACATAAATAAATACTACCTAAAGACATAAATAACACATAATACACAAATATATCATAAATAAATACAAATAAATAAATAAATAGATGCACTAGTTTGTTTGTGTAATGAAACATCTGCAAGAAAACAACCAAGCTGAGAGAGCACCAAGGACCGACCAAATAAATAAATAATTAAATTAAATTAAATTTCAATTAAATAAATAAATGTGCTTGAGTCAATCCTGAGACCTAGCAACTACATAAATACGTCCCTGCAGTTTTCTTGGCAAGATTTTTGGAAGTGGTTTGCTCCTGTCTTCTTGGTTGATAGTGGTTGGTTCAAAGTAATCTAGCAGGTTTCATGCCCAAGGCCTGAAAACCTGACTCTTAGCATGATAACGCATCCTGGCAGTTAGGGATCAGAGATAAATGGAAATTCCATGTTCGGAAGCAATCAAGGCTCAAGGTTGACTCAGCCTTCCATCCTTCCATCCATCCTAGTGCATCCTGAATGCGGAGGGCATGCAACAGAAAAGCAATAATATTTAAGAAAGAATGTTCTTTTGGAGAGGAAAACCACCAACCGTGGTGGCGCAGTGGTTAGAATGCGGTATTGCAGGATAATTCTGCCGACTACTAGCAGTTCGATCCTGATTCTCTCAAGGTGGACTCAGCCTTCCATCCTTCCAAGGTGGGTAAAATGAAGACCCAGATTGTTGAGGTCAATATGCTGACTCTGTAAACCGCTGAGAGAGGGCTGTAAAACACTATTAAGCAGTATATAAATCTAAGTGCTATTGCTAAACAACTTCCTCCCTTCATAAACTGATCCTCTTTTGACTATCTGTATGTTTCCTTTCTTTGTGGATTGTCACTAAACCTTTTAGGTTTCTCCTGCTGTTTCCTTACATTTAAGTGCTTAAGTGAAAAGTTAAATTAGATTAGATTAACAGAGTTGGAAGGAACCTTGTAGGTCATCTACTCCTATCCCCCTCCCCAACCAAGCATGAGACCCTACACCATTTCTGACAAATGGCAGTCCAATCTCTTCTTGAAGGCCTCCAGTGATGAAGCTCCCACAACCTCCAAAGGCAAGCGGTTCCATTGGTTGATTGTTCTCAATGTCAGAAAAATTATCCTTATTTCCAGGTTGAATCTCTCCTTGATCAATTTCTGTCGATTATTCCTTGTCCGGACTACAGGTGCCTTTGAAAATAGCTTGATCCTTTCCTCTCTGTGGCAGCCCTTCAAATATTCTCTTCATTAGACTGTCTACTATTGACCTCACCCCATTCCTAAGCGGTCTGTAAGGGGCGTGCATAAGTGCACCAACATGGCTACCGTCCCTGTCCTATTGTTTATTTTTATTTTTCTCATATGTATCCATTTCATGTATTCATAACTATGTTTACACTTATACCTATTATCTTGTAAGTGATTGACAAATCAAATAAATCAATAAATCAATAAATGTCCAGTTCCTGTAATGATTGAAAGGGTTAGGGTTTGCAAATCTTTGAATTTGCAAATTCATGTTGTGTTTTGTAAAATGGCTTTAAGACTTCATCCTTAATCTTAACTTTGTGAATATTCATTGTTCCCTAGTCTCAAAATCTCTTCAGTTTGATGCTCAGTTACTAATAGATTGCATGAGTTATTTTGCGAGGTTAGATGGACTTTCTGGACAAATATTGCAAAAGAAGTACTCCATATTAACTGTCTACTTAAGGATGTTTTAAACATCTGGGACACATTAATTAGTGCATTGTGTCCATTAATATCAGGCTTTCGGGGGAAAATATTTCTTTGATATAATTGACTTCCCATGCCATTAAAAATAATATGCAGAATCGTAGCAAATTTCTCTTGCAAATTCCCTCAGCTGGGGGCCTCAGTATTTTCCCAGGCCATGGGCTGAGTGGGTGGTGGGCCCCTCGTGGGCTGGCCAATTCATGTCACGCTTGTTGTTCTCATCTTTTTCTCTCTCTGGTTTTATATGGATTGTTTTATTTTAAATGTTGTTATTGTAGGCAGCCCGGATTCATAATGGCAGTTGGGTGGCTTGTACATTTAAGAAAAAAAGCAAAATAAAATAAATAAATAAAAGCAAAGCAAAATATGTTGGATTGCAAATTTCATACACTCGTGACAATTAAAGATAATGAGAGGTGAGGTGTTAGAGTTGAGAATCAGAACTTCTTAGGACAGACGTGCAAGTTATGTCAACAACCAAGAGAGTGGCGAAGGGCCAGCAAACCATAGGAAGGGTGGAAGACAAAAACAATGTAATAATCTACAGGGATAAGCAGATAGTCCTCAACATATGATTGCAATTGAGCCCAAAATTTCCATTGCTAATCAAGACAGTTGTTAAGCAAGTTTTGCCCTATTTTATGACCTTTCTTGCCAGATTTGTTAAGTGAATCAGTGCCATTGTTAAGTTAGATTAAGTTAGTAACCATGTTACTAGCTTAACAGCAGTGTCATAGTTTTACATTAGTAACATGGTTGTTAAGTGAATCTGGTTTCCCCATTGAGAGATGATCAGAAGAGACCTTGCAGGTCTTCTAGTCCAACCCCCTGCTTAGCCAGGAAACCCTACACCACTTCAGACAAATGGTTATCCAATCTCCTCTTAAAAACTTCCAGCGTTGGAGCATTTACAACCTCTGGAGGTAAGTTGTTCCACTGGTTAATTGTTCTAACTGTCAGGAAATTTCTCCTTAGTTCTAAGTTGCTTCTCTCCTTGATTACTTTCCATCTTTTACTTCTTGTCCTGCCTTCAGCTGTTTTGGAGAATAGCTTGACTCCCTCTTTTCTGTGGCAGCCCCTCAGATATTGGAAGATTGCTATCATGTCACCCCTAGTCCTTCTTTTCATTAAACCAGACGTACCCAATTCCAGCAACCATTCTTCATATGTTTTAGCCTTCAGTCCCTTCTCTGCATTCTTTCCAGAGTCTCAAAAACCTTTTTACACCATGGTGACCAAAACTGAATGAATGGTTATAAGTCAAGGACTACCTGTACAAAGGAAACTACGCCCTTTTGTTGACTGAAAGCAGTCAGCTCCTGAAGTGATCCATCTCTACGATGCGGTCAAGATCCTTCTCTAGTGAGGTGCAGTGGTGGGATTCAAATTTTTTTACTACCAGTTCTGTGGATGTGGCTTGGTGGGCATGGCAGGGGAAGGATACTGTAAAATCCCTATTCCCTCCCCACCCCACTAACCTGCTTTCCAGCTCCATTCTCCTGTGCAGGGCAACCAAAGAAGACCCAGCCAATCAGCTGGGACTCGGGAGGCAGAGGGCGGGGCCAGTCAGAGGTGGGATTTGCCGGTTCTCCGAACTACTCAAAATTTCCACTACTGGTTCTCCAGAACTGGTCAGAACCTGCTGAATACCACCTCTAGTGAGGTGGTGTTGTGTGTTGGAGAATGTGAAGTTAAGGAATATAACAATAACAACCATAACAACATGAGAGCAAACAATAGATACAAACTCAAGGTTAACCGCACTAAACTTGATTGCAGGAAATACGACTTCAGCAACAGAGTGGTCAATGTCTGGAATCCTCTACCTGACTCTATGGTTTCTTCCCCAAACCCCAAAAACTTTAACCTTAGACTGTCTACTATTGACCTCACCCCTTTCCTAAGTGATCTGTAAGGGGCCTGCATAAGCGCACCAACATGCCTACCGTCCCTGCCCTATTGTTTCTTTTTATTTTTTTTATATGTATCCATTTCATCTATTCATAACTATGCTTTTACTTATGCCTATTATCTTGTAAGCAATTGACAAACCAAATAAAATAAATAAATAAATAAAAAGGATGCACCTAGAGCCTAGTCCAGCTACGCTGAGTTGATTATGCATGAATTTCTGCTGAGCTCCTGCCAGGGAGCCTGATGTGATATACAACACTTCTTGGGGGGGTGGGGGGGGGCACCAAGTGGAGGACGTCATGGCAGGAAATTGGGTTGCTGGGGATAAAAGTCAGGTTGCTTTGCCAAGGGAGGAAATTCGTCTGGTGGAGCACAGCCATGCGGTGAAATTCTGACATCTTCCAGGCGTAAGCTTGATGGCTCCGCTGATGACCTGACAGCAAAGCAGAACTGGGGATTTCTGCATCTCTGCCCGGAGCCTAATTGAAGCCTGCTTGTTCGCTTATTCGCTAGCACCTTCCTGCCATGGTCCATGCCAAGCCAACGCCCGTGGCAATGGGATGGAAGCTTTTCCTTCTTACCTCTGATCCCCCGTCGGCAGGCGTGCCCTTGAAACCGAGCCTGCACAAATATTGCAGATGGATCTGGGGCCACTCATCCCCGGTCACTCTGCCTTTTGAATTTACGGGCTCAGATCTAGTTCGGAGTTTACCGAGAAACGGGAGGGCCGGGCAGAGCCCAGACAAGGCCCAAGAAAGGCGGCGAGGATTTCATTGGAGACCTGGGGGAAAAAAATCCAAGCAGATGAAATGGGGGGTGGGAGGGAGGGAGGAAGAAGGAGTGGAGGTGTTTGGGAAAGTTTGTAGAACTAGAGTAGGAGAAGACGGGGGCAAAGCGAGGCCTGGAAATGGGGATAACCGTGTTGGGTTGTACTTAACATAAGCTTTTTTGCTTTTTTTTTTTCATAATCCTCCCGTTTGTAGTTTGGATTGCATTTCAAAACACCCCGTGTTTTGCTTTTTCAGAAAGAGCCAGCTCACCCAAGCACAGGCTGGCTGTTTGCTTCTTATGATCAAACTGGAGACAAGTTTTGTAAATCTGAGACTTGGAGAGCCTGAAGCTGTTTGTACAGTTTATTTTATTTTATTTTATTTTTACCCCTGCCGCTTGGCCTCTTTGGTTCTTCACAGAAATGTGTGGGTTGCCCCTCCGCTGGAACTGTCAGTCTTTTCTTTTTCTTTCTTTTTTTTTTCCTGGGGCCCAAATATCCAGTTAGGCCTGGACTCTAGTCAAATTTGAAGAGAATTAAAGAGCTGAGCTTAGTTCTCGCTTCTGTATTGCCTCTCCAAATATTTACAATTTAGGTGCCCGTCAGGCTTCCTGACATCCCTGATTTTATTTTATTTGGAAGTGGTCATATTCTTCATACTCCTTCTCAGTGGTGGGATTCCCAAAAAAATGTATTACTGGTTCTGCAGGCGAGGCTTGGTGGACGTGGCAGGGGAAGGTTACTGCAAAATCCCCATTTCCTCCCCGCCGCACTAACCTGCTTTCCAGCTCCGTTCTCCTATGCAGGGCAACCAAAGAAGACCCATCCAATCAGCTGGGACTCAGGAAGCAGAGGGTTAGGGTTAGGGTTAGCCAGTCAGAGGTGGTTATTTGCCGGTTCTCTGAACTACTCAAAAGTTCCACTACCGGTTCTCTAGAACTGGTCAGAACTGGCTGAATATCACCTCTGTTCTTTCTCTCCTTCTCTCTCTCCTCTACTTTCTTTAAACCCCTCCTAGAGAACGGGGTGGTTCACATGGTCAGGACGCTGGGTGGGAGGTTAGCGAGCTCGCATTCAAGACCTGAGTGCCTCTGCTTGGTGGAATGGGCTTCCATCACTCGCTCCAGCTTCTGATGGGGATATGAAAGAAGCCCCTCCCCCCATGGCAATGGTGATGGAGATGTCCCCAGTTAATCCTTTCAACCTGGAAGGGCTGTAAACAGTGCTTCCAACACAAACAGAAACTCCTCCTAGAACACACTGGATTCATCGACAAAACTTTGGCAGTTTGAGACCCAAGTCCCACAGGATGGAGTGAGCTCCTGTGACTTGCCCCAGCTCCTAGCTGTCTGAAAGCATGGAAATGTGAGTAGATAAATAGGTACCACCTCAGTAGGAAGGTAACAGTGTTCTGTGTTCCTCGGGGTATAGTCATGCTGGCCACCTGACCAAGGAAGTGTCTTCAGACAACGCTGTCTCCCTTAAACGGAGAAATGGAGGTAAACTCCGCCTCTTAGAATCGCACACAATTGGACAGAGGAAACCTTTACCTTTTTAGAAGACCACAACCTTGAGGTGTTGGAGGGCTGAATAGCTTCAAGGACCCTGGGAAAGGCATGGAGTAGGGCAGTGGTGGTATTCTACCGGTTTGGCCTGGTTCTGTTGAGCCGGTAGCACTGACGAGCAGCGGAGACCTAACTGGTTCTCTCCACCGCTCTGCTGTTGGGCCCACCCACCCGCCTGGGCTCCCATGCTCACCTTAATTCCCTGCTTTTGAAGCACAACTGCTTTGCGCAGCACAGCAGAGTGCCACACAACAGCTGCTGAAGCGACAGAGAGACTGCAGGCTTGCAGGAGGTGAGTTGGAACGCCTCTACGTCTGTGCAAAGTGCGTGTTTGGTGCGCGCACACATGGAAAGTGCGTGCACTCACGCAAAGCATGCCACCAAGACACACCCACCAAACCGGTGGTAAAAATCTTTTAATCCCACCACTGGAGTAGGGTCACTTTTGCTGGTGAGAAGGAAAGGAGGACACCGTGGGGAAGAAGGCCTGTGGGTTTTCCACTTCAGAGAACGGATTTCAAATCAAGAAGGAAATGGAAAATCATTTCTAAATTGTTTTTTAAAAAAAATAGATTGGAGAGCTATGGCTGTAATATATAGATGAGTTTGAGAACCGTGTGATGAGACCCAAATTGGAATGACTCTTTTAGTTACTGGGGAAGAGCATCAAACTTTCATGAGTAGAAGTAGAGGTGATGACATGGTCATATTAAAGCTGCAGTGACATCTGGTCACTAATGGGGTCAGTGTTGAAAGACAAGTTCCTCATTTTATAAGAATACATACGTTTGGAGTGCAAACTGTTAAAAAGCAGGAAGCGAGGAAAAATTGACATTGTCAAAGTGGAAATGAAGCATACTAAGTTAAATGTTTTAAGAAGAAGAAGAGAATTCAAAGGGGGCTAAGATAACTTTGCCAGATGCAGGTAATCCTCAAGTTTCAATCACTCATTTAGTGACTGCTGAAAGTTGCAACGGCACTGAAAAAAGTGATGTATGAATGTTTTTCACACTTATGACCACTGCAGCATCCCTGCATGGCCTGTTGTGGTTCGCAAGCAGCAGGTGTGGATGGCTGAGATCTCAGAGAGCGAGGACTCAGATGAGAGGCCTGCGTGTGATGCAGGGATGGGGCCAGGACTATCAGGGAGCCCAGTGCTGCCTTTGGAAATTGTGGAGGCTGGCAGCAGTGATGAAGAGGTCCCTGAGGAGCCTGTGCCCAGTGTGTGTGCACTCAGGGCTTCTTGAAGGAAAAAGCAGCTGCAACAGCACGGGCGACTCGGGAGTAAGGCTGCAAGGTAGTGGCCCCTCCCTTAAGAGATAAAAGCCAGCTGAGAAACCAGAGTTCTTTGCAGGAAGCAAAGAAGTTTTTGCACTCAAGCCTTGTGGACATTTGGAATATTTTGGTTGGTGTTTGGAGACTCTTTGTGTTTGAAATATTTCTTGGTAACTTTATCTAGTGTTCTTGGCAGCCTTGCACAACCTTGGCAAGGCTCTTTCTTATCAGAGGCAATTAGTTTGAAACAGCCTTTTAACTGGGAAGGAACGAAATTCGTAAAGAATCATTCAAAGGTTGTGCTGTTGCCTCTGTCTCGTGTTTGTTTCCTTGGAACAAGGTTTGAGTCAGAACATGGCCATGTGATAAGAATTCAGAGGCTTGGCAGCTAACATGTGTTTTGTAATACCTGCAGTGTCCCAGGGTCATGTGGTCATTTTTTGGTGACCTTACAACCTTTCTTGCCATATTTGTTAAATGAATCACTGCAGTTATTCAGTAAGAACATGGAAGTTGAGTGAACCTGGATTCGCCATCGACTTTGCCTGTCACAAGGTCACAAAAAGTGATCACATGATCATAGGACGCGGCAGCCATCATAAATATGAGTCAATTGCCAAGAGTTTAAATTTTGTTCATGTGACCGTGGGGATGCTACGAAGGACTTTTTCAGTGCTGTTGTAACTTTGAACGGTCACTTTATTTGTTGTAAGTCGAGGACTGTAAAGGGGAGAAAAGAATTTCAAAAGGTTGGCCTCCAAATCCTGTCTCGTGGCAGCTCATGAAAGGTGGGGCCTCTCACCAAGCACTCTACACAGGTTCAACCCGAGGGCAGTTTCTGTTTGGGGCCATCAGAATATTTCCATGAATGTAGAGAATTTTTCCGAAAATTATTCAGTATTAGATGAAGTAAAACCAAGCGGTGAATTAATAATGAAGCTAAAGCTCAGGTGTTTTGGACACATAATGCAAGGACAAAAATGTGTGGTGTGGTGAAGATACTTGCCTCCCACTCAGAAGGTTAAGGTTTCAATCCTAGATAATGCCAGGTGTTTCTCTCCTGGGGCACAAAGAAGAAGAAAAACATCTGCTGTGAACTCTGTATAGGCAACAGGAAGGGAATCTGGCCAGTAAACACTCAGCTCCATCCAGTCACCTCAATTCACCCTGAATTAAGCGATTACAGGGCCATAAAAAGGGAAGTTTTTTTTTTAATGCAAGGGCAAAAACCATCAGGGAATGCCTTGATGGTTGGAGAAATCAAAGGCCATACAAAATGGGCTACCAGAAGACAATGTGGTTCGATACCATCCCTGACAGCTGAAGCAGGAGCTTATAAGAACTCTAAAAGAAGCAATTAGTGACAGACAATTCTAACAAAACAATACCCATCTGGCCATAAAGAGTAGGAAGCATCTGGACAACATTCCAGGCTAAACTTAGAAAGTCAGAGAGAGAGTAGGTGTACCAGGAAGATTTGATCGGCAGAAATCAAAGCTTAGGACTAACGTAAGGAACAAATTGAGCATGTCTAACAGGCTGAACAGAACCCGTGAAGCCATGGGAAGAGATAACAGATGTGCTCTGTGGCATGTGGTCTAAAAAACAAAGATGGCAGCTATGATGGTGCAGTTGAACTTGTGCGTGTTTTTATGTTTCTATTTTTTATATCACACCTTTATTATCATTTTTATTAATGACACAAGGTGGTGAACCTGTCTAATGCTCCTTCTTCCTCCTATTTTCCCCACATAACAACTTGGCGAGGTGAGTTGGACTGAGAGAGAGTAACTGGCCCAAAATCATTTAGCTGGTTTTCATGCCTAAAGCAGAACCAGAATTCACCCTCTCCTGGTGATTGGCTCAAAGTCACCCAGACAGCTTTGATGCCTAAGGCAGAACCAGAACTCACAATCTTCTGGTGATTGGCCCAAGGTCACTCAACCAGCTTTTATGCCTAAAGTGGGATTAGAACTCATAGTCTTCTGGTGATTGGCCCAAAGTCACCCAACCAGCTTTGATGCCTAAGGTGGAACTCACAATCTCCTGGTGATTGGCTCAAAGTCACCCAACCAGCTTTTATGCCTAAGGTGGGACTAGAACTCACAGTCTCATGGTGATTGGCCCAAAGTCACCCAACCAGCTTTTATGTCTAAGCTAGGACAAGAACTCACAATCTCCTTGTTATGTCCCTGGACCTTGAAGAAGTTCCCACCCAGGTCCGTTCATGCTGCAGGGGCGGCTGCCCCTTCTCATTGGCTGGGTTTCCCCAGCAGCCTGCTATAAAAGCAGGCTGCTGGGTCCAGCCCTTTCGCTGTTCGCTGCGAGCCAGTTCCAGGCTGAGCAAGCACGTTCAGTCCTTGTAAATAAACCTTGTTGCACTAAGCCCTGGTCCAGCCTCTTATTTCCCATACTTAATACTGGCGACGAGGATGGGATGGCTACCAGAGGCAAGCTGCAACGCTGAATCACTAAAACGCTGATCCGCAGCCCAGAGAGAGCGATCAGCCAAAATAAGGGCAACGCTGACCGCAACCCAGAGAGAGCGATCAGCCCGAAATGAAAACGAACGCTGAATCACTAAAACGCTGATCTGCAGCCCAGAGAGAAGCGATCAGCCAAAATAAGACAAACGCTGATCGCAACCCAGAGAGAGCGATCAGCCCGAAATGAGAACGAGCGCTGAGCCGCAACCCAGAGAGAAAGCGACCAGCAAACAAGCTAGTGAAAGTGAGAAGCGCCTGTAGCCGCTCATTAGCATAAGCTACAGAGGAAGTGTAGCGCTGTGAGCCGCAGCCGCTCGTGCCGTTTAGGCGCGAAATTCAAAAAGCTGTCAGCTGAGTCACATTCAAATACAACACAGCGTTGTATTACGAAATCGCTAACACCCACACAGGCGCGAATTTCAAAAACGCTGCCAATGACCGTTGCAGTCTAAACACCTTCTGATCCCCAGAGAGAGAGAGAAGGGAATTGTGAAATTTCCCCAGAGCTGAAGTCACTTGCCTAGCACAGGCACTAAACCTCTACTGCTACCCCAGAGAGAGAGAGCACTTGCCTAGCACAGGCACTAAACCTCTACTGCTACCCAGAGAGAGAGCATTTTCCCCAACAGGTTAACCAGTAGACCCACAACATGAACTCCAATCCAGCCTTCCCAGCGTTCAAGCCGGATGAGGAGAAGTGGGAATCATACAAGAATCGGTTTAATCATTACATCGACGCCATCGGATTGGCTGATGCAGGGAACACCGAAAGAAAGCATATTTCCTGACCTACTGTGGAGCCATCGTCTTCGATACTGCCACAGCTCTTGTGGCTCCACGTGAGTTAAAGAATGTCCCCTGGACAGAACTGTTAGAAATCCTTACTAACCACTATTCTCCTAGACCTTCACAGATTGTCAGACGTTTCACCTTCAGAATGAGGAAGCAAGGGGACAAAGAGAGCATCAATCAGTACATGGCTGCTCTCAGGACTGCAGCACTCCATTGTGGGTTTGGCACCTATCTTGATGACATGCTCCTAGACCAGCTGGTCTGCGGGGTCAAGGACCTGCACCTACAAAGACGGCTGCTCTCCAAAAAAGACCTTAACCTCGCGCAAGCCATCGAGGAAGCCCTGGCAGAGGAGCTGGCATCTCATTCAGCCACCGAGATCCAAGGTCCTGTCACCAAACAAACAGCAGTTCCCGTCCACTCAGAAGAGGTGGTCAACGAGGAAGACCCAAATGATGAGGCCGACATTCACCGCCTCACAAACGCCAGGCGCCCACAGGTAGGAACCAGACAAGATAACACCGGGCCATCCAAGCACATCACCCTGTGCCTTTCCTGTGGTGGACCTCACCTGAGGACCACATGCAAATTCAAAGGAGCCACTTGCAACAACTGCCATAAGAAGGGGCACATTGCAAGAGTATGCCAAGCCTCACACAACGCAGCACAAAGGGCATCTTCATTCGCACATGCCGGGCCCCAAAGGCAAGTATTAAACTGTCGCACACACCTCCGCGCTAATCACACTTGCTATTCTATTAGTAAAATCTCTCTTTCCGTCTTGTTAGAAGGTAAACCTTGCAACATGGAGGTTGACACGGGTCAGCGCTCTCCATTATTTCCTGGAACACCCTCAAGGAGCTTCAACCCAGCCTATCAAGAAACCGACTCCAGAAGTGCCAGCTTAGCCTAAAGGACTACCAGGGAAGACCATTCCTGTAATCGGCAGAGGCAAGTTTTTGTTAATTTTAAAACCTTTAAGGGCCACCTACCTCTAGTGGTAGTGAGCGGCAACCTCCCTACACTTTTGGGACTTGATTGGTTTCCCCACCTCGGTTTAGGGCTAACAGGAGTCCATGCTACCTCAACCTCTGACACGGACTCCCTGTTTGCTGATTACGCAGACGTATTCAGTGATGAGTTAGGGTGTTATAACGGCACCCCTATCTCATTTTCAGTCAATCCCCAGGCAGTCCCAATTCGGTTAAAACCTCGTAGAGTTCCATTCGCCATTCGGCCTAAATTAGACCTTGAATTAGATAAATTACTAAAACAAGGGATCCTGGAGCCTACAGACTTCGCCAAATGGGAGACGCCCATCGTCACACCCTCAAAAAGATGGTAGCCTGAGAATTTGCTCAGACTACAAGACCACAATCAATAAATTCTTGCAAGTTAGCGCTTACCCAGTACCTGTCATTCAGCATTTATTACATACTTTTGAACCTGGCACTATCTTTGCCAAATTGGACATGTCTCAAGCATATCAACAGTTCCCTGTTGATGACCAAACGCAGAACTTCAGACCATTGTCACCCACAGGGGTGCCTTCCGGTGCAAGCGTCTCCAGTTTGGCGTAAGTGTTGCCCCAGGCATTTTTCAATCCCTCATGGAGCGGATTTTACAGGGCCTTCCTGGAGTAGTACCCTACTTCGATGACATCTTAGTCTCGGCCAGGAACAGACCCCAACTCTTCCAGAGAGTTCGAGCAGTCCTAGAGAGGTTCAGGCAGCATGGCCTCAAGTTAAAAAAAGAAAAATGTGCCATTGCCACTAGACAGGTGGACTTTCTGGGTTATAAAATTGATGCCTCAGGCATTCACCCCCTGGAGTCCAAGGTTAAGGCAATACACGAGGCACCCACTCCAACCTCCAAAGCGGAACTGCAGGCCTTTTTGGGGCTCTTGAACTTTACGCGTCGTTCCTGCCCCATAAAGCCTCTGTGGCAGAACCCTCCATAGACTTCTGGATAAAAAACGGTTTGGCATTGGGGACACAAAGAAGACTCCGCTTTCCGCGCAGTCAAGTCGCTACTCACATCAGAGGCAGTGCTTATCCAGTTTGACCCCAACCTTCCATTAGTACTGGCAGCAGACGCATCTCCCTTCGGAATTGGGGCAGTCTTAAGCCACAGGCTCCCCACGGCTCCGAGGCCCCTATCGCTTTTTTTTCCAGGACACTCTCTGCAACAGAGCGCAATTACAGTCAGATCGATAAAGAAGCCTTGGCAGCTGTTGCAGCGGTGAAGAAATTTCACGAATTTCTCTTTGGCCACTTTTTCGAGCTAGTCACGGACCACAAACCGCTCTTAGGGTTACTAGCAGGTGACAAGCAGACCCCTCAAATACTGTCCCCAGAATGACCAGATGGACCCTTTTCCTAGCAGCATACTCGTATAGACTCGTGCACCGCCCAGGTAAAACACTGTCCCACGCAGACGCTCTCAGCCGCTGCCCCTGCCTGCCCCAGCTGAAGACCCTGCCCGGTCAACGCCATTTTTGAAGTCACCCAACTGGACCTCCCAATCACTGCCCTTGATATTGCCTATAAATCCAAAGTGGACAAAACGATCGCCCAGGTACTGGACTGGGTGAGGAGGGGGTGGCCGGGCAGTGACATTGAAGCTAAATTCACTCCATTTAAGACCCGCTCACAGGAACTGTCGAGCTTACAGGGCTGCCTGCTGTGGGGCACTCGAGTGGTCATCCCGACATCTCTGCGTGCCCGAGTGCTGGAGCGTTGCACGAGGGCCACCGGGCATCGTCAGAATGAAGGCGTTGGTGCGGCTACATTTGGTGGCCCGGCCTCGCGAGGACATCAACAAATGGGTAAGCTCCTGCCATCCCTGCCAGGTTTCCGTCCATCTCCTCCAATTGCCACCCCCACCAAGTGGGAAAGTGCCAACGCACCCTGGTCCAGGATTCACATCGATCTCGCGGGCCCATTGCATGGCAAAATGTTCCTCGTGGTCGTAGACTCTTACTCAAAGTGGATTGATGTGGCACAACTATCCACGACCACTTCACAAGCAGTCATCAAGGCATTGACTCGCCTGTTGTTACGCACGGTCTACCAGACTCCATTGTTTCCGACAATGGTCCCCAATTCGCGTCAACCGAATTCAGTCGTTTTACGGCCAACCTGGGCATTCGTCACATCTTCACGGCCCCCTTTCATCCTGCCAGTAATGGGCTGGCAGAGAGAGCTGTTAGGACCACTAAAGAAGCCCTGGCCAGGTTCAACAAGGATGACTGGCACCACAAACTATCCTGTTTCCTGTTAAGCCAGCATTCAACCCCTTGCACGGTAACCAACAAGTCCCCGGCCGAGCTTCTGATGGGCAGACGCCTGCGAACTGTATTGGACAGGCTTCACCCACATTACTGCCCTGACTCTCCTCTCGCTTCCACATCGGGAGTAGGCATTTTGTCTTGCAGGAACCCGTGTTCACGAGAAACTTCGCTGGTGACCCATTGTGGATCCCGGGAGAAATCGTAGCCATCACAGGACCCAGATCATACCGGGTTAAGCTGGAAGATGGCCGGGTCTGGAGACGACATCTGGACCAGCTTCGGAGACGCCAGGGCACCCTCGTCAGCCGCGACTCGTGGGCACAGACCGGTGAGAGTCCGCTACAACTACCACACAGCAACATCTACCCGATGACCTGCTAACACCTTCAGCCGACCAGAGAATCTAAATGCTGACTGCGGCGACCTAGCGTCCAACCCATCCGAGCCAGACGGCGTGAGGACACTCCCAGCATCCAGCCCTTCTAGCCCCGGGCCTGCTCCGACCGAGGGTGGTACTGGGACTCATCATCGAGCCAACAGTCACCGACGGACTCTGATCCACCAAACAGCACACCAGAGTTGCGCCGCTCTGGACGTCAGCACAAACCTCCCGTATACCTCAAGGACTATGCGTGTTCGCATCTGGGGGGAAGGGGTGTTATGTCCCTGGACCTTGAAGAAGTTCCCACCCAGGTCCGTTCACGCTGCAGGGGCGGCTGCCCCTTCTCATTGGCTGGGTTTCCCCAGCAGCCTGCTATAAAAGCAGGCTGCTGGGTCCAGCTCTTTCGCTGTTCGCTGCGAGCCAGTTCCAGGCTGAGCAAGCACGTTCAGTCCTTGTAAATAAACCTTGTTGCACTAAGCCCTGGTCCAGCCTCTTATTTCCCATACTTAATACTCCTGGTGATTGGCTCAAAGTCACCCAACTGATTTTTATGCCTAAAACAGGACTATAACTCACAAACTTCCAGTTTCTAGCCTGGTGCCTTCACCATTAGACTAAACTGGCTCTCACAATTCTCACATATTTTTTTATGTGCAGGCAGAGCGTTAATTTCATAACTGTGGCTACCCTGGTGTCTTTTTGGAGCTGTACCTTTGAGAACATCCCTGAATTGAAAACACCTGTGAAAACTGAAGTGGATAATAAAAATGTCTAACATTTCAAAGAGGAAAAGATCCAATTCGCTTTTAGAACATATTTGTCATTTGGGGAAAAACAAAAAAAAGAGGAGAAATGAAAAAAGCATGCAACAACTGAAAATAAACTTTCAGTGTCAAATAAGAAAAGAATTGGAAAAGAATTCCCCATCCAGAATGTTGACAAATTGAAGAAAACAGCAAACAAGGGGACAGGGCTGGGTTTTTTTTTTTTTTTTTTAAGGATCAGAGAAAAATACTGGGCGGGCGGAATGGTGTTTAAATAGGAATACTCAAGAGTAATCATGAAAGAATTCTAATAGTTGCAAATTAGATTAAAAGAAGACAGAAAAGCCAGGATGAAATTGTTTAAAAATTTATTGCAGAATGACAGAACTCTCTATAGAGAGAGAATATATACAGGAAGCAACTCTACCACAAAGAAAGTTATGATAAGCCATAAAACAGCTATCAAGTAGGAAAACATCAAGAGCAGATATATATATATATAGATAAAAGATATATATCTATATCTATATCTATCTATCTATCTATCTATCTATCTATCTATCTATCTATCTATCTATCTATCTATCTATATACAGTATTCCGCTTTGTCCGGGTATTTTCCCACGTCATTGTAGTTGTGCTTTTAAAGTTGTAGCAACGTTTCAGCAGAATCTCATCTGCCATCATCAGGCTTCTGTATTGTGTTCGTCTGTGAGTCAGACTTTCACAAGCCGTTTCTGACTCACAGATGAACACAATACAGAAGCCTGATGATGGCAGATGAGATTCTGCCAAAACGTTGCTACAACTTTAAAAGCACAACTATAATGACATGGGAAAATACCCGAACAAAGCTGAATGCCATACATGTAAGTACCCACGAAAACTTAAGAATATATATATATATATTCTCTATATATACACACATACCCTGTTTCTCCAACAATATGGCCTCCCCCAATAGGAAGTCCCAGCATATTTTATAGGCATGAAATGAAATTAAGCCCCTCCCCCCAAATTAAGGCCTATATTAAAACATGCGAAATGGGGGGGAATGGTGGTGGGGGGCTTGCCATTAGAAAGTACTTTTGTTGCACACTCGGATATGGTCCTGCCTGCGTTGACCCCGATACGAAGTGCCCCACCAACACCGAGGGCAACCTCCAAGCCGTTGCCACCTGCCCACCCAAAGATGCAAGGGGGGGGAATTAAGTCACCCCAAAAAAGACAGCCTAGCCATTTTTGGGGGGCTCAAAAAAAAAATAAGACCCGGCCTTATTATATGAGAAACACGGTACATACATACATATACATGCATGAGACACATTTCATTGTTTGTCGTTGAATAAATGTATACATTCCATCAATTGTTGTACAACCCACCACTGAAGATGTTGGGGGCAGGAGGAAGTTGGGAGTCAAGAGGAGGCTGGAGAGATAAGGGCGAGCAGGATGATGGGAAGCTGGATCGCAGGGGTGGAAAGACGTGGGAAAAATCAGGAGAAAGGGACAGCAGGGAGTTCAGCCTCCGTAACAAAAAGATGGCGGGAAGCTACTTCTGCGGCAGATGTTGTCCAGCATAGAGAGCAGCCCTGCAATGTTCAAAGGTGCACGACTATATATTTAGTTTTGCATGCATTGAGAGCTGCAAGGATTGTATTTGCACAATATTGGAAAAATGAGAACACTCCATCAGATGAAGACGTAATTCAGAAAATACTAGACTGTGCAGAGATGGATAGATTGACATTAAAAATAAAGGACAAACAAGGCACAGAATATTACTTAACATGGAACAGATTTTATGAGTGGTTAGAGATAAGAGCTACAAACTAGGCGAAGAAAGATTATTGTTATGTATGAATTAAATACAAAGAGGGTTGATAATTATAAACATGTCGATATAACTAACAGAATTATAAATAAGCTAACACAAAGAGAAATTTAGTTTCTCTGTTACACTACTTATTATTGTTATTAGTATATATGTTGTTACTTCTGTTTGTTTTTCTTCTGCTTTTTCATTAATGATATGCCCTGACAATACACTGTATTCAAAATGTTTATGAATTTAAAAAAAATATTCTAAAAAAACAAATCAAAGGTGCACGACAAGAAGCAGTTAAAATCTCACAGCTGTATGTCAAAAAAATATGGGAAGAAAACCACGTGGCCTTCAGATTTGGAAATTCTGTGTGCCTGTCTATTGCCAAAGAAGGCATATATGCAAGAGACTGTGAATACCGCTGAACTGTGACAGTCCTTTCTTGTGCACGCAAACTCTCACTTAAGATGCAAAGTTTTGTTTTACAATCTTACAAAGAAAAACCCAGCACTGTAAGTGGAGAGAGGGAGTGTCAGATAAACAGGAAATTTTCAGAAAAAGTAGAGTAGAAAGCTAGCATAAGATGGGCAGTGGTAGTCCACGACATGATATCATAATGGTGCCTTCCCATAACCACTGTGTGTTGTAATGATCATAAAGCAGATCGGGTACGTGATTGATCTGATTTTACAATCTTTTTTGTCGGGGTTGTTAAGCAAAAATGTAAAACGTCCTATTTGTGGTCACGTGATTGTGGGATACTTCAAAGAGCTGTAAATGAGGTTGTGTTTCTGAGCACCCGAAGTTTAATCACATCTTCAGATCTGAGTTGTAAGTCCCCTTTTTCAGATCCGTTGTAACTTCAAAAAGTCACTAAGCAACTGGTCGTAAGTTGAACACCACCTGTAATGGAGAATACAAAGGATTCTCTGGAGGTTTGTTCCAACTGAATCACCATAGCAAGGCCTTTATTCATATGGATTATGCCAGAAAGTGGAATGTATTTAATTATTTAATGCAATAAAATTTAAAGTGGAGAAAGACTTAGGCAAGAAAAACCAATATTAGAGGTAAGATTAGGTGACACCTGGCTCAAAAACAGTAACTGTGAGAGGAATCTTGGGGCCCTAGTGGACAATCCCTTAAATATGAGCCAATAGCGTATGGCAGCAGCCAAAAAAGCTAATGCAATCCTTGGTTGCATAAATAGAGGCATTGAATCAAAATCACATGAAGTATTAGTACCGCTTTATAAAGCCTTAGTAAGACCACATCTGGAATACTGCATCCAGTTTTGGTCACTCCATTTCAAAAAAAATATAGAGACTATATAGAAAGAGTGTGGAGAAAAGCAATTAAGATGATGAGCCTGGAGACTAAAATATATGAAGAACGGTTGCAGGAACTGAATATGGATATTTTAGAACAGGGGTCTTCAATCTTGACAGCTTTAAGACTTGTGGACTTCAACTCCCAGAATTCCTCTTCCAGTCATGTTAGCTCAGGAATTCTGGGAGTTGAAGTCCACCAATCTTCAATGCCTTATGGCAGGGGTCTTCAAACTCGACAGCTTTAAGACTTGTGGACTTCAACTCCCAGAATTCCTCCTCCAGTCATGTTAGCTCGGGAATTCTGGGAGTTGAAGTCCACAAGCCTTAAACTTGCCAAGTTTGGTGACCCTTAGTTTAGAGAAAAGAAGGACTAGGGGTGACATGATAGAAGTGTTCCAGTGTCTGAGGGGTGCCACAAAGAAGAGGGAGTCAATCCATTCTCCTGAAGGCAGGACAAGAAGCAGTCGGTGGAAATTACTCAAGGAGAGAACCAACCTAGAACCAATGAGAAATTTCCTAACAGTGAAGACAATTAACCAGCAGAACAGCTTTGCCTTCAGAAGGTGTGGGTGCTCCATCACTGGTGGCTTTTAAGAAGAGACTGGACAGCCACTTGTCTGGAATAGTATAGGGTCTCCTCGTTGAGCAAGGGGTTGGACTAGAAGACCTCCAAGGTCCCTTCCCACTCTATTCTGTAGCTAACGAACTGTATTAAGTCTGATGGGTGTGGCAGAACACCTGATTATTCTTCTCAGGAAGCTTTACAATCTAAAGTAACCAGCAATAACTCCTGAGTGTATGGAACAGATTGCTTCAGGAAAGGAAATGACACAAGGATGCATACTGTTACCATATCTGTTAAACCTGTGCAGAGAATATATTACAAGAATGGCAGGATTGGAAGAGATGACAGCCGGCATGAAAACTGGTGCTCAAAACACTAATGAGATTTGAAGAGCTAGCGAAGAAGACTTAGAAGCCCTCGTCATGAAAGCGAAAGCGAAAAGCAGGGGAAAAATCTAGGTTAATGTTAATATTAAGGAGGCAAAAGAAAGTGTCAACCAGCAGGCTTAACAAACTTCTAACTGATGACAAGCTAGCTCAACTCTCTTTCTCTTTATCAACAGAAATTGATAAAGGTGGACAGCACGCTGGAGAAGAGAAAAAATATATATATTAGGAAGACAGCGGTGAACCTAGACCAAATATAAGGGTTACAGATGTTTCTGTGACAACAAAGATCAGAATATTAAAAGAGTATTTTTTTTAGTCCTGGGAAAGTAGGGCTGTTTACGACAGGTATCAAGAAAGAGCAAGAGGAAGAAGATTGACACTTTCTAATGAGGGTTTTGGAGGCAGTAACCAAGAGGACCGAAAAGAAAATCCATCCATCTATTTGGGATCAAGCAAATTTGGGACACGGTGGCTCAGTGGCTAAGACGCTGAGCTTGTCAATCAGAAAGGTCGGCAGTTCGGCGGTTCGAATCCCTAGCGCCACATAATGGAGCGAGCTCCCGTTACTTGACCCAGCTTCGGCCAACCTAGCAGTTCAAAAGCACGTAAAAAATGCAAGTAGAAAAATAGGGACCCCTTTGGTGGGAAGGTAACGGCGTTCTGTATGCCTTCGGTGTTTAGTCATGCTGGCCACATGACCACGGAGACGTCTTTGGACAGCGCTGGCTTCTTCCGGTTTGTAATGGAGATGAGCACTGCCCCCTAGAGCCAGAAACAACTAGCACGGATATGCAAGGAGTGGGACCTTTACCTTTAAAGACACCCCAGGAGGCACTGATCAGTAACCAGAAACTCATATATATTGCACTTATGGATGATGGAACAAAAAAAACTATTTCTTTACGAGAAGGGAAAAGAGGAATAAGATGAAAGAATAGGCTGCCCATAAAAGAGCTGCCAGAGACAAGCCAGATAAGCAGACACACATCCGGGCAGCCAGGAGACGTTAGTCCATATACTTGGTGGTCTCTTACATTCTGCAATGCAGGTAGTCCTCAACTTGGGGCCACAACTGAGCTCCATATTTTTGTTGCTAATCAAGACAGTTCTTAACTGAGTTTTGTTGCATTTTATGACCTTTTTTGCCATTGTTGTTAAGTGAATCTGTTGCAGTTGTTGACTTAGTTAACATACTTATTCCGCATGGACGTTGCTGGTCAGAAGGTCTCAAAAGCTGATCATGTGACCCCCAGGACATTGCAAACGTCATAAATGTGAGTCAGTTGCCAAATGTCTGAAATTTGATCGGGTGCCCCTGGGGATGCTCCAACTGTTGTAAGTGTGAAAACTGGTCGTTCGGTGTGATTGTAAGTTTGAATGGTCACTAAATGAACTGCTGTAAGTCAAGGGCAACATGTAATGACAACATGCTATGGATAACTCCTGTTTTCTTTTGATTTACTTAAAATGTTTTGCAAGACTTTTGTGGGTTTGCTACGGTAATTCCCTGTGGTTGTAATACACACATACACACACACATATGTATAATTTTCAGTGGTGGGATTCAATTTTTTTTACTACCCGTTCTGTGGATGTGGCTTGGTGGGCGTGGCTTGGTGGGTGTGGCAAGGGAAGGATACTATAAAATCCCCATTCCCTCCCCACCCCACTAACCTGCTTTCCAGCTCCGTTCTCCTGTGCCGGGCAACAAAAGAAGACTCAGCCAGTCAGCTGGGACTCGGGAGGCAGAGAATAGACGGGGGCGGGGCCAGTCAGAGGTGGGATTTGCCAGTTCTCCAAACTACTCAAAATTTCCGCTACCGGTTCTCCAGAACTGGTCAGAACCTGCTGAATACCACCCCGGATAATTTTATATACGTATGTATGTATGTGTATATATATAATTATGTATGTATGGTATTCAGCTTTGTTCGGGTATTTTCCCACATCATTGTAGTTGTGCTTTTAAAGTTGTAGCAACGTTTCGGCAGAATCTCATCTGCCATCATCAGGCTTCTGTATTGTGTTCGTCTGTGTATGTATGTATATATGTATGTGTATGTATATGTATATGTATATGTATATATCTATCTCTATATCTCTATATCTCTATATCTCTCTATCTCTATCTCTATATCTATCTATCTATCTATCTATCTATCTATCTATCTATCTATCTATCATTATGTATGTATGTGTATATACGTATGTATGTGTATATGTATATATATAATTATGCATGTCTGCTTATATATGTGTGTGCATATATATAAACACACACACACACACACACACACACACACACACACACACACACATATATATATATATATATATATGTTTCTTTCTGTGTGTACATATATATTTACATATACATATATATTTACATATACATTTACATATACATTTACATCTACATTTACATCTACATCTACATATACATATAACTTGGTATATGTATGTATATATGTATGTATACATGTAATATGTATAATTTTTATATAAATTATGTATGTGTGTGTGTATGTGTGTGAGCACACGCACCCACTCATACAGACACATAGACACACACACATATATATATATATACACACACACATACATGCATGCACACATGTACACACATGTATGTATGTATGTATATGATCTGCTATCTTTTTCTTAGCTTGTGCTGTGGTGGGCTGACTGATGAGGCCCTTCTTGATAAAGTTGCGTGGGTCTCTGTTTCGTTGGAAGATATTGTGTATAGCGGTCTCTTTCCTTTTTCGGGTGTTCGGGGTTGCTGCAGTGTGAGCATAAGCCCTTTTCCTGTTTCAGCCTCAGCCAACCATGCAGATTGGATCAGGATAAGCAAAGAGTAAGCCCACTGTTTTTAAATACCTCTTAATGCTGACCTCATGAGGTATGAATCTGAAATCAGTATCACTAATCAGACGGCGTTCAACATTTATCATTCCAGCCTTTTTCCTTGGCCCTAAAGTTTATCGTTTTATCGCAAGCGCAGGTTGAACGGTTTGACTCATACCACCATGAGGCTGCAAACTCGGATCCCTTTCAATCCAAAGCAGATGCTGGTTGCAAAGGGAGAAAGAGACGATGCAATCAGACGCAGATTGTAAGAAACGGAAGGGCTGGAGGAGTGTAAAGAGGTCCTACCTTAGCTGCTGCATCAGTGGTAGGATTGAAATTTTTTTTACTACTGGTTCTGTGGGCGTGTCTTGGTTGGCATGTTTTGTTGGGTGTGGCAGGGGAAGGACACTGCAAAATCCCATTCCCTCCCCACCCCACTAACCTGCTTTCCAGCTCCGTTCTTCTGTGCAGGACAACCAAAGAAGACCCAGCCGATCAGCTGGGACTCAGGAGGCAGAGAATAGATGGGGGCGGGGCCAGTCAGAGGGGGTATTTGCTGGTTCTCCAAACTGCTCAAAATGTCCACTACCGGTTCTCCAGAACTAGTCAGAACCTGCTGAATACCACCTCTGTGCTAGATTCTGGGGACCATAGCTTAATAATCACCTCTAGGCAAGAGGGGCTGAATAAAAGCCTACCAAACAAATAAATATAGTGAATAATCTTGGGACATGTATTACAAGCAGGGAACCTGGGTTCTTTTAGGAATAATAGAATAACACAGTTGGAAGGGACCTTGGAGATCTTCTTGTCTAGGGATCACCAACCTTTTGGACCTCAGGGACCACCAAACTCATAATTTTAAATCCCAGGGACCACTAACTGGTTCTGTGGGTGTGGCCTAATTTGTGGATGTGGCTTAGTGGTCATGTGACTGGCTGGGCATGACTTGTATGTAAATATTATAAATATTTATATAAATATTGAATTTTTTATTTTTAAAAAAGAGCAACTTTTACCCAAAATCAGGCAAAGCGGGCAGGCAGATTGAGTTGCTCACAGAATCATTCAGTGATCTATCTATCTGCCATCGGCTAGCTCAGTCTGTCACGTAAAATTTGCTTGCCTTGAGTCTGCACTGAATAATAGAACCTTCAGTCCTAAGGGAGGTTCGGCTGTGCTTAAAAGCAGAGCAGAAGACCTAAAGATTAGCTAGAAAGCAAGAAATCCAACTAGCTAATCTAAATTTCCCGGCACAGCAGAAAAGGAAAAATAGCAATTTAGCAGGCAAGTTTGCCTGGTAAGGAGTGAGCGGGCGGGGAGGGTTCCCACGGACCGTGTGGGCCTTGTGTTTCTGCGCAGCCTGGATTAATTGCTTAGGGGGATGCTCTGGGGGTGAGATTTCTCTGCGGCCCACCAAAATTTTCTCACTGGTTGGTGACCGCTGTTGTAGTCCAACCTTCTCACTCAAGCAGGAAACCCTATGAAGCACCTTCTAAGGGGCAAGATGTTCCGTGGATTGATTATTCTCACTGCCAGAAAATTTCTCCCTCTTTCTTGGGTGGGAAGCTACTCCCCCACCTAGAAGAATGAAATATTTTGAGAAATATTTTTAAAAAGGCAGGATAAAATATTTCCCCGGAAAGAGAAACGGAAATCTTAAGAGAGACAGAAACTCGGAGCTCCGGCTCCCTCCCCTCAGCAGATATTTGGTGCCAATTGAGAAAGATTGGCCCAGCCTATGTACAAAAACAAAAGACCTCCAGCTCCAGGGTGATGGGATTGAGACATGACCCTTCAGGACATAATAGGATTAACCCACTACCATCTAGCAACAGAGCTCACCACATAGCACAATCTCCTTAAGGACATTTCATCTCCCTCCAAACTTCAACCAAACTTAGCTCAGACAACCTACAGAGACAGCTCCATGGCCCCGCGGTGGCCTGACAACAGCCAATATAATATATGTTCTTGAACAGGAAGTTCAAGTGCAAAGCCCAAGAGACGGTATAAATACCCCGCCACTCTCAACTCCATATGGTTCTGTTCATCAATCGATGAAGCCTCTTTCCAATCAGCCTCCATTTTGTCTCCAGTGCCTTTCCCCTGGCTTGGAACTGAACCAGAAAACTGATATTTTTTCCAATACTAGGTTGAATCTCTCCGTGATGAGTTTCCATCCATTGTTCCAGTGGTGAGATTCAATTTTTTTTTTACTATTGGTTCTGTAGGTGTGGCTTGGTGGACGTGATGTGGCTTGGTGGGCATAGCGTGGCTTGGTGGGCATGGCAGGGGAAGAACACTGCTAAATCCCTATTCCCTCCCCACGCCACTAACCTGCTTTCCAGCTCCGTTCTCCTGTGCAGGGCAACAAAATTTAGTCACTATGTTGAAGAATGAAATAATATTGGTTTGGCATGATGTGTTTTTAGCAAACCCATGCTGACTGCTAGTTATTACTTTATTTGTTTCTAAATGTAGGCAGATTTGTTTTTTCTGTTATCTTTCCCAGTATGTTCCTGGGTATTGATATTAGCCTGATTGGTCTATAGTTTCCTGGGTCTGGTTTTTTTCTTTTTTGAAGATGGGAACCACATCAGCTCTTTTCCAGTCCTTTGGTAGTTCCAGGATTTTTGAAAGATATGGTGCAGTGGTTCTGAAATGACCTCTGCCAGCTCCTTGAAAGCTCTGGGATGTAATCCATCAGGCCCCGTTGATTTGTGTTCGTCAAGATCAGGCAGATTCCCTGCCAACTCTCTTGTTCTGCTATTCTGCTCTTCTATGTTCTCAGCAGCCCTCTCTGAGCGTAGCACGGGTTAAGCAAAGCAGAGTGCTGGTCTCTTCTTCCACAACTGGCTCCACATCTGGAATCTACAGAAGAGTCAGAAAGCTTGCCAATTCATGATCCGGCTTTACTGCAAGATAAGCACAACATATTAAGACAGCATGTTTGTCTGGGGAGTTTTGTCCTCTATGCTTACTGCTTAGGTATGATATCAGATGGAGCTGGTTGAATGGCTAGACTCGGATCATTTGAGAGTTGTAATGAAATGTCAGAGTGCCAGCTTCCAAGTGCACAGGATGAATAGCCTCTGGATGGGTGACGTGGAGATGTTGGCTTGAGGGTTGATTTTTTTTTTAAAAAAGTATCATTAAGAAAAATGGTACCGCCGTAGGACTAACCTGAATACTTTGGTACTGTGCCCAAACCAGAGTAACAAAGAAGATATTTGATCAGGAATGGAAATAAGGGTTTGGATTTGGCTAGTCTTCAGAAAAGAAGAACTAGGGGGGACATGATAGCAGTATTCCAGTATGTGAAGGGCTGCCACAAAGAGGACGGGCTTCAACCTTTTCTCCAAAGTGCCTGAAGGCAGGACAAGAAACAATGGGTGGAAACGAATCAAGGAGAGAAGCAACCTGGAATTCAGGAGAAACTTCCGAACGGTGAGGACAATTAACCGGTGGAAAAAGCTTTGCCTTCAGAAGTTGTGGGTGCTTCATCACTGGAGGTTTTTAAGAAGAGACTGGACTGAAATGGTAAAGATGTCCTGCTTGATCAGGGGGCTGGACTAGAAGACCTCTAAGGTCCCTTCCAGCTCTATTCCGATTTTGAATTCTGATGATATTACCTAATATCGTTTATTCCTTCTTACCTAAGGGAGTAATCCCTACCCCCTTCTAGCACTGATGATGTTACCTAGTTGGGTAAATGAAACATTTGCAAGAAAACAGCCAAGCTTAGAGAGCACCGCATACTCCTTATTTCAAACCTGAGCTATAACTATTTTCCTCTTATCAGTTTAAAGACTGGCAGTTCTATGGATGTGCGTTAACAGGAAAAGCATGAACCATCTTTTCCAAAATGAAATAAACTTCAATTTAATGGAAACCCATTACCTGACTTAGTGGACAATATTTGGGTTCAGACATCGTCCTAGAATAGCGGAGTCAGTGCATTGTCTCCAAAGTAATCTGGATGATTCAGTGGGATTCACATTATTTCTCTCAATTGCCATCATTCGTATTCTGACCTAAGCAAACAAATGACACAGCTGACGCAGAAGAAAAAGCAGGACATAAATGACATGGATTCAGGATAAATGGAAATTTAGGAGTAACTGAGAACTTTTCTTCGTGAAGGTTTGTTTAAGTGGGGTTTTACTATTTCGATGGAAGAGAGTATTTGTAGCTCAGGGTTACACTGTGGAGACCTTATTTGTTCTGACCAAGGCTTCAGAGACCGTAATTAAGCACACACTTAGTTAAAACAACTTTTGTTTTATTTCAATGCTGGGAATTATGTTCATTCCCAGCCTGTAATGAGTCCCAAACAGTTGCTTGAGATAAGCACCCACCTTTCTCTCCTTTGAATTGCTGCCAACAACAAAACTACCAAATGAACTATAAAAACCCAACTGAGGTACAAAGTCCACATGGAGCTTCAAGGGTTAACCTGAACAAAACGAACGACTTTGCTTCCTACAAAGGTTTCTTCACCTTTGCCTCTCCTTTATACCTTATGGGAGGGGCAATGACCTCCCAGCCTTACTCCCAAGTTGCCCGTTTTGTTTCAGTTGCTCTCGCCTTCTAGCAGCTCTGTGCACATGCACACTAGGAACAGGCTCCCCTGATTCCTCTGCCTTGCTGTTGCCAGACTCCGAAGGCTCCGGGGTCAGCACACCACTCCCAGATGGTCCTGGCCACATCTCTGCATTGGATGCAGGACCCTCATCCGAGTCCTTTCCAGACTCCCAGACTGGTCTCCATTCTTCCCCACTGTCTGATTCCGCTGCCGTCTGCACAGGCTGCCGTTGAACCACAACATTGTTGTTCTCTGAGCTTGGTTGTTTTCTTGCAGGCATGACATTACCCAACTAGGTAACATCATCAGTGCTAGAAATGAGTGGGATTTACTCTCTTAAACAGCCAAGCTCAGAGAGCACCAAGGACCCTACAGGTTTACTATTTCAGAATGGCTTTGATGGCAAGTATGTACATTTTATTTTATTATTTTTATTTTTGCTGCTGTGGGGAAAAAAACACTTCTAAAATTGAGGCTGCTAATGTCAGCGTTTGTGCTGCTCTCCACACAAAGCCAGTTTCATCCCCAACTTGTACCACCCAACATGGAGCCAAGATAGATCTATTTTTGAAGCCATTGCTGACAAACACGGTTATTAAGTAAATCTGGCTTCCCTGTTGACTTTCCTTGTCAGAAGGTCGCAAAATGAAATTACATCACCCCAGGATGTTCACCCACCCGGAATAGTGCAAGTGTCATAAATATAAACATCTGAATTTTGATCACATGACCATGGGATGATGGTCATGGGAATGGTAACTTTTTTCAGGGACATTGTAACTTCAAATGGTCACTAAATGAATGGTTGCAAGTGAATGGAGCTAGCAGAGTGTTTTAATGGCCGGATGTTCTTCCTGTCACCAATGCGGAGTTTTGTGCAGCAGATATATTCTCATTGTGCCCAGAGAGAGAAATAGCTGCTTCTACCTAGGATCGAACTCACGGCCTCCAGATTGGTGAATACTTTCCTTAAATAGTCAAGATGCTCTTCAATGCTCCTTACGTTTAGCAGACAAGATTAAGGGAATGCTTTTCAGCAGGCTCTTTTTAAAGCATGTTTTATTTCTCCGATTTTCTTTTTTTATGTTACAATAACGTACTTGGTTGATGGTACAATATTCCCAGTTTAAACGGTTTGCAGTGGCTTGAGCTCTCGTGAATATCAATCACAGTATGGCCTTTTGGTCCTCTCTTTTGGAAAACCTATCTAAGGCAGTGGTCGCCAACCAGTGGGCCAGGGACCACTGGTGGTCTGCGAGAAAATTTTGGTGGTCTGGAGAAATGTCACCTCCAAAGCACCCTGCAAAGCAATTAATCCAGGCTGCGCAGGAACGTAAGGCTGCACTGCCCATATGGCCCATGGGAACACAAGGGATGCATCGCTTGCATTGCGAACAACATGAGGTAGTGAAGGGGAGGGGGGAAAGGGGAGGGGGGGAACTTCCTCCACTCGCCCCATGCACCTGGTCTGACCACCGGGCTGCTTCTTTCCGCTTCTTTCTTCTTCTGCTTTTGGCTGCACACAAGGAAAGCAGCAAAAGTCTTTCTTTCTCTCCCCCAAACTCTGCCAGAACTGAGTCTTTGGGACCCTGCAAGGCCTCCTGCTCCAAGGGGCTGTGTTGGCAAAGACTCATTTCTGGCGGAGTTTGGGGGAGAGAAAGAAAGACTTCTGCTGCTTCTGCTGCTTTCCTTGCATAAAGCCCAAAGTCTCTCTCTCTCTCTCTCTCCCCTAAGAATGGAGCTGGAAATGGTATCCTGCAATCCCAAATAAAGAATGATCGATTGGTAGGAAAATGGGGTAGGGAATTTTCCTGCAGACTTTTTTGGGGATTTTTCTCAGGGTCTCTGGTCCGTGGGATTTAAAATTATGAGTTTGGTGGTCCCTGAAGTCCAGAAGGTTGGCAACCCCTGATCTAAGGGGTAGATCAGTTGATTGGCACACAAATCTAACAAAGATAGTCCTTGACTTACAAGCCTTTATTTAGTAACCGTTCAAAGTTACAATGGCACCAAAAAAAGTGACATGACCAGTTTTCACACTTATGACCATTGCAGCTTCCTCATGGTCAAATGATCAACATTTGGATGCTTGGCCATGGTTTCATATTTATGACGGTTGCGGTGTTCCGGGATCATGTGATCCCCTTTGGCGACCTTCGGACAAGCAACGGGGAAGCTAAATTCATTTAGCAATGTAAATTCTGCTCCCATTCACGATCGTAAGTCGAGGACTTCCTGTAATGAGAAATTCTTACTTAAAATTCGCCTGCTTAAGAGCAAGCCCAAGCGACATACGGTCTGCTATTACAGTTGAAAAAAGGTTGGTTGCGTGAAGCTTTCAATTCTAGCCAGAAAACGCTTCTGTTAAGGTAAGTCTTTGGGGCGAAACACTCACAGCAGGAACATCCCCAGACCTCACATGCAGCAGGCCTGGTTTAGCAAAATCTGTAGGAAAAAAAAACAACCCCACACGCATCATCTTCTAAAGAGGATCATTAACTCTGGAGTCTAAAATTACCTAATTGCACCATTGCTCTCCAGAACGTCACAGATGAAAATCACATTTTAGGTGGAACTCTGCAGTACTTCGACTAAGGAGGAACTTCCTGAGCGCTCCCAACCTCGCCATTTGCAAGCCTCAACGGCTGTAATTCTTCCTGCCTTAATGCTACATTCGTATATTCTGCAGTAATTATCCCCAAGATTCCCAAACGAGAAGTGGCTATTTCTTTTCAGGGTTTTGCTATTTTTCTCCCCTCTAGCTTTGCTTTGGGGGTTAGAAACGCATTCAGAAAAGCTTAATTGTCCCAAAGTTCGATATCAATACTGCAAAATATATTCCCACAACAGTTTTGACAGATGAAGGAGAAGCTGTACAAGGAATCCTCAACTTACAACCACAATTGAGTCCAACGTTTCTGTTGCCAAGCGAGACAGTTGTTCAATGAGTTTTGTTCCATTTTACGATTTTCCTTGCCCACGTTTGTTGAGTGAATCACTGCAGTTGTTAAGTGTGATAACCCGGGGCGTGGCACAAAAATAACGAAGTCACCAAAGTACATACATTCCCTTTAATGCCTCCAACTTGGCCCCCAATGTCCAGTTATCCTCAGCGGAAGATCAAACTGTTCCAAAAACAGTCTACAAAGCGAAGAAATGCAATCCGAACCCAAAGTAAAGATAATTAGAAATAAGAACAGCCAACACAAACCACGCTGAAAAAATTAACACGACAAGCCAAGATGATAAATTGCAGGCTTCCATAAAGATAACGCAGCACCCACAGTTGGGGGGGGACACCAAAACCCAGATAAGCCTCGGCAAAGATAATGCACGATTTGCTTCCAGCAACTTTGCCATGTGCAGTTTTCCCTTTGAAACAGTCTTCCCAGCTGCAGCCCATGAAGGGGATCAGGGCCCTTTCCTCTCCCCATAAGCCACGTTGCTCCCTTCTCCATTCCTCCCTGCATGCCCGAGGATGAAGAGGGGATGGCCCTGGGTCTTCCTCTGAATGCCCAGCTGGACTGCGCCCTTCCCCTGTTTCTTTCACAGCCATCGGATCCACACTCCCACTCCCTGTCAGCTGATCTCCTCCTCAGAATCGGACTCCAACAAGGGCATGACATTAAGTTAGTAATATGGTTGTTCAGTGAATCTGGCTTCCCCATTGACTTTGCTTGTCAGAAGGTCGCAAAAGGGGATCACATGACCCAGGGACACTGCAACCGTCATAAAAATGAGTCAGTTGCCAAGCATCTGAATTTTGACCATGTTACCATCGGGATGCCGCAATGGTCGTAAGAATGAAAAAGGGTCCTAAGCCCCTTTTTTCAGTGCCGTTGTAACTTCGAACAGTCACTAAACAAATAGTCATAAGTCAAAGCCTACCTGTTTATGAATTGGGGCACAGTCACTCTTGTGTTATCCTACCTCTGTTTATTTGGGACACACGATTCTCATTTGGTAAACTGCATTCAAAAATGTGTGTCTCGGAAAACACAGTCAACCCAAAGACGTATAAAAATCTGGAGACGCATCTGACAATAAATGTTAATCTTCAGGAAACATTCGTGCACAAATGCCTAGGAAGTTTTGTGCAGAGTTAGGATGGGACCAGAGGTGTGTATTCAGCAGGTTCTAACCAGTTCTGGAGAACCAGTAGCGGAAATTTTGAGTAGTTTGGAGTACCGGCAAATCCCATCTCTGACTGGCCCCACCCCCATCTATCCTCTGCTTCCTGAGTCCCATCTGATTGGCTGGGTCTTCTGGGGTTGCCCTGCACAGGAAAACGGAGCTGGAAAGCAGGTTAGTGGGGTGGGGAGGGGAGGGGAGGGGAGGGGGATTTTGCAGTATCCTTACCTGCCATGCCCACCAAGCTACACACCCCAAGCCACACCACACCCACTGAGCCATGCCCTCAGAATCGGTAGTAAAATATTTTTGAATCCCACCCCTGGGTGGGATGTACTTCTCGGTGATAACTTGCTGACAGTACATTGAGCAGAAATGATGCATACTTGTTTTTTTCGGTCAACAAGGCCAAGCACTTCAGGAAAGCTGCAGGGGTTTTCCTATAAGGTGACACAGCCTGATTCGTCCTCAGCCATAGCCCTCCTGAACTTAGGAGACATTTAGGTGGGATGTCTCTAAGAGAGTGTTTCTCAACCCTGACCTCTTTTACATGGAGTTCAACTCCCGGGAATTCTGGGAGTTGAAGTCCACTAGGCTTAAAGTCACAGAAGTTGAGCCACACCGCTCTTAGAATTCACTCTTGAAAATCTCAGGACTTGTTTCCAGGACAAACATGTCCATTAGAAGAGAATGACCAACTGTCGATTCTCAGCTCAGTTCTTGCTTCAACAACCTTCAGCGAGCATTACAGATCTTGCTTATGCTGAGGAAAACACTGATTTAGCATACATATTAAGGTACTTAAATGAGCAACATGGTGGCCTAGTGCTGAAGACACTCGCCTTTCAGAAGGTTGAGAGTTCAATTCTAGGTATGCTGTGAACTCTGCGTGGTGTCGGGAAAGTCTTCTGGCCAGTAAAATGCTCAGCTCCATCCAGTCACCCCAATGCTACCTCAAATTAAGGGATTATGGGGTCATAAAAAAAAGGAGAAAGTTGATATGTTTAAAAAGATTAAAAGGGAAATCAATTTGAGAAGATTGTGGGATGAAATGGACCTTTGATTCTCATCCCATCCCATTCATGTTGGAGGCCCTGTTTATGACCACTTGTGGGTTGAAAGGACCAGCTAGTGACATCAATCACTGTTGCCCAGGGAGGGGGCTCCTTTCATGTCTCCATCAAGGAGCTGGAGTGAATGAGGGAGCTCACCCGCTCACCATGCAGCAGTACTCGGGTCTCAAACCTTGTTAATCTCCAGCCCAGTATCCTAACCACGTGAGCCACTGCATTTCTATGGACCTTTGATCGAAGAGATGTGGAACAGAATAAAAGAGAAATGAGAAAGGCAGAAAGGTTCTTTGCTTTCATGGCAATGAATAACAGAATAACAGAGCTGGAAGTGAACTGGGAGGTCTTCTAGTCCAACTGCCTGCTCAAGCCCGAGTCTCTATACCAGTAGTGGTTAGCCTTTTTGGGCTCCTGTGCCAAAAATGGTGTGCGTACTTGCATGCTCGTGCTCACATGCTTCTGCAGGCTTCTGCAGGCTTTGCAGGACGAAAACTAGCCCTGTTTTGTCACTTCCAGTATTTTAGGAAAAACAGGAAGTGATGAAACGGGGCTATTTTTCGGCCTGCAAAGCCTGCAGAAGCCTCCCTCAAGACTTTGGGAGGTCAAAAGAGGCCTGAAACCCACCAAAAATCAGCTGTGAGTCGCACACATGTGCAGTGAGGTAAGTTTGCCTGCAGCTCACGTACTGGCACAAACAGCTCTATGTGCCACCTGTGGCATGTGTGCCATAGGTTCGCCATCATGGCTCTATACCATTTCAGACAAGTGGCTGTCCAATCTCTTAAAAACTTCCTGTGATGGAACACCCAGAACTTCTGAAGGCGGAATCTGTTCTCATGAATCTGAGAATAAGCCAACTTTAAAATTACTGCTGGATATTGCAGATGGAAAAAAATATTTAGAATGAACAGTGTGAACATCACATCTTACACCTCCTGGGGTTGGGAACCTGGTGGGATAGGATATGATGGACATTTTCTTTTTCATTTTGCCTCTGGACTGGGAAGTGCAGACAGAATGCATGAAGGGAGAGAGGAGATTACGAATCCAGTAAGGAAGCTAACAAGGTGCTGACAGATGTGGGTTTTTCTTTCTGGAGGCTGTTTCTCTTTTTTTTTTTTTCCCCCTCCTCTCCAGAGACAAAGTCCATCTTGCGACCAAAGGCCAGGGAATAAATGCAAGCAAAAAGAAGATGCAGTTCAAAATACAGACAGTCCTCAACTTATGAATGGTCGTTTAATGACCATTCAAAGTTACGACTGACCCCCCCAAAAGATCCAGATTCCAAGTTCTGAAAGTCAGTCCCTCTCCTTAGTCGTGTGCCAGAACTTCAGATGCTTGGCAGCACAGCTGCATTTATAGCCATTCGCAGCATCCTCCAGTTGCACAACCATGTTATGTCAGGATTGCCATCCTGCTACCCAACCTACTCTTTGCCTGATGCCAACCTGCCATAATTATTGGGGGGAGGGAGCTGCAGGGGGGAGATGGTTGCTAGGAAAAGGGGAAATAAAACCACTTCTCCTGCCATCCCATGAGACAGTCTATGACAATTTGCCACAGGCAATTCCTCATAGCCAGCTGGCCATGGCCAACTTGTTGCAGCCAACTTGCCACGGGAAAACAAGCTGTAGCACAAGAGATATACGGATGTTGTTCTGACCCGGCTCCCTAAATGCGACAAAACCTCTGAAGTGAACTCGAAGATTTCTTTATTAGGAGTGCCAGCAGCCCTGGCAAAAACGTTTCTCTCTCACCGCAGGTTAACAAGTCTATCTGTCCACAAGATAGTTGCTACCACATCTATTCATCTCCACCCCCTGCCTTTTATCCCCAGAGCTAGGGTGGGGCTTTGCTAGTAGCGGTGGCTCTTCCATCCCAAGGATCAGCACAATAGATTTCCACTGCTCTCCTCTCCTCTGCCTTCTGTGCATCCATACGTCAGGCACTGAACCCAGCTGTTCCTCCTCTTACTTATCAGCCACTTCCAGACCTGGGGGCTGTTGACACTCCATCTGAGGGCTGACGGATGGCCCAGGCTATCTCTCTCTCTCTCTCTCTCTATCTATCTATCTCTATCTCTATCTCTATCTCTATCTCTCTATCTCTCTCTCTGCCAGGTTGGATGCAAAAGAAGGGACAAACTGAAATGCAAATGAGAAAAACTGAAATATTTTTTTAAATTTTATTTTAAATAACTGAATTGAATTGTTAAATTGCCCTGTGGTGAGTTGTCCCATGGTTAGTTGACCATGGTGAGGTGGCTATAGTGCCCATGAGAGCAATCGGCCACTCCAGGGTCAAGCACCACCTTCCAGCCCGTCAAGACAGGGACAGTTACCAAAACAATTGGTTTCAATGCAATTGGGCCCTTTGAGATAATGGATGCAGGAGGCTGGGAAAAGAGAATATTAACAATCGAGCTTTGGCGCGCAAAACTTCAGTTCTGGCTTTGCTACACTTTAACCACTTGGCTTTAGTAAAGTATACTTTTGCTAATCATAGCATTGAGATTCTTCCTTTCCCGACTGACCAAGTCAGGATGGCTGACACATGTTTTACTACAGTTTTGTGGAAAAACCAGCACTTACTACCCATTTTTGACAAAACCACACAGATTGGTCTGCTTAACAATTGAGGCATTCACTTAACTATCAGAGATTCAATTAAAAACCGCCACAAAAAAGCTCTTTGTTATTATTATTGTTTTTCCAGAAAATAAAATAATTTTATTACCACAATGCATTTCCAATAGCAATTAATATTTTGCTTCCCACTTTGAAAAAGTTATCAGTTTGAGATTGTTTTATGATGGTGCTGTACTTCGGTAAATTACATGAACCTTTAATATTTTCAACTATATTTTCAATTATATTAATAATGGTAACATCCATATTTGCTTACATTAATTTCCACCTGTAGAATATATGGGAAGGCTAATAAAGGTTAAGGGGAGAAATCTTGCTTTGCTTTTCTACTGAAGAAATATAGATTACATCTGCTTACTAATTATTGTTCTTATACACAGGTCAAATCCTTAAGGGAGGGATGTATATACATACAACTGTAGCTACAAGAAATGGGTTGCTCTATAAGATGAGCTTTTAAAAGATGTGTTCAACATATAAGGCACTTGCAAAAGAATTGAGATACATTACTATAAAAATGAATATTATTGAAACAAAAAAAGAGAAAGTAGACAGGTGTGAAGTAGAGCTGCTTTGCAGAGCTATATTGACTCTGATCAGCAGAGTATTTCATTCCAATGCAGGCAATGAAATGGGCTTCAATGTAAATATCGTTAGAAATGTGCGGCAAAACAATACAGACAAAAATGCTCTTTAAACAAGATCAAATTGATCACTTTTAAAACCATTACAAAATACAATTGTAATGGGCAGGTATTTCCTTTTGCTACAGCGGCGCTGTTTGGGATCCAGGATGGGTTTCCACAATCTCTATTTGTTTCTCTAGAATAGAATAATAGAGTTGGAAGGGACTTTGGAGGTCTTCTAGTCCAATCGCTGCTCAGGCAGGAAACCCAGTTCAGACAAATAGTTGTCCAATCTCTTCTTAAAAACTGGAAAATTCACAACTTCTGGATGCAAGTTGTTCCACCGGTTAATTGTTCTAACTGGGAAATTTCTCCTTGGTTCTAGGTTGCTTCTCTCCTTGATTGGTTTCCATCCATTGCATCTTGTTCAACCTTCAGGTGCTTTGGAGAATAGCTTGACTCCCTCTTCTTTGGGGCAGCCCCTGAGATATTGGAAGACTGCTATAATGTCTCCGCAGTCCATCTTTTCATTAGATTAGACATACCCAATTCCAATAACCATTCTTTATATGTTTTAGCCTCCAGTCCCCTAATCATTTTCGTTGCTCTTTCTCTTCTTGGGAAAATGTCCCCAAGGTTTCTTTTGCACCCATCCCTCTAACTCAAACCAGCAGAGGCATCTTCTGAAATTTGTAGTTAGTCCTCGACTTACAACGGTTCATTTAGTGACTGTTCAAAGTTACTATGGCACTGACAAAAGTGACTTATGACCGTTTTTCACAGTTATGGGCTTTGAAGCATTCCCCATGATCATGTGATCAACACTGGTAACTGACTCACATTTATGACCGTTGTTGTGTCTCAAAGTGTCAGGGCTCAGACAAACCACTCCCATTCAAATCATAAGTCTCTAGCCACATCTCTCAGAGTAAAAAAAAAAAAATGATTTATTAGGAGTCACCATGTCGGCGTGAGCTGGGTGCAGCTGACACTAAAATACATCATTCATTTCCCCTTTGACCCTCATCTTCCCCGCAACCCCTGGAAGTATATTCTCCAATGGGATACACTTATAGCCAAGAGTCATCAATCATGCTCTCCAGTAATAATCTTGTGCGCCAACAGCTTCGGCTGCCTAGCAATTATCTGAAGCATTTAAGGAATGCACTACTTTCCCCATTTCCTTTCTGCTGGCAGCTAAAAAGACCAAAGAAGTATTTTTTTCTTTTTTAGTTGACATCAAGGTCATGGGTTCCCCTTTTGCAACCTTCTGACAAGCCAGGGGGAAGCCAGATTCACTTAAAGAACCACGTCACTAACTTATCAACTGCAGTGATTCACTTCACAATTGTGCCAAAGAAGGTTGTAAAATGGGGACAAGCTCATTTAACCAATGTCTCACTTAACGGCAGAAAGGTAGAGTTCTATTGTGGTCGTAAGTTGAGGAATACCTGTACTGTAATGACACCCCCCCACAAAAAAAGAGAGATACTCCCAGCTTGGGCATTGAAGTTTTGATCATCTGTTTAACCGGTGATGTATGTTCCTTTCATGCAAATCAGCCATGGCTCTGGCCGTCAGCCTGAGTGATGGCAGCGTTCCTTTTTTTTTTACTGTGGCTTTGAACATCCCTGCTTGTAGCTGGGGACTATTGGAAAAGATAAGCCCATCTGATGCTCAAGGTTTGATGTGGTTGCAAGCTGCATAGATGTGTATTCGTGGAACAGAAGGTGAGTTATGGCTGGAGAGAGACTCCGAGACATGAGTTCAAAAGAATAAGGAGACTTACGGATCATGTTTCCTCATAAAGCTTGGGAGAAAGGAAAGAAAAAACATTTCAAGGATTCCTTGCAAATTCTCTCTGTTGGAGATATGAGCTCAGGACACACCTGTCTTTTAGAAGAAAAAAAGAAAAAGAAAAAAAAAACTTCTGTCTTTTTGTTTTAAAACCTTCCTTGTCTTTACAGGACAACTAAACTTGACGGGTAATTATTAGGATTATTCCTTATTAGGAGCAGTTTCCAATTAAAATAAAAACAATGCAAGAAAGAAAGAAAGAAAGAAAGAAAGAAAGAAAGAAAGAAAGAAAGAAAGAAAGAAAGAAAGAAAGAAAGAAAGAAAGAAAGAAAGAAAGAAAGAAAGAAAGAAGTAGGGAAGGAAGGAGAGAGAAAGAAAGTAAGAAAGAAATAAGGAAGGAAGGAAAGAAAGAGGGAAGGAAGGAGGGAGAGAAAGAAAAAGAAGGAAGGAAGGAAGGAAGGAAGAAGGAAGGAAGGAAGGAAGGAAGGAAGGAAGGAAGGAAGAAAGAAAAAGAAAGAAAGAAAGAAAGAAAGAAAGAAAGAAAGAAAGAAAGAAAGAAAGAAAGAAAGAAAGAAAGAGGTAGGGAAGGAAAGAGAGAGAAAGAAAGTAAGAAAGAAATAAGGAAGGAAGGAAAGAAGGAGGGAAGGAAGGAGAGAGAGAAAGAAAAAGAAGGGAGGGAGGGAGGGAGGAAGGAAGGAAGGAAGGAAGGAAGGAAAGAAGGGAAAAAGTCCTCCAAAACATACAACAACCATATAATCAATGCAAAATGTTACGACACTCAAACATATAATGCAATTATTGGGGGAGCACAGTGATTCAAAAACTATACAGCCATTTTAGGGGGCTCCATACCACTCTCTGAATCTAATGCCAGATGCAAAACCACACCTTCAGGCCCTTCCTGAAGTCCGTCAAGGACAGACCATGGCAGACAAGGCTCTCTTCCTGGGTCCTTCATGAGATAACTTTCACTAATGGACAGAACCTGCCAGAAGCCTCTTCTGCCAGAACTTGTAGACAAGCCAGAGCTTGCAGAACAGAGGGGTAATGTGTGGAGACCAAGATAAATTGCACGTAATTTCTTCCACCGCTGTATTTTTGCCCAAGTTGAAATGACTGAATACTCTTCAAGGGCAGTCCCATGTAGAGGGCTTTACAGTAATCTATAAGTAAAGTGGCCATGGCAGGTGAGCATGGAGATTCCTAGACTAGGGATGGATGCAATTCATGCTTCACTCGAAGCTGTGGAAAGTCTGGGAAGCCACAGCTGCCACCTGCTCTTTGAATCCAGAAGTCTTTTGTAAATCCAGAAAAATCCTCAGATTGGCCAGCAGGTCTTTCTAGAATAATGCAGTCCAGCTATTTACTAGAGTCACAAAGATGTGTTTTTTTTTAAAAAAAAGTCCAGCTGCCTCTTGAAAAAACACCTTTGGGACAACCATGACCAGGATGACAGAGAATCTCCACAGACATCTACTTACTAGAGTTGAGCTGGTCTGGTTTGTCACATTGCCCATAGTCCGCTGTTGCTCCCTCTAGCTCAGGGGTCTTCAAACTTGACAGCTTCAAGACTGGTGGACGTCAACTCCCAGAATTCTTCTTCCAGTCATGTTAGCTCAGGAATTCTGGGAGTTAAGTCCACCAGTCTTAAACTTGTCTACTTTGAAGAGCCTTGCTCTAGCTAAAGATCGTTTAAAGATGGCGAATGATTGAATTATCCCTTAGATTAGAAGTTTTATTCAGGCAGTCCTTGACTTGCAACAGATTATTTAGCGACAGTCCAAAGTTACAACTGCATTGAACAAGTCACTTACGATTGTTTTATATACTTACAACTGTTGCAGCATCCCCGTGGTCACCCACTCAAAATTCGGATGCTTGGCAACTGCTTCACATTTATGACGGTTCCAGTGTTTTGAGATCATTGGGATCCCCTTTTGTGACCTTCTGACAAGCAAAGTCAATGGGAAAGGCAGATTCACTCAGCAAGGATATTACTAACTTAACAATTGCAGTGATTCACTTAACAACGGCAGCAAGGAAGGTCATATAATGCGTGTCAACTCATAAGACATTGCTACGGCTGTTTTATAGTTCCCAACAAAAAGGGAGGGGGGAAAGAGCAGTGCAGGAGCTTGGAATTGAAAGTGCATCCCATGCATAGTTTTTCAGAGATTGTAAATAGGTGACTGAAGTTTCTGCCGTGCAAAAATCTAATTGGAGAACAGGATTGATGACTCTTGGCTATGGGCGTGTTTCGTTGGAGAATATGAATTATGATACACATAGACGGGTGGGGGAAAACCAGGGTCAAGGGTGACTGAATAGAATAGATAAAATAGAATTCTTTTATTGGCCAAGTGTGATTGGACACACAAGGAATTTGTCTTGGTGCAAATGCTCTCAGTATACATAAAGAAAAGGTACATTCATTAAGAATCAAGAATCATAACGTTCAACACTTAATGATAGTCATAGGGTACAATAAGCAATCAAATCATACTAGGAAACAGTCCATAGAAATCGTAAGGATACAAGCAACAAAGTTACAGTCGTATAGTCACAAGTGGGAGGGGATGGGTGATAAGGAGTGAGGAGAAGATTAATAGTAATAGTAGTGCAGACTTTGTAAATAGTTGGACAATGTTGAGGGAATTATTTGTTTAGCAGAGGGATGGCGTTCGGGAAAAAACTGTTCTTGTTTCTAGTTGTTCTGTTGTGCAGTGTTCTATAGCGTCATTTTTGAGGGAAGGAGTTGAAACAGTTTATCTCTGGGATGTGAGGGGTCTGTAAATATTTTCACAGTCCTCTTTTTGACAGCTCATCAGTCTGGAATCCGCACTGCATATCGGACATTAATACAATCGAGTGAGGCCAGAAGTATTTCATGAGAAGAGGACTACACTCCTCTGCTCGCAACAGAATACCCTACTTCACCAGGCTTGAGATTTTGGGCTTGGACAACCCCGAATTACGCCGCCTACGGTTATACTTAAGCATAGCACACAAAATTATCTGCTACAATGTCCTATTAGTCAATGGCTACTTCAGCTTCAACCACAAAGATACAAGAACACACAACAGATACAAACTCAATGTAAACTGCTTCAAACTCAATTGCAGAAAATATGACTTTAGCAACAGAGTGGTCAATGCCTGGAATGCACTACCTGACTCTGTTGTTACATCCTCAAACCCCCACTCCTTTAACCTCAAACTACCCCCTATTGACCTCACCCCATTCCTAAGAGGTCTGTAAGGGTTGTGCATAAGTGCACCATCGCGTCTCCCGTCCCTGTCCGATTATCCCCATTTATTCGTACCTATTTCCTGTATTCTTACTCATGTTTATACTTATATCTCTTATCTTGTAAGTGATTGACAAATAAAATAAATATATAAATAAATTACGTGTCTCGGAGCCAGCTACACCCAGGTCATGCCGATATGTTATCTCCCAATAAATCCTGTTTAGTTTTGGAATCTTGCCTCGAGACTCGTGATTTAATTGGAGTAACTGCCGGAATCCTGACCGTGGGGCAAAGCTCTCTTTAACAACTATGTCACTTAGCAACAGAAATTGTGGGCTCAATTGGGGTTGTAAGTCGAGGACTGCCTGTACAGCCCTTTAACAGGCTTTCTAAAGAAGACCTTCTCCTGAATGGATCCCAAACTGAGGAATCAATTCCTTTTGAGATCCAGATCCTCACCGTTCTCTCTATAGAAGACACTTATCTATTTTTCTTTTAGCAGTAGTTTTCAAATGGGGGCGGGGGGAGCATTTCGCTTGAATTGGATACTGTATTTAAACAACTTGTTGGAATCTTATCCTGAAGTATTAGATTGAGCAGAAAGGCATGAGATCAACCAAATGAATAAATAAAACCGAAGCGCAGCAAAGGAGAAACTCTGATAACCTAATAATCCAGGCCCCTTGCAAATATTATCCTTCGTCTAGTGTCCAAGGCATAATTGACTGAAGAATTCCAAACCAAGAATCGTGTTACTAGAGTCAGTCCCTTAGGACGCGCTAATCTGTTCGAAGAACCACTATTATTACAGGAAGGTGAAGTTCGCTCGGCAAGTTAGTTTACTCAATGAGATTAGAGATGCTGCCTGAAGACTTATTATTAACTTCTTTGTGGCAGGCATTAACCTTGGTAGCTTTTGCCCTTTAAAAGTATTTAGAGCTGTGTCTTCTCTTTCTTTTGCTTCCTTGGAAAAAAATCCACTCAAGTGAAGAGATACATGTTTGCAAAGAGTAAAGATAAGCAGATTGAAAAAAAAAATGGCAAGTTTTCCTTAGCTTTGATAGAAGAGAATACTCTATAGCTCAGAATTGAACTGTGAGGTCCTTGGCACGCCTGGAGCTTGGTTATTTTTCCTCTCAGATGTCACATTACCAAACTAGGTAACATCATCAGTGCATCACTGGCACAGTGACTGAGAATCTCTACAGACTTTTAGCTATACAATTTGGGATGAACAGCCTTTGAATGGTGTGGGAGTAGGAATGTATTTCCAGAGGGAAAAATAAAATTGCTGACTACAGGAACCAGGAGCAAACACAGATAAACCTCAAAATGCTCCAATAACCCTCTAAAAGGAGGCAAATGACCAACTATTTGCAAGGAATATAAGTCCTTCCATTCCTCACTATCCTGTCAAAGCTGAAGAAACTTCTTTCATGAGAAGCGAAACGTCTTCAAAAGAAAAAATAAGAAAGTCTAGTTGCCGCCTTAAAAAAGCACCTTTGGAATCACAAGCACTGATGATGTTACATAGTATGGTAATGAAATGTCCACAAGAAAACAACCAAGCTAAGAAAGTACCAAGGACCCCAGGTTTCCTTATCTTAGAAGTAAATTAAGAAGTATCAAAGGTGTAGTAGAACCATTTTCAAAGGAAGGCTGACAACATTTTACATTAACACAACCCCAAAAAAGCTGTGACTGAAAACCACAATTTTCTTGTTTCACCTGGTTGGTAGGTGACATCTATGCAGAGCAGTTAATTAGATCTTAATCCTGAGTCATCCCTGCTTAGGACAAATTAACTCATAGTATGCACCATCTTGATACATTGTCCTGACATGATTCCAAAGATATTTTGCTATTTTTCAGTGTATCAGAGGCTTTGATGCATATACTCTCATTTTCTTTTTACACAGAGGAAGAAAAAGATGAAACGGAGAAGTAAACAAAAGGATACATGACAACCCAGGAAGTCCTTGACTTACAACAGTTCGTTTAGTGATGGTTCAGAGTTGCAACGCCACTGAAAAAAGTGACTTAGGATCATTTTTTCATACTTATGACCATTGCACCATCCCTATGATCATGTGGTCAAAATTCAGATGCTTGGCAACTGCCTCCTCTTTATGTCGGTGTTGTGGTTCGCCAGCAGCCTGTGCAGAGGGCAGTGGAATCGGATAGTGGGGAAGAAAGGGAATCAGACTGGGAGTCTAGAGAGGACTCGGATGAGGATCCTGCATCCGATAAAGAGATGGGGCCAGGACCATCTGGGAGTGGGGTGCTGCCTCCGGAGCCTGGCAGTAGCAAGGCAGAGGAACAAGGGGAGCCTGTTTCCAGTGTGTGTGTGCACAGAGCTGCTAGAAGGCGAGAGCAGCTGAAACAAAAGGAGCGATTCGGGAGTAAGGTTAGGAGGTGACTGCCCCTCCCATAAGGTATAAAAGACTGGCAAAGATGATGAAACATTTGCAGGAAGCAAAGTCATTTGTACTGTTCAGATTCATTCTTGAAGCTCTTTGTACTTCGGTTGGCTTTTGTTCTGTTTATTTGACACTTCTGTTATTGGCAGCACTTCACAGGAAAGAAAGGTGTGTGCTTATCTCGAGGGACTGTTTGAGATTCATTACCGACTGGGAATGAAAACAATTCCCAGCGTTGCAATAAACCAAGACTTGTTTTTAAAATAAGTGTGTGTGTAATTACTGTCTTGGTCAGAACAGACTGTTGGGATATCCTGGGATCCCACGGTCACCTTTCGTGACCTTCTGACAAGCAAAGTCAATGAAGAAGCCCGATTCACTTAACAACCAGGTTACTAACTTAAGAAATACAGTGATTCACTTAACAACTGGCTGCAAGAAGGGTGTTAAAATGGAGCAAACCTTACTTAACAACTGTCTTGCTTAGCAACAGAAATTTGGAGCTCACTTGTGGTCATAAGTGGAGGACTACCCATACTAAAACAACCGTCGTTAACTATTTTTTACATTGTGCTGAATTTAAGGGAAGCCATTCAGCATGGAGTACACTATACTGAATTAATAGCTCTGGCATCATGTCTCCCGTTTTCTGACTCACGTTTATTTTGGCTTCTCCTTCAAGACTTTAATTTATCTGTCAGAGAACTGGTGGGGTGGGATACGACTTGAACCAAGATGTATTTTAGTTTTGGTTCTGCTACGCCTGTTGTGGTTGGTGGCTTCTTCTTTTTTAATCGTAACAAATTTGGAAATGGAGCAGCCAAGCAGAATGACGGGCACGGCTGGAAGGGAACGATTGTTTTAATAGTTTTATAAAACAATACTCTTCGGGAAACAAAAAATGGGTTTTGTACCACGGATTGGAAAAGACGGTCCTTCGTATCGGTGTCGATGCCTGGAAGGCCCTTTTACAGCTAGGAAAATTGCAAGCAAGAGGCTGCTGGTCCAGTTCAGCGAACAGCCGGTGGCCTGAAGGAAAAAGAGGGAAAAAAAGAAACAATTGGAAGGGATCTGAATTTTGAATAATTGCAGCTGGTTACATGGGATCAGCTGGGAGGGAGCCACAAGGAGAGAGCAGTAAACCACTGCAGGGTACTGATTCTGCTGTGAGGGCTCACAATGTCTGCCTGGAGGCTTGCCAGCTCTTTCCTGCTCAATTGATCTCTAAGTAAATAGCAGTTGTCAAATGACCATAGAGTTCCAGAGAACGGCTATTAGCCAAAGGCAGGGCAAAACAAGATTTCGGTTCTTCTCAAAACAAGTCAGTTTCCCAGCGTCTACGTGGCAGACAAGGACAAACCTGGGAGTTTTGCTTTCTCCCATAGTCTTTGTGTCTCATTTACAAGTTCTTTTCATGCATAAAGAAATAGTTTTAAAAAGAAAGAAACAAAACATTCCTAGGAACAAATAAGAGAAATGGAATTCTCACCCATCCACCCAGCCAGGATTCAGCTGCTGCTTAAGGAAGACATTTTGCAAATTGGGGGGGACGGAGGGTGTTCGTGTTTACCGCTAGCTAATTCAAGGCAAATAATTGCACTGAGTTCAGAACCAAGGAAGCTTCTTGGATGAGAAGGGAAATGTTTTCAAAGGGAAAAAAATAACCCAAGAAAGTTCAGTTGTCTTTTGGGAAAGCATCTCTGGAACCACAAGAGAGATACTATGGTAATAAAGAAGAATATTTTTAAGTGTCTATGAGGACTCTCAGTCATCCAGACCATGATTGTTCCAAAGGTGCTTTTTTCAAGAGGCAGCTGGACTTTCTGGATTTTCTTTGAAGACATTTCGTTTCTAATCCTAGAAGCTTCTTCAGTTCTGAGCTCCTAGATCCTTCCCTTAAATATTGCCACCTTATGGGAGCTAAGGAGTATATTTTTCTGCCAGCTCCTGCCCTAAGAAAGACTTCGCCTCCTGAAATTCAGCAGTCCTTCATCCTTTACTACTTTATAAGTAACTCAAACATAGTTAATACTCCTTCCCTCTCCTGTTTTTTCCATTCAACCCTGTGAGGTGGGGTGAACGGACAGAGAGGGACTGGCCTCCGCTCGCCCAGCTGCCTTTTATGCTTAAGGTGGAACTAGAACTCACTGTCTCCTAGGGAATGGCCCAAAGATACCCAGCTGGCTTTCATGCTTAAGGTGGGACTAGAACTCCCAGCTCCTGGTAATTGGCTCAGAGTCACCCAGCCAGCTTTCATGCCTAAGATGGGGCTAGAAATCACAGTCTCTCCTAGACAAGATGGTCGGCACACATATCCAATACATGAATAAATAAATCAAAAGACACCCAGCTGGCTTTCATGCTTAAGGTGGGACTAGAACTCCCAGTTCCTGGTAATTGGCCCAGAGTCACCCAGCCAGCTTTCATGCCTAAGATGGGGCTAGAAATCACAGTCTCCCCTAGAGAAGATGGTCGGCACACATATCTAATATATCATGAATAAATAAATCAAAAGACACCCAGCTGGCTTTCATGCCTAAGGTGGGACTAGAACTCCCAGTTCCTGGTAATTGCCCCAGAGTCACCCAGCCAGCTTTCATGTCTAAGATGGGGCTAGAAATCACAGTCTCCCCTAGACAAGATGGTCGGCACACATATCTAATACATGAATAAATAAATTAAAAGATAGCCAGCTGGCTTTCATGCTTAAGGTGGGACTAGAACTCCCAGTTCCTGGTAATTGGCCCAGAGTCACCCAGCCAGCTTTCACGCCTAAGATGGGGCTAGAAATCGCAGTCTCCCCTAGAGAAGATGGGCAGCACACATATCTAATATATCATGAATAAATAAATCAAAAGACACCCAGCTGGCTTTCATGCCTAAGGTGGGACTAGAACTCAGCCTCCTGTTTTCTAGCCTGGCACCTCAAATATTTTCAGAATTCTGTTCTTTTTAAAAAGGAAAGAACACCACTCCTCACTCATCAAGTTCAACAAGACGAGAGCGAAAAGATTGCTGCAAATTTCACTCGGCTGTAGCAGGGGAGAGCCCATTCTTTGACACAGAAGGATCCCAGTGTGGAGAATGAATGCACCGTTAATATATAAACCAAGGCATACCACGTCCTATTTCTTCCCTTCTAATTCATCTTTTTGGGGTTTTTTTTTTGCAACATGTACTTTTCCATTCCACGTTTGATGTAAATATTAAGACTTCTTGTTGCCCTGGAAACAATTGCCAGGTGGCTACTGGCCCCACCAGAACGCCAGTTGAACGGGGAAGAGGGCTGGGGTGGGGGAAATGCTGGGGGTAGAAATAACATTGCTGGATTCTCCTTTGTCAGCAGTGAGCAAACTTTCCCAGCACTTATGCCAAGGAAAAGGAGGGGTCATAAATGGATTCAGCAAGAGAGCCGTAAATAAAAAAAGGCTTCTGCAAGGGGAAAAAAATAAAAACAGCTACCATGGTGGTAAAACTTGAGGCTAATTTGCTGGATGCACTGCAGTCGTGTTTCTCAACTCAGGCGACTTTAAGATATGTGGACTTCAACTCCCAGAATTCCCCAGTCAGCATCGCTGGGGAAATTGAGAAACACTGCATTATAATATCAGAGAAGACCCCTAATGTAGGAATGAGTTATCCTAAGTATCTATCCTGCTCTACAGAGTGGAGAGTTGGTCTCTGACCAAAAGTCGCTTGAAGGCACTAGAAGCATGTGAAATGTGGACTTACAGATGGCTATTACAAATAAATTGGGTTGATAAAATCAGAAATCATGCCTTCCCACTTGTGACTGTATGACTGTACCTTTGTTGCTTGTATCCTTACGATTTATATTGACTATTTCCTAGTATGATTGATTGCTTATTGTACCCTATGACTATCATTAAGTGTCGTATCTTATGATTCTCGACTCCTGACAAATGTATCTTTTCTTTTATGTAGACTGAGAGTATTTACACAAATTCCTTGTGTGTCCAATCAATAAAGTATACTATTCTATTCTATAAATGAGGAGATGATAATCTGCCTGGGAAAGCCAAGGGAAATCATCAAAATCATTAAAAAGCAAAATGTAGAATATTTCAGATATGTGATGCAACACCTGGAAAAATACAGCATCCTTCACTTAATCCCCCAGGGAAAGATTGAAGGCATAAAAGGTCCATGTAGAAGAAGAACACAATGGCTTCAAAATCTAAGGGAGTGGTTGGGACAAAACTCAGAAGCAGTTTTTTGTGCGGCTGTTGAAAAAAATAGGGTTGCCAACATGATCGTCAATGTCCAATGATGGATACGGAAGGAGGAGGAGGAGGAGGAGGAGGAGGAGGAGGAGGAGGAGGAGGAGGAGGAGAAGAAGAAGAAGAAGAAGAAGAAGAAGAAGAAGAAGAAGAAGAAGAAGAAGAAGAAGAAGAAGAAGAAGAAGAAGAAGAAGAAGAAGAAGAAGAAGAAGAAGAAGAAGAAGAAGAAGAAGAAGAAGAAGAAGAAGAAGAAGAAGAAGAAGTAGTAGTATCAATTGTGCCCAGGACCAGGAAACAATCCATTATTCCAGAGACCAAAAATAATTGCCTCTTTGGATCAGACAAAAGATTGGCCAACCCTCTGCTCAAGATAGAAGACTTACAAAATCCCAGTCTAATAGTTGTCCAGTCTGTTTTTGGAAACTTCCAGTGATGGAGCACCCAACAACTTCAGCAGAATGGGACAACATGTCATGTCCAACTCACCACAGCCAACTTGTCATGGCCAACTTGCCAGGGGGCAATTCAACAATTCCATTTACTTATAGGTAGTCCTTGAGTTACGACCACAATTGAATCAAAAATTTATGTTGCCAAGTGAAACATCTGTTAAGCAAGTTTGTCCCAGTTTACACCTTTTCTTGCCACCGCTGTTTATGGGAACCATTGCATTTAAGTTAGCAACACAGTTGTTGAGTGAATCTGGATTCCACATTGACTTTGCTTGTCAGAAGGTCACAAAAACGTGACCTCAGGACACAGCAACCGTCATAAATATGAACCAGTTGCCAACCATCGGAATTTTGATCATGTGACCAAGGGGATGCTAAGATGGTTGTAAACCGAAAAACAGTCATAAGCCCCTTTTTTCATTGCTGTTTTAACTTTGAACAGTCACTAAATGAACCGTTGAAAGAAACTCAAGGACTACCTGTATTTAAAATAATTTGAAAAATAATTTCATTTTTTTCATTCACATTTCATTTCTTCCCTTCTTTGGCATCCTTTTTTAATGATCCTATTCCACTGTTTCTTTGATATTAGTGTACCTCTTGTCCTGCAGTGAGTTGGCCATAGCAAATTGTCATAGACCCCAACTGCAGGGAACAAGCATTTCTATTGATTAATTGACATATATTACCTCTTGTCAAGAAAAATTCTCCTTACTTCTAGGTTGGATCTCTTTTTAACAAGCTTCTACCCATTACCTCTTGTCTTGTCTTCTGATGGTTTGGGAAATAAATCAATCCCCTCCTCTTTGTATGCAGTCCTTCAAGTACTGAAAGACACCTATCATGTTCCCCATAATCCTTCTCTTTGATAGGCTAGACATGCCTCCCTCCCTCAACAGTTCTTCATACAATTTAGCTCGTAGAAAATGTTTTATCATCTTTGTTGCTCTTTGCAGACTTTCTGTTTCAGAAGAATAACAGGACTGGAAGGGACCCTGGAGGTCTTCTAGTCCAACCCCCTGCTTAGGCAGGAAACCCTAAATCATTTCAGATAAAACTTCCAGTGTTGGGGAATCCACTATTTCTGGAAACAAGTCATTCCACTGATTAATTATTCTGTCAGGAAATTTCTTCTTACTTCTGAGTTGCTTCTCTCCTTGATTAGTTTCTATTGCATCTTGTCCTGCCTTCAGGTGCTTTGGAGCAGTAGTTGCCAACCGGTGGGCCACGATAAAATTTTGGTGGGCCACAGAGAAATCTCATCCCCAGAGCACACCCCCAAAGCAATTAATCCAGGCTGCAAAGAAACAAAAGGCTACGCCACCCACCTGTGGGGATCCTACCACTCACTCCTTACCTGGAAAACTTGCCTGCTAAGTTGCTATTTTTCCTTTTTCCGACCATCAGCTGCTCTGCTATGCCAGGAGATTTAGATTAACTATAAAGCAGGAAATCGTTGGATTTCTTGCTTTCTAGCTAATCTTTAGATCTTCGGGTCTGCTTTTAAGCACAGCCGAACCCCACTTAGGACTGAAGGTTCTCTTATTCAGTGCAGACTCATGGCAAGCAAATTTTATGTGACCGACTGAGCTAGCCGATGGCAGATAGATAGATCACTGATTGATTCTGTGAGCAACTCATTCTGCCTGCCTGCTTTGCCTGATTTTGGATAAAAGTTGCTCTCTTTTTTTTATAAAAAATTCAATATTTACATCCATGGTGCTATGTCCTGAGGACTCAAGGAGTTCTCACTCAGGTCCACTCACTTTGTGTGGGCGTTATTCCCCCATTCCCATTGGTCGGTTCTCCCCAGCAGCCAGCTATAAAAGCAGGCTGCGGGGTCCAACTGGCTGCTGATTGCTGCGAGCCAGTTCCAGGCTTGGCAAGCACGGTCAGCCCTTTATTTGTAAAATAAAGTACTGTTGCACTCATGCTCTGGTTCAGCCTCTCATTGCTCAAACTTAACACTGGCGGCGAGGATGGGATGGCTACCAGAAGCACCTTGCAACCGCTGAGTCACTAGCCACCGATCTACAGCCCAGAGAGAGCGATCGGCTGGCGACAAGGAAACGCTGATCCGCAGCCAGAGAGAGCGGTCAGCTAGCAAAACGAGCGATCAAAAAGAGCAAACGCAGATCCGCAGCCAGAGAAAGCGGTCTGAGTCAAATAGTTAGAAGCGTCTGTAGCCGCTTGTTAGCCAGTAGGAATCACAGCACAGCGCTGTAGAGAGTCACTAACGCCCACTTTTTTTGGCGCGAATCAAGACACCTCCAACGGCTAGCAGCCAACGTGGTAACCAGAGAGAGAGAAAGAGAGGGTAGCAAAAAACCTCTCCAGAGCTGATATCACTAGTAACTCACGAGCGTTCGTAGTCCCAGAGAGATTTTCCATGCAGGTAGCCCAGCCGTTCCAGCACCATGAGTTCCAATCCAGTATTCCCGGCATTTAAACCAGACGAAGAGAAGTGGGAATCGTATAAGAACCGTTTCAATCATTACATCGATGCAGTCGGCCTGTCGGATGTGGGAGAGCATCGGAAAAAATCCTATTTCCTAATCTACTGCGGAGCCACCGTTCTGATACCGCTGCAGCACTCGTGGCGCCGAGAGAATTAAAAAGCGTTCCGTGGTCCGTTGCTTGAGATCCTCACAAACCACTACGCTCCCAGGCCTTCACAAATCGCCAGGAGGTTCACGTTCCGAATGAGGAAGCAATCAAGTAAGGAGACCATCAACCAATATATGGCGCCCTCAGAACAGCAGCCCTGCACTGCGGGTTTGGAACATACCTGGAGGACATGCTCCTCGATCAATTGGTTTGTGGGGTCAAGGATCTCAACCTACAGAGGCGACTGCTAGCTAAAAAGACCTCAACCTCGCGCAAGCGGTAGAGAGAGGCCCTAGCAGCCGAGCTAGCAACGAACTCAGCCACCGAAATTCAGGGCCCAAGCGCCAAGCTAGCAGCGTTCCCAGTCCATTCCGAAGAGGTGGAAGCGGAGGAAGGCCACAACGATGAGAACGATGTCCATCGCCTCACCAATGACAGACGGTCGCAGGTAGGGGCCAAACAAGAATACACCGGTCCACCCAAGCACATCACCCTGTGCCTAGCCTGTGGGGATCACATCAAAGGCCACCTGCAAGTTTAAAGGAGCCGTTTGCAACAACTGCCATAAGAGGGGCACATTGCGAGTCTGCCAAGCCCCCAAAGCGCTGCACAAAGACCCCCGTCCTCGCACTCGGGACCACAGAGGCAAGTATTAAACTGTCGCACGCACCGCCTTGCCAGGCGTACTTGCCACTCTGTTAGTAAAATTTCTCTCTCCGTTTCCCTAGAAGGTAAACCGTGCCACATGGAGGTTGACACAGGGTCAGCGCTCTCAATAATCTCGTGGAACACCCTCAAGAGACTCCACCCCAGCCTATCTACTACCCGGCTTCAGAGATGCCAGTTCGGTCTGAAGGACTACCAGGGGAAGGCCATTCCCGTGATCGGCAGAGGCAAGTTCTTTGTCAGTTTTAGAGCTTTTAAAGGCCACCTACCTCTAGTGGTAGTTAACGGCAATCTACCCACCTTATTGGGGCTCGATTGGTTTCCCCACCTCGGCCTAGGGTTAACAGGAGTCCATGCTGTCTCAACCTCAGACACTGACTCCTTATTCGCTGGGGTGTTCACCGTTGACCCCCAGGCAGTCCCAATCAGATTAAAACCACGTAGAGTTCCATTTGCTATTCGACCAAAACTAGACGCTGAATTGGATAAACTACTAAAACAAGGGGTCATTGAGCCAACAGATTTCGCCAAGTGGGAGACGCCCATTGTCACACCCTCAAAAAGATGGTAGCCTGAGAATTTGCTCGGACTACAAGACAACAATCAATAAATATTTACAAGTTAGCGCCTATCCGTGCCCGTCATTCAGCACTTATTGCACACATTCGAACCGGGCAGTATTTTTGCTAAATTGGACATGTCTCAAGCATATCAACAGTTCCCTGTTGATAACCAAACAGCGGAACTTCAGACCATCGTCACTCACAGGGGTGCCTTCCGATGCAAGCGTCTCCAATTTGGCGTAAGTGTTGCCCGGTATTTTTCAATCCCTCATGGAGCGGATTTTACAGGGCCTCCCTGGTGTAGTACCCTACTTGACGACATCTTGGTCTCGGCCAGGGACAGACCCCAACTCTTCCAGAGAGTGCGAGCAGTGTTAGAGAGGTTCAGACAGCATGGCCTCAAGTTAAAAAAGAAAATGCGCCATTGCCACTAGACAGGTGGACTTTCTGGGTTATAAAATTGACGCCTCTGGCATTCACCCCCTGGAGTCCAAGGTCAGGGCGATCCACAAGCTCCCACACGACCTCCAAAACGGAGCTACAAGCTTTCTTGGGACTCCTAAACTTTTATGCATCCTTTTTGCCCCATAAAGCCTCAGTAGCCGAACCCCTACACAGATTACTAGACAAAAAGTCACCGTGGCACTGGGGGCACAAAGAAGACCAGGCGTTTAACGCCATCAAATCACTACTTACGTCAGAGGCAGTGCTCATCCAATTCGACCCCAACCTTCCTTTAGTACTGGCAGCAGACGCATCCCCTTTTGGAATTGGGGCGGTCCTTAGTCACCGACTCGCCAATGGCGCTGAGGCCCCCATCGCCTTTTTCTCCAGGACGCTCTCGGCCACGGAGCGAAATTACAGCCAAATAGACAAGGAAGCCCTAGCAGCTGTTGCAGCCGTGAAAAAGTTTCACGAATTCCTTTGGCCACTTCTTGAACTGGTCACCGACCATAAGCCCCTCCTGGGCCTACTGGCCGGCGACAAACAGACACCTCAAGTCCTCTCCCCTCGGATGACAAGGTGGACACTTTTCCTAGCGACCTACTCATACAAACTTATCCACCGCCCGGGCAAAACTCTATCCCACGCTGACGCGCTCAGTCGCTGCCCTTACCCGCTCCGGCTGAAGACCCAGCTCCTGTCAATGCCATTTTTGAAATCACCCAGTTGGACCTGCCCATCACCGCCCTTGACATCGCCGCCAAAACCAAGGCAGACCAAACGCTCGCCCAGGTGCTCGACTGGGTGAGGAGGGGTGGCCGGGAGGCAATGTTGATAACAAATTGCACCCTTTAAGACTCGCATGCAGGAGCTGTCCAGTTTGCAGGGTTGTCTACTGTGGGGCACTCGGTGGTCATCCCGACCTCGCTGCGTGCCCGAGTCCTGGAAGCGTTGCACGAGGACACCCGGCATTGTGAGAATGAAGGCGTTGGCACGCAGCTACGTGTGGTGGCCGGGTCTGAGACGAGGACATTGTCAATTGGGTAAGTTCCTGCAGCATTTGCCAGGAATCCCATCCTGCTCCCCCATCGCCACCCCTACCAGATGGGAGAGCGCCAGCGCCTTGGTCTAGAATCCATCGATCTGGCCGGCCCGTGCATGGAAAGATGTTCCTAGTGGTCGTGGACGCTTATTCCAAGTGGATAGACGTGGCGCAGCCGACTCCTTGGTCTCCGATAATGGCCCACAGTTCGCATCAGTAGAATTCAGCCGTTTTGCAGCCAACCTAGGCATTCGCCACATTTTCACAGCCCCATTTCACCCTGCGAGTAATGGGTTGGCTGAAAGGGCCGTCAGGACCACCAAAGAGGCCCTCGCTAGGTTTGGCAGAGATGACTGGCACCACAAACTCTCACGGTTCCTGATGAGCCAGCACTCAACCCCTGTGCAGTCACCAATAAGTCCCCAGCGGAACTTCTGATGGGCCGGCGCCTGAGGACTGTATTAGATAGACTGCACCCACAATACTGCCCTGACTCTCCCTCGCTTCCACTTCGGGGTTAGACATTTTATGTTACAGGAGCCGATATTCGCAAGGAATTTCGCTGGGGACCCACTTTGGATTCGAGGGCGAGGTCATCGCGCACACCGGGCCGAGATCATATAGAGTCAGGCTGGAGGATGGTCGCGTCTGGAGGAGACACATAGACCAACTCAGAAGGCGCCTCAGCAACCTCGCAAACAAGAATCCAGAGTCTCCAGTCGAAGGGAACCGTCCCATCCGCCACCCAGCCACACCGCACCCAGTGACCAGTCTGCGCCAGCGGTCGTTCCGGTCAGCCCAAACTCGGACAACAGCGCCCAGAGAGTTGACCAACCGGATCCAACCCACGAGAGTTTGACTCCAGAAACCAACCCGGTGGTTTCCGAGGATGCCCAGTCCAGAGAGAGTGTTGGCGACACTATGCCAGCTCAACCGTCACAGACTGATACCGAACAGTCAGACAACGTTCCCGAGTTGCGCCGCTCCGGGCGCCAACACAAACCCCCCATCTACCTCAAGGACTATGCGTGTTCGCATCTGGGGGAAGGGGTGTTATGTCCTGAGGACTCAAGGAGTTCTCACTCAGGTCCACTCACTTTGTGTGGGCGTTATTCCCCCATTCCCATTGGTCGGTTCTCCCCAGCAGCCAGCTATAAAAGCAGGCTGCGGGGTCCAACTGGCTGCTGATTGCTGCGAGCCAGTTCCAGGCTTGGCAAGCACGGTCAGCCCTTTATTTGTAAAATAAAGTACTGTTGCACTCATGCTCTGGTTCAGCCTCTCATTGCTCAAACTTAACACATGGTGTGTTGTGAGTTAATTTTGTGACTTTGCTTGCAAGCAAATTTTATGTGACAGACTGAGCTAGCCGATGACAGATAGATAGATCTCTGAATGAATCTGTGATTCTGTGAGCAACTCAATCTGCCTGCCTGCTTTGCCTGATCTGGAGTAAAAGTTGCTCTCTTTTTTATTAAAAAATCAATATTTATGTAAATATTTATAATATTTACATACAAGCCATGCCCAGCCAGTCACATGACCACCAACCCACACCCAAAAATTAGTCCACACCCACAGAGCCGGTTAGTGGTCCCTGGGATTTAAAATTATGAGTTTGATGGTCCCTGAGGTCCAAAAGGTTGGCGACCCCTGAGTTATGGAAAATAGCTGGACTCCCTCTTCTTTGTGGCAGCCCCTAAGATATTGAAACGTTGCTCTCATGTCTCCCCTAGTCCTTCTTTTCATTAAACTAGACATACCCAATGCCTTCATTATGTTTTAGCCTCCAGTCCCTTAATCATCTTTGCTTTTTCTTCTCTGCCCTTTCTCCAGAATCTCAACATCTTCTTTATATCATATGATGACCAAAACTGGATGCAGTGTTTAAAAGTGTGGTCTTACTTAGGCTTTGTAAAGCATTACTAGAACTTCACATGATCTTGGTTCTGTCCCTCTGTTAATGCAATGAGGGTTCCATTGGCTTTTTTTTGGCAGCTATATCACATATGCTGGCTCATATTTAAATGATACCAAATTCCTCCCCTCCCTCCAATGTTTGGATCTGTCCCTTCTAAGTAAAAATGGGGCATAGTTCAGAAAATGAAACTTCCTTAAGAGGATCTACTCCGTTTTTCAGGGAAGCACTGCCAATGACCAACTGCCTTGTGATTTAAAAAAAAAAACCAGCTTGACAATGCAGACTGTCTCAGGGCTTCACCTGATAGATTCACCTTTGGAACTGCTTAAGCTGAAGTTATATTTCAGGAACACTTTAATTACTGCAGATATGTGAAGCTTTGGCTTGGTAATCTGATTAGAGAGCGATTCCACAGAATCTATCTGCAAATTGAATCAGAAAGGCTTCAAATCAGTTTGAGCAATTCAGAAAAGTTTCTTCCAAATTGATTCAGACATGAATTGAATGGACCCAATTTAAAAATTCAGTACTGGTCAGTTTTCTAAACTGCATCAATGATTAAAATTGGATTAGGGATGATTTGTACTTCTGTAAGTAGTTACTGATCAAAATGAATATTCGGCATTAAGAAAGCAGCTATTTGTCACTTGCTGGGCTGACCAGGTCCATCCTGATTTTGCTAGCTTTCCTTCTCTAAGCCTGTTCCTAAGTTTGGTACTCAAAATTGGGCCCATAATCCAGTTAGGATCTGATGAAGCAAAATAAAATTAGAACATTTTTTTTCTTTGATTTGACAACTGTATTTCTTTCAGTGCAGCCTAAAATTGCACTTGTTTCTTTTTGCAGATGCATTATACAGTTGCTTATAATTCAGTTTACCATCGACCAAAATCCTTTTAGAGAAGCACTGTTACCAAGCCAAATATTCTCCTCCACTCCATCCATCTTTGTGCGTGGGATTTTTCTTTCCTAATTATTGCACTGGTTTCTGTTCAATGTTATTCTGTTAATTACAAACCATTTCTCTAATCTATCGAAATTGCTTTATAGTATGCGTTTACATCTTCTGGAATATTAAATATTCCACCCAGTTTTGTGTAAGCTTGAAATCAGAGAGCCATTCTATTTTCATGAAAATCATTCATAAACACATTGAAGAATAAAAACTCCAAGATTGATTCTTTTTTTTTAAAACAAATTTTATTAATTTTTAAAAACAATACACAAACAAAACGTAGAATATAAAAACATAAGACATCTTTTCTGAAAAACAAATAAAACATCTTATTTAAAGACAGCATAATTCCAAATTATCACATTTCCATACAAGCACAATTTAGTATGCATATTTATCTTATATATTCAACTTCATATCTTTTCCCAACTTCTCTCTATTTCTCCCTATCCTTCTATTCAATTATATTTCTTTTGCCTTGATTTGTATATATTCGCTGTATCCATCTGTCTTATTTGCAATTTCATTATTCTCTTCCAACATTCTTCTAGAGTTTTATTAATTCAAACATAGACAAACAAAACACAAAACATAAATACATAAAACTTCTTTTTGGAAAGCGGCTTAACCCCGGGTTACATCTTTTTGTACAGACATAAATCAAATTCATGCTCACTTATAATACTATTTCATATCTTATTTAACATTCTATATTTTCTATATATTTTCTCTCTTCTATTCACTCTCTTAATTCTATTTTATTTATTTCATCTCAATTTAGATAATTATACTTGCATCTTTTGTCCGTTCTCTTTCAATTATCTATTTATCTTTTCTTTCTAATACAATATTTCTCCTGTAATCACTGGTTGAAGTATGACAACTTTTTATCTTTCCCCTAAATTTAACACTTAAAATAATACATACTTTCCATACTGATTCTGCTTAGTACATTCTAAGCACTACATTTTAGAATAGTAAAACAAAAAAAGAAAAATAAGTTTATAATATAGTAAAAACAATGTTCCATAGGAAATTAAATTCTATTGTTAAATCTTAGACATTTTTATACATTTCCTTTAATGTATTATTAACTCATATAGTATTTCAGTTTTCTAACTCAATTTCAAATACTAATATCTACAATACAGTCTTATGTACTTTTGCAGAATCTTTTTTTAAAAATTATATTTTATCCTTTGTCTCTAAAAAAACCCCTGTTTTTTAACATCTTGTTTTAAACCTTTATGACTTCTCTTTCCTTTTCCCCTTCCTTTCTTATCAATTCTAGCTGTTTTGTACCCCCATCTCTCAAACTCCACTCTCTTAGTCTCCCCTCTCTGTTGTATTTCTCTTTTCTGTTGCTTTCTGACATTGTATCGATTTTTCACCTTATTTTGCCCTTTCTCGGTTGCTTTTTTAAGTTCTGAATTCTCCATTTTCTTTCCCCCCTTTCTCTTTTCTTCTTCAACTAAGATTATTTGTCCATTAAAGATGGCTTCTTCTTCATCCCAGCTTTCTTGTTGTTGTATTTCCTGGTAGGTAGAAATCGCCATTTCTAAAAAGTGAAAAATAGATCCAGAAGAGCCCTTGCCTTCTTGTTCCTCTTCTTTTAACTTTTGAAATTCCATTTGCAATTCTTCTAATGCCATTTTTTTAAAACAACCCAAATGTTTTTAATCTTTCAAGAAATAGTTCCCAAAAGTCACAAAGTCACAAAGCAGTCCAAATCAAGACAAAATATTTCATTAGCACTTTCTTCTTTGTATATTTTCTCTTCTTGGGGTAGAATTCAATTACACAGTTCCAAAATAATTTTTTAGAAGTCTTATTGCCATTTATTTCTGGTCTTATAAACTCCAAGCAGTCTCCTCCAGTACAATCTTAAAATAAATTCTTTACCTCTTCCTTCCCACTTATAGCAAAAAGATTTTAATTTTTAATTCCAATGTTCAAGAATCTTTTATCCCCTTGGCTTTAATTTTCAAGTTTAATTACCTTCTGTGCCCAAGCAGGTTTTTCAGATTTCCATCTGCTATTTCTGTAGGGAAGGAGAATGAGAGAAAATAATTTTCCCTTTCAACTTTCTTCCGCTGCTTTTACAGTCTTCTTGGGAAACAATGTATCATTTAAGAGATTAAATTTCCAGGGTATTTGAAGGTTCCTTGTTGTCCCGGTTCAGCCAAAAAACTTTCACTTTCTCTGGCTTCCTCCTGCAAAATCTTGTCTGGCTGCAGGCTTCTTTGTGGCAGCCATTGCTGACCACCGCTCCACCGCCTTGGGAAAAGGGAGTTTAGCTGGCTGAGGAGGGGGTTTGCAATACTCCCAAGCCCCTACCCAGATCTCCCCTGTCTTCAGTTGCCTCTACGGGGTAACCATATCCTCCAAATCCAGCTGGATTGGAGGCACTTCGGCGGCGAGTGCAGCGGGAACCACACATGATCCCAGATTCCTGCCGCCGCCGAAGCCTTGCAAACCAGAAGTCCCATAAAAACTCCAAGATTGATTTTTACAGCAGGGGTCTCTGACCTTGGCAAATTTAAGACATGTGGATTTCAACTCTTAAGAATTCTTTAGCCAGAATTCTGGGATTTGAAGTCCACAGGTCTTAAAGTTGTCAAGGTCGGATGTACTCAATTTTTGTTAAGGTATTGAAATTTAAAAGCTGACCAGCTGTTGTAAGGCTGATGCAATATAAGGCTGATGCAATGAAGATGAATCAGCATTAGTGTTGCCCTTTTAAGACTACGAGTGGGTCCACAGAAATTTTACCAGTTAAGAGGTGTTTATATAAGGCAGCCATTAGACGGAGTATTTATCTCTCTGTTTGTCCAGTATCCATTGCAGAGTTCTCCATGTAGATTTGCCTATCACGTATATTTCTGTATATGTCTTGTATATAAACCACTGTTAAATGTCTCGGTGTGCTGTGTTTTGCTCCTGGGTTGTCCCACAATAGTAGTCACGTTGCAAATGCTGTGACAATTTTGAAACCCCTCTCCAAATTCTCCTAAGAAACTCCATGAGGCTCTCTCTGTCCACTCAGTCAAAGAGCTCACTCCCTTGAAACTTGCTGCCTTATACAGGTAGTCCTCAACTTATGACCACAACTGAGCCCAAAATTTATGCTTCTAAGTGAGACCTTGGTTAAGGGAGTTTTGCCCCATTTTACGATTTTTCTTGCCACATTTGTTCAGTGAATCGCTGCAGTTGTTAAATTAGTAACACTGTCATTAAGCGAATCTGGCTTCCCCATTTGACTTTGCTTGCCAGATAGTCACAAAAGGTCACAAACATGATCTGGAGATATGTGCAACCATCATAAATATGAAACAGTTGTCAAGCATCTGAATATAAATCATATGACCATGGGGATGCTGCAACAGTCATAAGTGTGAACAACAGTCATAAGTCACTTTTTTCAGTGCCCCTGTAACTTTGAACTGTCACTAACTGAACTGTTGGAAGTCAAGGACTAACTGTACAGCCTCTGCTCCCTCTAGGCCACCAACAGCCTTCAGGATATATCCATTGAAGAAAAAAAATCTTAAAGTAAATATAAAGATAAAAACCAGAAACTTTTCTTTGGGGCTTATTGCAAAAAGACTTGGGGAAAAAATTGGAACTCTGATCTTATATAGGTTGACAGCAGCAAGGCTACAAAAATGGAAGGACATTTCAATTCCCACCATGGAGGAATAGCTATAAAAGTTGATGGACTTAGCAGAGTTATCTAAATTGACTTGATTTGATCAAAGAAAAAAACATGAATACTTTTATTTCTATGTGGAAACCGCTTCTGGACTTTGTGCTTGAGATGGGGGGAAAACGAAACTTTGATTTTGGGCTTTACTTATTATTCGTTGTTACAGAAATACTGTAGCTAGTTTATACTATTATGGAAAAGTAAAAAGTTGAGGTTTGATGTTCATGCCTTATTCTACTGCAACAGCTTTCTTTCCCTTTCCCTTCTCTCTTCCACACTTCTCTCTTCCCCTTCCCCTGTGCTTCCTACTATTTGATTTTGTATTTTATACTATAAACTAATAAAAAAACAACAATCGGGACATACCTATTACTCAGGATAATCAGATATATACTGATTAACCTTAACAATTCTTCAGAATATGCATTTTCTCTGATCCCTCACCTCTCTTCCTCTTGTTGAACGTCCCTACTCACAAATTACTCCCCGGTCCTTCTCTGATCTTGTTTGAAGGAAGGGCAAAAGCTGTTGGAGCCTTGTTTTTGACATAGCCTTCGTTTGCCGTAGATTCCTCTGGAGAGAAGACCCTCAAATCAATTCTTGGGACCTTTCCTCACTTGGGACAGGCTTGGGCTACAACTCATCAAAAGTGCTGTCTTCCCTTCCTCCCAGGCCATTCAGGGGCTTCCTCAAGAGACACATCGCCTCTCAGGCTCCAGGACACCAGGGATGTTGGAATGACTTGGAACAGAGGCGATGGAACAGGATAGGGCTGAGCAGAAAGAAGAGAGAGCAAATTTGAAGCTAGTAAAAATGAGCTTTCTGCCAGGAAGAGGGGAGAACACCAGAGGTGGGATTCGGCAGGTTCTGACCAGTTCTGGAGAACTGGTAGTGGAAACTTTGAGTAGTCGGGAGAACCGGCAAATATCACCTCTGACTGGTCCTGTTCCCATCTCTTCTCTGCCTCCCAAGTCCCAGCTGATCGGCTGTGTTGTATATAGACATTTGCATACTCGTAATACCCAATTCTGATTGGACGACCACTGCCGCCTAGCGATTGGCAGCTTAACAACTGTTGCGATTGGCCCACCATCGGCGGGAAGTTTAAAACGATGCCATTGGCTGCGAGCCACGAGCAGCCGCTATAAAAGAGGCTGCCGCGGCTCGAGTTTAGTTGAAGTTACTGATGCTAAATAAAGAGCTGAATTCAACTCCAGTCTGCGAGTCTGTCTTTGTTCCACAACAGAACAGGCTGGGTCTTCTTTGGTTCCCCTGCACAGGAGAACGGAGCTGGAAAGCAGGTTAGTGGGGTGGGGAGGGAATGGAGATTTTGCAGTATCCTTTCCCTGCCATGCCCACCAAGCCACACCCACAGAACTGGTAGTAAAAAAAAAAAAAAAAAGTCAATCCCAACAATGGAGAACACCATTATAACTCAGCCGCAGGATACAGGCCCTAGCGGAATCCACGACAAATTTCTTTTATATCTTTATGTCTGAGCCTGGGATTGCTACCTTGTGAATTATCATGTGCTGCTATTGGTTTGGGACTTGTTTCTGTGGCTCTTCGGAGATGAAATTCTGTCCCCTATTGAGGGTTTGCAGTTCCTAAGGGGCAGCTGCCCCCCCGTTCCTCTGGTTCCCCCCATTCCCTAATTCAGCTTGCTGTTAAGCAAGAAAACAGCTGGTGTCATGGTGACTCTAACAGCGTTATTTTTACAGTCACGCCTTCAATCCCTGCTGAAAATCGCATTTCTCAGCTCTCCTACCCAGCCACTGAAGAAGGAGCAGCTAACCCTCTGGAGGATGGCCGGGACCAAACGTGACCTGCAAGGAGCCCCTCTCCCCAGGTTTAGAGTTTTAACTCATTAATCCCAAAAGGGCCCACGGTGCTGGATGAACGCTTCTGCTGGAAGACAATATGCCACAAACGTGCAAGTTGACTTTGATCAAGAGGCTTTGCGTAGAAGCTTCCTTGCTTTTGCAAAAAATAAAAAAAATAAAATTTCCCACCATTTCTGGATGGGCTGGATTGATTGGAATGACACAGCCTCTCCCAGCCCCATGGGTGTCTGCCATTAAGGGTTTGGGAGGCCCCCATTGAAACTGGCCGTGGTCCAACTGCCATCTCTCTCGAGAGCACTGAGAGAAACTCTGGGCGGAAGAAACCTTGAGACCCAGTGCCGGACTGAAGAGGCTAAACCTGAAGTGGTGGGTTTTTCCCATCTGGAGAGGGCCGAGGGAAGGACTTTCTGTGAGAAACACTTGCTCCTATCGCCATGTGAGGCCTGCCCTGACTAGCCTTTTGGGGTGTGAGAGAATTTAATGCAATTCACAGTACAATGGCAACAACTGCTGGCTTTCATTCCGTGGAGCTTTGTCCTGGACCCAGTGAATCATCAATTAACTTTCTTTCTTTCTTTCTTTCTTTCTTTCTTTCTTTCTTTCTTTCTTTCTTTCTTTCTTTCTTTCTTTCTTTCTTCCTTCCTTCCTTCCTTCCTTCCTTCCTTCCTTCCTTCCTTCCTTCCTTCCTTCCCCCCCCCTCTCTCTCTCTCTGTCTTTCCTTCCTTCCTTTCCTCCTCCTCCTCCTCCTCCCTTAAGCCCTCAAAGAAATATGCAGATCTGCTTCTAAAGCAGACAGAAATATCTTCTCTTTTCAGATCACATTTAAAACCCATGGTCAACTTCTCTCTTCCCACTGTTCAATGCGATCATTCCAATCTGCCCTTCTTCCCCAACGTAGCTGCCCTCCCAGTTGTGTGGACTTCAACTCCCAGCATTCTCAGTAATGGCCATGCCATCTGAGGAATGCATGGAATTTAAAGCCCAGACTCTGAAGAGCACAGATTAAGGAAGATTCTCCCATAGCAAGTCCCAGAAGATCATTTCCTTTCTCAGGATATGGAGATGGAAAGTGAGATGATGGTTTTGCCAAGCCTATTAAAGAACAGCTAGTTCCCAAGAGCAGAAATGGGACCCAGGATTCAATCTCAGTTTCTAGGAACCCACAATAAAAGAAAAGGGAGTGAAGGTCACCAGTGAACTAAAATACCCTCAGACGGTGCTCAGTTCTTTTGGCATTATCCTAGGATTCAATGTAAGGTTAGGTGGTCCAAGAATGTTTCTTTCTTTCTTTCTTTCTTTCTTTCTTTCTTTCTTTCTTTCTTTCTTTCTTTCTTTCTTTCTTTCTTTCTTTCTTTCTTTCTTTCCTTCCTTCCTTCCTTCCTTCCTTCCTTCCTTCCTTCCTTCCTTCCTTCCTTCCTTCCTTCCTTCTCCTACTTCTCCTCCAAGATGTACTATTAACTCCAGTTCAACTACCAAGTCTAGGTCCTTCAGTAAGGCAGGGGACTCCAACCCCTGGGCCGCAGCCCAATACCAGAACAGGGCCGCACATGTGGTGGATGCTCATTTCTGCATGCTAAACTCCATTTGTGTGAGCGGCAGGTGTGCATGCCCGCTGCTTGTGCAAATGGAGCTGCACGCCCTTGTGTGCTTGTTTACTGCACACATGGAACCCTTCCCTCTCGTCCCCGCCCCCTGTCACTTCTGTCAATGGTCCACAAAGCTGGAAAAGTGGGGGACTACTGTATTAAGGGATCTCCATTATTCAACTGACTATTGTTTTTCTGGATTTTAAATTGCCCCATAGTTCATTATTATTGAGATTTACAAAGGGGTACTAGGATCATGAGGGAATACTGGGTTGAGAGCTTGTGAATGTGAATCATTCCATCTTAGAATAGAATAGAATAGAATAGAATAGAATAGAATAGAATAGAATAGAATAGAATAGAATAGAATAGAATAGAAATTAGAATAGAATAGAATAGAATAGAATAGAATAGAAGAATAGAGTAGAGTAGAGAGTAGAGTAGAGTAGAGTAGAGTAGAGTAGAGTAGAGTAGAGTAGAGTAGAGTAGAGTAGAGTAGAATAGAATAGAATAGAATTCTTTATTGGCCAAGTGTGACTAGACACACAAGGAATTTGTTTCCGGTGTGTAAGCTCTCAGTATACATACAGCAATTGTGATGTCATTAACATAGTTATTGTAAAATGCATTCATCATTAAAAAAATCAACTTTGATGAAAAAGGAGGCATTACTTATGGTCACTCATGCCTTAATCACCTGTCAATTGGATTACCTGCCATGCACTATGGATGGGGGCTTCTATAGTAAAAGGAGTTGCAGAACCTGGAGGTGGAGTTAAAAGAGGGATCAACCTAGAATCTCTATATGGCCACAAGCAGATAAAATCCAATCCTTCCCTTGAATTCTGCTGACTCTTATCTAATTTCAAGCAGGGTATAACCATTAGTTGACATGATTCCTTGCATAGGCTGTTTAAAATAGCCAAAACTCTTAAAATAATAATAATAATAATAATAATAATAATAATAATAATAATAATAATAATAATAATAATAATAAAAATAATAAAAATAATAAAAATAATAAAAATAATAAAAATAATAATAAAAATAGCCAAAACTCTACACCAAGGATTTTCAAACTTGACAGCTTTAAAACCTGTGGACTTCAACTCCCAGAATTCCTCCTCCAGTCATGTTAGCTCAGGAATTCTGGGAGTTGAAGTCCACAAGTCTTAAACTTGCCAAGTTTGAAATACCCTTGCTCTACACAATCACTTGAATATGAGCCAGCAGTGTGCTGCAGCTGCCAAAAAAGCCAACACACCTGGGCTGCATTAATAGTGGGACAGAATCAAGATTACATAAAATGTTAATAGCACTTTATAAGGCCTTGGAAAGACCACACTTGGAATACTGCATCCAGTTTTGATTGCCATGCTGTAAAGAAGTTGTTGAGACTCTAGAATGAGTGCAGAGAAGAGTGACAAAGATGATCAGGGGACCGGGGGCTATGAAGAATAATTGCAGGGATTAGGTGTCGGTATGTTGACTTTAATGAAAAGAAGGATTAGGGGGTGACACAATAGCAGTGTTCCAATATATAAGGAGCTGCCATAAGGAAGAGAGGATCGACCTATTCTCCAAAGCACCAGAACGAAGGACAAGAAGCAACGGATAGAAGCGAATCAAGGAAAGAACCCACCAAGAACTAAGGGGGAATTTCCTGATAGTTAGAACAATTAATCCATGGAATGATTTGCCTCCAGAAATTGCAGGTGCTCCATCACTGGATGTTTTTATGAAGACATTGGACAATCATTTGTCTGAAATGGTATAGGGCAGTGGTGGCTAACCTTTTTGGGCTGCTGTGCCAAAAATCGCGCTCACGCTCACATGCACATGCTCGCATGCCAGCACCCAAAAGGCAATGCGCGTGGGTCTCACACACACCCTGCACATGCACACATGATACCAACACCAACACCCTCTTTCCTGCACTGGACCAGTTTTTCTCACTTCCGGTGTTTCCGGAAATACAGAAAGTGATGAAACGGGCCTGTTTTTTTGGCCTCCAAAGGCTGCAGAGGCTTCCTTTGAGCCTCTGGGAGGCTGGAAAAGGCCTCAAATGGGCCAAAAATCAGGCTGGGAGGCATGTGCATGTGCAGTGCGGTAAATTTGGCTGGGGTTCATGTGCCCACACAAATGGCTCTGCTATCACAGGTATAGGGTGTCCTGCTTGAGCAGGGGGATGGACTAGAAGACCTCCAAGGTGCTTTTCAACATTTTTTACTACCAGTTCTGTGGGCATGGCATGGTGGGTGTGGCAGGGGAAGGATACTGTAAAATCTCCAGTCAGAGGTGGTATTTTCCGGTTCTCCGAACTACTCAAAATTTCCGCTACTTGTTTTCCAGAACTGGTCAGAACCTGCTGAAGACCACCTCTGAAACCTATCTTTCAGGATTTCATCCAATCCAAGCTACAGAATCTTGAAGCCTTTACAAACCTATTTTTTCCCAGCCAGTTTGTCCCATGTTTGGGTTGGACACATGTTTGTTTGGATAGTCTCAACATCATTGTAAAATCTCTCCCACTGTTTCTAAAAATTTTCCTCTTAACTCTTCCAACAACTTCCCAACAGATTAGATTGGCCCCAATCCTGGCTGCCTTTCCTTAAGGCCTAAAGCCCTGGACGTAGTCCAGGTATAGTGATTAGATGACCTGTGATATATTTTTGTTATTGTTGACTGATGATTTGGTTTGTTCTCAACAGCCCTTGTAGGTTTGTATGCTTTTGTTGAGAGTGGATGTTTTCAAAAAAAAATTCTTTTTAATTGTTGTTTAGCTGCCCGGAATTGCATCTGCACGATAGATGGCTGTGTAAATTGACTTAATAAATAACAAACAGGGAGAGAACAAAAATAAGCAGATAACATACCATATGGAATTACTTTCCTTATCTAAGTATGGGCAGTCCTCAATGTACAACCACAACTGAAGCCAAAATTTCTGTTGCTAAGAGAATTTTGCCCCATTTTACGACCTTTTCCGCCACAGATGCTAAGTGTATCATGTCGGTTGTTAAATTAGTAACATGGTTGTTAAGTGAATCTGGCCTTCCCCATTAACTTGGCTTGCCAGAAGGCCGCAAAAGGTAAAACCTTGGACACTGTTGTGGTTCACTGGCAGCCTGTGCAGATGGCAATGGAATCGGACAGTGGGGAAGAATGGGGACCATTCCGGGAGTCTGGGGAGGACTCAGACGGGGGTTCTGTGTCCGATGCAGAGATGGGACAGGACCATCTGGGAGTTATGTCCTGACTCTGGAGCCTCTGGAGTCTGGCAGCAGTGAGGCAGATGAACAAGGGGAGCCTGTTCCCACTGCACGTGTGAGCAGAGCTGCTAGAAGGCAAGACCAGCTAAGGCAAAAGGGGAGACTCAGTAGGAAGGCTTGGAGGTGATTGCCCCTCCCCTAAGGTATAAAGGAAGTGCAAAGATAGAGAAACCTTTGCAGGAAGCAAGGTCGTTCACTCTGTTCGGATTAAACCATGAAACTCTGTGGACTTTGTACTTTGGTTGATTTTTTACAGTTCATTTGGCACTTTAGTTGTTGGCAACAATTCAAAGGAGATAAAGGTGGATGCTTATCTCGACAGACTGTTTGGAACTCATTACAGGTTGGGAACGAACATAATTCCCAGCCTTGAAATAAAACAAGAGTTGTTTGGACTAAGCATGTGCTTAATTACGGTCTTGGAAGCCTTGGTCAGAATAGATACTGCAATCGTCATAAATATGAGTCAGTTGCCAACTGTCTGAATTTTAGATCACATGACCATGGGGATACTGCAATGGTGAAAAGCGGACATTTCACTATTTTCATTGATGTCACTTTGAATTGTCACTAAATGAACTGTTGTAAGTTGAGGGCTACCTGGTAATAGGCAACAGCATCCCACAAGTAAACTTCGTAGTACCGCAACTTTAAAGCATAACCACAGCAAGTTGTGATTATCTGTCATCATAAAATCAGTCAGCAGGCGAAAAGAATGAATTTTGGGGAGAAATCATGTCATCTAGAACAAAATCAGGTATGCTATAAAAGAAGCAATTGTTACATTGATGGGTTATTTTAATGTTTATATTAATTCACTCTAAGTTTTGCAAATTGTATTAGTTTATCAAAATACAAAATAATAAAGAAAAATGAAAAGAAAAATGAAAATAATGGGAAAGGGAGGAAAAAGGAAGAAATGTAGGGTAAAGGGGGAAAGGAAAAGTATTCCAACTCTTTAATACAGTAGAATCAGGTAATAACATACAACTTCATTTTTTTTATTTTAACAAATACAGTATACCAGCCATTTCTGTAACATCAAACTTATCTAATCAGCAAAACTAAAAATCAAAGTTGCATTTTTTTTCTACCTCAAGCACAAAATAAATAAAGGTGGGCACACATATACAGATTTCCTTTGACTTACAACAGTTCATCTAGTCTGACACTCAGATACCACACTATTCACAAAATGATATTGATGCACGTTTTTAAAAATAAACTTTACCAAAAAAAACCCAGTTCATCTAGTGACATTTCAAAATTACAACGGCACTGACTTTTTCCTACATGTAACAGCCATTGCAGCATTCCCATCAGTGGTGGCATTCAAATTTTTTTACTACCAGTTCCGTGGACGTGGCTTGATGGGCGTGGCAGGGGAAGGATACTGTAAAATCTCCAGACAAGAGGTGGGGTTAGCTGGTTCTCTGAACTACTCAAAATTTCCACTACCGGTTCTCCAGAACTGATCAGAACCTGCTGAATCTCAACTCTGATCCCCATGGACACGTGATCAAAATTCAGACTCGTATTTATGACGGTTGCAGTGTCCCAGCTCCCGGAGTAATGTGATCACCATTTGGGGACCAAAGAGAATGGGGAAGGCAGATTTACTTAACAGCCCTGCAATTAACTCAACAACTGCAGTGATTCACTTGACAACTGTGGCAAGAAAGGTCGTAAATTGAGGCAAAACTCACTGAACAACTATCTCGCTTAGCAACAGAAACTATGGGCTCAATTGTGATCGTAAGTCGAGGATTACCCAAATCTGCTGTCATTCTTTGCTCCTACTTGTGATTTTCTCCAAAAATCTCACTTGCAACGGCCCAACTAGCAGGCTGGCTTTATGTTGAATTTTCACAGCTTTTTTGACGTTATGTTCCATTGTTTGATAGAAAAAGAGACAAGACCCTCTTCCCCCAGGGAGTTTCAAGGAACCAAATGCGTGGAGGAAGGTGGCTGTCCTTTTCACACCAGGAAAGCACAGATAAATTAAAGCACAACCCAACAGGCCGCATCCATGTTGTTTCCTGCCTTAGATACAGTCCTGCCCTCAGGGGAAAACTCGCTGAAGAATGTAACGTGGTTAGATAGATCAAGCTTTCAGAAGCAAGAAGCAGGTGGACTGACAAATCATGAGAAGACGTGACGAGAGAAGCAAATGGAGGAAGCATCGTGACAGGATCTGGCTCAGAATTTGCTTATTTATTTAGTCATTTAGGCTGTAATGATCTGGCTGCTTTATAATACAGGCCCTATTGTGAAGGAAACCAAGGCAGAATTCCCAAAACATGATGTTTTAGCCTGTATTCTCCTAAACCAGGGGTCTCCAAACTTTAAGACTTATGGACTTCAACTCCCAGAATTCCTCCTCCAGTCATCTTAGCTCAGGAATTCTGGGAGTTGAAGTCCACAAGTCTTAAACTTGTCAAGTTTGAAGACCCTTGTCCTGAAGCTTCACTTGAGTTTTAAATTAAGGTATTTAATTGGTTCAGTATATGCCCTGAACTGCAAAGTAGCCAAGCAAACTGGATTTCCCCAAAGCTCTTAATTATAGGAAGTCCTCGATTTACAATCTCAGCTGAACCCAAAATTTCGTGAGGTGAATTTTGTCCCATTTTATGTCCTTCCTTGCCGAAGTTGTTAAGTGAATCACAGCAATTTTTCAGTTAGTACAATGGTTGTTAAGGGCTTCCCCCTTGACTTTACTGGTCAGAAGTTTGCAAAAGCTGATCACATGATCCCGGGACACTACAACCGTCATAAACATGAGTCAGTTGCCAAGCAACCAAGGGGATATACTGCAATGGTTGTAAGTGTGGAAAATGGTTGACAAGTCACTATTTTCAGGGTTGTTGTAACTTTGAATGGCCACTAAATGAACTGTTGTAAGTTGAGGACTAGCTGAACATTGAACTGCAAAGTAACCACGCAAACTGGACTCCCCAAAGACATTAATTAATCACATTTAGCAAATTGTGCTATTAGGTCTTTACCTGATTGGATTAAGGGTGCTGTGTGAAGGCGGCCATGTTTTTTTTTTTTTTAATCCTCTTCAAGGATGCTTAGGATGGTGAACAAATCCCATTCCTGGCAGGCCCCACCTGCCCCGCCCCTCCCAGGAGTCCCCACATGGCCCGTTTGGGATTCAGGTAAGTGCAGGGTGTGTGCGGGGAGGATGAAAAACGGGCCTCCCTGAAGTTTGGTAAGGCCGGAAATGCGCCCATTTTTGGTTTCCAGAGAGCCTCCGGAGCCTGGGGAGGTCGTTTTCACCCTCCCGGAGGCTCAAGGAAAGCCTCTGGAGCCCGGGGTGGGCAAAAATGCCCCCCCTCGCCATGGTGCAGGAGGCCGACTAGGCCACACCTACCATGGCTACGCCCACCCAGCAACCGGGCAGAGAACCCGTTGCTAAAATTTTTGAAGCCCACCCCTGATGGTGAGGTAGGCTGAAGGATTTCTCCTTGCTCAGCCACACACAAAAAATCACTGAACTTTATACCGAGACAATGATTTGCAAGTTGCTCTCTTCACTCTACTCCATTATTTTTTATTGGTAGAGAAAGGACCTAGGATTGAGCTGATGAACGAACTTTTGTTAAGTGTAATCTGCTCTCGGTGGTCTTTTTTGTTCCGTGAATGCTTTTAAGATCATGTACCCTGGGGCTCATACCCTTAGTAACTGTTTTAGGAGACTGAGAAAATATTACAGGGAGAACGATATGAAATGGATTCATGAGCACAGCCAGGAATTGTAGAAACATAACACAATCATACTCAATGACTTCAACAGTGGCTTTATGGCAGTCCTTTTGGTTAGTTTATGGTCCAAAGCTGCCCAGGGTCGATTTGGCAAGATGGGAAGCGTATAAGTTTGATAAATAAATAAAAAAGTAAATATCTGTGGAGATTCTCAGTCATCCAGGTCATGGTTGTCCTAAAGGTGCTTTTTCAAAGGGCAACTGGACTTCCTTTGTTTTTTTCTTGAAAACGTTTCACTTTTCATCCAAGAAGCCTCTTTGATTCTGACTGAAGAACAGAAGTGAAGAAGCTTCTTGGATGAGAAACAAAACATCTTCAAGGAAAAACAAATTTAAAAAAGCACCTTTGGGATAAAAAAGTAAATGTTTTGCATAAACCGTGAAGACAGGTTCTAATCTCTCCTATTAACTCTTAGGATTGATCAGTAAGTATTTAAGCAGTTCTATTTCTGAGGTTCAGTGTGAAATTCGGTTTTAGGATAGATAGAATTGTTTAGTCCAGATATAGACAATTTTTACAAGTCCTGGTCCAAAACTTTCAGAAACTCCAGCTGACAAAGCAAAATGACCAGCAGTAATTCTAGTTACTAATAGTAGTAACTCTGGTTCACAAAGATTTGGCAGATCTCCCTCATCTTCCTCATGTTTTCTCAGAGGCTTAAGCAGAAGAAAAAGAAATGAGAGGTAGCAGAATCAGAGCTGCTTTTCTAATTTTACGTTCAGGCTGTTGTGACTCAGATTGCAATATTTCCTTGCAAAAAAAACCCCACAGTGTTAAAGAAAATGAGGTTTTATAATAAAAAAGATAATTAACGGCCATTGAGGAATAAATATCTCAGGCCAATTTGTAGTTGTGTGTTGTCTAACAACCTAAATGGAAACATTGGTGTTGATGAGTGTGATCCTATTCTTATTTATAATTCCGCAACTTCTATTTTTACTTGTTATTTTTGTTACAAGGCATTTGGAATCTTGGCTTGAGATAGCACACAAACAGTAGGCTAAATAAGGAGCATATTATAGACTGACACTTGGCTATGGAGTTGCTTTAATTGCTAGAACTTTGGATTATTATTTTATTTATTTCATTTATTTATATCCCACCTTTATTATTTTTACAAATCACTTAAGGCAGTGAACATATTCAGTAAACCTTTCTCTTCCTATTTTCTCACAAGCCTGTGAGATGGATTGCATTGAGAGAGAGTAATTGATCCAAAGCCATCTAGCTAGCTTTCATGCCTAAGGTGGGACTAGAATTTACAGTCTCCTGGTGATTGGCCCAAAATCATCCAGCCAGCTTTCATACCTAAGGAGGGACTAGAACTCCTTGTCTCCTGGTGATTGGGCCAAAGTCATCCAGCCAGCTTTCATGGCTAAGGCAAGAATTGAACTCACAGTTTCCCTCCTTCTAGCCTTGTACCTTAAACACTGGACCAAACTGGTTCTATTGCAATAAACTGTACAACATTGCTCATTCAAGGTTTAATTATGCTTTATCCCAGCTTTCTCCTGTAGCTCTCAGGTGTTTTCTTACCAATACACAACTAACTAGGCAATGTTGCTGCAGAAGCAGAAAACTCTTTGTGTAGATGGAGCTGTTTGGACTGTCCAGCTCATTGTAACCTGATTTAATTACTGTATCAGGAATAGATGGAGGGAAATTACTTTCTAGAACATGGTTTCTCAACATTGGCAACTTTATGAGGCATGGACTTCAACTCCCAGGATTTCCCAGTCATCATGACTGGCTGTGGAATTCTGGGAGTTGAAGTCCACAGATCTTCAAGTGGGTGAGGCTGGGAACCATGTTCCTGAAAAGGGGGTCTCCACAACCTCTGTTGTGGAATTCAACTCCTAGAATGGCCGGCAGGGGCATTCTGGGAGTTGAAGTCCACAAGTCTTAAATTTGCTGAGGTTGGAGAATCTTGCTCTAGAAGATGGAGCTTGCTAGTTTCCCAGCTGAAGGAGCAGAAATGGCAGAAGTGAAAGGTCTCCTGTTTATTTTTACTAAGGAAAAAGGATTTAAAAGGGAGTATTAAACTGGGATGACATTCCCTAAGATACAAATGAGCATGGATTGATTAAGTCATCTTAGTTCTTGTGTATTGGCCAGGAAATGCCAGTTATGATTGGCTATCAGTCCTGTATCATACAATGATATATTTGGGGAAAATGTTGGAGAACATCTACTTCAACCCTTTCCCCAGTGAAAGAATCATCACATCACCCCTGACAAATGACTACTCCATCTTTTCTTGAAAATCACCATGGAACACCCATGACTTTAGGAGACAGGCTGTTCCACTGCTTAACAGCTGTCACAGAGAGGAAATTCCTCCTTATTTTGAGTTTGCTTCTAGCCCTACCCTCGGGCACTCTGGAGAATAAATCCCCATCCTCTTCCTAGTGACAGCCCTTCAAGTATTGAAAGATTGCTATCACAACTTCCCTCAGCCTTGTCTTCTTCAGGCTAAACACAGCAAGTTCCTGTAATCACTCCTCGTATAATTTAGCCTCCAAGCCTCATGTTGATTTTGCACTTTTTTCCAGTTTCTTGTAGTGTGTGTGTGTGTGTGTGTGTTTGATTTTGCACTTTTTCCAGTTTCTTGTCGAGTGTGTGTGTGTGTGTTTGTGCTTGTATGTATTGTGACAACCAAAACCTGGGACTCACAAGAAAACACATCTACCTGATTATTCAAATCCTCAGATTGTTTCCAAGAATTAAACCAGAAGATTGGCAGTGCCAAGGCTGATACTCTCCTGCTTTAAAATGACAGATTACAGATTAACAGAGTTGGAAGGGATCTTGTAGGTTATCTAATCCAACCTCCCTGCCCAAGCAGGGGACCTTACACCATTTCTGACATTAGACATTAGAAAGGAAGGGCCATTGACTCAGTCTTCCATCGTTCTGAGGATGTGGGAAATACTGTAAACTGCTTAGAGAGTGTAAAAAGCACTGTGAAGCGGTATGTAAGTCTACGTGCTATCGCTATTGCAGAGATTGTGAGATTATACACAGTATGGAGAAACGTAATTAATCTCTCAGTCTTTCAAACACTGTAGGACAAGGATTGTCCGCTGCAATGGCTTGGCAGAAGTTTGTTTTAGGAACAAACAAATACCTCTTCATCTTAAGTCAAATTCACCTGGGAATTTGCTGATGCAGGATATAGATAAGAGAAACTCAGAATCCTAAAAATGTGGTTTTGAAAGGGATAATTTAGGCTCCTTCTTGCTCAGTGCAGGAGTGGCTCTTTAGTTTCTACTTAACGTAAGTCGGAGATCCAATTTGAGTCAGGACCAAAAGTTTTTATTTTTTTCAAGCTTTGGAGCTCATCATGGAGCCCATCACTAGAAAACTTCTCTCTCCCCAAGAATTTGTACATTGAGCTGTTTTATGCATTGTATTTATATGGAGCCTGGTTGGGTGTAGTTTTTAGCTGTTAATTAGGATATTGATGGCTGGCTATTAAGTTTATTTTGTATATTTATTTTTATTTGTCAAGCGATTATAAGATAACAGGGATAAGTATAAACGTAGTTATGAATACATGAAATGGATACATATAAGAAAAAATAAAAAGCAACAATAGGACCAGGACGGTAGGCATGTTGGTGTGCTTATGAACACTGATGCAAGCTTATTGATTGCTTTTTTCTAAGGTGCTTATCCTAAGTACCCGATAAGCTGGTAGTAAATCAGGTAGTAAATGTTGACTGACAAGGTGCCTGTTTCCTAGGCTTCAATCATTTCTCTGGCTATTTTTGACCCTGCTCAACCAACAATCATAGTAGCTGCGAAATAGAGCGCATGCCCTTGTTCATTGTAGTCTGAGGCTACCAATTACTTTGAGAGGCCAGTTCACTTTGTCATAGTACTGTAGATAATAGATCTTGACGTTCTTCTGTATTGCACCCTTTCAAGCACTGAAGAATCATATCTTCTCTAATACAGACCTCTTGGCCACCTCATATCCAAATGCCTTGCAGAACAGTTATGAGAAATGTCACCAAAAATATTTTCTTTGAAGAGGAATTTCAAGGTATACTCTCCTTTAATTGACCGAAAACCATTGGGAAGGAAAGCCGAATTTTCCTACTCCCCACAAGAAAAACTTTGAAGGAATGGTTGAATGCGTGCATGAAAATAAATTGAGAATACTGTTTTCAAGAGAGAGCTAATGACGATCCAGTTTTGGAATTGTCTATTTCTGAAATTCTGGTACTGCAGTAAAACAGGTTGGGAAGCTGTTTTCTTAAACAAGATGTTGGTTATCCCATCAGTGTGGCTGTCACGTTCTAAACAGGGTTGTCCAATTTATTTGATCTGCAAACCTTTTGTCTCTTGTGGATTTTCTCAATGAGTTGGAGATAACAAACCATAACTTCTCATGCTTTTAACACTGAAGTTGTCCCCAATTGTAGCTTTAGCTCCAAATGGCTTAGCCAATTTTCTTCCTTTTTCCCCTTCCTCTCTCTCTTCCTCTGATTAAAGAAAAGAAGGAAATTGTGCTAATTTGTGCCCAGTGACCGTATCGATAGCAAAGTGTTCTGCAAAGCAATGGAATTCTTAAGACTCGACTAAAGTCAAATTAACCTCTTTTATCTGTAGCAAGAAAGGCAAATCATTCCAAGCAATCGTTCTGCCATAAGTGACTATTATTTGATGTTTATCGGAGGGTTAAAACAAATAAGATTAACAAAAACAGAGAAACTGTTTAACTTATATTTGATGTATTTGAAAGCTATCAGCATGGCGAAGGAGGTTTGACCACTGGGTTGTAAAATGTAATTGGAGGAGGAGGAGGAGGAGTGAGGGGGAACGACAGTGTTAGCAGCTGATTGGATAACTTCAACTTAATTCTCTTTCCTCCAGCTTGACCCCCACTAGATATTTGAACTTCAAGTTTTATAACTGTAAATGAGGTAGGGGATTATGGTATTGAAGTTCAAAGCATTTGAACAGAGCCAATTTGGAAAGTCAGTCTTATGCAGTTAGATCAGAATCTATCCAGTAATGTTTGAATCCTAAGTCCTTGACTTACCATAATAACTGTCCTATATTTTTATCTTGACCCTGAAAAATAATTTTATATGGGTCTATGACCCCAGTAAATAAGTTATGATAATTGAAATTGGGTTTCACTTTTTTTTCTTGAAGTGTAAATCCCAAAGGCCATTTGGAAACCAAGCACGGTCCTGATCTGAAGAAGAACACAAAGCCATTATGAAGAACAAAAATTAAATCATGATCCATCTCTTAACTATTTGTAGAAGATCAGCAAGGCTTTCTCATTCCTAATAGCCTAATACATCTAAGTCTGGGAAAACATAAACAACATCTTCATCGAATTACATTTTTTTAAAAAAATTATTGGTTTTTAAAAACAAACATAAACAAACAAAACATAAAAACATCAAGCTATCTTCCATAGGTGTACATACAGTGTGCTGGTTGGTTTACAAATTGTTTTGTGCTTCCATTTCGTAGTCTTCAATTACAATTACATTGCATATGATCTCATATTGTCAATCGAAAATTAAATACCTTAGTATCATTATTAATCAATCATTTGACTATACTTTTATTCATTCATGTTTTACAAGATAATCATAGTTTACTTAAGTTTATTTTATAACAGTTCATATTATCATCCCAAATCTATCCTAAAATCATTTTGTAGATATACTAAGAAAAATGTACATCTTTATATATTTATAATTTTCTAAAAGTCTACGTATTTCATTACTGTATTTTATTGTCTAACCATTGATAGAAAAGATCCCAAATTTTATAAAATTGTTTATCCTCTGGTTCTCTAATTTCAAATGTCAATCTACTCATTTCAGCACATTCCAATATTTTCTTAATGATTTCCTCCTGTGATGGTATTTTCTCATTTTTCCAGTTTTTAGCAAATACAATCCTAGCCGTTGTTAATACATTTACAATCAGGTATTTCAAGTCTTTACTATATATTTCAGGTAAAATTCCCAATAAAAATATCTCTGGTTTGAAATCTATATGGTTTTTTTTTGTCATTTTTTCCAACCACATGTGGATTTTAGTCCAGTATTTTTTAGCATCCGCACAAGTCCACCACATATGGTAATATGAGCCAGGTGTCTGATGACATTTCCAACATTTTTCAGATTTATTCTTGAACATTCTTGCTATTCTTGTCGGGGGGAAATGCCACCTGTAAAACATCTTATACAAATTTTCTTTATATGCTGTTGACATTGTCATTTTATAATTTTGAGATCACAATTTTTGCCATTTCTCTAAATCGATCCCATATCCAAAATTCTTCCCCCAAGCAATCATAGTTTCTTTAACTTGTTCTTCTTCTAATTTAATTTCTAATAAATATCAGTACAATTTTTTAATCACCTTTTCATCAGTATCTGTCAAAATCTTATCTAAGTCAATCAGTTTATCATAGAAACCTTCTGTTTTAAAATCTTTATCATACTTTGAATGTATATGAAAACCAATTCATCTTTATACCTTGTTCCTCTAGATTTTGCATAGATTTCAGTTCACCCTTTTCATTCAATATTTCACCATATCTAACTGTTTGTTCCTTTTTGTATATTATAGGATAAGAAAATGCTTCAATAGTCGATAACCAGACTGGAATTTTCAAATAACATTGTCTTTTAATCTTCTCCCAGTTTAACCACAGAGACTCCCATGTATAATGTCTTCTAAAATACCCCTGTGTTTTAGTTCCTTTATACCATAATAAAGCATGCCACCCCAACAACAAATCATGTCCTTCTAATGTCAACAATCTAGTATTTCTTAGTGTTAACCATTCCTTAACTCACATCAGATTTGTAGCTTGGTAGTACAACTCCCAATTAGGCAAACCAAATCCTCCTCTAATTCTAGCATCTTGCAAAAGTTTTAACTTTATTCTCGCTTTCTTACCTTGCCATATATATTTCAACACAATTTTATTTAGATCTTCAAAGTAGTCTTTTCCAAGCCTAATTGAAATTGTTTGAAACAAATATAAAATTCTGGGTAGTATATTCATCTTGATTGTTGAAATTCTCCCTATTAGTGACAGTTGTAAATTTTCCCATTTCGCCAAATCTAGCGCTATCTGCTGTTTAAGTTTGATATAATTATTCTCTTTTAATGTACTGCATCTTGCTGTCAAATATATCCCCAAGTACTTGATCTTACCTGAATTTTCAATAGGTCTGCTAGTTCTTTCTTTTGTCTTAGTAGCATATTCTTTGTCAAGATCTTTGTCTTATCTTTATTTATTTTCAAACCAGCCACCTTTCCAGATGTCTCTATCTTTTCTATCAATTTTGATGCTGTTTCTAGTCGGTCTTCTAAGATGAAAATCAGATCATCTGCAAATGCTTGCAACTTAAATTCTTCCTTTTTGATTTTCATTCCTTTTATATTCTTTTCATCTCTAATATTTCTGTTTAGCACTTCCAAAGTTAACACAAACAACAAAGGTGATAGTGGGCACCCTTGTCTTGTTCCTTTTCTTATATTGATAGAGTCTATCAGTTCTCCCTCTATCATTACCTTTGCCATTTGCTTATAGTATATAGTATATAGTTTCTATTGCTTGAATAAATTTTCTAGCAAAACCCATCTGTTCCAACAGTAATAACATGAATCACCAATTCACATTATCAAATGCCTTCTCTGCATCTAGGAATATCAGGGGCATTTGTTTTTCAGGATGTGCCTCGTAGTATTCCAAGGTGTCCAAGATTACTCTCATATTGTCTTTAATTTGTCTCTTTGGCAGAAATCCATTTTGATCAGGATGGATAAAATTATTTAAATATTTTTTAAGTCTTTCTGCCAATATTGAAGCAAAGATTTTATAATCTGCATTTAGTAGAGAAATAGGTCTATAGTTTTTAATTTGTAATGGGTTGGCCTCCTCTTTTGGAATAAGTGTAATATAGGCTTCTGACTATGATTTAGGTATCTTCTTCTTTAACATAACTTCATTCATAACTTCTAGCAATGGAAGATTCAATGATTCCTGTAATGTTTTATAAAATTCTGCCGGAAGTCCATCTGGGCCTGGTGCCTTTCCATTATTTTGCTTCTTGAGTGCTTCAGTTAACTCCATCATTGTTATATTGTTTTCTACCATTATTTCAGTCTCTTTAAGTATCTGAGGTAAATTAGCATTCTGTAAGTACTGTTTAACTCTTTCCTCATCAATATTCTCTTGCATATATAATTTTCCATAGAAATCTCGAATGATTCAAAAAGGAGAAAAAAAAATAGTTATAAACGAAAAAACCAGTCCAGTTTCAAAATACAAATCATACATAGAAGATCCAGCAATGAGAAAAAAAACAACACATTACTTTGACATTCCTGTTTAAAATCGCCGCTTAATCACTTCTGTCAAAACTTTTACAGATTCTTTCTTTTCCTTGGGGTGTCCTTTCAGATCTTAGAATAAAAAAAAGTTCTCACCAAACCGGCACACTCTCTCTCTCTGTTCTCTTCCATTTCGGAGCTGTCCCAACTTCAGCAGCTTTAAAGGCTGCCTTTCTGCCGCTGGCAAGAAAAGCTTCTCCTGGATCTACCAGGGACTTTGTGGTATACCTGGGATCGACAGTATGCGCTCTTCACTTTCACCGTCTCTTCGGGGTGGTTTAGATCCGATAGGACCGTCTAGGAGCAAAGATATCAGCAGCAATCTCAGACCTCCAAGATCGCATTCCGTATCATCGCGATGCCAGCTCCGCCCTCTCTTCATCGAATTACATTTTTACGTCCCTTGCTTATCTCTTAATTTTAATGCTCCAAACCTGTCAGCTAGAAAAATATTTGGGGTGTTTTGCTGCTACATTCAAATTTCAGGGTTATGTTCTACAGTGCCTAGTATGAAACAACTCCATGGAAATTTGCACTTTTGACAGATATGGATGTAAATACTAACTGTGAAGTAACTAGTATTAATCCATGGATTATCTTGCATCAGGGCATGTATTCCTCCACATTTGCTTGCTATTTTGCAAATTGATTCTGGTTAATAACAGAATAACAGAGTTGTAAGGGAACCAGCGGTGGAATTCTACTGGTTTGGGCTGGTTCAGGTGAACCAGATGTTAAATTTGCATCTGGTTCACCGAACTGGTATTTGAACTGACCAGCTGGCCCCGCCTGCCCCTCCCCACCCCACCCCTCCCAGGAGTCTCCATGTGGCCCATTTTCAATGCAGGTAAGTGCAGGGTCCACGCGGAGGCTTTATGAGGGGGGAAATGAGCTTCTGGAAGTACCAGAAGTCTGGAAACGGGCCTGTTTCTGGCTTCTGGGGGGCCTCCAGAGTGTGGGGGAGGCCATTTTCACCCTCCCAGAGGCCCGAGGGAAGCCTCCAGACCTTTGGGAAGGCAAAAAACAGCCCTCCTGGAAGTACCGGAAGTCTCGAAATGGCCTGTTTCTGGCTTCCGGAAGGCCTCCAGAGTACAGTGGAGGCCATTTTCATCCTCCCAGAGGCCTGAGGGAAGCCTCTGGACCCTTGAGGTGAAAAACAGCCCCCCCTGAAGTTCCAGTAGGCCATGCCCACCATGGTCACGTCCACCCAGCAGTTGGTCAGTGAACCAGTTGCTGGGATTTTTGAATCCCAGCCTTGAAGGGATCTCTCGTTCAACCCCTGCACCATACACCATTTCAGACAAATGGTTGTCCATTCTCTCTTTAAAATCCTCCTGTGTTGGACCACCCATAATTTCTGGAGGCAATCTGTTCCACTGATTGTTCTCACTGTCAGGAAATTTCTCTTTAAGTTGGTTCTCTCCTTGATTAATCTCCATCCATTGCTTCTTGTCCTGTCATCAGGTGCTTTGGAGAATAGGTTGACTCCCTCTTCTTTGTGGCAGCTCCTTATATATTGGAAGGACCACGTCACGATAGATAGATAGATAGATAGATAGATAGATAGATAGATAGATAGAGAGAGAGAGATAGATAGATAGATAGATAGATAGATAGATAGATAGATAGATAGATAGATAGATAGATGATAGGAAGCAGGAAGGCAGGCAGGCACTGATAGATACAGATAGATAGACAGACAGACAGACAGACAGACAGACAGATAGATATTGGATTTCTAATGTAGAAATCTATTTGGTCACCAAGAGTAGAAATTGCCTTTATTCAACACAAAGGACATTACCTTGAAAGCCCTCTGTCTATGGCACAAGGCCAGGTTACATGCATGACCATCATTCGTAAGGATAACTACCCATCCTACCAGGTCAGATAAGGCGGGCACACTCCTAGTCCCTTCCCCTAAAGCAGAGGTGGGGAACAATGGCCTCATTATTGACTTGAGGACAACTCCCAGAATTCCCGAGCCAGCATGGCTGGCTCGGGAATTCTGGGAGTTGAAATCCACAAGTCATAAAAGGCCCATCGTTCCCCACTCCTGCCCTCAAGAGTGCCATCTGATGGGTCCTAGGAAGCATGACACTTTTCCATGACACGCTTCCTGCCCTATGATGCACTCTGCCACCTGAATTTCGGCAGGCCTCAACCTTCCTAACCTTCTGTAAAGCTTTCAAAATCTGACTTACCCTCCCCCAAATGCGGGGATAAAATTAGATAATTGCACATTAGGCGGCTGACTTGGTGCCAAGTCTTCGTTGTTTTTAATGCTTTAATGTGTTTAGATTTACAGTTTTAATATGGTTTTATGGGTTGTTTTAACTTTTGATTGGGAGCCACCCAGAGTTGGTTAAAAGATGGGTGGCTGTATAAATAACAAACAAAAAAATAAAGAAATATCAAGTGTTGAAAGAAAGCCAGTTCAACAATTCTGAATTTTCTCCTCTGTGATCCATTAGAGCTCTGTTTGGCCGTGGTATTGACGGAATAGAACAACTCACTGAAATTGAATTTCACAATTCAATTTAATTATTTAAAATAAATGAAAAACATATTTTAATTTTTGTCATTCCCAATTCATTCTATTCCTCCTTTATCATCCTTTCTTAATGATTCTATTCCACCATTTCTTTGATATTAGTCTAACTCTTGTCCCTCAGCGAGTTGTCCCGCAATGAGTTGGCTGTGGCATGTTGTCCCAACCCAACCCATAATCTGAAATACTGTATATTTATGGCTCAGAGTTGAATTCTTTGTTTTTTCTATTCCTCTAGGACAGTGATGGCTAACCTTTTCAGCACCGACTGCCCAAAGCGTGCAGGTATGCATCTCCAAAATTCAATACGTGCGCAACTCCCATGCACGCATCACGCCTAGCATATGCGCATGTGTTCACCGCATACACCCCTCCCCGCGCATGCATGGCAGAGACCCAAAGACCAGCTGGCCAGTGGGAGGTGCACGTGTGCATGCATGGCAGAGCTGAACTTGGGCGATGGTTCGTGTGACCAGACAGGGCTCTGTATGTCACTTCTGGCACGCGTGCCATAGGTTCACCATCATGGCTCTAAGAGCTTGCTTCTTTTCCTGCAGACGTTCTATTACCAAGTTAGGCAATACAATCCATACATGGGAGAGGCTGTGCTGAACATATTATTGAAAAAAATGAATAGATTTGAAAAAGAAGAAAAGAACAGATTAAAAATCTGATATCAACTTTAGATATAACAGGAATGGGCACTTGGGAGAGATTGTGAGTGACTGGTATTTAAATTTACACTGTGTCAGAATTTAAAAGAGGTTTTTTTTAATAAAATGATGTATTGTCGGTATATGACACCAGAGAACATTATCAAAAATGTATAAAGCTATTTCAAACCAATTTTGGAAGTGTAAAAAGAATGAGGGGGATATTTTATCGTGCGTAGTGGACTTGTAAGAAGGCTAAGAAATTCTGCATATAAATTTGCACAATGATGCAAAGGATTTTAAAGATTAATATTGCCAAGAAACCATAATTCTTTTTATTGGGACTTATGGAGAATGAAGAGACACGTGGTAGACTGATTTTGTGCATGGTAAGTGCAGTAAGATTGTTGCATGCACAACCGTAAAACACAATGGAACAAAATTCCTATAATGAAAGGATACATGATGGAAATTCACGGAAATGGCAAAACTGACCTGTTTTGCTTGGGGGGGGGGGTTCTGAAAGACAGGAAACCTTATATGGACATTTTGCTGAGAGAAGAAATGAAATGATGATTTATAGATTTGAAGATTAAGAAAGGCATGGATTAAGTGAGAGGCCGAAGGGAGCGCTATAACATTTAAGAGACAGAAAGAGCAATAAGATTGTAATTATCTGTTGAAAAGAAGATCGGAAGTCACTCATGTATTTTATAACTTTGGGGGCTTTTTTTTCTTTTCTGTTTCTCTTTTTCTCTTTTCGGTTTCTTGCATTTTCTTATTTTTTTTATTTCTACTCCTCTTTTACTATTTTTACAAATAACAAAAGATGTCAAACATATCCATCACACCTTCCTCCTCCTATTTTCCTCACAATTCTAAGGTGGGTCAGCTGAGAGTGACTTTTACACCTGAGATGGGACTAAAACTCATTATCTCCTGGTGACTGGCCCTAAGTTACCTAGATGGTTTTCATAGCTAAGGCAGGACTAGAACTCACAGTCTCCTGGTGATTGGCCCAAGGTCACCCAGCTGGTTTTCATGCCTCAAGCGGGACTAGAACCCACAGTGTCCTGAATGCTTGCCCTAAAATCACCCAGCTCGCTTTCATAGCGAAGGCAGGACTAGAACTCACAGTCTCCTGGTGATTGGCCCAAGCTCACCCAGCTGGTTTTCATGCCTCAAGCGGGACTAGAACCCACAGTGTCCTGAATGCTTGCCCTAAAATCTAGCGAAGGCAGGACTAGAACTCACAGTCTCCTGGTGATTGGCCCAAGCTCACCCAGCTGGTTTTCATGCCTCAAGCGGGACTAGAACCCAGTGTCCTGAATGCTTGCCCTAAAATCACCCAGCTGGCTTTCATAGCGAAGGCAGGACTAGAACTCAAAAGTCTCCTGGTGATTGGCCCAAGGTCACCCAACTGGTTTTCATGCCTAAGGAAACCCACAGTCATTTGTTTTCTAGCCTGGTGCCTTAATCACTAGACCAAACTGACTCTTTCCTTTTGCTTTGTCTTTTACTCTATAAAAAATATTTAATAAATGTACTTAATATAACGTACTAAAAATTAAAAAAAAACACAAGACGAAGAGAAAGGATAGTGATGCAAGCCACACACCTTTTGCATCACCTCTCAAAAGGGGCTGAGTCTTATTCTCCAGCTGACTAATTCTCAAGTCTCCCTTGCAGATGCTTAGAACTAGGCCCCAGCCTTTCCATGGCACACAGGTGAAAAAGGATTGCTGTTTGGATCACAACATTGCAGACTTTTTGCCAATAGCAATAGCACTTAGACTTACATGCTGCTCCATAGAGATTTTACAGCCCTCTCTAAGTGATTTACAGAGCCAGCCTATTTGCCCCCAGCAATATGGGTCCTCATTGTACTGACCTCGGAAGGATGGAAGGCTGAGTCAATCTTGAGCCTGGTCGGGATCAAGCTCCTGACAATGGGCAGAATCAACTTCAATTCTGCAATCTAAGCACTGCGCCACGGTGGCTCTGTCCCTAGTTTTTCGCTTCAAATTTTCAGGAAAGCCCTCAAAAGCTTTCTTGTTAAACGGCCTTTGAGGCTGATCCTTTGTTGCTGGATGCTGAATAACTTTCATATTCATACAATAGTTTAACAGGATGCTTTGTTCTGGGGTACAGATACTTGGGGGAGGGATATATGGATACTGGACACAGCCCCAGTCCTTTTTTTTTAATGTTGAGGAACCAATTTTATTATTTATTACCCCACATTTATTTTTTACAAATAACTCAAGGTAGGAAATATATCCAGCATACCTTCCTTTTAGTTTCCCCACAACAGCAACAACCACCCTGGCTTTCATAGTTAAGATGGGACTTGAACTCTTGATTCTACCTTGGTGTCTTAACCACTAGACCAGGGTCTCCAAACCCGACGGCTTTAAGACTTATGAACGTCAACTCCCAGAATTTCCCAGCCAGCATGGCTGACTGAGGAATTCTGGGAGCCAAAGCCCCTAAGTTGCCAAGCTGGGAGATCCCATGCATTAAATCAATCTGGTCATCTCCTACAGAGAAAAGACTTGACGTTAAGACAGCAACCATTAAGACAACCTGGTCTGTTTTAAGCCATTTTAATTGGGGTTATTGGTGATGGGAATTAAGGGACTGGGTAACCAGGGGAGGCCTGGGTGTGCAAACAAAGCCATGTCAAATAATACATAGCATTAAACCTCCATTAATGTGGACAATTGAAAGTGGACTTCGTGACGAGGTTTCCTTTCCGCCATTAGCTTCAGACTTCCATTGTGTCCTTTTTGCCTGACTCTTGACCCTTGAAAGGAGGGTACTTGGCCTCCACATCAGCCCAAGTTATGTTGCCATTGGCCAGGTCACCCACCAAGACTGGAAGCTCTGAGGTTTTGGCTCGTATCTGCCGCATGGAGTCGCGATCTCTTAAGGTGCCTGTGTGGGGGATTTTGTTGACGGTGTCGAAGTCAACTGTAATCCCGAACGCCACCCCGATTTCATCCGTCCTCACGTACCGCCGGCCGATGGATCCAGAAGAATCGTCCACTTTGTGGGAGACCCCATTTCTGGTCAGAGCTTCAGAGAGTTCCTTCACAAACGGGATAAATTCCTGGTTCTGACTCAAAGGAAGAACGGAGCATTTGAATGGAGCCACCACAGCAGGAAAGCTGAAGTACGTTCGCTGTCCATCTTCCTCTCTGATGCGGAATGTATGCTCAAATATTGTGTACATGATTCTTCCAAGGCCAAAGGAAGGTTCAATCACGTTGGGGACAATCTCTTCCACATGCAAGGTTTTCTGGAATCTCTTCACGTTGACCATGTCCTTTGTTACCTGGAAGGTTTTCCCTTCTGTCTTAATTGTAAATTCCCCCTTTTCGCTCAGCTGTGTCTCCATCTCACTGATGTAACACTCATCACAGGTGGCAAGATACTCCACCACCAGCTTGGCGTCCTTCTTGTATGCCTTCCCTATGGCTCCCTTGTTGGCTTCAAACTGAACCATGTTGGCGATTTTCGGCGCCTTCAAAAGCTTCTCAGCCACGAGAGGGACTTTGGTGGCTCTGGCGTGGCAGGAGAGGTCATAGCAGGAGCGATCAGCACAGCCAACAATTTCAATCCACCCGTAGGAGGTTTTGGACTCCGCATCCCAGCAGTCACAGGCGTAATGAGCCATCTCGTTCTCCATGTGCTGCCGGAAACGAAGCTTCTCTGGAGAGATGCCAACTTTGATGAGGTAGAGATAGATCCTGCCAATGAAGTAGCCCAGGACGGAATTGTTAATCACACCTTGCTCAACGGCATCCCCCAAACGCATGACACGGGCTGGCTGCCCACTGGTCTGGGCTTTGGCAGAATACAAGAGGATGTGGAGGTCGGCTACCTTCTGAAACTTAGGATGACATTTTTCACTGGGGTCCACAAAATGTTCGATTTCTGCCATTGTGAATTCCCTGACCCTGATGAGACCTGAGCGAGGAGAGATTTCATTCCGGAAAGAATTGCCGATCTGAGCAGCAGCAAAAGGCAGTTTGCCTTGGTTGAATTCCAAAAGGCGTTTGAAGTTTAGAAAGATTCCCTGTGCGGTTTCTGGCCTCAAGTATCCAGGCATATTTCCTCCTGGACCAATGGAGGTCTTGAACATGAGATTGAAAGATACCGGAGCGGTGAGGTCATTTCCTGTTAGGGGGGACTTCACCTTGTAATTGACAAACAGATCTGCAAGTTGCTCCTGCTTGTAATTGTCCAGCTGCGCGATCACATTCTCCATTTCCATCTTTTTCTCCACGGTGCATTTCTTATCCGACATCAGCATCTGTAAATGGGCCTTCAGGAGGTGATCCGCTCGGAAGCATTCTCCACTTTTTACATCTTTCACCATGAAGTCTGCAAATCTGTCCACGTGCCCGGAGGTCTTCAGGACAACTTCGGGCGTGAGCATGGTGCAATCTATCTCAAACATCTGCTCTTCCTGGATGAAGTGCTGCCTCCAGGCTTGTATTATGTTGTTCTTCAAAGCACAACCCACAGGGCCCAAGTCATACAGGCCACTCACTCCTCCATAAATAGAGAAGGCTCGGTCGTAGAAAAACCTCCGTTTCAAGGTATCCTCCATTTTAACCCTGTCCACAATGTCATCCTTGGGCTGCAGAGCCAGCTCCCTGGCCTCTAGGAGACTCTTCCGAGCTTTGAGTTCGGCCACGGCTTTGTCCACGTCCAGCTGAGGAGCCTCCTCATCCTTCAACTTTCGAACAAGCTCTCCCTGCTGCCTCACGGCCTGCCTGAGCGGGGCCAGGAGCGCTTCAGCGGCGGGGAGTCCCTCCATGCTGGCGCCGGGCCGGGATACGGCGGGGTCGGGCGTCGAAAGCGGAGCCGGAGCCTGGCGGAGGAGGAGGAGGAGAAGGAGCGGGCTGCGTGGAGCGAGGCGCCAGGCAGGAGGGCGGCCAAAAGTCGGGTGCTGCTGCTGCTGCTGCTTCGGACGAGGATGAAGTGGCCGACCACGCCGCTAAAGAGCATGGAGGATCGGCGCGGGGAAGGCGGGCCGAGGGGCGGGCGCGGCCTTCCGCCTGATGAAATCGCAGCCCGCGCGGCTTCGTCAGCTCAGCCTCAGCTGGCGCAGGGGACCGAGACGCGCCTCGCCCCGGAGTCGGGCCGCCGTAACTATTTCGCTCATGATATAAAGGCATAAGTAGATAGGGTTGGGTCCACCAGCCTTTGTTATCTTATAATCGCTTGGCAAAATCAATAAAATCAATAAATAAAATAAAATCTCAGGGCTGGAGGCTAGACTGGGAAGTCCAAACGGCCTCTTTAAAAAAAAAAGGCAAGGCAAACCACTGGGATATATGTATGTATGTATGTATGTATGTATGTATGTATGTATGTATCTACATCTACATCTACATCTCTCTCTCTCTCTCTCTCTCTATATATATATATATATATATTGAAACCTTAAGCAAAATAGACTGGGAATGTACAGTCATATTGTGCTTGTTTGATTGAAAAAGAAAAGGTAAATTAAAGATATATATATATATATATATATAAAGCTACCTGGATTGTCTGTGAAATAACGTGAAACTGAGTTGACTTCACAGGGAGTTTGATCTCTTTATGTTGAAAGGACTGCAGAAATGCTCGTTGTTAAGATTAACGATGCCTGTGGGGAAGACTTGCCTTCAATTTAACTTTTCTTTTTCAATCAAACAAGCGCAGGATGAGTTAATGGGCAAGCCTCGGCTTTGGAATTTCTGTGGCTAAGCAAGACAGAGCTTAAGTGCCTTAATTCAGACACTCTTAAATGAGTTTTGCCCCCGTTTTATGACCTTTCTTGCCACAATGCCATAGGGTTTCCTGCTTGAACAGGGGGTTGGACTAGAAGACCTCCAAAGGCCCTTCCAACTCTGTTATTCTGTTCGTTTTTTTAAGTAAGTTACTGCAGTTGTTAAGTTAGTAACAAGGTTTGTTAAGTGAATCTGGCGTCCCCATTGACTTTGCTTGTCGGAACATCATGAAAGGTGGATCACAAGACCCTGGGACACTGTAACCGTCATAAGTACATGTCAGTTGCCAAGCGTCCAAATTTTGATCACATGACCACAAGGATGCTGCAAAAGTCAGAACAGAATAAAATAGAATTCTTTATTGGTCAGGTGTGATTGGACACACAAGGAATTTGTCTTTGCTGCAAATGCTCTCAGTATACATAAAAAAAAAAGATACATAAGTTTCCAAAACGATCATTAATCACTTTCTTTTAGTGCTGTTGTACCTTTGAACGTTACTAAATAAATGGTTGTAAATCATAGACTATATGTTAAAAAGACTGCAAAAATGTTTCTTGTTAAGATTAATCATGGCTTTGGGGAAGGCTTATCTTTAATTTACCTTTTCTTTTTCAATCAAACAAGCATAATATGACTGTACATTCCCAGTCTATTTTGCTTAAGGTTTCAATATATGTAAAAGAGGAATTGCAGCCAGTTTTGGCCGCCACAACATAAAAAAGATGTTGAGACTCTCAAAAGACTGCAAAGAAAAGCAACCAGGATGATTAGGGGACTGAAGTCTAAAACATACGATGAACAGTTACAGGAACTGGGCCTGGCTAGTCTAGTGAAGAGAAGGACCAGGGGAGACATGATAACAGGGTGCTCAGGGGCTGCAACAAAGAAGTAGGAGTCAAGCTATTCTCCAAAACACCTGAAGGCCAGACAAGGAATAATGGATAGAAAGTGAACAAGGAGAGATTCAACCTGGAAATAATGAGAGATTTTCTGACAGGGAGAACAATCCACCAATGGAACAGAAGTTGCCTTCGGAAATTGTGGGAGCTTCATCCCTGGGGGCTTTCAAGAAGAGATTGGACTCCCATCTGTCAGAAATGGTGTAGGGCCTGCTTGGGCGGCGGGGGGGTTGGACTAAATGACCTACAAGATCCCTTCCAATGAGGGATCAGCGTCGGATAAGATCGGAAGAGAAGAGAAGAGGAGTAGAAATAGAATACAAATACAGTAGAATGGAATGGAATGGAATGGAATGAAATAGAATAGAATAGAATGAAATAGAATAGAGTAGAGTAGAGTAGAGTAGAGTAGAGTAGAGTAGAGTAGAGTAGAGTAGAGTAGAATAGGGAATGGAATGGAATGGAATAGGGAATGGAATGGAATAGGGAATGGAATGGAATGGAATAGAATAGAATAGAATAGAATAGAATAGAATAGAATAGAATAGAATAGAATAGAATTGGAAGGGACCTTGGAGGTCTTCTAGTCCACCCCCTGCTTAGGTAGGAAACCCTATACTATTTTACACAAATAGTTATCCAATCTCTTCTTAAAAACTTCCAGTGTTGAAGCATTTACAACTTCTGGAGGAATCCAACTCCCAGAATTCCCCAACCACCTCTCGGAGAAAAAGTAGAGACTTAAATAACATAATAAAAGTCTAAGCTATGGTGCTAGTGCTTAGGCCTGTCTTCCAGAATTGGTCCAATCTGATGTGATCTCCTCACCGAAGGAGCTGAAATGTGTCTTTATAAGGGGAGACCTTTATCTGAGGTGACACCCCATTTATGGAATTCCTCCCCAGAGATGCTAACCAGGCGCCCCCATTCACCTTATTTCACTCCCAGGTAAAGACCTATTTCCCAAGGCCTTTTCACAGGCTTTTAACTGGATGTTACCTGCATTTATAATGCTGTATATTGCTTTAGATTCTGAATAATTTCCTTGCAGCTGCCTGCTTGATCTGAGTTTTGTTATTATTGTATTGCATCTATTTCTGTTCATATTTGATGTATTTTTAGTGTTACCATCAGATAACTTTGGCTATTGAGAAGTTTAAAAAGGTTTATAGGAATGAATGAATGAATGAATGAACGAATGAAATCACAAGAGCCATAATCCCCAGCCAATATGGGTGGGGATAGTCCAATTTAAGACACAGATAATCTTCGAGTTATGACCATAATTGAGCTTGCACTTGTAGGCCATGACAGTCATAAAGTGGGACACTCTGTTACTGATCCAATTTTATAACCTTTTTTGCAATGGTCATTAAGCAAACACAGCAGGGAAGGCAACATCAGATTTTTGTAAATAGCTTTTGAGTATGTGGATTTTGGATGGTCATCAAGTAACCCAAGGGTTTTCAAACTTGGCAAGTTTAAGACTTGTGGACTTCAACTCCCAGAATTCCTGAGCTAACATGATTGAAGGAGGAATTCTGGGAGTTGAAGTCCACAAGTCTTAAAGTTGTCAAGTTTGAAGAGTCCTGAAGTAACCAGTCATAAGTTGAGGACTACCTGTATGGGCAAGAGATAGACACATTCACTCAAATCATCTGCATCTGTTTGCAAGTTGCACTTCTGCATGTTTTTCAAACTGGCCAACTTAGAGAGGTATGGACTTCAATTTCTGGAATTTTTGGAATTGAAGTCCACATATTTTAAAGCTGCCAAGTTTGAAAAACATCTATGGAGGTTCTCAGTCACCCAAGTCATGGTTGTCCCAAAGGTGCTTTTTCAAGAGGCAAATGGACTTCTTTGTTTTTCTTTGAAGACGTTTCACTTCTTATCCAAGAAGCTTCTCCAGCTCTGACTGGACGGTGGGGAAAGGACATATCAACTTTCCTGAAGAAGAAGCTTGGATGAGAAGCAAAACGTCTTCAAAGAAAAAACGGAAAGTCCAGTTGCCTCTTGAAAATAAAGCACCTTTGGGACAAGTTTGAAAAACATTTGCACGAACACAAGAACAAATGACAGATTTTGGTTTTGTGGATTCTTGGGTGCCCCTTGGACTGTAAGGGGATCAAATTGGTCAATCCTAAAGGAAATCAACCCTGACTCTTCTTTGGAAGGCCAGATCCTGAAGCTGAAGATTAAATCTTTTGGCCACCGAATGAGAAGAGAGGACTGATGAGAAGGGGACAGCCGAGGATGATTAGATAGAGTCATTGATGCAATGAGCAGAAATTTGGGCAAACTCTGGGAGACAGTGGAGGACACTGTCCAGGGTGGGGCTGCCATGTTATGGTCCATGGGGTCAGAACTTAGCAACTGAATATCAACAACAAGACTTGTAAAAATGCTATCACCAGGAAGAAGGTAATATAATAACCCCCCACCCCCCACCCCAAATTCATGTGTGCGCACAGGGGAAGCAGAGATCCCACACGTTGCATCAAAGGTCAGAAGCATATAATGCTGGAATTACAAGTTTTATCAGATAAAACTGTGCAGAAAAAGCAGGCAGGTGAGCTTTGATTACCACAGGAGTGCTTTGCCAGTTAAATTCCTAGCTACTGTAAAACTTACCAAGAATTCAGATTGGTGTACATGGGTGGGAAAGAAAAAGAAAGAGAGAGAGAGAAAGAAAGAAAAACAGAAAGAAAGAAAGAAAGAAAGAAAGAAAGAAAGAGAAAGGGGGGAAGGAGAAAAAGAAAATAAGAAAGGGAGGGGAAGTAAGAGGAAGGGTGGGAGGGAACGGAATGGAAGGAAGAAAGGGAGGAAGGGGAAGGAAGGGAATGGGAGGAAGGGAGGGAAAGGAAGGAAGAGGGAGGGAAGGAAGGAAGGAACAGGAAAGAAGGAGGAGAATGGAAGGAAGGGAGAGAGGGAGGGAAAGAGGGAGGGGGGGGAGGATTCACACAACACACACACAAACAAAGAGCCAACGACTCAAAGTTCTAGGGGTCTTCAATACATCAGTGTTTTTCAAACTTGGCAGCTTGAAGAAGTGTGGACTTCAACTCCCAGAATTCCCTGCGGTGGGGAATTCTGGGAGTTGGACTCCACCCATCTTCAAGAAACACAACAATAGATCATGAGAAAAGCCAAGGTGTCCATAAAGTGATGGGCTGGATTCAGATCCTAAATTCTTTCTTTTCCTTGGGTCACCGTCCTCCGATTTCCTTGCCCCAGAAGTGATCGCTTCCTCTCCGGCTGCAAACTTTCCCTTGGTGACATCCTGACATTTGCTGGTGATTAAAGAATATTCCAACCATATGGAACCGCTGTAGGAATGCACAGCGGGAGTCAAGAGGAGAATTCCGTTCACTCTGGAATGTAAACACAGACAAGAGCCGAAAGTGTGGTTGTCTTGTTTTACCAACCTGACTCACTCAGAACAGAACAAGGGACATTCCCATCATCCAGAGCCTCACTCTTTCCAAATCATTTCAGCACATAAAACTCTTCTTCATTTGGTTTCTGGGAAAATGGAAAAGGGTGGGTGGGTGGAATCAAGCTTTTTTGAGTAGTCTTCTACAACTGCTGCCATGTCTGAAATTGAAAAGTTAACAAGACCTGGGGAATGTGGGTTTATACATTAACCAGATCTATGTAGTTTTGCTTTATGAGCTCATCTTTTTCACCCTTTCATGCTGCTCTTTCAGGGCTATAAAGCAAATCAAGCAAGCCAACGAAGCTTCAGAATCCAAACTCTGGCAAATAGATTTACAGATAATCAGAGTTGGAAGGGGCCTTGGAGGTCATCTAGTGCAACCCCTGCCTAAGCAGGAGACCCTATACCATTTCTGACAAATGGCAGTCCAGTCTCTTCTTGAAAGTCTCAAGTGATGAAGCTCCCACAACTTCTGAGGGCAACTTCTGTCCCATTGGTTGATTGTTTTCACTGTCAGAAAGTTTCTCCTTATTTACAGGTTAAATCTCTCCTTGTTTAGTTTCCATCCATTATTCCTTGTCTGGCCTACACGCGCTTTGGAAAATAGTTTGATCCCCTCCTCTCTGTGGCAGCTCCTCAAATATTGGAAGATGACTATCAAGTCTCCCCTGGTCCTTCTCTTCACTAGACTAGCCATGCCCAATTCCTGTAACATTCTTTGTATGTTTTAGCCTCCAGTCCTCTAATCATCTTAGATACTCTTCTCTGCACTTTTTCTAGAGCCTCAACATCTTTCTTATAGTGTGGCCACCAAAACTGGATGCAGTACTCTAGATGTGGTCTTACTAAGGCTTTATAGAGTGGCATTAGTACCTCACTTAATCTCAATTGTATCCCTCTGCTAATGCAATTTAGGATTGCATTGGCTTTTTTGACGGCTGCTGCACACTGCTGGATCATATTTAGCTGGTTGTCCACTAAGACTCCAAGATCCCTCTCAAAGTTACTGCTATTGAGCCTGGTTTCACCCAGCCTATATGTGTACTTTTGGTTTTTCTTGCCTAAGTGCAGGACTTTACTTTTCTCTACATTGAATTTCATTTTATTAGATATGGCCCAGTGTTCTAGTCTGTCAAGATCCATCTGGATCTTGAGCCTATTTTTTTGAGTGTTAGCCATTCCTGCCAGCTTAGTATCATCTGCAAATTTGGTAAGTTCCCCTTCTATTCCCTCATCTAAGTCATTAATGAAGATATTGAAGAGTACTGGGCCTAAGACGGAACCTTGTGGCACTCCACTGCTTACTTCCTTCCATGTAGACTTAGACCCATTAAGGACTACTCATTGAGTATGGTTTGTCAGCCAGTTGCAAATCCATCTGGTGGTGATGCAATCTATCCCACGTTTTTATAGTATATAATAAAACAAAGTAATGGTCACCTTTTTTAAAAAAATCAAACAAGGAATCTTCAATCAGACGATGTTCTAAACCCGTGATGGCGAACCTATGGCATGCGTGCCACCTATGGCATTTGTGCCGGCATGCGAGCTGCAGGCAAACTTACCTCACTGCGCATGTACATGCCCCACAGCTGATTTTTGGCAGGTTTGAGGCCTTTTTCGGCCTCCCAGTCTTGAGGCAGGCTTCTGCAGGCTTCTGCAGGCTGAAAATTAGCCCTGTTTTGTCACTTCCTGTTTTTCTGAAAATACCGGAAGTGATGAAACGGGGCTAGTTTTCGGCCTGCAAAGCCTGAAGAAGCCTTCCTCAAGCCTTTGGGAGTCTAAAAAAAGGCCTCAAATATGCTGAAAATCACCTATGAGGCACAGTGCAGGTAAGGGAGGCAGGGGATGGGTGGGTGAGGATTGCGTGCCCATGCATAGGGGGCATGGGGGGGGGGGCATTGCCTTCTAGGTGATGGCACGTGATACAAGCAGTGCTCGATGTACGACCACCATTGAGCCCAAAATTTCTGTTGCTAAGGAAGACAGGTGCTAAGTGTATTTTGCTTCAAGATCTTTCTTGCTACAGTTGTTAAGTGAATCACTGCATTTGTTGAACATGGTTGTAAAATAAATCTGGCTTTCCCATTCTTTGTCTGACGGTCACAAAAGGTAATCTTATGACTCTGGGACACTGCAACCATCATAAATAGGAGCTCGTTGCTAAGCAACTTAATTTTGATCACATAACCCAGGAGATGCTGCAAGAGTTGTAAGTGTGAACAAATGGTCATAAGTCGATATTTTCAGCGCTGTTGTTAACTTCGAATGGTCACTAAACGAATGGTTATAAGTCAAGGACTACCCGTATCTTATCTTTTGCTGAAATTTAATACATTTTTAAAAAAACAATTAATCCCTTTTGATAATTTAAACAATAGAGCCAAAAGTCGAACAGAGGTAGATACAAGCATTTCGTACTGACACATCGGTACCTACATTACAATAACGTGGTTAAAATCAGCCTCAGATATAAGATCTAGCAAGAGCATTAAATTTTTATTTTAAAAAATGGAGATCGGACAGGGGTGTCAAACTCGATTTCATTGAGGGCCGCATCAGGATTGTGTTTGACCTTGACCTGGGGGTGTGTGGCCAGCTCGCTGTTCTGTTCATGTCAGGGGCACCTGAGGTGGCCTGAGCACTCTGCCAGCAAAAACAGGCTCCCAAGCTCCGTTTTCAGCTGCGATGGCCTCTCCTCTCCGGAGCTCCATTTTCACCGGCAGAGGCACCACAGGCCAGTCCTTTGCTGTTTTCAGGGTGGTCTTGCCATCCACATCTAAGCATCCCGTGGGCCAGATCTAGCACCTGGGCCTTGAGTCTGACACTCTTGAGATTGGAGATAGCACCAGCCTCAATCTCTCTCTTTTGAAAGCCTATCACCAACAGATCTTGAGAAGCACATAATCATAGGCATGCACGCGCTACGTTGTAAAGCTGGAAAAAGGAAAGTAACTTTTTTAAAAAGAAAATTCATGCAGGCTGACGTGGCTGCAGTATTTATTCATCGTGACCTTTTGTCCTTCTTTGGAAGTGCCTGAGAAGTTAAGTCAGGATGGGAGAAGGTATCTCCTGGCAGTGATGAATGGAGAGGGCTAATTTATTACTCCTCTAATATTTTTAGTATATTTATGGTCAGCTCTGCTTCTAATTACCTCACATGTGCTCAGGGCAATGGATGAGAGAATTAAACAGAAAACTCTCCCACTTGTTTGGGAACTCTGCAGTCAACAAAGGGAATTAGGATGCTGCCGTTGCCAAGGGACTCCGCATGGAAGGGTCTTTGGGGGAGGCAGGCCAACAAGTTTACTTTTGAGATTTTGGATGGGGAGGGGAAGGTGCTCAGCAAAGAATCCTTTCCTACAAAGATGTGGCGTGTGTATTTATTTTCCAAGAAAGGGTTCATAAGAAATTTCATTTCTTTTCTTGGACTGTACTCATCTTTTACTATATTGACCTCTTGTGTTTTAGACTGTTTCACTGTATTTTCTTCCGTTCTCCCATATCGGTGGTTTTTAAGTTTGAATTCTGAGGTTTTTGTATGCCTGTTTATATCATCTTGGTCATATTGAGCTTGCTCTTCTGTGGAATATCAGCACCCACCCACTCTCCTAGAGAATGAAGTATTTTGGGGGATATTAAAAAAGCAGGATAGAATATTTCCCCTAAATGAGAAAAGGGAGGCAAAAACCAGCACCAGTCTCCCTGCCCCAAGCAGAAACTGAGGAGGGCAGCTTTTAGAAAGGCAGATTTGGTAATCCATTCAGAAAGACTGGGTCAGACCGAAACTCCAGAAAAGCAATTACGCAAGACAAGATTAGATCAGACAAACACCTAGGATTTGCATTTTCCCTCTTGCCTATGAAGCCAGCCATGGTCCCCTACATGATCACATAGAAATCAGAAAGGTTTAACAACCCACCCTGCTCTCAACAGTTTGTCAGCTGTCCCAGAACTGGATGCTGTGTGTGTGTGTGTGTGGTTCTGTTCACCAATAAACAGAATTTTTCTTTCCAATCAGCCTCCCTTTTATTCCCAGGTTGGAACTGGACCAAAACTCTTCCAATACTTCTGAGTTGCAGTTATTATTGTTTAACTTCACTGGGCATGGATTATAAATTGATTGATTGATTGACTGAGTTTGTGTTCAGTCTCGTTGCAGATGCTGTCTAGATTCTGTAGGACTTGAAGTGCAGCGTATCTGAAGGCCATCAGGAATTGCTGACTGCCAGTTCTGACAGAATGGTCTCATCACATGGAAGGAAAGGGAAGACAAAGAAAGGGGAAGGGAGGGGGAGGGGAGGAAAGGAAAAGGAGGGAAAGGCAGGGGAAAGGAAAGGAAAGGATGAAAGGAAAGGAAAGGAAGGAAAGGAAAAGAAAAGAAAGAAAAGAAAAGAAAAGAAAAGAAAAGAAAAGAAAAGAAAAGAAGAAGAAGAAAAGAAAAGAAAAGAAAAGAAAGTAAGAGAGACTGAAAGAAGGGAAGGGGAGGAAAAGAAAAGAAAAGAAAGTGAGAGAGACTGAAAGAAGGGAAGGAAAGAGAAGGGAAGGAAAAGAAAAAAGAAAAGGAGAGACTGAAAGAAGGGAAAGGGAGGGAAGGAAAAGGGAAAAGAAAGGAAAAGAAAGGAAAAGAAAGTGAGAGACTGAAATGGGAAGGGAAGGGAAAGAAAAGGAAGAAAAGGAAAGGAAAAGAAAAGAAAGTGAGAGAGAGAGATTGAAAGAAGGGAGGGAAAGGAAAGGAAAAGAAAAAAAAGAAAGTGAGAGAGACTGAAAGACGGGAAAGGAAGGGAAGGAAAATGCTACTTTGGGGTAGAGATTAAGTTGTTAATCTAGAAACCAGGACACTGTGAGTTGTGGTTCCATCTTAGGCATGAAAGCCAATTGGGTGACTTTGGGCCATTTATTCTCTCTCTTAGTCCAACCCACCTCACAGGGTTGTTGTTGAGAAAAGAGGAAAGAGTATTAAATAGGTTTGCTGCCTTGAGTTACTTATAAAGCTATAAATGTAGGATAAAAATCAAACAATCAATCAAATAAGCAAGCCAGCCAGCAAGCAAATAAAAGAGGCATTCCTAAGAGCCACCATTTTGCTTGTCAATAAGAGGAAAACATTTCTGAGAATGAGGCTCTTCAAAACATTATACTCAAATGTTTATGGGATCATGACGTATTTTTCAGGGCATCTGAAATATGCCACAAAGCATAGAAACTCATGTTATTTATTCATCTCTTGTTCATTGAACCAGCATCTGCTTTGAGCAGAGAAATTATTTGTCTGGAACAGTCGTCCATTGATGGGAACCAAATCATCTTCGATCAATGTTATAAGGAAATCAAGTTGATACAGGGTGAAAGCATTCTTCCTCGTATCATTTTGTCCTTGCTCTGAACGTCTGATCTTTTCACAACATTCCCAAAAGTTCACCAGAAAGAAATGGATTGTTTCTTTTGCAAAGGATGAGAATTCCTAAGAAATCACGCCCTCTCCCTTGAGCAGCTTCTGAGGAAAGTGCAACTGAGATCATGTAAGAAAATATCACAGCATAAACAGGCTCAAATATCCTGCCCTGAGTAACCCACAAGACCTCATCTAAGAATTGTAACGTGCAAATTTCAGAGATGCGCATTTTACATTCCTGCTTGAAGGGAAGCAAACATAAATATTAAAAAAGGCATTGCAGTAAATAAATTCATTAGAGTGCATGCAGCCATGGATCACAGTACCTGAAGCATATTTTAGCCATCAGTCATGCGTCACTTCTGCTCTTCGCATTTGTTTTCAGCTCTGGATGAAGCACTATTTTTACTTTATTTATTTACTTTTGGCTTTCGAGTCATCTTGACTCGACTGGCAACTGTATAACAAACAGGTAGTCCTCGGCGTACAACCACAATCGAGGCCAACGCTTCCATTGCTAAGCAAGACAGTTGATAAATGAGTTTTGCTCCATTTCAGGACCTTCCTTGCTACGATTTGTGAGTGAATTGCTGTGGTTGTTAAGTTAGTAACATGGTTGTTAAGTGAACCTGGTTTCCCCATTGATTTTGCTTGTCAGAAGGTCGCAAAAGCTGATCACGTGAAGGAAAGATGAGAAAGAGAGCAAGGAAGATAACAGAGGGAAAAGGGGAAAGGAGAAGGAAGAGAGAAGGAGAAGGAAGCAAGGAAAGTCCTGTCTTAGCACTTGGCCACCAGCAGACAGCAAGATTTCTCTGGAAGACAAGGGTTTGGCGGTCTTCCTGGTCCTTTCTTCCTCTGCTGGAGACAATGGATCCCCCCCAGGCCTGCCCAGGCCACCACAGGTGCCCCCAACATGAGTGATGTCGAGCTGGCCATGTCCACCTTAGCCACACCCACCTGTCTCCCCCAGCTCAAACACAGTCCTGATGCGGCCCTCAATAAAATCAAGTTTGACATTCCTGCCATAAAACAATCCAGCCAAATTTCAGCTGCATACAGATATGGTAGAATTTCCAGCTAGACTAGAGGGAGGTGTTAAAAAGGGTTTGAGCTTGGAGTCCTTGCATTGGCAGAAAGTGCAGCACAGGCTTGACCTCCCCAGAATCCCTGAAGAATCCCAGAATCTCTGACCATTCCCAAGGAAATGCAATCTGTCTGGCAAGATCCTAGTAACCCAGTTGACTGACAATAAAGCTTCTGCTTGAGACTGTGCACGAGTGGGTCTGGTTACTTATGGCTGACATACCAACAGAAAGAATCTTGCCAGACTAAACCTTTACTGTTCTCATTGTCTCGGATAAATCCTGAGAGATTCTAGGGAGTGGTTATCCTAACCCTCTTTCTCTGTCTCCTTTCCAGCTCTGACGTCAAAGGCCAAGAATCAGGACCACATGTTAAGTTCCAGTTAAGAAGATATATTGCCCAAGCCTACAGTATACACAAGAATCTAGTCAACTAAGGGTCAGCACTAAATTGGTGCTAGATAAGAGTCAATGGAATTCAAGAGGGGCTGGACTTGGAGCGCTTGTAGCAATATAATGATTCTGGACTGATTCCTATCTTGACTCCACCTTCAGTTTCTGCCTCTCCTTCTCCTAAATCTGAGCTGTGATGCCTCTAACCTTTCTCTCTACATGGACTCCTTCCTGGGAAAGTACCACTTCATCGCAGTCCATCACATCACCTGCCCATCCCTCCCACTGGGGTTAGGGTTACCCTATATCTGAACTGGCAAAGGAGAATACAGGTAATTTGAAAGTAGAGCAAACGGGAGAAAAAAGGAGGACACATTACGGGTTTAACCTTTTTTGGCATCTGCAACAAAAAATACAGTCAAAAACTGCAATAAAATAAAATAAGAGATGCAAAGCCTGTATGAAATGACTTTTTCCAGCATCAAGAAGACGGTTTTTTTTTTTTTTCCATCGCAATATTTTTCCAACAACTTTTGATGCTTTCCGGACCATATGCTAGTGATAATACAGAGTTGACAACTATGCGCTCTCCAAATTTCATGATAGAAGCATAGGTATATAATCACGGAGAGGCTGGAATCAGGAAGAAATAAATTAAATAACATAAATCTAGGTTGTCCAGTCTGTTAACCGAGGAGAGAAACAAAGAAACAGAGAATTTACAAGGTCACACTGCATGAAAGCTTCAGTGGTTACTATTTTGAAAAGTCTTTTTTAAAAAAAAAATACGGTCAGTCAAAAAGGCAGAGAATAGTTGATGTTAAAGCTATGCCTGCCAAATAGAATAGAATAGTGTAGCGTAGCATAGAGTTGAGTAGAGTAGAATACCATAGTATAGCACAGAATAGAACAGAACAGAACAGAATTCTTTTATTGGCCAAGTATGATTAGACACACAAGGAATTTGTCTTGGTGCAAATGCTCTCAGTGTACATAAAAGAAAAGATATATTCATCAAGAATCATAAGATACAACACTTAATAATAGTCAAAAGGTTATATAGTCACAGGGTATATAATAAATAGGATATAGGGTACAAATAAGCAATCAAATCATACTAGGAAACAGTCAATAAAATCATACGGGTACAAGCAACAAAGTTACAGCCATGTAGTCATAAGTGGGAGGAGATGGGTGAAAGGAAGGATGGGAAGATTAATAGTAAAAGTAATGTAGACTTAGTAAATAGTTTGACAGTGTTGAGGGAATTATTTGCTTAGCAAGTGAAGGACATCTGGATAAAAAGAAGACGTCCTCTTTTTGCTGGACATCTGATAATCATACTCTGGGTCAATTCAGTTGAATAGCAGTAGCACTTAGACTTATATACTGCTTTATAGTGTTTTACAGCCCTCTCAAAGTGGGTTACAGAGTCAGCATATTTGCCTCTGACAATCTGGGGCCTCATTTTACCCACCTCGGAAGGATGGAAGGCTGAGTCAACCTTGAGCCTGGTGGGATTTGAACTGCCAAATGGCTGGCTGCAGAAGTCACTTGCATTACTGCACTCTAACCACTGCGCCACAGAGGCTCATGGATGTTGTTACCTTGCAAGAAAAAGAATATGGGTCTTCTCTATCCAGGGAACTTAAGTCTTGGAGTAGCAAACCCTTAAGAGACAGAGAGATGTCACCCTTCAAATATCTCATAGGTGTCATAAGATCCTCACTCAGCAGTAAGCATGGAAATGAGATGTTTGAGTAAAGCTACTGGAGTGACCAGAAGAGATAAAATCACAAATGAGGTCATAAGGGAAAGAACTGGCACAGAACTAATCTTAATCTGCATAGGAAAAAAAATGCAAATAAAGTGGTTTGCTCACCCAGAGAGGATGTCTTGGGATTCCATACCGTGGAAGGCCTACACAAAAAGAGGAGGAGATCAAAAGGCACAAGGCAAAATCAGAAGAAAAATGGCGAGACAACATCAAAGACACACTACAACTGCACCAAACAACAATGGTTGAGGCTGCCAGAAGAGCAAGAATCAGAATTTTGTATCTCCCTCAACACTCGGTGTGGTAGAAAAGCAAGGGGAGGAGGGGGAGGGGGAAGAGGAAGGGGAAGAAAAAGAAGAAAAGGAGGAAAAAAATAGAAAAGGAGGAGGAGCAGCAGGAGAAGAAGAAAAGGAGGAGGAAAAAGTACAAGAGGAGGAGAGGGAGGAAGAAGTGAAGAGGAGGAGGAGGTGGATGAGAAGAAGAAGAAGAAGAAGAAGAAGAAGAAGAAGAAGAAGAAGAAGAAGAAGAAGAAGAAGAAGAAGAAGAAGAAGAAAGAGGAGGTGGTGTTTAGCATTGAAAAGGTGACTTATGACCAGTCCTTGCATTTACAACCATTGCAACATCCCCATGGTCACATGATTTGAGCGCATGGCAACTGGGATGTATGTATGATGATTGCAGCATCCCAGGGTCGTGGGATTGGCGCTTGTGATCTTCCCAGTTGGCGTCAGTCAAGACAAGATATGCTGGGTTTGCTTCACAATGGCATGATCCGCTTAACAACTGCAGGGGTCCGTTTAACAACTGTGGCAACAAAGGAACTTAAAATTGTGACTCACTTAACAACTGTCATGCTTTGCAATGGAAATTCTGCTCTCAACTGTGGTCATAAGTCGAGGACTACCTATAAGTCCTTTCCTCCATTTCACTGCCCTCTTTGCGGGATAAGAGTTATAAACCGACATATTTGCCCTCTGATTTTCCTTTTATTAGAAGTTATGTGAAAAGAAAAATAGCCAGATCAGGCCTGAGTGATGTGCAGAGCTAACTAGACTTTATCCAAGCCTCCATTCCTCTCTTTTTTGATCCCTTGGCAACAAAAAAAGATCAAAAATTCCTCTCTAAGAACCCATGGAGAATATATTTTCAATTTCTGGACTTCCTCAATTCAATTTGACTGCAAATTTTCAGAGCTTGATCCTGGAGGAAAAGTGTACATTTAAGAGAAATATTGAATGGGGTATTTCCCAGCGGAGAGCTATGAAAATGTGATATCTTGCTTTCACGTTTACTGGCAAATCTATTTCATTATTTCTCAGTTTTCTCGCCTTCTGTCATTTAAAAGGTTATCTGATTTTAAGTGGAGAAGAGTGGAGGGGGAGGGTCAATTGAATGCCGTCCAAGTTGTAGATGGGTTTTTTTTTTTGGTGTGTAGCTACTCGGAGAACCCTAGAGAACCATCTCACCTCTGCGAGGCGCAGGCAGCATTGTCATCTATCCGTTGTCATCTCTGCAGATCAAGAAACATTAAAACACCATTAGTGATCCACTTCAGCCAGAGAAGGATCAATTGATGAGAACGGCCTTAATGTAAATGGATAAAGCCAGAAGGACCATCCCCTCAAGAGGTGCCTGCAAATGCGAAAAAATGCCAAAAGACACTGTGCGTTCAGACATAGTTTTTTTTTTAAGCAAATTTTATTGATTTTAAAAACAAACAAACAAAACAAAACATCATTAGACATTAAAAACATAAAACCTCTTTCCATTATAAATCTTTACAAGGCAGGTAACACATTATTTTATATCACGTTCTTCTAATTTATCCCATTTCCATGTAGATACATAAAATTCCCTTTAACAAATTTCACATTATTTCTCTTTACTCTTATTCAGTCACATTCCTTTTCTAATTTATCTGCTATTCAATCATCACATTTATATTTTCCTCTGGCTTGTTTACAATTGTTCTCATCTGGCCTTCCTCCGAGATTTTATTAATTCTCAATTAAACACACACACATAAAGCACAAAAAACATAAAACTTCCTTTTAGAAAGTAACTTGGCTCCAGATTACCTCTTTTTGTATGGACTTCAATTAAATTCATGCTCTTCTTATATACCATTACCTATCTTGTTTACCATTCTGTATCTTCTATATAACTCCTCCCCGTTTTTCCTCTTCTTAATTCTATTTTATATATTTCATCTTGCTTTAAGACAATATTTCTATATCTTTTGTCCATTTTTCCATTTACATCTATCTCATTCCCAATATAAAAAAAGGATAATTTCTCCTGGCGTTCAGACATAGTTTTATGCTTTTAATATATTTCTGCACTGCCTCTTGCAGAGGTGATATTCAGCAGGTTCTGACCAGTTCTGGAGAACTGATAGCAGAAATTTTGAGTACAACTTCAGCAACAGAGTGGCCAATGCCTGGAATGCACTACCTGACTCTGTTGTTACATCCTCTAACCCTCACTCCTTTAACCTCAATCTATCCACTATTGACCTCACCCCATTCCTAAGAGGTCTGTAAGGGGCGTGCCTAAGTGCACCATCGTGCCTCCCGTCCCTGACCTATTGTCCCCATTTTTTCGTACCTGTTTCCTGTATTCTTACTCATGTTTATACTTATATCTATTATCTGGTAAGCGATTGACAAATCAAATAAATAAAAATAAAATATACTGGCAAGTACCACCTCTGATTGGCCCCATCCCAATCTATTCTCTGCTTCCCGAGTCCCAGCTGATTGGCTGGGTCTCCTTTTGTTGCCCTGCACAGGAGAACGGAGCTGGAAAGCAGGTTAGTGGGGTGGGGAGGGAATGGAGATTTTGCAGGATCCTTCCACTGCCACGCCCACCAAACCACACCCACAGAACCGATAGTAAAAAAAAAAAAATTGAATCCCACCACTGGCCTCTTGATAAGAAAAGGCATTCAGAATTGCAAGTTTTTAACTGTAATGGGCAGAAAGGACAGTATGTGAATCAACCATGATTGGGTTTAAATTAGAGATTCCAAATTGGAAGAGGACAGGACTCCCTTTGAGTCAGCAATTCAAACTGTGGGAGCAAACTGGTACAATTCAAAACCCTGCATTTTTCTTTTTTTTAAAGAATGTCCATTACTTGAAGGTATGTCGGTGCATTGCATATACCTCCTAGCTGATAGGATGTAAGCAATGGCATGATCTCTATATTAGAGAGTCTGGTATCTATAGTATAGCGTGAGAATGCAATTGGTTGTCCTCTTCTTCTCTTTCCTCCTGCCTTTTCCAGGATCAGAATCTTCACCAGAGAGCTGATTCTTTGCATAAGATGTCAGAAGTAGGATAATTTGAGCCTGGCCATTTATGCCTCAAGTTAACAGAATAAGAGTTGGAAGGAAGATATCTTCTAGTCCAACTGCCTGCTCAAGCATACCATTCCAGACTGATTGTCCAATTTCTTCTTAAACCCTCCAGTAATGGAGTAGCACTTCTGGAGACAAGTTGTTCCACTGGTTAATTGTTTTCACTGTCAGGACATTTCTCTTTAATTCAAGGTTGCTTCTCTCCTTGATTAGTTTCCATCTATTGCAGGCGTCTCAAACTCAATTTACCTGGGGGCTGCTGGAGGCAGAGTCTGGGTGAGGCTGGGACGCATAAAGGATTCCACAAAAAACGTTGTTAAAAAAATATCCTCAAATGTCATCAACAGTTAATGATTTCTCCAATACGTGAAGTGTCCTGAACGCATAAATGGAACATTGAATGAAGATTGTGAACAGTTCCTCAGAACATGGCTTCTCCAGCTTACTCCTTGCTGCCAGAGACTTGACAACGCTTCCTCTCACATATCTGAGCCACATTTGGCTTGAGAGAGGAGGCACCTGAGACCCTCAGTATGGCTTGAAGATGATCATCAGTAAGTCTGGACCTGTACTTGGACTTGTTAAAGTTCAGGGTGGAGAAGAAGCCACGACGAGGAACGGCGGACGGGACTTCCTTCAGAGGTCCGTTCCCCCTGCGGGCCGCACTAATATTATACTTTCATATCACGGTGGGGATATCGTCCTGCGGGCCGCAATTGGCCTGCGGGCCACGAGTTTGAGACCCCTGATCTATTGCTTCTTGTTCTACCTTCAAGTGCTTTGGAGAATAGCTTGACTCCCTCTTCTTTGTGGCAGTGCCTGAGATATTGGAACGCTGCTACGATGTCACCCCTAGTCCTTCTTTTTATGAAATTAGACATACCCAATTGTTCTTCACATGTTTTAGCTTCCAGGCCCCTAGTCATCTCTGTTGCCCTTCTCTGCACTCTAGCCAGAGTCTCAACGTCTTTTTATATTGTAGCCATCAAAACTGGATGCAACGTTGCAACGACAGTCTTACCAAGGCATTATAAAGTAGTATACAAGTGAGACCTCTGATTTATTCCATGATTGGCTTGCTTTCTTGGTTGTCTGTGATATTCTCAGGAATTGTTTCCAACACGTATCCTCCTTCTTCAAAGTCCAATTTTGTTTCTGTACTGTACAGTGGTGAGATTCACAAACTTTTACTACCAGTTCTGTGGGCGTGACGTGGCTTGGTGGGTGTGGTGGCCATGGCAAGGGAAGGATACTGTAAAATTTCCATTCTTACCCCACTCCAGGGGAAGGATACTGCAAAATCTCCATTCCTATCCCACCCTACTAACCTGCTTTCCAGTTCCATTCTCCTGTGCAGGGCAACCAAAGAAGACTCAGCCAATCAGCTGGGATTCGGGAGGCAGAGAATAGATGAGGGCAGGGCCAGTTAGAGGTGGGATTTTCCGGTTCTCCGAACTACTCAAGATTTCCGCTACCGGTTCTCCAGAACTGCTCAGAACCTGCTGAATACCACCTCTGGTACTATACAAGGAATATCGTGGCTCATACAATTCTGATCTTTGTCCCTATTACAGTATTTGAATATCTTTTCCAAGACCTTCATGGCTCCTATACCAACTGTCAGTTTTGACTGCTTATTCTTTTACTGTTCATGGTTAATCCTAAAAGGAAGAATATATCCACCAGTTCAAGGACTCCTGCCTTGGGCACAGAGTGAAGATTCAGCAGGTTCTGACCAGTTTTGGAAAACCGGTAGTGGAAATTTTCAGTAGTTCAGAGAACCGGCAAATACCATCTCTGACTAGACATTTTACAGTATTCTTCCCCTGCCACACCTACCAAGCCATGCCCACAGAACTGGTAGTAAAAAAAATTTGAATCCTACCACTGCTTGGGCAATGTTCTGACCAAGGCTTCTGAGACCATAATTACGCACATGCTTATTTTAAAAACAAATCTTATTTTATTGCAATGCTGGGAATTATTTTCATTCCCAGCCAATAATGAATCTCAAACAGTCCCTCAAAAATAAGCACCCACCTTTCTTTCTTGTGAAGTTCTGCCAATAACACAAGTGTCAAATGAACTAGAAAAAAAAGCCAACCAAAGTACAAAGAGTTTCAAGAATGAATCTGAACCGAACGAACGACTTTGCTTCCTGCAAAGGTTTCATCATCTTTGCCTGTCCTTTTGTACCTTATGGGAGGAGCAATCACCTCCAAGACTTACTCCTAAGTCACCCCTTTTGTTTCAGCTGCTCTCGCCTTCTGGCAGCTCTGTGCACACGCACATTGGGAACAGGGTCCCCTTGTTCCTCGGCCTCGCTGCTGCCAGACTCTGGAGGCAGCACCCCACTCCCAGATGGTCCTAGCCCCATCTCTGTATCGGACACAGGACCCTCGTCCGAGTCCTCTCCAGACTCCTGGCTGATTCCCTTTCTTCCCCACTGTCCGATTCCGCTGCCATCTGCACAGGCTGCCGGCAAACCACAATAGGCAGTGGGTCAGATTAGAAGACCTCCAAGATACTCTCCACACTTATGATTCCATGATCCATCCCAATTCTAAGTTCTACCTGTTGTCATTCGTCAGACCTTCTTATATTTAATTTTATTCTCAATTTTTCACTACTGTTTGAGTTTTAGGCTTGCTGATCGTTTGCATTTTAGGTATTAGGGTAGAGTCATTAGCATAGCAAAGGCTATGGATGCTTCTTCCTCCAATTTGAAATTCCTTCATCTTTTTCCAATCCCCTTAATATATATTCCACATTCCTTACTTGGAGTTAAATAGCACGGGTTTCTTTCCAGATAAAATTTAAAAACCACCTACTGTGCCATGTTTACTTCGTTGTTTGTTTGTTTTTGCCTGGAGGGAGGGCAGCCCAAACACAAAGAAACTCCCTGACATTAATTTAACCCATTATCTTAATTACAGGGGATAGTATGTGGGACTAATGAGATCCACCACTGAAATCTGTGAGACAAACAACCATTAATAGCTAACTGAAGTCGCATTAATTTCAATGGGACTTAGTTCTAGCTAATTTAGTCTGAATGCTAGCCATCAATCCTGGACGCAAACAGCTTAAAATGGCAGTATATAAATTAGAAAAAAAATGGAAAGAGATCTTGCAGGGTGATGGAGGTTTGCGCAAAGCAGCCGTAAGGCATCAAAAGACAGGGCTGGTCTTGAAAAGCAAACCGTTGCCTTGCTTTGTGTCATGACAGCCCCATAATGGTTGGAAGCACCGGACAAAGTCACGGAGAGTTTGTATCCTGGGCAGGAGATGTCATGGTGTGTGGGAATGGCCTTGGGAAGACAGGAAGAACTGCAGACCAAGCAACTGGCATGTAAATATATCTCAGTTGACTCAAGGAGAGTGTTGGAAGAAATATCTTTCTGGGTTCAGTTCCAAGTGGGGAAGAAAGACATTGGAAACATGGTGACTGCTTGGAAATATGGTTTATTGAGGAACAGGATGGGTTCCTTGTCAGAAAAGGGAAGAGATGCTGGGAGTCCCTGGGTTTTATACTCTCTCTAGCTTTGAACTTCCTGGGGCATAGGAAGAGTATTCGGATTGGTTGCTGTCAGAGGTCATAGCTAGATTTTTAGGTTGTCTGTTTGCTAAGTTTGGTTGAAACTTGGTGGGTGGTGCAATGAAGGGCAATTAAATGGTTCTGCCTGAAGGAGGTAGATCTTTGTTATGTAGAATAAACTGGCCCAGGCCTTAATGGTCATTAACAAAGGTGGGGAGGGGACTGGGTTTCTGCCTCTCTGGGTTTCTACTTCTCTTTTAGGGGAAATATTGTGTCTTTTTAATATATCCTAAAATATTTCATTTTTCTAGGAGAAGGATGGGTTTTAACTTTCAACAAAAAGAAGGGTGGGAAGCTGTCAGAGTGTTTGCAGCATGACTACTATGGTGAGACAACCCAGGAGCACAACATAGCATACGGAGGATTTGTCTTTTAACAGCGGTTTATATACAAGACAGCTATATACATACATATATGTGATAGGCAAATACCTAGTGTTAGGAATGTAAGTCACCTGACAGCTATTTGGGTTGGAAATATATAAACCAGGATAGACATTTTAAAACTGTATCTTTAAGAAAATGCAAAACTGTAATTGGGTGTGGTTTCTCAAATGGCCATAAGATGGAGCCAGTAACCTGGGTTGTTTTAGTCTTAGTCTCAGAAGAGAGTGTGTCTGAGTGAGTTATCTCTGTTTCCTTCTGTTGGAGAGTTTTGCCGTTCCTCCATTTTTCCTAATTGACTGATATTCTTGGTTTTGATGTAAGTCTGATACTGAACTGTTTTTGACACTGGACTTTGTTATTGGATTATCCCTGGACTGAAAACTGACTGATCTAACTTGTGAATGACTTTGGACTGTTTATTTTGAACTTTGCTTAAACCTTTATCGGAAGTAAAAACCTACATTTACTGTACAGTGTATCTGTGTGCTGTGTGTGTATTTTTCAAACACTTCTCTCAAATACGTCTCCCTGTATGCGCTCATTCTCCTAACGGGGAATTACCTCAACACCTGGCAATCAATCAACCTTCTTTATTCTGCATGGAGAACCACAATGGAGACAGAACACAAGGAGGGAAAGTTATGCCCGCTCATGGCCTCATTTATATAGACAGCTTCTTAAAGTGGTAAAACCCTGTGGACCCATCCTCAGTCTTAAAGGAGCAATAACCATGCTGAATCATCCTCATTGCATCAGCCTTACAACAGCTGGTCAGCTATTAAATCTCAATACCTTAACAGAAGCATTTCATTAGTGACCCTCCCTAGTTTTTCTGGAATAAAAGGAAAGGAAGAATACAAATAGTCCTCGGCTTACAACCATTCATTTAGTGACCGAAGTTGCAACAGTACTGAAAAAAAGTAACTATGACTGTAGGACTATTGCAGTATCCACATGGTCACGAGATCAACATTTGGGTGCTTGGCACATTGAACAACTTTTGCGACCATCTGACAAGCAACATCAATAGGAAAGGCAGATTCACTGTACAACTGCGTTACTTAACAACTGCACTGAGTCACTTAATAATGATAACAAGAAAAGATGTAAAATGGGGCAGAACTCACTTAACAGCTATCTTGCTTAGACTCTCTTCCACATTTAGATTTGGAGAGTTTACTGGCTTCCTGGAATTTCTTATCTTTCTTTTTCTCTTGAGCACCCATCAGAATTTTTAACAGCTTCAAAACCGGAAAGCATAATTTGGGATTGCAGGGAACGTTATGCTCACACTCACAATATGCTTCCAATTATTTATTACAATCGTTCTCATTGTGCAGATCAGTAGCAAAGGCATTCCTAATATTAAAAGTAAATGTTCCTCTCACACATATGTACTAGTTGTTTCCAGCTCTAGGGGGTGGTGCTCATCTCTGTTACTAAGCCGAAGAGCCAGCGCTGTTCGAAGACGTCTTCGTGGTCATGTGGGCGGTATGACTAAATGCCGAAGGTGCACAGAAAGCTGTTACTTCCCACCAAAGTGGTCCCCTATGTTTCTACTTGCATTTTTACATGCTTTCAAACTGCTAGGTTGGCAGAAGCTGAGACAAGTAAGGGGAACTCACTCTGTTACACGGCACTAGGGATTTGAACCGCCAACATGTCAACCTTTCTAATCGATAAGCTCAACATCTTAGCCACTGAGTCACAGCGTCCCTTGTTCCTAATAGTCCCTTGTTCCTAATATTACCATCACTAATATTCCATCCCCCAGATAATTTTATCTACTAAGCCAGTGTTTCTCAACCTTGGGGACTTTTAAGATCTGTGGACTTCAGCTCCCAGAATGCCCCAGCACAGCTGTGCTGGGGCATTCTGGGAGTTGAAGTCCACAGATTATAAAGTTGCCACAGCTGAGAAACATTCCACTAAGCCATTTTCTATTCTGCGCAATATTGCCAGTTTATTTCTTCCTCCATAACAACCTTTTGGGTGACAAACTAAAATTACACAAGAGTGTTTTCTTAAATAAAAAATGAAGCCCAGGGCTTCAAACCCAGAGACCACCTATTAAAAAATGTGTTGACAAATGGAGCTACGTTCACAGAAGGCAGAAGGATGATAAAAGACCGCTGGGTGTGTGACACATAAGGTAGAAGGCTGAAGAAACTCAAAACTGTTTAGCCAAGGGGAAAAAGAAGATTTCAGATGTTATGACAATGGTGTTCAAATATTTAAGGGTTCCTGTGAAGAGAAGGAAGAGCCATCGCAGTTTGCCACTCAGAAAGGGCAATAATTATAAAAGTTGCAGCAATATATCTTTAAGCAAAAAGTATTTACTGAAAACTTTTTAATAATGTCTCTCCTAAGAGCATGGGAAACAGGAACTCAGCTTTTGCTGATTCCATCTAGGCCCTTAGGTTTCTTCTTCCAACCAGATGTATTTAATTCTAAAAAGCCAAACTGGTTGGGAATTATGGAAGAGGAAGTCCAGGAGTGGGATTCTACCAGTTCGCACCTATTTGCTAGAACTGGTTGTTTACATTCTAAGCAGTTCGGAGAGCCAGTTGTTAGAAGAAATTACTGGCCTAATCCTGTAAGGAAGGCAGGAAGGAAACATTCTGGTGTTGCTTACAGAAACTGCCTCTCCGTTAACCCTTATTACATTCTTGGCAGGACTAGACTTCCTGTCTCAGGAATGTCTCTGGAGTTTTTTCCCCTCCTTTGCTGGTACTTTGCTTGTGTGAAGTGACCATTCAAAGTTACAATGGCACTGAAAAAAGTGACTTATGACCATTTTTCACGCTTACAACTGTTGCAGCATCCCAACAGTCATGAGAAGCCAGGCGAGGAGATGCGTGCCTCAAAGTGAGTGATATTGAATTGGCCACACCCAGCCAATAACTTGACCACCAAGCCACGCCCACCACCTAAGCCATGCCCACATAGCCGGTTGTTAAAAATTTGAATCCCATCCCTGAGGAAGTCCCATGATTTCTGGAATGATGGAATCTCTAGAAGCCATCTGATTGGAGAGGGTTGAATTTGAATAAGACCAAACAGAATAACAGAGTTGGAAGGGACCTTGGAGGTCTTCTAGTCCAACCCCCTGTTCAAGCAGGGGACCCTGTACCATTTCAAAGAAATGCTTGTCCAATCTCTTTTTACAAACCTCCAGTGTTGGAGCACTCCCACAACTTCTAGAGGCAAGTCATTCCACTGATGGATTGTTCTCACTGTCAGGAAATTTCTCCTTAGTTCTAGGTTGCTTCTCTCCTTGGTTAGAAGTTGTAGGTGCTCCAACCCTGGAGGGTTTGTTTTTTTTTAAGAAGAGATTGGACAACCATTTGTCTGAAATGGTACAGGTATAGAGTCTCCTGCTTGAGCAAAGGAGTGGACTAGAAGACCTCCAAGGTCCCTTCCAACGCTGTGACTCCAGTCTATTCTTGTGGGAGCAGCAGTCTTTCCTATCCTTGTCATTGTAGAAAGTTAGCACCCACCCTTCCTAGAAGAATGAAATATTAAAAAGGCAGAATATTATATTTCCTTAAAGGAGAAACATGTTCTTAGAAAGCAGCCCCCACCTTTCTTAATAGCCCCAGCAGGGCTGGGCCAGCCCATCTACAAGACAGTTAGACCTTCAGCTCCAGGATAGCGGGATTAAGACACGACTCTCCAGGACATAATAGGATTATCTAGCAGAAGACACAAAGCTCACTGCATTGCAAATTCGCCTAAGGACATTGCAGGAGCCCAAGGTTCAACCAAACTTGATTCAGACAAACATGACTCCACATGGGAGTCTGACTACAGCCAATAGAATATATATTCTTGCACAGGAACAGGAAGCTCAAGTTCAAAGCCCAGAGAGGGTATAAAACCCCTTCGCTCTCCACTCCGTGTGGTCAGCTACCCAGGACCTAAAACCTATGTGGTCCTGTCCCTCAATAAACCGCCTTTCCAACCAGCCTCCATGTTTCCAGTGTCTTTCTCCACACTTGGAACTGAACCAGATGGCTATTTCTTCCAATACCGTTCATAATCAGAAGCAGGAACGGGAAAAAAAAAACCATCCATGGAAGTTTTCCTTGTAGAAGTGCAAGAGATGTCACATTTTATGCAGGAATCAGGTCATTTCTGTTGCGATGCAGACAGGTGAAGTGAAGGTTGATGTGACACCGTAGGAGGATTTGAGGGAGGTAAATGTAGGCAGCAATTTGTGCAGAAAGACATTTTAAAAGTGCGGAGCACCTCATGGAAGGCGCCAGTGTTTTATCTGCCTGCCTCATGATCCAATGATTAGTATGTTATAATCCAACGGCAATCATGTACTTGCTTTTCTACCCTACTCATTCCGTTTAAAAGAGATGGGGGTGGGTGGGGAGAGAAGTTAAGCAATTGCTTTCCAATTATTGTGTAAAAAGGAGACGAATGTTCTGTCTTCCCTGACAGTCTGTTTTTATATCCCCAGTTTTCTCACACTTCAAATGGTTCTGCAGGGGAAGATCCTAGGGAATAACATCTCTCTTAAGGGGCCTTTTTCGGATTAGGATTTGACAGCGAAGCAGGGGGAAGTTGTGTCGCAGGAAAAGGGAACGAAAGCCGCCCACCCCCACCCCCAAAACCAATATTGCAATTCTGAGATTCAAAAAACCCTTCCAGGAGAAACTCTGTGAACCAAAAGGTGGAAAGCTCTTTGTCCGTACAGAACAATTAATTAAATAAGAAGGGCGAATTGTGAACGCTCACTTGTTGCTCCAAACTGAGCAGAGAATTTGGCATAACGCTTCTCACTGGATGCATCGAGAAATAAAGTTGCTGATGCTACTCAATCAGAATAGAGCTGGAAGGGAGCTTGGAGATCTTCTAGTCCAGCCCCCTGATCAAGCAGGACATTTTTACCATTTCACTGTCCAGTCTCTTCTTTAAAATCTCCAGTGATGAAGCACCCACAGCCTCTGAAGAGAAGCTGTTCCCCTGGTTAATTGTCCTCACTGTTCAGAAGTTTCTCCTGAATTCCAGGTTGCTTCTCTCCTTGATTCGTTCCCATCCATTGTTTCTTGTCCTGCCCTCTGGTGCTTTGGAAAATAAGTGGACCCCCACAAATACTGGAATACTGCAGTCATGTCACCCCTAGTCCTTCTTTTCTCTAGACTAGCCAAACCCAAACTCTTGCTTTTCTGCCCTACTGATCAAATATCTTCTTTGTTACTCTGGTTTGCGCACAGTGCCAAAGTATTAGAGTTAGTCCTTATGCCGGTACCACTTTTCGTAATGGTAGTTTTTAAAAATAAAAATAAAAACCAACCCTCGTTTCAAGACCTCAAGCCGACATCTCTCCGTCATCCCACCCAGAGGCTATTCATCCTGTGCACTTGGAAGCTGGCACTCTTGACATTTCATTACAACTCTCAAATGATCTGAGTCTAGCCATTCAACCAGCTCCGTCTGATATCATACTGCATACATGCAGTCACACCACCCCTAGTCCTTCTTCTCTCTAGCGCATGTGCTGGTTGAGGAACTCTGGGAGTTGAAGTCCACAAGTCGTAAAGTTGCCAAAGTTGCAGAGCCCTGTTCTAGACTACCCGTACGGAGTTCCTGCAACCGTTCTTTATATGTTTTTGTCTCCAGGCCTTTAATCATCCTAGTTGCTCTTCTCCGCACTTCCAAAGTCTTAACATCTTTTTTGTAATGTCGTGAGCAAAAACCTGCATCCTAAAGCCCATGATCTGCCCCTCATGGATAGGTTCTGTAGTCACAATCCAGTGTTGGAAGAAAATATCCGCCTGGGTTCAGTTCCAAGTGGGGAAAAGACATTGGAAACATGGAGGCTGTTTGGAAAGATGGTTTAATGGTGGACAGGATCACATGCCTTGGAACTCCTGAGCGAAAAGGGTAGAGATGCTGAGAGTCCCTAAGGATTTATACCTTCTGTTGGGTTTTGAATTTGAACTTGTGTTCTGATTGGTTGTCAGACTCCCATGGGGCCATGCAAGTGCAACTCTGTAGGCTGACCTAGGCTTGGTTGACTCTTGCTGGATAATGATGTAATGAGAGGGCTGTGGGAATCCTATTATAGCTCTGCCTGAAGGAGGTAGAACTTTGTTATGTAAAATAGACTGGCCCAGGCCTTAACAGCCCATTAACAAAGGGGAGGGGAGAAGTTTCTGCCTCTCTAAGTTTCTACTTCTCTTTTAGGGGAAATATTCTGCCTTTTCAGTATATCCTAAAATATTTCATTTTCGTAGGAGAGGGGTGGGTTTTAACTTCCAACACCAGGTTCACAGAACATACAGTACTTAATGAAGGACCCATGATTGGGTCAAATAAAATCAAGATGGCAGCCAGGGTGACACAATCAAGTCCCTCCCCCTTTCTAACATGCAGTGCCTGTGATTGCAGCCTCCATCTTGATTTTTTGACACCTGCTGCATTATATTGCTGGTGCTCAACCTGGAGTACTACACAAACCCATTTCCTGGATTCACACGCACTGCATTGATTTTGGAGTTAATTCAATTAGAGGCCAATTAGAAAACATACTAACAGGTACTTATAAATGGTAAACAGTAAAGAACTGCACCAAGTTGTAAACTGGCTGGAAGATTTTTAATTGAACTGGAAAAAGAAGCAACATTTTGTCAACCTCTTATTTTCATCGTTGAAAGTCAACACCAGATTTCATCCCAGTTCATTTTGTGTGGTTCAAATGAATGGATGATCACAAGAAGAACATTTCATGATTTTTTTTTCCAAAATGCCAATCCAAGACGAATCATTATAATGGACCAATTGCCAAGTCTATTTATTTTATGACCCTTTCCCACAAAGGCATGGGCTCCAGCCCTTTCTTATTCCTTCCAACAGAATGATGAAAAGAAATGAAATCAAAGTGTTTTGGGCCTTGTTTACCGGCTGCTAGTTCATCCATCTGTTTGCTTGCCCATCAGCAGGAACATTCTCTGAAACAAAATGAGGTCAAATTTAGTGGGGAGGAAAGTTAAAGTTTGAAAATCGGCTGGACTCAGCCAGAAGCTCTAAAAGAAAAAGAAAAAAAAAAGGAAAAAACCCTGCAGAGCATCCTTATGGAAGGTGGTAATAGGACAACAGCTTAAAAGTACAGTTCAAACTTCTTTTTTCTATTTGTATGGACTGTGTTTCTCTACTTAGCTGGTTTCAGATGTGCTGACTGAAATGCCTAAAATTCTTTACCAACTATCAACTGTCTGTCTGTCTATCATCTATCTATATAACAGCTCTTCAAATTGACAGCTTTAAGACTTGTGGACTTCAACTCCCAGAATTCCCCCTCCAGTCATGTTAGCTCAGGAATTCTGGGAGTTGAAGTCCACAAGTCTTAAACTTGCCAAGCTTGGAGACCCTTGATCTATATCTACTATCTCTCTCAAACACACATCAAATATGAGCCTGGGGCCAAGCTTCTGAATTTTGATCATGTGACTACGGGGGTGCTGCAACAGTTGTAGGTGTGAAAAATGGCCACAACTTACTTTTTCCAGGGCTGTCATGACATCGAATGGTCATTAAATGAACTGTTGTAAATGGAGGACTACCTATATGCAGCACCTTCTTCTTCTGGGAGAATGGGTACAATCACAGAAAGACAAAAGGCATGCTGGCTGAGGAATTCTGGGAGCTGAAGTCCACAAGTCTTAAAGTTGCCAAGTTTGGAGACCCAGCTTGCTGGCTGGGGAATTCTGGGAGTTGAAGTTCACAGCTGCCAAAGCTGAGAAACACTGCTTTAAGGGATTACAGAGAATTCCAGGAGCTCAGTTTCTGTGTCCTTTGTTTACCTTATTCTCCCCCTCCCCATACCCACCCACCCCCCAAAAAATTCCCTTGTGAAGTAGTCTCAGCAGAAAAATAATAAGTAGCTTTTGTGGCTGAACTGGGAGTTGAACTCCAGTTTTCTCAGCTCTTAAATTACTACCTCTCTTGGCGTTCCCATCAGTGCATCTGGTAGCGTCCAATGTACATGGCTATTACCAAATCAGCGAATGCCGAAGGGTGATGCCAGCTATCAAATATCTGACACATTTATACATGCCCCAGGGGAATATGTTCTGTTCAACATTTGCAGAGATGGGAAGGGAGGAGGAAGGAGGTGACGGCAGATTGGTGTCAGCTTGGTCTAACCATTCCAAACATGTTATAGGAAAATGGCCTGGAGAGCGTATTGTGGTTTTTCTTTTTCTTTTCAGGTCTCTTAAACGGATCCCTGGAAAAGAAAAACCGGATTAGAACGTGTCACAAATATTTGCAAAGGGCTGAGTGTCTCAAAGGGAAGGTTGGGCTGTTTTAATTTCATAGATAGTGAGGGAAGTAAAGATGGCAAAGCTAGGCTTATAATCCTAGACATAATTCATCAGATCCAGCCCGCTTTTAGTGCTGAAATCCAACTCCATCAGCACCTAAAAATGTAAGCCCAACATCTCCTTAAACCTTCCCAACAAAATTTCCCAGGAGATAGGTTTACTGTCTAACTGGTCTTTAATATCTAACTGGTGTAATTGGTCTAACTTTCCTAGAAAATGTGTCTACTATCAAACTGGTCGTCCCAAAGATGCTTTTTCAAAAGGCAACTGAGCTTTCTTGGTGTTTTTTCTCTTTGAAAACATTTCATTTCTCATCCAAGAACCTTCTTCAGTTCTAACTGACTGGTGGGGAATGGAAGGACTTATATTCTTTGCGGTCATCTGGTCATTAGCACTCCAAGAAAGTCCAGTTGCCTTTTGGAAATGCGCTTTGGGACGCATGAAACCTTTAAAAAAATAAATATAAATTTGTCTTTCTACAACCCAAAATAAAGAATTAAAAAGCACAGGTTCCTCTGGAGTTGAATTTGACGTCTGGTAACTCCATGGACTTCATGCCAAGTTTCCAGCAATGATGTGGAAACCATTGGCTTCTTCCAAGATTCTTTTTTTTGGGGGGGGGGGGCGGGTGTCTTAATCTAACCTAAACTTCTACAATCACCTGCTGTTTTGCCATCAAAATCCAAATCAAGTTTGAGTTGGTTTTAACTTTTCAAGATCAGTCAAGGCTGGCTAGATGCCGCCATCTGATGCAGAGCAGTCTCCCTCAAATTGAGCTCAGTTCAAAACCCAACAGCAGAGAAATGGTCTCCCATCAAAGTCTTCCAGGTTGTTCTTTGCTAGAATTCTGGGAATTCCTTGGAGTCCTCAAGCCATTTATAAGGCTCCTGTAGGCCAGACAAGGAATAATGGATGGAAACTGTTAAGTTTGGCAAATGAGAGGCTGAACCAGGGCATGGATGCAACAAATACTTTATTAGAATAATAAAGGACTGAACGTGCTTGCCAAGCCTGGAACTGGCTCATAGCGATCAGCAACTGGTTGGACCCCGCAGCCTGCTTTTATAGCTGGCTGCTGGGGAGAACCAACCAATGAGCGAGGGCAGCCGCCCGCAGCGCGAACGGACCTGAGTGGGAACTCCTTAGAGTTCCAGGGACATAACACCCTTTCCCCCAGATGCGAACACGCATAGTCTTTAAGGTAGGCCGGAGGTTTATGCTGGCGCCCGAACGGCGCAACTCTGGTGGGTTGTCTGTCAGTTCAGAGTCTGTAGGGGAAGGCTGGATCGGTAGGGAGTCACGAACACGTCCCTCGGTGTGGGTTGGCTCGGGACTCGTAGGGTTGGTCACTGGGGACGAGCTCCGTTGACGGGTTCAGACTGGTCAGTCATCAGGAAGTCGCTGTCCGTGTTCGGATTCCCTGGATCGGCTGCTGGTGTAAGCTGGTCACCGGAATTGGTGCTGGTGTGGGGTTGATGCTGTGGCCTCGCCCGGTCTGTAATTCTGGGTCACTGCTGACAAGAGTGCTGTGGCGCTCCGCAGCTGGTCCAGGTGCCTTCTCCAGACTCGGCCGTCCTCCAGTCTGACCCGATATGACCTGGGTCCGGTGATGGCCAAGATCTCGCCCGGGATCCATAGAGGGTCTCCAGCGAAGTTCCTTAAACACGGGTTCCTGTAAGACAAAATGCCTAACCCCGATGTGGAAGCGAGGGAGAGTCAGGGCAGTAATGTGGGTGAAGCCTGTCCAATACAGTCCGCAGGCGCCTGCCCATCAGGAGCTCAGCTGGGGACTTATTAGTGACTGTGCACGGGGTTGCGTGCTGGCTCATCAAGAAACGGGAGAGTTTGTGGTGCCAGTCTTCCTTGCTGAACCTAGCTAGAGCTTCTTTAGTGGTCCTAACGGCTCTTTCAGCCAATCCGTTACTGGCAGGATGAAAGGGGCCGTGAAGATGTGGCGGATGCCCAGGTTGGCAGCGAAATGGCTGAACTCGGCTGATGCGAACTGGGGCCATTGTCGGAAACAATAGAGTCTGGAAGCCCGTGTGTTACAAACAGGCGAGTTAATACCTTGGTAATCGCTTGTGTGGTGGTTGTGGATAGTTGTGCCACGTCAATCCACTTAGAGTAGGAGTCTCATGACCACCAGGAACATTTTTCCATGCAACGGGCCGGCTAGGTCGATGTGAATTCTGGACCACGGGCACTGGCGCTTTCCCACTTAGTGAGGGTGGCAATTGGAGGGGTTGGACGGGATTCCTGGCAGGGATGGCAGGAGCTACCCATCTGATGATGTCTTCGCCGAGGCCCGGCCACCATACATAGCTGCGTGCTAATGCCTTCATTCTGACGATGCCAGGGTGCCCTCGCAACGCCCAGAACTCGGGTACGCAGTGAGGTCGGGATGACCACTCGTGTGCCCCACAGCAAACAGCCCTGCAAACTGGATAATTCCTGTAGGCGGGTCTTGAACGCGTAAATTTGGTTTCAACATCACCGCCCGGCCACCCCCTCCTCACCCAGTCCAGTACCTGGGCGATCGTTGTGTCAGTCTTGGATTTGGCCGCAATGTCAAGGGCAGTGATGGGGAGGTCCAATTGGGTGACCTCAAAAATAGCATGGACCGTGCAGGGTCTTCAGCTGAGCCGGCAGGGGGCAGCGGCTGAGGGCGTCTGCGTGGGACAACGCTTTTACCTGGACGGTGTATGAGTCTATATGAGTATGCCGCTAGAAAAAGAGTCCATCTCGCCATTCTAGGAGACAGGACTTGAGGGTCTGTTTGTCCCCAGCTAGTAGACCCAGGAGAGGCTTATGATCCGTGACCAGCTCGAAAAAGTGGCCAAAGAGAAATTCGTGAAATTTCTTCACTGCTGCGACAGCTGCTAGAGCTTCCTATCGATTTGGTTATAATTTCGCTTGTCGCAGAGAGCGTCCTGGAAAAAAAAGGCGATGGGAGCTTCGAGCCATTGGGGGAGCCTGTGGCTTAACACTGCCCCAATTCCAAAAGGGGATGCGTCTGCTGCTAGCACTAATGGAAGGTTGGGGTCGAACTGAATAAGGACCGCCTCTGACGTGAGTAATGATTTGACTGCGCCGAAAAGCGGAGTCTTTTGTGACCCCAGTGCCAAGCGATTTTTTATCCAACAGCCTGTGCAGGGGTTCTGCCACTGATGCTTTGTGGGGCAGGAAGGATGCGTAAAAATTCAATAGTCCTAAGAAGGCCTGCAGTTCCGCTTGGAGGTTGGAGTGGGTGCCTCGTGAATTGCCTTAACCTTGGACTCCAGGGTGAATGCCTGAGGCGTCAATTTTATAACCCAGAAAGTCCACCTGTCTAGTGGCAATGGCACATTTTTCTTTTTTTTAATTTGAGGCCATGCTGTCTGAACCTCTCTAACACTGCTCGCACTCTCTGGAAGAGTTGGGGTTTGTCCCTGGCCGAGACTAAGATGTCGTCGAGTAGGGTACTACGCCAGGGGAGGCCCTGCAAAATCCGCTCCATGAGGGATTGAAAAATGCCAGGGCAACGCTTACGCCAAATTGGAGACGCTTACACCGGAAAGCACCCCTGTGGGTGACAATGGTCTGGAGTTCCGCTGTTTGGTTGTCAACAGGGAACTGCTGATACGCTTGAGACATGTCCAATTTGGCAAAAATGCTGCCAGGTTCAAAAGTGTGTAATAAGTGCTGAATGACGGGCACTGGGTAAGCGCTAACTTGTAAAAACTTATTAATTGTGGTTTTGTAGTCCGAGCAAATTCTCAGGCTACCGTCTTTTTGAGGGGTGTGACAATGGGCGCCTCTCCATTTGGCGAAATCTGTTGGCTCAATGACCCCTTGTTTTAATAATTTATCCAATTCCGCATCCAATTTAGGCAATAGCGAATGGGACTCTCACGCGTTTTAGCCTGATTGGGACTGCCTGGGGGTCGACTGAGAATGATATAGGGGTACCGTTATAACACCCAGCTCCTCGCTGAATACATCTGAGTAGTCAGCGAATAAGGAGTCAGTGTCAGAGGCTGAGACAGCATGGACTCCTGTTAGCCCTAGGCCGAGATGGGGAAACCAATCGAGCCCCAATACAGGTAGGGAGATTGCTGTTAACTACCACTAGTGGTAGGTGACCTTAAAAGCTCTAAAACTGACAAGAAACTTGCCTCTGCCGATTACAGGAATGGTCTTCCCTGGTAGTCCTTCAGGCTAAACTGGCACTTCTGGAGCCGGCTTGATAGGCTGGGCTGTAGCCTCTTGAGGGTGCTCCACGAGATAATTGAGAGTGCTGACCCTGTGTCAACCTCCATGCGCAAGGTTTACCTTCTAACAAAACGGAGAGAGAGATTTTACTAATGGTATGGCAAGTGTGCTTGCATGGGGGTAAGTGCGACAGTTCAATACTTGCCTCTGAGGTCCAGAATGTGAGAAGGGAGGGTGTCTTTGTACCGAGTTGTGAGGGGCTTGACAGACTCGCGATGTGCCCCTTTTGTGGCAGACGTTGCAGGTGGCTCCTTTGAATTTGCAGGTGGCCCTCGGGTGAGATCCACCACAGGATAGGCACAGGGTGATGTGCTTGGGTGGACTGATGCTTTCTTGCTTGGCTCCTACCTGTGGTTGCCTGGCGTGGCGAGGCGGTGGATGTCGGTTTCATCACTGGGGCCTTCCTCTGACCACCTCTTCGGAGTGGACTGGAACTGCTGTTAGCTTGGAAGTAGGACCTTGGATTTCGGAGGCTGAGTGTGCTGCCAGCTCTGCTGCCAGGGCCTCCTCGACGGCTTGTGCGAGGTTGAGGTCTGTCTTAGCGAGTAGGCGCCTTTGGAGGTGGAGATCCTTGACTCCGCAAACTAGCTGATCGAGGAGCATGTCCTCCAGGTAGGTTCCAAACCCACAATGGAGTGCTGCAGTCCTGAGGGCAGCCATGTACTGGTTGATGGTCTCTTTGCCTGATTGCTTCCTCATACGGAAGGTGAATCGCCTGGCAATCTGTGAGGGTCTGGGAGAATAGTGGTTAGTAAGGATTTCTAACAGTTCTGACCATGGAACGTTTTTTAACTCACGTGGAGCCACGAGTGCTGTGGCAGTGTCAAAGACAATGGCTCCACAGTAGATCAGGAAATAAGATTTTTCCGTGCTCCCCTGCATCAGCCAGCCCAATTGCGGCGATGTAATGGTTAAAGCAGTTCTTGTATGACTCCCACTTCTCCTCATCCGGTTTGAACGCTGGGAAGACTGGATTGGAATTCATAGTGAGGAAATCAGGTTGTCTAATCTGTTGGAAAAATCTCTCTGGGGCAGCAGCAGGAAGGTTTCTTGTGCCTGTGTCAGGCAAGTGACTTCAGCTCTGGAGAGGCTTTTCACAGCTCTCTCTCTCTCTCTGGGCTAACACGTGGTTAGGCTGCCCGGCCGCTGGCAGCGCTTTGAAATTCGCGCCTGCATGGGCGTCAGTGACTTGAATTACAGCACCGCTGTACTTTTAGGGCAGAAATTCAAATGACAGCCGTTTGAATTTCGCGCCTAAAGAAACGAGCGGCTGCGGCTCGCAGCGCTTCACTTTCCCTGTAGCTTGGCTAACAAGTGGCTACAGACGCTTCTCACTCTCGCTGCTTGCTGACCGCTCTCTCTGGCTGTGGATCAGCGTCGCTTTTGTTGTCTGCTGATCGCTCTCTCTAGCTGTGGATCAGCGTTTGTTCTTATTGCCTTCTGATCGCTCTCTCTGGCTGCGGATCAGCGGCTTAGTGATTCAGCGGTTGCAATGTGCCTCTGGTAGCCATCCCATCCTCGTCGCCAGTGTTAAGTTTGGGAAATGAGAGGCTGAACCAGGGCATGGATGCAACAAATACTTTATTAGAATAATAAAGGACTGAACGTGCTTGCCAAGCCTGGAACTGGCTCGCAGCGATCAGCAACTGGTTGGACCCCGCAGCCTGCTTTTATAGCTGGCTGCTGGGGAGAACCAACCAATGAGCGAGGGGGGCAGCCGCCCCCGCAGCGCGAACGGACCTGAGTGGGAACTCCTTAGAGTTCCAGGGACATAACAGAAACTGAACAAGGAGAGATTTAACCTGGAAATAAGAAGAAACTTTCTGACAGTGAGAACAATCAACTGATGGAACAGCTTGCCCTCGGAAGTTGTGGGAGCGCCATCACTTGAGACTTTCAAGAAGAGATTGGACTGCCATTGGTCAGAAATGGTGTAGGGTCTCCCGCTTGGGTGGGCGGTTGGACTAGATGACACTCATTATCTGTTATCTGTTATCAATTCACTGGATCAACCCTGCTTAGCTTTCTAACAGCTGTCTGTTTGTCTGTCTGTCGATCTGTCTATCTATCATCTATTTATATCTATCTATCTCTATATCTATCTCTATATCTAAAAGTATCTATCTATCATCTATCTATCTATCTATCTATCTATCTATCTAGCCATCCATCCATCTATCATCTATCTCTCTAGCTATCTCTCTATCTCTCTATCTCTCTATCTCTCTATCTCTCTCTCTATCTATCTATCTACTTACCTACCTACCTATATCTACCTACCTACCTACCTATCTAGGTATCCATCCATCCATCCATCCATCCATCCATCCATCCATCCATCCATCCAAGGAATGCTTCTTCATTGATCCCATAAGAATCTTTTAATGATGTTAATAATTTGGAAATGTTGTTCTCTGAACCCCTCTTATAAGGCATAAGTTAGTTGCTGGGTCTTCTTGGAAATACCAAATCTACTCTCATGACCCATTTCTGAGCCTACAGGCCACTTTCTGTGGCAGCCATTTTGTGAGAGCATTCAGAACCCGCGACCCAAGCTTCAAGCATGCCCACTGTTTTTGTTGAGATGGACATTCCTATCATGTAGACTTCAGAAGTGTGGACTCCTACTTCCAGAATTCTGGGAGTTGAAGTCCACACATCTTAAATTTGCTGAGGTTAAAAAACACTGATATTAACACCGTTCCTTCTAATTCTGGTAGATGTTAGCAAACCTTGGCACTCAAACTCTTCCGGAAATTAATCGCTTTCTAAGGACTTTAGGAAGAATCTGAAATTTTGTTCCTTTCTCTTCTTTCTTCCTCCTTCCCCTTTCCTCCCTCGAGTGCCTTTGAAAGCAAGGTAATAAATAATAAAAATGCCCTGGAATTTGAATATGAATGATAAGAACAGCTGTGTGTATCCATTATGAATGAACATAAACAGAAATGTATAAACTGAGATTTGGAGGGCTTTAGGAAGAATTAGTATCTTTGTTCCTGGATTTTTTTTTCCTTCTCCCCCCGCCCCCATCAGAGTTTGAACTGGAGCCACCGGCCTCAGCTTCTCCACAGTCAAAGAAGCCAAAAGCCTCATTTTGCCTTGGCTGGCAGCCACCCTCGCATTCTCTTCCACAGCTTGGTTAGGCCTAATCCTAACAAATTTGCCCCAGAGAAGAGGGGTCTCTTATTACACAGCCCCGATTTGAATGCTTTCCAAGACTAATTTCGGCTACCTTTCATTCAAACTGTCTCCTCCCCCCCCCCTCCCCGACTTTCCAACCCCCAGATCGAATGATTCTGGTCTAAGCCTGGGTTCAAAACGAGAGGGAAAAACCCCATCCAACCGAGGCAATGGCTTTTAAATGAGGAAATCTTCCTCCTTTGCGGGGTTAGGCTTTCTCCCACTGAAAAAGGGTTGCAGAATTTACCCCTTGCCCCCACCCCCAAGGATGGACACACACACACACACACACTCCAGAACCAAGCGATTTGCTATTCAAACTTTAATTGTAGCTTTCATGCCTTGAAATGGTCCCCAGAGGACAATTACCCAACAGGCATTTATTCTTGTAACTTTATTGACTTAGTTTATAATCGGATTCCCTTCCGAGATCTGATCCGGCCTCTCCTGGCAGACATGGCCCTGCTCCAGCGGCCTTCCTGGCTTCAGAAAGAGGCTGTGTGTAGGGGAGTTGCCAGGCTTGAAACTCAGAGCAAATGGCCGTCTTGTTCGCCCTCCTCAAAGGGCCAAGCTGAGAAGACAACACAATGTGCAAGGCTGTTTGGGGTGCGTGGCTCGCAACCAGCTGTGGCCCAGCCTCTTCCTCGCTTGCTCTGGAGAGAAAGGAAACAGAGTTCATTGCGAAAAAGGTCTGGCGGATCCATTATGGGCCCGTCCCAGGGCAGGAATGAGAGGAGCATTTCAAGGTCGTAAATGAAGAGCCTCTTCAAGGAGGCCAAAAACAGAAGGCAAAGTAGAGACTATATATAGGCTGAATCCTGCAGTGAGGAGGAACCGCTAATAGACCAGTCCGGTCTATTTCAGGGAAGGAAGTCTGCATTTTTGCAAAGGGAAAAGTTTCGAAAAGCAGGCATTTTTTCAGTCAGAATAAAGCTGGAAGGGACCTTGGGAGGTCTTTTAGTCCAACCCTCTGACTCAAGCAGGAGACCCTATAGCAAGGGTCTTCAAACTCGGCAAGTTTAAGACTTGTGCACTTCAACTCCCAGAATTCCTGAGCTAACATGACTGGAGGAGGAATTCTGGGAGTTGAAGTGCACAAGTCTTAAAGCGGAGTTAGGCATTGAAGATTGTGATTAACCCAGAATTCCGAGCAACATGACTGGAGGAGGAATTCTGGGAGTTGAAGTCACAAGTCTTAAAGCTGTCGAGTTTGAAGACCCCTGCCATAGGCATTGAAGATTGGTGGACTTCAACTCCCAGAATTCCCGAGCTAACATGACTGGAGGAGGAATTCTGGGAGTTGAAGTCCACAAGTCTTAAAGCTGTCAAGTTTGAAGACCACTTCTTTACCATTCCAGACAACGGGTGCACAGTTTCTTCTTAAAAACCTCCAGTGATGAAGCACCCACAACTGCTGAAGGCAAGTCGTTCTCCTAGTTAATTGTTTTGTTAGGAAATTTCTTTTTAATTCAAGGTTGCTTCTTTGATTGACTAGTTTCCAGTCATTGTTTCTTGTCTTGCCTTTTAGTGCTTTGCCCAGCTAATTTTTGTTTTAATCCAAGGTTGAAGAAGAATACATGCATAAGCTACAAGGAGTGTGATAGATTCTTGTGGCAAACATTCTTTTCTTTTTTCATTTCATTTCTTTTTCTTTTCTTTTCCTTTTTTTTCTCTTTTCTCATCTTTTCTTTTCTTATCTTCATTCAGGCTGCAATTCTTTATTCAGTTTCCTGAAAATAACAAGGTTGATTCTGAGCAGACATATAGAAGAGATTGCATACAGACATATAGATTGCACTGCAATTAATTCTGCGGAAAATGAAACTTTAAGAGAAAATCCGTGGTCTGCCCAAGTTGATAGAAAGGCCTCTCAGATGCTGAAGGTTTGTCAGCCCTCTGAAGTCATCAACATAAGAATTGAAGGCCACAAACACCCATAATATCTTCATGGAAAAGTTACAATAACAGGCCTGAAAGTACCTTTCCTGTCAGCCTTACCAGCTAGACCAGATAGAAGCAAGAGCAGATAAGGTAATCTATTTTATTGTAAACCTACATCAACAGACTCTTGCAAGTCTTCGTATTTATTTGCTTTCTTTGAACAGTGAAATAGTGTTCTCCTGTCATCTTTTTTACAGCCAAAGAACCAGGCAGGTTCTTTCTGAGCTTATTATCCTGTCCATTGTCCAGCTGTGGATTATGCCATCTTTATCTGACCATTCCCTAAGCAGCATCTCCTGGCCTAATCTCCCAAGATCTTTCCCACATACCATTATATCTCCCCTGTTTTACTCTCCAGAAAACTAGAGAAGGTCTGTTCTGAGATATCTTCATTCCACCTCCGTTCCTCCTTTGGACTCAGATTCTGTTCATCAGATTGCTGAATAAACTGCAGCTCTTCCCTTGTCTCTCAAGCTTATTCTCACAGACCATTAAACTTTTCATGCTGGGTCATAGAGTACTATGATAGAACTAAGTTCCTTAATCCACAAGAATATTTAGAATGGTTTCTTGGCTTGCTGGGAATTCTAGAAAAGACAGTCCCAACTATTTGGAGTATGCAAAGTTGGAGAAGGCTTTATATGGCTGGAAAATTGCAATCAGCTGCAGGAAAAGAACTTTGTACTCTTTAATGACTCCTGGGCTGCTATAGGGGGAAAGGAAAGGGAAGGGAAGGGAAGAAGGAAAGGAAAGGAGGAAAGAAGGAAAGGAAAGGAGAAAAGAGTGGGAAGGAAGACAGAAGAGACAGAAAGGGAAAGGAAAGGAAGAGAGAAAAGAAGAAAGAAAGAAAAAGAAAGAAAGAATGAATTAATGAAAGAAAGAAAGAAAGAAATATTTCTGCTGTCTTTTAAAGCTCTTAACTCAAACTGAATTGCTCACACCCTGGGTCAATCTGGCAGATTTATGACACGGAACAAAAATTTGCTGGATCGAATATCCCTCCCTAGAAGACGATTATAAAATGGAATAGACGCATACTAGTCCACTGATCTCAAGTGTGGCCAATAATACAAGCGTGATTCATTACAAGTCTTTCTGGGAATAAGGTAACTTCTGTGGTTGAATCAGGAATCTTTAGAGTCTGTGTTTGAAAAATTATTCTGTAACAAGAGGAAGAGGCAAGAGAAGAGGGACAGAGGGGCCTTTATTTTCTCTTTCCCATGGAAAAAAAAAAGAGAGAGAAGAATGGTTAAAGAGAGGAAAAAGCTGACTGGGAAAAGAAAAGCCACATGGAAGCCCTGGCTACACAACTTGAACCCGAGGGTGAAATAAAACAGTTGCCCATGAAGAAATAGTCATAATGGACTGTGGAGAAGATTGATTCGTCCTGGATTCTCCTTCTCAGAAATTCCTGAAACAGAGGGGGAAAAAATAAACAAGGTCATTCAGTCCCAAGATCCTATGAGAATTCCTTCATTCCTCTACAGGTACTTCTTACTATCCTAATCGAGCCCAACATTTCTGTTGCTATGCGAGACAGGCATTAGGTGAATTTTGCTTCATTTTACAACCTTTCTTCCCACAGTTGTTAAGCGAATCACTGTAGTTGTTTAATTACAAGCTATTTTCTAAAGCGCCTGTAGGCCAGACAAGGAATAATAGATGGAAACTGAACAAGGAGAGATTTAACCTGGAAATAAGGAGAAACTTTCTGACAGGGAGAACAATCAACCCATGGAACAGCTTTTGCCTTCAGAAGTTGTGGGAGCTTCATCACTTGAGACTTTCAAGAAGAACTACTCCTAAAACTAAAATCTTACAGTATCTCTGGACACCTGCATAACTGGATAGAAGTATTCCTGTCAAACAGACAACAAATGGTCAAAATTGGGAGAGACCTATCAAATTCTGTACCTGTCAACAGTGGTGTCCCCCAAGGCAGTGTTCTAGGACCAACTCTTTTCATACTCTACATAAATGACCTCTGTAATCATATTAAGAGCAACTGCGTTCTCTTCGCTGATGATGTAAAGCTATTCAATACCACAGACAATACTGCTACCCTTCAAAAAGTCCTTGACTATGTATCAGAATGGTCAAACAAATGGCAACTTCAAATCTCAACAAATAAATACAAATAAATCTGTCCTACATCTTGACAAAAAAAATCAGAAAATAAAATACAGGCTGAATAGTCAAGACCTTGTTGATGATCGAAACTCTGTCAAGGATCTTGGAATACTCATCTCTAATGATCTAAGTGCTAGAGCCCACTGTAACTACATAGCCAAAAAGATGCTAAGAGTTGTTAACCTAATCTTATGTAGCTTTTTCTCTGGTAATATTACAGTAATAACTAGAGCATACAAAACATTTGCTAGACCAATACTCGAATACATCTCATCAGTCTGGAACCCACATTACGCATCTGATATTAATACAGTTGAGAAAGTCCAGAAATATTTCACAAGAAGAGTTCTCCACTCCTCTACTCACTTCTGTACTCCTTGCAGAATATCTTATGCCACCAGACTCAAAATTCTAGACCTAGTAAACCTAGAACTGCATATTATCTATATCTATATCTTTATATCTATATCTATAATATTATATATATATATATATATATATATATATATATATATATATATATATATATATATATATATATATATAATTTATTTTTTCTGAGGTTCTCACGGGTATTTGTATGTGATCTTTGGTTATTCGGGTTTTCTCCTGCGTAAGATTGGAAGTATCTAGGCCATGTTTCAATGAAGTCTCATTCATCATCTTCAGGCTTGTGTCTTTGGACGGGGGCAGAACATTGTTTATTTTATTTTATTTATTTCATTTGTCAATCGCTTACAAGATAATAGGTATAAGTATAAACATGAGTAAGAATACAGGAAATAGGTACGAATAAATGGGGACAATAGGACAGGGAAGGTAGGCACAATGGTGCACTTAGCACGCCCTTACAGACCTCTTAGGAATGGGTGAGGTCAATAGTGGATAATACTGTATTATTATTATTACTATTACTATTATTAGTAGTACAGTATTAATTAATTAATAAACATTGTAATTAATATCCCTCTCTCCCAGAATCCTAGTGCTGTGTTTTTCAGCCTTAGCAACCTTAAGAGGTCTGGATTTCAACTTCCGGATCCTTCAGCCAGTACTGTGTACATAGGCTTCAACTCTCTGTTGCTGTTCTTCTCTTGTTGTACTTGTGTTTTGGTCTGTGACCGCAAATAAAGTATTATTATTAATTCTACTCTCTGTTGGAAAGAAATATCCATCTGGTTCAGTTTCAAGCTGGGAGAAAGACACTGGAAACATGGAGGCTGATTGGAAAGATGGTTTAACGATGAAGCAGAATCATCAAGCACATGTGTTCTGGGTAGCTGACCACATGAGTTTGAGAGTAGGGGGTATTTATACCTTCTTTTCCTGTTCCTGTGTAAGAACATGTGTTCTTTTGGCTGTTGTCAGACCCCCATGGGGCCAGGTAGAGGTCATGTTTGTCTGAGCTAGCTTGGTTGAAGTTTGCTGGGTGATGCAATGTCCTTAGACTGTGCCATGTAGCGAGCTGTGCTTCTAGATGAGTTAATCCTATTATGTCCTTGAGGGTCATGTCTTAATCCCATCACCCTGGAGCTGGAGGTCTTTTGTCTTGCAAGATGGCTGGCCCAATCTTTCTTAATGGGCACAAAATATTTTCTGGGGGTAGGGAGCTGCTTTCTGTCTTTAAAACATGCTTCTTCTTTTATCATCCAGGGAAATATAACATTCTGCCTTTTTAATATTTCTGAAAACATTTCATTTTTCCAGGAAGGGGGGTGTCTTCTCTCATCTCTGAGTTCCTAAGATACAGCATGTTGACTGGGGAAATCTAGGAGTTCAGGTACAGACCTTTTAAAGTTGCAGGAGGTTGAGAAACCACATCCCAGTTGGGGTGGATTCCCTCAATTTGCTTTTTCCATGATTCTAAGTAAAGTTTGTTCTAAGCCCCAAAACAGAGTGATACAGATACACTCCAGAAGGAGGCTCACATTGAAAATACAACCATCGGTCAGACTAACAGACTAATCGGTCAGACTAACCATCGGTCAGACTAACTCATTATTTATTAAAAACCAAACCAAATTTAAACTTTCTCTTTGAGTATTCAGCGGTATCCTAATACTACAGCCCAGTTGTTTCAACAGGATCCAGAGATTTTGTTCTGGCTGATTGTGAGTAACGATCATGCCTCCACATTACAATCAAGGTGGCAAATATCTTAATGGTTGTATTTGCCCAACCATGCTAGCTTAACCTTGGATTCATTCGTTTGGCTGAGTAGTTGTATGTATCCAGCATCTTCAACGGATGCATAATTCAGTGGATTGTGCAAATACAGAAAACAGATTAATTCAGTCCTAAAATCAATTGGGTTGCACAAACCTAGGCAGAAAATCTCTGTGCTTGCAATTGGCCATTTTTGCAGATGGAATGATATGCAACAGTAACCCTGGCAATCAACATATTTATCTTGCTGTTCATCTATGTCAGGGGTGAGGAACAATGGCCCTTTTATGACTTGTGGACTTCAACTCCCAGAATTCTACACCATTCAAAAATACCGACTGCTCCAGGTTGTATCTTACAAAACAGTCGTTCGTTTTTGTTTCCCTAAACAGATTGTTTCACCAAATCAATTGGGCATCTGTTTGGAAAAATTTTTTTATAGAGATACTTATTTGTTCAACATATGTTTGGAGTTGCCTGTTAACACTATGATTTCCCCATTATGGGTTTCTCTTGCTGTATAACACTTGCCCTGGCTCAACTCTCAATAGTTTGCTTGACAAATTAAATACCAGCTTAGCTTTTATAGCACTCCCAACTGCCAAGTAAGAGACATGGGACACTGGAGTATCTGAGGAAGTGTGTACATTTCCGTACAGAGATGGCATGGAATCTGGAGTGCCATTTCTGAAATCTCAAGTACGGGAATTTGAGAAATGTAGCTAGAATTCTTGATCAGCTGCCAAAGTTGGAGGATGTGAAGCTGGAGTAACAATTCCAGCCTTCCCTCCCCCCTCCCTCCCTTCCCTTCCCTTCCCTTCCCTTCCTTCCTTCCTTCCCTTCCTTTCCTTTCCTTTCCTTTCCTTCCTTCCTTTCCTTCCTTCCCTTCCTTCCCTTCCTTCCCTTTCCTTTCCTTCCTTTCCCTTTCATTCCTTCCTCCCCTTCCCTCCCCCCTCCCTTCCTTTCCTTCTCTTTCCTTTCCTTTCATTCCCTTTCCTTCCCTTCTCTTTCCTTCCCTTTCTTTTCCTTCTCTCTCCTTTCTGTTCCCTTCCCTTCCCTTCTCACCCCCTTTCTCCTTCTCCTTCTCAACCCTATCCCCAAAAGTTAACTAAGAGGCATCCTATAAGACTTTTACCAAGTCTTCAATTAGCTCTGCCTTAGCCCCCATTCCTTATCTTAGCAATATATCTTGTACAATGTGCCTGACAGTCAGCTCTTGTTCTCTCCATTGAAGGGGGTCCCACTTGTCCACACTCCCTTTACCTCTGTTAGGCAGGCTTTGCAAATGGACATCTCCTCCCCTTCTTTCTGAGCTCATGCCATAACCTTGTATTTGCAGAGCAAATGCCCCGACAGCAAGTGACCCGTCATCTGTTCTAGCTTTTTAACCAATCCAATTTTGTGTGTTGGATAAAACACTGTTGGGAGAAATGTCCATCTGGGTTCAGTTCCTAATGGGCAGAAAGACACTGGAAACATGGAGATTACTTGGTTTAATGGTGGATAGCAGGACCACGTGGTTTGATGTTCTGGCAAAATTGGGCACATGGGTGAGAGAGGGAGAGAGATTTATATGCTCTGTTGGGCTTTGAACTTGCTTCCTGTTCCTGTGGCAAGAAATGTATCCTGATTGGTTATCATGGGGCCATGCAGGATAACTAATTTTGTAAGTTGTCTTGAGTCCCAGGCTTGGTTGAATCTTGCTGGGTGGTGTAATGAAGGGGCTTTGGGCAATTCATTTTATGGTTTAATGGCTTTGTCCTAGTTTTGGATTCTGAGTGAGGGCTAATCCCATTACCCTGGAACTGAAGGTCTTTTGTCCTGTAGATAAGCTGGCACCAAAATATCTGTTGGGTCTGAGTTTCTGTATCCCTTAAAACAGTGGCCCCCAACCTTTTTTGAACCAGAGACCAGTTTCGCGATTATTTATTCTTCCACGGACCGGTACCTGAGTAACACGAGATTCCACCGCCATCGGGACGGCTCTTCATTCGAAGCTGCCCCCCCTTCGATGAAACTAAGGCACAAGCACCCAAACACCACTTTCCAACTGAAAATCTGGAGGCACTTTCCAACCGAAAACCCGGAAGCGCCGTCGAAACAAGATGGCGGCACCCAAACTTTGCGGCCCGGTAAAAAATGATCCACGGACCGATACCAATCCGGGGACCGGTGGTTGAGGACCCCTGCCTTAAGATTTCTATTTCTTTTATTTTTATTCATATGGTGGATATGGTGTATTGTCAGGGCGTATCATTTACAAAAAAAGCAAAAGAAAGAAAAAACAGAAATATCCACATATATACTAATAACAGTGATGATAGTGTAACAAAATAATTTTCACTGAGTTTCTTGTGTTAGCTTATTTGTAATTATGTCAACATATTTCTAATTGTCAACCCACTTTGTATTTAATTCTAACATTATAATAATCTTTCTTCACCTAAAACATATATTCAAAAAAACAAAGATTTCTCTTTTAGGAGAAATATTCTGCCTTTTTAATATTTCCTAGAATATTTCATTCTTCTAGGAGAGGGATGGGTGCTAACTTTCTACAATACGTTCCTTATGTCTCTTTTACTTCCATTTTCTTGCATTCTCTAAACTTCCTCTGATGACTTTTTCATCCCTCCCACTTTGCCCAGTGATGATATTCAGAATTCACAACCAATAAGGATCGGAATATTGTGCTTGGCTTTATTATTTGTGTTTTTACACAGTCTTAACTTGATTCTCACTTCCTTGATTAGTAAATCCGGGCACAGCTATGCTTCAGCATCTTCCAAATTTTCTGCACTGCTCTTGGTACAAAAACATCCTGAGATGCACGTGAAAAATTGAATGATTCCAATTAAATGCATATTAAAAGTATTTTTAGACAAGTAGAATATTAATAGAAAGCACTGGCCCATCCCCAGTTACTCTGTTTATGTATTAATGAACTAGGTTTTGCTGTTTTCCTCCAGCTGATGCTGGGCAGAAGCAAAATGTGACTTGTAGAATTCTTTAGCCAGAAGGTTTCAACACATACAGAGAACTGTCAAAAGTCTTGCGTTTTTTTGCAGGTCCACCATGTATGATGGTAAGTATTTTTATTGATTGATTGTTTGATTTGATTTGATTTGTCAATCGCTTACAAGATAATAGGTATAAGTATATACATAGTTATGAATACATGAAATGGGTACATATAAGAAAAATAAAAGAAACAATAGGACAGGGACGGTAGGCACGTTGGTGCACTTATGCACGCCCCCTACAGACCTCTTAGGAAAGGGGTGAGGTCAATAGTAGACAGTCTAAGGTTAAAGTTTTTGGGGTTTGGGGAAGAAACCACAGAGTCAGGTAGAGTATTCCAGACATGGACCACTCTGTTGCTGAAGTCGTATTTCCTACAATCAAGTTTGGTGCGGTTAACCTTAAGTCTGTATCTATTGTGTGCTCTTGTATTGTTATGGTTGAAGCTGAAGTATTCATTGACAGGTAAGACATTGCAATGTATGATTTTATATACTATACTTAGATCGGACCGAAGGCAGCGTAGTTCTAGGTTTTCTAGGTCTAGAATTTCAAGTCTGGTGGCATAAGGTATTCTGCAACGAGTAGAGGAGTGGAGAACTCTTCTTGTGAAATATTTGTGGACATGTGGGTTCCAGACTGATGAGCTGTATTCAAGTATTGGTCTAGCAAATGTTTTGTATGCCCTAGTTAGTAGTGTGATATTACCAGAGAAAAAGCTACGTAGGATTAGGTTAACAACTCTTAATGCCTTTTTGCTATGTAGTTACAGTGGGCTCTAGCACTTAGATCATTAGAGATGAGTACTCCAAGATCCTTGACAAAGTTTGCATCATCAAAAAGGTCTTGACTATTCAGCTTGTATTTTATTTTCTGTTTGTTTGTTTTTGTTTTTTTGCCAATATGTAAGACTGAGCATTTATTTGTTGAGATTTGAAGTTGCCATTTGTTTGCCCATTCTGATACATAGTCAAGGTCTTTTTGAAGGGTAGCAGTATTTTCTGTGGTGTTGAATAGCTTTATATCATCAGCGAAGAGAACGCAGTTGCTCTTAATATGATCTGAACATTAATTATGAATATTAATTTGTTTAATATGACTATGGTACCTCGTTACCTGGTGTAAAATTTGGTCATGGTTAAAAGAAATAACAGGGCTTGAAATTCAGTACATATCAGAGATGTTTTTTTAGGAATAATGGAGGGAAGTGTAAATAAAGTTGACACTTATTTAATTATACATATAATTACTGCAGCAAGGATAACATTCACCTAAAATTGGAAAACAAGAGAGATTCCAGGTGAAGATGCCTTGATTGGGAAAATATTACATTGCGCTGAAATGGGCAGGCTAACACTTGAATTGAAAAAGCGAGACGAACTAGAATATTGTAAAATATGGAATAAATTTTACAAATGGAGGGATATGAAAGGGTGTTCATAGATTTAAAATAAGTAGAAAAGTGACAAAAAAGGAATAAAAGAAAATTGGAAAAATGATACGCAAAAATGTATATATGTATATAAATGTATTAACTTCTTTTGCCTTTCTAATTATAAACAGATTGGACAGAAATGTATGTCAAAGAAGAGGCACCACGTTCACTGTTTTTAATGTTTATATTTAATAAAAAATTTATTTTAAAAAAAACGCAGACAGAGAATCAGATTGAGGAAAGCTGAGAAATGAGTTTCAAAAGGATCTGGGACACTAAACTTCTTTTTGACCTATGAGAAGACACGAGGTAGATTCTGAAATTACGGCGGCCCAGATAGTGCCTCTGGGGTTGAGCTAAAACAAAAAAATTCAAGATGACATCAAAGCCCTGCTTGTGACACTTGTAAGAAAGAGACGGGGTTTTAATAAAGGAGAATATTTGTAACTCGGTTGAAATGAGGAAAAAGTCCTTAGTGCTCCCTAAGCTTGTTTTCCTGCAGAAGTTTCATTACCCAACTAGGGAACACCATCAATGCCAAATTTATGTTTTACTGATAAAGAAATAAAGGGAGGCTAGTACAGAGTACAGGTCTATTTCAAGCTATTTAGCTCTCATCAGCTAGCCATACCCTTCTGGGATTTGAATCCGGGCTATTGAGCCCAGATTTCAATCCAGAATCAGTATGCTCTGTCCCATAATTGGGTAGACCAGGTTACCCGGACAAAAAAACACATTATCAGTGCTAGTAGGTGGCCTTGGTGGCACAGTGGTTAGAACGCAGAACTGCAGGATAATTCTGATAACAGATAACAGATAATCAGATTTGGAAGGGACCTTGTAGGTCATCTAGTCCAACCCCCCACCCAAGCAGGAGACCCTACACCATTTCTGACCAATAGTAGTCCAATCTCTTCTTGAAAGTCTTCCACAACTTCTGAGGACAAGCTGTTCCATTGGTTGATTGTTCTCACTGTCAGAAGGTTTCTCCTTATTTCCAGGTTGAATCTCTCCTTGTTCAGTTTCTATCCATCATTCCTTGTCTGGCCTACAGGAGCTTTAGAAAATAGCGTGACCCCCTCCTCCCTGTGGCAGCCCCTCAAATATTGGAAGACCACTATCCTGTCTCCCCTGGTCCTTCTCTTTACTAGACTAGCCAAGCCCAGTTCCTACAACCATTCATCGTATGTTTTAGCCTCCAGTCCCCTAATCATCCTGGTTGCTCTTCTCTGTACTTTTTCTAGAGTTTCAACATCTTTTTTATAATGTGGTGAACAAAACTGGATGCAGTACTCTAGGTGTGGTCTTACTAAGGCTTTATAGAGTGGTATTAGTACTTCCCTTGATCTTGATTGTATCCCTCTGTTAATACAATTTAGGATTGCATTAACTTTTTGGGTGGCTGCTGTACACTGCTGGCTCATATTTAGCTGGTTGTCCACTAAGACTCCAAGATCCCTCTCACAGTTACTGCTATTGAGCCTGGTTTCACCCAGTCTATATGTGCACTTTTGGTTTTTCTTGCCTAAGTGTAGGACTTTACTTTTCTCTACACTGAATTTCATTTTGTTAGATACGGCCCAGTGTTCTAGTCTGTCAAGATCCATCTGGATCTTGAGCCTATCTTCTTGGGTGCTAGCTATTCCTGCCAGCTTAGTAACATCTGCAAATTTGGTAAGTTCCCCTGATGACTGCTGGCTACCAGCAGTTTGGCAGTTTGATTCTCACTGGCTCAAGGATGACTCAGCCTTCCATCCTTCCGAAGTCGGTAAAATGAGGACCCAGATTGTTGGGGTGGGGGTGGGGTGGGGGTAAATATACTGATTCTGCAAACCACATAGAGAGGGCTGTAAAGCAGGCGTGTCCAACCTTGGCAACTTTAACGCTTGTGGGCTTCAACTCCCAGAATTCCTCCTCCAGCAAAGCAACTTTAAGGCTTGTGGACTTCAACTCCCAGAATTCCACCACCAGCAAAGCCATTTTTAAGGCTTGTGGGCTTCAACTCCCAAAGCTGGCTGAGGAATTCTGGGAGTTGAAGTCCATAAGCCTTAAAGTTGCCAAGGTTGGAAACCCCTGCTGTAAAGCACTGTGTGCTTTACAGTGCTATTGCTATCGCTAGTAGGGAGTGGGTTTTGCTATCAGTTTATATTCTAGTGGCTTGGCCTGGAGTAGTCTCAGAGGTTTTATGGTTGGGCTGTTTACTGTTGGCTGGTTTGGCAGTTCCTTAATTGGGATATTTTTTACTTGATTGACAATACCCCAATCAATATCCCCTTCAAGAGGATGAAGGCAGACCTCCCTAATAGTTTTCAGAGAATATCATAGTCCTCTTTCTGGCAAGATTTTGCCTATACAGACATAGATCAGTTCATTTAATGATCGTTCCACAGCACTGAAAAAAGTGACCTTTGACCGCTTTCGCATGTAAGATCATTGCAGCATGTGGCGATCACTTGATCAAAATTCAGAGGCTTAGCAACTGACTCATATTTATGATGGTTGCAGTGTCCCGGGGTCAGGTGATCCCCGTTTGCGACCTTCTGACAAGCCAAGTCAAACAGGATCAAGCGAGATTCATTTAACAACCGTGTTACTACCTTAAGAACTTCTCTGATTCACTTAACAACTGTGGCAAAAAAAGGTTGTACTACATTATAAAAAAGATGTTGAGGCTCTAGAAAAAGTACAGAGAAGAGCAACCAGGATGATTAGGGGACTGGAGGCTAAAACATACAATGAACAGTTGCAGGAACTGGGCTTGGCTACTCTAGTAAAGAGAAGGATCAGGGGAGACATGATAGCACTCTTCCAATATTTGAGGGGCTGCCACAGAGAGGAAGGGGTCAAGCTATTTTCTAAAGCTCCTGTAGATCAGACAAGGAATAATGGATGGAAACTGAACAAGGAGAGATTTAACCTGAAAATAAGGAGAAACTTTCTAACAATGAGAACAATCAACCCATGGAACAGCTTTTGCCTTCGGAAGTTGTGGGGGCACCATCACTTGAGACTTTCAAGAAGAGATTAGACTGCCATTTGTCAGAAATGGTGTAGGGTCTCCCACTTGGGTGGGGGGTTGGACTAGATGACCTACAAGGTCCCTTCCAACTCTGGGTAATGGGTTAACAAATATCTCGTTTAGCACAGAATACTTGGGCTCCATTGTCGTCGTACGTTGAGGATTCCCCATGCATTGAAAACAATAAAGAATGGAATTTGGAAGAATCTCCATCTGTCATTCTTGGGTTCAGGGCCTGACTGTGACAGATGACAAAAGGATTGTGACACTGTCATTCCACAAATGCTACAACTTATATACTTGCAAAAAACCTCAAGACCAATGTCCATAATGGTGTCGTTTGCACAATGGTGTCACATCCATGTCATGTTGGCATCGTTACAATGCTCTCTGAATGCTGTGGCCCCAAACAGAAATTGAGAAAGGCTGTCACATTCTCGGGATGAAGAACAGAATATATTTTCTGGTATGAAAAAAGAAATCAAATAAGAAACGCTGAAATTGAAAGAAAGAGATGACTCTGAAATCTTCCTAATCCGGAATAAATGATATGATTGGTTAGCCAACAGAACTAAAAAATAAGACCAGTAAGAAGCTTTAAGAAAATAAAATGTAAATTTGTAAATTATATAAGAATATAGGAATGATTATAGTTAAAGTTATTAATTAATATTAGATAAATATAAATGTAATGTGTTAAGATATTAAAGATAAGAACTTGCATAGATGTGAAGAATGTTGTTGAAACTATGATGTTTTATGTTGAAACAATAGAAATTTAATAAAAACATATTTAAAAAAAGAAATGCTCTTGTCTCCATGGGTGACTTCATCAGTTTGTTTTCTTTGACAGTGATTTTAAACATTCTCCATGTCTTCTCTTTGATGTATGAAGAAATGGTGATGAGCTTATCCATCATAAATAAATGATTGCAGGATCATCTGCACCTCTATAACTGTCCGATTTGGTTCTGCAACCCACCAAGAGAGACACAGACTTCAGAGACAGCAGAAAAAACAATTACTACCAACCTTCCTTCCATTGAGGACCTGTATACTGCATGAGTCAAAAAGAGCGCTGTGAAAATATTTACAGACCCCTCACATCCTGGACATCAACTGTTTCAACTCCTTCTCTCAAAACAATGCTATAGAGCACTACACACCAGAACAACTAGACACAAGAACAGTTTTTTCCCGAACGCCATCACTCTGCTAAACAAATAATTCCCTCAACACTGTCCAATGATTTACTAACTCTGCATTACTATTACTATCAATCTTCTCATCCTTCCTATCGCCCATCGCCTCCCACGAGTTTCACCTAATTAAAAGTAAAGTTTTTCCCCTTTCCCAAACCAGAGGTGGGATTCAGCAGGTTCTGACCAGTTCTGGAGAATCAGTAGTGGAAATTTTGAGTAGTTCGGAGAACCGGCAAATACTACCTCTGACTGAAGATTTTATAGTATCCTTCCCCTGCCACACCCACCAAGCCACACCTATAGAACTGGTAGTAAAAAATGTTGAATCCTACCACTGCTCCCCATCCCACTAACCTGCTTTCCAGCTCCGTTCTCCTGTGCAGGGCAACCAAAGAAGACTCAGATAATCAGCTGGGACTCAGGAGGCAGAGAATAGATGGGGACGGGGCCAGTCAGAGGTGGGATTTGCCAGTTCTGCAGACTACTCAAAATTTCCACTACTGATTCTCCAGAACTGGTCAGAACCTTCTGGATACCATCTCTGGTTTAGCAAAGGGGAAAAACTTGTACTTTTAATTAGGTGAAACTAGTGGGAACCTTCAGAGTCGGTTTTCACCAGAACTGTGATATCTCCAATAAAACTATTCTTTGAGGAATCTACCTGCCTCGGAGTTTTGCTTGCTATGGGTGCATTACTTGAAACCCTGACAGGAACAGCTTTCCTTCAGAGAGGTTGTGGGTGCATCATCACTGGAGGTTTTTAAGAAGAGACTAGACAGCCACTTGTCTGAAGTGATATAGGACAGGGTTGGTGAACTTTTTTGGCACCGCATGTGCACCAGCCAGCTGGTCTTCACATGCGCACGCACGAAAGAAACCAGAAGACCAGGTGGCCGGTGCACATGTGTGCTCCGGAACCCTGAAATTATCTTCCCGGCACGAGCATGCACACCGGGTGACTGTTCTTCCTGTTTCTGGAGCTCCCACGCGCATGAAGACCAGTTGGCCAGCGCACCGGAACCCAGAAGAAAAACTGGCGACAGCTCACATGCCTGGAGAGATGGCTGTGCATGCCGCATCCCGTTCACCATCACGTGTATACGATCTCCTGCTTGAGCAAGGGGCTGGACTAGAAGACCTCCAAGATCCCTTCCAGCTCTATTCTGATTGATTAAATTGATTGATTGAGCAGGATGAGAAACATCTCAAGAGTCCTGGAAATTAAACCAAGTCATTTCTGTTCTCTTTTAGTCTAGGAGTAGAACATTTTTCTCTAGTAAAGAAATGGGAAAAAAGTAGCGTAGCAGTTTTCTGTCAGCTGACAAGAAACAACCAGAGATATCTGGTAGGATGGTAAGGATAAAGATGAGGATAAAGTTACAGATAGTCCTTAACTTACAATGGTTTATTTAGTGACCATTCAAAGCTGCAATAGCACTGAAAAAAGTAACTTATGACCATTTTTTGCACTTACAACTGTTGTAGAATCCCCTTGGCAACTGGGATGAGCTGAGAGGAACAGGATTTAGAATGGAAGAGAAGAGAAGAGAAGAGAAGAGAAGAGAAGAGAAGAGAAGAGAAGAGAAGAGAAGAGAAGAGAAGAGAAAGAGAAGAGAAGAGAAGAGAGAAGAGAAGAGAAAGAAGAAAATGAATGGAATGGAATGGAATGGAAGGAAGGAAGGAAGAGAGAGAGTGGGAGAGGAGAGAGAGGAGAGGAGGAGAGGAGAGGAGAGGAGCAGAGAGAAGAGAAGAGAAGAGAGAGAAGAGAGAGGAAGAGAGAGATGAGAGAGGAGAGAGGAGAAGAGGAGAGGAGAGGAGAGGGAGAGGAGTGAGAGGAGAGGAGAGGAGAGGAGAGGAGAGGAGAGGAGAGAAGAGAATTCTTTAATGGCCAAGTGTGATTGGACACACAAGGAATTCGTTTTGGTGCATATGTATAACACTTAATAGTAGTCAAAGGGTAAAAATAAGCAGTCAAACCATACTAGGAACCATAATAATAAGCAATCAAATCAAATCATATTAGTAAAAAGTCAATTAAAAAATCGTAAGGATACAAGCAACCAAGTTACATTCATGCAGTCATGAGTGGGAGGAGATTGGTATTTATATTTATATTCCTTGCAGACCACTGGTTATTTGCATTCCTTTTAGAGAGGCTGTGCTGTCCCAGCCAGTCTATAGGAATTGGATAGAATTATGAGCTGTCCCCTTAAGGGAATGCATCATGGTAAATCTAGTTAAAGGTATCCTGGGAAATGTAGTTCATGTCACGTGGCCACATCTGTAATCCTGATTGGTCACTAAATTGACCCTCAAGGGGTCGGGGGAGGTTTCCCTCCATTCTTGCCTGGACTCATGAACTGATAGCAGCTTTCTTTCTATCGTTACGAGATGGGTTAGGAGATAACCATCTTTCACCTGCAAGGCTGATATACAAAGGATTGGTCATTATAGAAGAACTTCATCACAACTGTGAGTTATGAAGATACCTGATGTACCAATAAATGTACTTTGTTATGGATGTTTTGTGGAATTTTATCTATCTGCATCTGCACAGCCACAAATCCACCTCTGTGCGTGATACAGGAAAGAATCCTTGAGGCCACTTGAAGCTTTATCTGTGTCCTCTTGAGTAGTGCAAATGGATGTGGAGTCTTCTGCAGGATGTTTTTCTGCCCTGTCCGTTCACTGTCAAACACAGGTGCACAAGCGAAAACGTCTTCGAAGACAAACCGCCTCTTGACAAAGCACCTTTGGGACAGATATTTAGCTGGGGTTTGGTTTGGTCTGGTTCTTTCCTATATCTATTCCCTTGTACATTTATTACAAGCATGTTTTGCTCAGCCTGCATCCATAAAAGGTATCAGAAATTCTTTATACTGTCAGGCAGAAAAAAAAACAGGGGGCTAAGTAAATCCATTAGTCAAACCAGACCCGAACTGAGACAATCCCCAGGAAGTAAATATCTGAAGAGATTCATATACAGGCTGCTGAGGCGTTCGATTTGCATTTGCCCCCCCTCCCCATTTAATAGAAGGAAGATTAATTGCATTTCTTTGTTCACGCAGTTCCCATCTTTTTATTCAGTCAAATGGATAAATTTGCAAAATGAAGCAACTCAGCACGCCTAGATTTTTCATTCCTATGACACTGGATTTCCAGAAGGGTCTGCAGGCTCAATGCCCAAATTTCAGTTTTTGGTAAGGGTCAAAGGCATATGGACAAAAAAAATTAAAAAGAAAGGAATTCCAATAGGCCGTCATGATGGACAGTTTGTTACTATAAACCAATATGCGATATCTAAAAAAATTAAGAAGGCCCTGAGCTGTTTAGTACTAGGATGGGAGACCACTAAAAAACTATAGGAGGGGATTAGATAAATTGGAAACGGTGGTGGGGCGTATCTTTGAAGAATGCAAGGGCAAGACTCACGACTCTTACTTAAAGAGTAGGGGGCAGTTATGGCTAGGAGAGACTTCACAATTTTGTGTTGTACACCAGTTGCACACTTTCCTGGATCATGAAGCCCTGCACTCAATCACTCAAGTGCTGGTCATCTCTCTCCTCCCCACCCCCTAACATTTCAGGTGTCTAAGGAGAGGCTAAGTTTTGACTCTTGCTTTTTTGGTCACCCTCCCCACCCCCATAGTCATGTGATCCAAATCAGTGTCTGGCAACTGACATGTTTATAACTGTTGCAGAGTCCCGGGGGTGGGTGGGTGGGTCATGGGATCCCCTTTTGTGACCTTCTGACAAGCAAAGTCAATGGAGAAGCTGGATTCATATAACAACAGTTTGACTAATTTAACAACTACACTGATTCACTTAACTGTGGGAAGAAAAGTTGCAAAATGGGGCAAACTCACTTACCAAATGTTCTACTTAGTAACAGAAACTCTGGGCTCAATTGTGGTCGTAAGTCAGGGACTACCTCTATCTTGCCACTGCATGAGAAGTCTGCCCCCACTCTCTTGACCTGCCAGAAGGTCATAAAATTGGGTGCCACTTACTTAATGACCAACTTGCTTAGCAATCGAAATTCTGGTACCAAACGTGGTTGTAAGTCCAGGACTACCTATACAGGATAGGTCTATGCTCACTAACTTTCATAAGAGATTATTAAGCCCAGCTTGCTGCATTGCGCTGGTGCTAAAAACCCTAAAAATCCTTATTTGACAGCTCATTACTGGAGAGCATGTTTACATCAGCCTTCTAGGTGGATCCAACATAGATCATGGTGGAACTGAAGGGATGACACGACCCTGGCCACAATTTGATGAAAATCACTCCCCAGGAAACTGACATGCTGAAGTATCCCAGCTTATTGGTATGCCTTAATGTGCTTGCTGTTTCTTACCAGCTCCGTGACATGTGCTGGATTTCTTAAATTAGAAGTAATGGAGTACCGGGAAATAAGGCCTCAATGCGTGTATGTAGATATTTCCACTGTCGCTGCCCCTTGTTCTTTCCATCACCCTACTTCCCATTAGTCATGATTTAGCGAGTAATGAAAATCACTTATACAAGAGAGATCATTACTACACCCACCCACCCACCCCTTTTAAACTGAAGATATTAGTTCTGGATTGGTTTGGAGCAGAGAAGAGGAAATTAAAATATCCAAGAAGATGGGAAATAGAACTCCTGCTGAATAATAGAACGCTTTGCAGCCCTGTACTCTGTCATCGGACAAATTTTCTCCAAATGAGAAAACTCACTTCATGACCAAGTGGGTCTTTAAGGCTCCCTTAATCCTACTGGATTCCCCCACAGGAAAGAAAAGGTTGCTATTCAGGCTTGGCCTGAGATAAGTAATTCCCAGCCATCTCTGCAGTGAAGTTAGTTCTCGTGGAGAAATGTAGAAAAATGCTAGGTGTCATCGGGTATTCTGGAAAGAAGGACTAGGGGCAGGGGTAGGATTCTACCAGTTTGCACCTATTCGCTAGAACCAGTTGTTAACATTCTAAGCAGTTCGGAGAACTGGTTGTTAGAAGAAATTACTGGCCTAATCCTGTAAGGAAGGCAGGAAGGAAACATTCTGGTGTTGCTTACAGAAACTGCCTCTCCATTAACCCTTATTACATTCTTGGCAGGACTAGACTTCCTGTCTCAGGATCTTCTCTGGAGTTTTTTTCCCCCTCCTTTGCTGGTACTTTGCTTGTGTGGAGTGACCATTCAAAGTTACAGTGGCACTGAAAAAAGTGACTTATGGCCATTTTTCACACTTACGACTGTTGCAGCATCCCCACAGTCACGAGAGACTAGGTGAGGGGATTAATGCCTCGATGTGAGTGATGTTGAGTTGGCCACACCCAGCCAATAACATGACCACCAAGCCATGCCACCAACTAAGACACGCCCACAGAACTGGTTGTTAAAAAAATTGAATCCCACCCCTAACTAGGCGTGACATGAAAAGAAGGACTAGGGGTGACGTGATAGCAGCCCCAAAGAAGAGGGGGTCAAGCTATTCTCCAAAGCACCTGAAGGCAGGACAAGAAGCAATGGGTGGAAACTAATCAAGGAGAGAAGCAACTTAGAACTAAGGAGGAATTTCCTGACAGTGAGAACAATTAATCAGTGGAACTGCTTGCCTCCAGACATTGTGAGTGCTCCAACACTGGAGGCTTTGAAGAAGAGATTTATCTGAATTGGTATAGGGCCTCCTGCTTGAGCAAAGAGGTTGGACTAGAAGATCTCCAAGGCCCCTCCCGACTCTGATATTCTGGTCATTCTTCTCTCATCAAGAGTGTTCTATTTTCAAGTCCATCTCTTTTCATCAACATCTCCGTCTACAAGGTCAAGTTGAATCTTTCAGCATGGTTTGGCTTGGGATCCTTCTAACTATGAGGGACATTTTCAGAAGGTTAATCATTCTTCCACTTGTTCTTCAGCAAAGAAAAATAACATGAAGAAGAGGTTGAGGTCAGAGGTTGAGAACTTGGAGTCCGTCCCTTGTTGAACTGCACCTCCATGCCAGTAGACATGTTGGTTGGAAGACTGAGTTCCACAACGTCTGGAGGGTTGAAACTTTCCATATATGGCCCACGTGACTAATAAAAAAATATTAGGAAAGGGAAACAATTGTAATATGGTGTCAAAATGTAAGTATGGCATGTGAATGGTTCCAGTTCTAAATCCTAGTGCCTCTAGTAGGACCAAGAAAAAATGAGTTTTGCCTGAGAACTGTTCCCTATCAATCAGTTAATAATAGCTTTGATTTTCAAAGACAATTCCCCAAACATTGAGGAAAGGCAGAAAAATCTATGTTCTTATTCTTTACCCTGAAATAACCTGACCAGTTAAATTAATGATGCAAACAGAATGATCAGTCTTCCAACCTGCCACCTTTAAAATGAATTCGAGTAACTTAAACAGCATGTCTGTGAGTCATGGATTCTGAAGGGTTAGGAAGGACCACACTTTGGTTTGATCAGTGAAAATCCAATCCTTTTTAATTTGGAGACAGATTTCTAGTTTAGCAGATTAATGTCCAGAAATTGAATTTGTTCTCTATTTGGAGTTGGAGCTTAGTTAATTTTGACAGTTTACAAAATGAGGAATGGTTTCCTTGGTCATTGCCAAAAGAGACATCTGTGTGTGTTTATACACATGTATATGTATGTACACACACACACACACACACACACACACACACACAAACAACATGATGGTTTCAAGGAAGGAAGGAAGGAAGGAAGGAAGGAAGGAAGGAAGGAAGGAAGGAAGGAAGGAAGGAAGGAAGGGGAAGCAAGCAAGCAGTGGTGGGATTCAAAAAAATTTACTACCGGTTCTGTGGTCATGGCTTGGTGGGTGTGGCTATGTGGTCATGTGATTGGGTGGGTGTGTCCAGGCTGTCATGTGACTGGGTGGGTGTGGCCAATTTAGTTCTATCACCCACAATTCAAGGAAGGAAGGAAGGATACAATTTTATCCCCAGCATGATCTGTGTAACACTTCCAATCACAAAGGTTGTTGCAAAGACAACAATGGGAGGCATACACACTTCTGGTTTTCTGAAATTGGCAGATTCTGGCAATTTCAGGAGCTGTGGTGGCACAGTGGTTAGAATGCAGCATTGCAGACGAATTCAGCTCATTGCCAGAAATTCAACCCTTACCAGGTACAAGATTGACTCAGCCTTCCATCGTTCCAAGGTTGGTAAAATGAGGACCTAGAGTTTTGGGGACAATATACTGTTTCTGTAAAATTGCTTAGAGAGGGCTAGAAATAAGCGGTATATAAGTCTAAGCGCTATTGCTATTTCCTCTTTCTCCGGATGTGTTCCCTGTTCTCCCAATTTTCATTCTCCAAAACATTAACATTTCAGAGCTTGGGTTGGGCCTGTTTTGTGTGCCAGCCAAGTGGAAGAATCAACAAGAATCTCTTTAAAGACATGATCCCTTATCCTCATTGGTGGAGAGAACATTACGAATCTGGCCTTTGGAGAGATGAGGATAGCTTCAAAGTAACCCAGGCAGTCCTCCAGATGCCGGCCCTCAGCATCCCGTCTCCAACGGACCACAAGAAATCTTCTGAGATCCTCTGATGTTTTGATCCAGTGCCAATTGCGTCACCGACGATTCTAGCCTTCCCAGATCCGACTCTGATCCTTGCATTAGACCCTGGCCGAAGTCAAGGGGAACCTCTTGAGGGAGAAGTGCAGGAGCTAGATCCAAAGTTGTGCAACTCAACTCATGTAGTTATTCCAAGCTGGAGCTTTTCCAGGATTCTCCATTCCCAGCTCATTGAAAACAATTTGACTTTTATTGTAATAATTTGCGTACCCTGGACTTGGGATCCGGCCAAGGCAAATGCTGAATACAACGTGGCTGCTATTGGGAGGTACGAAGCGAGGTGGAAGAGCTGAAATGTGAACGGGATGGGGGAATGAAGCGAGGGAAGGAATTCCAAGGTTGCAGGCCAACCCTAAAAATAACTTTAATTCTGTTATTATTTACACTGGGAGAAAGTTCATTGAGAAACTGGCGAGGCAAAATAAATCATGGCAGGATATATGTCCGAAATAACAGCACATCGGGGAGCTTGTTATTGTAAATTTATGAGGACAGGAAACATTACAAGTCAAACAGCATTCCCCAGGGTGGAATCCATGGGAGCCTCTTCACCCACACTTGTGCTCAAACACATCCTCACCAGAAATCTTCTTGGATAGGAGGATTACAGGCTTTCATTGTCTGGTCCAGGTCCTTGAACTTGATAGTAAACTACTTGTTAAAATAACACAGAGGCGTTAAGAACCACGTTCCATTACCCACAGTCAATGGAAACGATGTAAGGTGTTCCATCACCCACAGACGATGGAAACGAAGTTGAGCCAAGCTACTACAGAGGACAATGCAAATAGTCCTTGGCTTACCACCACAATGGAGCCCAAAATTTATGTCGTTAAGTGAAACACTGGTTAAGTGAACTTTGCCCCATTTAAGGATCTTTCTTGCCACAGTTGTTAAGTGAATCACTGTCGTTGTTAAGTTGGTGATGCAATTGTTAAGTGAATCTGGCACCTCCCCCCATTGAATTGGCTTGTTGGAAGGTCGCCAAAGGGGATCACATGACCCCGGGATACTGCAACTGTCATAAATATGAGTGAGTTCTCGAGCGTCTGAATTTTGATCACATGACCATCCATGAGGATGCTACAACAGTCGTAAGGGTGAAAAATGGTCAAAAGCAAAAGTGGGCTTCAAAAAATTTAGCAAAGGGTTCTTTGCCCGGTTGCTGGGTGGGCGTAGCCATGTGGGAGTGGCCTAGTTGGCCTCCTGCACCACACCTGGGTGGGGGGCATTTTTGCCTTCCCCGGGCTCCGGAGGCTTTCCTTGAGCCTCTGGGAGAGCGAAAACAGCCTCCCTGGACTCCGGATGCTCTCTGGAAGCTGGAAACGGGCCTATTTCTGGTCTTCCCGAACTTCCGGGAGGCCTGTTTTTTGGACTCCCCAAGCCTCTATGTGCGCCCTGCACTTACCTGCATCCAAAATGGCCACAAGGGGACTCCTGGGAGGTGAAGGGCAGGGTGGGTGGGGCCAGCCAAGAGTGGCATTTGGGGGGTTCTCCAAACTGCACAGAATCTTAGCTAGAGGCTCTCCCAAACCCCCAAGCAGCCCACCCCTGGTCATAAGTCACTTTTTTCAGTGCCATTGTAACTTTGAACGGTCACTAAATGAACTGTTATAACTCAAGGACCGCCTGTAGATTGGAGAAGGCTGCTCTAGCAGGACATCTTTAGATGATCCTTGATATATGCTGTAGTTCTGGACACTGAGTTTCTGACAGGTTTTGAGTCCATGATCTCCTTCTGCCTCCAGATTTGGCTAGAGAGGCTGTGATATTATTATTTTTTAATTCATTGTGCCGATGCGCGCACACACACAACACACACACACACAATAGTGACTCCCATTAGCTTTATGGGAATCATGTGGATTTTTCTTTCACAAATCTTTCTTGTTCTTTATGCAGAACTTGCTTGAAAAAAATGTGTTTGGAATTTGTCATGCCTCTCTCAAAACCATGCCTTGCATGTACACAATGCACTTAATATTGCCATTCATTTATTAAGGGCAAGAATTAGTAAGTCTGAGGAAAATGAAAAACAAGGCTGAATATAGGGGGGAAATCATACAAAACAGCGTGTCTGTTATATGAAAGACCACCCGTTCCTCATTGTTTCCATCTGTCCCATCAGATCTGGCAGGAGAGGTCTGCTCTGGATCTTGTCTACCAGAGAAGGTCATCTGGTGGGACCCAGGAAGAAGCTTCTTTGAGGCATCATCATCACTCCAGAATTCAGACTCACCTCAAAACCACAGTACAAACTATTCAAACACCACCGACAATGCTACTGTCCTTCAAAGTCACCTTGATTGTGTGTCTGAATGGTCAAACAATTCGCAACTCCAAATCTCGACCAACAAATGTTCTGTCCTACACGTTGGTTAAAAAAAAATCAGTATACCAAATACAAACCAGGTGGATATGACCTCGTTGATGATCCTCATTCTGTTAAGGACCTTGGGAGTTCTCAGATCAAATGACCTAAGCGCTAGAGTTCACTGTAACAGAATTGACAAAAAGGCATTAAGAGTTGTAAATCTAATCTTACGAAGCTTCTCCTCCAGAAATATTGAATTGCTAACTAGAGCATGCAAAACTTTTGCCAGACCAATACTCGAATACAGCTCATCAGTCTGGAATCCGCACTGCATATCTGACATTAACACAATCGAGCGAGTCCAGATGTATTTCACGAGAAGAGTACTACACTCCTCTGCTCGCAACAGAGTACTATCACCAGGCTTGAGATTTTGGGCTTGGACAACTTTGAACTACACCCCTATGGTTAGACTTAAGCGTAGCACACAAAATTATCTGCTACAATGTCCTACCAGTCAATGACTACTTCAGCTTCAACCGCAGCAATACAAGAGCACACAACAGATACAAACTCAATGTTAACCGCTTCAAACTCGATTGCAGAAAATACGACTTCAACAACAGAGTGGTCAGTGCCTGGAATGCACTACCTGACTCTGTTGTTACATCCTCAAACCCCCACTAACCTCAAACTAACCCCCTCTTGACCTCACCCCATTCCTAAGAAGTCTGTAAGGGGCGTGCATAAGTGCACCATCGAGCCTACCATCCCTATCCTATTGTCCACATTTATTTGTACCTATTTCCTGTATTCTTACTCATGTTTATACTTATACCTATTATCTTGTAAGCGATTAACAAATCAAAAAAATTAGTAAAAAAATAAATACAGAGACTCTAGAAAGAGTGCAGAGAAGAGCAACCAAGATGATTAGGGGACTGGAGGCTAAAATGTGCAAAGAACTGTTGCAGGAAGTGGATATATCTAATCGAACAAAGAGAAAGACTAGGGAGGACATGATAGCAGTGTCCCAATAATTGAGCAATTGTCACAGAGAAGAGAGGGTTGGGCTATTCTCCAAAGTATCTGAGGGCAGTAGAAGAAGCCATGGATGGAAACTAAGCAAGGAGAGAAACAACCTAGAACTAAGGATAAATTTCCTGTCAGGGAGAACAATTGTTCAATTGTCAGTGGAACAGTTTACCTCCAGAAATTGTGAATGCTCGTCTGAAACAGGACAGGGTTTCCAACTTGAGAAGAGAGTTGGACTAGAAGACCTCCAAGGTCCTTCCAATTCATATAAACTTAAAAAAAGAAGTCTGGGACTCTTAAACTTCATGGCCATTGTTTCTATACTATGGGAATTTTAATCTATGAGTACATGGGAAATAAATGAGTTTGACCTCTTGATACAGGAGTGCAAATGTTATTAAATACTTATAAGAGGGACTTGATAGGGACTTGATAGGATGATTCTTGTGACTGGAATAGGGCAAATAATATAAAGATAAATTGATAAAACAACAAGCTGTAGTAAAGAAGGGGGAAAGCTATATGTAAAAAAAATTCATTCTGCCGAAGCATTCAGACGAATAAAACTGGCAATATTGTGTAGAATGGGAGTGTCCAACCCTGACAACTTAAAGACTTGTGGACTTCAACTCCCAGAATTCTCCAACTAGCCATGCTGGGTGGGAATTCTGAGAGCTGAAGTCTGCAAGTCTTAAAGTTGCCACGGTAGGACACCCCTGATTAAAATAATTAACACCATGGTTAAAATGAGTCAATAAAATAATAGTATAAGTATGAAAATAGATTAAAAAGGGGAAAAAAGAAAGAAGCATGTTCAAACTCTAGTTCCAATCCAGGAAAAAAAGTATATAGGATCCACCTAATTTGATATATATATTTCCCACTTTGACCTTCTGTGTCCCTTTTGGCCACTAAACAATAGTCTACTTTGCCATTTGGAGAAGATAAAATCTGTTGCAGGAAACAAAATAAAGTTATCAAGGATATCATTAATCTATTTCTTCTGTGGGTTATGAACACGCTTTGACACTGAACAATAGACAATAGACAAACAATGTAAGTCTCTTCCTGGTTGTTTCTCTCCAGATGTGTCCAGATGTGTTCAGTGTTGAGTTCCTAAAATCTCTGTGGAGTTGAAATCCAACACATGTAAAGATCATCAGTGGAGAATAGAGGCCATCCATAATCACCTTGTGATTAAGTTTTCCCCAAATATGAACAGCTATTTGTTAATAACAATCTCTGCTTATATTAATAGTCTTTCTATTGGATCACTCCGATTAAAGGTCAAAATTGGGTATGTCTAGTCTAATGAAAAGAAGGACTAGGGGAGACAGGATAGCAGGGTTCCAATATCTGAGGGGCTGCCACAGAGAAGAGTGAGGATCAAACTATTCTCCAAAGCACCCGAAGGCAGGACCAGAAGCAATGAATGGAAACGAGTCAAGCAGAGAAACAACCTAAAACTAAGGAGAAATTTCCAATAGTGAGAACAATTAACCAGTGGAACATCTTACCTCCAGAACTTATGGATGCTCCAACACTGGAGGTTTTAAGACAACCATTTGTCTGAAATAGTATAGGGCTTCCTGACTGAGCAGGGAGTTGGATGAGAATACTTCCATGGTCCCTTCCAACTCTGTTAGTCTGTTATTCTATTAACCATGTTGCATCTACGGTATTTAGTTCAAAATCTCCTGGTTTGTACATGTTTAACCAAACACCTTGCAGCCAATCAGCATGTTAGGATTAGTTAAACTTCGTTGAGGTGTTGTATTGAGGTATTGGCATGGCATTCTGTGCAAATTCTGTCTAGTTGCTTATTTTATGTCCTACAAATCCAGAAAACATGTTAATTCAGTAATCAGCTTAAGCATGTTGTGTTGACACAACAGCCATTGAGTTTATCTGCAAACATTTCGGCTTTGGCTGACATCTGCAGTTCCTAGATGGAGAAATTTATACACCCTGATCCAGTATAAAGGCACTAGTGATAAATTGTTTATAAAAGTCTACCAAAAAAAAAGTCTACCTTGTGACTTAAAAACAAAATGCTTCAAATATTTAAAGCATGTCTCCGGGCTTGCATTTATTGTATTTTACTATATCCGGAAGTAAGTTACTGTAAATTAGAAGCACAAAATATCACTGAGGGTTTTTTTAAAATTTTTATTGGTTTTTAAAACAAATATAAACAAACAAAACATAAAAAAAACATCAAGCCATCTTCCATATATATACATACAGTGTGCTGGTTGGTTTACAAATTGTTTTGTGCTTCCATTTCGTAGTCTTCAATTACATTGTATATAATCTCAATTTTTCAATCAAATATTAAATACATTAATATCATTATTAATAAATCATTAGACTATACTTTTATTCATTCATTCATATTTTATGAAATAATCATATTTTACTTAATTTGTTTTATGACAGTTCATATTATTATCCCAAATCTATCCTAGAATCATTTTGTAGATATAATAAGAAAAGAATACATCTTTATATATTTATTATTTTCTAAAAGTCTACATATTTCATTACTATATTTTATTTTTATTGACAGCTCTCGTGGATCTTGGTTCACGTTGTTCTTTGGCTTCCTCCTTTCCACCTACTGCACCTTCTTCTTTTTCAGTTGTCATTTGGGAGTCCTCTTGGAATTCAATTAGTGAAATTTCTTTTTCTGCCTTTTCCTCTTTCCCTCTGAAAAATTCTGTGTAAAGTGATTCAGCTTTCTCAATTGAGTCAATTGTATATCTCTGTTCTTGCCTTGTGAACATTAAACCTTCTGGAATCAGCCATCTATAATTCACCTCTTTTTTAAGTAGCAATTTGGTCAAGAATCGGTATTCTCTTCTCATCTCTCTCACTCTTCTGGGTACTTGTTTCAAGACCACAATCTCCTTGTCTTTGTATTTCAATGTTTTCTCTCTTGCCACTTGCAATATTTGCGTTTTAATGGCTTTCTTTATAAATCTGGTGTGAACTTCTCTTCGTAAGCTATTTCTCATCGCATATCTTGTGAAGACTCGATAAACCTCATCTATTCCATCCATCGTCTTCTCTTCAGTTATTTCCAAAGCTTCAGCCAATATTTCTATCATTATCTCAGCTAGATTTTGTCCTTTTTCTTCCTCTGTGTTTTGGAATCTAAGATAAAATTCTGATCTGTCCATCTCCCATCTCAGCATACCACTTTTATCTTGTTCAACCACAGTTAATCTGTTATCAATGTCTCCAATCTTCTTGTCTCTTTGTTTATCTTCTTCAATTTTTTAGAGTCTCTCATCATACTTCATCATCATTTGTTGGATGTTCTCCACTTTTTCATTGGTTTTCCCTGTTCTTTGTTCAGTGATCTCTGTTCTTTGTTCAGTGTTCTCTATTCTCTTTTCAATATTCTCTGATCTTGTTTGAATATTTTGAATTCCTTGCATAATCATCTGCAGGGTCACTTTTTCTTGTTCTTTTTCTTGCCTTAACATTGTCTGTATTGAACGCTGTCCTCCAGATGGTGGAGAGGAAGAAGTAGAAGAACGAGGAGCTGTTAATTTCCTACTCATTTCGAGCAATTCAAAATCTTTAGGTTCTTCTAGACCTTAATCCAATTGTGAAATAACCAATTAAAGTTCCAAATAAAAATAGTAAGAAAAAAAGAAGCCAAATAGTAATAATAATAAAAAAAGAAAAAAAATTCTTCTGGGTCTTGTATACCTTAATCCAATCGATTGGTTAGATAACAGTAAAAATTCAAAAATGAAGAAAAAGACCATCAACACACACAAAAAAGAAAAAGTTGTAAAATCCTAAAGAAGGCAGAAAAGTGAAGAATAAAAAGATAAAAAAAGAAAGGAAAAATTCTTCAGGTCCTTCAACTCTTTAATCCAATTAAGAGGTCTCAAATATAAAAGGATGCATAAGAAGAAGAAAAAAGAAGGCCAGAAAGATAAATTTAAAAAAAAAACAATATGGGAGGTAGATGGAAAGACAAAAATACCAGGAAGGGAGAGAGAGAAAAAGGCTACTCTCTTAAAAAGAAAAAGAAGGGAATCATTAATACTAAAGCTTTTCCTTTAAAATAAAAAGCAAGTGTAGAAATTTAACTTCCAAAGACAAGAAAAAAAACAAAGACAAGTTCCAAAAATCCAAAAAACCAAATACCTATTACAAAAAGTAAACTGATGAGGAGGGGTAGCGCAGCTTAGAAAAAATAAAAAGAGTACACTGCACTTTGTTTAATTATCCAAGGCTCTTGTTATAACTCTCTTCTCCAGAGACAGATTACCTTTTCCTTTCCTATAAGCTTCCATACCAGACTCCAGCTGTTGATAGAAACCCAGAAGAGCACCTGCAATAATACTGTCCCATGCTCTTCCCTCTATCTTATCAAATAGCAATGTCCTTGAAAAAAAATCTCAGTTCTTTCTCAGCTTTGTCTGGTCAAAAGAGAAATAGAATATTTCCAAGCCTCTAGTTGGCAGTGTAAAAAAGTTTCCTTTGCTTTCACTTTCCCCCTCCTTTTCCAAGCAAAATATAATAAAAATTAATTAAAAAAAGAAAAAGATATTTTAAAAAAATAACTAAAAGGGAGTCTCTAGCCTAAAATATTATAAAATCAAAATGGAGAAAAAGAATAGATGAAAGAAGAGAAAAAAAAACCAGTCCAGTTTCAAAATCTAAGATCATGTGTAGAAAATCCAGCAATGAGGAAAAAAAAAATATTACTTTGACTTTCCTGTTTAAAATCGCCACTTAATCACTTCTGTCAAAACTTTTACAGATTCTTTCTTTTCCTTAGGGTGTCCTTTCAAATCTTAGAATAAAGAAAAAATTCTCACCAAACCGGCACACTCTCTCTTTCCGTTCTCTTTCCGTTTCAGAGCTGTCCCAACTTCAGCAGCTTTAATGGCTGCCTCTTTGCCGCTGGCAAAAAAGAGCTTCTCCTGGATCTACCAGGGACTTTGCAGTGTCCCTGGGATTGACAGGATGCGCTCTTCACTTTCACCATCTCTTCAGGACGGTCTAGATCCGATCGGACCATCCAGGAGCAAAGATATGGGCAGCAATCTCAGACCTCCAAGATCGCATGCCGTATCGTCGCGACGCCAGCTCCGCCCGCTCCAAAATATCATTGGGTTTTAACTGAGTTCAATATCAAGTGAAAATGAGATCTAGAATCTACATCAATACTGTGCTTTAAGTTTTTATTCCAAAATTTAGTTGAGGATTAAATAAGGATGCATATAGTTCTGAAGGCACATTAAACCATATTGTACATTTGAATTTTGCAAATCTTCCTTCCTTCCTTCCTTCCTTCCTTCCTTCCTTCCTTCCTTCCTTCCTTCCTTCCTTCCTTCCTTCCTTCCTTCCTTCCTTCTTTCCCCCCTCCCCACTCCCTTTAAACTATAATGCACATTTGCATTCTGCAAATATTTCTGCCTGCCTGCCTGCCTGACTGCTTTTCTTATAAGAATCTTGCTACAGTTAACCATCAGGAAATATGATGTAGAGCTGAGTTAATAAAGTAATGTCATCCAGAAAGGTTCAATTGGAGGGTGTAGTTCAGATGCTTACACAGGGCCATGAATCACAAAATGACAATCTAGCTCATGTTGGTTGCCCAGAGGAATTATCCCTTTGACTCATAGGAAGCAAATGAATTGGTTTCCATGGGATATTTAGAATTACCTCTGGATCATCTGGCACTCACTGAATGTAACCCACAGGTATCTCCAGGGAAACTGCAAATCTTCCCATTATAAGAGCATTCGAAAGGTAGCAGGAAAATGGGAATAAATAACCAGCCTGGACAACATTGGCTATGAAAAGGGCTCTTTTAATTAACTGGGGGAGTGGGGGACAGGAGGGGGAGAGGATTCTCACTGTTACAAATATATGAATGAACATTACTCTCTGGGAAAGTATTAAATAATTTGTCATTAATTGCAATATCACCAGCAACATCTGAACAGCTGTTCTTGCAGCCCAGAGCAGAAGTGGGCCAGAGCAAACACTATCTAGGGACCCAGGCAGATGGTCTCCGTGTCAGGTTTCCAGGTCATTCTTCTCTACCCATATTGCTCAGGTTCAGCCTTTTCCCCGCCCTCATTTGGCTAATGAGATTCCAGCCAGCAAAGCCCTTAAGGTTTATCGGATCTCCAGCACTTCGTAGCAAACCAACTGTACTTGACGGTTAAAGATTATCATCAGGAAGAGAAACTTTCCACTCTGCCCCGACATCTTGCATGAAGTGGCAAAGAAGATCAACTCAAACGAAGGCCAATATATGGGTCCCAGGGTAAGGTTGCAGGATCTGATCTGGGCCAGTTAGCAGAACCACAGTTCAATCTTCCGAGCTTTCAGACTCGTGCTGGAGGGAATTTCTCTCTGGCAGAGTTTGCGAGAAGTTCAATGGTGGCATTCAAAATGTTTTACTACTGGTTCTGTGGGCGTGGCTTGGTGGGCGTAGTGTGGCTTGGTGGGCATGGCTTGGTGGACGTGGCTTGGTGGGCATGGCAGGGGAAGGATACTGCAAAATCCCCATTCCCTCCCCACCCCACTAACCTGCTTTCCAGCTGGGATTCGGGAGGCAGAGAATAGTTGGTGTGGAGAATAGAGGCCAGTCAGAGACAGAATTTGCTGGTTCTCCAAACTATTCAAAATTTCCGCTACCAGTTCTCCAGAACTGGTCAGAACCTGCTGAATACCACTTCTGGAGAAGTTCCCTGAGCTCCAGCACAACTCTCAAAGTTCAGAAGACTAAATTTCTGCTCCCAGTGATCAACCCAGATTGGATCCTGTTATGTCCCTGGAACTGAAAGAAGTTCCCACCCAGGTCCGTTCGCGCGGGGCGGCGGTTGCCCCTCTCATTGGCTGAGCCTCTCCCCAGCAGCCAGCTATAAAAGCAGGCTGCGGGTCCAACCAGTCGCTGATCGCTGCGAGCCAGTTCCAGGCTTGGCTAGCACGTTCAGTCCTTTATTACTCTAATAAAGTATTGTTGCACCCATGCCCTGGTTCAGCCTCTCATTTTCCGAACTTAACAGATCCTGCAAGATCAACTCGAGACCAGGACTCACTCTTACCAAAGTATTTGCTTACCACAGAAACAGTGGCCCAAAGTTTTATACTCTTCTGAAGAAAATGGATATTGTTGGTGTTTGCTTACACAACTGAAATCAATCTCATTCCTTTCTAACATGGTTCACAAACTAGTTTCTGCCAATGCGTCCAACTCCAACTTTGTCTGGTAAGGTAGCTTCGTTAGCAATAGACCCATTCTGGCCCATATGTGTAAGACCTTTCATTTCTCCATCTTGCAACCAATTTCTTCTATCACTGTACTTTCTGACTCTCCCTTGGCTGGTGGCTGAACTACTACTTACTCTTACCCTGGTGGCTGAATTATCTCATTATCTGCATTTTCAAAATACCATGAATCACAAACTAACCTAATGCTTGGTTTTACACAGCATATTAAGTGATAGAAATCTCTAACCAAAGGTAACACTAGTATGTTGTGCAAATGTATCTCCTAATCTGACTGAACTGCGTGGATGAATCCAGGCAGTCTTGAGTTTATGAAGAGCAAAATGGCTAGCTGTAGGGTGAATGTAAAAACTCATTCCTCTGGAAATGTATTCATGTTACACCTGATCCAGGTGGAAGCTAAAGCTTCTGGAAAGAGATCCATTATTTGTTATTATTATTATTTATTTTTTGTACTTTATTTTGTATAAAATACAAAAAATACCAAAACAAACTGTAGGAAAAATAGAGGAGGGAAAGGGAATTGTGCAGAAAATAAGGGAAAAAGAAAGAAAAGGCATTAGCTTCTAACTCTGCCTGGAGCAGTATAATAAGGTAGTAATATCCATCCTCAACTTTTTACTTTCACATAGTAGTATGAATTAGCCATTTCTATATCAACAAATCTGTCTAATTTGTAAACCCCAAAATCAAAGTTTCATTTTTTTCTACCCCAAGCACAAAGTCCAGAAGTGGTTTCCAAGTAAAAACAAAAGTACTTGCATATTTTTTTCTTCTATCAAAGCAGTCAATTTAACCATCATATTCATTGTCTTGGTATTGATTCTCTATTCTTACTTAATACATAATATGTCTAATTATTTTAACAATCCCTATCTTAACATATTGATTCTATTAGCATGTTTTCTATATTTCACTAACCTTTTTTAAATTTCTAATTCCCATATTTATTCTCAGGCCATCGTTAAAAAGATCCCCATATCAAATAGAATTCAGTTTGTTCCTTCTCTTTAATTGCACGTGTTAGTCTATTCATTTCTGCACATTCTAATATTTTCTTGATCTCAGTCAGAATCTCTTCACTTTTCCAGTTTTGTGTACATACAATCCTAGCTGCAGTTAATACATGAATAATTAAGTATACATTCTCTTTACTATAACTTTCAGGTAGGATCCCCAACAAAAATAGTTTTAAAAATAGGTTTTAAAAATAGGTTTTAAATCAATATGTTGCTGTATCATCTTACCACTCTTTCCGAGGGTCGTTGAGGCCACTCGGAGGTTTATCTCAGAAGGTGTCCTAATGACCAGATGACTGCAAGGAATATAAATCCATCCATCCTTAAACATTCAACCAGAACGAAAGAAGCTTCTTGGATGAGAAGCAAAATGTCTTCAAGGAAAATAAAGAAAGGCCAGTTGCCTTTGAGAAGAGCATCTTTGGGACAACTTGGATGACTAAGAATCTCCACAGATCTTTTTTTTATTTTAAATGTTGCCCAGGATCTTCTGATCACATGTGCTGCTTATTAACAACATTAAGCCAGCCAAAACAGGAAGCTTTTAAGTGTCCGTGCTTGTTTGTTTTCCAAATCTGAAATTATATAATCCAAAAAGAGCTGAGATATATGACTTGTGACTTAGCCTTCCCACGCTATGTAGCAGTTCCTTGCAGCAATCTTTAACTGAATAAAACATCTGGAAAGGAGTGTTAGTTGGGCTTGGATACAGAATCCACCCTTCCCATAGTTTTGTGACAGACTTAGGGGTTTTTTTTTTAATGCAAATAAACACAAACAGACATAGATGCCTTGTGTGTCAAAAGGAAAGCTCCTATGCTATGAAATCCATACGAGAATCTATATAAATATTTACAAGGATGCTTTTGGACAAGGAAGAAAGACCTAAACAGATAAAACATCATGGGCTTTGAACAGCTAAAAAGAGTATGAAGGTTTGGGCTTCAAACTGGTCGCTGCAACACGCAAAAGTTCCAAAGGATTGGAACAGCAGTTGCACAAATGGGATTGACAGAAATTTAGTTTTGAGGGATATGGTCTAAGTATCTGATGGAAGACCACTGGTGTGTGGTGTGTTGAACCTTAAAAGGGCTGATAATACAGATGTTGGAAGAAACATCCATCTCGTTCAGTTCCAAGCTGGGAGAAAGATGGTTTATTGATGAAGCAAAACCACATGGGCTTGTGGTTCTGGGCAGCTGACAAAATGGAGTTGGGAGTTTTTATACCATCTCTTGGGCTTTGTATTTGAGCTTCCTGTTCCTGTGCAAGAACATGTCCTTTAATATTCTATTGGTTGTTGTCAGATTTCTATGGGGTCATGTAGGGATCATAGCTGGCTCTATAGGCAAAAAGAGGAAATGCAAATCCTAGGTGTTTGTCTGAGCTCCCAGGTTCGGATGAAGTTTGGACTGCTAATGAAAGGGCTTGTGTTCTGAAAGAGTGTTGGGCAATTCCTAGTGTGGATTAATGGCTTTCGTCCAGGGGTGGGATTCAAAATTTTTAACAACCGGTTCTGTGGGCATGGATAGGTGGGCATGACTGCTCTTGTTGTTTCTTCTTCTTCTTCTTCTTCTTCTTCTTCTTCTTCTTCTTCTTCTTCTTCTTCTTCTTCTTCTTCTTCTTCTTCTTCTTCTTCTTCTTCTTCTTCTTCTTCTTCTTCTTCTTCTTCTTCTTCTCCTCCTCCTCCTCCTCCTCCTCCTCCTCCTCCTCCTCCTCCTTCCTCCTTCCTCCTTCTCCTTCCTCCTCCTGCTCTTCCTCCTCTTCTCCTCCTCCTCCTCCTCCTCCTTCTTGGGGGATCCCGGCACAGCTGATCATCAGAACAGCTGATCATCGGGAGGGGGAAAAAAAAGAAATATCTTAAGGAGTGACTGGGCAGGGGAGAATGCAGTCAGCGATGTCGGGCATTCCCGCAATTCACATGTGTTCAATAAGGACTGACTGGCTAGGGAGGGGCAGGCGGAGAGGGAAGGGGCCAGCCAGGGGGGATGATTTGCCGGTTCTCCAAACTGTGCAGAATCATAACAACCAGTTCTATAGAACGGTCGGAACCCATAGAATCCCACCCCTGCTTTCGTCCTGTTTGGGGACAGTATTTGCTTATGAATAGAGCTATCTAGATACTTGCCTTCTTTCAATAAGGTCTTTATCTTTTAAGTGCTGACATTTGCTGTGGGGTATTAAGAAAAACTGGAGGCTGTTTTCTGCGTCTAAAAAAACATGTTTCTCAATTTAAAAAGGCAGAATATTATATTTCTCCAAAGGGAGAAACCCTTTGGGGAGATATAATATTCTGCCTTTTTTAAATATTCCTCAAAATATTTCATTCTTCTAAGAGGTGGTAGGCACTGACTTTCTATACAGATAATCCTTGTGACCTAATTACATTTCCTACCTATGAGCGGGTTGTCTGTAGATATAGATTTTGTTTGGATAAACATGGGACTTATTTATAGAAAAATCTGATAGGTATAAATATATAAACCAAACAGGATGAAGAAAAAACCATTCTGGCACAGCAGTAGGCTAGCCCCAAATTTAAAACTGAAACAACTGTAAAAGTCTGACTCACAGACGAACACAATACAGAAGCCTGATGACGGCAGATGAGATTCTGCCGAAATATATATATATACATACATACATACATACATACAGTATATGCTTGAATAATAAGTGCATTGGATAACTATATATAGGATTTACAGGGTATTTTTTTCTTTTTCTTTTGTCATACTGTTTCACTTTTTAAAGAAATACTTTTTATGAGTGTGTTTTTCTTTTCTTTGACAATGTATTTTTACCTTTGTGTGTGTGTGTGTGTGTGTGTGTGTGTGTGGGTGTGGGTGTTTAAAAGCAATAAAATATTTTTTTTAAAAAAGACGTTGAGCTCTTATACAGCAAAGAAAACATATGATGTAATAACTTTAATGGAAGCCGTGTTGGGCTGCTACTGGTTCGGACCAGTTCTAGCGAACCGATAGTTCCAACGACCAGCCGGCCCTGCTCACCCACCTACCCTCACCCTATCCTGTCCTATATTTCCGTCTTTCTCGGCTGAGCTGATTCACGCGGCACAATGGATTTCTGTGTCTCCGCTGTTTTACTTACTGGGGCCACCCTAGAAGGTACTATCAGCGTTCCAGAAAACCTCCACTCCAACAAATAACTCCAAGGCAGACATCCTCTCAAAAGTTCTTTTTTATTTGGGTAGTAAACTGGTACAACTGGGGAGTCCTAAATCTGAAATTTCTGGGTTTCCTTGTAATAAGTAAAAAAATTACAAATCCATCCCCTGCACCCCTCATCGCATCACATGCCCCAATCACCATCCATCCCAACTTGAGACATCCTCTCACCCAGGTGCGGAAATAACATGACCTTGACTTAAAAGAAGAATGCTATTAGGTCTAACCACGTACACTCCAAGAAATTCCCCCCCGTCCCATTTTCCCAGGCTCAAGAATGTAGCAGTATGGAAGCGTCTGGTGCTAACATGGCTTCCAGAGCTGACAAGTAAGCTGTTGAGGTTCAAATTGGTGTTTTTTTAAAATGCTGCACGTGGGCGCAAAGCATGCATAGTGCACACTCACAGAACCAGTTGTTAAAACGGTTGCATCCCACCACTGAATGGGAAGCCTGATGAGATAATTGAATCACTGAAGATATAGAGACGCTGGAAAGGTACATTTATTCAAAAGAAATAATAGAAAAAGAGAGTGGAAGATATACAGATGCTCTTTGACTTACAATAGCTCATTTAGTGACCGTTTGAAGCTACAACAGCATTGAAAAAAAATGACTGATGATTATTTTTCACACTTATGACCAGGGGTGAGATCCTACCAGTTTGGTCCAGCTCTATAGAACTGGTAGTTCCAAAGAGCAGCTGACATCGAACTGGTTTGCTGGAATGAGGTTTTGGTCTGCTGTTTGGCCTACCTGCCCGCCCGGGCTCTAGGCTGTCCTTTAGTAGTGGCTGCGTTTTTCTCCTTAGCTGCTTTGCAGGACACAGCTGAGTGCCGCTTGTCAGCTGGAGAAGGTAAATGCTTACCGGCGCCAATAGTATGCATGCATGTACAGCACACGTTTGACGCGCATGCGCGCGCTCCCCAAACCAGTTGTTATGCCAGTTGGATCCCTCCCCTGCTCAAGACCATTGCAGCATCCCCATATATTTCAGATGATCAAAATTTAGTTGCTTGACAGCTAATTCCTACTTATGACGGTTGAGGTGTCCCAGGGGTCACGTGACTCCCCTTTTGCGACCTTCTGACAAACAAAGTCCTTGGGGAAGCCGGATCCGCTTAACAACCCGTGATGCTAACTTAATAACTGAAGCGATTCGCTTAACAACCGTGGCCAGAAAGATTGTAGAATTAGGGCAACATTCACACTGTCTCACTTAGCCACAAAAATGTTGGCCTCCATTATGCTCATAAGTCGAAGACCTACCTGTAGGTCTACTAAAAGGAAAAAATTCTCCATTTGTGTTTAAAAATCCAACTTGGCCAAAATATGGGAGAGAGCAAATAGAAGCGGTATTGTTGGTGGCAACTTCTGTCGGCCAACCAACGAAGAAAAGGTGGATTATGTTTTCCAGAAGCAAGTTGAAGATCCTTCATAATGACATCCAGTAATACTGATGGGGGATTTTAATTACCCCAACATCTGTGGGAAGGCCAATGGTGCCAGGCGTAGCCCTTCCAGGAAATTCCTGATTTGTCTTGCTGACAGCCTTTCTCCTTCTGAGCACCGAGCAATGAAAAGGGAGATTCAACTAATCTTGACTTGATCCTAACCAAAAGAGATGACTTAGTCAAGAAGGGGGAAATAACTGGAAAATTGGGAGGAAATGACCATATAGTGCTGGAGGTTCTGATTTTACACTAAACCAAAGTTGACTTTCGCCAAATCTGTTTCTTGCCCCTTCAAAAAAAAAAGGAGGGTGGGGGGAGAATGTTAATATGCTCAGAGCAATGATAAATAGGATTCTGTGGCAGGAGAAGCTAATGGGAAAAGAAATTGAAGCTCTGTGGGAGTTTCTTAAGAAAGGGAGATCCTAGCACAATTGCACAGAATTGCAAGTGGGGTGGGGCAGTGGGGAGAACAGAAAACAGCCAGTGTGTCTGTAAAGAGGCTATGCACTGTTTTGGCTGTCTAGGGAAGAGATATTTGGGGGCTCTTCTGTAAAATCAAATCCAATTTGGCACAGTGGTTAAGGCAACAGACTAGAGAGCAGGGGGTTATGAGTTCTAGTCCCGTTTTATCCATAAAAGCTAGCTGGGTGACTGAAGGCCAATCAAGAGGAGACGGTGAGTTCTAGTCCCACCTTAGGCATGAAAGCCAGATAGGTGACACTCGGTTCCGTCGCTCATCCTCAGCCCAGTCCTCTTCACAGAATTGCTTATTGTGGGGGGAAAATAGGATGACACCGGTGTGTTGGATATGTTTACCACACCTTTTGTTACTTGTAAAAATAATAAAGACGGGAGATACAAATAAACCAATAAATAACATCTGTCGATGGAATTGTCAAGTAGTTCTTCCATCTTCGCCCAAATTGAGAGAGGGGCCCCTGGACAGCTAAAGCATAACTCTGGGAAAGATTTATTTTGGGGGGCTAAGCGACTCCAGACCGGTGCAACAAACATATTGTGATGACCCATAGTCTCTCAAAATAATCCAAAACCCAAAACATACATTAAAGTCCGGTAATGCCTTCAACTTAACTTCACTGTTTTATTAGGCACAGTTTAAAGTCACAAAAGTAAATAATGAGGCAAAAAGAAAACCAAAACAAACCGCATTGATGAGAGCAAGCCAAGATAATTCATCATACTTTCCAGGAAGATAACCGAGGAGAGTCCATTACTATGCAATTACAAACCTATATATCATCGTTCCCAGCTGCAAGCCACAAGGAGGATCATGGTAATCTCCTCTTGAGTAGACCTTGCTTTTCCCTGATCCTCTCCTCCCTGAGTGCCCTAGGATGGAGAGGGGATGGGCCTGGATCCTCCTCTGACTGCCCAACCGGCCTCTGCCCTTCCCCAGCCTCCTCCACTACCCCTGGAGCCACACTTCCACTCCCTGTTGGCTGTTCCTCCTCTTCCTCAGAGTCAGTCTCCACCAGGGGCATGACACATATCCCTGTGTCTGCTCCAATGCATGGTTTATTTTGGCTTTCCAATTCACCAAATAAAAAGTGTAATGGAGGTTTGAAACCAAGGAATGTGATATATAGATGGCAGAAAGATAGATCAACAAGAGAAAGAAAGCCTGGGATCCAATGGAGGACTATACCAACACTGACGCTTGGAGGGAATGAAGTTAGTGAAGAATGGGACAAATTCTTCTTGAATATGTTCAAAATAAAGGAAAAAAGTACTAGAATAGTCACTATCTCCTCTAGTTGCTCACTATAGAGAAGCCATAAAGTTAACCAGGGACAATGAGAATGCAGAACTATCTCAATTCCTAGTTTGGTTCAGTCTTCTCAAAAAGAGAGGACACATTTCACCAGATAATTGTGTAGAACAGGACCAAAGGACACAACTGACACTATAGAACAGCATGGTTAGGAATTTCCATGTTGACTTCGAGTGAATTGAAACCTCCTGAATTGCAGCCCGGGATTCTGGAGGAACTCGATGGTTCAGTTGAACTTCTGCCAATTATCTCTGTGAAATCCCGAAGAACAAATGAAGTATTGAATGATTGAAGAAGAGCAACTGTAGACCCTGCCTTGAAAAGAGGGAGGGTGGAAGAAGATCCATGGAGCCCCAGGCAAATCAATCTAGCCTTAAACCTGTGAAGGTTCTGCGGGTGATAATTGATTTATGATCGACTTTGGATTTTCTGTAGGAACTTTCAAAAGAGTGAGAAATTGGCAAAAGTCAACAGAGATTTGTCAAGAACCGGTCTTGTTTTTTCATGTTGTTAAACAGACCAGGGAATGCTGTAGACATAACATAACTTGCTTTCAGCAAAGTGTTTTAACAAAGGGCTGCATGAGATTTTAATTAAGAACTTACTTTGGTTTGGTCTGCATGGCGTGACAATTCAACGACTACATTGCTGGCTTGGAAATCATCCTCAAAGACTGGTCATCAGCAGTTCCTCATCAAACAGGAAGGAGGTACCGCGTGGGGTGTCTCAGAGGTCAGTCTTGGGTCTTATATCCTTCAATCTTATTATTTATAATTAAGTGGATGGAACACTAAGCAGATTTGCAGATGGCACAAACTAACTGGGTTAAATGTATCTGTCAGTATTCCAAGTAACACACCCATAGAAAGCAGAGCTCCAAGGCAGGCAAATTCCTCAAAGAATTTATTGGATACATCAAAATGTTAGATAACTTAGAACTCTAATTGTTCTAATATTGTTAATATTGTTAGACAATTTATAACCTCACCCCATTCCTAAGAGGTCTGTAAGGGGCGTGCATAAGTGCACCATCGTGCCTACCATCCCTGCCCTATTGTCCCCATGTTTATACTTATACCTATTATCTTGTAAGTGATTGACAAATCAAATCAAATAAATAAATAAACAAACAAACAAACTATGCTGCCATCAGTCTGATCTAAGCATAGTACATCAAATTATCTGCTACAATGTCCTACCTGTCAATGACTACTTCAGCTTCAACCACAACAATACACGAGTGCACAATAGATACAAACTTAAGGTAAACCACTTCAAACTCGATTGCAGAAAACACGAGTTAAGCAACACAGTGGTCAATGCCTGGAATGCACTACCTGACTCTGTGGTTTCTTCCCAAAAACTTTAACCTTAGACTGTCTGCTGTTGACCTTACCCCTTTCCTAAGAGGTATGTAGGGGGTGTACATAAGCGCACCAATGTGTCTACTATCCCTGTCCAAATGTTCCCTTTTATTTGTACCCATTTCATGTAATCATGATCTAATTATACCTGTTATCTAATACATGTTTGATAAATAAAATAAATATATATTGGCACAACTGTTGAAAGCAGACTCTGAAAGTTCCCATGGCTTTCACCTGATTAAAAGTAAAAAATTTTCCCTTTTCCCCAAGTCACTGGTCACGCTGTCCAATCCAGGTGCTGGCCGGTTCCCCTTCTTGCATATCCATGCTAGTTGTTTCTGGCCCTAGGGGGGCAGTGCTCATCTCCATTACAAAGCTGAAGAACCAGTGCTGTCCGAAGATGTCTCCGTGGTCATGTGGCCAGCATGACTAAACACTGAAGGAGCAGAGAACACTGTTCCCTTCCCACCAAAGTGATCCCTATTTTTCTACTTGCATTTTTACATGCTTTCGAACTGCTAGGTTGGCAGAAGCTGGGACAAGTAACGGGAGCTCACTCCATTACTTGGTGCTAGGGATTCGAACCGCCGAACTGCCAACCTTTCTGATTGACAAGCTCAGCGTCTTAGCCACTGAGCCACTGGGTCAGAAGTGGTATTCAACAGGTTCTGACCAGTTCTGGAGAATTGGTAGTGAAAATTTTGAGTCGTTCGGAGAACCAGCAATTGCCACTTCTGGCTGGCCCCACCCCCATCTCTTCTCTGCCTCCCATCGAGTCTCAGCTGATCATCTGGGTCTTCCTTTGTTACCCTGCACAGGAGAACGGAGCTGGAAAGCAGGTTAGTGAAATGGGGAGGGAATGGGAGGTTTTGCAGTACCCCTCCCCTGCCACGCCCACTAAGCCACACCACATTCACCAAGCCACGCCCACAGAACTGGTAGTAAAAAAATTTGAATCCCCCCCATTGCACAGGGTCTCTTTCTAATCTTAATGTCAACCTTACATTTAGGTTCTCTGCCACTTAGTGTGCGATGTCAAGCAACACAGTTCAGTTACTTCTATCAACCAAGTCAGTTTTTCTCTCTTCCATCCTTAAGATGTTCTCTATCATCCCTATGGGAACTTCCAAAGGCCTGAAGGCATAGCTGAAAATTAATATAATGGCACAGAGTGTTGTGTTGTGTAGCATGCTCCAGCTTTTCAATTATTTTTTAATTAAGAATCCTTTAAAGATCAGGGAAGCAGGGAAACGGTGGAGCACAGGCGATTTGAAGGCATCTGACTCATCACGCTTGGGGGCACAATGAAAAGATGAGACTTCGTTAAAAGAAGGGTTTCCTAAAATTTTGGGACATTTTGAATGACACAGAAGATTGCTCTATTTACAAAATGGCGTATCAAAATTGCTTTGGACAGTCAAAATAATAACAAACATCATCAGCTTACCAAAGGGTAAAATCGTGAGGTTTTTTCCTATAAAGTCCATTGTGGTTTGTTTACCTTATGGATGAGAAGCAATTATTTTTCATTTCATTATCAGTGGGCCCTTGTCCTTCAAGATTCAGCCATAGGTATACACTTGGCTTTATCATATGCCAGTTTCCTATTGAAATATATATTTAAATACAGTTGGACTGGGTGACTGGTGATGGCTAAAGGAATACGGAAAGCCCTTTTTCCTAAGCTGCTTTTAGGACCTGAAAAATGTATGTGTCCTGTTCTGAACACAGGTAGTCCTCAAACTTAGAACCACAACTAAGGCCAAAATTTATCTTGCCGGGTGAGGCATGTGTTAAGTGAATTGATGACCTCTTCCAGTTGTGATTCTGTCATTCAAAGATTCAGTTTTCCTAGGCATAATTTTGTAGGAAGAATGAACAGTTTCTTGTGAAGTGATGCCAATTCACAGTTAAAAAAAACCAGTCTGTGGGAAAAATATGGATGAAGATCAGTGCCGTCTAATTAGCAGCATTTGGTTGAGTGTTCAAGTGCTGGTCTAGTAATCAGGACACTAGGAATTCTAGTCACACTTCAGGTATGACTTTGGAACAGGGGTCTTCAGACTTGACAGCTTTAAGACTTGTGGATTTCAACTCCCAGAATTCCTCCTCCAGTCATGTTAGGTCGGGAATTCTGGGAGTTGAAGCCCAGAAGTCTTAAACTTGCCAAATTTGAAGGCCGTTGCTTTGGAACATGGGCTAGGTGACTTTGGGTTAAAGATTGTGAGTTCTAGTCCCACCTTAGGCCTGAAAGCAAAGGTGGTCTTCAGCAGGTTCTGACCAGTTCTGGAGAACCGGTAGTGTAAATTTTGAGGAGTTCAGAGAACCGGCAAATGCCACCTCTGACTGGCCCCGCCCCCATCTATTGTCTGCCCCCAGAGTCCCAGCTGATTGGCTGGATCTTCTTTGGTTGCCCTGCACAGGAGAACGGAGCTGGAAAGCAGGTTAGTGAGGTGAGAGGGAATGGAGATTTTGCAGTAACCTTGCCCACCAAGCATTCCCACAGAACCGATAATATAAAAAAATTGAATCCCACCACTGCGTGAAAGCCCAATTACACAGAACTGTAAGGGGAACAGAAAATAACAGAAAACAGCCAATGCATTTGTAAACAGGCTATGCACTGTTATGGATTTGTAGGGACAAGATATTCAGGGGGACTTGGGGTCTCTTATATAAAATCAAAGCCAATCTGGCATAGTGGTTAAGACACCAAACTAGAACGAGGAGAATGTGAGTTCTAGTCCCATTTTACCCATGAAAACCAGCTGGGTGACTGAGGGCCAATCACCAAGAAACTGTAAATTCTAGCCCTGTCTTGGATGTTAATGCTGGCTGGATGACTTTGGACCAATCATCAGGAGACGTTGAGTTATAGACCCGCCTTACCATAAGAGCCGGCTGGGTGATTTTGGGCCATTCACCAGGAGACTGTGAGTTCTAGTCCCGCCTTAGGTATGAAAGTTGACTGGGTGACCTTGGGCAAGTCATTGTGTCTCAGTCCAATCCACCTCACAGGGTTGTTGTTGTGGGATATAAATAAATAAATGTTCGTCTATGTTAATATGGCAATAGATGAGACTTAACATCATATTTGCATATATGATTAGAAAAGGACACACTTTCTAAGCTAGAAGAAGCTAATATGCTTGACTAACCATCATCCCACAAATGAATTGATTTCCTGTGTAAACTTGGATCACTAACACAGCCTTAAATATACTTTCCCACAGTGACTTGGCATGTTTTGACAAACGATCTATCAAACGTATCTGAACCACAACATAATGAATTTTAAAATACAGTCATCATAAATGCATCTCCTCTATATATCTTGAAAAGTAATGTAAGTTTTCCTCTTCAAACTTCAAACTTCAAAAGCAATATTCCATACAAAGCCAGTTTTTATAAACCATTCTTACCCTAACCACCCACTCAATGTCCAAAACAGAAATGCGTCTTTTCTGACTATATTTCAAATGCGGTTTGAAACTAATTGCATAAGAAGACTTACTTGAGATGCTAAACTCAAGTAGGGAAATGCTTCATTTTGGAATGGTTAGGTGGTGGTGTGCGGGTGTAACTTAACTTGGCAATTGTGGTTAGGTTCTTTTTAAAAAAAATATCATAATTTTGATTAGGTTTCATTATAAGATATAATGTTTGTTTCTTTTATATAAGATGTAATATATAGAAGAAACATTAGAAATAGAGGAAAAGGAAAGAAAAAATGCAGAGACAAAAATGATAATAACTTTTACCTTTCTTCAGAAATATAGGTAGGTAGTCCTCAACTTACAATTCTTTGCTCGGTGACCATTCGAAGTTTACAATGGCACTGAAAAATGTGATTTATGAGCATGACTGTTTTTCACACTTATGACCTTTGCACCATCCCCATGGTCATGTGATCAAAATTCAGACACTTGGCAACTGGCATGTACTTATGACAGTTGCAAAGTCCCAGGGTCACACAATCCCTTTTTGCGACCTTTTGGCAAGCAAAATCAATAGGAAAGCCAGATTCTCTTTACAATCATGTTCCTAACTTAACAACTGCAGTGACTCTTAACAATTGTGGCAAGAAAGATGGTAAAATGGGCAAGATCCATTTAACAATCATCTCACTAAGGAACAGAAATTTTGAGTTCTGTTGTCATCGTAAGCTGAGGACTACCTGTATAGGAAAAAGAATGAAAAAAGTGCAAAGAGAAAAAAATATCTATATAATAATTCCCAACTTTCTCCGGTGCATTGGATTACAAAAATAATTCAACATCAACCTTTTGCGTTACATTTCATAAGGTTTCAAGCCACTTGTGATGACCCAGGGTGTGTGGCACAAAGGCAACACAGTCAGATAAATAGTAACAATCCCTTTATTAGCTCCAACTTTGCCCCCAACGTCCTGGTTACCTTCTGGCTAGAGAAAAATTCTCCCAGAAACAGCCTTTGGCTGCAGAGAATCAAGTCCAAAATGTGGTCAACAAAAACTATAAGTCCAATCAAGGCAAAATAAGGTAATTAGTCTGACAGGGTAGGAGCAAGAATTCCAAATGTGAAGGCACGGCAATAATTCAACACGGTTGGGAAGATGCCAGAAACACAGAGAAGCAGTCAGTCAACCCAAGATAAACTCACATTTGCTCCTAGCAGCTGCCACACTCAGCATGCATTTCTTTTAAACACTCTTCCCAGCTGTGGCTAATGAAGGGAATCAGGGCCCTTTCCTCCCCCACAAGCCATGCAACCCACATTGCTCTCTTCTCCATGGCTCCCTGTGCGCCCTAGGATGAAGAATGGGTGGGCCTGGGTCTTCCTCTCAACTCCCTCTCCCTTGTTCTACCTCTTCCCTGCTCTGCCCAGCCGGTCTTTCCCAGTTTCCTCCATAGCCAACGGAGCCTCACTCCTACTCCCTGTCAGCTGTTCATCTTCCTCCTTGGATTCAGACTCTGACAGGGGCATGACACCGCTGCTATAATTTACACGATTGTTCCAATCATCAAAACCTAAAGACAAAATTTCCTCTTTTTTTCCCGGTTTTAAGCAAAAAGTCCAGAAATGATTTCCAAAGAGAAGCAAAGCAAGATCAGTTCTTTTCTTTTATTAAAGCTGTCCATTTTTACCCCTCTCCGTTCAGTCCAACATCTTTTACCTTTGGAATTCTTCAAAAACGGGGACATGATGTCATTTAATGAATTTATACTATATTGAGAAAGAAGAAACGCTAATGCAAATAAAACTCTGGATGACATACCAGAAAAAAAAAACCCAAAACCCACCATAGATTTCTGACCCTCTGAGAATTCTTTATTCTCTGGGGATTTTGTGGAATTCACATATGGCCTTCTCCACATGGCCTGATTTCAAGAGAGGCTGGGATATCAAAGACCCAGCATCTGCTTCAAAAAAATGACATTCTGTAAACAACTCATTACAAGCTTTATATGTTAGCTCTCTGGTGACGTTGTCCTTGACAGCTTGGCGGTTGGGGTAATGGTTTCCATGCTTTCTGAAGCTAATGTTAACAACTTGTAAACCTTGGGTGTCTTCCTGTGATGAAGGCCTGTGACATTTTATAGAAATGTCACCAAATTCCTTCCTAGAAGTTAATGTAAAAAAAATGGACATTATACGCAAGGCCATGAAAAGTCTGCCAGGCACGTTCGTTCTCCTCAGCTCTGAGGAGTCACCATTTTAATTCTTCCCAACTCGATTATGTGAAGAGATTGGAACTATTGTTGTGACCCTCTGAAAACCGAACACAGGTTGTCCTCAATTTACAACAGTCTGTTTAGCGACCATTCAAATTTATAACGGCACTTGAAAAAGTGACTTAGGGTTGTTTTTCGCACCATGGCAGCCTCCTCACAGTTGTATGATCAAAATTCAAATGCTCATGGTCAAAATTCAGACTTTCGGCAACTGACTCATAATTATGATGGTTGCAGTGTCCTGGGGTCACATGATCCCCTTTTGTGACCTTCTGACAAGGAAAGTTGTCAGAGTATATTCATGAATTGGAATAAAGCTTAGTAACAAGGTCAGCCAATTAGAGCTGAATTGAGGACTGAAACTTAGAGAGAATCTGGGCCTGGTTTATCTCTGTTCTGTGCTCAGCTCTAAAGTGAAAGAGAAACTAACTTTTGCTTGCTTGCTTGCTGAAAATGAGAGCTCTGCTCTGAACCTGTAACAAGTCTGCTTCTGTTTGAGTTTGCTCCATGTTGGAGAAATCTACCACTGGTATTGTAAAATGTACTTTATGTGTTTATAAAAAAGTTAAATGAAGCTTTAGTAATCTGTGTTTTATTTTCTGGTGCTGAATTTACACTGCAATACTCTGAACACTAAGTTTCTTAGGATCCTATCTTTTTGTTCCCAAGGGAAGGAGAGCAGTCTGGAGAGATTCTTGTACTATAGGTAGAACACAATAAAGTAGTCAACTTGAACCTTTCACATGTGGCTTTGGTTGTTTGGGCCTGAGACCTTGTTCAACACAACTTTGGAGATTCTCAATCATCCAGGTCATGGTTGTCCGAAAGGTGTTTTTCCAAAGAGCAACTGGACCATCTTGATTTTTTTTCCTCTTGAAAACATTTCCCTTCTCATCCAAGAAGATTCTTGAGTTCTAACTGACTGTTGGGGATTTATAACCTTTGCAGCCATCCAGTTATTAGAAATCCGAGGTTCGGTTCAACCTGCTTCCATTCTCTTGTTTTATTTATTATATAAGGATTTAAACAGGGAAATCATAACACCTTCACACTTCCAAGCAGCATGATGAAGCCCAATATCAATTCTAGGCTGAATTCTATGGTTTCACAGCTGGTTTATGATAATGCTTCCACTTATAGCACTCCAAACAGTCCTCACTTAGCGACCACAGTTGAGACTGGCACCTCTATTGCTAAGTACTGTTGTCGCAACTGGGTCTTCATTTTACCAACCTTGGAAGGATGGAAGGATGAGTCAACCTTGAGCTGGTCAGGATTGAACTGCTGACAGTTGGCAGAGTTAGCCTGAAATACTGCATTCTAACCACTGTGCCAACATGGCTCACAACATAAAATAACAAAAAAGTCCTAGACCAAACTTCACCAAAATATATCACTTGAAGCCAAGATCTCCAAACAGAAGTTGTCATACTTTGGTCAAGCCTTGAGACCCGACTCACTCAAGTGGACAGCAAAAGCTGACAGCTTCCTTTCCTTTCACCCATTAAGCAAAACATCATGACGGTAACATGCAATTTTACTTCCATGTTTTCCTCTAGTAAAGTTAATTATTACGTTTGCATCTCACACAGTGACACTGCTTGTTGTCCGTTGTTGCGCAGCACCTTTATGGAAACCGTGTGACTGTAGGATGCCGTAATGGTCCCAAATGGACCACTGATAGAAAAGCTATTGTTTTTAGATGGTTGTAACTTCGAACATTCGCTAAACGAGGCAGCCAGTAAGCGAGGGCTACTTGTAGTTTCTAACGCCCGTGTAATTAATTGAACAGTGTCATTGTTATGCAGCAGGTCTGCCTTTGGGGTGCTATGGTGTCTTGTAATGTAACAATTGACAGACTGGTTTACAAAGCAGATGTTTTGACACGATGCTGATTTATTATTTCAAGCAAATAAAATGCCCTAAAGTCTACTCGGTATGTTTGATCTCATTAATGTTTGCTGTTCTCTTATTCAGTTTGTTTCAAAGCTCTCTCTTTCAGTTTGTTTTTTTACAGGCAGTAGCATACGAAGTCACAAAGCCAGTGGTGGGATTCACATTTTTTTTACTACTGGTTTTGTGGACATGGTGTGATGCGTTGCGGGTCCCAGTGCCGGGATGAATCAGCTGACGACCTGCACCCAGGCAGACTGTCTGGGCAGGCTTCTCTTGATGGCAAAGATGACAGCGACACAAAGGTTTCTTTTGGTGAGAGGAAGCACAGATAGTACTACGCACCTCTCTTTTATTGTGCAGCAAGCCGGGGGGGGAGGGGGTTATGTTACACATGAGGAGGTTAGACAGGAATAGGGAATATTGCCATATATGGCTAATCCTTATGCTATAGCTAACTCAGGTTTTACACGTTGCTGTTCCTATAGTGTCGCCCTATATGTGTATTGTATGTATATTGGGTTGTCTGTGTACGTGACTTCCTACTGATGTGTCATGATATCGCAACATTGGTGGGCATGGCAGGGGAAGGATACTCCAAAATCCCCATTCCCTCCCCACCCCACTAACCTTCTTTCCAGCTCCGTTCTCCTATGCAGGGCAACCAAAAGAGACCCAGCTGATCAGCTGGGACTCGGCAGGCAGAGAATAGATGGGATTGGCAGGGCCAGTCAGAGGTGATATTTGCTGGTTCTCTGAACTACCTAAAATTTCCGCTAATAGTTCTCCAGAACTGGTTACAACCTGCAGAATACCATCTCTGCACAAAACCAATTCAGAGTGAGGATATTCTGACTTGACAAGTCATTCTGCCCTGTCCTGAAAAATTCACATGAAATGAAAGCTTTCATGGAAAGTGTTCCTAATTTCAGCTCGGTCCTAGAAAGAGATTTGAAAACCTGAAGAATTAAATACAGAAACAGAAGCCAGCGAAAGAGAGTGGAACAAAGCAGAAATGTGGGCTTAATGAGATGCAGCGAAAACAAGAATAAATGAGCAGCAGATTTGCGAATTACAAAGAGGATAAACTTAAGTAGGAGGCAAAGAGAAAAAGTCGAGAACTGCTGCAGTAATTAAGCCAAGAAAGAATAACAGGTTACAGAAAGGAGGAGGGATGGGGACGAGAACAATGCTGTCCATTAAAGAAAAGGAAAGAAAAAGAGTCAAATACCCCATTTTTTTCTCAAGGTCTTCCTTTCACCGAACCATCTGCCATTCTGTTGATCCACCTGTCTCCGTCTCTGGCTGCCATTTTAACTCAGAAAACTGGCAGTTTGAGAACACAAGTTCTTGGATTGGCCTCTGACTTCCATTTTCTTAGAAATAAAATAAAAAAATGAAGTGTGGGGTCCTTGCTGCTCTCTGAGCTTGGTAGCTTTCTTGCAGGCATCTCATTACCAAACTGAGTAACATCATCAACATTTTAAATAAGAGAAATGAGTTCAAAACTTCACTCCCTGCCACCCCCCTCAAAAAAAGATACAAGAAATGGAGGAATAGATAACACTGTGTGTGTGTGTGTGTGTGTGTGTGTGTGTGTGTGTGTGTGTACGAGGGAGTTACAAGTTGTGGCATGGAATAACTCTCCTCTTCCACCACCAAGCTTGCTACTACGAGTAATACCTCATTATAATAATAATCCCCTGATTGCACCCTCAAGGTTTCATTTTATTTGTTTTTATTTATTTGTATCCTCCTTTTATTATTTTGGCAAATAACTCAAGGTGTGTGTGTGTGTGTGTGTGTGTGTGTGTGTGTGTGTGTGAAGGAGTTACAAGTTACAACATATCCAACACACTTTCCTCCTCCTACTTTCCCCACATCAACCCTGTGAAGTGAGTTGGACTGGGAGAGAATGACTGTTCTAAAGTCACTCAGTTCCCTTTCATGGCTGAGGAACTAGCTCCCTTTCATGGCTGAGGAACTAGCTCCTTTTAATGGCTGAGGAACTAGCTCTCTTTCATGGCTGAGGAACTAACTCCCTTTCATGGCTGAGGAACTAGCTCCTTTTCATGGCCGAGGAACTAACTCCCTTTCGTGGCTGAGGTACTAGCTCCCCTTCATGGCTGAGGAACTAGCTCCTTTTCATGGCTGAGGAACTAACTCCCTTTCGTGGCTGAGGAACTAGCTCCTTTTCATGGCTGAGGAACTAGCTCCCTTTCATGGCTGAGGAACTAGCTCCTTTTCATGGCTGAGGAACTAACTCCCTTTCGTGGCTGAGACTAGCTCCTTTCATGGCTGAGGAACTAGCTCCTTTCATGGCTGAGAACTAGCTCCTTTCATGAGGAACTAACTCCCTTTCGTGGCTGAGGAACTAGCTCCTTTTCATGGCTGAGGAACTAACTCCCTTTCGTGGCTGAGGAACTAGCTCCTTTTCATGGCTGAGGAACTAGCTCCTTTTCATGGCTGAGGAACTAGCTCCCTTTCATGGCTGAGGAACTAACTCCCCTTCATGGCCGAGGAACTAGCTCCCTTTCGTGGCCAAAGAACTAGCCCCCCTTCATGGCCGAGGAACTAGCTCCTTTTCATGGCTGAGGAACTAACTCCCTTTCGTGGCTGAGGAACTAGCTCCTTTTCATGGCTGAGGAACTAACTCCCCTTCTTGGCCGAGGAACTAACTCCCCTTCATGGCCGAGGAACTAACTCCCTTTCATGGCCGAGGAACTAGCTTCTTTTCATGGCTGAGGAACTAACTCCCTTTCATGGCTGAGGAACTAACTCCCCTTCATGGCCGAGGAACTAACTCCCCTTCATGGCCGAGGAACTAACTCCCTTTCATGGCTGAGGTACTAGCTCCCCTTCATGGCTGAGGAACTAACTCCCTTTCATGGCTGAGGTACTAGCTCCTTTTCATGGCTGAGGAACTAACTCCCTTTCGTGGCTGAGGAACTAGCTCCTTTTCATGGCCGAGGAACTAACTCCCCTTCATGGCCGAGGAACTAACTCCCTTCATGGCCGAGGAACTAACTCCTTTCGTGGCTGAGGTACTAGCTCCCCTTCATGGCTGAGGAACTAGCTCCTTTTCATGGCTGAGGAACTAACTCCCTTTCATGGCTGAGGAACTAGCTCCTTTTCATGGCTGAGGAACTAACTCCCTTTCATGGCTGAGGTACTAGCTCCCCTTCATGGCTGAGGAACTAGCTCCTTTTCATGGCTGAGGAACTAACTCCCTTTCATGGCTGAGGTACTAGCTCCCCTTCATGGCTGAGGAACTAGCTCCTTTTCATGGCTGAGGAACTAACTCCCTTTTGTGGCTGAGGAACTAGCTCCTTTTCATGGCTGAGGAACTAGCTCCCTTTCATGGCTGAGGAACTAACTCCCTTTTGTGGCTGAGGAACTAGCTCCTTTTCATGGCTGAGGAACTAGCTCCCTTTCATGGCTGAGGAACTAACTCCCTTCATGGCCAAGGAACTAACTCCCCTTCATGGCTGAGGAACTAACTCCCCTTCATGGCCGAGGAACTAGCTCCTTTTCATGGCTGAGGAACTAACTCCCTTTCGTGGCTGAGGAACTAGCTCCTTTTCATGGCTGAGGAACTAACTCCCTTTCGTGGCTGAGGAACTAGCTCCTTTTCATGGCTGAGGAACTAGCTCCCTTCATGGCTGAGGAACTTCATGGCTGAGGAACTAACTCCCTTTCGTGGCTGAGGAACTAGCTCCTTTTCATGGCTGAGGAACTAACTCCCTTTCATGGCTGAGGAACTTCATGGCTGAGGAACTAACTCCTTTCGTGGCTGAGGAACTAGCTCCTTTTCATGGCTGAGGAACTAACTCCTTTCGTGGCTGAGGAACTAGCTCCTTTTCATGGCTGAGGAACTAACTCCCTTTCATGGCTGAGGAACTTCATGGCTGAGGAACTAACTCCCTTTCGTGGCTGAGGAACTAGCTCCTTTTCATGGCTGAGGAACTAACTCCCTTTCATGGCTGAGGAACTTCATGGCTGAGGAACTAACTCCCTTTCGTGGCTGAGGAACTAGCTCCTTTTCATGGCTGAGGAACTAACTCCCTTTCGTGGCTGAGGAACTAGCTCCTTTTCATGGCCGAGGAACTAACTCCCTTCATGGCCGAGGAACTAACTCCCCTTCATGGCCGAGGAACTAACTCCCTTTCGTGGCTGAGGTACTAGCTCCCCTTCATGGCTGAGGAACTAGCTCCTTTTCATGGCTGAGGAACTAACTCCTTTCATGGCTGAGGAACTAGCTCCTTTTCATGGCTGAGGAACTAACTCCCTTTCATGGCTGAGGTACTAGCTCCCCTTCATGGCTGAGGAACTAGCTCCTTTTCATGGCTGAGGAACTAACTCCCTTTCATGGCTGAGGTACTAGCTCCCCTTCATGGCTGAGGAACTAGCTCCTTTTCATGGCTGAGGAACTAACTCCCTTTCGTGGCTGAGGAACTAGCTCCTTTTCATGGCTGAGGAACTAGCTCCCTTTCATGGCTGAGGAACTAACTCCCCTTCATGGCCGAGGAACTAACTCCCCTTCATGGCTGAGGAACTAACTCCCTTCATGGCCGAGGAACTAGCTCCTTTTCATGGCTGAGGAACTAACTCCCTTCGTGGCTGAGGAACTAGCTCCTTTTCATGGCTGAGGAACTAACTCCTTTCGTGGCTGAGGAACTAGCTCCTTTTCATGGCTGAGGAACTAGCTCCCTTCATGGCTGAGGAACTTCATGGCTGAGGAACTAACTCCCTTTCGTGGCTGAGGAACTAGCTCCTTTTCATGGCTGAGGAACTAACTCCCTTTCATGGCTGAGGAACTTCATGGCTGAGGAACTAACTCCCTTTCGTGGCTGAGGAACTAGCTCCTTTCATGGCTGAGGAACTAACTCCCTTTCGTGGCTGAGGAACTAGCTCCTTTTCATGGCTGAGGAACTAACTCCCTTTCATGGCTGAGGAACTAGCTCCTTTTCATGGCTGAGGAACTAACTCCCTTTCATGGCTGAGGTACTAGCTCCCTTCATGGCTGAGGAACTAGCTCCTTTTCATGGCTGAGGAACTAACTCCCTTTCATGGCTGAGGTACTAGCTCCCTTCATGGCTGAGGAACTAGCTCCTTTTCATGGCTGAGGAACTAACTCCCTTTCGTGGCTGAGGAACTAGCTCCTTTTCATGGCTGAGGAACTAGCTCCCTTTCATGGCTGAGGAACTAACTCCCCTTCATGGCCGAGGAACTAACTCCCTTCATGGCTGAGGAACTAACTCCCTTCATGGCCAGGAACTAGCTCCTTTTCATGGCTGAGGAACTAACTCCCTTTCATGGCTGAGGTACTAGCTCCCCTTCATGGCTGAGGAACTAGCTCCTTTTCATGGCTGAGGAACTAACTCCCTTTCGTGGCTGAGGAACTAGCTCCTTTTCATGGCTGAGGAACTAACTCCCTTTCGTGGCTGAGGAACTAGCTCCTTTTCATGGCTGAGGAACTAACTCCCTTTCGTGGCTGAGGAACTAGCTCCTTTTCATGGCTGAGGAACTAGCTCCCCTTCATGGCTGAGGAACTTCATGGCTGAGGAACTAACTCCCTTTCGTGGCTGAGGAACTAGCTCCTTTTCATGGCTGAGGAACTAACTCCCTTTCATGGCTGAGGAACTTCATGGCTGAGGAACTAACTCCCTTTCGTGGCTGAGGAACTAGCTCCTTTTCATGGCTGAGGAACTAACTCCCTTTCGTGGCTGAGGAACTAGCTCCTTTTCATGGCTGAGGAACTAACTCCCTTTCATGGCTGAGGAACTTCATGGCTGAGGAACTAACTCCCTTTCGTGGCTGAGGAACTAGCTCCTTTTCATGGCTGAGGAACTAACTCCCTTTCATGGCTGAGGAACTTCATGGCTGAGGAACTAACTCCCTTTCGTGGCTGAGGAACTAGCTCCTTTTCATGGCTGAGGAACTAGCTCCCTTTCATGGCTGAGGAACTAACTCCCTTTTGTGGCTGAGGAACTAGCTCCTTTTCATGGCTGAGGAACTAGCTCCCTTTCATGGCTGAGGAACTAACTCCCCTTCATGGCCGAGGAACTAACTCCCCTTCATGGCTGAGGAACTAACTCCCCTTCATGGCCGAGGAACTAGCTCCTTTTCATGGCTGAGGAACTAACTCCCTTTCGTGGCTGAGGAACTAGCTCCTTTTCATGGCTGAGGAACTAACTCCTTTCGTGGCTGAGGAACTAGCTCCTTTTCATGGCTGAGGAACTAACTCCCTTTCATGGCTGAGGAACTTCATGGCTGAGGAACTAACTCCCTTTCGTGGCTGAGGAACTAGCTCCTTTTCATGGCTGAGGAACTAACTCCCTTTCATGGCTGAGGAACTTCATGGCTGAGGAACTAACTCCCTTTCGTGGCTGAGGAACTAGCTCCTTTTCATGGCTGAGGAACTAACTCCCTTTCGTGGCTGAGGAACTAGCTCCTTTTCATGGCTGAGGAACTAGCTCCCTTTCATGGCTGAGGAACTAACTCCCCTTCATGGCCGAGGAGCTAGCTCCTTTTCATGGCTGAGGAACTAACTCCCTTTCGTGGCTGAGGTACTAGCTCCCTTTTTGACTCCTTGTCTCCTGCTTGTGAGCCTGGTGCCTTAATCACTAGACCAAACTGGCTTTCTTTGAGGGGCATCTGGAAAATCAACAGGGTTGGAGACAGCCTCATTTGGGTGGGGGGGAGTTTTCCATAAAGCAAGTGCCATAGCAGAGAAGAACTGTCTCCTGGGATCTACCAAATGTAGCTCCCTAGACAGTGGCGGCTGGAACACGCTTTCACGGCTGAACCTCAGTTGCTCTATGGGTCCATATACAGGCCGTCCTTGATTTACGACCACAATTGAGCTCCAAATTTCTGTGGCTAAGTGAGATAGTTGTTAAGTGAGCTTCGTCTCATTTTTACACCTTTTCCTTCCACAGTTGTTAAGTGAATCACTGCAATTGTTAAGTTCTTAAGTGAATCTGGCTTCCTTTCTGACTTTGCTTGTCAGAAGGTTGGGAAAAATGATCACATCACACACACATACACGGACACACACGGACACACACAGAGACACATTGACACACATGGATGTACACGGACGCACACGGTCACACACGGACACACATGGACACACACGGATACACACGGACACACATGGACAAAAATGGACACACACGGACACACACAGACGCACATTGACACACACGGACATTGTGACCATCATAAATAAGAGTCGATTGCCAAGCATCTGAATTTTGTTCACATGACCAAAGGGACAGTCATAAAAGCAAGAGTCATAAAAACGGACATAAGTTGCTTTTTCCAGTGCTGTTGAAACGTGGAACACTAACTAAACAAATGGTTATAAGTCAAGGGAGTCCAGCTACCTATTTACAGTAATGTGGGAGGCGGTGGCTCAGTGGCTAAGATACTGAGCTTGTCAATCAGAAAGGTCAGCAGTTCGGCGGTTCGAATCCCCGGTGCCGCGTAATGGAGTGAGCTCCCGTTCCTCGTCCCAGCTTCTGCCAACCTAGTAGTTCGAAAGGATGTAAAAAATGCAAGTAGAAAAATAGGGACCACTTTGGTGGGAAGGGAACAGCGTTTCGTGCGCCTTCGGCATTTAGTCATGCCAGCCACGTGACCACAGAGACGTCTTCGGACATCGCTGGCTCTTCGGCTTTGTAATGGAGATGGGCACCGCCCCCTAGAGCCGGAAACGACTAGCATGTATGTGCGAGGGGAACCTTTAACTTTACCTTATTTACAGTAAAGTATGGAAGTGAAGGTGTTGGATGAGGATTGGGGAAAACCACGTTCACTGACTCAACCGTGGAAATCGTGGATGTCTTTGAGCCCGTGGCTCCCAGCCTCTCCTACCTCACAAGCAAGTGATAAGATCCTCGAAAGTTCTGGAGAAAAAAAATAACAGGCTATCCATTTAACAAAGAATCATAGAAGTGGTTGTAATAACAAACACTGGGGGATGTTTGGCTGATTGCATTCTCCCAAAACAGGAGGACAACGAAATATATTTCAGCTATTTTAATTTGAATTTAGCCTCAACACGTGGCAGCATCCAACAGATTTGTCTCAGCTTGACAGCTATGCAGGTTCAGGCTAAGCTAAGACCTGGCTGGGACACCACCAGGAAATCCCAAGGCTGTAGGCAAGACTTCAGAAGTTGAAAAGTGTCTTAGAAAAAGGCAAGGGCAAACCATTTTTGTACCACTGCCATGCCCTTGATGTCTGAACTGAACTCAAGTTTATTTAATTTAAATTCAAAGTTCATTAATGTTAATTAAATAATGTTAACATGATTACATTTTTTTTAAAAGAATTCCCTTTTCACCCCAAGGCACGGTGTATATCTTTCTCAATCTGGGAATTATACTCCTCCTCTTCCTCTTCCTCCTTTTCCTCCCCCTTCTCCTCCTCCTCTTCTTCTTCTCTTTCTTCTCCTCATTCTCCTTCTCCACCATCATGATCATGATCATCATCATAGTTGGAAGGTACCTTAGTTGGAAGGTCTTCTCGTCCAACTTCAGAATACAGAATAACAGAGTTGGAAGGGACCTTGGAGATCTTCTAGTCCAACCCCCTGCTCGAGCAAGAGACCCTATATCATTCCAGACATGTGGCTGTCCAGTCTCTTCTTAAAAGCTTCCAGTGGTGGAGCCCCCACAACTTCTGGAGGCAAGCAATTCCACTGATTAATTGTTCTCAACGTTAGGAAGTTTCTCCTTAATTCCAAGTTGCTTCTTTCCTTGATTAGTTTCCCTCCATTGCTTCTTGTCCTGCTTTCTGGTGCTTTGGTGAATAGGTTGACCGTCTCTTCTTTGTGGCAGTCCCTCAAATATTGGAACACTGCTATCATGTTTCCCCTAGTCCTTCTTTTCACTACACTAGCCATAACCAATTCCTGCAACCATTCTTCATATATTTTAGTATCCAGGCCTTTAATCAGAGAGCTCTGATATTGTTCCTGGGATCTGTTGGATTTGTTGGAGTCACTATCCCAGCTTAGGAGTCACAGTCTCCACAGTCGCTTCTGCTGGCACCACGTTGGCTTTGACTTTCCACATCCTCTCCAGTTCCACCTTCAGGCCCTGGTACCTCTCCAGCTTCTTTCAAAAGGCAACTGGACTTTCTTGTTTGTTTTTCTTTGAAAATGTTTTGCTTCGCGTCCAAGAAGCTTCTTCAGTTCTGATGGATGAGCTTCTTGGATGAGAAGCAAAATGTTTTCCAAGAAAGACCAGTTGCCTTTTGGGACAACCATGAACTGGAAGATTGAGAATCTCCATAAATGTTTATCAAGGTTCTCATACTTCTTCTTCCTGATGTTGCTATCACATAGCTCCACTACCTCTTTTACCATGGTTGTCTTCTGGTCCCTGTCTACTACCACCATGTCTAGTTTATTGGCCATTGTCTGTCTGCCTGTCTGCAAGTCCCACAGGTAGTCCCACAGGATCTTAGCCCTTTTATTTTCCAAAACCTTCTGTGGAACCTCCTATCTGGAGTCGGAAAGGTTAGTCCATACACTTTGAAGATGTTCTGGTACACAATGCCAGCTATTTGGCTGTGTGTGTTGTTCCTGCCTGCAGCCTACACCCTGCTACTAATATGTGTAAGGGAATTATCTCTGCGTTGTTGCACTATGCAAATAAAATAGCACAAAATTGTTGCACAATATAGTGCCTGAATAGATATAACAGCTGGATAATGTATTAGTTTTTGACACAGGAGATCAGGGTTCAACTCCTGACTGGTACCTACCTTACCAGTAGCCATCCTTGGGCACATGGCCCCTAACAGGGCCTACTTCAAATCTAAGAGTAAGATAAATTATCATGCTGGCTTGGACATTTCCTGGATTAACAAGGTCTGTATTAGGTCTGTTGGGGAACCAGGACAATCTGACAAGGGGCTTCTGGAACAAGCCATACATGGAAAAGGGAACCTGGTTTTCATTATATGCATACTCATATTTATCCATTCATTCATGGACAGCTCGTTTAATGTCATGGTAAAGGTGCTGGCATAGAAACTAGGACACTGTGAGTTCTCATCCCGCTTGAGGAGGAGGAGGAGGAGGAGGAGGAGGAGAAAGAGGAGAAGGAGGAAGAAGAAGAAGAAGAAGAAGAAGAAGAAGAAGAAGAAGAAGAAGAAGAAGAAGAAGAAGAAGAAGAAGATGAAGAAGAAGAAGAAGAAGAAGAAGAAGAAGAAGAAGAAGAAGAAGAAGAAGAAGAAGAAGAAGAAGAAGAAAGGAGGAGGAGGAGGAGGAGGAAAAGAAGAGGAAGAAGAAGAAGAAAGAAGAAGAAGAAGAAGAAGAAGAAAGAAGAAGAAGAAGAAGAAGAAGAAGAAGAAGAAGAAGAAGAAGAAGAAGAAGAAGAAAGAAGGAGGAGGAGGAGGAAGAAGAGGAAGAAGAAGCAGCAGAAGAAGAAGCAGAAGAAGAAGAAGAAGAAGAAGAAGAAGAAGGAGAAGGAGGAGGAGGAGGAGGAGGAGAAGAGGAAGAAGAAGAAGAAGAAGAAGAAGAAGAAGAAGAAGAAGAAGAAGAAGAAGAAGAAGAAGAAGAAGAAGAAGAAGAAGAAGAAGAAGAAGAAGAAGAAGAAGAAATAATAATATTCAACTTTGTCGTATGAAAATGTTACCATCTGGTTAGAGCTTCCAAATCCCATTGCAAAGGAAGCCCTTTCCTGCTTGCCTTGTTGCACTTGCTTCTCCGAAGGGAGGGGGATTCCTGATGTTGCCACATCCCTTTCCTTCCTGCCTCCTCCCCCCCCCAAAAAATCCCTTCCTGCTGCCCCTTGGCCTTGATCCCCTGAGCCACCACTTCTCCTGCTCTTTACCACCTGAATGGATTTCCTCTCTGCCCTCAAAGAGCGGATCTGCTTTCCCACAAGCCCAGCCTGCCTAAAATCAAATGAATGCCTCCCTCTGGCACTCGGGGACACAATGGCTGCATTCACCTAACCTGCTCGCTGATTTTAACCCATTTCCTGGGTTTGCTTTAAAAAGGGCTGCCAGGTCTTTGCTGCAATACTTTCATCGGCCACTAGATGGCACCGAAGACTTGAGCTTTTCGATATTTCTTTGCCGCCATCTAGTGACCCTGGTGCAGAATTGCAACCCAGAGGCCTACATCTGGTGGGAAAGGTTGCAACTGGTCCAAGGGAAGGAGGAAGAGTAGGGAGAAGAAAGAGGGAAAGCAGCCTTCTCGTTCCATCGCACCATCAACTCCATTGCCCATTTCTTCATTGCAGTGCAGCACCCAGGATCAACTTTGATAGTATGGGGAGGGGGAGGTAATTTAACAATCGGTTCACCCAAACCAGTGCGAACCAGCTGAACCCCACCACTGGTGCTAGGAGACTTGGCGGTCTCCGACTGGGCCCGCCTGCAACGGATCCAGCCCCACGCAGCCAGATATTTGGGAATTGCTTGGGAATCCAGGATTCCCAGTCCATACATCCAGCTTGTTGGCTAAGAATTCCGGAAACTGCCTAGACATTGGGAGTTACCCCATTCAGGGAGGCTGCTGCATATTTATTTCATGGAAGATTCCTCAGATAAGGAGCTCCCTTCCAGATACACAGATTTCCCATCATTTTGACATTTAAATTTTCGTTGGGAAGCAGGCACCGCGTTGAAACTCTGCCTTCAGCAGTCTGATAAAAATAAGCCTGCTCTTTAATTGTGCTAAATTAAAGCAATTGAGTTGCCACCTGATTGTCTCTTCTCACACCTGCCGTAGACAGTTTGGGGGCAAATTAAATCACAGCCACCAAAACAGGGGCTTTTTCGTGATCAAGCTGCTCCGCGTCCTTTGCAGGGAAGGCAAAAATAAAATTGCCAATGCTAAGACATCCTGCAAAGTCTTCCTAGTGAGAGGAACTCTGCTTCCAAGCTGCATCTTTTACCATCTCATTTGCCTCAGCAAATCCATCAAGAAACACGTGAAGAACGGTTGCAGGAATTGGGTTTTTGTCTCGTCTAGTGAAAAGAAGGACTAGGGGAGACATGATAGCGGTGTTTCAATATTTGAGGGGCTGCCACAAAGAAGAGGGAGTCAAGCTATTTTCCAAAACACCAGAGGGCAGGACAAGAAACAATGGATGGAAACTAATCCAGGAGAGAAGCAACCTGGAATTCAGGAGAAACTTCCTAACAGTGAGAACAAAATTAACCAGTGGAACAGCTTGCCACCGGAAGTTGTGGGTGCTCTATCACTGAACCTGATGAATACCACTTCTGCTGCAGACGTTGTGGGTGCTCCAACACTGGAGGTTTTTAAGAAGAGATTGGACGGACATTTGTCTGGAATGGTGTAGGGTCTCCAGCTTGAGAAGAAGGTTGGACTAGAAGACCTCCAAGGTGCCCTCTCGCTCTATTCTGAACTGAATTGAAAAATTCCCCTGGAGCATGCTGGAGCAAACACCCAGCCTCGCCAGTCACACAAGGTTGTCTGGCATCTTTGCAATCGAGGATTTAGAAACCAAGCTAGCAGAGGGTGACCCAGATCGTCGAGCGGGTATTGCCCTTCCCTCCCAGCCTCCCTCCCTCCCTCCTTGCCCAATTGCTGCAGCAGCTTTCAGAGGCCACGGGCTGCTATGTGAGACGTGTGTGCCTGTTCTTAGACTTCAAAAGGCATCTGGTTTTATTACGAGAGAAATACGAGCATTGAGCAGAGAGCTCTGGATGGAGGAGAAAGGGTGCTGGGGAAAGGTTTAGAGTTCAGGAGTGGGAGGCAAACAAAAAAACGAAAAACCCTTGCAGTCTGATGAGTAGATCAGCTTGAAAAGGGGATACAGAATTCTAAATTAAAGGCAATAATAACTGAATTGGACCTGGCAGATCTTCTAGTCCAATTCCTTTCTCAAGCAGGAGAATGCCATTTCCGTCAAATGGTTGTCCAGTCTCTTCTTAACAACCTCCAGTGTTGGAGCACCCACAACATTTGCAGTGGTATTCATCAGGTTCTGACCGGTTCTGCAGAACCAATAGTGGAAATTTTGAGTAATTCGGAGAACCAGCAAATCCCACCTCTGACCGGCCCCTCCCCAGTCTATTCTCTGCCTCCCATTGGGTCCCAGCTGATCGGCTAGGTCTTCTTTGGTTGCTCCGCACAGGAGAACGGAGCTGGAAAGCAGGTTAGTGGGGTGGGGAGGGAATGGGGATTTTGCAGTAACCTTCCCCTGCCACGTCCACCAAGCCACACAACATCCACCATGCCAAGCCCAGGAACCGGTAGTAAAAAAAGTTCGAATCCCACCACTGGTCTGGAGGCAAGTTATTCCACTGGCTAATTGTTCTCATTGTTAGAAAACATTTGCTTCCCTCTTGGATGGTATATGGCTTCCTTTGGCCTGTGTGTATAAACACACACACACACACACACACACACACACACACACACACGCACACACATGCTTGCACACACAGAGCAATTCCAAACCAGAATTCTTGGGATAGATGACCAACTAGAAGGAAATATTTGTAACTCAAGGTGGAATTGTGGAGTTCTGGATTCTCTCTGAGCTTGGTTGTTTTCTTGCAGACGTTTCATGGCCCAACTGAGTAACATACTGATGATGATGATGATGTTCACCAGTTAGTGTTGGTTGTCTCTACTATAACCCTACATGGTCTAAAGCCAGGTTATTTGAACAGCCAACGTTTCCCATTCACATCTACCTGATCCACCAGAGTAGGGAGGCAGAAGATGCTACGGACCGAAAAGAAGGGCCTTCTCCATGGTAGATCCCTCTCTGTGGAACATCATCCCTGTGGAAATAAGATTGGCCCCCAATTTGACACTTTTTTGAAAAGCTCTGAAGATAGTTCTGCCAACAGGCCTGTTTCCTCAGGGTGATATGGAGCCCATCAGGTAGAATAGAATGGAACGGAACAGAACAGAACAGAATAAAGTAAAATAAACAGAGTTGGGACTTTGGAGGTCTTCTAGTCCAATCCCCTGCTTGGGCAGGAAACCCGATACCATATCAAACAAATGGCTATCTAGTCTCTTCTTAAAAACTTCCAGTGTTGGAACATTCACAGCTTTCTGGAGGCAAGTTGTTCCACTGATTAATTGTTCTGTTAGGAAATTCCTCCTTAGTTCTAGATTGCTTCTCGATTGATTTCCACCTGTTGCTTCTTATTCTGCCTTCGGGTGCTTTGGAGAATAGCTTGTCTCCCTCCTCTTTGTGGCAACCCCTCAGATATCAGAACATTTGTGATGATGTGGGGGGGGATATTGGGTTTTTTTATGGGGGTTTTGTTTTTGTAAGCTGCTCAAATTCACCATAAGTTGGGTGACCATATAATGTTTCTTGAGAAACAAATAAAAAATCAATCAATCAGAGTTCTAGACTTTTGGAAAGGACAAAAAGTCTAACATGATGAGAAAGGCCTGGAAGGAGGCTGGTTTCATTCAAATGTCCAAGATAGAAGGCTTGGATTGCCTCTCCATCGTTGCCATCTTGACTTTTTGAACACTCTTTGAGGACAACCCTAGCAAAGCCTGTGCGTGGCCGGAGGTCCTTCAGGATTGGCTGCCTCTTCTAAATTTCTGTTTGCTGGCATCTCATTAACAAGAATGGTGACACCAAGACTTTGTTCCACCTTTGAAGGACTCTATTCTCAGGGCATGAAAAACAAACCAGAGTCAGGCGTCCCTCCAGTAAGATTTCTACAAGCCAGGATGGAGCTGATCAACAACATTTATATATTAAAGGCAACCTCACACTTCCTGACATACTTTCATATAGCTGCCTTGCTCCATACGGTTGTTTGAGCTCCATTCTACAGTGTCTTCTTCTACTTTGGAGAAAACAAGTTACTATAGTGTTTTTTTTTTTCTGGACCCCTGAAGCTGAGGACCAAATAACCATCAGCAGGTGATCAATAGATGCGGAAAAGACTGCAACTAGCATCTCCAACGATCCTCACTAGATGATCAATAGAGGGAAACAAAGCTCTTCAACCAATTAGTTTGATGAACACACTTGTCACTTCTTTGCTCATAATGATTTAAACCAAGGTTAAGGAACCTCAGGGGCCACCAGATGCCGACAAACAATGACTTCCAGCATTCTTCACCATGGACCCTGTTGGCTATGGCCACTGGGAGTCATAGATCAGCCCCCTTGTACAGGAAATCTGTGCCTCATCCTTGCTTGAATTGACAAAATCGGGGCGGCAACAATGTTCTCATCAGCAGGTTTGGGAGGCCTCCCAGGTACTTCCTAACTTAATTAAAAGACTCTCTGAATGAATTAAATTAAGTTGGGTGGATGCCAAAGGAAGTGGCTATGGGCCACACCTTGAGTATCTCTACTGTTTTGTGGCTATGGGCCACACCTTGAGTATCTCCACTGTTTTGCAGGCAAACATAGTTTTATTCTTTGTTCTACGTCAGTACTGAGACAGCAAAAGGTTCAAGAGATACAACTCTAATATAGAGCTACAGTCTTCCTTTCCATCCCCAAGGACTTATACATATGAATGGGGTATTTTTCAAGACAATGGTCCATTCAACACTTACTAATGATCTCTTTACATTCATCATGTCTCTAACTGGGATGGCTCTAACCAACAAACCACCTTCATAAGTGCTGAAAATAATGGGAATAGCTGGATGAGTATTACAGCTGATTTAGGGTCTTCCAGATATTACTGAACTACACCTCCCAGCATCCTTTGCCAAAGGTTGCCTGGCATTGTTAGAAAATATATTTCCATTGGACTGGGACAACTTGCCAGGGACAACTCTCTACAGCCAACTCACCACGGACAATTTGCTGCAGGACAACTTGCCACGGCCAACTCAACCTGGGACAGTTAAACAATTCAATTTAATTATTTACAATAAAAGATTATTTTAATTTTTAGTTCTTCCCTTTCATTCTGTCCCTCCTTTTGCATCCTTCCTTTAATGATTCTATTCCACCTTTTGTTTGATTTTAGCATAACTCTTGTTGGCCATGGGGAGTTGGCTGTGGAGAGTTGTCTGGGGTGAATGGTCATAGACCTAGATTCCACAGGCTTGCAAGACACCTAAGATCTAAATTAGGGAGAAGGACATCTGGTTGGGGTTCGGGAGTAGTGCAGTGGCCTAGAGGTGTAGCTCTTGCCTTAATATCAGGAGATTATGAGTTTGATCCTAGTTAGAGACAGATATTTCTCTCTCTGGGCACAATGAGAATATATCTGAACAAAACTCCTCATTGGCGACAGGAAGGACAACCGGCCATTAAACGTTCTGCTGGCTCCATTCAGTTGCCCAGACTCTACCCTAAAAGGGATTATGGGGTCATTAAAAGATTATGATGATGATGATGATGACATCTGGTTGGTGTTCAACCTTTTTCCTGACTGAATGATCTAAGTCTACGGCTTTAGGGAAAAAAACAAAACACATTATTTCTGGCCCCGTCAGAGGCTCAGGGCCTCTTTGCTTATCTTCTGATATAATTGCTGAGTTTGCTTGCAAAAAGAAACTAAACCACAGGTTTAGGAGGTAAATAGCAACGTGAGGTATATCTAAGTAGAAGGCGAAACTAGGTAATTTGTCAATCAAAAGCAAGCCACATTACAGAATACTCTTCTAGAGGATGTAGCAAGGAGGGATAATTCCATAGACCCAGCTTAAAAGGAAAATACCACAATCTCTTGGGGATCCAGACTGATTTTGCCTATGCAATTTCTTCAAATCCCTTCTATAATATCCGGTTGCAGTGCCGCGTTGCCAGCAGTAAAAATTCTAACAAATAACTTGTTGGTGACTTTAACCATCTCTAAATAACAACAACAACAACAGAATGCTTACAGAATGGAACAACTCACCTGGCCAACTTGCTGTGGGAGAATTCACTGTGGGACAATTCAGTTTCATTATTTTAAATAATTTTAAAAATATTTTAATGTTTTGCCATTCCTATTTCATTTTGTTCCTCCACTGGCACCTTTTCTTGAATGATTCTATTCCACCAGTTCTTTAATATGAGTGTAGCTCTTGTCCTACATGATGAGTTGGCCATGGCAAGTTGTCTTAGGCACTTTGTTTACCCCAGGTCCTTGGGAAGGACTTGATAGACAGACAAAAATGCCAAATTTGGTCTGAACATCTGGCTGATTGTGCAACAAACACAACAACAACAACAACAACAACAACAACAACAACAATAATAATAATAATAATAATAATAATAATAATAAATACAGTTACAGATAAATAAATAGAGATCCAACCAAGAACTAAGGAGAAAATTCCTGACAGTGAGAATAATTAATCAGCGAAACAACTTGCTCCCAGAAGTTGTGGTGCTCCATCACTGGAGTCTTTTAAGAAGAGATTATATGGTATCGTCTCACCTGATCCTCCATTGCAAACATTCAGTATGTTTGGTGCAATGTGTCCAATGCAATTAAACTGCCCCTAGTGGTGGTGCTATTGAACTGCAGGGTGCCGCCATTGGACCAACTGCCCATCCCTGCTTCTCGTTGCATCCCCCTGTTATGAGTAGGATTACCAGCCCTGAGCTTCATACATTTGTCCAACACTAGGTGTCAGCATTTTATTACCATCTAATGGTCATCTGGATGTTGGCAGCCCAGGCCAGGTAGCCACAGCCTTATGCTGTCCGGATCAAAACTTAGGATAGGGTTCTCCAAACTTGGCAATTTTAAGACTTGTGGCCTTTAACTTCCAGAATTCCCAGCATGGCTGGTTGAGGAATTCTGGGAGTTGAAGTCCACAAGTCTTAACGATACCAAGTTTGGAGACCCTTGATTTGGAACATAGAATAATTGGGTTAGATGAGATCTTGGAGGTCTTCTAGCCCAACCCTACCTCAAGCGGGAGACCCAAACTGACTTGCCTACACAATAGTTTTCAAAAAATTAGGAAGTTGGCTTTCCTTAGGTTTTTATTTGAGGCCTGTTCTTGGTGGCTTTCCTTGTCAACTCTGTATCATGAATTCTTCTGTTCGGGTCTGCTTTTTAATTCTATTTCCTTTCTGGTCTTTCTATCCATCTCATCCATCTTTCAGCTCCTGATCCAAATGGGATTAGTACTCAGGTTGTGCCCTTATGATTGTTGCAACATCCCTCAACACAACAAGCAGCGGTGGGATTCTACTGGTTCGGCATGGTTCGGCTGAACTGGTTGTTCTGAGGGGCCCACCTAGCCACCCAGGCTATAGGCTGTGCTTTCTATCCTGTTTTTCAAGCTCACCTGATTCACGGGGCGGCATAGTGGATTAAACATAGCTCTTTAAGAGATTGATTAAGAAGGTCAGTACCAAACACTCTGCATGCACTTGGAGTGCATGCTCACTGAACCGGTTGTTACACCGCTTGAATCATACCCCTGACAACAAGGGCCCTTTTGGCACAGAGGTCTCCAAAGTCGGCAACTTTAAGACTTGTGGACTTCAGCTCCCAGAATTCCTCCTCCAATCATGTTAGCTCAGGAATTCTGGGAGTTGAAGTCCACAAGTCTTAAAGTTGCCAAGTTTGAAGACCCTTGCTCTAGTATGGGTATCCAACCTTGGCAATTTTTAAGACCCGTGGGCTTCAACTCCTAGAATTCCTGAGCTAACATGTCTGGAGGAGTAATTCTGGGAATTGAAGTCCACAAGTCTTAAAGTTGCCAACTTTGGGGACCCCTGTTCTAGCGCATGATTATCCTTCTCCCAACCCAGAAAGGGTTTAAATCTACCCTTGTCTCCTCTCTACAGTAAAACGGCTATTTGTAGACACACCAAAGCTCCTCCTATACGGGGAGAACTAATTCCTGTAAAAAGAATTCCCAGGAACACACAAACTATAAGGAGCGGAGTGGGGACCACATTCTGAACGTTTGCACCTGGCCATCTAAGATGCCAGTTGCAAAAATATATCTCCCCCCCTTCCCCCCCAAAAACGACCCCCGTAAGGAAGCATCAAGCAAATTTCCTTCCATCGGTGCTACCACAACCAGCTGGAATCACAATCGTCTAAGCCTGCATCCCCTGCCTGGAGATTGTGGGAGTTATAGTCCTTAAAACATGCAACGGGTGCCATCTCAGGAATGCTATGACCTGAAGAGCTCCAGCATCCTCAGACACGAAGCCAGGAAATCTCAGTCTGCCCGTGGGAGTCTGGTGGGCCATTGCTTGCTGACGTTGTTCTCCCACCTCCTCCCGCCCGTCCTTCTTCTTCTTCCTCCTCCAGCGCTACTCAGCTTGTTGGGTCCGTCTGTCCCTCCCCACCCTCCTCCCCTCCCCTCCGCATCTTTGACAGCACCAGCGTCTCAGCTTGCAAAACCTGGCATCTGTTTCCAATCCCATAAAGCAGAACAGAGCTGCTTTTGTTAAGCTTCTTGGGAGCATGGCTGGGAAAGGCCAATGGCTCTCAAACAATTAATTTAGCCTGTTTTATCCTGCTCCCTCTCCCTCCGCCTCCACCCCTTGGATGCTGGCACTCTGAGCCAACTGCTAAAGCTGAGAGTAGGTGTGGATTGGAGACTTCTGTGCTCTTGAGACCGAATCTGCTTGGGGAAGGACACTTAATTCTAAGATTCTAAAGGTCTTAAGCTTGACTGTAAAAAAAAAAAATACGATTTCTGTAATAGGATTTTCAAAGTCTGGGATACCCTACCTGATTCAATTGTCTCAGCTACCGATTTTCGTAGTTTCAGTGGACCTTACTTCATACTTAAGTGGTCAGTAGAGGGGGTGTGAGTAAGTGCACTAACGTGCCTATCGTCTCTGTCATTGTATTTTTATTCTTTTGATTCTTGCTTTCGTTTTTGTTTGACAAATTCTAATAAATAAATAAATAAATTCTAGTGAATGAATGAATGAACAAATAAATAAGATCCTGCAGTTTTCCAGCTGGCCTTGTTTGTCCCTTCATCCTTGGATGTTTTTGTCCCTGGACAGACTCTAAGAAATTAATTTTCTTATTTCCAACCCTTCTTTTTTTTTAAAAAAAAATATTATTTATATGTTTTTAACATATATAAGCACCTTTTAAACAGTGTATTGTCTGGGTCAATTTGCTGATAGATAATAATAGTAGTAATAATATTATTTACTCTCATCACTCCTTATCACCCATCCCCTCCCACTTGTGTCTGTATGACTGTAACTTTGTCGCTTGTGTCCTAATGATTTATATTGACTGTTTCCTCATATGATTTGATTGCTTATTGTACCCCATGACTATCATTAAGTGTTGTACCTGATGATTCTTGACTCTTGACGAATGTATCTTTTCTTTTAGGTACACTGAGAGCATTTGCACCAAAGACAAATTCCTTGTGTGTCCAATCACACTTGGCTAATAAAGAATTCTATTCTATTCTATTCTATTCTATTCTATTCTATTCTATTCTATTCTGTTCTGTTCTGTTCTGTTCTGTTCTGTTCTGTTCTGTTCTATTCTATTCTATTCTATTCTATTCTATTCTATTCTATTCTATTCTATTCTATTCTATTCTATCTCTTTCTACATATACATATAATTATATAGAATTATAGAATAGAATTGTACATAGTGGAATACTTCCAACTTCTAATGTCTACCTCTATTATCTAACCAAATCCCGTATCTCCTGTATCTTCTTTAATGTTTAACCGATCCATTTCCGCACAATCTCATATTTTTTTAAATTATATTTTCATCTTAGGAGTGTCCTCCTTTTTCCAGTGTTGTGCAAATACAATTCTTGCTGCTGTCAAAACAGCACATGTAGTATTATACAGTATATATATTCCCTTTATCATATTTTCTTTCTGGTAATATACCTAATAAAAATATTTCTGGCTTTAAATCTATGATTTTCAACCCTGCTTAAAGATGGGTCTCCCTTTTGACCACGTCTTGGATTGAATTACAGGAGAAACGTTGCCCTCCAGGGCTCAGAACTCCAAAAGGACATTGATCAGGGTGATTGGATCCATAGGAAGTCCTCAATTTACAACATCCATTTAGTGACCGTTCGAAGTTACAACAGCACTGAAAAAAAGTGACATGACCATTTTTCACACTTATAACCGTTGCAGCATCCTCATGGTCATGTGATCAAAATTCAGGTGCTTGGCAACTGCTTCATATTTATGACGGTTGCAGTATCCCTGGGTCACATGATCCCCTTTTGTGACCTTCTGACACTGGGGAAGCCAGATTCACTTAACAACCGTGTTGCTGATTTAACAACCTCAGTGTTTCACTTAACAACTATGGCAAGAAAGGTGGAAAAATGGGTCAAAACTCACTTAACAACTGTCTCTCTTAGCAACAGAAACGTTGGGCTCAATTGTGGTCATAAGTCAAGGACTAGCTATACTTTGGGGTCCAATTCAAGCTGCCTGCCAGAGAAATAGGCAGAAGGGGCTTGTTGGCATCTGGAAAACTTGCCTGTCTCAAGGACTGAAATAGGAACTTTTCTATTTTATCTTTCCAACTGTTCAGCATGCAATTCTTCAATATCCAAGCATTTTAGAGACATCCTTTTGTTTTTAATAGATTACAGATTACCAGAGTTGGAAGGGACCTTGTAGGTCATCTAGTCCATCCACACACACACACACACCTAAGTAAGAGACCCTACACTATTTCTGACAAATGGCAGTCCAGTCTCTTCTTGAAATCCTCCAGTGATGAAGCTCCCACAACTTCGGAAGGCAACTTCTGTTCCATTGGTTAATTATTCTCACTGTCAGAAAATTTCTCCTTATTTCTAGGTTGAATTTCTCCTTGATCAGTTTCCATCCATTATTCTTTGTCTGGCCTTCGGGTGCTTTGGAAAATAGCTTGACCCCCGCTTCCTGTCTGTGGCAGCCCCTCAAATATTGGAAGATCCTCTCATGTCTCCCCTGGTTCTTCTCTTCATTAGACTAGCCAAGCCCAGTTCCTGTAACCGTTCATTGTATGTTTTAGTCTCCAGTCTCCTAATCATCTTTGTTGCTCTTCTTTGCACTCTTTCTAGAGTCTCAACATCTTTTTTATAGTGTGGTGACCAAAATTGGATGCATACTCTAAGTGTGGTCTTACTAAGGATTTATAGAGAGGTATTACTACCTCACTTGTATCCCTCTGTTGATGCAGTTTAGGATTGCGTTGGCTTTTTTGGCTGCGGCTGATATTTAACTGGTTATCCACTAACCATTTTGGGGGATGAAGGAATATTTTGTATTCAATAAATGATGCAGGGAGAGGGTTGATGGATAAATAATCCTACTGTAATTTACTGTAACCCAGAATTAATTTTATCCTAATTGATAGAATTCACTTGAAAACTTCTTGCAGCTTATGCAATTTCCTTCCCAATGGCTATAGGGCAAGTTCAGGTCTATCATTTCTCACCTGCTGCATTTAAAATCCCAAAGCTTTCTCTTCCTATTTGGAGTGTGCTGTCTATCTCAGCATTCCTCAGTTATCAAAAACTATTCATCCAAGCAGCTTTGGAAAGCTTGTTTTAAAATATCTCCTTGTTTATCCAAAGCCTATGCTTGAACCAGCCCTATCCACCTATATATGCTACTAAAATTCTTGTGTCTGTTTGATGGTTTGTAACATTCAGTGGAGCGAAACAGCGCATTGCAGGGCAATAATTTTTGAATCAATATACCTCAAATGAACAAGTGTATACAGAATGCATCCAAAGTCTGGGACCTGTGACTCCCTTGGAATTGAAATTCAGCAAAGATATAGCGGCATCAATGTTATGATGAACTATGGTCATATGATGGTTATTTCCAAGGCTCTCTGCCAGTTTCCTGCTGGGAAAGTCAATGGAAATATGTTTGAAAGGATGACTCAACAGGTCACAGGTGGACTGCTTATTTCTAACTTTGTGTATGTCTTGTATCCGCGTATCATCCTTTATCTCTGCAGGACAGGAATGTTGTGCTGATTCACAGAATCCATTGTTCGGCTTAGCAAGATTGGTTCCTATTGTGATAACCTAGAAAGCTTTCTCTTTCCACCTTTCTCCTTCTTCCTCGTCTCTCCCCTGCTGATCTGTCCAATTTTATTTGCAAACTTCTTACATCAGAGCCCCTTCCTTTTCTAAGACTTCGTAAAACACCACACAGACACACATAGAGTGAGGACACGCCACTGAAATAATAGTCAATACATATTTAACTTGAAGCAGAAAAACAATTTATGATGATTAGATCTGGAACAGAAACCAGCCTCAACTCAATTGTTTTCTGCTCCAGAAAAAAATGTTCCTTCTCATATCCTATAAAAGTAACCTGTTCAGATTATCCAACAATCCACAAACTCATGAATGAAGCTGTATGTCTCTTAGAAGCTAGGGAGTAGCAGTTGACACGAAGTAATGAGGAAGAAAAGGATCTCAAAGTCAAGATCTTAGGCTAATGAGCATATCTGTTATGTTGCATCAAGTGCTGAGCCTTCCTGGTGGTCTCCCGTCCAAGTAATAGCCAAGGCGGACCTGCTTAGCTGTTTGAGAATAGCCAAGATTGGCTAGGTGCTTGTACAAAATCAGTTTCCAAACCTCCAAGATAATCAGAATCAGTGTTCTTCAACTTTAGGGACTTTAAGATATGTGGACTTCAATTCTCAGAGTTGAAGTCTGGGAGTTGAAGTTCACACATCTTAAAATCGTCAAGGTTGAGAAATATTGCTCTATGAATAAAACACTCCAAACAATCTCATCTCTCACCAAATTGTGCAGTTATTGCAGGTGCCCTGGCTTCTAAAACTCAATTTATTTACGTCATGCCCTGTTCACCTCTTTTTTTCTTTTTACATCCACCTTATCCTGCATTATCGTCTTTTCCATATAAACAACTTATGATGAGGGGAAGGATACTGTAAAATCTCCAGTCAGAGGTGGTATTTGCCGGGTCTCCAAATTACTCAAAATTTCCGCTACCGGTTCTCCAGAACTGGTCAGAACCTGCTGAATACCCACCTCTGCACCTTAGGCTCAAAAGCTGACTAGCTGATTTTGGGCCAATGACCAGGAGACAGTGAGTTCTAATCCTGCCTTACTCATGAAAGCCAACTGGGGTTTTGGGACCATCACCAGGCGACTGTGAGTTCTAGTCCCTCCTTAGGGATGAAAGGTGGTTGGGTCAATCACCAGGAGATTGTGAATTCTAGTCCTGGCATGAAATTGAGCTCACTGACTGGGCCAGCCACTTTCTCTCAGTCCAACCCATCTTGCAGGGTTGTTGTTGTGAGGAAAATAGAAGGAGGAAGGAGTTGTATATATGTTTTGCTGCCTTGGGTTACTTATGAAGTAATAAAATGGGATTTTTAAAAAACCAATCCTTCTTAAATTATATCCTCATCCTTCAATAAACTGTCAATGGGTACTAAAATATTGTCTCAGCAATCAATCAATCATTCAGAATGGAGCTGAAAGAGACCTTGAGGGGTTTTCTACTCCAACCTCCCGACCAAGCAGAAGACCCTGTACCATTTCAGATAGGTGACTGTCCAGTCTTTCCTTAAAAAGCTCCAGTGATGGAGAACCCATAAGGTCTGGTGGCAAGCTGTTCCACTGGCTAATTGTTCTCACTGTTAGGAAATTTCTCCGTAACTCCAGGTTGCTTCTCTCCTGGATTCGTTTGTTTCTTGTTTTGCCTTCTGGTGCTTTGGCAAATAGGTTCACCTGCTCAAATATACTGCTATTGTGTCACCCCCTAGGCCTTCTTTCCTCTAGAGTAGCATTTTGGGGTCCCTTCCTTCCTGTTTGAAGACACCATTTCAAGGAAGCTCAGCCATTGTAATGTGTAAAAGTTCAGGCTACCAGCGACAAGCAGTGGCCAGTTCCAAATTCCTGGCGGCCGCCAGTCCTCTGATTGGGACCTTCCTCTATTATGGAGGAATGAAGCTGATATTTGATTATCCTTTGCAATCAGGTTAATTGCGGCCAATCCGAAACAGCTAATGGAATGGGGGATGGGGGGGAAGGCAGCAATTTGGAGCGGGATTGAGAAGGGGTAACTTGAGCCCCCCGAATGAGGAAGCTTTAAAGGCTGTCTGGAGCTGGGGCTAGGTGGGGGCTGGGGGTTGCAATGTCCCTTTTGCTGTTCTTGGCAAAGAGAGGAACCAGCCGAGTGGCCAAGGTAAACAGGGGTGCTTTGAAGCCACGAGGTTGACCCTCACTCTGGATGGAGCCTTTCCCCATCCTGTCGACAGCCAATATTTCCTGCCTCCCTGGACCCTAAAATCCTCAACTGATATTTGTACAGTTCTACGGCTAGGCCCAGTGCTCCTTCGGAAGTGTCCGTTGCTGTTCCAACAAGCTATCAATGGGAGCTAACATATTGTCTCAGCAATCAATCAATTCAATTCAATTCAGAATAGAGCTGGAAGGGACCTTGGAGGTCATCTAGTCCAACCTTCTCTCAAGCAGGAGAATCTACCAGTTCAGACAAATGGTTGTCCAGTGTCTTCTTAAAAACCTCCAGTGATGAAGCGCCCACAATTTCTGAAGGCAAAGCTGTTCCACTGGTTAATTGTCCTCACTGTTAGGTTTCTCATTAACTCCAGGTTGCTTCTCTCCTTAGTTAGTTTCCATCCATTGTTTCTTGTCTTGCCCCCCCCGCCCCCACTTCACTTCCATGTAAAGATCTCGATGCCCTGGAAAGGCGGATTAATGGTAGTCGCACTTGGAGATGAGGGAGAAGTTGGTTTGCTTGTACAGGAAGGAGCTTTTCGATCCCGACATTTTCAAGAATGCACCAGCTGGAATGCAGTCATAGTTAAGAATTTGAAGTTCTCAGCTTGCACCACTGTGCCCAAAATTATCCATTGATAAGAAAAAGGGTTTGTTGTGGTTAGCTGGCAGCAGGTGCGGACGGTTGAGGAGAGTGAGGACTCTGATGAGGGCCCAGGACCATTAGGGAGTGGACTGCTGCCTTCAGAGATTGTGGGGGCTGGCAGTAGTAATGAGGAAGTTCCTGAGGAGCCTGTGCCAAGTGCGCGGAAGCGCAGGGCTGTTTGCAGGAAAGAGCAGCTGCAACAGCACGGGCTACTCAGGAGTAAGGCTGCAAGGTAATGGCCCCTCCTTCAAGAAGATAAAAGCCAGCTGTGAAAGGAACGTACTTTTCAGAAGGCAAAGACGTTTTCAAACTCCAGTCTCATGGAGTATCCTGAGTTTGTATTTGAAGATTCTTATTTTGCAAATTATTTCTTGTCTGTTATCTTTTGGCAAGTCTCGCACAGTTTGCCAAGGCTTGTGCTTATCACAGCTCATTATTTTGTAAAAGCATTACAAGGTTTCTGTTCCTTTTGCATTGTGTCGGATTTGTTGGAAATGGGTGTGGGTCAAAAGAAGGATTGTTCAGTGAGTTGTGTGCTAATTTTTACAACCTTTTGGGGGGCCAGGATTGTTAAGTGAATCATTGCCATTGTTCAATGAATCCTATGGTTGTTAAGTGAGTCTGGCTTGCCCCCATTGACTCTGCATGTCGGAAGCTACCTGCTGCGAGGAGTTAGATCATGACCAGCCTCAAGGTTGACTCAGCCTTTCATCCTTCCAATGTTGGTAAAATGAAGACCCAGATGGTTGGGGGCCATATGTAAATAATGCTTACATTGTAAACCACCCAGAGAGTGTAAAGCATTATGGGACAGTATACAAGTCTAAGTGCTTTTGCTTATGGGAGGTTTCTTGGTAACTGTAGGTGCACTCTGTTTTCCAGATGTTACTACTCAACTATGTTTTCTACATGTTACTACTCAACTACTCTGTTTTCTAGATGTTACCACTCAACGACTCTGTTTTCTAGATGTTACTACTCAACTATGTTTTCTAGATGTTACTACTCAATGACTATGTTTTCTAGATATTACTACTCAACTGTGTTTTCTAGATGTTGCTACTCAACTACTCTGTTTTTCTAGATGTCACTACTCAATGACTCTGTTTTCTAGATGTTACTACTCAACGACTGTATTTTCTAGATATTACTACTCAACTATGTTTTCTATATGTCGCTGCCCAACTACTCTGTTTTCTAGATGTCACTACTCACGACTCTGTTTTCAGATGTTACTACTCAATGACTCTGTTTTTAGATGCTACTACTCAACAACTGTTTTCTAGATGTTACTACTCAACACTCTGTTTTCTAGATGTTGCTACTCACGACTCTGTTTTCTAGATGTTACTACTCAACGACTCTGTTTTCTAGATGTTACCACTCACTCTGTTTTCTAGATGTTACTACTCAACTATGTTTTCTAGATGTTATACTCAATGACTATGTTTTCTAGATATTACTACTCAACTGTGTTTTCTAGATGTTGCTACTCAACTACTCTGTTTTTCTAGATGTCACTACTCAATGACTCTGTTTTCTAGATGTTACTACTCAACGACTGTATCCAGATGTTACTACTCAATGACTCTGTTTTCTAGATGCTACTACTCAACAACTGTTTTCTAGATGTTACTACTCAACGACTCTGTTTTCTAGATGTTGCTACTCAACTACTCTGTTTTCTAGATGTTACTACTCAACTACTCTGTTTTCTAGATGTTACTACTCAACTACTCTGTTTTTTAGATGTTACTACTCAACTACCCTACCACATTGCTTCAGTGGTGGGATTCAAATTTTTTTATTACAGGTTCTGTGGGTATGGCTTGGTGGGCATGGCAGGGGAAGGATACTGCAAAATCCCCATTTCCTCCCCACTCCTGGGGGAAGGTTACTGTAAAATCTCCATTCCCTCCCAACCCACTAACCTGCTTTCCAGCTCCGTTCTCCTGTGCAGGGCAACCAAAGAAGACCCAGCCAGTCAGCTGGGACTCAATGGGAGGCAGAGAAGAGATGGGGGTGGGGCCAGTCAGAGGAAGTATTTGCCGGTTCTCCGAACTACTCAAAATTTCTGCTACTGGTTCTCCAGAACCGGTCAGAACCAGCTGAATACCACCTCTGCATTGCTTGCTGAGCAGGACATTGCTGCAAGAATCAACTAGGCTAATATCTAATATGAGAAATTAGATGAAAACTGGGAGCTAAGGCAGAGCCATAGATGGCATTTCTATACTATCCTTGACCTATGTCTTTTCGGTGCAGGTAAAATACCTTTTGTGTTGGATTTTTCATTAAAGATTAAAGGAGCCTTCCAACTCCTTTCTTTCACAGTTGTATGCTTTGACGCATCCAAGAGCCATCTGTCTGGGTTTTTAAAATCGGTTGCCCTAAATTCTCTAGTCTATACACAGCAGCCATTGGAGATACACATACACAGTGGAGGAGAGAAATATGCTGCCAGTTGAAATTGGGGTCACTACTCTTAAGAGTTGTATCTGCGAACGTAAGCCTCGATTGAACTGCTAAGAATTCAAAGTCATGAAACGGTCAAGGAAATCTGGAGATTCGGACACTTCAGATCAGGATAAAGATATATTGCCTGCTTTAGCTCTCTAGAAGAATCTGATCTACTAAGGGTCAAGGGAGATTTGCGGGAATTAAGAAAGTATTAAAAGTGGGCTGGACATAGATTTCTTGTGGGTGGGTAGGAACTCTAACCATGAGTGTTTGACCCCGCCCCTGGGCTCAGCCTGATCATCCCCTACAATCATGATGACAACAAGAAGTCATTTATTTATTTACCATATAGCATACTGTACATGGACTCGCAATACATAATTAACACTGCACTTTGATTAATAAAACATGATCAAATATAAATATTAAAAATATCTATGCTCAAATACTGGGCCATCTAATCATTGAAGCACAGCGTTTATGGGGGGGTGGGGGAATCAGATTCTGGTAGGGCTGCCACAAAGAAGAAGAGGTGAATTTATTTTCCAAAGCTCCAGAAAGCAAGAAAAGAAACAATGGATGGAAATTCATCAAGGAGAGAAGCAACCTGGGATTAAGAAGAAACTTCCTAACAGTGAGGATAATTGACCAATGGAACAGCTTTGCCTTCAGAAGTTGTGGGGGCTCCATCACTGGAAGTTTTTAAGAAAAGACTTAAGAAAAGGCACCTGTCTGGAATGGTATAGGGACTCCTGTTTGCAGGGGGTTAGACTAGAAGACCTTCAAGGTCCCTTCCAGCTCTATTCTGATTGACTCTATGCCCTCAGCTGCTGATCCAGTTCTACAGAGGAATTATTGAGTCAGTCGTCTGCACCTCTATAACTGTCTGGTTTGGTTCTGCAACCCAACAAGGCAGACACAGACTTCAGAGTATAATTAGGACTGCAGACAAACCAATTGTTACCAACCTGCCTTCCATCGAGGACCTGTATGCTGCATGAGTCAAAAAGAGGGCTGGGAAAATATCTACAGTCCCCTCACATCCTGGACATAAACTGTTTCAACTCCTTCCCTCAAAATGACACTATAGAGCACTGCACACCAGAACAATCAGACACAAGGACAGTTTTTTTCCCCCAAATGCCATCACTCTGCTAAACAAATAATTCCCTCAACCCTGTCCAACTCTTTATAAAGTCTGCACTACTATTACTATTAATCTTCTCATCACTCCTTATCACCCATCCTCTCCCACTTGTGACTGTATGACTGTAACTTTGTGACTTGTATCCGTATGTTTTATATTGACTGTTTCCTAGTATGATTTGATTGCTTATTGTACCCTATGACTATTATTAAGTGTTGTAGCTGATGATTCTTGACTTTCGATGACTGTATCTTTTCTTTTATGTACACCGAGAGTATTTACACCAAGACAAATTCCTTGTGTGTCCAATCACTCTTAGCCAATAAAGAATTCTATTCTATTCTATTCTATTCTATTCTATTCTATTCTATTCTATTCTATTCCGTTCCATTCCATTCCATTCCTTTCTATTCTGGAGTTATTTAATAGAGCAAGATAAGCGTATGTCTTAGATTTCTGGAGATTCCACCGTCTTGCAAATAGAGAGCTACAATAGAAATTTAAAAAAGTTAAAGTGGTACAGCCATGTGTTACAGGCTTTTCTTAATCGAGACACATGGAAAGAGGGACTCCTTTGGGCTTGGCTTAGTAACATTAGGCCTATCATGTTCAGATTAATTAAACAAAACCTGGAGGAGCTGCAGATTTTTAAAAACAATTTTAACAATTTTCCTTCCTAAATGCCTTGCCTCTCCTTTCCGATGCACAACTCAACAATCCATCCAGCTGAATGAGAACGACCACAATGAAAAGTGACATGACAGCCTGCGGGATCTAGCAGGAGAGGCCTAATGCCCCAAGAAAACAAAAGAAAACCCCAACATTTACAACCGAGAAGTCCCAAGGACTGCAATCATCAACTAGTTTTCCATTCTTTGCATACTGTATCCCAGCAGGACCAGACTTCTTAGGAAGCTGGAGAACTTCAGAAGAGACTGTGGGATCAGGCTTCCGTCCATTAGGCCAACCTGGCTTGGAAAACAGAGCCAACCAGAACTTCTGGAAATCCCATCAAGAGACCACAGTGCCAACAATCTTCCCCCATTGCAGCTTTCCAACAAATCTCTCCAACTTGTCTTTCTTCAACCTGGTACCCTTAAGTCCTAGCAAATCTTTAACATCTAGTTAAGCATGTTGAGTGAATACCATCTCTGTGGTTCTTGGCTTATCAATCACTGCCAAAATGTCCTTGGTCCCACCCCTTTGCGGGAAAAGGCCTCTGGCTCTTCACTCAATACCAGTCCCTACTCTTGGCTTCGAAACATTTACTTAGGCCTACATTACTCACTGGCTTTCAACAGACGGCAACACTTTTGTCTACCTAAGCTTGGAAGCTATACCTCAGATTGGACCTCAGTGATATATGAATGAGAAGCTTCCAGAATATGCGCAACGAAGGCTTAAACAAATTAAGAACTGGGTATGTCTAGTCTAATGAAAAGAAGGACTAGGGGTGACAGGATAGGAGTCTTCCAATATCTCAGAGGCTGCCACAAAGAAGAGCAATGTAAACCTATTCTCCAAAGCACCTGAAGGCAGGACAAGAGGCTATGGGTGGAAACTAATCAAGGAGAGAAGCAACTTAGAACTAAGAAGAAACTTCCTGACAGTTAGAACAATTAAAAGCTTCCTTCAGAAATTGAGGGTGCTTCATCCCTGGACAGCCACTTGTCTGAAATATTATAAGGTCTCTGTCATGCCCCTGTTGAAATCTGACTTGGAGAGGGAAGCCAAACAGCTGACAGGGAGTGGGAGTATGGTTCTGTTGGCTGTGGAAGGAACTGGAGAAGGGCAAAGTCCGGCTGGGAAGAGCAGGGGAGAGGTAGAGCAAGGGAGAGGGAATTTGGAGGAAGACCCAGGCTCACCCTGTCTTCATCCTAGGGCATGCAGGGAGGAACGGAGAAGGGAGCAACATGAGTTGCATGGCTTATGGGGGAGGAAAGGGCCCCGATTCCCTTCATTAGCTGCAGCTGGGAACACATTGTTTAAAAAGGGGAGCTGTGCACAGAAAACTGTTGGATGCATACGTGAAATTATCTTGTTTCATTGTGGCTTATCAGTATTCCTGGCATCTTCCCACCTGTGTGAGTTTTGCCGTGCTTTCAAGTCTGAAATTCCTTCTCCTGCCTTGTCAAGCTAATTACTACAGCTTGGTTTGTTTGGATTTTAAGTTACAGTTTGTATGGACCTTGTTTTGGACTGAATTTTTTATAGTTAAAGGCTAATTCCTGGGACAGTTTTTCTCCAGCCGAAAGCAACCTTGACATTGGGGGCAAAGTTGGAGATAATAAAGGGACTCTTCTTGCTTATTTGACTGTGTTGCCTTTGTGCCACACCCTGGGTCATTACAGTCTTCTGCTTGAGCCGGGGGTTGGACTTGAAGATCTCCAAGGCCCCCTTCAACTCTTTATTCTGTTATATCAACACGGTAAACACCCAAGATTTTACCAGGAATCAAACTCAAATTGAAGTGGACCTATCTTGAGTTAGTAGCCATCCCTGGTTCTAGTAGCAACAATTATCATTTGCAATGGGTGTGTGTTTGGTATAAATTTCTTCCAGCAGTGAATAGAGATAGTTCATTTCCTCTGCTTTGAAACTTCTCCATGGCTTAAAGATAGGTCTTGTTGAAGGGGCCATCAGTTTCCAACTTCTTCTCTCCATCTTAAATGACTAATAAGCTAGAATAGTGATAAGGTTGAAAATGAATTGGATCTTATTTTGACCAGTTCACCGATCAGAGCAACAGCTGTACTGCAGTATTATACTAGGCCATCTGGACTGATAGATAACCGTCCATCTGCCACTAACTCTGAGAGAAGGAACTCACTTTTCTAGAAGATTCTTCTAATATGCTACTGATTCCTACTGCCCCATATCCCTCTGATAGAATTTCTCAATTCTCCATGCTACATCTCCAGCACAGGGTCACTCTAGGACAGTGGTGGGGAATAATGGCCCTTTTATGATTTGTGGACTTCAACTCCCAGAATCCCTGAGTCAGCCATGGTCATAAAAGGGCTATCGTTTCCCATCCCTGCTTACCATGAGATACTTACTCATGGATACCATGAGAGATGAAAAAAGTGCTTGGGACATAGTCTAAATATATAGTTAAATGCATTTTAAATGGGGAGCTAAGAACTAAAACTAGAAACACCTGAAGCCTAAAGATGTATATTGAAAACCCGTGTATAGAAATCAAGTTGACATGACATGCTTTAGATAAGTGTCTGTGGAGACTATCAATCATCCAGGTCATTTTTGTCACAAGGGTGATTTTTCAAGAGGCGACTGGACTTTCTTTGTTTTTCCTTGAAGAAGTTTCGCTTCTCATCCAAGAAGCTTCTTCAGGTTTGAAGAAGCTTCTTGGATGAGATAGTTTTTTTTAGGTGAGTGTTTACATAAAGCTTTAGGTAAGTGTTGCTTAACTTCTAGCACTTTAAGATGGATGGACCGCAATTCCCAGAATTCCCCAGCCGGCATGGCTAGTTGGGGAATTCTGGGAGCTGAAGTCCATACATCTTAAAGTGGTTGAGGTTGAGAAATGCTGCTTTAAATGCTTTCTGTAATTCTCACAGTGTTGTTGGAAGAAATGGACATCTGGTTCAGTTCCAAGCAGGGAAAAAGACACTGGAAACATGGAGACTGATTGGAAAGATGGTTTAATGAAGCATAGCCATCAAGCACATAATCCTGGTGCAGCTGATCATATGGAGTTGAAAGAGAGAGGTATTGATTCCTTCCCTTGGGTCTTGACCTCGAGCTTCCTGTTCCTGTGAAAGAAACGTACGCTATTGGCTGTAGTCTGAATTCCATGGGGCCATGTGGGGTCAGTTTGTCTGAATCAAGTTTGGTTGAACCTTGGGCTGATGCAATGTCCTTAGGCGAATTTGCAATGCAGGAAGCTCTGCTGCTAAATAATCCTATTATGTCCTGGAGGGTCATGTCTTCACCCCATCGCCCTGGAGCTGGAGGTCTTTTGCCTTATAGATAGGTTGGCTCAGTCCTGCTGGAGCTATTAAGAAAGGTGGGGCCTGCTTTCCAAGATCATGCTACCCTGGCCAAGTAGGGAACGACTCCAAAGATTGGAGGATTCAGCCAAGTCTTCTTCCGTGAACACCCACATATTATCTAGTGTTTGCCAAGGTAAGATGCTCTTTCAAAGGCATGTCTTTACGCAGCATTGAATGCTTGGTTCTTTCCGATCCTGACTTTGGCCCCTGGTGCCATCAGCATTGGCAACGTATTCATTCATTTAATTCATTATAATGCAGTTAATCAGCCATGCTAGGAAGAGCTGGAACAATATGTTGTGAAAAACATGGCTAATGAGAACACCTGCGATGTCAGTTCCAAGTTGCAAAACTTGGATGCCTTTCCAGGCTGGGCAATGGTCCAAGTCAGGCATCAAAGCTCAATATTCTTGATATTGTCTCATTCTTTGCAGGTTTCTCCTAAGGATATCGATCGGAAAGGTCTGGCCTCTGGGCTTGCTTTGCAGAGAAACTGTTCCCTGGCACTGGCTTGCCAACCTGAGTTTAGACTTATAATAACTTCATTGTCACTTTAAACATACACTAATTGCCATACATTAAAATGAAATCTCATTGCAATTCTCAATACTTAATTCTCAATACTCCTTAATTTACAACTGTTTAGCAACCCTGCAAAGTTACAACCGGGATCCAATTGGGGTCAATCACCAAGACCAAGAGTTTTAGTTTTTTCGAGTCCATCTTCAGAGAACTGAAGTGGACAACCATTTAAATATGAGCCCTCAGTGTGCAGCCGCTGCCAAAAAAGCCAACGCAGTTCTAGGCTGGATAAACAGAGGGATAGAATCAAGATCACATGAAGTGTTAATATCACTTTATAATGCCTTAGAAAGGCCACACTTGGAATACTGCATCCAGTTTTGGTCACCACGATGTAAGAGAGATGTTGAGATTCTAGAAAGACTGCAGAGAAGAGCAACAAAGATGATTAGGGGACTAGAGGCTAAAACATGAAGAACGGCTGCAGGAACTGGGTATGTCTAGTCTAATGAAAAGAAGGACTAGGGGAGACAGGATAGTAGAATTCCAATATCTCAGGGGCTGCCACAAAGAAGAGGAAGTCAAGCTATTCTCCAAAGCACCTGAGGGCAGGAAAAGAAGCCATGGATGGAAACTCAATAAGGAGAGAACCAACCTAGAACTAAGGAGGAATTTCCTGACAGAAAAATTAATAAGTGGAACAATTTGCCTCCAGAAGTTGTGAATGCTCCAACACTGGGCGTTTTTTAAAAAGACGTTGGATAACTATTTGTCTGAAATGGTGTAGGGTTTCCTATCTGAGGAAGGGGTTGGACTAGAAGACCTCCAAGGTCCCTTCTAAGTTTGTAATTCTATTCTATTCTATTCATAACTTCTCTCTCACCAGAATGTGGTAGAGGTTCTACTAAAGAGAATTTCCCTGAGGATGGGCGCCAGCAGGAATCTGAAAGCTCGGAAGACTAAAACTCTGGTCTTGGTGACCGACCCAGACTGGATTCTGCAGCATTATCCTGGCACACATATACTTGCTGTCATTTGTGAAAGTTATAATTGCTTTGAAACTGGTGACTTACAACGAGTATTTGCCTTTACGATCGTTGTAGCATTCCCCACCATCATGTGAACAAAATTTGAGTGCTTGACAACTGGTATTTATGACAGTTGCAGCCTCTCAGAGTCATGTGTTCACCATTAGTGACCATCCCAGCTGGCTGACAACAAGTGAAGTCAACGGGGATAGGTAGATTCACTTAATGTCCACACTGATGAACTTGGAAAGGTAGCAATGGGTGAAAGGAGTCTATGGCCTTCTAAACTTGGCAAGTTTAAGACTTGTGGACTTCAACTCCCAGAATTCCTGAGCTACCATGATTGGAGAAGGAATTCTGGGAGTTGAAGTCCACAAGTCATAAAACTGTCAAGTTTGAAGACCCCTGTCCTAGAGACTTTCCAAGAAAGGAGCACCTAGCATTGTTGGCTTGGTGAGAAATTTGTTTCCATTGTAGAAAGTTAGCACCCACTCCTCTCCTAGAAGAATGAAATATTTTGAGAAATATTAAAAATACAGAATATTATATTTCCCTGAAGGAGAAACATATTCTTGGAAAGCAGCTCCCACCTTTCTTAATAGCCCCTGCAAGACTGAGCCAGCCTATCTACATGACAAAAGACCTCCAGCTCCAGGGTGATGGGATTAAGACATGATGCCTCAGGACATAATAGGATTAGCCCTCTACCATCTAGCAGCAGAGCTCACCACATGGCACAACAAGCCCCTTCATTGTATCACCCAGCAAGGTTTAACCAAGTCTGAGACTCAGACAGCCTACAAAGTTAGCTGTGACCCCCTACAGCAACCAATAGAATACATGCTCTTGCCACAGAAACAGGAAGCTCAAGGGCAAGGCCCAAGAGAAGGTATAAATAACCCTCAGTTTCCACTTCACGTGGTCAGCTGCACCAGGATCTCAAGCCCATGTGGTCCTGTTCACCAGTAAACCACCTTTCCAATCAGCCTCCATGTTTCCAGTGTCTTTCTCCCTGCTTGGAATTGAACCAGATGGTTATTTCTTCCAACACCATCCTTGTGGATTCCAGGCACACACATGAGAGCCGAGGGAAGGGTGCCTTGGGGCTGTTACCACACCTCATCGCTTCTCACCAGCTGTTTGGATGTACAGCAAGTGCCTGGAGCTCAGGATGTGTGAGCTAACCGCTGGTTTTGCCCTGGGCCTAAGCTCAGTGCAAAGGACCAAGAAAACCCTGCCAAAAACAACAAAGGCCAGAAAGAGCTGCATTCTGGCCTGCTCTCTTCAGCATTGGCATCAAATCTGCCTAGTTAAGCAAGAAGCTGAAGCTATAATGAACACCGCTCAGCAAATACAGGGTACCAATAACTTGGGGGTTAGGAATGGACTAGCTCCTAGCACACGGCTCCTCATCATGTTTTGGCTTCTGTTGAGCTACCATGAAAGGCATGAAGTCTTGGCTGTGGCTTCTGAATTGGCCAGGTCTTGCAAAATAGCCCCAAATCTGCCTGCTCCAGAGACTGTTTGCTTGCTAGGATTCAGTAGGAGTTAAGGATCCTTTTTGAATCAGAGCACACTGGGCTAGAAACCGATGCCCCGCATGAAATCTCGCCAAGCCACAAATGTCAGGAGAGAACTGAATCTTTTGCTGCATAAAATCCATAAAATTAATAGGATTGCAGAAAGGCAGGCATTGGTTTGCGACCAATAATGGCAACAACAACAACAAAAAACCCCACACCCTGCGATGTTTCGATTCTTCTAGAGATGGCTACAAGGAAAGAGGAAGTTAACTTCTAATTTTACCGAATGCATCGGTCTTGATGGCTTTTGCCCATCCTTGTAGTTATGGCAGAAAATAAAGAAGAATAAAGCATAACAGAGTTGGAAGGCACCTTGGAGTCCAACTTCCTGCACAAGCAAAGGACCATAGCTTTGCTGGCTGGGGAATTCTGGGAATGGAAGTCCGCCGGGCTTAAAGTTGCTAAGGTTGGAGACCCCTGCCCTAGACCATTCTGGACCAATGGCTGTCCAATCTCTTCTTTAAAAACCCCAGTGTTGCAGAACTCACGACGTCTGAAGTCCCACTGACTTAATTGTTCTCACTGAAAGGAAATTTCTCCTTAGTTCTAGGTTGCTTCTCTCCTCGATTAGTTTCCATCCGTTGCTTCTTGTCCTACCCTCAGTTGCTTTGGAGAATAGCATGACAGCCTCTTCTTAGTGTGGCAGCCCCTGAGATATTGAAATATTGGTATCATGTCCTCCCCTGGTCCTTTTTTTCATTAAACAAGACATACCCAATTCCAGCAACTGTTCTTCATAAGTTTTATCAGAGGAAACTGAAGGAAGGGAAGTTATGGGAAGTTAAGAGAATATCAGCCAGGTGGTTGGCCTATCTGGTGTGCATGCTAGGAGCCATTAAGGGGAAATGGGGAGGACGGATCCTACTTTTTTTCTTCTTCTTCCATGTCTTACTTGCCCTTTGTAGTGTTTTTTCCCCATTCAGAACCCAGAACAATCAAATTCAGAACCCAGAACAATCAAATGTTGTAGGGTCTCCTGCTTGGGTGGGGGGGTTAGACTAGATGACCTACAAAGTCCCTTCCAACTCTGATTATCTGTTATCTGTTAAATTCTTCCATGTTTTCAAACTGTGACTGAGCCAATCAGGTCCAGTTTTCAGAAATAGCACTAACACTTAGACTTATAAACCACTTCAAAGTATCTCACAGCACTCTCTGGGCGGTTTACAATCTCAGCCTGTGGCCCCCAACTATCTACGTCCTCATTTTACCGAGTTTGGAAGGATGGAAGGCTGAGTCAACCTTGAGCCTGGTAAGGTTCGAATTCCTGGTTGTGAGGAGACTTAGCCCACAATACTGCATTCTAACCACTGGGCCACCATAGCTCTTACGCAGATTATGGGATGAATCAGATTAAGAATGAATACAGGTTTTTTTTTTCCTTCCGAGAATTGAATGTATACCCTGTATTATCACAATTTTTTTTGATAAACCATTCAATTTAGGAAAGTTCATAGAAGGAAAACATTTCTTTGGGTAGCAAAGCTGAAATTGAGAAGAGGAAGCTCTCTCTCTCTCTCTCTCTCTCTCTCTCTCATTCTCTCTCCCTCCCAGAAGTGACATCATGCATGGTGATGTCATTGCAACTTCTGTGTGATGATGTCATGATGGGTCTGACATCATTGTGGACCCAGATTGTTGTTGGGGTGGGGGGCAAATTTGTTGATTCTGTAAACTGCTTAGAGAGGGCTGTAAAGCACTGGGAAGTGGTGTGTAAATCCAAAAGCTATTGCTATTTAGATGCCTGTGCTCATATCCTTCCCAAACAAGAGAATCAAATCAGCATGTCTATGGAGATTCTCAAGTCATCCAGGCCATGGTTGTCCCACAGGGGCTTTTTCAAAAGGCAAATGGACTTTGTTTTTCCATGGAAGACAGCAAAGTCCAAATTCTCAACAGAGAGGAGTCAAAGAGGCCACCTACATTAAACAGCCCTCGCTCAACAAAGGGAGAGAGATACGATGCCACCTATCCAGGGATGGAATTCACAAATCCCAGCAACCGGTTTGCTGCCCGGTTGCTGGGTGGACATGACTGCGGTGGGTGTGGCCTACTGGAACTTCCGGGAGGGCTGTTTTTAGCCTTCCCCTGGGTCCGGAGGCTTCCCTCGAGGTCTGGAGGCCCTTTGGAAGCCGGAAACAGGCCCGTTTCCGGACTTTCGGAACTTCTGGGAGGGTCATTTTTCAGCTTCCTTAGGATCCGGAGGCTTCCCTCGGACCTCTGGGAGGGCAAAAATGGCCTCCCCCAGGATCTGGAGGCCCTCTGGAAGCTGGAAACAGACCCGTTTCCAGACTTCCGGAAGTCCCATTTTTTGCCCTCCCAGAGCTTCCATGCAGACCCTGCATTTACCTGTATCCGAAACAGGCCACCTGGAGATTCCTGGGAGGGGAGGGGCTGGATGGGCAGAGCCAGCCAGTCGGTTCAACTACCGGTTCAGTGAACCAGATTTAAATTTAATATCCGGTTCGCCCGGACCAGTCCGACACTATAAAATCCCAACCCTGCACCTATCTCCTGTTTACAACACAGTCCTTTCAGCAATTGCAAGAAGGCTCCACACCCATTTGGACTTTTCAGGCGAACCTGACGGCACAGATAAACCTCCAAGTGGCTTCCACAATTCTCAGAGAGAGTGCAAATGACCAGATGACTGCAAGGAATATAAACCTTCCCATCCTCCACCGTTCAATGAGAACAGAAGAAGCTTCTTGGATGAGAAGTGAAACATCTTCAAGGAAAAACAAAGTTGTACTGATTTTATATTATGAGCTAATAAAAACTGCAAGCATGAAAAAACAAAGCCCAGCTGTCTTTTGAAAAAAAAAAAAAAACACCTTTGGGACAATCAAATCAGCAATCAAATTGGGAAGTCTGGGAATTACATGAACTGCCAGGAAAGGTGGGCGGGGGGAAATGTGACATAGGCAGCCCCAGACAAAATAAGACCTCAGAAAAAGAATAATAATAGGGTTTTGGAGGCCTTTGTTGTTTTTTGGACGTAGAAATATTAATGCACGGAAGAACCGACTCAAACCGACTCTCATTTTTTTGCAAATATTTTGGCCACATCAGAAAGATTCCTTCTGTTTTCCCCTCCTCTCTCTTTCCCTTCATATTACTTTGGCATGCCTTGTGAGAAAGTTCACTCATCTGTTTAAACGGCTCTCATTTGCGTGCAATGATAGCATCCAGCAGCCAAACTCTAAATGACTGCTTGACACTATGGTGTCATTCTATTCATTGTGTGATCCCTGATTGGGTGGGATCCTGTATTTAACTTAGTTCCGGAAGGAAAAAGAACCATCTGCAAAGAACAAACCATGACCTGGAGCAGGGTCATACAAAGGGGAATATTTGCATGCTTGAAGCATTGTTTTTTTTTTTTTTTTTTCCAGGAGAAATCTCCCCTTGGAAATGAAAATTACCAGGAAACCTGATTTCTCTCTACAGGGAGTCTTCAACTGCAACCATTCGCAATTAGGACGGCACTGAAAAAAATTGACTTAGGATGAGTGCTCACACTTGTAAGTGCTGCTCACGTGATTAACATTCAGACCCTGGGAAACTGGCATGTGTTTGCAATGGTTGAGGAGTGATGTGATTGCCGTTCGCCAGCTTCTGACATGCAGAGTCAATGGAGGAAGCCGGATTCTCTTAACGACTGCATGATTCGCTTAACAACTTCAATGTTCACCAGCAAAACTAGTGAAAATGTTTAAAGATCGATCAACCAAATGCTGGAAGTGTCATCAAACACCAGGAATTACCATATGTGGTGGACTTGCATAGAAGCCAAAAGATTAAAAAAAAAAATACACACATGGTTGGAAAACAATGATTGAATAACATATAGATTTGAAACCTGAAATATTTTTTATTAGGAAGGGTACCTAAAGGTTATAGTAAACAAAGAACATACTTAATCATACATGTCTAAACAGCAGCTAGAATTGTATTTGCTCAGAATTGGAAAAGTGATAAGGTACCAATAGAGGGAAAAGTAATCAAAAAAATATTTGAATGTGCAGAAATGAATAGGCTAACATTAGAAATAAAAGAAAAGGAAGAATCTGAATTTTACATGGTATGGGATTTGTTTTATCAATGGTTAGAAAATAAAATAAATTAAAATGGATTAGGTGTAGTTATAAAGCAATAAAAGAAGCTGGTGAAATAAATATATTGGATAGTACTTATATTATTCATATGGGAATGTGATTATTGTTATATTGTTATATTGATAAGAAGAGAATTATTATTAATTGTAAGCACACAAAATATGTACCTAATCAACACACGATTGAAATGGAGTGGATTTATTGTATGTAAAAATAAAAATTTTGGGGAAAAAACAACAACTGCAATGTAACAACTGCGGCAAAAAGATCATAAACTTGGCCGTGACTCACCTAGTAACTGCCAAACATAGCAACAGCAATTCTGGTCCAATTGTGGTTATAAGTCAAGAACTACCTACAGGGGTGCGATTCAACCCGTATAACAACCAGTTCTGTGAGTGCGAGCTTCGCCTGCCGGCAACGTTTCAAAAACGTTGCTTTTTTTAGCTCTAAAACTTGCCTTCTGCTGCAGTCCGGTGAGCAGCAATCCACCAAAGAGCTGAGCTGAAAAGCCCAGAAATAAAGGACAGAATAGGTGGGTGGAGCCAAACGATCACCGTAACTACCGGTTCACCAGAATCAAGCCAAAACGGTAGAATCTCACCCCTGACAACTTATATGGCTCTTTGGTTTTTACTCATTGCACTAAGCAGAATGTGATTTGTTTGGGGTTTCGACTTGGTGCAGTCTGTGAATCAGCCTTTGTGGCTTGCAAACCTATGATTTGTTGCTTAATAATTTATATGAATCAGACCACTGTAGCATGGTTAAAACAAACCACAGCTTCACATGTCACGGGATCCCAGCTCCCCCTGAAATGGGAGTATGTACAAGACGATGCATTACTTCAGTACTTATCTCCTAAATTCATTCTCCTCTGCAGTCCACATAATAGCCCAGCTTCAGAAGACATCTAAGCCTGAAGGGTAGCATGCACAATAACCATGTGGATTGCATCTCATTAATTCAATTTTAATTGCATGAAACCTTTAGACAAATTTTAATTTTAATTTTCAATTTGCTCAAGTCTTGGAGTGGGCTCTCTAGGGGAGAAAGATCATCAGGCAGGGCCCTTGGCTGGAGAAGAATTGCATGTTGCCGATCTTCTCTTTAATCAGAATAGAGCTGGAAGAGATCTTGAAGGTCTTCTAGTCCAACCCCCTGCTCAATAGGTGACTGCCTAGACTCTGCTTAAAAACCTCCAGTGACGGAGCCCCCACAACTTCTGAAGGCAAAGCGGTTCCACTGGTTAATTGTCCTCGCTGTTAGGAAATTCCTCCTTAATTCCAGGTTGCTTTCTCTCCTTGGTTAGTTTTCCTCCATTGTTTCTTGTCTTGCCTTCACGTATTTTGCAAAATAAATCAGGAGGCTGTGAGTTCGATCCCAGGTAGAGGCTAATATTTGGAATAGACTCTCCTGCTCGAGCAGGCGGTTGGACTAGATGACCTCCAAGGCAGGGGTGTGATTCAAATTTCTTAACAACCGGTTCTGTGGGTAGGCCCTAATTTGTGGGTGTGGTTGGCTGGGCATGGCTTGTATGTAAATATTGTAAATGTTTATGTAAATATTGAATTTTTTTTATTAAAAAAAGAACAACTTTTACCCAAAAAGAGGCAAAGCAGGCAGGCAGATTGAGTTGCTTGCAGAATCACAGAGTCACTCAGAGATCTATCTTTCTGCAATCTGCTGCCTGAGTCTGCACTGAAAAATAGAAGCTTCAGTCCTAAGGAAGGTTCAGCTCTGCTCTCAAGCCAGTGGTGCGAATTGCCGGTTCTCTGAACTGTGCAGAATTGTAACAACCGGTTCTGTAGAACTGGTCTGAACCAGTAGAATCCCACCCCTGCTCCAAGATCCCTTCCAACTCTATGATTCTATTCTATAAGTTGACCCCTTCTTTGTGGCAGCCCCTCCAATACGGGAACACTGCTATCATGTCACCCCTAGTCCTTCTTTTCTCTAGACTGGCCATACTCAGTTCCTCCATCCATTCTTCATATGTTTCAGTCTTCATCTTAGTTGCTCTTCTTTGCACTTTTTCCAAAGTTTCAACATCTTTTTCGTAATGTGTAATGACCAAAACTGGATGCGTTATTGCAAATGGGGTCATACTAAGGATTTACTACTGAGGACTTTCTAAGGATTCTTTGTGAGTGGACCCTGTGAGTGAACAAGAAGTCAAAATGGCAGCAACGGAGGAAGCATAGTTACATCACAGGGAGAAAGTAACTGATCAAGGAGAGATTCAACCTAGAAATAAGGAAAAAAATTCTGACAGTGAGATCAATCAACCAGTGGAACAGAAGTTGCCCTCAGAAGTTGTGGGAGCTTCATCACTGGAGCATTTCAAGAAGAGACTGGACTGCCATTTGTCAGAAACGGTGTAGGGTCTCCTACTTAAGGGGGGGGTTGGACTAGATGACCTACAAGGTCCCTTCCAACTCTGTTAAATCCGACCCTTTTTCCAGCTCTGAAGATCCCAGGACTTTCTCTGGTGTGCACTAGAATCACTTCTGCAAGGACCAGCTGTTTGCGAATTTCCCAAGTCTGTCCATGAAAAACAGTGAGCTTCAGGTTTCCAGGCCTCATTTCAGAATCAGGCCCAGGCTAATTGGACAGGGTCCAAATTTGTCAGAGTCTAATGCTTTTCTGAATCACCGAAATTGTGGTCCAAAGTGAATTCTGCAGCATTGCATGCCTCTGGTAACAAACATCTGTTTGGTGGTTAAGAGAATTACAGCAAATGATAGGTTCTGAAGTACAAATAAACAAATCTATTTATGGCAGAATTGACTTTCACAAATAAGGCCTTCACTTTTTCTGGCTACAGTGGAATTTGCATATTTAACCACTCTTTTGAAGGATTTCTGAGTTCTGAGGTCTGGGACCAAAAGGGACCTTAAATGGTGTTAACTGTTTATTTTTGAATTTGATGTGCTTCACTTCAAATGGGTAATGTGGGAATGGTTGATAAGGAAATTATAGACTGTGCCAATAACTCATTTCAGCTGCAGAGAGAAAACTGTATTTCGCCACATCGGGGTAAAAAAAGAAAGACTTTCCTAATTTGAAATGGTTTCTTTGAAGAAGAGGCAAGAAGACCTGCTTGGAACTGATTTAACTGAGATCAGGTAAAAGTGTTTGTTCTGATTTCTACATCTTAGGATACAGGCTTATATGTTATATTTTTAGGGGAGGGAGGACACTCCATTTAACTTCAACAATGGCTGACTGGTTGCAAAAGCTGATGGAATTAGCAGCGAAGGCTCAATTGTTTGCTTTAGTTAAAGAAAAGAATGCAACTAACTTTGTTTTTTAACTTGGAAACCGCTTCTGGACTTTGTGCTTGGGGAAGGGGGAAAAATGAAACTCCGATTGTAGGTTTTGCTTGATTAGATAGGTTTGCTGTTGTAGAAATGGCTAGTAAATATGTACAAATAAAGGAGAATATTTGTAGCTCAGGATGCTAGACTAGCACTGATGGTGCTCACTAATTTGGGTAATGATACATCTGCAAGAAAACAGCCAAGCTCAGGGAGCACCAAGGACTTCCATATATTTATTTTTAATTTATTTTTGTCAAGTGATTATAAGATAACAGGAAAAAGTATAAACATAGTTATAAATACATGAAATGGATACATATAAGAAAAATAAAAAGAATCAATAGGACAGGGACAGCAGGCACGTTGGTGCGCTTATGCATGCCCCCTATAGACCTCTTAGGAAAGGGGTGAGGTCCATAGTAGAAAGTCTAAGGTTAAAGTTTTGGGGATTTGGGGAAGAAACCACAGAGTCAGGTAGTGTATTCCAGACACTGACCACTCTGTTGCTGAAGTCGTATTTCCTGCAATCAAGTTTGGTACGATTAACCTTGAGTTTGTATCTATTGTGTGCTCTTGTATTGCTATGGTTGAAGCTGAAATATTCATTGACAGGTAAGACATTGCAATGTATGATTTTATATACTATACTTAGATTGGACCGAAGGCGGCATAGTTCTAGGTTTTCTAGGTCTAGAATTTCAATTCTGGTGGCCTAAGGTATTCTGCAACGAGTAGAAGAGTGGAGAACTCTTCTTGTGAAATATTTCTGGACTTTTTCAACTGTGTTAATATCAGAGACGTGATGTGGGTTCCATACTGATGAGCTGTATTCGAGTATTGGTCTAGCAAATGTTTTGTATGCTATAGTTAGTAGTGTGATATTTCCAGAGAAAAAGCTACGTAGGATTAGGTTGACAACTCTTAATGCCTTTTTGGCTATCTAGTTACAGTGGGCTCTGGCACTTAGTTCATTAAAGATGTATGTGAAATGAAAATAAGTATGTGAAAATAAAAAGTCGAGGTTGTATGTAATTATCTTATTCTACTCTGCTAAAAAGAGTCAGAAGTCAATGCATTTATTTTTCTTTTTACCTTTTCTTTCCCTTTTTACCCTACACTTTTTCCTCTTTCCTTTTTCCTCACCTATTTTCCCATTATTTTCATTTTTCTTTCTACAGTTAGCCCTCCACTTACAACTGTTCATTTAGTGACCATTCCAAATTACGACAGCATGAAAAAAATGGCTTATAACCATGTTTCACAGTTACGACCATTGCAGCATCCCCGTGGTCACATGATTAACATTCGGATGCTTGGCAACCGGCTCATATTTATGATGGTTGCCCGTATCCCAGGGTTATGTGATGGCGCAGGAGCTGTGGTGGTGCAGTGGTTAGACTGCAGTACTGCAGGCTGCTTGTGCTGCCTGCCAGCTGCCTGGAATTTGGCAGTTTAAATCCCACCAGGCTCAAGGTGGACTCAGACTTCCATCCTTCCGAGTTGGGTAAAATGAGGACCCAGCTTGCTGGGGCAAATATGCTGACTCTGTAAACCACATAGAAAGGGCTGTGAAGCACTGAAGTAGTATATAAGTCTAAGTGCCATTCAGGGGTGGGATGCAAATATTTTTACTACCAGTCCTGTGGGCATGGCTAGGTGGGCATGGCCATGTGACTGGGTGGGCGTGGCTTCTTCTTCTTCTTTTGCAGCAAGCAGGCTGTCTTTTTTTGCCCCCTGGGCATCGGAGACACCTCATGGGAGGCCGTTTTCACTCCCAGAAGGCTTCCCTGAGGCCCAGGAGGCCAAAAACAGAGGAGGGAGGCAGAGCTCACAGCACCACCATCCCCTGTGCCCCTTTTTGCCTCTGGAGCCTCTGGGAAGCCTCCTGAGCAAAGCAGTAAGACGGCAAGGGGGATCCCAGCACAGCTGATCATTGGAAAAGCTGGTCGTCAGGAAGGGAACAAAAAGAAATATCAGTTCAGCTGAACCGGTAGCTGTTTTTTTACTACCGGTTCGCTCCAACCGGGCTGAACCAGTAGAATACCAACACTAGTGCTCTTGCTATAGAGCAACCAGGATGATTAGCGGGCTGGAGGCTAAAACATACAACGAACTGGTTGCAGGAACTGGGCTTGGCTAGTCTAGTGAAGAGAAGGACAATAGCATGATAGCAGTCTTCCAATATTTGAGGGGCTGCCACAGAGAGGGTCAATCTATTTTCTAAAGCGCCTGTAGGCCAGAGAAGGAATAATGGATGGAAACTGAACAAGGAGAGATTTAACCTGGAAATAAGGAGAAACTTTCTGACAGTGAGAACAATCAACCAATGGAACAGAAGTTGCCTTCGGAAGTTGTGGAAGCTTCATCACTGGAGACTTTCAAGAAGAGACTGGACGGCCATTTGTCAGAAATGGTGTAGGGTCTCCCGCTTGGGCGGGGGGCTGGACTAGATGATCTACAAGGTCCCTTCCAACTCTGATTATCTGTTATCTGTTAACCTGCTATCAGCTTAACAACTGTGGCAAGAAAAGTCATAAAATGGGGGAAATTTTGCTTAACAAACGTTTCACTCAGCAACAGAAATGTTGGGCCCAATTGTGGTTGTAAGTCGAGGACTTGCCTGTGTTCTATATTTTGATATAAACTAATAAAAATGTGAGAGGAGACACTCCAGAGACTACGGTAGGATGTCCTCAGAATAAACCAAACAAGGATTCTAAACCCAGGAAAGGAAGTTCTTTTAATCCGGCATGTGATGGATCCCTAACAGGGATGGGTACTTGGTGAGCAATGAACCAGAAAAGCTAACAATTGTGTTGTTGGCCCCTGGAAGCTATCATAAGTTTTCACTGAAGAAGGCTGATGTTTCGCCTCCCATTTTACTTGTAAGGAAAAGCAAAACATATGCAAGCGGCAAGAAACAAGGACATGCCACATGTTCATGCTCCATATTTTCCTTTGATCTCAGAGGATTTTTCAAGGTGATTGATAGTCTGTCCTTCCAATGCAATCACGATGCTCGATCCATTTGAAACCTAAGCTCTTTTTAAAGAGCTAGACCCAAGAGGGGGGAGGAAGGGTCTACATGGGAGGAAGGGAGAAAACAGGGTAGCCCCACCTCCCTCAGGCCCTCAACTTTGACAGAATGAGACAAGAGGGGCTGGGGTGGGAAATCTATTGAGATATTCCAGTATGAAAATAGAAGTTTTTGGTTTGAAGGATGAGTTGAGAGAGCAACCCCAAAGGGCACAGGGTGTTCTCCTCGTAGGATGTGTTCACACAACATGTGTTCTTTTTGCGCCAACTCACGAAGCTCAAACTGCCCAAGGAGCTGCTGATCCAGTTCTACAGAGGAATGATTGAGTGTGTCATCTGCGCCTCTATAACCACACCTCTATAACTATGAGACACAGACTTCAACGGATTATAAGAACTGCAAAAAAAAAACACCAATTGCTACCAACCTGCCTTCCATCAAGAACCCGTATACAGCACGAGTCAAAATATCTACAGACCCCACACATCCTGGAGGTAAATTGTTTCAATTCTACCCTCAAAACTACGTTATAGGGCACTGCACACCAGAACAACTAGACACAAGGACAGTTTTTCCCCAAATGCCATCACTCCGCCAAACAACTAATTCCCACAACACTTTCAAACTATTTACTAACACTGTATCACTATTATTCTTCTCATCCTTCCTATTGCCTATTTCCTCCCACTTATGACCATAACCTTGTTGCTTATATCTCTACAATTTATATTGTTTTATTTGTTTCCTAGTATGATTTGATTGCTTATTTAGTAACCTATGACTATCATTAAGTGTTGTACCTTATGATTCTTGATGAATGTAGGTTTTTTAAAATGTACACTGAGAGCATATGCACCAAAGACAATTTATTTGTGCGTCCAATCACACTTGGCCAATAAAGAATTCTATTCTGTTCTGTTCTCTTCCATTCCATTTTCTCTTCTCTTCTCTTCTCTTCTCTTCTCTTCTCTTCTCTTCTCTTCCATTCCATTCCCTTTTTTCTTCTCTTCTCTTCTCTTCTCTTCTCTTCTCTTCTCTTCTCTTCTCTTCTCTTCTCATCTCTTCTCTTCCATTCCATTCCATTCCTTTTTCTTTCTCTTCTCTTCTCTTCTCTTCTCTTCTCTTTCTCTCTTCTTCTCTTCTCTTCTCTTCTCTTTTCTTCCATTCCATTCCCTTCCTTCCTTCCCTTCCCTTCCCTTCCCTTCCCTTCCCTTCCCTTCTTCTCTTCTCTTCTCTTCTCTTCTCTTCCATTCCATTCCATTCCATTCCATTCCATTCCATTCCCTCTTCTCTTCTCTTCTCTTCTCTTCTCTTCTCTTCTCTTCTCTTCTCTTCTCTTCTCTTCTTCTCTTCTCTTCCATTCCCTCTTCTCTTCTCTTCTCTCTCTTCTCTTCTCTTCTCTTCTCTTCTCTTCTCTTCTCTTCTCTTCTCTTCTCTTCCATTCCCTCTTCTCTTCTCTTCTCTTCTCATCTCTTCTCTTCTCTTCCATTCCCTCTTCTCTTCTCTTCTCTTCTCATCTCTTCTCTTCCATTCCATTCCATTCCATTCCCTTTTTTCTTCTCTTCTCTTCTCTTCTCTTCTCTTCTCTTCTCTTCTCTTCTCTTCTCTTCCATTCCCTCTTCTCTTCTCTTCTCTTTCTCTTCTCTTCTCTTCTCTTCTCATCTCTTCTCTTCCATTCCATTCCATTCCATTCCCTTTCTCTTCTCTTCTCTTCTCTTCTCTTCTCTTCTCTTCTCTTCCATTCCCTCTTCTCTTCTCTTCTCTTCTCATCTCTTCTCTTCCATTCCATTCCATTCCCTTTTCTCTTCTCTTCTCTTCTCTTCTCTTCTCTTCTCTTCTCTTCTCTCCTCTCCCTTCCCTCCCTCCCCTCCCTCCCATCCCATCCCACACCCCACCTCATCCCATCCCATCCCATTCCCTATTCTATTCTATTCTAATCTAATCTAATCTAATCTAATCTAATCTAATCTAATCTATTCTAATCTCATGGTCAGCTAAGGCATTCAAGGTTCTTGATAAGTGTTAATCAGTGCTTGGTTTCTGCACCTTAGCCTTTTATGTGGCTCCAGTTCATTTGGGGAGGTTTTGATTGGATGAACGGTATGAACCTAGAAAACAGATTTCAGATAGTCCTGGAATTACAACAGTTCATTTAGTGAACGTTCAAACTTACAATGACACTGAAAAAAGTGAATTATGACCATTTTTCACATTTATGACCATAGCAGCATCCCCACAGTCACGTGATTGACAATCGGGTGCTTGACAATCGATTCACGTTTATGACCGTTGCTCTGTCCCGGAGTCAGGTGATCCCATTTTGCGACCTTCTGACAAGCAAAGTCAATGGGAAACCATATTCACTAAACACTTAAAATTCGCTATGAATTTAAAGAATTGTAGTCATTCACTTAACAACTGTGGCAGTGGTGGGATTCAAAACATTTTTACTACTGGTTCTGTGGGCGTGACTGAGTGAGCATGGTGTGGCTTGGTGGGCGTGGCTTGGTGGGCGTGGCAGGGGAAGGATACTGCAAAATCCCCATTCCCTCCCCACCCCACTAACCTGCTTTCCAGCTCCGTTCTCCTGTGCAGGGCAACCAAAGAAGACCCAGCCAATCAGCTGGGACTCAATGGGAAGCAGAGAATAGATGGGGGAGGGGCCAGTCAGAGGTAGAATTTGCCGGTTCTCCAAACTACTCAAAATTTCCACTACCGGTTCTCCAGAACTGGTCAGAACCTGCTGAAGACCCACCTCTGAACTATGGCGAGCAAAATCGTGAAAATGGGGCAAAACTCGCTTAACCAATTCCTCACTTCCGTTTTGAGCTCAGTTGTGGTTGCAAATTGAAACGTCCCTATAATTCAGCAACCAAAATAACCAGGTTGTATAGTGGTTTGAAATGGATGTTTTTGTTGTTGTTTTTTAAAGAAAAAGAAAAAGTAGGAAAGAATGTAACGCAGGGATTCTGGAATGTCTTTCCAACCCTATCACTGGCAGTAGCCGGAAGGGACGCTGCATTTTCTTCTGTGTAATGAAGTAACGTGTCACAACTGCACATACTCTGTGTAATGACTGCGCTTGCTCTGTTCTGGTTCACATGACCAGGAGGACTGGGAGTTTAGAATGCAATGGAGGTGGGGGGCAACATTTAGTACCACCGCCCAATTGCCCCTCAATTGCATGTAGGGAATTTTTCTGAATTTATTTATTTTTCTCGGTAGCTCCCTGTCAGACGATTTTCAAACCCAGTCCTTGTCTTGCCTTCAGGTGTTTTGTAAACTGGTTGGACTCTCTCTCCTTTGTTGCAGCACCTTCTGTTAGAGTATATTCATGAACTGGAACAGAGCATGGTAACAAGTTGGTCAGCCAGTGAATAGGCATAGTAACTAAATCAGCCAACGAGGACAGTTTGGAAACTGAAACTAGAAGTAGCCTAGGTGTGGCTCTATATTAAGCTCTGCAACTCTGCAGAGCCCTGAGTCTATCTATTGAAAATGAAACGGCTTCTCTCCTCTTGCCTGCCGGCTGAACTAACGTAAAAGAGAAACGAGCTTGCTTGCTGAAGACGGGAGCTCTGCTCCGAACTTGCAACATGTTTCTGTTTCAGTTTGCTCCACATTGGAGAAATCTACAGCTGGTTTGTAAAATCTACTCATTGCGTTTGTAAAGATGTTAAAGGAAGCATCCGCCATCTGTGTTTATTTTTCTGGCGCTGAATTAACGCTGCAAAAAACTCTGGACACCTTCAGATACTAGAACATTGATGGGGGAACCCCAGAGAGAGAGAGAGAGAGAGAGAGAGAGAGAGAGAGAGAGAGAGAGAGAGAGAGAGAAAGAGAGAGAGGGGGAGAGGGAGAGAGAGAGAGAAAGAGAGAGAGAGAAACCTGCCTACAAACCTGCTGGGCCGCACTGTCTCTCCCCATGGCTATCACAACAAATTGTATTATGTGTTTTATCTCGGAGCATTTTGTGCTTTAGCTGTATTGTAGCGCTTATGCTACCTTTCCTAAAGAGTCGGAGGAGTCCTCCAGTATCCCTGACTCCCATCCAGTCTAGAATTGTCACTGTCTGCCCCAACCATTGGCCCCTTCCTGTGTAAATACCACTTTGTAACTTATTTAGACTCCAAAGTGACTCAACCTCCAAATGTTTGTTGGAACCGTTTTCCCAGGGAGAGTTTAATAGGGACGATGATGCCAAACCCTTGAGCACTGCTTCCCTTTCATCCCTCTAATGCGATCCATACATCAAGAGACACCAAGAGAAGGAGGGAGGGCTCCTGACAAGGGGAACCTGGGAACAATCAGCCAGTACCCCCCCTCCCCTCTGTTCCTCCCCCATCTGATGCATTCCTCAAAATGTAAATAGAAAAAAAAACAAAACATTTGCAGCCTTTGGATGCTTTATGCGCACTGAGAAAACAACCAGGGCCTTAGGCCGCTCCCCTTTGTCCCTTCGCAGCCAGGCAAGATTTAAACTCGGAATTGCATGAAGAGCGGATCGGAATAAAATTGGACTGAGGGACTGCTCAGCACGAGATCTGTCATTGCGAGCTGTGGCTATCCCAAACAGCAGCATTCTGGATACGCATTCACATGAGATCTGCCTGGGTAACTTTGGGCCAATCATTAGGAGACTGTGAGTTCTAGTCCTACCTAGAAGCCAGCTGGATGAACTGGGGGTCAGTCACAAGGAGACTGTGAGTTCTAGTTCTAGAGTTCCAATTTAGCCATGAAAGCCAGCTAGGTGACTTTGAGCCAGGCACCAGGGGACTGTGCGTTCTAGTCCTAACTTAGACATGAAAGCCAGTTGGGTGACTTTGAGCCAGGCACCAGGGGACTGTGAGTTCTAGTCCTAACTTAGACATGAAAGCCAGCTAGGTGACTTTGAGCCAGGCACCAGGAGACTGTGAGTTCTAGTCCCAACTTAGGCATGAAAGCCAGTTGAGTGACTTTGAGCCAGGCACCAGAAGACGGTGAGTTCTAGTCCCAACTTAGATATGAAAGCCAGCTAGGTGACTTTGAGCCAGGCACCAGAAGACGGTGAGTTCTAGTCCCAACTTAGGCATGAAAGCCAGCTAGGTGACTTTGAGCCAGGCACCAGGAGACTGTGAGTTCTAGTCCCAACTTAGGCATGAAAGCCAGTTGAGTGACTTTGAGCCAGGCACCAGAAGACAGTGAGTTCTAGTCCCAACTTAGACATGAAAGCCAGTTGGGTGACTTTGAGCCAGGCACCAGGGGACTGTGAGTTCTAGTCCTAACTTAGACATGAAAGCCAGCTAGGTGATTTTGGGCCTGCCCCTCTTCCCTCTCTCAGCCCAAGCCATCTCAAGTTTGTTGTGGGGGAAAATAGGAGGAGGAAGATATATTAGATATGTTCGCCACTTTGAGTTAAACTAATAAAGGCAGGATAAACATCTAATACATCAATAAACAAATAAACCAGCCTAGGTTGTGTGCATCTAACCTAGATCAGCCAAGGAGTACAGTTTGGAAACTGAAACTAGAAGTAGTACGGTTGTGCTGTACAATTTGCACAGTCACATCTCCATCACATGAGAGTGACCTCCTTTTTTAAAAAAGGGTCCCTTCCAAAGCCTAACCGACTAGAACCAACTGTGGTATTAATCTTTCTCACAATTGATTCTAAGGAAGTTTTTTCTCAAGCTTTTCTTCCCCACGGGCCCGTTTTAAATACCTTTTGTGGCCAGGGACCATGGCCAAGGAACTTAAGGGACCTCAAAAGACTTAACTCAAGATTTAAATATAACATTTTTTCATGAAATATTTTTTTATCGTTTTATATCACACATTTCCTTTCTATGTTGAGCAGTGTGCTCTCTAGTTGTCCAAGGTGTTAACATACAAACATCATCATCGTCATTATGAAAATATATATATATATATATATATATATATATATATATATATATATATATATATATATATATATATATATATGTATACACACACACACACACACAAATATGCAGTAATATATAAACAAATATGATAACATCAGTAATATTATAACATATATTATCTTCCATTATAGTATTGATTATATGACCATCAGAAATATTTCCTCATCTATTTTTCTTTCTCTTATAAACTGTATTTCACCTAATTCCACTCCTCTAACCTCATTTAACCATTTGTAGAAAGGTCCCCATGCTATGAAATAGTCCAAATCTTCTTTTCCTTTAATTTTTAGGGTTAACCTATCCATCTCTGCACATTCCAGATTTTTTTATTATTATTATTATATCATCTGCAGGGGTTTCTGGGTTTTTCCAACATTTTGCATATGCAATCCTAACTGCTGTTAGGATGTGTGGATGTATTAGGATGTCTTTCTCTTATTGTAATTTCCTGGAATTATACCCAACAAAAATGTCTCAGGTTTCAGGTCTATTTGTTGTCTTATCATATTTTCCAGCCAAAATTTAACATTTTTTTTCAAGCTTTCGTGGACTCCTCGTGATGACTTTGTGGCCCCCTGTGGCCTGCATACCAACATGTTGAGAACTACTGTTCCAAGGCATATTTTGAATTCTGATCATTACATAATACAGAAGCTTTGCAAGTAGAGAGATCTTCCCCTCCCCAGGACTTTGAGATTTTCCTTTGAAACTTTATGATATTTTTGAAAGAATTCGACACTCCCGCTACACACACACACACACACGCACACACACACACACACACACACACACACACACACACACTAGCTGTGTTATGTTCTCTTTTTTAGGATATGCTTTCAATTATTCTTGTCATGCCCACTGCTGCCCACAGTGGCTGGCTGGCTGCAAGATGGCGACTATATAAATCGAATAAATGCAATTAAAATAAATAAATAGAACCACTTGAGGTCCCTGTTGCTTCTGTATTTCTGATCAAAACCAGCAGCCGAGCCATTCCCCGCCAAGGAGCTGTTTGTGGACAGCATTGATTACAACTACTTTTAGCAATATTATTAACACAAGGCAAATATTGACATGTAATACGCAGAGTGACTGCATTTCCACCAGATGTTTCATCTGGTTGTCAAATCAACCTATTGTCTGGGTTCACACAACACATTAGAATTAGAAAGGAGCCAAACAGAGAAGAATTACACCAGTGGTGGGATTCAAATTGTTTTACTAATGGTTCTGTGGGCAGGGCAGGGGAAGGACACTGCAAAATCCCCATTCCCTCCCCACCCCACTAACCTACTTTCCAGCTCTGTTGTCCTGTGCAGGGCAACAAAAGAAGACCCAGCCAATCAGCTGGGACTCAGGAGGTGGAGAATAGATGGGGGCGGGACCAGTCAGAGGTGGTATTTGCCGGTTCTCCAAACTACTCAAGATTTCCGCTACCGGTTCTCCAGAACTGGTCAGAACCTGCTGAATACCATCTCTGATTTACACGATACGTTAAACCAGGGTTTCCCAAACTTTACCATTTTAAGATATGGGGACTTCAACTCCCAGAATACCTAAGCTAACATTGCTGGCCATGGTATTCTGGGCATTGAAGTCCACACATCTTAAAATGGCCAAGGTTGGGAAACACTGTGTTAAATCACACACACACACACACAAGTAGTCATTAAAACTCATAGAACCCACCAAATAATAGAGTTGGAAAGGACCTAGGATAACTAAACTAAACTTACTTAGCATATTGGCAACTAGGTCTGTTTCTGACCTGGTTAAATGACAGGTGTGAATGCAACCAGACAGAATCTTGCTTTTAAACTCATTTCATGATAGAGATTGTCATCAGCAATCACAAATGCTTTCCAAGTCACACGAGTTTGTTTGCCACAGCAGAATCCATAGTGGTACACCGTTTCCTTGAATATTTATGGCACACCACTAGGAAAAAAGTGCACAGATTGTTAACCCTGGAGATCCTCCGCGGGCAATGATAAACTGATTAATGGATTTTTTTGAAATGATCTATCCTGGGTTTTTTTGGTTAAGCAACTTGTGAAATTGAATAGAGGATAGATAAAGGGCCAAGATAACTAAGAAAGCAGTAGACAGGCTTAATCCCAGCTTCCCCCAAAGGATTAGTCAGGAGTTATTATAAAATCAAGAGAGGAAAAAGTGGAGTGGTGAGGTTTCCTACATTCAGGACACAAGAATGAAGGAAGGCTGCTTTGAAGCTGTAGGGGTTTACAGACATAAAATTGGATACACTCTCTCCGCTGCCACCCGCAACTTACAAAATGAGCCCTAGAAATGTAGAATTCATGATCTCTTGGGATCTGTGACTATGTCTCTTGTTCAAATTCTAAACATAGGATTGCTCCGTTGTGCTGTTCGTCATATGCCAAGGGAGCAGTAATGGATTTTGGGAAAACTACCCACGTATGAAAGGATTTCCAGACTGGATCCAATGGCAGCGAAGCTTCTGCAGGGGAAGGAGAAGGAAAAAGGAAACAGGAGGAGAAAAATTAATTCTTGTCCAAAGTTGAGGAAGAGAGGGAGGGAGGGAGGGAGGATGGGTGGGTGGGTAGATGGAAGAGAGGGAAGGAGGAAGGGAGGGAGGAGGGAGGGAGGTAAGAGTGAGGATGGAATGGGAGGGATGGAGGGAGAGAGGATGGATAGAGGGGAGGGAGGGAGGAAAAGAGGGGAGGAAGGAAGGAGGGAGGGAGAGAGGGAAAAGAGGGAGGATGGATGGATGGATGGGAGGGAGGGAAGGAAGGAAGGAAGGAAGAGGAAGGAAGGAAGGAAGGAAGGAAGGAAGGAAGGAAGGAAGGAAGGAAGGAAGGAAGGAAGGAAAGAGGGAAGGAAGGAAAAATGATGGGTGGGTGGGTAGATGGAAGAGAGGGAAGGAGGAAGGGAGGGAGGAAGGTAAGAGTGAGGATGGATGGGAGGGAGGGAGGAAAAGAGGGGAGGAAGGAGGGAGGGAGAGAGGGAAAGAGGGAGAATGGATGGATGGATGGATGGATGGATGGGAGGGAGCGAAGGAAAGAAGGAAGGAAGGAAGGGAAAGAGGGAAGGAAGGAAAAAAGTTGGGTGGGTGGGTAGATGGAAGAGAGGGAAGGAGGAAGGGAGGGAGGGAGGAAGGGAGGAAGGGAGGAAGGTAAGAGTGAGGATGGAATGGGAGGGATGGAGGGAGAGAGGATGGATAGATGGGAGGGAGGGAGGAAAAGAGGGAGGATAGATGGATGGATGGGAGGGAGGGAAGGAAGGCAGGCAGGCAGGAAGGAAGGAAGGAAGGAAGGAAGGAAGGAAGGAAGGAAGGAAGGAAGAGGAAAAGGAAGGAAGGAAGGAAGGAAGGAAGGAAGGAAGGAAGGGAAAGAGGAAAGGAAGGAAGGAAGGAAGGAAGGAGGAAAGGAAGGAAGGAAGGAAGGAAGGAAGGAAGGGAGGGAGGGAAAGAGGGAAGGAAGGTAGGAAGGAAAAAAGATGGGTTGGTAGGGTACATAGAAGAGAGGGATGGAGGGAGAGAAGTGGGGGAGGAAAGAAGAAAGGAAGGGAGGAAGGAAGGAAGGAAGGAAGGAAGGAAGGAAGGAAGGAAGGAAGGAAGCAAGGAATCCTTAATGCTTGATTCTGGACTTATCCTAAAAGCCAACTAGAAGTCCAAATTGCAGAGGGAGCTCTTGTTCCCCTAAGTGTATGGAACCAAGGAGGACACACTTCATGCCAAATAAACGTCCCTTAAAACCGGAGCCATCTGGTAGCTCTACCTCTGAGGGAGATCCCCAAGGGAGGGGAGGCGGGGGGGGGTGTCCCTATAACGTCTCAGCTAAGTGAGCCTTTCTTGTGGCTCTCGATTCCAGCAGGGAGACCTCCATGATTCACTGCAAGAAACCTCCCGGACGAACTTCAAACGCACTCCAAGCCGAGCAACCGAAGAGCCGAGCAAGAACAAGAAAGGATGCGTTGAATTGAGATGCTCCGAGACAGGAGCTGGGTGGGAAGGGCCTGGTCTGGATTAACCATTGTACTAAATAGTCTGCAGAGCCGGATTGAGAACCTCCTCGTGCGGTGCAATCAGTCCCCCCCCCAAAAAAATAAAAATGCCAGATGTCTCAAGTGAAACAAGAGCCTTTCACGTGACCGTGGGGTGCCCACATTGTGGCTAGGAAGTAAAACGAACAAATCAGCAAATACATCAATAAAATCTGCAGCCCCCAAAGTGATTGCTTTTTTTTTTTTTTAACATGTTATGCCAATTAAATACAAATTGCCTGGGGTTTTTTCCTTTCTTTTAATTTTGCATTGTAAATTATTTTGCTTCTGTCTGTTACGAGAAAGGGAAAGTACCTCAAATGAAAACGGTCTTTTCCTGCCAATTTAGTTCTGTATTATTATAATTTGGGACCTTATTCCTTCCTTCCTTTCTTCCTTTCTTCCTTTCTTCCTTCCTTTCTTTTTCTCCTCCTCCTCCTCCTCCTCCTCCTCCTCCTCCTCCTCCTCCTCCTCCTCCTCCTCCTCCTCCTCCTCCTCCTTCCTTGCATATTCCTGCAAGTGCAGGATCCATTTTTTGGATCATTGAATGCCACTTTGCATGGTCATCTGCATTTCCGGGGCACAGGCCCATGGCTTGCATATTTTTCTTGATGGTGTCTTTCCATCTCTGTTTTGGAAGCCCATGAGGTCACCTCCCATTGACCTCTAGTTGGTAGGTAGTCTTGGGCAAGGTGGAAGGTGCTGCTCTCTGGATATGTCCATATCAGCGGAGCCGGCCTTCTCTCCTCTCCTCTATAATTGGTGCCACACCAAAGTGTCGTTGGACGTGATGTGGTCAAGAAGGGAGATGCCCAATATCCCATGGGGTATTTTCATTTCCATGGCACGGAAGGAGCTTTTGGTCCCTGTTGTTGCTGCCCAGCATTCAGTGCCATATAGTGCTACAGGGCAAATGGTTGTCTTGTAAATTTGTTCTTTCTCTGTCTCTTTTACAACATTCCTGTAAAAATTATTGGAGATTAATTGAGATTTGAACAATAGAGAAGAAAAGAGAAGAGAAGAAAAATATTTGTAAACCAAGGTTGATCTATAGGGTCCTTGGTGCCCTAAACCAAGCTCGGAGAGCACCGAAGACCCCACAGATATGTAGCCAGTGGTCGGCTGAGGCTGGTTCGGACTGGTTCTAGTGACCTGGTAGCTCTGATGATCAGCTGGCCCCGCCCATCCGCCCTCGTCCTATCCTGTCCTATATTTCTGTCTTTTTCAGCTCAGCTGATTCACATGACACAGTGGATTTCATGCGCCTCAGCTGTTCTACTTAGCAGGTCTGCCCTGTAGAGGTTCAACTTGGTGTTTTTTGAATGCTTCATGCGCGTGCGAAGCCCACATTAGGCACATGGGCTCACAGAATCGGTTGTTAAACCAGTTGCATCCCACCGCTGTATGTAGCTATTGATTCCTGGACACTTAAAAGTTCAGAAATGGCATTATTTAGAAAGATAGAGTCATAGAACTGTAAAATTAGCAAGCATCATAAACATCATCTAGTCCAGGTCTCTGCAATGTGCTGGTAAACCAAGAAAACCAGTGGTGGGATTCAAAACATTTTACTACTGGTTCTGTGGGTGAGGCTTGGTGGGTGTGGCTGGTGGCCATGGCAGGGAAAGGATACTGCAAAATCCCATTCCCTCCCCACCCCACGAACCTGCTTTCCAGCTCCGTTCTCCTGTGCAGGGCAACAAAAGAAGACCCAGCCAATCAGCTGGGACTCGGGAGGCAGAGAATAGATGGGGGCAGGGCCTGTCAGAAGTGGGATTTGCCGGTTCTCCGAACTACTCAGAATTTCTGCTACCGGTTCTCCAGAACTGGTCAGAACCTGCTGAAGACCACCTCTGGTTCCAAGGAAAAGAAGTCACGGAGCACCAGGACTGTAGAGAATACAACTGTATATCTGCACAGAAAAAAAGTTAACTTTTCTCTCTGATTTTACTTTCATCTGATTGTTGATGTGTGTGTGTGTGTGTGTGTGTGAAATGATGCATTCCCTTTCAGATAAAATCTTTCGTTGCATTATTCATAGGAATAACTTCCTGCTCTTTGGATTTGGCCGCCGTTGACTCAAAAACACGAGGCACCTGTAACAGCCATTGCCAAGGTCCTCCACTTTCCACACCTGGACCGAATGAGTGGAGACAGGAGAATCTTGTTTGTCTGTTTGTTTCTCTGTGTGTGTGTGTGTGTCCTCTTCCTTTTCCCTTGGCATTTAAGCAATGTTTCATGGAAAAAGTCTTCTTGTGGCTTTAATTAGGTTCCAGAACGCAAGGAATGTAGCATTGTCTTTCAGCTTCACTTGGAGACACCGCTCGCCTCTCCAGCTGGGAAGAATGAATGTTATGGAAGAGACTCCAGACATCGTGCAGCCCAACCCTCTGTAACATCTCCCCATGGGGGAAGGGGGTTCATTCTAATCAGGCAGGGCTCCCCATCATTGTCCTGGAAGACTACAACCCATCAACATTGGGTTTCAATTGCTCAGGGTAATCTGGGGGAGGACCGCATGACCAGCCTAGGTTCCTTCATCTTAGCTCAGGAAGAATGAAGGGTGTGTGTGTGTGTGTGTGCGTGTGTGTGTGTTTCGAGTCCCAGGAGGGAGGGGCTGCTTCCCAGAGTGAAGCTTGGAATGTGTGATAGGCAGGAAGAGAGCTACGATTGCTTATCTCTAGCGTGGATCCAGGTTATTTAAGGAACCACCGCACTCCTTTGGACAGGTCCACCTCACCCATGCTGGAAGATGAAGCAACCTTTGGATCCCATCCAGAGGTGGTATTCAGCAGGTTCTGACCAGTTCTGAAGAACCGGCAAATCTCACCTCTGACTGGCCCCGCCCCCATCTCTTCTCTGCCTCCCATTGAGTCCCAGCTGATCAGCTGGGTCTTCTTTGGTTGCCCTGCACAGGAGAACGGAGCTGGAAAGCAGGTTAGTAGGGTGTGGAGGGAATGGGGATTTTGCAGGATCCTTCCTCTGGAGTTGGGTAGGAATGGAGATTTTACCCTGCCATGCCAACCAAGCCACACCAAACCATGCCCACAGAACCGGTAGCAAAAAAATAAAAAATGAATTCCACCGCTGATCCCATCAATCAAGCAATTCCAGTTGGCGGGGTCTTGTCAAGCACCGGGGAAAATCAAGAAATTCAGTTCAAATGAGCATAAAGGTTTGTCGCAAGCTTAAGCTCTCCACATGAATCTGGACTACTAACGGTCAAGGGAAATTCACAGGAGTTAAAGAAAGGCATTTAAGGTGGGTGGGATTTAGATTTCTTGTGGATACGAAGGGACTTGTGATTGATGACACGTTTGACCCCTCCTATGGGCTTAGCCTCCTACAGGTCTAGGAGAAGAACCTTCTCCACCATGGCCCCTGCCCTATGGGACATCTCACTCCCTGAGGTTGTATAGAACAGAATAACAGAATTGGAAGGGACCGTGGAGGTCTTCTAGTCCAACCCGCTGCTTAGGCAGAAAACCCTACCCCACTTCAGACAAATGGTTGTCCAATCTCTTCTTAAAAAGTGGAGAATTCACAACTTCTGGATGCAAGTTGTTCCAATGATTAATTGTCCTGTCAAGAAATTTCTCCTTAGTTCTAGATTGCTTCTCTCCTTGATTAGCTTCCATCCACGGCTTCTTGTCCTGCCTTCAGGTGCTTTGGAGGATAGCTTGACTCCCTCTTCTTTGGGGCAGCCCCTGAGATATTGGAACACTGCTATCCTGTCACCCGTGGCCCTTCTTTTCATCAGACTAGTTCCAGCAACCGTTCTTCATATGTTTTAGCCTCCAGTCCCCTAATCATCTTTGTTGCTCTTCTCTGCACTCTTTCTAGAGTCTCAACATCTTTTTTACATCGTGGCGACCAAAACTGGATGCAGTGTTCCAAGTGTGGCCTTTCCAAGGCATGATAAAGTGGTTGGCTCCCATTCTCCTGACTTTCCACAGGAGCTTGAAGACTTGGCATTGCCAGGTGGCTTGGTGCCCTAATGGGGGAGTACCATAGGAGGTGGTGGAATGATTGATGGATTGGCTGATTGAATGAATGATTGATTGAATGATTGAATGATTGAGAGATGGATGAGAACTCTTGGAGGTCTTTTTTAACCTCGTTGTCACATTTGCATTGCACAATCAAAGAATCCTAGAGTCAGAAAAAAAACCTGAAGCTGTCAAGTCCAACTCTCTACTCAGGGCAGCAGGTCAGATTAAAGGAGCCCCAATAGATGGTTGCCCAAACTCTGTTTCAACATATAAAAATGTGGGAAAGCCCCCAACCTCCCTAAGTCACTTTTCCATGGTCGCACTGTTCATAGTGGTAAGGTGGGTGTCTGTCTGTCTGTCTGTCTGTCTGTGTTTCTTCCTAACATACACTTTGAATTTGCCTTCCTGAAATTTCAGTCCATTATTCTCTGTCCTGCACAGTGGACCAGAAAAAACAAATCTTGACCTTCCCCAGTGTGACATCTGTTCGCATAATTGAAGACTGTGATCAAATTGCCTCTTGATCTTCTCTAACCATGACCAGCCCTACTCTGAACAAATCGGTTTCAGATCATTTTCATGGCGTAGCGCCTAGCCACTTGAGGGACTGTCCCTCTCCCATAACATCTGCCCAATTGATTCGGTCCTGCAGGGATGGTGGACTCCAAGTTCCTTTGATTAATCAACATCATCTTTCAGAAAGCCGGAAGCACACCTCTATCGCAACACCGGCTCTCCGGAATGAGATTTCCCTAAAACCCAAATAGTTGCAGTTCTCCTGTTTGCTTAGAAGAAGCTGTGAAGACCTGGATCTTCACCCAGGCCTTCATAGAAGGATAGCAAGACCCTCTCTCGCTTCATTGCACTTGCCATCTTTTATATTTACATGGCTCAATAATAGTAACTGTAAGAGGGATCTTAGAGTATGTTCTGTCCTCGTTACTCATTAGTCTGTGTGCAGCTCGACATGCAGCTCCTACTAGCCTCCAATAAAACAGACAGTGTGCATAGATCTGGGTGCTTTATTGAAAGAACAGGATATGGTTAAACTTGGGAAAATAGGGATACATACAATGAGAACCAAATACAAGATAGACAGTATTGAGTTACTGCTGACCATAACGATTAATGAATACAAGCAATTTAAAACTCACCGGAGATGCTCTGTGTGTGGGTTGAGGGTTTGTCCTTGGATGACTATGTGCCACAGATTAAAATGGATTCTTCTTTGTGCTTCTGCCTTCTCCAAATGATAAAGGAAATGGAGTCTGGCTTCCTAGTGTGCACTTCTGTTGAGATTTCAGGCTGATGGGTAATGAGGTGGGGTCAGCTTCAAACAATATTCTTGGTATTTGTCTCTCTGGCCACTAGATGGGGCTAGAGAGCAACAACAGTTTATAAAAGTTATATGCTAGGGCATGACAGAGCCCTAGTGGACAATCAGTTAAATATGAGCCAGGAGTGTGCTACAGCTGCCAAAAAAGCCAATGCAATCCTAGGCTGCATTAATAGAGGAATAGAATCAAGATCACATGAAGTATTAACACCACTTTATAACTCCTTGGTAAGGCCACACTTGGAATACTGCATCCAGTGTTGGTCACCACGATGTAAAAAATATGTTGAGACTCTAGAAAGAGGCCAGAAAGGAGCAACAAAGACAATCAGGGGACTAGAGGCTAAAACCTATGAAGGAATTATGCACATCTAGTTTAATGAAGAGAAAAACTAGGGGGGACATGATAGCAGTTTTCCAATATCTAAGGGGCTGACCCAAAGAAGAGAGACTCTAAGATGCAGCAACCATCTTAAATACAGTATGTGCCAATGGCTCAGCATCTGAATTTTGATTGCTTGACCGTGGGGATGTTACAATGGTTGTAAGCATGAGTACAGGTTGCAAATCACTTTTTCCAGTACCGTTGTAACTATGAATATTTACTAAACTGAAATACTCTACCTGACTTGGTGGTTTCTTCCCCAAAACCCCTAAAACTTTAACCTTAGACTATCTACTATTGACCTCACCCCTTTCCTAAGAGGTCTGTAGGGGGCATGCATAAGTGCACCAACGTTCCTACCGTCCCTGTCCTATTGTTTCTTTTACTTTTCTTATATGTATCCATTTCATGTACTCATAATTATGTCTGTACTTATACCTGCAATCTTATAATCGCTTGACAAAATAAATAAATAAATAAACAAAAACACAAACAAATAAACGAATGGTTGTAAGTTGAGGGCTAAGTGTACGTGCTGATCACCTGAGTCCAACGTTAAGGGAGTGGTCAATCAAATCTGATAGATTGCATCCACAGTAAAATTAACAGAATAACAGAGCTGGAAGGGACCTTATAGGTCATCTAGTCCAACCCCCTCCCCCACCTAAGTAGGAGGCCCTACACCATTTCTGACAAATGGCAATCCAATCTCTTCTTGAAAGTCTCAAGTGATGGCGCTCCCACCACTTCCGAAGAAGGCAAAAGCTGTTCCATTGGTTGATTGTTCTTACTGTCAGAAAGTTTCTCCTTATTTCCAGGTTAAATATCTCCTTGTTCAGTTCTTGTCCTGTCCTTGTCCTGTCCTTGTCAGGATTCTGGCAGTTGCCCTAATTAAATCATGAGCCTCGATCCAAGCTTCAAAAATTTCAAAGAATTTATTAGGAGCGAACATGTCGTCATGATCTGTATGAAGCCGATTCTGAGACACGTAATTCACTGTTATCCTTGACCCTGGTTTTCCCCCCACCTCTCTGGGTGTATCATAATTCATATTCTCCAACAAAACACGTTCATATCCAAGAAACATCAATCACATTCTCCAATTAGAGTTTTGCGTGGCAGAAATTCTGCTAGCTGAGTTATAATCTTCGGTTGCAAAATGCTGCGCTGTTCTTTAAAATTTCTCCCCTCCCCTTCTTTTCACGGTCACTTTAAAACAAGCATAGAAATGTTTTATGAGTCGACATTCCTGAGGATATGGCAGAAAAAAAAGAGATTGCCAGGCCATATTTATACAATGTGGTTAAGTACCAGCAGAGAAAAGACCTGTGAGGTGTAGTTTTGGTCATCCTTAGTAGTCTCTGACCCTGGTTCTTTCCTTGCAGACATTTCATTACCAAAGTAACATCATCAGTACGCTGATGATGTTACCTAGCTGGGTAATAAAACGTCTGCAAGAAAAGAACCGGGGTCAGAGAACACCAAAGAGCCGGCATTTCAACTTTGAGTTACAAAAGGTCCAGAGTTATCCATTTCTGTCTGCAAACTTCTTGTTATTTACTTTGCTGTATATTCTTCGTTAAGTTTATTTGCCACCTATCTCACCAAGAGGCTGCTTGCCCTTGGCAGTTTACAATGATATAAAGGAAGAAAATGAAAGGAGTATAAATAGAAAAGAGAATAATGGAACCATAGAATAAACAATGAAAAAGAACACAACATCAATATAGGCTTTAAAAACAAAAAATCAACAGCACTTGGAAGACAAAATTAGGCCTTATTCCCATCATCCTGTCTTGTACTATTTGATCCATCACAACAGCTTCTATTAAAGCATCCAATCACTATTCTCGGATTACGTTTGTACAAAACACTTTAGCTTGGATTAAGAGATCCGTGGCTTTCCTAATTCATCCATTCTCAGGGTTTGCACGACATAGTAACCCATAACATAAATACAAGAGCTGGAATTAGGCAAGACTGTGCACTGAAATGTGGTTTGAATGGCGTCACGTAAGCCTAGCCTTCGAACCAGCTTCCATATCCCTGGATCAAAACAACTCGCTGGTTCGATTTCTCTTGCGCAAATAAGTGGCATACCTTTTCGGCTGTTCCGATCCCCGTAAGGAAAACGTATTGCATTTGATAGTGTAGACGAGCTACGCTTATCTGAAATATCTATAGTTAAAGCCGTCAGAAGGGAAAGTAAGGTGAAAGGTCAGCTTTGAAGGCCTGTCCTGGGCCTTGAATGAGGCAGTCGATACAGTAATGAGATATAATAATGTTCTGTGGGTCCTCGCTTCGTCCAAAGATATTGTTCCTTCGAGAGAAATAAACCGCGGAACATTGCAAGAAAATGGTTCGTACACACACACACACACACACACACAAACACAAACACACACACTACACACACATACACACATATAAGGGGTGGGCTGCTGGGGGTTCACAGGGGTTCAGGAGAGCCCCTAGCTAAGATTCGATGCAGTTCTAAGAACCCCCAAATTCCACTCCTGGGTGGCTCCGCCCACCCCTCCCTTCCCCAGAGTCCCCACACGGCCCGTTTTGGATGCAGGTAAATGCAGGGTGCATGTGGGGGCTCAGGGAGGGGTGAAAATAGGCCTCCCGGAAGTTCCAGAAGGCCAGAAATGGGCCTGTTTCTGGCCTCTAGAGAGTCTCCAGAGCCCGGGGAGGCTGTTTTCACCCTCCTGGAGGCTCGAGAAAAGCCTCCTGATCCAGAAGGACAAAAATGCCCCCCTGCCATGGTGAAGGAGGCTGACTAGACCACACCCACCATGGCCACGCCCATCCAGCAACTGGGCAGAGAACCCGTTAAGGTTAAGGAAAAGAATAAGCAAGGGAGAAAGGAAGGGGTGAGAAGTCTCAATGATGGGAAGCAAGATTTCAAGAAACAAAATTTATTTAGAGACAATGGGTAAATTTAATTGAAAAAGGGATTCCGTTGCTAAAATTTTTGAAGCCCATCCCTGCATATACACACATACACATACATACACATGTACATATATGTGTGTGTGTATGTATATATACATATATGTGGGGGTGTGGGGGTGTATGTGTACACACACACACACAACACATCACACAGAGACAGAGAGATACAGGTGGCCCTCATACTTACAACCACAACTGAGTCCAAAATGTCCGTTGCTAAGTGAGCGCCTATGTTAAGTGAACTTTGCCCCAATTTACAACCTCTCTTGCCGCAGTTGTTAAGTGAATCACTGCAGCTGTTTAATTACTTTCACTGTTAAGTGAATCCGGCTTCCCCATTGACTTTGCTTGTCAGAAAGTCGCAAAAGGAGATCAGGTGACCCCGGGACAATGCAACCGTCACAAATATGAGTCAGTTGCCATGCATCGGAATTTTGATCACATGACCATGGGGGCTGCTGCAACGGTCGTAAGTATAAGAACGGTCATAAGTCACTTTTTTTTCAGTGCCAGTGTGACTTTGCACAGCCACTAAATGGACTGTTGCAAGTTGAAGTTTACCTGTAATGGGATATATAATAATGTTCTGCAGATCCTTCCCTTGTCCAACATTATTGTTGCTTCAAGAGTTCTAAACAGGTCAACCTTGCAAGTAAATGCTTCAGAAAAAAATACACATACAGCACACACAGAGAGAGAAAGCTACACACGCAAAAGCTTTGCATCTTCACATCATCTTGGTGGGACTCATATCAGGAGGAGACAAGACCGGCCTACAGGTCAGAGGTCCTCAGACTGGTCTTGTGGTGCAAGAGTCATATAACCTCACCCTGAACATCAAAAAGACCAAAGAATTGATTATAGACTTCAGAAGATGCAAAGCAGAGCCTCTCCCACTATATATCAATGGAGACTGTGTGAAAAGAGTTCATAGTTTTAAATTCCTAGGAACCCACATTTCCGACAACCTTATTTGGTCGGTCCACACTATGGCCACTGCAAAGAAGGCCCAACAGCGCCTGCACTTTCTGAGGCTGTTGAAAAAGAGTAGTTTGGGTGAGAAGTGGCTGGTTACTTTCTACCGTTCTACCATCGAGAGCATTTTGGCATACTGTGTAAACGGTGTGGTATGCTGGATGCTCTGCAGTGGATAAGAAGATGCTCCAGAGAGTTATAAACACATCACAAAAAAAAATCATCGGTTGCTCTCTTTCTTCTTTGGAAGAGATTGCAAGGACCAGACTCCTCTCTAGAGCACTAAAAATCTCCACAGACCATTCTCATCCTGGACATTCATATTTCACATTGTTACCATCAGGGAGGCGGTATAGGTGTCCTAAAATGAGGACTAATAGATTGAGAAACAGTTTCTTTTCCAAGGCAGTAATTGTCTTCAATCAAACAATGCATATGTGATTTTATTATTATTATTATTATTATTATTATTATTATTATTATTATTATTATTATTATTATTATTATTATTCTCTGTAGTGTGATTGTGATGTGGTATTTGGGGCAGTGCGCTGGAGTAGCTTTCAAATTTCATTGTATTCTTGGAATGCAATGCCAATAAAAGTATTCTATTCTATTCTCTTCAAGCCACTTGTGAGGTCACAACATCACTTTTTTTTTCCCCTGAGGAAATGGGCCTGTCATGAACAAGCAGAGATGATTTGAGAAACCAGAAGCTCTTGGCCCGGCTTAGCATCCCTGTTCAAACTTATCTGACCGCTCCAGCTTCAGAAGGAAGTGACCTTGTGACTCCCATGAAGGACCTCTCCTGGTCTGAATTCACTGGCTCACGCTCCAGTCTGACTTCACGGGGTTTGCTTTCATTCCTGGTTCATGAGAATAGAATAGAACAGTGGTTGCCAACTGGTGGGCCCTGGACTACTGGTGGTCTGCAAGAAAATTTTGGTGGTCTGCAGAGAAATATCACCACCCCTAAAGCACCCCCCAAAGCAATTAATAAAGGCTGTGTGGGAACACAAGGGTTGTGTCGCTTGCATTGTGAACAACACGAGGTAGTAAGGGGAGGAGGGAAAGGGCGGAGGCAGGGGAACTTGCCCCACGTGCCCCACACACCTTGCCTGGCCACCGGGCTGCTTCTTCCCACTTCTTTCTTCTTCTGCTTTTGGCTACACACAAGGAAAGCAGCAAAGGTCTTTCTTTCTCTCCCCCAAACTCCGCCAGAAATGAGTCTTTGGGACCCTGCAAGGCCTCCTGCTCCAAGAGGCTGTGCCAGTGCAACAAGTCTCACAAAGACTCATTTCTGGTGGAGTTTGAGTGAGAGAAAGAAAGACTTCTGCTGCCTCTGCTGCTTTCCTTGCATGAAGCCAAAAGTCTCTCTCTCTCCCTCCCTCTCCCCCCCCCCCCCCAAGAATGGAGATGGAGATGGTATCCTGCGACCCCAAATAAAGAATGATCGATCAGTAGGAAAACAGGATGGGGTATTTTCCTACAGACTTTTTGGGGGATTTTCCCAGGGTCTCTGCAGAAAAAGCATGGGATGACCAAAGGGCCAGCCTTGTGGCTACTGCTGCTCCGGAATATGGGACTGACTTTCCCACCAACATCAGCAAGCCACCATCAGTCAAAATTCATATTAGTGGACCACAGGATTTAAAATTATGAGTTTGGTGGTCCCTGAGATCCAAAAGGTTGGCGACCCCTGGAATACAATAGACTAACAGAGTTGGAAGGGACCTTGGAGGTCTTCTAGTCCAACCCCCTGCTTAGGCAGGAAACCCTACACCACTTCAGACCAATGCTTATCCAACATCTTTTTTAAAAAAAAACTTCCAGTGTTGGAACATTTACAACTTCTGGAGGCTCCTGGTTAATTGTCCTAACTCTCAGGAAATTCCTCCTTAGTTCTAAGTTGCTTCTCTCCTTGATGAGTTTCCACCCATTGCTTTTTGTCCCGTCTTCAGGTGTTTTGGAGAATAGCTGGACTCCTTCTTCTTTGTGGCAGCCCCTGAGATATTGGAACGCTGCTATCATGTCACCCCTAGTCCTTCTTTTCATTAGACTAGCCGTGCCCAGTTCCTGCAACCGTTCTTCATATGAAGCGAATAATGAATGAGAAATGGCAAAAAGAAAGAAAGAAAGAAAGAAAGAAAGAAAGAAAGAAAGAAAGAAAGAAAGAAAGAAAGAAAGAAAGAAAGAAAGAAAGAAAGAAAGAAAGAAAGAGGGAAAGGAAAAAAAATGAAGATTCTTAAGGATTGTTTCTTGTCCGCTTGTTTTATTAATTATCGGAATGAGTGGGAAACCTGGAATGAATGTCAGGGAAGAGGGGAAGATCGAGTTTTATTCCAAAGATGGGGTCATCTGGGCTTGGGTTGTGCAACACAGAGAGAAAAACATCACTGTAGCTGTGAAATTCTAATGGAAGGAAAGGTGTCAGCACAGAAAGGCAGATGCGTTCACTCAGCAAACTGTCAAAGCAAGCTACGCGTCTCCTACTTTTTCTTCCCTTATAAAAACAGGAGGAGGGGAGAAATGTGTCATTAAAAAATAATCCCCTTTTTGGAGTCCTTTTAGAGCAGTTTAAAAGAAGAAACTGTTGGAAGAAATTGTTGTAGTTGAGCAATGAGAGGCTAGACCAGGGCATGGATGCAACAAGACTTTATTGTAACAATAAAGGACTGAACGTGTTAGCCCTGCCTGGAGCAGGCTCACAGCGATCAGCGGCTGGCCGGACCCTGCAGCTGGCTTTTATAGCCGGCTGTCGAGGGAGGCCAGCCAATGAGGGGCAGCAAACGCCCCCGCAGCATGAACGGACCTGGGTGGGGACTTTGGCAAGTTCCAGGGACATAACAGAAATATTCTTCTGGGTTCAGTTCCAAGTGGGGGGAAAAACACTGGAAACACAGTGACCGCTTGGGAAGATGGTTTAATGGTGGACACGCCTTGGAGCTCTTGGGCGAAGAAGAGGGAAGAGGGGCTAAGAGTCCCTGGGTTTTATACCCTCTCTGGCTTTGAACTTCCTGGGGCACAGGAAGATTATCCTGATTGGCTGCTGTCAGAGGTCATAGGCTAGCTTTGTAGGTTGTCTGGGTGTTAAGTTTGGTTGAAACTTGGCGGTTGGTGCAATGAAGGGCAATTCATTGCACCACCACTAGGCTCTGCCTGAAGGAGGTAGATCTTTGTTATGTAGAATAGACTGGCCCTGGCCTTATTGGCCCATTGACAAAGGTCGGGGAGCTGAGTTTCTACCGCTCTCAGTTTCTACTTCTCTTTTAGGGGAAATATTCTTCCTTTTTAATATTTCCTAGAATATTTCATTTTCCTAGGAGAGGAGTGGGTGCTAACTTCCTACAAAACAAAGAAGAGGGAGTCAACAGTCAAGCTATTCTCAAAAACACCCGAAGGTAGGAGAAGAAGCAGTGGATGGAAATTAACAAAGGAAAGAACCAATCTAGAATTAAGGAGAAATTTCCTGACAGTGAGAGCAATTCATCAGTGGAGCGGCTTACCTCCAGAGGTTGTGGATCCTCCATCACTGGAGGTTTTAAAGAAAAGATTGGACAACTATTTGTCTGAAATGGTATAGGGTCTCCTTCTTGAACAGGGGGTTGGACTAGAAGACCTCTAAGGTCCCTTCCAACTCTGTTATTCTGTTATTCTCTTAAGGCTCACCCCAACCTAGGCACCATGCTGGCTGAATTGATACTGGTGTGATTGTTGTTACGATTATTAATTTTCCCCCACAGGAAATTCTCAAAAAGACAAAAAAAACGGGGGCGTGGGTGGGATTAATTTTGGTTTTAAAAGAATCAGCAGCAGAATGTCCCATTCCTGATAATAAATAATAAAAAATAAAAGAGAAATTGTTATTCATTTGAAAACAACACTACAAAGGGCAGTCTGGTCTCAGAGCAGTTTATACTTTGGAAACACAGGGCTGAACATCTGCAGAGATAGTCTGGATAGATAGTATGGAGGAAGCCAGCTCTGAATTCCTTTGGGAAAGAATTCCATAAGTGGGGTCTGGCACCCAGAAGCTCATAATTTAGATCTTTATTGATAGTCAGAGTCATCCGTCGGACTATGACCAACCTCACACCCATCCCCTGAAAATTTGAGTGCACTGCTTGGCTTACATTTGCAGAAAGCTTTTAAGTTACAGGAATAGCAGATGCATCTCATCTGGGTGGTGTCATGTTCATAATCTGCCTTTGGGTTTAAGTTATTTATTTTAAATTTAGAGAATTGTAGACTTCTGGAGTTGGGAGGAACCATTAACTTTCCTGAGTCAACCCAAAGCTCACTGCAGGAATCTACATTAGACACCCATCACATGAAACCATGGGCGTCCAACCAGGGGTGGGGATCAAATATTTTAACAACCGGTTCTGTGGGCGTGACTTAGTTGGTGGGTGTGGCTTGCTGCTCATTGGACTGGGTGGGCGTGGTCAACTTGACATCACTCACATCAAGGGGAGCTTCTCCTCGCCTGGCCTCTCGTGACAGTGGGGATTCTGCAACAGCCGTAAATGTGAAAAATGGTCATAAGTCAGTTTTTTGAGCGCCACTGTAACTTTGAATGGCCACCAGTTTTAGACCAAAACTCAAAAAGGGTATGTAAACTCACGTTTGAATGTCAATCTTTCTAGCTAGCCAAGAAGCCTTGCTGAATGTCACTCATCTTAGTTCCTTGTCATTAAAAGCTTCTTTCTGGCAACTCTGCTTCATTATTCAATTATTTCTTCAAAGTGATAACTCCAACAGGGGAGTATTTCCTCCCAACGGCAGTATAAAAAGCTTAAAACAATCCTTCCCCTTTAAGAAAGTACCAACAAAGAAAAAAAAAAAACCTCCTTCAGAAACAGTAAGTCTGGGCATACTGCCAAGAATGTAAGAAGCGTGGAAAAAACAAAAGGAGATTTCTTCCAACAACCAGTTCTCAGAACTGCTTAGAAAGTTAACAACCGGTTCTAGCGAATAGGTGAGAACCTGTAGCATCCCAACCCTGTGTCCAACCTTGGAAACTTCAAGACCTATGGACTGCAACTCCCAGAATTTCCCAGCCACCTATGGAAGTTCTGGAAGTGGAAATCCACAAGTCTTGAAGTTGAAGTCCACAAGTCTTGAAGTTGCCAAGGTTGGACATCCCCACATTAAACCTTCCATAACAAATAGTTGTCTATTTGAACTTACTGGAAGAAGAACTTGCCATTAGCTCAGGTTATTGTTTCCGCTGTTGAAGAATTCTTTCTATCAGAATGTGTAGTATACCTTCTTTAACAATAATCATGGTTCCCCTCCAAGAGAAGGTAACTGTTGTGGTCCACTGGCAGCCTGTGGAGATGGCAGCAGAACTGGACAGTGGAGAAGAACATGGGCCAATTTGGGAGTCTGGGGAGGACTCGGGCGAGGGTCCTGTGTCCATACAGAGATGGGGCCAGGACCATCTTGGAGTTATATGCTGACTCCGGACCCTCCAGAATCCAACAGCAGCAAGGCAGAGGAACAAGGGAGCCTGTTCCCAGTGTGTGTGCGTGCAGAGCTGCCAGAAGGCAAGAGCAGTTAAGACAAAAAGGGAGACTCGGGACTAAGGCTTGGAGGTGATTGCCCCTCCCATAAGATAGAAAGGAGGAGCAAAGGGATAGGAACCTTTGCAGGAAGCAACGTCATTTGTTCTGTTCAGATTAAACCTTGAAGCTCTGTATGGACTTCGTACTTTGTTTGGCTTTTTACAGTTAATTTGGCACTTTAGTTGTTGGCAACAATTCAAAAGAGAGAAAGGTGGGTGCTTATCTTGAGAGACTGTTTGGGATTCATTACAGGCTGGGAAAGAACATAATTCCCAGCTGTTGAATAAAAGAGAGTTATTTGGACTAAGCATGTGCTTAATTACAGTCTCAGGAAGCCTTGGTCAGAACAGTAGCCTTCTATTCTCTTCTAATAATGACTACAGAAAGCAAAGGGCCACATTGAAAAATAACCCAAAGAGCTTAAAGGAAGAATCCTGATGATTCCTACTAAAGAACCTTCTAATCTACTCTCCTGTTGTCACAGTGGAGCCCACCAAATCCTTCAAATGGATCTGATCACCAGAGTTTTCTCCAAGGACAGCCAATTCTAGAGGTGGCATATAGACTCCACTATTGTTAAGTAGCCATGTGGAGCCTGGTCCTTCATGAACATTTTTTGGCACCACCATCGTTGGTGGCTTTCTTTCTCTGCCTTCCATGGTGGGGAATTTTGCCATCTTTTTGTCCAAATGACATCATCCTTTGGTAATACCACTTTATAATGCCTTGGTAAGGCCACACTTGGAATACGGCATCCAGTTTTGGTTTCCATGATGTAAAAAAGAAGATGAGGCTTTAGAAAGAGTGCAGAGAAGAGCAACAAAGACAATTAGGAGGCTAAAATGTATGAAGAATGATTGCAGGAACTGGGTATGATAGGTCTAATGAAAAGAAGGACTAGGGGAGACATGATAGCAGACGTCCAACATCTCAGGAACTGCCGCAAAGAAGGAGTCAAGTTATTCTCCAAAGCACCTTAGGGTAGGACAAGAAGCAATGGGTGGAAACTCATCAAGGAGAGAAGCAATCTAGAACTAAGGAGAAATTTCCTGATAGTTAGAACCAGAGGTGGGATTTTACCAGTTCGTACCTATTCGCTAGAACCGGTTGTTAACATTCTAAGCAGTTCGGAAAACCGGTTGCTAGAAGAAATTACTGGCCTGATCCTGTAAGGAAGGCAGGAAGGAAACATTCTGGTGTTGCTTACAGAAACTGCCTCTCCATTAACCCTGATTACATTCTTGGCAGGACTAGACTTCCTATCTCAGGAACTTCTCTGCAGTTTTTTCCCCCTCCTTTGCTGGTACTTCGCTTGTGTGGAGTGACCAATTAAAGTTACAATGGCACTGAAAAAAGTGACCTATGACCATTTTTCACACTTACAACTGTTGCAGCATCCCCACAATCATGAGAGGCCAGGTGAGGAGATGCATGCCTCAATGTGAGTGATATTGAGTTGGCCACACCCAGCCAATAACATGACCACCAAGCCACGCCCACCCAGTCACATGACCACCAAGCCATGCCCACTACCTAAGCCACTCCCACAGAACTGGTTGTTAACAAATTTGAATCCCACCCCTGGTTAGAACAATTAACCAGTGGAATGACTTGCCCCCAGAAGTTGTAAATGCTCCAGTACTGGAGGTTTTTAAAAAGAGATTGGACAACCATTTGTATGAATTGGTATAAGGTTTCCTTCCTGAGCAGGAGGTTGGACTAGAAGACCTCCGAGGTCCCTTCCAATTCTGTTATTCTGTCCTGTTATCCTGGTAGGTCTGGAATCTTGTTAGATTCTTGTGCTCCCACTAAAAGTGATGATGGTTGCAACGTTCTCCTGTTCCTCTTTCTCCTTCCCATATTTCCTTTCATGGGTCTTTGCCATATTTCTCTCCCACGTCCTTTTTAATTCTCAACCCAAAAAGTGAATTCTGGTTAGTGTTGAGAAAATTCTTTCAAGGCCACATCTCCTGAAGAACACAGAATTCTTATGATGGCTGCACCTTAGGAAGGGTGAAACTAAATGTCTCTCTAAGGGAACCATATTACTAGATTATCAGAGTTGGAAGGGACCTTGTAGGTCATCTAGTCCAACCCCCTCCCCCCAGCTAAGTAGGAGACCCTACACCATTTCTGACAAATGGCAGTCCAGTCTCTTCTTGAAATGCTCCAGTGATGAAGCTCCCACAACTCCTGAAGTCAACTTCTGTTCCATGAGTTTATTGTTCTCACTGTCAGAAAATTTCTCCCTATTTACAGGTTGAATCTCTCCTTGTTCAGTTTCCATCCATTATACCTTGTCTGGCCTTCAGGTGCTTTGGAAAATAGCTTGACCCCCTTCCCTCTGTGGCAGCCCCTCAAATATTGGAAGACTCCTGTCTCCCCTGGTCCTTCTATTCACTAGACTAGCCAAGCCCAGTTCCTGCAACCGTTCGTTGTATGTTTTAGTCTCCAGTCCCCTAATCATCCTGGTTGCTCTTCTCTGTACTTTTTCTAGACCTTCTTTGCATTCGTGATGTTTACATTTCTAACCTTTTTCTTCAGTGTGCTTTATATTATTACCCAAATAAACCCATGGCTATCTCATTCCCTCCCCTCTGAAATTTTGAGGAGTGGCAAACTTAGAATAGCTTTATTGTCACTCTGAATGTACAACTAATCAGCGTACATTAAAAAGAACTTTTTTTTGCATACAGCTCTCCAAAGGTGACTGGGTTGCACAAAAGAAGGATTGGGCTACATATAAACCCCTAAGGCTGTGGGTTTGCCATTCCTGGCTGGCTGTGATCGGCAAATCCAACCACTGTTTATTGAAACACAGGAGGTGGCCCTTCCTTCGTAACCTAATTGATTTGTCAGTTACAAACCTACAGCAGTAGCTCTTGTCCTTCTGGATTGAGGGCTCTAATGATATCCAGATTGGTCTTCCAGAAGGTGCGTCGAGAGGTCTGCCTTTGAAAACAACCCAGGAGGTCAGCTGGTGTAAAGCTTTGGATCTTTGTTGTTTTAAGGTTAGCTTAAGGTTTTATGAACTTCTCAACTCTGACTCAAAAGCATTCTGCTTCGCCCCGGTGCACCGCATTTGGAAAAGCGGCTAAGAAATGCATTGCCCAACCGTTTGGAAGCCAAATCCTGAACTCAGCCTTCCCGAGCCATTTCCATGAACAAAGAAAGGAAAAAGTCAACAGGACCAGCAACAAAGCCTTCAGGGAGAGGGTAAACTGTGGGAACGTGATTCAGTGGACAATTGTCTGAACAAAAACCAAACCCCCTGGGATGGAAGTGGAAGAGAAGGCACCTCTAGGACTCAATCACCAGCTACTCAAAGAAAGAAGTATTGGCTGATCTGATCACCCTGTTGTGGCCATCTCAGCAGTGGTGAGATTCGATTTTTTTTATGACCGGTTCTGTGGGTGTGGTGTGGTGGGCGTGGCTTGGTGGACGTGGCAGGGGAAGGATACTGCAAAATCCCCATTCCCTCCCCGCCCCACTAACCTGCTTTCCAGCTCCGTTCTCCTGTGCAGGGCAACCAAAGGAGACCCAGCCAATCAGCTGGGACTTGGGAGGCAGAGAATAGATGGGGGTGGGGCCAGTCAGAGGTGGCATTTGCTGGTTCTCCAAACTACTCAGAATTTCCGCTACCGGTTCTCCAGAACTGGTCAGAACCTGCTGAATGCCACCTCTGGCAACAACCCATAATGAGGTCTGGGGAGGGAGAACTACCCTCCCCCTCCTCCCAAGACTGGATGTTAACCCTTTATAGGAAGTTTCCAAATGGGGAGGGGTTCTGTGGGCGTGGCTTGATGGGCGTGGCATGGCTTGGTGAGAGTGGCTTGATGGGCATGGCAGGAGAAGGATACTGTAAAATCCCCATTCCCTCCCCACCCCACTAACCTGCTTTCCAGCTCCATTCTCCTGCGCAGGGCAACCAAAGGAGACCAGCCGGGACTCAATGGGAGGCAAAGAAGAGATGGGGGCGGGGCCAGTCAGAGGTGAGATTTCCCGGTTCTGCGAACTACTCAAAATTTCCGCTACCGGTTCTCCAGAACCTGTCAGAACCTGCTGAATACCACTTCTGCATTTCAGCTTCTTTTAGCCAGCCAGATTCCTGCTTAAGGGAAAAACAGAATTGGAAGGGACTTTGGATGTCTTCTAGTCCAACCCCCTGCTCAGGCCATTTCAGACAAATGGCTGTCCAGTCTGTTCTTGGAAACCTCCAGGGTTGGAGTACCCACAACTTCTGGAGTCAAGCGATTCCACTGGTTAATTGTTCTGTTAGAAAATTTCTCCCTCGTTCTAGGTGGCGCCTTGCTCCTTGTCTTGATTTCAGGTGCTTTGAAGAATAGGTGGCTGGCCAGCCCCCTTCCCTGTAGTACTTCCTCAAATATTGGAAGACAGTGATTATGTCACTCTTAGTCCTTATTTTCTTTAAGACATTCCCACAACTGTCCCCTAATCATCTTTGTTGCTCTTTTCTGCACTCTTTCTAGAATCTGAACCAGAGGTGGGTATTCAGCAGGTTCTGACCAGTTCTGGAGAACCGGGCGCGGAAATCCTGAGTAGTTCAGAGAACCAGCAAATCCCACCTCTGACTGGAGATTTTACACACTGTCTTTCCTCTACCACGCCCACCAAGCCACACCCACAGAACCAGTAGTAAAAAAAAATTGAATCCCACCACTGATCTGAAGGGTTTTTTTTTATAGTATGATGGCCAAAACTGAATGCAATATTCGAAAAGTGGTCTTGCTAAGCTTTATGAAGCAGTGCTAATACTTTGCGTGATCTTGATTCTATCCCTGTTAATGCAACCTAGGATTGCATTGGCTTTTGGGGCGGCTGCAGCACACTGGCTCATATTTAAGCGATTGTCCACTAAGTCTCCAAGATCCCTCTCACAGTTACTGCTGTCGAGCCAGTTTTCCCCTAATCTGTACCTGTACATTTGTTTTTTGTTTTTCTTGCTCAAGTGTAAAACCTTACTTTTCTTTACATTGAATTTCGCCTTGTCTGATTGCTTGCCCTCCTTGATGCTTGGACAACCCAGATGGTCAACTTTTTATCATGTTCCGGGCATCTGGAAGGGATGGGGACAGATATTTTGGATGGTGAACGAAGCCAATAAGCTGCTGGATCGACTGTCATTGAATGCAGTCACAAGTCATAGCTTCCCCACTGGGTTTTTTGGGGTGTAGCAAAGCACAGATGTCCCCACTCCCAGGAGAGAAGGACTTCCAACGCTGTAGATCAAGAAGCTTCTTTCCAATTTGGCCTTGGGCTCTGAGTTGTTCAGAATGATTTAAGAGGATCAGTATACACTGGTCAGGGAAACCAAGAAGAGACAAGAGGAAATAAGGGCAGAACGTTTTAATGTGGTAATTCAGTAAGGCTCCTCCTGGGATTGCAATTTATCATCAGAGAGCTGGAAATTCACCAAGTGATTAAAAAAAATGTGAAAAAAAGGAATCCAAGAATCATCATCCTTGCAGTCCACACAGAAGTGATTTCCAGCTTCTGGGTGCCATCAAAGAAAGTGTTTAAATGGACAATAATAGAATAACGGCGTTGGAAGGGACCTTGGAGGTCTTCTAGTCCAACCCTCAGCTCAAGCAGGAAATCCTACACTAGGAATGTCAATCTGGATTGCATAGAGGCCTACATCAGGGTTGCATTTGACCTTGCTGGGGTGGGTATGTCCAGGGTGGGCAGGACCAGGGTGGCATGGCCAGGTTGATGTCACTCATGTCAGGGATACCTGTGGTAGCCTGGGCAGGGCTGGGGGATCCTCCTGCTCTGCCAGAAAAAACAGAGCCCAGGAGGGTCATATGAAGCCCTCCCAGGCTCCATTTTTGGCCGTGATAGCCTTCTGCAACCATCTGCAAGTGAAAACAGAGCTGCAGGAAGCTGTTGCAGCTGAAAACGGAGCCCGGGGGAGCCGTGTTTTGCCCTCCCAAGCTCTGTTTTCGCTGGGAGAGGCACTGCAGGCCAGTCCTTTGCTGTTTCCAGGGCAACCCTGTGGGCCAGATGTAAACACCCTATGGGCCGTATCCAGGCCTTGGGCCTTGAGTTTGACACCCCTGCCCCAGAGGTGGGTATTCGGCAAGTTCTGACCAGTTCTGGAGAACCGATAGCAGAAATTTTGAGTATTTAGGAGAACCAGCACATACCACCTCCCACTGGAGATTTTACAGTATCCTTCCCCTGCTACCCCCACCAAGCCACCCCCTCAGAACCGGTAGTAAAAAAAATTGAATCCCACCATTGCCCTGCCCTATACCATTTAAGACAAATAGTCCAGTTTTTTCCACAATTTCTAGAGGCAAGTCATTCCACTGATTTATTGTAATCGCTGTCAGGAAATTCCTCCTTAATTCTAGGTTGCTTCTCTCCTTGATGAGTTTCCATCCATTGCTTCTTGTCCTGCCTTCAGGTGCTTTGGAGAATAGCTTGACTCCCTCTTCTTTGTGGCAGCCCCTGAGATATTGGAACACTGCTACCATGTCGCCCCTAGTCCTTCTTTTCATTAAACATTATTAAATTGACATCCCCAAATTATTTAATTTTATTTATTTATTTATTTGATTTGTCATTTGCTTACAAGATAATAGGTATAAGTATCAACATGAGTAAGAATACAGGAAATGGGTGCAAATAAATGGGGACAATAGGACAGGGATGGTAATCATGATTGTGCACTTATGCACACCCCCTGCAGACCTCTTAAGAATGAGATGAGGTCAATAGTGGTTAGTTTGAAGTTAAAGGAGTGGGGGTTAGAGGATGTAACAACAGAGTCAGGTAGTGAGTTCCAGACATTGACCACTCTGTTGCTCAAGTCGTCCTTTCTGCAATCAAGTTTGGAGCGATTTACATTGAGTTTGTATCTGTTGTGTATTCTTGTATTTTTGCGGTTGAAGGTGACTGATAGGACATTGAGGCAGATAATTTTGTGTACTACACTTAAGTCCAACCATAGGCGGCGTAATTCAAGGTTGTCCAAGCCCAACATTTCAAGCCTGGTGATAGAGGGTATTCTGTTGCAAGCAGAGGAGTGTAGTGCTCTTCTCGTGAAATACTTCAGGACTCACTAAATTGTATTAATGTCTAATATACAGTGAGGATTCCAGACAGATGAGCTGTATTCAAGTATTGGTCTAGCAAAGGTTTTGTATGCCCTAGTTGGCAATTCAATATTTCTGGAGGAGAAGCTTCGTAAGATTAAATTTACAACTCTCAATTCCTGCAATCTTTCTTCCTATGTCTTAGCCTCCAGTCAATAGTTTTGATGCTCAGGATTTTTCTAAAGGAAAAAATGCATCTTTCCAACTGGAACTTACTTGGGTTTATCTTCCAGCAAATCCCTAAGAATTACACCAGTTAGGATCCCCCTGAAGATAGTGTACAGACCTCCCCAGAGAGTCTCAAATCCGGAGATGTAAATTTGAAAACCAGCCTTGGATTTTCCTAGTTTTATCATCCGTGCTGTTTTAAGGCACCGAAGTTGTGCTTTACTGCTACAAAACAGCTTTCTTAAGACTGAAGTCATATCAAAACTATTATCCCAGAAATCCTATTAGGAGCCATTAAAAGTCCCTCCAGAGGGAATGTCTGATGGAGATGTGGGGGAATAGGAATTTAGTTGGTGATGAGGATTAGAATTCTCTGCTGTCTCAGATTTTAATTCAGGCTAAAAAGAAACTTGAGGTTTTTAAAATATACCACCCTTTTGTTGTTGTTCTTATTGGTGCAGAGATTAGAAACCAATGGTCAAACTAAGCTTCCGTGAGAACTCTAGTGAGAGCATGGTCCTTCATGTTCTCCTACCAATTCTCAGGCCGTTGGAAGAAACATTTGGAAATTTCTTTCAAATCGAAGGCAATTGTTTGTAAGGTCCCATGAAAGGGACAGGAGTGGTTGACAATAGCCATTGAGAATAGCCGTTCTTTTATTCTACAATCTTCTTTTCAATAGACTGTAACTTATAGAAGAGAATATATGTAGCTCAGGGTTGAACCAGACGGGGTATTCAGCTAGTTCTGACCAGTTCTGGAGAACTGGTAGCAGAAATTTTGAGTAGTTTGGAGAACTGGCAAATCCCTCCTCTGACTGGCCCCACCCCCATCTATTCTCCGCCTCCCATTGAGTCCTAGCTGATCGGCTGGCTCTTCTTTGGTTGCCCTGCACAGGAGAACGGAGCTGGAAAGGAGGTTAGTGGGGTGGGGAGGGAATGGAGATTTTGTAGTATCCTTTCCCTGCCACGCCCACCAAGCCACACCATGCCCACCCAGACATGCCCACAGAACCAGTAGGAAAAAATTTGAATACCACCACTGGGTTAAACTGTGGGGTCCTTGATGCTCTGTCACCCTGGTTGTTTTCTTGCAGACATTTCAACACCCAACTAGGTAGCATCATCAACAGAAGGGAGTGGGTTTCTGTATATGTGTATATGCTGTGTATGTGTGTGTTTGTCTCTGTGTCTCTGTGTGTCTCTCTGTGTGTGTCTCGATTAGTCTTCTCAAGTTGGTGTTGATGGTGATGTTTTTAGTGGTTCCTTGATTGGGCTGTTGTTTACTGCTAGATTGTTCGTCTGAGTTGGTAGTTGCAACTCCAGGGCAAGCCACTAATACATGAACAGAGAGCCAACTTCACTCCTTTCCAGCACTGATGATGTTACCTAGTTGGGTAATGAAACGACTGCAAGGAAACAACCAAGCTCAGAGAGCATTAAAGACCCCAGAGAGTCTGTAACTTCCTGGGTTTCACCCACTTCTATGAAAAGCCAGGAGGGGAGATCTTTCCCACAGTGGCGTCTCTGTCATCCCAAATGGGGGGTCCCTTCTCTTGAGACATTGATAAGGGTTCTCTCTCCATCCTTCTTCTGGAAAAATCTAATGAGGGTCTCCGATTCTTTCCCCAGAAATCTGGCTGGGCCGTTTGAGGAGACCATTTCTGTTAAGCTTTACTGGAGAAGAAAGGGAACTAAGGCGGAGTGAGGTTGTATTAAAGTCCACTTCCCCGTTTTTCATTTGGATGGGCCATGTGGACAAGGAGTAAGCTACTAGTCCTCTCTTCTTCAATCCAGGCCACACATACTAGAGCAGGCTTTCTCAAATCTGTTGACTTCAAGTTGGGTGGACTTCAACTTCCAGAATCCCCCAGCCAGCTCTGCTGGCTGGGGGATTCTGGAAGTTGAAGTCCACCCAACTTGAAGTCAAGAAGGTTAATAAATATTACATTAGAGCAGGGGTGTCCAACTCAAGGCTGCTAAGTTCAAGGATAATAGATCTGGCCCACAGAGCTGCCCTGGAAACAACAAAGGACCGGACTTCAGTGCTGCCTCTGCCAGCAAAAACGGAGCTTGTGAGGACCGCTGGAGACATATCCCAAGTTCTGTTTTTGCTGGCAGAGGGTTGCGGGAGGCCATCACTACCAAAAACGGAACTCCGGAGCCCGTTTTCGCTGGCAGAGTGCTTGGGCCCCCGACACGAGTGACGTCAAACTGGCCACGCATACCCCACTCCTCACCCCAAGGTCAAACACAACTCTGAGATGGCCCTCAATGAAATCGAGTTTGACACCCCTGCATTAGAGCATTCGTGAGCTGAAGAGAGGAATAGAAGTACTGCCATCTTAGAGGAAGCAAAAACGAGATCTCATCGTGCCAGGTCTTGACCTCAGAACAGTCTTCTAGGGCAATGGAATCTATCAAGTCCTGTTTCTTCAGATGCTCAAAAAAACCAAAAAAAAACCCTTTGGATCATTTTAGAAATGTGCCATGTTCTACAGTGGCTATTATGAGCTAGCTGGAGACAGTATAAAAGCTGCATCCAGCTCAAAGCTATTTCTCAAATTAATCAACCCATAATAAAGATGCACCTGATTAAACCCAGTCATTTCATATTGCGGGCAAGACTGCTTCCTAAGTGTCAACAAACTGGGTTTAGGAATTCCTTAGCTTTCATGGGCTTCCCCACACCCCAGCATCACAGAAATGGACTCTTTAGAAAGATACAAATCCAGGAAATGTGCAAAACCTGTGCCTAAAATAAATAATCAAAGGTGGGAGCGTGGTATATATGTGTATGTGTTGTTTGTTAGGCCCTCCTGTTATTATTCTTTCCCTACTGGCTGAATTGATTGTGCTTAGATTTCAGTCATCTGCACTGACTTAATTCTTTTTTTTTCTTTTTCTTTTTTGGTAGCCTAGATTATATATCACCCTGCATGGGTTTTGTATAATATTCTACTAATTGAACATAATAATAAGGGAGAAGATGGATAATGGCACGTAAGGTATTGAGTTGCAATGGCATGCTACATGCAATCAAGACTAGGGTTCTTAAGAACCGGGATAATGTGACTTAAGCGGTTCCTAATGTATTCTTGAAAACACCAGCGTTGGCTCTGTCTTCCTTCATTAGAATTTGTGCCCGAAGAGGTCCCCTCGCCTTTTGATGTTGACCTTTGCAAATCCTGAAGAGCAGAAGCAATATTATTGTTTGAAAACATGACACCGAGCATCTTTTCGATGCTTGTCCAGACAGCAGATGCCTTGTGGGAGCATGGGGTTTGGAGATGATCCGGCCTTGGTTTCTTAAAAAGAGAACCACCCAGGGTGCAGCTTTAAGGGGGCTGGGAGGGGACGGAGCAAACCTTCATTTTTAAAACAGGCGCAAGCAGGTTGTGGAGGAGGCGGAGAGAAGGAAAAGCTGTCTGCACGTACGTGAAAAGTCTTGCTTTATCGATGAGGCACGTCTGAAAAGCTTGGGTCCTATTAGAGCCAGTTTGGTCCAGTGGTTAAGGCACCAGGCTAGAAACCAGGAGCTGTGAGTTTTAGTCCTGTGTTAGACATAAAAGTCAGCTAAGCTGTGACTTGGGCCAATCGCCAGGGAACTGTGAGTTCTAGTCTCACCTTAAGCATGAAAGCCAGCTAGGTGACTTTGAGCCAATCACCAGGAGACGGTGACTTATAGTCCCACCTTAGGCATGAAAGCCAGCTAGGTGACTTTGAGCCAATCTTTCTCTCTCAGTTCAACTCACCTCACAGGTTTGTTGCTGTGAAGAAAATAGGAGGAGGAAGGAGAATTAAATATGTTGGCCTCCTTGAGTTATTTATAAAATAATAAAGGCAGGATATTTAAAAAAATGAATAAAACTTAGGGCCACCAGACTTTGATGAGAGACTCAGAAGGTCCTTATTATCATGTTCGCTGTTCAAGAACTAGGTCCAGTAAGGGGGAAAAAAATCCAGGATGGGTGTTAGCATTTATTATTCCAATAGGATTTCTTGCTATTTAGTTCCAGCAGATACTGCTGGATGATGGAGCTCATAATTCAGAATGTTTTGCATGGTTTAGCCTATTTTATTTTCACAGCAGCCCTTCAGGGAAATCTCGGCAGATGAGATCATGACTTAACCATGGAAGGACACTAATTTTTCCATGTAAGTCCTTAACTTCAGTTGATTAGAGGCATTAGCAGCTGATAATTGCTTATCACCCATATAAAAAGTGCGGCCCTTTTGCTGATGGCATGTTCTGTGCCTCCCAAAGGCGTTCAAGAAGGACCTGGATTTTGGACAACTCCCACAAATTCTCATAATCCTATTTCCATTTGTTTGGTCCTTTTCAAGGGCTTTCCTTAGCCCTTTTTGCCAAAAAGGGACAGGCTTTGTCATGACCCAGGGTGGGATACAAAATAAACACAGTCACAAAAACAGGTGAAGCCCCTTTTATTCCTTCACTTTGTTTCAAAGCTCTGAATATCCTTGATTGGAGACAAAGAAACTCCCCCACAAGCAGTTATGAAAAGGAGGAAATGCTGTTTAAACTAAAAATGCCTATAAATTATAAGTGTAAGAACAACCCAAACCACACTGAAGCAATTAAGGGAACCAGGCAAGATAAGGGCTTGAAGACGTCCACAGATATTTGGAACACACACAGGGAAGGACGCCAAAGTCAGAGAGGAACAGCAGACCAGAGATATTTCCACGCTTTGTTTCCAGAACTGGCCCATACGCATGTCCGTCAGTTGTCACAGCTGCAGCCCATGAAGGGGATCAAGGCCCTTTCCTCCCCCATAGACCATGCCACTCACATCTCTCCCTTATCCTCTCCTCCCTGCGTGCCCTAGGATGGAGAGGGGATGGGCCTGGGTCCTCCTCTGACAGCCCAGCCAGCCTCTGCCCTACCCTAGCCTCCTCCCCAACCTCCGGAGCCACACTTCCACTCCCTGTCGGCTGTTCCTCCTCTCCCTTGGAGTCAGTCTCCAACAGGGGCACGACAGGCTTTTCCAGCGTTGTTTGAGTTATTCCATTATTCAAAAGGGAATAAAATAAAACAAGCAAAAGTTTGTTTCCCGATTTCTGCTCTGCTCCGGTTTCTGTAAAACAAGGCATGGCGAGGTTGCGACGGCTTTTTAAACCCATGTCAGTAGGGCAGTTTTTACGAGCCTAGCTAGATTAGAACTACAGGTAGTCCTCGACGTACGACCACGATTGAGCCCAAAATTTCTGCTGCTAAGCGAGGCAATTGTTCAGCGAGTTTTGCCCCATGTTACAACCTTTCTTGCCACAGTTCTTCCGCGAATCATTGGCTTTGTTCATTTAGTAACACGGTTGGAAAGTGAATCTGGCTTCCCCTTTGATTTTGCTTGTCAGAAGGTCGCAAAAGGGGATTGCACGACTTTGGGACGCGGCAACCGTCATAATATGAGTCATTTGCTAAGCATCTGAATTTTGATCACATGATCATGGGGATTCTGGAATGGCGGCGAGTGTGAAAAACGATCAAAAGCAGAGGTGGGTATTCAGCCGGTTCTAACCAGTTCTGGAGAACCAGTAGCGGAAATTTTGAGTAGTTCGGAGAACCGGCAAATCCCACCTCTGACTGGACCCACCAACCCCATCTATTCTCTGCCTCCCGAGTCCCAGCTGATCCGATTTCTTTCTCCATATTGTCTTTGAGGAAATACAATATTCTGCCTCTTTTAATATCCCCCCCCCCCAATATTTCATTCCCCAGGAGGGAGTGGCTTCCCACAGGAGTCAGCAGTTCCTCCCCACTGATCCCAGTATTCCCAGGTGCCCCCTTCACCCTCTCTTCCCTGATCTATCCTGAAGATGTTAAATAGAAATACACACGAGATCCTTGGTTCCCCTGGCTCAGCAAAACGCCTTTCCCCGTTACAACCGTTTCATCCTGAAGATAATTTTCCAAGGGCATGTTGGTGTGCATCATTTCCAGCTCATCCCGCTCCCCCCCCCACACACACTTCACTTACCCAGCTCCGAGAAAGCAAAATGTCACCGGAAATCTGTTCCAAGAGGACTTTGATAATTCTGCACCCTTGTAGATCATTCTAGTGATCATTTTAGTACTGCCGGAGCTTGTAGGAATCCGAGGACTTTGATAATTCTGCACCCTTGTAGATCATTCTAGAGATCATTTTAGTACTGCCGGAGCTTGTAGGAATCCGATTCCTATTGGCGGTTTGAGATTTATGTTCTGTTTCATGGAGGTCTGCTCTGCTAGCCAAGAAGGTCCAGTAATTCTTTTCACAATAGCTCACATATACAAAGGTTTAGAGAGAGAGAGAGAGAGAGAGAGAGAGAAATATATGGGTGTACATTTTTCTCAAGTGCTTTGTTCACATGGCTGGACATTTCGGCTCTTCTCAGGTCGGCTTTGTGAGCAATTTTCCAAATTCAAGGGAAGGGAAAGGAATCGGGGGTGGACTGCTACCGGTTTGCACCGGTCCGGGTGACCTGGGTGTTAATTTTACATCTGGTTCGCCAAACCAGTAGTTACAATGACTGGCTGGCCCTGCCCACCCCACCCTGCTCCTCCCAGGAGTATCCATGCAGCCCACTTTGGATCCCAGGTAAGTGCAGGGCCCATGTGGAAGCTCAGGGAAGGTGAAAAACAGGCCTCCGGAGGACCTCCAGAGTCCAGTGAGGGAGGAAATGGCCTCCCAGAAGTTTGGGAAGGCTGGAAATGGGCCCGTTTCCAGCCTCCAGAGGTCCTCCAGAGCCTGGGGAGGTCTTTTTTGTCCTCCTGGAGGCTTGAGGAAAGCCTCCAGAGCCCAAGTAGGGCAAAAATGACCCCCCGCCATGGTGCAGAAGGCTAACTAGGCCACACCCACCATGTCCACGCCCATCCAGCAACCAGGCAGAGAACTGGTTGCTAAAAATTTTGAAGCCCACCCTGGGAAGGAAGGGAAGGGAAGGGAAAGAAGGAAAGGAAAGAAGAGGGGATGGAAGGGAAGGGAAGGGAAGGGAAGGGAGGGGAGGGGAGGGAGGAGGAGAGAGGAGAGGAGAGGAGAAAGAGAGGAAAGGAAAGGAAAGGAAGGAAAGGAGAGGAGAGGAGAGGAAAGGAAAGGAAAGGAAAGGAAAGGAAAGGAAAGGAAAGGAAAGGAAAGGAAAGGAAAGGAAAGGAAAGGAAAGGAAAGGAAAGGAAAGGAAAGGAGAAATGGGGAAAGGGAAGGGCTTCTTGGAATTCCTAACCAGAAGACTTTAATATGAAGAAAAACTGATTTAAAGGATAAACCTACTATACTCCTGTTCATACCACTGGACTGGTCTGGGGCCAATGGAGACGGTTGGTCTGGCAGTTAAGGCACCAGGCTAGAAACCAGGATATTGTCAATTCTTGTCTATGAGGCTATGAGTTCTAATCCCACTTTAGGCATAGAAGCTGGGTGGGTGGCTCTGGGCCATCCACTCTCAGTCTCAGCCCATCCCAACTCACAAGGTTTTGTTTTGGGGAAAATAGTAGGAGGAAGGAGCCTTAGTAACCTTCAGTTACTTGCAAAAATAAAAAAGGCAGGTAATAAGTAAGTATGTACATACACGCATACATACATACATACATACATACATACATACATACGAAAAAAGTGATTTGTTAAGGTTAGTTAGTTTGATGGCACTGAGTTGGCCTGTTCCACTACTAATGATCAATGCTTACCATTTTGATACTATTTGATAACCTAGAATGCAGCCAGAAATAAATCAATGCAACTCTCTAAAACACCTGATGTAACCTGGGATTTATTTTTATTTTTTTTGTTGGAAGCCAAGTTTTTATGAGGAAGTGTCCTTTGCTTACTTTTGTTTGATTACCTGGAAAAGGTTTTCCCCCCATAGCATCCAAAGCAGAGGCAGTCCTTGGCTTGCAACAGTTCATTTAATGACTGTTCAAAGTTATACTGGCCTTTAAAAATGGTGTCTTTGTTATGTCCCTGGAACTTGCCAGAGTCCCCACCCAGGTCCGTTCATGCTGCGGGGGCGTTTGCTGCCCCTCATTGGCTGGCCTCCCTCGACAGCCGGCTATAAAAGCCAGCTGCAGGGTCCGGCCAGCCGCTGATCGCTGGAAGCCTGCTCCAGGCAGGGCTAACACGTTCAGTCCTTTATTGTTCCAATAAAGTCTTGTTGCACTCAAGCCCTGGTCTAGCCTCTCATTGCTCAACTACAACAGTCTTATGACCAGGTTTCACACTTACGACCGTTGCAGCCTCCCCATGGTCCCGTGACCAAAATTCAGACGCTTGGCAACTGACTCATATTTAGGACAGTGGCAGTGTCATCGGGGTCAGGATTCCAGCAGTCGCTCTAATTAAATTATGATTCTTGAGCCAACTTTCAAAAAACATCAAAGGACTTATTAGAGGCAACTTACTGGCATTGTTCTGTATGAAGCCAACTCTGGCACAGGTAACTTACAGTCACCTGTGACCCTGTTTCCCCCGCCCCCCACCCTCCCCTGGGTGTCTCATCAGATTCTCCAATTGAACCTATTCACGGGCTGGGTGTCATCATCCCCGTTCTCCAATTAAATATATTCGCGGGCAAAAGCTCTGGTAGTTTAGTTACAATCTTTTTAAAGATAAAGAGTTGGAATGTACCTTCGCTTTCAACAGCTGCACTGCTCTTCCAGATTCACTTCCTCCTTCCCCCTCTTTTTATGGCAACTACTAAAACAGGCATAGGAATGTTTGATGAGTTGACATTGGGGTGACGTGATCCCCTTTTGCGACCTTCAGACAAGCAAAGTCCATGGAGAAGCCGGATTCCCTTCACAACCAGGTTGCTCACTTAACAAGGGCAGGGATTTGCTTAACAACCGTGGCAAGAAAGGTTGCAAGGTGGGGCAAAGCTCACTTAACAGCTGTCTCGCTTATCCACAGAAATTTGGGGCCCTGTTGTGGTCATAAGCCAACGACTATCTGCTGCATGCTAGTAGCATTAACAGCTTCCCAGTTGTTCTTATTCTCTACATCAGGGGTGTCCAACCTTGGCAACTTTAAGACTTGTGGACTTCAACTCCCAGAATTCCTCAGCTAGCTTTGCTGGCTGAGGAATTCTGGGAGTTGAAGTCCACAAGACTGCTTTCCCAGTTTACATTCTGCTGTTTTTAAACATTTAAATGCAGAAGGGGAAAAACTGTTTTCATTACAATTGCCCAAAAGATATCTCTTGGTATTTCCTCGGCATTCAACACCCTCCTCCCTTTATTTCTTTTTAATATGTAAGCTAAATGTGCATTTCTATTTAATTTCACTAGCGTTTTTGAAGCATTTCAGGCTTTGATCATTGCATTTGTAAATCTCTCTGATTAGAGCTTGTTGGTTGTTCTTTTGAACGGAAACAGAGAAAGGCTTTTAAAAAAATCATTTAAAAGATTTGTATCCCACATTTCCTCAGGGAGGTGGAGGTCGTATAAGGCTGTTTATATAACAATTCAAACCCACATCAAATTAGCCTAAAACAATTCAGAAATACACCAACGTTGCAACAGATGTCTATAGAGATTCTCAGTCATCCAGGTCAGGCAGGGGTCTCCAACCTTGGCAACTTTAAGCCTGGCGGACTTCAACTCCCAGAATTCCCCAGTCAGCAAAGCGGGCTAGGGAATTCTGGGAGTTGAAGTCTACCAGGCTTAATGTTGCCGAGGTTGGAGACCCCCGATCCAGGTCATGGTTGCCCCAAAGCAGAGGTGGTCTTCAGCAGGTTCTGACCAATTCTGGAGAACCAGTAGTGGAAATTTTGAGTAGATCAGAGAACCGGCAAATCCCACCTCTGACTGGCCCCGCCCCCATCTATTCTCTGCCTCCCGAGTCCCAGCTGATTGGCTGGGCCTTCTTTGGTTGCCCTGCACAGGAGAACGGAGCTGGAAAGCAGGTTAGTGGGTTGGGGAGGGAATGGGGATTTTGCAGTATCCTTCCTTTGCCATGCCCGCCAAGCCACACCAAACCCACCAAACCACGCCCACAGAACCGGTAATAAAAAAAAAAATTGAATCCCACATTTTTCCAAAGGTGTTTTTTTTCAAGAGGCAACTGGATTTTCTGGTTTTTCTTTTGAAGACATTTTGCTTCTCATCCAAAGAAGCTTCTTCAGCTCTGATGCAACAGATGTTTAACAGAATAACAGAGTTGGAAGGGACCTTGGAGGTCTTCTAGTCCAACCCCCTGCTTAGGCAGGGAATCCTACACCACTTCAGACAAATGGTTATCCAATCTCTTCTTTAAAAACTCCAGCATTGACAACTTCTGGAGGCAAGTTAGTTCCACTGATTAATTCTTATAACTGTCAGGAAATTTCTCCTTAGTTCTCGGTTGCTTCTCTCCTTGATTAATTTTCATCCATTGCTTCTTGTCCTGCCCTCCGTTGCTTTGGAGAATAGCTTGACCCTTTTTTTCTTTGTGTCTATAAAGACAGGGCTGAATTTCTATCTGTTTCTTCATTCGATCAATATAGCTGCCCATCTCACTTTTATGTCACTTTAGGCAGTGTACAATAAATGATATATATATATATATAAAATGCACAATATAAATAAAAATAAAACACTCCACAGAGCAGATGTAGGATTTTCTCACCATCATCTTCTCTGCGCATGTGTGCGCATCTCCCGTGCACCCCCCCACTCCCAGGGCATGCTGGGAGCTACCCAACAATCAGCTGGCTGGCGGGAGGCGCTCCTGCATGTGCAGTGGACCTAATTTGGGGCGACGGCTCTCGTGCCAGCAGAGATGGCTCTGCGCGCCACTTCCGGCATGCATGCCATAGATTCACCATCATGGCTCTAGGACATACTAGGATTATCGAGCAGCAGATCTCACTGCATTGCAAAATCACCTGGGGACATTGCATCGCCCTCCAGGCTCCAGCCAAATTTCTCAGACAACCTACAGGGTTAGCTAAGACCCGTACAACAGCCAATAGAATACATGCTCTTGCACAGGAACAGGAAGCTCAAATTCAAAGCCCAAGAGAAGATATATAAAAAACCCCCCACCACTTTTGACTCCATGTGGTCAGGTGCCCAGAACCACCCATGTGCTTCTACTCTAGCGTTAAACCCCTTTTTCAATCAGCCTCCAGCCTCCATTTTGTCTCCGGTGCCTTTCTCCCAGATTGGAACGGAACCAGATGGTTCTTCCAACACGGGCAACAAAGAATTTTGAATAGCCCTCCAGGTTACAAAGGTAGAAGGCTCTCAGTTTTTCTACCTGCAGAAACCTCGTCTCACCTTTCTTCGCCTGCCTCTTTCCTGAAAGAGCTCAAAATACATGAATACAGCCACAGCGTTAACTCAAATGGTGCTCGAGATCGCAGCATGGCATTCCAGTTTAAAGTGACAGCCCCAGTCTCAAAAACTGGGACGCAAGCCAGAAAGGAAGGCCTATCAAGCCAACAATCTCTTAGTCTCCCTTTTGAATAACTGCAAAGGGCAGGGCAAGGTATAAATTGCAATTCCTGAACGAAAGAGGATCAGTTTGGAATTTGAGAGGGGGGCACAAAATCCCAGCCCTTCGGAAAAACACAGCTTGGATTTCAGAGCTTGGGTGGGGGAACGGATTGGTGTAGCATTATCAGTACGGGTAGTCCTCGGCTTACGCCATCAATCGAGCACAATTGCTAAGCAAATCATTTGAATCTAGCTTTCCCCATTGACTTTGCTTGTCAGAAGGGTCACAAAAAGAGATCACATTGTCCCGGGGTGCTGCAACCGTCATAAGTAGAGGTCAGTTGCCAAGCATCTGAATTTGGATCCCATGACTGTGGGAATACTGCAACGGTCGTAAGTATGAAAAACGATCGTAAGTCATTATTTTTCAGTGTCGTTGTAACTTTGTACCTCCCACAGATGGGGCTCCACTTGTGTTGGAAGAAATATCCATCTGGGTTCAGTTCCAAGCAGGGAGAAGGACACTGGAAACATGGAGTCTGATTGGAAAGATGGTTTATTGATGAACAGGACCACATGAGTTTGAGGTCCTGGGCAGCTGACCACATGGAGGGGAGAGTGAGGGTTATTGGGCCTTGCCCTTGAGCTTCCTGTTCCTGTGCAAGAACATGTATTCTATTGGCTGTAGTCACTCCCCCGGGGCCATGTGAGGTCATGTTTGTCTGAATCAAGTTTGTCTGAAGCCTGGAGAGGGATGCGATGTCCCCAGGTGACTGTACCATGTGGTGAGCCCTACTGATGGATAACCTTATTAGGGATCATGCCTTAATTCCATCAGCCTGGAGCTGAAGGTCTTTGCTTTTTGTAGATAGGCTGGCCCAGACCTTGTTAATGGGCACAAAATATCTGCTGGGGGCAGGGAACCGGGGCTGAGTTTCTGTCTCCCTTAAGATTTCTATTTTTCTTTTAGGGGGAATATAATATTCCGCCTTTTTAAATATTTCTCAAAAACATTTCATTCTTCTGGGAGTGGGATGGCTTCCCTGGCTTGTTTGCTCAGCCTGGTTCCTAGCATGCTGCGGCCCGGGGCTGGTTCACAGCCCGAGGGTTGTGGTCCTCCGCTGTACAGTACATAAGCCTAAGTCCTTTTGCTATATTGAACCAACGGGAGCTTCCAGATGCTTTTTTCCAAGGGCAGCCCTACATCCAGCCAACCTCCCTCTCAATTCTTGACATCAAATTGGACTGCAGATTTTGGCGCAGCAGCGTTAATTAGATTTGCAGACCTGATGCTGTCTTCTGGCTAAGTGAGCCAGGTTTCCCACGGAGGAAAGATTCATGGTGAATCTCTCTCACACAGTTAGGATTCAGAGCACGTTCTTGCCCAGGCTAAGGGTTCAAGGCCAGGGATAGGATTCTACTGGTTTGCACTGGTTCAGATGAACTGGGTGTTAAAGTTACATCTGGTTCACCGAACCACTATTTCAACCCATCGGCAGGTCCGTCCCACCCTGACCCTCCCCTCCCAGGACCCTCCCACCCACATGGCCCATTTTCGAGGGAGGTAAGTGCAGGGTCTTGGCGGAGGCTCTGGGAGGAGAAAAACGGGCCTTCCAGAAGTTTGGAAACAGACCTATTTCCAGCTTCCGGTAGGCCTCCAGAGCCCAGGGGAGGCTGTTTTCGCCCTCCCAGAGGCCCCGGGGGGAGCTGGAAATAGGAAATTCTGGTAGGCCACACCCACCATGGCCACACCCACCCATCACCTGGGCAGCAAACTGGTTGCTGGGATTTTTGAATACCACCCGTGTTCAAGGCTGGATGTCTTGTGCACTAAGGATTCAAAACAAGATCTCTCCCTCGCTAGGGTTCCAGGAAAAATAATTTTATTTCAGCTGTCCTAATTTTATTTCTTTGGAGGCACTCTATTTCTATTAGCTTTGCTGTTGCCTTTTATTGTAATCCGTATTGTCCTTTTAAACCTGGAGCTATTCCTTGGCATAGGGTGACTCATGTCCACTGCCCAGAGTCAGATACAGGTAAATCCTTGATTTACGACAGTTCATTTAGTTTGAACGGCACTGAAAAAAATGACGGATGACCAGTTTTTCATGCTTACATTCATGGCAGCATCTCCCAGGGTCATGGGATCAAAATCCAGACAACTGACTCCCCATTTAGGATGGTTGCAGTGTCCTGAGGTCACGTGTTTCCCTTTTGCGACCTTCTGACAAGCGAAATCAATGGGGAAAGCCAGATTCACTTTACAACCGTGTGTCCTAAATTAACAACAGCAATGATTCACTTAACAACTGGGTGAACTGACTTTGACAACTGCAGAGATTCCCGTAACAGCTATGGCAAGGAATGGGGTAAACACAGGGCAAACAACCTCGCTTAACTATTGTCTCACTGAGCAACAGAAATTTGGTGGACTCAAGTTGAGGACTACATGTAGATGGGGACAATCTTTTGATGCTATTAAAGAATGCAACAAATGCCCTCTCCCCAGTGCTGTAGCTCATTCTATCTCTGCCTATTTTGCTGTATATCTAATAGCCATAGCCGCTTGCAGGAAAAAAAATATATAGAGAGAGAGAGAAGCCATAGGAGAGAATATTCAACACTGCCTTTGCCTGAAGTCTTTCAGGAAGAGTTGAATTTAGGTGTAAAGGGGATCTCTAGATTGGATCCTGGCAAATCTACTTATCTCAACAGGCTTTGATGTGAGGGTAATTGACTAAGAGGACAAAAGACCCAATTTGCAATTAGATGAAATTTCTGAGCTGGAGCGATTCAATTAGAATACAGCTTGGGTTGACAAAACATTTTGTACGCTCACACCTCCCTGTGAATGGCTCCAGTCTATCCTAATACACAGATTCTTTTGGACAAGGAAAACGCTGGAACAATCGACTCTTTCCAATCTAGTGCTGGTCTTTGCGCTAGATTGCCTTCTCGTTTATACAGAGGAGCTGTTTGTCAGTTGCTCATTGATGCACCTAGCACCAGCACACATCTCCGTTTGTGTGGCCGGGACGAGGTTGCCGTGGGAGCATCATAACTCAACCGACAGTGGGATTATAGAGGGTTAGCTTTGCCTGCAAGCAGTCCAGGGGTTGTGTGGCCCAAAGCTGACCGTTCTTGGTTAGCCACATGGTGGGAAATTTAGCAAAGAGTTAACCCTCCCTTCTGATGTCATCAGAATGACCCAATCCACATTGAGGATGAAGGATGGGTTTCAAGTAGACCTTCCCAAAAGCACAACGGTGGGAAGATCCAGCTTGTAGTCACAATTAGGCACATTAGTTTATCCTGGCTGAAAAGAGGAGGGGAGGAGGAGGGAGGAGGGAAGAGGAGGAGGAAAAATCTTGTCCAAAGTTGGAAGGAAGGGAGGGAGGGAGGGAGGGAGGGAAGGAAGGAAGGAAGGAAGGAAGGAAGGAAGGAAGGAAGGAAGGAAGGAAGGAAGGAAGGAAGGAAGGAAGGAAGGCCTTATTGCTTGACTCTGGAATCATCCTTAAAATCAACTAGTGGCCCAAATTGCACAGAGAGCTCTTGAGAAGGCAAGCCTTCTATAGGAAATGACCAGGATCAGCCCAAGGGAGGGGTTAAGCGTGTCATCAGTCTTGAGTCACGCCCACAACAGATTTAAGTCCAGCCCACTTGAATTCCGTTGATCTGATCTACTGCCAATTTGCTTTGACTGTTAGTAGTTCAGATTCTTGTAGAGAGTGAACCAGCATGGAATAACCCTGTATTCGTATGAGCTGCTTTGGCACCTCATTTCCTATGCTTGACACCCTCCCTAATTCCCTGGTTTCTGTTCTCCATGGTGAAACATGCGAGGAAGGCATGGAGTTCACAGAAGCCCAACTGAACAACGTACCAACCTCTTATGTAATGTGTTGGCTTTTGTCTTAGCATGTTGCACGTCCAGCTACAGTGCTTTGTAAATCGTGTTCTGCAGCTTAGCAGGCTGCATGAGCTAAAAAGTCAAGTTTATTTAGCTGCATGAGCTAAGTTTATTTAGCTCAACCATAGTTATCCCTAAGGGCTGGGCTTTAACTAGTCTGCAACTTATCCCAGAATAATTCACAACTGTGGAATGGCTTCTGCAGGTCCAAAATGATGGATGGAAGACTACCTTGATGGGTTTCAAACCTTCTCAATTTATTTTTTGGGGGAAAATACACAAGGGGGAAACTCCTAAACCTGTATGAGTAACCTAGATTCCAAAAAGTGGGGTTTGTTGTTTTTTTGTTTTGCCAGGGAGAACAGAAGCTATGCTGGCTGGGGAATTATAGGAGTTGGAAGTCCACAGGTCTTAAAAGTTGCCAAGGTTGGACACCCATGCTCTACTACAGCAAGGGTCTTCAAACTTGGCAACTTTAAGACTTGTGGACTTCAATTCCCAGAATTCCCGAGCTAACATGACTGGAGGAGGAATTCTGGGAGTTGAAGTCCCCAAGTCTTAAAGCTGTCAAGTTGGAAGACCCCTGCTCTGGAGTCTCTTTAGGGAAGCCCTGGCCCAGCAGGTGGGTGGGTGGGATGGGATGTATAATGGCATTTTTATGAGCTGCAATGGTCTGATGGATTCCTGCCCGCTGCTTGGGAGGAGGCTGGCTTGATTGAATGAGAGTCACCAGCAGCCAAAGAGATCCATCACCCGAGACTCTCTTGGCGGCCCCTGTGCTGCAGACTGGACAGAGGGAGAGAGAGAGAGAGAGAGAGTCCCACCTCCAGCCACAAGTTCACATCTGGTCCTGCTGAAACCCAATCCATCCTAGGAAGCTCTGCAATTCTGCACATGGCTCTGATTTAACCCCTTTCCTGCTTGTCCTGCTAAACTGGCTTCTCTATGAGCTGCTGGAGGCAGGGGGGGGAATCCCCTATGCAGCCTCTGTCCCTTTACTTCCCGCCTCCCTTCCCCTCCCCGGCCACGAGTCCCTTCCTGTTGCCCCTTGGCCTTGCTCCCGCAGCCTCCCTTTCTCCTGCACTTTGCCACCTGACACTGCTCGGACGGATTTCCTCTCTGCTCTTGAAAAGTGGGATCTGCTTTCTCGTGAGCCCAGCTCGTCTAAAACGGAATGAATGCCTCCCTCTGGCACTCGGGAACACAATGGCTGTATTCACATAACCGGCTTGCCGGATTTTAGCACATTTCCTGCTAAAGGCCTAGCTAACCAGATCTTTGCTGCAATAACCGAGTCAACCACTAGGCCGCATCAAAGAGTTAGGCTTCTCGAAGACTCTTGGCTGCCATCTAGTGGTCATTTTCATGATGGCAGCCCAGATCTGATAACCCTAGCTTTGAACTACAGGTACTCCTCGACTTACGACCGTAGGCAAAGGTTTCCCTCGCACCTGACCCTGGGACATTGTACCCGTCATAAAATGAGCCAGTTGCCAAGCGTCTGGATTTTGATCATGTGACCATGGGAATGCTGGAACAGTTGTAAGTGTGAAAAAACAGTCATAAGTCACTTTTTTCAGTGCCGTTCTCCATCGAAAGGTCATTAAATGAACTGTGGTAAGTCAAGGCCTACCTGTATAAACAATAAGACTGAGTTTACACATCATGTTAAATTACAATCAAGATTAATACTAATTGAACTTAGGATGCTACGTTAATGCATTTGCTAGAGATCATTCCCTAGTTAAGTCTTTTCTACAACTGCAGCCATTAAATAAACCTTATTTCCTCTCTAAAGGAGAGATTTAACCAGGAAATAAGGAGAAACTTTCTGGCAGTGAGAACAATCAACCAATGGAACAGAAGTTGCCCTCAGAAGTTGTGGGAGCTTCATTACTTGAGACTTTCAAGAAGAGATTGGACTGCCATCTGTCAGAAATGGTGTAGGGTCTCCCGCTTGGGTGGGGGTTGGACTAGATGACCTATAAGGTCCCTTCCAGCTCTGATTATCTGACTTGTTTCCAATTGTTTGCCTCGACCAGTAAACCAAATTCAAAAACAATCAAGCTTTGTTTTTTTTTCCCTATAAATATTCGCAGCCAAGTGTTTAACTGACCCAATTAGGAACTAAATGAATATCTAGGAACTTGGGGGTGAAGACAAGAGTCTTCAAATTCTCAACTTATTAATTATCAAGCAAGCAAGTAATCTTTCCTTGAAGGAAGGAAATAGGATTATGCTAGGAAAAAAAAATGGAGCTCATTTGCTTTCCAGCAAAAATATTTCAGTGTTACACCCCACACCCATATAAAGATCTCCATGGCCGTTGAGTATCTCCTTCAGATAGGTCTCAGCTTACAACCATTCATTTAGGGCCAAAGCAGTAGAATCCAATCCCTAATAGAAGTAGCACTTAGACTTATATACCGCTTTATAGTGCTTTCCAGCCCTCTCTAAGCGGTTTACAGAGTCAGCCTACTGCCCCCAACAATCTGGGTCCTCGTTTTACCCACCTCAGAAGGATGGAAGGCTGAATCAACCTTGAGTCAACCTGGCGGGATTTGAACTGTAATGATTCTGCCGAGAGACAAAGGTGGTAAAGTTCTTCTATCCGCCACCTGCCTTGCAGGAAAGACCAAAGGGTCTTCCTTGAAGCACCCCATCTATGAAGAGGACCCAGTCTCTTCCCCCACCCAGGCCAGGAGGACATCCCTTAGAAACGGTGCTCCCCCGAAATAGGGTAGATAAGCAGTCTGCTTGCTGGAGGCCACAAAATATTCCTTTGATGGCGCATGAACTAGGATTGTTTCGACGTTTATGTCAGATCGTTTCCAGGATGGTGGGCTGCTCTCCAACCTAAGGAAGCTCAGTAGATGAAGGTGGGTCTCCTCTGGGGGCTTTCTTCAGCTTGTTGGCCCCTTTGCCTTTCGTTGCTTTTGACACGGTGCCAAATTTCCCTCGGTCTTCTGCAATGGAAATTTCCAATTCCCCTCCCCTCTCTCCTTCAGTCTTGTTATACCGAAGGAAAACAGTTTCCAAGTCAAATCTCCAAGTTGCAGCATGCAAGCGAAGCCTCATTTGACTTTCAAATCTTTGCAAACCGGGGAGATTTCTCCTCTTTGGATGTAAACAAACATCCTTGGCAGAAGCATCTTGGCAGCAGGCAGCCAAAAGGAGAGCTCAGTTTTGACCCATTATTTTAGAGGTGGGCCCATTCCTAATATTTCTATCTCCTGATTTAAACATGGAGTGAAAAAAACGTGCTTGTTTCTCCTCCGAGCTCAGCTCTCTCTTCATTAAAGGATATTTTGATGGGCAGAAAACCTAAAGGTCACCGTTTCCTTCATTCCTGCATGGTTTTCACAACAACTGCTACCTAGTTCCAGGCACAGGCAGCCTGAGAAATACCAGGTAGTCCTCGCCTTACCACCATAATTGAGCCAAATCTTTCTGTGGCTAAGTGAGACAGTTGGCTTCTCCATCGACTTGGTTCATCCGAAGGTCACAAAAGGGGATCACATGAGCCGGGGAGACTGTCATACATATGAGCCAATTGTCAAGTGTGATGACCAGGGAAGCGAAAGAAAAATCAGAAAGTCCAGTTGCCTCTCCAAAAAAAAGCACCTTTGGGACAACCGTGATCTGGATGACTGAGAATCTCCACCATCACTTCATTGGTAAGATACTAATGAAGGCTTGTCTAGTATTTTGTAGTGAGTGTGTGGTGGTTCTCCAGAAGCAATGACAAGCAGATGGCAGAAATCTTTTCCAAGCACTTGAAGTAATTTTAGGATGATGACTGCAGCTGTCCCAGAGGACATTTCGGAGGTTTTATGCTATTACTATAAAATGACGGCATCCTGCTACTATAAAATTACTATTTAATTTTTTCAAATTTTATGACCGAGTCAAGTGTTTGAGAAACTAGAATTTCTTTCTTTCTCTCTTTCGTTTTCTTTTTTCCTTTCCTTTCCTTTCCTTTCTTTCTTTCTTTCTTTCTTTCTTTCTTTCTTTCTTTCTTTCTTTCTTTTTTCTTTCCTTCCTTCTCTCTCTCTCTCTCTCTCTCTCTCTCTTTCTCTTTCTTTCTTTCTTTCTTTCTTTCTTTCTTTCTTTCTTTCTTTCTTTCTTTCTTTTTTTCTTTCTTCTTCTTTCTTTCTTTCTTTTTTTCTTTCCTTTCCTTCTTCTTTCTTCTTTTTTCTTTCTTCCCTTCCTTCTCTTTCTTTCTCTTTCTTTCTTTCTTTCTTTTTTTCTTCTTTCTTTCTTTCTTTCTTTCTTTCTTTTTTTCTTTCCTTTCTTTTCTTTCTTTCTTTCTTCTTCCTTTTTTCTTTCTTTCTTTCTTTCTTTTCTTTCTTTCTTTCTTTCTTTCTTTCTTTCTTTCTTTCTTTCTTTCTTTCTTTCTTTCTTTTCTTTCTTTCTTTCTTTCTTTCTTCTTTCTTTCTTTCTTTCTTTCTGTTATTTCTTTCTTTCTTTAATTAATTAATTTACTGACTGCCCATCATACCGTAAGTAACTCTGGGTGGCTTACAATTAAACATACATTTAAAACATTTTTTAAAAGGTTTAAATCGACATTAAAACCAAGGACACATGGGGAGGGTGGGGGGCTGAGTGGGGGAGGGAGGGTGGGGTCTGTTATTACTCAACCAACCACCTCCATTTTGCTGTTGCCTCATTGGGGCCCCAGTCCAAGTGGCACAGCCACATCTTTAGGCTCTTCCAAAAGGATAGGAGGGTTGGGGGCCCCTCCTCTTTGTGGCAGCCCCTTAAATACTGGAACCATGTCACCCCTCCTTCTTCATTTCTCTAGACTGGCTAAACCCAGTTCCTGCAACCATTCTTCATATGTTTTAATCCAGTGGTCCCCAACCAGTGGGCTGTGGACCACTGGTGGTCCACGAAAAAACGTTGGTGGTCCGCTGAGAAATGTCACCCCCAAAGTACCCCCCAAAGCAATTAATCCAGGCTGCTCAGGAACACAAGGATTGTGGTGCTTGCATTGCAAACAACATGAGGTAGTGAGGGGAAAGGGCCACTCGCCCCACGTGCCTTGCCTGGCCATGGAGCTCCTTCTTTCTGCTTCTTTTGGCTGCATGCAAGGAAAGCAGCAAAAGCCTTTCTTTCTCTCCCCCAAACTCTGCCAGAAATGAGTCTTTGGGACCCTGCAAGGCATCCTGATCCAAGAGGCTGAGCCGGCAAAGTCTCATTTCTGGCGGAGTTTGGGAGAGAGAAAGAAAGACTTCTGCTGCTTCTGCTGTTTTCCTTGCATGAAGCCAAAAGTCTCTCTCTCCCCCTAAGAATGGAGCTGGAGACAGTATCCTGCAATTCCAAATAAAGAATGATTGATCGGTAGGAAAATGGGGTGGGGAATTTTCCAGCAGACTTTGGGGGGGATTTTCCCAGGGTCTCTGGTCCGCGGGAATTAAAATTATGAGTTTGGTGGTCCTTGAAGTCCAAAAGGTTGGTGACCCCTGTTTTCGTCTCCAGGCCTTTAATCTTCTTAGTTGCTCTTCTTTGCACTTTTCTCAAAGTCTCAACATCTCTTTTGTAATGTGGTGACCAAAACTAGATACAGTATTCCAGGGGTGGCCTTACTAAGGCTTTATAAAGGGGTACTAATACTTCATGTAATTTTGATTCTATGCCTCCAGTTTTGGGCTCAACTGTAGTCATAGGCCAAAGATTACCTGTATATCATTGGCTTTACTGTGGTGTAGCCATGCATCTTAAAAGAGATCCTTCAGCCCTTTCCTGAATTTGAAATATGTTACCTGAAGGAGTCATGAGCTGTGATTTTTCTCCTTGCTGCAGTCAATCTGATAACTAGAGAACTAACTATTCTTATTCCAAGCTATATCTCTTGACCTCTTGCTCCTTCCTTCTGAGTTTCCCCGAAAGACCAAAACTCCTCGTCCAAAAGGTGTGTCTTCTTTCTTACCTATGTCTGTTTCCTCCTCTTTCAGAGCAAAACTATTTGTGGCTTTTTCTACCCGTTGCCAAGGAATGGAAATCACAGCAGACAAAACTGCTGCAGAGAGTTTCCCTCCTCCCCAGTTTCATGAAGTGAGTTGCTTTGCAGATACCAATCTGTTGTAGACAACCATAAGCTTTCAATATTGTTAAAGTGATTCTAACCTGAACAGGGTGCTATTCTATACGTGCTTATCTGGGCGGGTAATCCCACCGTCATTCTGGAAAAGCCTCTGCTTTGCTGTCATTCTTATTTATCTTATGCACTGTATAGTTGTTGTTATTTTTTATAACACCCTGCAAGTGGCAAGCATGGAACTTTTCAGAAACCTGAGACTGTTATGAAATTGCTAGCAACAAAACCATGTGAGGTTACAGATCTAAAAAAAAATATGAATCCATTAAAACCGAGAAACTCAGAAAGGGCTTAGAGCTGTGATGGAGAACCTATGGCATGTGTGCCACAGGTGGCGCACAGAGCCATTTCTGTGGGCGTGCGAGCCCCCAGCCAAACTTACCTGCACACCTCCCAGCTGATTTTCGGCCCATTTGAGGCCTTTTTCAGCCTCCCGGAAGCTTCGAGGGAACCTTCTGCAGCCTCAGGAGGCCGAAAAATGGGCTTTCAGGAAATACCGGGATACCATTTTCAGCCTCCGGAGGGTCTCTGGAGCCCATTTGAGGCTATTTTTGCCCTCCTGGAGGTTTGAGAGAAGCCTCTGCGGCCTCGGGAGGCCGAAAAATAGGCCCTGGTTTTCGGCCTCCCGAGGCTGCAGAGGCTTCCCTCAAGCCTCCGGGAGGGCAAAAATGGCCTCAAATAGGCTGAAAATCAGCTGGGAGGTGCCCACAAATGCAGTGCAGATAAGGGGCAGGGCAGGAGTGTTGCACGTGCATGCACAGGGGTGTGGGGCACATTGCATTGTGGGTGCTGGCACGCGCACACACGCGCTATCTGTTACACACTTTCGCCACACCCCAACAAAAAGGTTCGCCATCGCTGGCTTAGAGGATGCTGCTTGCTTGCGGGAGAGTGAGGGAAACTCTCTGCTAAGCAAGGCATTGTTTTTTACTGTCAATGTTTTTATTGAATTATAAAGTATTATAAAATACAAAATTCAAAGTAAATAGAAAAGCGGTGGTGGGGACGGGTTGAAGGGAAAGAGTGGTAAGGAAAGGTAAAAAAAGAAAAGAAAAAGGAGCACCAATTTACAACTCTCTCTGTTGCAGTGAAATAAGGTGTTAACATCAAATCACAACATTCTGCTTTTTCATAACAATATGAACAAGCCATTTCTATAAAGATTGCTAAGGAAGGCATTGTTAAGGGAGTTGTGTGTGATTTTTATGACCTTTTTTTCTCGACGGTTGTTAATGAAGTAGTTAATGCGGTTGATAGAATTCTTTTATTGGCCAAGTGTGATTGGATACACAAGGAATTTGTCTTGGTGTAAATACTCTCAGTATACATAAAATAAAAGATACATTTGTCAAGAATCATAAGGTTCACTTAACACTTAATAATAGTCATAGGGTACAATAAGCAATCACATCAGAAGGAGAAGGAGAAGGAGAAGGAGAAGGAGAAGGAGAAGAAGAAGAAGAAGAAGAAGAGGAAGAGGAAGAGGAAGAGGAAGAGGAAGAGGAGGAGGAGGAGGAGGAGGAGGAGGGGGAGGGGGGGAGGGGAGGGGGAGGGGAGGGGGGAGGAGAAGGGAATGGAATGGAATGGAATGGAATTCTTTTATTGGCCAAGTGTGGTTAGATACACAAGGAATCTGTCTTGGTGGAAACGCTCTCAGTATACATAAAAGAAAAGATATATACATCAAGAATCATCAGGTACAACACTTAATGATAGTCATAGGGTATAATAAGCAATCAAATCATACTAGTCAACATAAATCGTAAGGATACAAGCAACAAAGTTACATTCATACAGTCACAAGTGTGAGGCGATTGGTGATAAGGAGTGATGAGAAGATTAACAATAATATTGGTGCAGACTTTGTAAAAAGTTGGACAGTGTTGAGGAAATGATTTGTTTGGCAGAGTGATGGCGTTTGGGGGAAAAACTGTCCTTGTATCTGGTTGTTCTGGTGTGCAGTGCTCTATAGCGTCGCTTTGAGGGTAGGAGTTGAAACAGTTTATGTCGGGATTGTAAGGAATGAGTCATGCGTCGTTAAGAGAATCAGGCTTCCTCTATGGAGTTTGCTTGCCAGAAGCCAGTTGGGAAGATCGCAAATAATGACCCCATGACCCTGGGATGCTGCAACCATCATAAATGCAAGCTGGTTGCCAAAATTCACCTGAATTTTGATCACATGACAGCAGGGAACCTCCGATGGAAGCTGGTATGAGAATCAGTTGTAAGTCACTTTTTTTCAGTGCCATAGTAGCTTCAAACAGTTGGTAAATGAAGGGCTGTAAGTCAAGAACTACCAGTATACAAAAGCCTCTGGGTTGTTGGTTTTTTTTGTGATGCCGAACCTATGCCACGCATGCCAGAAGTGACACGCAGAGCCATCTCTCCAGGCACACTAGCCATCGCCCGTTGCTCTTTTGGGCTCTGGCACGTGCATGCATGCTGGCCAGCTGGTCTTTGCACACGCAGGAGTGCAGGAAACTGGAAGAGCAGCTCGTGGTGCACACATGCATGCCAGCCTTCTGGTCTTCCGGTTTCTAGTGTGCATGCGTGTGCAAAGACCAGCTGGACGACGAAACCAGCCGGCTCCCTAGTGTCTCAGTTTCTAATGCACATGCGCACAGAAAGTTCAGCTGGCCGGTGCACATGCAGCTGGCCGGTTTCTAACATACATGCACATGACAGACAGCTGGTCTTCACACGTGTATGTGTATTAGAAGCTGGAAGGAGTTACTACTCCAGTTCCTGGGAGCGTGTTTCGGCACTCGGTGCCTTTTCGGCGTGTGTGCGCTTCCGTTTCGGCACTCGGTGTTGTTAACCACAACTGGTGTAGGTTTTCCTGGACTAAAAGACTTCCAAGGTCCCTTCCAACTCAGTTATTCTATTCTATGCTATTCTTAGTCCTCTTTTGTTTCTTCCTGCTGGGCCCATGGATGTTTCTCTTTTTTAAACGAGAGTCGGATTGCTCTGCAAATATGCATATTAGTTTTTGCATTTGCTGTCTGTTACTCTGGCAGGCCATCCTTAATTCGTCTTTCATTTTGCTTATCCCCTGCCAACCGTATTCTTATAGGAAGCCTTTTTAAAAAAACGGGCTATGGCTGTGAATCTGCTTATCCAGAAAGGGATACCATTATGATATGATGCTCTCCACCGGCATAGTTGAGCCATGTATAGCCCGGAGGAGAAGAGGAGACAAAAGCAAGTTATCATCAGCATTTCACTGTTTGCATTTCTGGGATATCAAATGGTGAATTAGAATTAACCTATAATACAGCACGACTAAAATATTCAGAACTGAATGTCAGCTCTTTCATCTCATGACTTAATTTAGCCTCTGCATGCTCCAATAATCCTTTTTTTTAATGATGTTTTGTTTAAATGTTAAATGAAACAATTTGGAGATACACACACACACACACACACACACACATATACCTTATACTATATACCTTATACTATATACTATATTTTATACACACACACACACACACACACACATATATATACCTTATACTATATACCTTATACTATATACCTTATACTATATACTATATACTATATTTTAACACACACACATACACACACACACATATATACCTTATACTATATACCTTATACTACTATAGACTATATACTATATTTTATACACACACACATACACACACACACATATATACCTTATACTATATACCTTATACTATAGACTATATACTATATTTTATACACACACACATACACACACACACATATATACCTTATACTATATACCTTATACTATATTTTATACACACACACACATATATATTGTGTGTGTATGTGTGTGTACATGTATATGCATCATTATCTTCATTTAACTATCCCATAATCCCCTGCGGGGTGGAGTCTTGGGCAACTGGATGGAGCTGAGTGTTTACTGGCCGGATGCCCTTCTTGTCTCCAATGCAGAGTTTGTTTCAGCAGATAGAGAAATAACTGCCACTACCTAGGATCCAACTCACAGCCTCCCGACTGTCACTTTTTTTTTCAGTGCTGTTGTAACTTCGAAGGAAGGAACTGTTGTAAGTTGAGAACTACCTGAGTTGTCTAGTCCTATGCTTTAAAAAGGCATGGCTCGGGACTAGGTTCCCCGAGGGACTGTTTTTTTTCCCTACCCATCCAATTTGATCCAGAGGACTGGAAGTTCTGCAGATCCCGTCGTCCAAAGAATGTTGACCGGCAGTGACTAGAACAGGGGTCTCCAACCTCAGCAACTTTAAGCCTTGTGGACTTCAACTCCCAGAGGGCTTGAAGTCCACAAGTCTTAATGTTGCCAAGGTTAGAGACCCCTGGACCAGCAGGTAGAGCTTCTCTGCTGTGGCCCCTGCTTCGTACAATCTTCTCCCCTCAGAGGTAAAAACAGCCTCAACCCTGCTGGCTTTGTGTAAGACTTTAAAAACCTGGCTACATGCATCCAGGCCTGGGGTTCTGAATGGGTTCAGGCTCCGGTTTCTTGGCTTGACTGTTACTTGATTACAGAGGTGGTCTTCAAAAATATCAGCAACCGGTTCTCTGTCTGGTTGCTGGGTGGGCGTGGCCTAATCGTCCTCCTGCGGTGTTATGTCCTGAGAACTCTAGGAGTTCTCACTCAGGTCCACTCACTTTGAGTGGGCGTTCTTTCCCCTTTCCTCATTGGTTGGTTCTCCCCAGCAGCCAGCTATAAAAGCAGGCAGCGGGGTCCAACCAGTTGCTGATTGCTGCGAGCCAGTTCCAGGCGTGGCAAGCACGGTCAGCCCTTTATTGCTATAATAAAGTATTGTTGCACTCATGCTCTGGTTCAGCCTCTCATTGCTCAAACTTAACATTGGCGATGAGGGTGGGATGGCTACCAGAAGCACCATGCAACCGCTGAGTCACTAGCCGCCGATCCGCAGCCCAGAGAGAGCGATCGGCCGGCGATAAGAAACGCTGATCCGCAGCCACAGAGAGCGGTCAGCCAACAAAAAGAGCAAACAAAAAGAGCAAACACTGATCCGCTGACAGAGAAAGCGGTCCGCAAGCGATAAGAAGCGAACGCTGATCCGCAGCCAGAGAAAGCGGTCAGAATTCGAAGTTAGAAGCGCCTGTAGCCACTTGTTAGCCCAGCTACAGGAAAGTGAAGCGCTGCGAGCCGCAGCCGCCAGTATCAGGCGCGAAATTCAAACGGTTGTCCTTGAATTTCAAACCTAAAAGGTACAGCACAGCGCTGTAGCCAGTCACTGACGCCCACTCAGGCGCGAATCCAACGCCATCAACGGCTAACAGCCTAACGTGGTTAACCCAGAGAGAAAGAGAGGATTTAAAACAGCCTCTCCTGAGCTGAAATCACTTGCCCACCACGGGCACTAAAACATTGTCTGCTGCCCCAGAGAGATTTTTTCCTCAGGTTGTTCAACCGGTCCCAGCACCATGAGTTCCAATCCAGTCTTCCCGGCATTTAAACCAGACGAGGAGAAGTGGGAATCGTATAAGAACCGCTTCAATCATTATATCGATGCAGTTGGCCTGGCGGATGCGGGAGCATCGGAAGAAATCGTATTTCCTAATCTACTCGGAGCCACCGTCTACGATACTGCCGTAGCGCTGTGGCTCCTCGTGAGTTGAAAAACGCCCGTGGTCTGAGTTACTTGAAATTCTCACTAACCACTATTCCCCAGGCCCTCACAGATTGCCAGGAGATTCACCTTCCGTATGAGGAAGCAATCGAGCAAGGAGACCATCAATCAATATATGGCCGCCTCAGAACAGCAGCACTGCATTGTGGGTTTGGAACCTACCTGGAGGACATGCTCCTCGATCAATTAGTCTGCGGGGTCAAGGACCTCCACCTGCAAAGGCGACTTCTCGCAAAAAAAGACCTCAACCTCACACAAGCAGTGGAGGAAGCTTTGGCAGCTGAGCTGGCAACAAACTCAGCCACCGAAATCCAGGGCCCAAGTGCCAAGCTGACATCACTTCCAGTCCACTCCGAGGAGGTGGTAGCAGAGGAACCCGTCAGTGATGGAAACGAAGTCCACCGCCTATCCAACGACAGACGGCCGCAGGTAGGAGCCAAACAAGAAAACATCGGTCCACCCAAGCACATCACCCTGTGCCTAGCCTGTGGGGGATCTCATCAGAGGGCCACCTGCAAGTTTAAAGGAGCCACCTGCAATAACTGCCATAAAAGGGGACACATCGCGAGAGTCTGCCAAGCCCCCAAAGCGCAGCACAAAGGCACCCTCCTCGCACTGGGACCACAGAGGCAAGTTGAACTGTCGCACGCATCACCTTGCCAAGCACACTTGCCACACTGTTAGTAAATTTCTCTCTCCGTTTCCCTAGAAGGTAAACCGTGCCGCATGGAGGCTGACACAGGGTCAGCACTCTCAATTATCTCGTGGAACACCCTTAAGAGGCTCCAACCAAGCCTATCCACTAGCCGGCTCCAGAGATGCCAGTTTGGCCTGAAGGACTACCAGGGAAGACCATTCCTGTAATCGGCAGAGGCAAGTTTCTTGTCAGTTTTAGAGCTTTTAAAGGTCACCTACCTCTAGTGGTAGTTAACGGCAATCTACCAACCTTATTGGGGCTCGATTGGTTTCCCCATCTCGGCCTAGGGATAACAGGAGTCCATGCTGTCTCAACCTCAGACACTGACTCCTTATTCGCTGATTACTCAGATGTATTCAGCGAAGAGCTGGGTGTTATAACGGTACCCCCATCTCATTCTCAGTTGACCCCAAGCAGTCCCAATCAGGCTAAAACCGCGTGAGGGTCCCATTTGCTATTCGGCCAAAACTAGATGCAGAATTGATAAACTATTAAAACAAGGGGTCATCGAGCCAACAGATTTCGCCAAGTGGGGAGACGCCCATTGTCACACCCTCAAAAAGACGGTAGCCTGAGAATTTGCTCGACTACAAGACGACAATCAATAAATTTCTACAAGTTAGCGCTTATCCTGTGCCCGCCATCCAGCACTTATTACACACATTCGAACCAGGCAGCATTTTTGCTAAATTGGACATGTCTCAAGCATATCAGCAGTTCCCTGTAGATAACCAAACAGCGGAACTCCAGACAATTGTCACTCACAGGGGTGCCTTCCGATGCAAGCGACCCAATTTGGCGTAAGTGTGGCCCCGGTATTTTTCAATCCCTCATGGAGCGGATTTTGCAGGGCTCCTGGTGTAGTACCCTACTGACGACATCTTAGTCTCGGCCAGGGTCAGACCCCAACTCTTCCAAAGAGTTCGAGCTGTGTTAGAGAGGTTCAGACAGCATGGCCTCAAGTTGAAAAAGAAAATGTGCCATTGCCACTAGACAGGTGGACTTTCTGGGTTATAAAATTGACGCCTCTGGCATTCACCCCCTGGAGTCCAAGGTTAAGGCAATCCACGAGGCACCCACTCCAATCTCCAAAACTGAACTACAGGCGTTCTTGGGGCTATTGAACTTTACGCATCCTTTCTGCCCCATAAAGCATCAGTAGCTGAACCCCTACACAGATTACTGGATAAAAAGTCACCATGGCACTGGGGGCACAAGGAAGACCATGCCTTTAACGCCACAAATCACTACTCACGCCAGAGGCGGTACTTATTCAATTCGACCCTAACCTCCCTTAGTACTGGCAGCAGACGCCCCTTGGAATTGGGGCGTACTAAGTCACAGGCTTCCCAATGGCGCCGAGGCTCCCATCGCTTTTTTTCTCAAGGACGCCTCGGCCACGGAGCGCAATTACAGCCAGATCGATAAGGAAGCCCTAGCAGTTGTTGCAGCCGTGAAAAATTTCACTTAATTCCTTTTGGCCATTTTTTCGAGCTGGTCACGGACCACAAACCCCTCCTGGGCCTCCTAGCCGGGACAAGCAGACCCCTCAAGTCCTCTCCCCTAGGATGACAAGGTGGACTCTCTTCCTAGCAGCCTACTCCTACAGACTTATACACCGCCCGGGTAAAACACTGTCCCACGCTGACGCCCTCAGTCGCTGCCCCTTGCCTGCCCTGGCTGAAGACCCTGCTCCTGTCCATGCTATTTTCGAGATCACCCAGTTGGACCTACCCATCACTGCCCTGGACATTGCTGCTAAAACCAAGACAGACCGAACACTCGCCCAGGTGCTCGACTGGGTGAGGAGGGGTGGCCGGTGGCAATGTTGATAACAAATTCACACCTTTTAAGACTCGCATGCAGGAATTGTCAAGTCTGCAGGGCTGTCTGCTATGGGGCACTCAAGTGGTCATCCCGGCCTCACTGCGTACCCAAGTTCTGGAAGCATTGCACGAGGGACATCCTGGCATCGTGAGAATGAAAGCGCTTAGCACGCAGCCACGTGTGGTGGCCGGGTCTCAGACGAGGACATTGTCAATTGGGTAAGTTCCTGCAACATTTGCCAGGAATCCCGTCCTGCTCCCCCATTGCCACTCCTACTAGATGGGAAAACGCTAGCGCCCTTGGTCCAGAATTCACATCGACCTAGCGGGCCCTCTGCATGGGAAGATGTTCCTGGTGGTCGTGGACGCCTATTCCAAATGGATTGACGAGCACAGCTATCCACGACCACCACACTAGCAATCACCAACGTGTTAACACGCCTGTTCATTACGCACGGCTACCCAACTCCATCGCTCCGATAATGGCCCACAGTTCGCATCGACTGAGTTCAGCGCTTCTGCCAACCTGGGTATCCGCCACATTTTCACAGCCCCATTTCACCCTGCCAGTAACGGACTGGCTGAAAGGGCCCTCAGGACCACTAAAGAAGCCCTGGCAAGGTTCAACAAAGATGACTGGCACCACAAACTCTCGCGGTTCCTGATGAGCCAGCACTCAACTCCTTGTTCAGTCACCAATAAGTCCCCAGCTGAGCTCCTGATGGGCAGGCGCCTGAGGACTGTATTGGACAGACTACACCCACAATACTGCCCTGACTCTCCTCGCTTCCTCATCGGGGTTAGACATTTTATCTTACAGGAGCCAGTTTTCGCGAGGAACTTCGCTGGAGACCCCCTGTGGATCCTGGGCGAGATCGTAGCCATCACCGGGCCGCGATCGTATCGGGTCAGACTGGAGGATGGCCGCATCTGGAGAAGGCACATAGACCAACTGCGCAGACACCTCAGCACCATCGCCAGCAGAGACCCAGAGGCACTAGACGAGGGAGGCTTCATCCTCAGCCTCACATCCACATCACGCCCGGCGATCAGCTCACACCTACAGCCAGTTCCGAAGCCCGAACACGGACAGCGGCGCCCAGACAGTTGACCAGCCCGATCCAGCCTTCGAGAGCACATCCCCAGTGAGCAACCCGACGAGCCCAGGGCAGGCCCAAACCAAGGGCACACTGGTGACACTTTGCCGACTCTGCCTGCTCCGGCAGACCCCGGACGGACAGACGATGTTCCAGAACTACGCTGCCCGGGCGCCAACATAAACCTCCTGCCTACCTCAAAGACTATGCATGTTCACAGCTGGGGGAAGGGGTGTTATGTCCTGAGAACTCTAGGAGTTCTCACTCAGGTCCACTCACTTTGAGTGGGCGTTCTCTTCCCTTTCCTCATTGGTTGGTTCTCCCCAGCAGCCAGCTATAAAAGCAGGCAGCGGGGTCCAACCAGTTGCTGATTGCTGCGAGCCAGTTCCAGGCGTGGCAAGCACGGTCAGCCCTTTATTGCTATAATAAAGTATTGTTGCACTCATGCTCTGGTTCAGCCTCTCATTGCTCAAACTTAACATGCACCATGGCAGGGAGGCCATTTTCGGCCTCCCCAGGCTCCGGAGGTTTTTCTTCGAGCCTCCGGGAGGGCAAAAACAGCGTCCCCCAGGCTCTGGAGGCCCGCCGGAGGCCGAAAACAGGCCCGTTTCCGGATCCTCCAGGAGCCCCATTTTTTGTCCTCTCCAAGCCTGGGCATAGGCCCTGCACTTACCTGGCATCCAAACAGGCCACATGGGCACTCCTGGGAGGGACAGGGCAGGGTGGGCAGGGCCAGCCAGGGGTGGAATCTGCCAGTTCACCAAACTGGCCATAAAACTAGCTACTGGTTTGCCTGAACAGGGGAGAACCAGTTCAGTAGCAACCCATCCCTGATTGTTTAACTATCTCAGCTGCTGAATGTATTTACTTTGTTGGATATTTTTACTGTTCTGTGGTTTTTAACTGTTTTATAGTTTTAGAACTGCAAGCTGCCCAGAGTTACTTGGGCAGAGATGGGCAGCTATAGAAATTGAATAAATAAAGAAATGTATTTTTAAAAAATGCTAAAGGCGGATTTTTTTCCATCAAGACCTGCACAGACACTCTTGTTGAAGAGGCTGTAGGTCAGAAGATGCTGAAGTTATTTCCATAATATCTTTTCCAGATATCGAACAACCAATCCTCATTTTTCCAAAACTAAATTATGCTCTGGTTTCTCTCTTTCTCTTTTTCTCTCCCTCTCCCTCCCTCTCTCTCTCTGCCTCCCTCCCTTTCCCCCCCTCTCTCCCTCTCTTTTTTCTCTCTTTCTCTCCCTCCCTTTTTCACTCTTCTCTTCCCCCCCTCTCTCTCTCCCCCTCCCTCTTTCTCCTTTCTCCCTCTCTCTTTCTGGTCTATCTCCCCCCACCCTTTTCTGTCTCTCTGTCTCTCTCTGTATATGTGTGAACATTTGACAACTCTGTGATGGATGATCCAAAGATCCAGCCAGGACTCCATTTTCCATGAATAATAAAAGTGTCAGGAAGTTTGACCTGGAAGGAAGACCTTGTGACAAAACAGCTCTTAGGGGCACTAATGCAAGGTTTATGACACTGGAATCTCCCCTCACAAACACAAACGCACACGCATACATACACCCTTCCTTCTTTTTTGGGTATGGTGTGAATTGGAGGCAGTCTGGTCTGAAACGTGACCTGTAATGCCTGCTGGCTCTAAATGAGAGTTGGGGTGGATTTGGCAGCAGAATGGATGCTGTTCCGTGAAACCCTCCCTCCTGTGCAAGTTGGTTTACCCTGGCTTTCATCCCTGATTTAGCAAGTTGGAAAAGGCTAGAACATACCATGGGTGTGCAGGAAGGATGTGGTATCAAGAAAGCCAGCATAGTGGCCACAGACATTAGATTGAAGGTCTGTCCTTTATGGTCACCATACTGGTTAGTCCTCAATGTACAAGCACAACTAAGCACAACATTTCTGCAGGGCAGTTGTTAAGTGAGTCATGCCCATTTGATGACCTTTCTGCCATGGTTGTTAAGCAAAACACTACACTTGTTAAGTGAATCAGGCATACATTAAGTGAATTTGGCTTTCAACATTGACTTTGCTTGTCAGAAGCGCCCTAGGAAAGTTTCAAACCACAATCCCAGAAACCTAGAACACTGTAGGAAGAACAATCCAGTCTGGTTCCAAGCCAGGAGGAAAAAAAAATCATTGGAGGCTGGCTACAAGGAAAGAAGGTCTCTGTTTGTTTGGATGCCAGAAACTTCAGCGACAGCAGCAGGTTTCTGGGGTGGCTGACAAAATGGCTGAGTGAGTGGATGGATTTTTATAGAGTTCTGGTGTTTGGTGATTGAGATGCACCAGGGGAGCGTGCAATGTGTTGTAGTTCCAAAGACAACACAATGTGATGAGCCTTTTTGCCATTTGCTATTCTAATGGTGGTGGGTAAATCCTATTATGTCCTAAAGGACCTGTCCTGTCCTTAGAATTTGGGTGAGGGGAATGTAGATATTAATCCCATCAGCTCCAACCTTCTGCGCATATTGTTTATGAATAGATTGGCCCAGTCTTTCTTAATAGGTATAAAATCTCCATTCCAAAAGGCCAGTCTCTTCTACTTGAGGCTGTTTTCCTATGGCAGGCAGACTGGGGCTGCTTTCTGCCTTTAAGAAAATGTTTCTCCATTTTTCCTTTGGGGAAATATTCTATCCTGCCTCTTTTTAATATTAAGAATAAAGAACATTTTAATCTGGGGAGGGTTCTTCCTACAACTGCAACCGTCATAAACCATTGCTGGTTGCCAAGCACCCAAGTTTTAATCACATAACTGTGGAGGGGCTGCTGCAACGGTCATAAGTGTGAGAACTGATTGTAAGTTTTTTTCAGTGCCATTGTAACTTTGAATGGTGATTAAACCAATGGTTTTAAATTGAGAATTACCTACATTGACTTTTGGGGGAAGGGCCTGTGGAGACTCCTAGACAACTGCTTGCAAATATCCTCATCTTCCCTGAAATGAGAGAGGCCCATCTGTTCCACATCGATTTTAGCCTAGTCAAAGAATTGAGTGTTGAAACCGGAGACCAATTTGTTGGAATGGAATTCGGGTTTTTGCTTTAACAATGGTTACTCTCCCTGAAGTTCAATGTCTCCAAAATAATCCGTATTATAATTGGTTGGATTGGACATTGGTGGTTTGTTGGTCGCATTCAGACAAATGTTGAATGTTAAATGTTTACTGAGATTCTCCGTCATCCAGGTCATGATTGTTCCAAAGGTGCTTTTTTTCTCTGAAGACGTTTTGTTTCTCACTGAAGAAACGTCTTCTGACTGGATGGTGGGAAATGCAAGGTTTGATGAGGCTCTGTTCCTCAGAAGGTCTCTAAGTTGGACACCAGAGGAAGCTCCATAAACTGTGATCCTGAGCCTCAGAGACAGCAACTATAGAGGCTGGAAAGGTTGAGGCCTTCACATCTAAGGTCTGAAAACTCAGAACACTACTAGAGCACACATAATATCTTTGTTTCCCTATAGTAACCTTCAGGAGCGGTGCAGTCCCAGGCTGGTTGTCTTAAGAATACAATGCTTTTTCTAAAAGCAAAGTTTTTGGAGATCCTCAGCCATTCAGGTCATGGTTGTCCCAAATGTGCTTTTTCTGGACTTACTTGTTTTTTTTCTTTGAAGACTTTTCACTTCTCATCCAAGGAGCTTCTTCAGCTTTGATAAGATGGTGAGGAATGGAAGGATTTATATATTCCTTGCAGGCTGCTGATCATTTGCATTCTTTTAGATTGTTGTTGAGGCCAATTGGAGATTTATCTGTGTCCTCGGGGTCACCTGAGTGCTGCAAATGGGTGTGAAGCTGAAGAAGCTTCTTGGATGGGTGTGGAGCTGAGTGCAAATGGGTGTGAAGTGCTGAAATGACTGTGTTGTAGACTGGAGATAGATGATACCATAGATATCCCTCCCCCTCTGTGGAGAAAGGCCTGTTCAGTTTGATCATAGATGCCTCTTTGATCCCTCTTTCAAACCAGCTGTTCTCTGTCCAAAATGTGGCCTTCACTCTCTTCAAAATGCAAATGGACTGCTGAATCTGTTGAAGGGTGAACCTCAAACCCAAGTTCACATAATACAACTGCTGCTCATATAAGAAGCTATGAACAAACAAACCAGGTACGCATGGTGGTCTGCTTCATGCATTATTCAAAGATTAAGCAAACTGCTCACACCGGACTGACAATTCTATTTTATCTTAAATAAGCACACATTCTGTGCAGTTACTCAGAATTCAAATCCACAATATTGTCAGCCTGCATTCAACCTCAGTTGTTAGGATATTTATGAAATTTCTAACCCATGCAATAACCATGCCAAGAATTAGGGTGGTTTTTTCCCCCGGCCTTCCTGTTTATATCTACTAGATATACCATGCTGGGTGTAGAATTAATTTTATGGTCCTATTCTTCTCCTGAAATAGACATTGTCCCCTACAATAAGGACTAATGTTAGTCTGGCTCTCCTCTTCAGACCAGCCAAGGCAAATTTTTAATTTTTAGATTGGGATAAGCTAAGGAAGTTTACGGACAGTCCTCATGGACGTCCATCACTCAAGGAAGCAATCATTAAGTGAGTCATCACATAACCACACCTGGTTTTTTACAGTCTTTTTTCCCCATGGTTGTTAAGGGAATCATGTGGTTGTTAAGCAAATCTAGCTTCTCACATTGTTTTTGCTTGTTGGAAGCTGGTTGGGAAGGTTGCAAATGTGATCACATGATCCCCCACCCCCTGCAGAATGCGGTAACCATTGTAAATGCAAGGATTGGTTATAAGCCAAGCCTGGATTGGGATCCCATAGTGGTGATGATTTAAGAGCTGACCAGCTTCTACGATGATGTAATGCTGGGAATGAGTCAGCAAGGTTTGGGGGCTGATATCACTTTAAGAGTCTGTAATAAGAAGAGGCCCTGTTGGAGCATCTCTCTCTCTCTCTCTTTCTCTCTTTCTCTCTCTCTCTCTCTCCATATGAGTTTCCATGCTGTAAATTGCTGATTGCTGTTTGAGGTCTGACTAAAGAACATGTGTGTATATACTCTTTGTATATACTATTTAAAATGCAAACCTCTGTTTACTGTATTTGCTTGTCTCACATAGTCACACTGTCCACACTGACAAATAGCTGCAAGGATGTTGCAACAGTGTTAAGTGCAAGGACCAGTCGTAAGCCACTTTCTTCAGGGTTTCAGTAGATTCCTCAAAGAATAATTTTATTGGATATGTCATATTGGCACAGGCTGGTGAAAACCAACTCTGACTATTCCTGCGGTTTTCACCTAATTAAAAGTAAACGTTTTTCACTTTCTCAAAACAGTCAGTCACACGGTCCAATCAGAATACTGTCCAGTTGCTAGGTGACTCCAATCCCCTTCTTCTGAGCACCTGCAGGATTGTCCTCGGTTCCCAAGAAAAAGTATTTTGTTTGGGCTACAACCCCCAACTACCTCTATTCCCCCACCCCTGTCCCTCTTATCCAGTGTGCCAGTTCTGAAGTCTCAAAATGCCCTCGATCAGGCCAGCTTCAGGGCTAACAGTTAACTGCAAGCACCAGTTGTAAGCTACTTTCTTCAGCACTGTGATAACTTCAACTGGTCCTTACATGGATGGTTGTAAGTCGAGAACTACTCTAATTGTGACCAGAAAGAGACAGGAATCACCCTCTCCCCGGTTGTAGGAGAAAGGCAGGGCCTGCTGAAGTAATGATTCTCACCAAGTAGTTTCTTTCCTCTGTTCTTCCTTTGTTGGCCTCAGCTCCCTCCGTTTGCTGACACCGATTCCTTCGTCCTCCCACTCCTGCACTAGTTTCCAGCCAGGAAATTATAAAACTTTACAGAATGTGGCTAGACAGAAACAGACATTGTTGGGTGCAAATGCCGAAGGAGGTCAATGCATGGCTTACGCTTTTATCCCCCTAAAAGGAGTCCAAACACAGAGACTGGAGACTAAAACATACGAAGATAGGTTGCAGGGATTGTGTATGTCCGGTTTAATGAAAAGAAAGACCAGTGAGGACATGATAGCAGAGTTTGAATATCTGAGGGGCGCCACAAAGAAAAGAGGGGGTCAACCTATTCTCCAAAGCACCTGAAGGCAGGACAAGTAGTAATGGATGGAAACTAATCAAGGAGAGAAGCAACTTAGAACTAAGGAGGAATTTCCTGACAGAGAGAACAATTAATCAGTGGAACAACTTGCCTCTAGAAGTTGTGAATGCTCCAACGCTGGAAGTTGTTAAAAAGATGTTGGAGAACGATTTATGTGAAATGATGTAGTTGTTCCTGCCTGAGCAGGGGGTTGGACTAGAAGACCTCCAAGGTCCCTTCCAACTCTGTTATTCTGTTAAAACTGATTATTTTTTTCAAAACTTCAAACAATAATAACAATGACTGATATCACTACTACAGGCAGTCCTCAGCTTATGGCTGAAAAATTTTCATTGCTACGCAAGACAGTTCTTAAGTGAGTTGGTTACAAATGGTGATCACATAACCCCAGCACAGTTCAACTGTGGTAAATACAGGCCAGTTGCCAAGTGCCCAAATTTTTATCATGCGACCATGGGGATTCTGCAAAGGTCATAAGTGTGAAAAACTATCATATGTCCCTTTGTTCAGTGCTGGTCTAACTTCGAACAGTCGCTAAACGAATCATGTAAGTCAAGGACTATCTGTACTTTCCTTATCTGTCCACCAGCTTAGCATTGAATCCACTGGCTTAGCAACTGACTGACCGATGCAAAGAGTTCTTGTTAGTCTGCTGCATTGAAAAGCCAGATTGAGTTCTACAAAAGCATGGATCAAAACTGTTAGAAATTCTGTTTATATAAAGTACCACACAGAGCAAAAACAAGTACAGTCACCATGTGCTTTACTACTCAACTAAATAACTTTAACAGAAGACAGGAAACTCTAATCAGAACAAAAGAGCATAGAGTATACACCATAGATTCAAACTTGTAAATACTGCCCTCTACTGGTTGGACACTACTGTAGTTGTTCCAAAGGTGCTTTTTCAGAGAAGGCAACTGGACTTTGTTGTTGTTGTTTTTTATTTGGAAGACATTTCACTTCCCATCCAAGAATACTGTAGTTGTTGCATAGAAATGCATTCCAACAATACATTCCAACAAAAACTAATCAAGGAGAGAAGCAGCCTAGAACTATGTAGAAATTTCCTAACAGTGGGAACAATTAGTCAGTGGAACAACTTGCCTCCAGAAGTTGTGAATGGTCCAACATTGGAGGTTCTTAAGAAGAGAGTGGGTAGCCATTTGTCTGAAATGATATAGGATATGCTGCCTGAGCAGGGAATTGGACTAGAAGACCTCTAAGGTCCCTTCCAGCTCTATTATTCTGTTATCTCCCTGTAGCTTTGTTGACATCGGTGGTCAGCGGATAGCAGCAGGAAAGTAATCTTATTGGTTTCTGATTTTTAAATCCACAATTGAGTTGACATTTGGGGCCAAATTGGGGAAATCAATTTGAGAAAATGAAACAAAACATCTAGCAAATTCTCCAGAAACTGGTAACACACTGGATATCAACAATGAAGGGAGTGGAGTGTCAAGTGTGGTAGACAAATTATATTTTGCAATCATCTGTGGCAAGGAGGGATGGGCCATTTAGATGCATACTGGAAAACCCATGGGCGGGATTAAGCTACTGATGGTTGTCCAACTTGATAGCTCTTGACTACTTCTGTTATCACAGGAAACACAGTTGTCCCTTCTTGTGATCTTTCCCGGTGTATCTAGTGGGCCATGGAGGGACCGAGAACTGGGGAGAAACTTCCAGTAATCGTCTAGTGGATTTTCCTTCGAACCAGGAAGCTGCTTTCGATGTTCTTTCCCAGGCAATGAGTATTACAGATCTATTCTCATAGGTGGGGTAAACTTTGTTACTTATGCAACTTTCAAAGGCTGGGTGTGAATGTTTGGTTTTTCATTGCACAGTCCTCTCCCCAGCCCTTAGCACTCAAGGTGCCTTCCATTAATTTGCAAGGGGAGGCATTAGGCAGAACCTCTCCCTGTTTGTTTGTTTTTGTTTTCGTTCGTTTTAATATTGTACTGTAGCTGCAAGCTCTCAAAGGCTTATCCCTTGCAATAACAGTTGTTGGAAAGGTGCTATCAGATTCCCGCTGATTAATTGCAAAAGGGTGATTTTCATTTGCACGGCTTGGTTGATCAGATTTGCATTGTGCTCTTCAGTGAGGAACTCTAAGGCAGACCGCACGGATTTTCCGCTGCTGATATTTTTGTTTCCATCCCACGCAATAGCAAAATGGTGAGATAGGCCGAGCAGAGAGCATGGGGCCCGATGTCCCTTGGGAATGGTGATTGCTTGGATAACAGGTCTCACTTCCCTAGCAAGGCACCTTCTCATCAGGGGTGGGCTTCAAAAAATTTAGCAACCAGTTCTCTGCCCAGTTGCAGAGTGGGTATAGCCATGGTGGGTGTGGTCTAGTCCGCCTCCTGCACCACAGTTGGGGGGTATTTTTGCCCTCCCCAGGCTCCAGAGGCTTTTTCCAAGCCTCTGGGAGGGTGAAAATGGCCTCCTCAGGCTCCGGAGGCTCTCCTGAGGCCGAAAATGAGCCTGTTTCCAGCCTTCCAGAGCCTCTGGGAGGCCTGTTTTTTGTCCTTCCCAAGCCTCTGCACTGCCATCCCTTACATGGGATCCAAAACGGGTCACGTGGGGACTCCTGGGAGGGGCAGGATGGGGTGGGCAGGGCTAGCCAGGGGAGGGATTTGCTAAGTCACCGAACCAGCCATAAAATTAACAACCGGTTCGTGTGAACCAGGGTGAACCGGTAGCATCCCATTCCTGCTTCTCATGATGCCTCGTGACAGAATGTTCAAGCTAAGAAGAGAAATCCTATACGATTCCTCAGAATGTGGCTGCGGGTTGTTGACAACTGTGGGCCTCTTTTTTTCCTGAAGCAATTGTTGCCTTGTAATCTGAATCTAGAGATGGACCAATTGCTACCAGTCTAAGTTGGGTATTCATCTAGGACAGTGGTTCTCAACCTTCCTAATGCTGCGACCCTTTAATACAGTTTCTCATGTTGTGGTGACCCCCAACTATAAAATGTTGGCTCGGTTCCTAAGACCGTCGAAAATATATGTTTTCCGATGGTCTTAGGCGACCCTTGTGAAAGGGTCATTTGATCCCCAAAGGGGTCGCGACCCACAGGCTGAGAACCACTGATCTAGGAGGAAAAAAAAACCCAAAAGCCAATGTATGGTCCAAACAGTTTAAATCTACGTCATGCCTGGGAAGTCCTGCAAATAATCCTTGTCCTTCCTATTATATTTCCTACGGTAGTCTAGTTCCTCCTACGGTATCTGATGTCTTGGGATGCCTTTTTATGGCAGGCTCCCTTGCTGCTATTTTCCTTTTGCCCCCTTCTCTTCCTGTGCGTGCAAGTTGCTTGAGGTCATCCTAGAAGCAAAAGAGTCGAGGTGGAGAAAAATGACAACGAAATGATGACAACTGTGCCAATTGTTATGAAGAAAGACTAGAGTTTCTCACCACTGCATGTCTTCAGAGACTACTATAAATGTGTTGTGAGTCAAGGGGAGGGGGTTGTTTTTAACTAGGCAAAAAAAAAAAATAGATTTTTTTTTTATCACCGATCAATGCTTTGGCAAATCAATGGATGGAAGGTTATCAGAGAAAAATCCAACCTAGAATTAAGGAGAAATTTCCCGATAGCGGGAACCAATGGTGGGATTCAAAAAATTTTACGATTGGTTCTGTTGGCTTGGCTTGGTGGGCGTGGCAGGGGAAGGTTACTGCAAAGTCTCCCTTCCCTCCCCACCCCACTAACCTGCTTTCCAGCTCCGTTCTCCTGTGCAGGGCAACCAAAGAAGACCCAGCCAATCAGCTGGGGCTCAATGGGAGGCAGAGAAGAGATGGGGGCGGGGCCAATCAGAGGTGGGATCTGCCAGTTCTCCGAACTACTCAAAATTTCCGCCACCCGTTCTCCAGAACTGATCAGAACCTGCTGAATACCACCTCTGCTGAGAACTGTCCTAACAGACAGGAAGAGTTGAAATGGACTTTAGAGTTCTTTTAGTCCACCCCACTGCTCAAGCAGAAACCCTAATCATTTCAAACAAATGTCTGTTCAGTCTTTTCTTAAAAATTTCCAGTGTTGGAGAATCTTTTCCCTTTCTTTGAATGATTGCCATTTCAATATTCCAAACAACATTCCAAATTCTCCCAACACTGGAGGTTTTTAAGAAAAATTGGACCACCGTTTGTCTGGAATACCTACCGTTTCCAGGGAAAGCCATTCCTCTGGTTTATAGAATAGAATAGAATAGAATAGAATAGAATAGAATAGAATAGAATAGAATAGAATTAGAATTAGAATTAGAATTAGAATTAGAATAGAACAGAACAGACTAGAATAGCAAATGGAATGGAATAGAATAGAATAGAATAGAATAGAATAGAATAGAATAGAATAGAATAGAATAGAAAATGAATGGAGTAGAATAGAATAGAATAGAATAGAATAGAAAATGAATGGAGTAGAGTAGAGTAGAGTAGAGTAGAGTAGAGTAGAGCAGAGTAGCATAGAATAGAATGGAATGGAATGGAATAGAATAGAATAGAATAGAATAGAAAATGGAATGGAATGGAATAGAATAGAATAGAATAGAATAGAATAGAATGGAATGGAATGGAATGGAATGGAGTGGAGTGGAGTGGAGTGGAGTGGAGTGGAGTAGAGTAGAGTAGAGTAGAGTAGAGTAGAGTAGAGTAGAGTAGAGTAGAGTAGAGTAGGATAGAATTCTTTATTGGCCAAGTGAGGTTGGACACAGAAGGAATTTGTCTTGGTGCAAATGTTCTCAGTGTACATAAAAAGAAAAGAGACATTTGTCAAGAATCATCAGGTACAACACTTAATGATAGTCATAGGGTACAATAAGCAATCAAATCATACTAGGAAATCATACTAGCCTGCATGATGGGTCCATCCTGGAAATAGCAAAGAACTGGTCCGCAGTGTCTCTGCCAGCAAAACCAGAGCTTGTCAGGGCCACATGCAGCCCTCCCGAGCTCCATTTTCACTGGCAGAGGGTTGCAGGAGGCCATTGCAGCCAAAAACGGAGCTCAGGAACCCATTTTCTCTGGCAGAAAGCTCAGGCCATCACAGGTACCCCATCCCCAACGCTAGTGACCTCATGCTGGCCACACACACACACACTGGCCATACCCACCTCGGGCCCCTGAGGTCAAACACAACCTGGATGCGGCCCTCAATGAAATCAAGTTTGACACCTCATGCTCTACCCTATTTATTAGTCTGTGCAAATACAGCTCATAAATTACCATTAGCATCATTTCATTGTAATTATTAAGCAAGGTTTTTTTTTTTTTTTTTTTTTTAAATGGCTAACTCCTAATGGTAAACGCGACCTCTTGTTTTCCAACATAGCAATTTAACATTTCACAACCCGATATATTTTAAAAGTTTAAGATCGAGGGGGGAAAATGCAAGGAGCTATTATATTAATCATGGATGGTGCTCTTGAATTATTGGCAGAGCTCTTGAAATATGAACTGTTGTAAAATATGCATGAACGGCAGACCAACTGCCTGTTTTTTTCCCCCTTAGCCAGCTGCAACTGTTAGCTTGTTAATTAATTGAGTGAAGAGTATTCTGTGAATACAAGGGATTGGTTCAAAAACTTCCAAGCTGCCAATCCAATATATTTCTCCCTCCAGTTAATACCGGCTGTATTCACACCATATACTTAACCAGCTCATATGAAACCCTCCCAAATGTTTTTTTAACAACATGCTAAGTTTGGTTAGTGCTAAACTTGGTGAGCTTTTTTGTGGCCTGTCACCAATTCCTCTGAATCATTTATAGTCCAAAGTATTGTGTGAGCTCAGCAGGTGGGTTCATTCAATAACCAGCTTAAACCTGTTATGTCAACATTGTCTGAATTTTGGTCATGTGACCATGGAGATGCTACAAAAGTCGTATGGAAAACGGTCATAGAACGCTTTTTTCAGTGGCATTGGAGCTTTGAATGGGACTAAAAAGATGTTGAGAGTCTAGAAAGAGTGCAGAGAAGAGCAACAAAGATGATTAGGGGACTGGAGGCTAAAACATATGAAGAACGGTTGCTGGAATTGGGTATGTCTAGTTTAATGAAAAGAAGGACTAGGGTGACATGATAGCAGCGTCATAGCAGACATGATATCTGAGGGGCTGCCATAAAGAAGAGGGAGTTAAGCTATTCTCCAAAACACCTGAGGGCAGGGCAAGAAACAATGGGTGGAAACTAATCCAGGAGAGAAGCAATCTAGAACTAAGAAATTTCTTGACAGAACAATTAATCATTGGAACAACTTGCATCCAGAAGTTGTGAAATCTCCAGTTTTTAAGAAGAGATTGGACAACCATTTCTCTGAATTGGTATAGGGTTTCCTGCCTAAGGAAATTGCCCAAGGAGCTGCTGATACAGCTCTACAGAGGAATTATTGAGCCTGTCATCTGCACCTCTATAACTGTCTGGTTGGGTTCTGCAACCCAACAAGACAGACACAGACTTCAGAGAGTAATTAGGACTGCAGAAAAAACAATTGCTGCCAACTTGACTTCCATTTAGGACCTGTATACTGCACATGTCAAAAGGAGGGGTGCGAAAATATTTACAGACCCCTCACATCCCAGACGTAAACTTTCAGCTCCTTCCCTCAAAAAGACGCTATAGGGCACTGCACACCAGAACAATTAGACACAAGAACAGTTTTCCCCCCAAAAGCCATCACTCTGCTAAACAAATAATTCCCTCAACACTGTCCAACTATTTACAAAGTCTGCACTACTATTACTATTAATCTTCTCATCACTCCTTATCACCCATCCCCTCCCATTGTATGACTGTAACTGTAACTTTGTTGCTTGTATCCTTATGGTTTATATTGACTGTTTCCTAGTATGATTTGATTGCTTATTGTACCCTATGACTATTACTAAATGTTGTACCTGATGATTCTTGACTCTTGATGAATGTATCTTTTCTTTTTATGTACACTGAGAGCATCTGCACCAAGACAAATTCCTTGTGTGTCCAATCACATTTGGCCAATAAAGAATTCTATTCTATTCTATTCTATTCTATTCTATTCTATTCTATTCTATTCTATTCTATTCTATTCTATTCTATTCTATTTCCATCCCATTCCATATTTTCTATTCTATTCTATTCTATTCTATTCTAAACAGAGGGTTGGACTAGAAGACCTCCAAGGTTAGGATCTCCCAACTCTGTTCTTCTATTCTATTCTAAACAAAGGGTTGCAAGCCAAAGGCTCCCTGTACAAGTTTTTCAATTATTAATGAAAAGATCAATCACCCATTTAGGGTCATTAGAAGGTTATTATAAAGAAAACCAGATAACATCCAGGCTAATGTACCGGGGCTATGTTAGCTCTAAATAGAAAAGAGTTTAGTTGCTGGAGTTCTTTTAACTCCATCGTATTATTTTTGGGGAGGAGGGAACTTTGCTAAAGAATGTCTATAAAAATAAATGATAATACCATTGCATCATTTTGAGCGTCAGGTTCAAAATCTAGAATGACTCTTGGTGATTCTTCCATGCTATGTCCTTAATTATTTTCAAACTTATAGACAAAATAATAGATAGATAATAATGATCTTGACAGAACTAAGATTACATGAAATGCTAGTACCGCTTTACAAAGCCTTAGTAAGACCACACTTGGAATACTACATCCAGTTGTGGTTACCACAATACAAAAAAAAAGATGTTGAGACTCTGGAAAGGGTGCAAAGAAGAGCAACTCAGATTATTAGGGGGCTGGAGGCTAAAATATATGAAGAACAGTTACATGAATTTGGGGATGTCTGGACTAATAAAAAGAAGGACTAAGGGGGACATGATAGCACTGTTTCAATATTTGAGGGGCTTCCTGAAGGATGAGGGGATCACATTATTTTCCAAAGCACTGAAAGGCAAGACAAGAAACAGTGGTTGGAATCAATTAATCAGTAGAACGGCTTTTGCCTTCAGAAGTTATGGGTGCTCCATCACTGGAGGCTTTCAAAAAGAGACTGGACAACCTTTTGTCTGAAATGAGGTAGGATATCCTGCTCAAGCAGGGGGCTGGACTAGAAGACCTTCAAGATCCCTTCCAACTCTGTTGTTCCATGTTCTTGTTCTAAAATCTTGTTGGACTTTCGTACCTGCATTTAAAATATAATCTGGGAACTCCCCAAAGAAGATTTTAAAGCAGCGAAGGAGAGAGGGAAGGGAAAGGATTTGGCTTTTTTTCCTTCCTTTTCTTATACTGACAGCTGATTTAAGTGAGAAATTGACAAAAATCCACTTTGACATCAATAGGCATTTAAGCTGAAAATAAAATGTCAAAGGGATAATAAAGACTTTTGGATACTCAAAAACCTTTAAAAGCAGGAAAGGAGAGAAAAGGAAAGAATAAAAGGGCAGGATCTGGAAAAATGGAGGAGACTGCTTGGAACTAAAAGGAACTTATAGTGAAACCTTAACAAGATTCCTAAAAGATACATTCTAACTGAAACTTTGTAACAAAATAATAAAACCCCAGGAAGAGAAAGTGGAAAAAGAAAGCAAGAGAAACAGCTTTGGATTATTTGGATTATTTGGGGATTTTTGGATTGTTGGCTATTGGATTTAAATGACTAAAATCAATCGGGTGGTTGTTTAAAAGTGTTTAAAATGGCATCACTTTTAGAAGAACTGAAAATGGAACTTAAAAAATGGAAAGAAGATGCACAAGAAAGAAGAGGTTCTTTTGGCTTCGTATTTCAGTTTTTAGAAATGGAGATCTGGAACTATGGGAAACAACAAGAAACACTTGTACAACAAGAAGGTCGGGACAAAGAAGAAGCCATCTTTAATGATCAAGTAACTTTATGTGGGTGGGGGGAAGGAAAGGGGAGAAAGAGAGTGAAAAGTTTAAGATTTGAAAAAACAACCAAAAAAAAAAGAATAGTTTGAAAAATAATTACAATATTAGGAAGCAACAGAAGAGAGGATAACAGAATGGAGAGACAAGGGGGCAAAAAGGGGAGGGAGAAGAAGAGGGGGGGAAAGGAAAAGAAAAGAAGTTATAAAAGACAGAAATAAGATATAGAGAAAAAGGGAAAATGTATAAGGATTGAAAGTATAAGCCTATTTAGAGATAAAATTTAATTGAAAGAGGGATTCTGCAAAGGTACATAAGATAGTATTGTTATATTAGAAATAGAAATAATTTTAGAAAATATGAAACAATGTATGATTAAAATGATGGATAAAATACTTATGGTAATGCAGCGGAATGTTTGTTAATAAATAAATCAAATAAAGAGAATGAGAGAATGAAATTAGGAAAAGTTGGGAACATTTTAATAATTAATTAATTAATTAAGGCTGTGAATCTCACCAAAGATTATATAACAACAACAACAACAACAGCAACAACAACAACAACAATAATAATAATAATAATAATAATAATAATAATATCAGAGTCAAAGGGAGATAAAGAGACTAAGGAATCTATACTACCTGAAGTCTCCTTTAACTCCGTTAATTCTGTCATTTGCTTTTAATGCAATCATTTTTCCCCCCAGGTCTTTCTTTCTATGGCCATAGAGCCATCTGCCTTTCTGCACTGTTTACAAGGCATTTGAAAATCAAGGAGAGATTCAACCTAAAATAAAGAGAAATTTCTGGTCAGTGAGAGCAAACCACCCGTGGAACAGAAGTTGCCTTCAGAAGTTGTGGGAGCTTCATTAATGGAAGCTTTCAAGAAGAAAATGGATTGCCATCGGTCAGAAATGGAGTAGGGTCTCCTGCTTGGATGGAGGGGGGTTTGGACTGGATCAGAGATGGTATTCAGCAGGTTCCAATCAGTTCTGGAGAACCTCTAGCAGAAATTTTGAGTAGTTCGGAATATAATCTCTGACTGGCCCTGCCCCCATCTATTCTCTGCCTCCTGAGTCCCAGATGATCGACTGGGTCTTCTTTTGTTGCCTTGCACAGGAGAACGGAGCTGAAAAGCAGGTTAGTGGGGTGGGGAGGGAATGGGGATTTTGCAGTATCCTTCCCCTGCCACGCCCACCAAGCCACGCCCACAGAACCGGTAGCAAAAAAATTTGAATCCCGCCACTGCGCTGGATGACCTCCAAGGTCCCGTCCAACTCTGTTAATCTGTTTAACTCTGTTTAACTGTACTCACTTGGATTACTTTGGACTGTGTTTTCAAACATGCCTACAGATAATCCTCGATTTACAACCATTAGTTTTGAAGATTTGAAATTATAACGGTACTGGAAAAAAAACTCACAAGCAAGTTTTGTCATTAGAGCCGTTGCAGCATGCCCCGAGAGTCACGTGATCAAAATTTGGGCACTTGGCAAGCTTCATGACTGTAAGATTAACTTAACTTCAGTGATTCCTTTTTTTTTTTGTTTTTTTGGCATGGCAAAAAATAATGTCCTAAAATGGGGCACAACTCACTTAATGATCGCCGTGCTTAACAACAGAAGTTCTGGTCCCAAGTGTGAGAGTTAAGTCAAGGGCTTCCTGTCCTTGATTCTCTCTCTACCTCATCTTGCCAACTTAATTCCTTCTTTCCATTTTTTGTTTGTTTGTTTGGGAATCTCCGGAAAACAAAGGCTAAAGAAACAGGAGTATTTGAGAGAAAGTCCAGAGACTTGACTTCTCTGATTGAATTCATGAAATTCATGGCTTAGAAGGGAAAAATTCTGGGATTATCTTCCCCTTTCAACTGCTAAAACAGATTTTACAAGGGCCATTCAGGAGAGAGAAAGAAAAGGTCTGTGTAGATTTATTTATTTATTTAGCGTATGAACATATCAAACATGGACTGGTAATATATAGTCGTACTTCACCGACATTAGCAAAACACAATAAAATATAAACATTAAAAAGGATCTATGTTCAAATACTGATGTCTAGGTCACCTAACCGCTGGAGCTGTGTGGAGATTGCAGGTAAATTTGAGCAAGATTGCATCCCATTGTCTCTCGTTAAAGCAGTGTTTTTCAACCTTGGCAACTTTAAGACGGGTGGACTTCAACTCCCAGAATTCCCCAGCCAGCAAAGAATTCTGGATGTTGAAGTCCACCCGTCTTAAAGTTGCCAAGGTTGAAAAACACTGCATTAGGGAAGGCCTCTTTATCTTATTCAGGGCAAAATGCCTGTATTATTACAAAAAAAAAAGTGAAATCAAATACCAGCTCTGTTCATGCAACATCCTTAATTGATCAGATAAAGAACAGTGTTTTTACTTCGGTTTGCAAAGGGCAGCAATCTTCCCAGGGCGGGTTGGGGGGGGTTAGCAAAATTATTCCACAATTGCATTCACACCCACACACCCCTCACTGCATTCTTTAGAGCTCTCCCTCCTCTTTTTCGCCCTTCCTGCTTGGATGAAATCTTCTCAAGCCAACGAAGTTATTGCCCGATCGAGCTGAATTTGCAAATTTGACACATTTCCGTCCCCCCGCAACTCCTACCCCACATCCCCACGCTCCTTTTAAAAACCTTGTTGCTTTGCTTTGGAAAAGCCAAACCCTGCCAAAAACTAGTCACAACCGGGGACCTCGGGAGGTGGTGTGTGTTGGGGGAGGAAAAACACACAAAGGAAACGGGGTTGTCGTTTGATCTGGGTTTATTGACATATTGCAAAACCCAACGCAGTTGGCTCAGATAAATATATCTAATATATCTGAAAGGGAAGGGTAACTTTATACCTTTGCAGATCAGAGCCTCTCGTTCAAGGGAGGAGTGGGCGGGGGGAAGGAATGAAGGATGCCAAAAAAGAAGGGTGTCTCAAACCACATTTAAAACAAGGCAAACAAAACAAGGAAAATGCCTCATTAAATAAAAGTTTTGAAATAGGTATTATTTGAATCCTGATTCATTTGGGGCGTGGACCTAAGGGCCAGAAATATGAAACTCGAAAGCTTTCCATTAACCTCCTCATGGCAAAAGTAAAAAGATGTGGCCTCTTTGCGGGGGATATTTTTCTATACCTTCTTATTCCTCCAGCCATAAGCTTTTTGGGGTGGGCTCTGTAAAATCTCCAGTGATCGGCTGGATCATTTCCATTAAAAATGGAAAGACTGGTTCTGTTTGCCTGCAACGATCTCTTTGTTGACTTACTTCCTCCCTGAAACTTTGCAATGGGGAAGAGGTGCCTGAACCTGTGGGTGTAAATTTTGAAGGGGGGTGGGGGGGAAACAGGACAAAAGTCCCAAGCCTTCTCAGAGTGTGCCCCTCCTTCCAGGTGAGTCCTTATTCTGAGTTGAGATTTTATCTGGACTGAATTCATCAGATTCCAACAAGTACCACTTCGATTCAATGAAGACCAAATAAGGACACAGAGCCTTTTCCCCAGTGCAGCTTAATTTTCCCATCTTAAATGGGACATTCTTTAGAAGGTGAAAACATCATAGCTGAAAAAAAAATTGCCGATTTTCTTGGCCCACAATCAGCATAATACCCAAATATTGGATGACCTGTGTCAGAAGCTGGTTTCGTGTGAGGAGGGAAATGTGCCCTGCCTAATATCTCTTGGTTTCTGAGCAGTTTTTGATACCAACAGCCTAGGTTTTCTTCTGCACTACCTAATAGAATAACAGAGTTGGAAGGGACCTTGGAGGTCATTTAGTCCAACCCTCTGCTCAATCAGGAAACCCTACACCATTTCTATACCTGGCAGGATCAGGTCTTGGGGCACCATTTGACAATCCATTTCTTTGCAGTCTGTATCCAGAAGGTGGTGCTGGGAGACTATTCTACAAAGGTGATTGATCTGGGACTCTGTCTGGTGTCCAGTGTTCTTTGTGATGACAAGGGGCACAATAAAGGAGAATATTTGTAGCTCAGAGTTGAAATCAGGAGTCCTTGGTGTTTTCTGAGCTTGGTTGCTTTCTTGCAGATGTTTCATTGTTCAACGAACTATCACTGATGCTGTTACTTAGTTTGGGTAATGAAACATCTGCAAAAAAAATCAACCAAGCTCAGAGAGCATTGGCCAAATGTAGCATGGCTTCTATATGCTGGACATCTCCCTAACCTTTGGAAAAAAAAAATCAAATCAATAAAGGAGAATATTTGTAGTTCAGGGGGTCAAAATGAGAGGGTTCTTGGCACTCTCTGAGTTTGGTTGTTTTCTTGCAGATGTTTCACTGTTCATCAAACTAGACCTGATGATGCTACCCAGTTTGCATAATGAAACGCCTACAAGAAAACAATCAAGCTCAGAGAGCACTAAGGACCCCTCAAGGAGCACAATGCTGGGCCCACAATGTTCAACATGGACGTGAAACTATCTCAGTTTTTGCTGAGACATCCTAAGTGTGCTTAATTGCTACATTTACTATCCAATTTCAAGCAAGCATTTAGTCCTCTTCACAATAATTTGAGTCTGAGAACCAACTGGAGAAAACACGAAAACTGTTGCGATACAGTCCAGATAAGAAAGGAAGTAGCTCAGTTTTTCTCAACCTCAGCAGGTTGAAGATGGGTGGACTTCAACTCCCAGAATTCCCCAGCTAGGCTTTGGGTCTTGGGTGGGGTTCAGAGTTGAAGTCCAACCGTCTTCATCGGTGGTGGGATTCAAATTTTTTAACTACCAGTTCTGTGGGCGTGGCTTGGTGGTCATGGCAGGGCAAGGATACTGTAAAATCTCTAGTCGGAGATGGTATTTGCCAGTTTGTTTATTTATTTATGTATTTGTTGGTTGATTTATTTTTTTTCAAGCGATTATAAGATAACAAGTATAAGTATAAACATAATTATGAATACATGAAATGGATACATATAAGAAAAATAAAAAGAAACAATAGGACAGGGACAGTAGGCACGTTGGTGTGCTTATGCACGCCCCCTACAGACCTCTTAGGAAAGGGGTGAGATCAATAGTAAACAGTCTAAGGTTAAAGTTTTGGGGGTTTGGGGAAGAAACCAGAGTCAGGTAGAGTATTCCAGACATTGGCTACTTTGTTGCTGAAGTCGTATTTCCTGCAATCAAGTTTGGTGTGGTTTACCTTGAGTTTGTATCTATTGTGTGCTCTTGTGTTGTTATGGTTGAAGCTGAAGTATTCATTGACACGTAGGACATTGCAATGTATGATTTTATATACTATACTTAGATCGGACCGAAGGCGGCGTAATTCTAGATTTTCTAGGTCTAGAATTTCAAGTCTGGTGGCATAAAGTATTCTGCAACGGGTAGAAGAGAGGAGAACTCCTCTTGTGAAATATTTCTGGACTTTCTCAACTGTATTAATATCAGATACATAATGGGAGTTCCAGACTGATGAGCTGTATTCAAGTATTGGTCTAGCAAATGTTTTATATGCTCTAGTTAGTAGTGTGATATTACTAGAGAAAAAGCTACTCAGTTTTAGGTTAACAACTCTTAATGCCTTTTTGGCTATGTAGTTACAGTGGGCTCTAGCACTTACATCATTAGAGATGAGTACTCCAAGATTCCCCGAACTACTCAAAATTTCGGCTACCGGTTCTCCAGAACTGGTCAGAACCTGCTGAATACCACCTCTGATCTTCATCCTGCTGACCTCGAGATACACTGAGCAAGATGGATGGAGTTAAGCTTTCCTTCAAAAGGCCAGTCTGCAATTTGGGAGTTTCCCTAGATCATCATTTGTCACTGCATTGGCAGGTGGGAGTTGTGACAAGGATCATCACAACCAGTACCTCAATTATGACACATCCTGAGCTAGTCAGATCTTATCAAGATTATTCATATCTTGATTATATCCCACATTGATGGTGACTGTGGGGTTTTCCTTGGAAAATCTGTGGCAATTGTAGATCGGGCGAAATTCTTAAATGACCCAGAGAACGTAAGATGCCTGCACTGAAAGATGTGCTTGGTTGCTACTTAATTATGGTGCACTCTTTTAAATAACTTTAAATACATTGTCCTTTAAATCAGGGGTGGGATGCTACTGGTTCTGCCCGGCTCTATAGAACCAGTAGCTCTGAAGAGCCCACAGACACAGAACCGGTTCTGTGTCTGCTGCTGTTTGGTCCACCCGCCCACCCAGGCATTTACCTGACCTTTATTTCCTGCTTTTTCAACCTCAGCTGCTTTGCACAGCACAGCTGAGGTTGAAAAAGCAGGAAAAAACCTGGCTTTTGAAATGCTGCGCACCTGCACGCAGTGCTCGTCAGCTGTCCGGGCTGCACAGCTTATGGTTTTTTACACACGCACACACGCGAAGCGTATATGCACGTGCAAAATGTAGTCACCAAACTGGCAGTAACACTGGTTGAATCCCACCCCTGCTTTAAATATATTGTCCTTTAAAGCCCTCAGTAGTTTGGGGTTCACTAACACTGCTTTTATGAACTTGTTTAGTATAAGTAGTCCTTGACTTACAATCATTCACTTAGTGGCCATTTGAAGTTACAATGGCACCGAAAAAAGTGACTTACGACTGTTTTTCACAACTGCTGCAGTATCCCCATAGTCATATGATCAGAATTCAAATGCTTGGCAACTGACTCATATTTATGATGTTTGCAGTATCCCGGGTTCATGTGTCATCTTTTACAGCCTTCTGACAAGCAAAGTCAATGGGGAAGCCAGATTCACTTAACAACCATATTACTCGCTTAACAGCTGCAGTGATTCAGTTAAAAGCAGCAGCAAGAAAGATCATACAAGGGAGCAAAACTCACTTAACAACTGTCTCTCTTAGTCTCTCTCTGTTACCCGTAGTTTGGATCAACAAGAAAAGACTCTTAATAATAACAAAATAACAGAATTGGAAAGGATCTTGGAGTTATTCTAATCCAACCCTTTGCTCAAGAGGAGACCCTATAACATTTTAGACAAATGGTTGCCCAATCTCTTCTGAAAAACCTCCAGTGTTGAAGCATCCACAACTTTCAGAGGCAAGTTATTCCACAGATTGTTCCCATCCTCGGGAAACTTCTCCTTAGTTCTAGGTTGCTTCTATCCTTAATTAGTTTCCATCCATTGTTTCTTGTCCTGCCCTCAGGTGCTTTGGAAAATAGGTTGGCTCCCTCTTTTTTTGTGACAGACTCTCAAATATTGCTCTCATGTCACCCCTGGTCCTTCTCTTTCTCTCTTAGCCATGCTTAATTCTTGCAACCGTTCTTCATGTGTTTTAGCCTCCAATCCCCTAATCATCTTTGTCGCTCTTCTCTGCACTCTTTCCAGAGTCTCAACATCTTTTTTTATAGTGTGGTGACCAAAACTGGATGCAGCATTCAAAGGGTGGTCTTACCGAGGTATTATAAAGGCGGTAGTAACACTTTGCTTGATTTTGATTCCATCCCTCTGTTAATGCAGCCATTGGCTTTTTTGGTGGCATCAGCACACTGGTGGCTCATATTTAAGTCATTGTCCACTGAGACTTAGAGTTCCTTCTTTCAGTTTCTACTATTGAGCCAGGTACCACCTGTAGTATGCCCAGCAATCTCACTATTGCATGGGCCAGCCTGTTCTACCGGCTGACAGCTCATCATATGCTCAAAAAATTTCTTCCTGGTGCCTCACTTGAGTCTCCTTCCTTGTAACTATAATCTGCTGGTTCTGGTCCTACCCTCTGAGGCAATATAGAGAGTAAGTCCACTCCCTTTTCTACGTGACAACTCTTCAGATATTTGGAGACAGCTGTCATTGCTAAGCATATCAAGATCCTTTCATAGGGCTGGTTTGTCAGACCTGTACCCATGTTGCTAGTCCTCCTCTGAATTTACTCCAATTTACTCCACTCTTCTCTTTAGATCAAAGCGCCCCAAGCTTTTTCAAGCGAGGGCAGAATAGAGTGGAATACAGGTAGTCCTCGATTTACAGCCAGAATTCAGCCTCAAACATGGGTAAGCAAGGCAGTTGTTAAGTGAGTTGTGCTTCATTTTACAACTTTTGGCCACAGTAGTGGAGTGAATCACTGCAGTTGCTAAGCGAATCATTCAGCTATTGAGCTAATCTGGCTTCCTTTGTTGACTTTGCTTGCCAGAAGCCAGCTGGGAAGGTTATAAATGGTGATCGCGTGACCCTGGGACAGTGCAACTCTCGTAAATACATGCCAGCTGCCAAGCGCCTGGATTTTGATCATGTGGGATACTGCAATGGCCATCAGTGTAAAAAAAACGATCATAAGTCACTTTCTTCAGTGCTCTTGTAATTTAAATGGTCAATAAATAAATGGTTGTAAATGGAGGACAACCTGTAATAATAGAATAACAGATTTGGAAGGGACATTGTTGGTCTTCTAACACCTCCTTAGACAGGAAATCCTATACTATTTCAGACAAATCTCTTCTTAAAAACTTCCAATGTTGGAGCACCCATAACTTTCTGAGGCATGTCATTCCACTGATTAATTGTTCTAAGTTCTAGGTTACTTCTCTCCTTGCATAGTTTCCATCCATTGCTTCTTGTCCTGCCTTCGGGTGCTTTGGAGAATAGCTTGACTGCCTCTTCTTTGGGGCAGCCCCTGAGATATCGGAACGCTGCTATCATGCCTCCCTTGGTCTTTCTTTTCATTAAACAAGACATACCCAGTTCCTGCAACCGTTCTTCATATGTTTTAGCCTCCAGTCCCCTAATTATCTTTGTTGCTCTTCTCTGAACTCTTTCTGAACTCTTTTTTTATAGCATATCAAGGGATCAAGGGAATTTATATCATATCAAGATCAAGGGAAGTACTAATACCACTCTATAAAGCCTTAGTAAGACCACACCTAGAGTACCGCATCCAGTTTTGGTCACCACATTATAAAAAAGATGTTGAGGCTCTAGAAAAAGTGCAGAGAAGAGCAACCAGGATGATTAAGGGACTGGAGACTAAGGCATATGAAGAATGGTTACAGGAAGTGGGCTTGGCTAGTCTAGTGAAGAGAAGGACCAGGGGAGACATGATAGTGGTCTTCCAATATTTGAGGGGCTGCCACAGGAAGGAGGGGGTCAAGCTATTTTCTAAAGCTCCTGTAGGCCAGACAAGGAATAATGGATGGAAACTGAACAAGGAGAGATTTAATCTGAAAATAAGGAGAAACTTCTGACAGTGAGAATAATTAACCAATGGAACAGCTTGCCCTCAGAAGTTGTGGGAGCGCCAATCAGTTGAGACTTTCAAGAAGAGATTGGACTGCCATTTGTCAGAAATGGTGTAGGGTCTCCCGCTTGGGCAGGGGGTTGGACTAGATGACCTACAAGGTCCCTTCCAACTCTGATTATCTGTATGATCTGTATATCAAAACTGGATGCAGTATTCCAAATGTGATCTTACCAAGTCTTTATCAATTGGCATTAATGCTTCACATGATCTTGATTCTATCTCTCCGTTAATGCAGCCTAGGACTGCAATTTCCCATGATTTGGAAAGATGGGAGGAAGAGAAGCATTACATCAACCTCATACTGACTTTGCAATTCAAGTGAACTTGATTCCATAATTTGTGTCATTTGCATCATGGACTTATTGTAGCTTCAAACAAGACCTGAAGGTGTGGGAAACATTGATTGTGCCAGTACTTCCTCACAAGCTATATTTGATCTTCTCTTGTCTTGGCATTTAGATAATTAGCCACTCTGCAAAGATACTTTTTTTTCCCTGGTCAGAACTGAAGCTCTTTAATGATTTTGCTTCCTGTTAATTTTCATCTGTGCCTCTGACAAAAAAAAGTCAGTTTTGATTTGGTCTTGCGTACTCCCCAAGGGAGGCAGGCAGGATATAAATCAGATCAATCTGTGATAAATTAATAAATATATGGATTGCCACTTTTCAGTTTCAATCTAGACTTTTTGGCTACCGCTGTTGCCTTGTTCACATAGCTGAATTGTTTGCACCCCTCTTCACAGTTTTGCAAGCTGCCTTGAATGATTGGAGCCTTGGAAGTAAACTGGTAAAAAGATATTAATTGAATTAAGATGCCAAACTCATGCAAAACGGCACAGCGGAGAGCAGGCACTTGAGGACCTGATACAGGTTAAACTTTGAGAAGAATGATGGCGAGGCCAGGAGAGACAGAAATTCCACAGGTGAAGTATTTGCTCTCATTCCTTAGAAGTGAGTTATTTAAGTTACACAGCAAACAACTTAGAGTCAACAGAGCCTTTAAGCATTCTTTAGAATTGATTATTTCACTTGAGATCTGTTCTCATGGCTGAAGAGCAGTCATTGTCAGAGAGGGTAGCAATTTTAAGCTGTTTCCTTGGAGCTATTTGCTTTTTTTTTCCTTTTTAGTTTTGTTATCCTGCTTAACCTGGTTCCTCAATTATCCCATTTTCAGTGTTTGCACCATTTATTGAACCATCGATGTACAGAGTGAGGTGAATTTGCTCGCAACGCAAATTGGCAAGTTAAAGCTGAACAAGTACAGACAATCCTCAACTTACAACCACGGTGCAGCATGAAGTTTCTGTTGCTAAGTGAGACAGTTGTGCTAAGTGAGTTTGGACCCATTTTACGACCTTTCTTGCCACAGCTGTTAAATGAACCACTGCAGTTAAGTTAGTCACTCGGTTGTTAAGTGAACATGCTTGTCAGAAGGTCACCACATGATCCCACGTGGCGGTCATAAATATGAATCTGTTGCCAAGCATCTGAATTTTGATCACATGACCATGGTGATGCTTTAATGGTCGTAAGTGTGCAAAACGGTCATATCAGAGGTGGTATTCAGCAGGTTCTGACCAGTTCTGGAGAACCGGTAGAGGAAATTTTGAGTAGTTCGAAGAAATGGCACATACCACCTCCGACTGGAGATTTTACAGTAACCTTCCCCTGCCACGTCCACCAAGCCACGTCCACAGAACCGGTAGTAAAAAAAAGTTGAATGCCATCGCTGGGTCATATGTCACTTTTTTCATGGCTGCTGTAACTTGGAATGGTCGCTAAATGAAATGTTGTTGAAGACTTCCATTACTGCATTTTGAGAGTACTACGTTGACGTGGCTGAACACAAGGCACGATGACTTCGTGTATCTTCTGGTCCTCAAGACCTTTGGAGGCAGACAAGTCTGTGTGACGTTTGGCTCTGGGGTAGCATGTGCAGTCAGGGTTTGTTAAAATGGGAATCCCAGGTTTTGGGCCAGGATCCCAATTTAGAGTCTTTGTTTTCTTCACCAACAGATCTATCAACTGGATTGCATCTCCATTCCTCACTGCTTGGTCACTGGTCTTTTTCCAAGAGGAGAAAATACAGCTGAAATGTAATGGAACATTCTCTCAGATTTGTTACACCGGATGTAATGTACGTCCTAGAGCAAGGTTTTCTATTAGGAGACTGAATTTAGTATCTGGAATAGCAAAGTGTAACATAGGCCAGAAGTTGTAGTTGTAGTTGATCTACAGTTGTAGATCAGCAACATAGTTGTAGTTGATCAACATTAAAGAATGCTGATTCATGCATGAGGCAATCTTTGCTATGATTTGTTGCCATAAGTATAAAGGGGGAGTTTCCCATTTTTCCCGCCTTTTTTCTTCTCGGTGTTCTGTGTACTGCAAAATTTACCTCATGATGCTTCTGTGTTCCTGACTATCCTGTGTTGTTTCTTTCGGGATGAATATTAAATATATATTTTATATATAAAACACTACAAATTTGTATTAGTGTCTCCGATTTCATCTGGACAGCCGCTGAGCAATTCCATGACATTTTCCTAACCTTGGCAATTTTAAGACGTGTGGGCTTCAATTCTGAAGTGGTATAGAGTCTCCTACTTGATCAGGAGGTAGACTAGAAGTCCTCCAAGGTCCCTTCCAACTCAATTATTCTGTTATTCGTGGAAATGGGAGATGATTCAACTAAGGGAAAGAATTCTGGGAGTTGAAGTCCTCCCGTCTCAAAGTTGGCTGGGGAATTCTGGGAGTTGAAGTCCTCCCATCTCAAAGTTGGCAGGGGAATTCTGGGAGTTGAAGTTCACACATCTTAAAGTTGCCAAGGTTGGAAAACCTTGTCCTCAGGGATCACAGGTGGGGTTCTCAGCTCCACCATGATTAAAAGATCCTCAGGGTCATAAACCATCTTGCTCATTTGTCATACAGAACAGCAGTACCCCAAATATGGGTCTCCTAACCCTCAACATTTTGGTCTAGAAGTTCAACAGGATTTTAAGTAGGCATTTTATTTGCAGCCTCAGATTTCAACCCGCTGATTCATTGGTGGGTTTTCCTAATACAAATCAGACTCCAAAGCTGCTAGTGATGGCTCTGAATTTTCCCCACTAATGAGTTTCATGAAGTGGCTATCAATCAATATGATTGTTTCCAAACAGTATAATTATCTCGAGACTTTCATTTTCACAGAAGCTACCAGTTGCCTTGTTATTTTGCAGAAAAGGCGGGGGAATATATGTCAATGATATAGCTAGCTATTTATCTGTTAAATTTATATCTCGTCTTTCCTCCAACTAAGACACAAGGTAACAGTAGCAATAACACTTAGACTTATAGACTGCTTCAAGGTGCTTTACATCCCTCTCTGAGCAGTTTACACTACAGTGTCAGCCCCCCAACAAGCTGGGTCCTCATTTTATCGACCTCAGAAGGATGGAAGCAGAGGTGGTATTTAGCAGGTTCTGACCAGTTCTGGAGAACCGGTAGTAGAAATTTTGAGTAGTTCAGAGAACTGGCAAGTGCCACCTCTAATTGGAGATCAGAGATTGGAGATCCCTTGCCACGCTCACCAAGCCATGCCCATGGAACCGGTAGTAAAAAAAAAAATTTGAATCCCACTACTGGATGGAAGGCTGAGTCAATTTTGAGCCGGCAAGAATTGAACCTTCAAATTTCATCAATTTTGCATCCTCTCCCAATTTTCACTTGCAACAAAAACTGGGGTTAGGTGGGATGAGAGATGAAAGGACTCAACATTTCACGTGTGAATGGAAACCAGAGTGTGTATCCCCTCATTTCTAGTCATGTCTTTACCAGTACAGGTAACTTACAACAGTTTGTTTAGTGACCGTTCAAGGGTACAGTGACACTGACAAAAGTGATTTAGGACCGTTTTTCACACTTACAGCTGTTGGCAGCATACCGATGGTCCCATGATCAAAATTCAGATGTTTGACAACCATCTCGTGTTTATGATGGTAGCAATGTCTTGGGATGGTGTGATGACCTTCTGACAAGGAAAGTCAACGAGGAAGCCAGATTCTCTTAACAACTGTTTTACTAACTTAACAAATGCAAAGTGATTCACTTAATAATTGAGGCAAGAAAGCTTGTAAAATGGGGAAAATCTCACTTAACAATTGCCCTGCTTAGCAAGAGGAATGTAGAGCTCACTTGTGGTCTTGGACTGGAAAGAAAGAACTTCTGGGTGTCAGCGTTCCAGCAAACACCCATTCCAATCAGTAACTCTGAGACAAACATATCCCAAAATTACCTTTATTAGAATAGCACCTGGCACATCTGTGGAATCTTGAAACTAAAAGTTTTCCGGACTTCCCACAATGTCTATCCCCTTTTTGCATCATCACATCACATGGACCATTCACGATCCGTCCCAGAGTAAGATCCTTTTTCCATCCTGTGCCACACTTAATCGCCTTGAACTAACAAAAGGATTTTATTTTGTCTACTTAGAACTACTCAACTGAAATCACCCCCTCCCACTTTCTCAGGCTATGTGGCAGCGTGGAATATGTCTTCCAAAGCTGACACTAGTATTTGGATCTCCCCATTCCAAGTCCTACTTCTAAAGCACTGTACCAGGTGCTGTTTCTGCTCGTCTCCATAACCTGCAGGGCAAACTGGAGAATAAAAATAAGAATTAGAAATAGTAACTATCTCCAATAGAAGAGAGTATATGTGGCTCAGGGTTGAACTGTGGAGCCTATGATGTTCCCTGAGCTTGGTTTTTGGCCTGCAGACATTTCATTACCCAACAAGGTAATATCATTAGTGCTAGTGCTGATGTGGCTTGTTCCCTGTTAACGCACAGTAGCTTCCGCTGCAGACCACACTGAGATAAGCAAGGATTAACACTGAACAAATGATCAAGCAGTAAACAAGAGCCTAGTCAAGAAATTAATAATGGTGAAAACCATTATAATAATGGTGAAAAACACTCCCACCAACACTGACAGGGCCAGCTACTTTTATAAACAGGGAAGAAACCCCACACTCACCAGCAATGATGGTGTTACCTAATCGGGTAATGAAACGTCTGTGAGCAACCATGCTCAGAGAACACCCAAGAATCCATAGTAACTATCTCTCACTACTTTCAGAAGATTTTAAAAAGCAGGACAACATGATGAGCCAAAAGCATCTCCCATGTCTAATGGGATGGCGCATCTGACATATGAAGATGACAGGGAGAAAATTCCCTGCAAGGACATGGAACAAACCTACACTGACTGCAGAACAGGGGTGGGATGCAAATATTTAACAACTAGGTGGGCGTGGCTAGGTGGGCATGGCCAAGTGACTGGGTGGGCATGACTACTTCTTCTTCTTCTTCTTCTTCTTCTTCTTCTTCTTCTTCTTCTTCTTCTTCTTCTTCTTCTTCTTCTTCTTCTTCTTCTTCTTCTTCTTCTTCTTCTTCTTCTTCTCCTCCTCCTCCTCCTCCTCCTCCTCCTCCTCCTCCTCCTCCTCCTCCTCCTCCATTTTTTTGCAGCACCCCCCCATGCTCCATTTTTTTGGCCTCCTGGGCCTCAGGGAAGCCTCCTGTGAGGCTGTTTTTTCTCCCAGGAAACTTCCCTGAGGCTCAGAAAGGCAAAAAAATGGTGTGTGTGTGTGTGTGTGTGTGTGTGTGTGTGCGGCTCCTCCCCCCCCCCACACAGCCCTTTTTTCTTCCTGGGCCTCAGGGAAGCCTCCTGGATGAAGCAGTAAGACAGCAAGGGGGATCCTGGAACAGCTGATCATTGGAACAGCTGATCGTTGGGAGGAAAAAAAGAAAATGAAATACCTTAAGGAGTGACTGGACTGGGGAGAATGCAATCAGTGATGTCGGGCACGCACATGATGTCGCGCATGTGCAATAAAGACTGTCTGGAAGGGGACGGGTGGGCAGAGAGGGGCGGGGCCAGCCAGGGGCATGATTTGCCAGTTCTTGGAACTGCACAGAATCATAACAACCGGTTCTATAGATCCGGTCCGAACCAGTAGAATCCCACCCCTTCTGCAGAACCCTAGGATAGATTTTCTTAAGCTCCCCCCACCCAATGCTGCTAAGTCAGCTGAACCTCTGTAGCCTCCCTAGTCGGCCCTGCTTAAGAACCAAATAAAATGCAAAGAGGCAGCTCAGTTAGGAGGCTGACAAACCCATGAGAATAACAATAATATTTAGACTCATATGGAAGATGTGATGGCTCAGTGGTTAAAGAAGCTGAACTTGGAGAGCTGATAGTCCAGGTTCGAGACCTGAGTGGCATGGAATGGGTGAGCTCTCATTCTTGCCTCAGCTACTGATCACTGTTCTGACCAAGGCTTCTAAGACCGTAATTAAGTACACACGTAGTTAAAACAGCTTATGTTTAATTATGTTCATTCCCAGCCTGTAATGAGTCCCAAACAGTCCCTGGAGATAAGCACCCACCTTTCTCTCCTTTGAATTGCTGCCAACAACAAAAGTGCCAAATGAACTATAAAAAAAACAACCAAAGTACAAAGTCCACACAGAGCTTCAAGGATTAATCTGAACAGAATGAACGACTTTGCTTCCTACAAAGGTTTCTTCACCTTTGCCTCTCCTTTATACCTTATGGGAGGGGCAATTACCTCCCAGCCTTACTCCCAAGTCACCCATTTTGTTTCAGCTGTTCCCGCCTTCTAGCAGCTCTGTGCACATGCACACTAGGAACAGGCTCCCCTGATTCCTCTGCCTTGCTGTTGCCAGACTCCGAAGGCTCCGGGGTCAGCACACCACTCCCAGATGGTCCTGGCCCCATCTCTGCATCGGATGCAGGACCCTCATCTGAGTCCTCTCCAGACTCCCGGACTGGTCCCCGTTCTTCCTCACTGTCCGATTCCGCTGCCGTCTGCACGAGCTGCCGGTGAACCACAACAATCACCTAGCAGTTTCAAAGCATGCAAATGTGAATAGATTAATAGGTACCATTTTGGTAGAGAGGTAACACATTCCAAGTGCCTTTGGCTGGCCATATGACAATGAAAAATGTCTTCGGAGAACATTGGCTCCCTCAGCCAAGAAACAGAGATGAACACTCCTAGATTTGGACACGACTGACAGGGAAACATTTCCCTTTACTGTTTAGACCTATTTATTGCTTCGTAGTGCTTTACAGCCCTTTCTATGCCATTTACAGAGTCAGCATCTTTACCCACAACAATCTGGGTCCTCATTTTACCGGAAGGAAGGAAGGCTGAGTCAACCTTTAGCCAGTCAGGGTTGAACTCTTGGAGAGACAAGAGGGAAAGGGGATGGGGATGCGTCTCCTTATTCCCACTGCATCTGGAGTGATGTGAAAGCTTCTTGGGAAAAAGCCAGAAGCAAACCAGGTTCCCAGGAAGCCTTTTCATGCACCCGAACAGGAAGGAAAGCCACCAACAACAAATCGGAGTCTCAGCAGAGTTTTCCCTCCCTCCCTTTTTTTTGGGGGGGGGGGAGGGGAGGGCGAGCTGGATTCTTGCTTTCTTTCCTAGGAAGATAGCAGATGCTTCCACAGATGTTGAGTCAAACATCTGCACAGGCTCTGCGCTGTTCTTTGCATGTGCTGCTATTGGGGGAGCGTTTTTGCATTCCGATCTTTGCTTGTTATGCTTGGTGTGTGTTTGTGTGTTTTCTGAAGCACTAATTAAAGATGACTTGCAAACCTGCCTTGGCAAGAACAGAAGGTGGATCAGTCACAGCCCGAGTCCCGGCCAATCAGAGCCATGCCAAAGTTTAACCTGCAGACAAGTGTGCTTCGGGATGTCAGGAGGTTACTCCAGAGCAGGGTCACCAGCCAGACTGTGTTTGTACACAACAGCAGGGCTTGCTCACTTACACATTTTTTTCTCGTCGCAGTGAAAACCAGTAAGCTGCATCGCTGACTAGAGTCACACTTTCAGGTTTGTTCTAGAGCGTGAGAGTTGCTGACAAGAAGAAGCTCGACAGCTTCCAAACAGCGATATTATCCCAAAACTGGAACGATTGGCCTCTGTTTTGCTGTCTAGCCATTTTCAGACAAAGAGATTTACTGGGCTGATTTCTTCCCCTTGGCTGAGAAAGATTTCATTAGATGTGAAAGACGGTTCTGCAACCAGCTGCTCTGCTCCTGAGTAAGCATGTAAGGAGTTGGCTGTCTTCCTGGGGGGGAAAAAAATATTGTCTGCTGCACACACGTATCCATGTACCCAATTCAATAACACACCCAAATATGGCATCACCAAGCTCTGCAAAATTGGAACCTTGAAACAATCTATCCTACCTATTGTACAATTGAGTAATCCCCGTATTTTAAAGCATTTCCAAAAATTCACAAAAGATTTTCTCTTTAAAAAAAAAAAAGATTATTTCTTGCCCTAAGCAATATTACTTGTGCCAACGGTAACCTTCCAAAAGAGCCATTTGGGCCAGCACGCGAGCTGCAGGCAGACTTACCTCACTGCGCATGTGTGCGCCTCACAGCTGATTTGTGGCAGGTTTGAGGCTTTTTTCGGCCTCCTAGAGGCTTGAAAAAAGCCACTGCAGGCTTTGCAGGCTGAATAATAGGCCCATTTCATCGCTTCCTGTAATACCGGAAGTGACAATATGGGCCTATTATTTGGCCTGCAAAACCTGCAGAAGCTTTTTTCAAACCTCATGGAGGGTGAAAAAGGCCTCAAACCAGCCAAATATCTGCTGTGAGGCGCAGTGCAGGTGAGGGGGAGGGGGATTGCATATGCATGCACCGGAGGCATGGGAGGACGTGCACATTGCCTTCTGGGTGCTGGCATGGCACGCAAGCACACAAGCACGTGCACAATTTTGGGCACGGGAGCCCCAAAAGATTAGCCACCACTCCCCTATACCAATCTGGACAAATGGGTGCCTAATCTATTTTTGAAAACCTCCAGTGATGGAGCATCCATAACTTCTATTCTCACTGTAAGGAAATTTCTCTTTAATTCTAGGTTGGTTCTCTCCATGGTTAGTTTCCATCTGTTGCCTTCAGGTGCTTTAGAGAATAGACTGACCCTCCTCTTCTTTGTGGCAGATCCTTATATATTCAAACACTGCTACCATGTCACCCCAAGTCCTTCTTTTCATTAAACTTAACATACCCAATTCTTGCAACCGTTCTTCATAAGATTTGGCTTCCAGCCCGCTAATCATTTCTGTTGCTCTTCTCTGCACTCTTTCTACCCCCTGAAGGCTAAATGCAGAAGATTGAAAACCAGTCAAAACTTTTGCTGGCTATAGAAATACGGACCACCATCAGATGGTTTTGAAGGAGGATTAACTAGAGGATTGGACTATTAAAAGGATAATAGACTTCCTAGGTAGTCACTGTGCCAGAAAGGAAGGATATAAATACACCGAATAAATAAATAAATGTGACCCTTGTTCATCTTCTTTTAATTTCAGAAGAACAAACGAGTTGAAGATTTGCAATAAAGTGTCTCTAAAAATAGCTCCATTGCATCAGACCAAAGTTCCTTCTCCAAACTATTTTGTTTCCAGTAACAGCCAGCCAAGATTAGAAATTAGGAATGTATGAAATAAAGTAGGAAAGTGATGATTGCTCCTAGCTTTTTATCCCCTCGTATTTGATATTCGGAGATAAACTGCCTCTGAGCATGGAGCTTCTGCTTAGCCTGTATTAATAGGCATTCATATTCCAGTAAAAAATATAACTCCTGGTTTTCTGTTTTTATACTTCATAGGAAAAAAAAAATCCTTAAAGAAATCTACAAATCCTGTTCGGCCTTCCCCAATTTAGTTGAATCATCTCTCACTTATAGGAAGTTCTAAAATGGAAATGAAATTTTGTCCCAGAAGGGGGAAAAAACAACTTCTCTCTTTTCCTTTAGCTGATCTTCTGTAACAACCTCAAACTTTCTTTCCCCAACCGTAAACAGAAAAGGCCATGATCCAAATTATTATTGGAAGAAATATACAACTGGTTCAGTTCCAAGCCAGGAGAAGGGCACTGAAGACAAAATGGAGGCTGGAGGCCAATTGGAAAGACGGTCCGTTTATTGATAAACAGAACCACCAAGCACGTTGATTCTGGGCAGCTGACCACATGGAGTTGAGAGTGGGGGCGTGGGGTATTTATATCTTCTCTTGGGCTTTGCACTTGAGCTTCCTGATCCTGTGCAAGATAATTTCTATTGGATGTTCTCAGACTCCTGTAGGTATAAATCCTTGGACTTTGTCCGAGCTAAGTTTGGTTGAAGTTTGGTCTGATGATGCAGTGAAGGGGCTTGTTGGGCAATTTCTATTGAGGCTGAGGGCTAATGCTACCTTTGTTCAGATCTTGCTGCTTATGAATAGGGCTAGCTATCTCTTTATCTCTTAAGTGCTGACATCTGCTGAGGGCTATTAAGAAAGGTGGGGGATGCTTTCTGTCTCCAAGAGCATGTTTCTCCATTTCTCATCCAGGGAAATATATTCTGCCTTTTTAATATTTCTCAAACTATTTCATTCTTCTAGGAGAGGGGTGCGTGTTTTCTACACCACCAACTAAAACCAGCCAGTTCACAAAACACCCTTTAATTGGGTTTGAGACTAGCCAGTTCTCACAATGACCCTTAACCGGGGCTGAGAAAGTCGCTGTTGGACTAAACCTGGCTAGCGTCGACACCAGTGAGGATTTTGGGGACTGAAACTTACATATTGGGAGGGAACCCTGCACAAATAATTCATTTATGGTGGACAAACCGACTACCTGGATGCATTTGATAACCAGGTTCAGCTTATGACCACAGGTGAGTCCAAAATTTCCATGGCTAAGTGAGATGGTTGTTCAGTGAACTGGCCCCACCCCCATCTCTTCTCTGCCTCCCGAGTCCCAGCTGATTGGCTGGGTCTTCTTTGGTTGCCTTGCATAGGAGAACGGAGCTGGAAAGCAGGTTAGTGGGGTGGGGCGGGAATAGGAATTCTGCGGTATATCCTTCCCCTGCCACGCCATGTCCACCAAGCCACGCCCATTAAGCCAACCCACAGAACTGGTAATATTTTTTTTTAAATCCCACCACTGCTTTCAATGGTCACTAAGCAAACTGTTGCAAGTCGTATTGTTGGAAGAAATGTCCAACTGGGTTCAGTTCCAAGTAGGGAACATGGTGATTGCTTGGAAAGACGGTTTATTGATGAACAGGAAGGGTTCAAAAGGGAAGAGATGCTGAGAGACCCTGGGTTTTATACCTTCTCTGGCTTTGAACTTCCTGGGGCACAGGAAGAGTATCCCTGATTGGTTGCTGTCAGAGGTCATAGCTAGATTTTTAGATTGTCTGTGTGCTAAGTTTGGTTGAAACTTGGTGGGTGGTGCAATGAAGGGCAATCGAATGGCTCTGCCTGAAGGTGGTAGATCAGGGGTCTGCAACCTGTGGCTCTGGAGCCATATGCGGCTCTTTCGGCCTTCTGCTGCAGCTCCCTGTCAGCTACCACCGGCTGACATCTCCCCTCCCACCACTCCTCGCCTGGCCTGAGAAGGTAAGGGTGATGGCAGGGGATGGAGACTTGCTCCATATTCCAGAGCAGGAAGTGACTGGGTAGGAGTGAGTGACATCGAGTTAGCCACGCCCACCCAGTCACACCGGTTGTTCAATTAATGGCTCCCAGTGCTTTCCTTTCTGTAGGAAATGGGTCCCAATGGCTCTTTGAGTGTTTCAGGTTGCAGACCCCTGAGGTAGATCTTTGTTATGTATAATAGACTGGCTGGGGAAGGGCTGAGTTTCTGCCTCTCTGAGTTCCCACTTCTCCTTTAGGAGAAATATTCTGCCTTTTTAGTATATCCCAAACTATTTCATTTTCGTAGGACAGGGGTGGGTGCTAACTTCCAACAGTACCAAACGGGACACACTCCTAGCGGATCAAGCCACAGACCCTCCAACTGGTGGCAAAATGAGCCTTTCCACCCCTCTCCCCCGCCTCACAATGTAACTGGTCCCCCCCACAAACAAACCCCAGAGGATTTTCAGATTATAACCCACCCCCAACTGCAAAGTTCACTTCTCTTTGCATATGGGCCCCCCGAGTGATCCTGGTTCCGCTTCTTAATTAAAGGGAGAATGGCATGAGCCAGCCACCCTAATTTATTTATTTATATATTTTTTTTGCTATTGAGGCTTTTTGATTATTTCGCCTCTTCTCAAATTGGATTGACTTTGCCCTGCAAGTCAAGGGATTTTGCATCTGAATAGCTTGGGAGGAGCTCCTTTATCTCCGGCTAATTGCAGACCCCAAGCCAAACCTCTGCCCCTTCGCTTCCCCCAATCCCACCACCCTCTGTTTTTCCTAATAGGATCTGTCTCTTTGAAATTTTTCCCTGCCAAAAGAAGAATCTGCAGAGCATCGAAATGGCTTCCCTTCCTCTCTGTTCATAGGTTTTCTTTTCTTTTTTTCCACCCCTTCTGCCTTTTTTTCCACCCCTCTTTTCTTTCCTAACCAGAAACTCTTTCCTTTTCTTTGTTGTTTCGGCGGAGGTTTTTTGGGGGTATTTTTTTTTTTTGCTCCGGCAAGGATCTAGTGCTTATTGTATTTACATTAGAACAGGGGAAATGGGCTATAAACAAGGCTATTATCTACTCAGAATTTATAGAGTACTTTAGAGGATTCTTTAAGGTCTTTTGAAATACTGGCAGTTGCCATAAAGGCTGCAATGGAACCGCGGGAGATGCCTTAGTGGTACCATCATAGGCACAGCTGTGCCAACAAAACAAAGTGACTCAGAGGAATAATGAACTCACAACCCATCCAGAAGGGGAAAGGGCTGGCCTACCTTACAACGCAGCCTTCCAACTGAAATGCGAAGGGATTAACAGATTAACACAGTTGGAAGGGGCCTTGTAGGTCATCCAGTCCAACCCCCACTTACCCCAACAGTCCAGTCTCTTCTTGAAAGCTTCCAGTGATGAAGCTCCCACAACTTCCAAAGGCAATTTCTGTTCTATCAGTTGATTGTTCTCACGGGACCAGAAAATTTCTCCTTATTTCCAGGTTAAATCTCTCCTTGTTCAGTTTCTATCCATTATTCCTTGTCTGGCCTTCAGGTGCTTTAGAAAATAGCTTGACCCCTTCCTCCTCTCTGTGGCAGCCCCTCAAATATTGGAAGACTGCTATCATGTCTCCCCCGGTCCTTCTCTTCACTAGACTAGCCAAGCCTGTAACCGTTCTTAATATGTTTTAGTCTTCAGTCCCCTAATCATCCTGGTTGATCTTCTCTGCACTTTTTCTAGAGTCTCAACATCATTTTTATAGTGGGACTACAGGTAGTCCTTGACTTATAACCAGAATTGAGCCCCCAACATTTCTGTTGCTAAATGAGACAGCAGTTAAGTGAGCCATGCTCCATTTTGCAGCCTTTCTTGCCACAGTTATTAAATGAATCGCTGCATTTGTTAAGCGAGTAACAGAGTTGTTAAGTGAATCTGGCTTCCCCGTTGACTTTGCTTGTCAGAAGGCCTCCAAAGGGGATCACGTGAGTCCAGGACACTGCAAACTGTCATAAATATGAACCAGTTGCCAAGCAGCTGGATTTTAATCACACGGCCAGAGAGATGCTACAAGGGTCGTAAGTGTGAAAAACGATCATCAGTTACTGTTTTCAGTGCTATTGTAACTTTTCAGCTCCCAGAATTCCCCAGCCAAGGAGTTGAAGTCCACCCCTTTTAAAATGGTCAAGGTTGAGGCACACTTGCTCCACAGGGAGGAGGGGTCCAAAAAGACAAAATGGCGGCTGAAATAGCACCTCTGATTCCCCTCCCGCTTTTTACATGCCCATAAAAATGGAGCAGGATTTACTCATGTGCAACTGGGTATAGCCTAACAAAGAGAAGGCTTACGAGCGACATGGTAGCCATCTTCCAATACTTGAAGGACTGTCACAGGGAAGAAGGGGTCAATTTGTTCTCCCAAGGGCCAAGGACAAGAAGCAATGGGTGGATGCTTGTCAGAGGGAGATTCAACCTGGAACTAAGGACGAATTTCCTGACAGTGAGAACAATGAATTAATAGAACGGTTTGCCTCCCGGGCTTGTGGGTGCTCCATTATCGGAGACTTTCAAAGATACAGCTGTAGAGGTGATCAACAATATTAAGTATCTGGGGATGCACTTTTTACAGAGGTGTGACTGAGAGCGTTTTAACAAACTGCAGCTGTTAAGTTTGGGAAAAGAGAGGCTGAACCAGAGCATGAGTGCAACAATACTTTATTATAACAATAAAGGGCTGACCGTGCTTGCCACGCCTGGAACTGGCTCGCAGCGATCAGCCACTGGTTGGACCCCAGCCTGCTTTTATAGCTGGCTGCTGGGGAGCACCAACCAATGAGTGAAGGGGAGAACGCCCCGCAAAGTGAATGGACCTGAGTGAGAACTCCTAGAGTCCTCAGGACATAACACCCCTTCCCCCAGATGCGAACACGCATAGTCTTTGAGGTAGGCAGGAGGTTTATGTTGGCGCCCGAACGGGCGCGGCTCTGGAACGCTGACTGTCTGTTCAGAGTCTGTCCGGGAAGGCATAGCCGGTAAGTGTCACCAACGTGCCCCTCGGTTCGGGCAGGCCCGGGACTCGTAGGGTTGGTCACTGGGGACGTGCTCCCGTAGACTGGATCGGGCTGGTCCGCCGTCAGGCGCCGCTGTCCGTGTTCGGGCTTTCTGGAACGACTGTTGGTGTGCACTGGTCACCGGGAGGATGTGGATGTGGGGTTGATGCTGAGACCTCCCGTCGCTTTGTGATTCTGGGTCCCTGCTAGAGTGGGTGTTGAGACGCCTACGCAGCTGGTCCAGGTGCCTCCTCCAGACCCGGCCGTCCTCCAGTCTGACCCGATACGACCTTGGTCCGGTGATGGCCACGATCTCGCCCGGGATCCACAGGGGTCTCCAGCGAAGTTCCTCGCGAATACTGGCTCCTGTAAGATAAAATGTCTAACCCCGATGTGGAAGCGAGGGGAGAATCAGGGCAGTATTGTGGGTGAAGTCTGTCCAATACAGTCCTCAGACGCCTGCCCATGAGGAGCTCAGCTGGGGACTTGTTGGTGACTGAACATGGAGTTGAATGCTGGCTCATCAGGAAACGCGAGAGTTTGTGGTGCCAGTCATCCTTGCTGAACCTAGCCAGGGCTTCTTTAGTGGTCCTGATGGCCCTTTCAGCCAATCCGTTACTGGCAGGATGAAATGGGGCTGTGAAAATGTGGCGGATACCCAGATTGGCTGCGAAACGGCTGAACTTGGTTGATGCGAACTGTGGGCCATTGTCGGAGACAATGGAGTCGGATAGCCCGTGTGTAACAAACAGGCGTGTTAATACGTTGGTGATTGCTTGTGTGGTGGTCGTGGATAGCTGTGCTACGTCAATCCATTTAGAATAGGCGTCCCACGATCACTAGGAACATCTTCCCATGCAAAGGGCCGGCCAGGTCGATGTGAATTCTGGACCACGGAGCGCTGGCGCTCTCCCATTTAGTAGGGGTGGCAATAGGGGAGCTGGACGGGATTCCTGGCAGGGGTTGCAGGAGCTACCCATCTAGCGATGTCCTCGCCGAGGCCCGGCCACCACACGTAGCTGCGTGCTAACGCCTTCATTCTCACGATGCCCGGTGTCCCTCGTGCAACGCCTCCAGAACTCGGGTGCGCAGTGAGGTCGGGATGACCACTCGAGTGCCCCACAGTAGACAGCCCTGCAAACTTGACAATTCCTGCATGCGTGTTTTGAAAGGTGTGAATTTGGTTTCTACATTGCCACCCGGCCACCTCCTCCTCACCCAGTCGAGCACCTGGGCGAGCGTTTTGTCTGCCTTGGTTTTAGCAGCAATGTCAAGGGCAGTGATGGGGAGGTCCAATTGGGTGACCTCGAAAATAGCGTGGACAGGAGCAGGGTCTTCAGCCGGAGCCGGCAAGGGACAGCGGCTGAGAGCGTCAGCGTGGGACAATGTTTTACCTGGGCGGTGTATGAGTCTGTAGGAGTAGGCTGCTAGGAAGAGGGTCCATCTCGTCATCCTAGGAGAAAGGACTTGAGGGGTCTGTTTGTCCCCAGCTAGTAGACCCAGGAGGGTTTGTGGTCTGTGACCAGCTCGAAAAATGGCCAAAGAGAAATTCGTGAAATTTTTTCACTGCTGCAACAGCTGCTAGAGCTTCCTTATCGATCTGGCTGTAATTACGCTCTGTTGCAGAGAGCGTCCTGGAGAAAAAGGCAATGGGAGCCTCGGCGCCATTGGGAAGCCTGTGGCTTAATACTGCCCCAATTCCAAAGGGGGATGCGTCTGCTGCCAGCACTAAAGGAAGGTTGGGGTCGAATTGAATAAGTACCGCCTCTGACGAGAGTAGTGATTTGACGGCGTGAAAAGCGTGGTCTTCTTTGTGCCCCAGTGCCAAGGTGACTTTTTATCCAGTAATCTGTGTAGGGGTTCAGCTACTGATGCTTTATGGGGCAAGAAGGACGCGTAAAGTTCAATAGCCCCAAGAAAGCCTGTAGTTCAGTTTTGGAGGTTGGAGTGGGTGCCTCGTGAATTGCCTTAACCTTGGACTCCAGGGGGTGAATGCCAGAGGCGTCAATTTTATAACCCAGAAAGTCCACCTGTCTAGTGGCAATGGCGCATTTTTCTTTTTTCAATTTGAGGCCATGCTGTCTGAACCTCTCTAACACTGCTCGCACTCTCTGGAAGAGTTGGGGTCTGTCCCTGGCCGAGACTAAGATGTCGTTGAAGTAGGGTACTACTCCAGGAGGCCCTGTAAAATCCGCTCCATGAGGGATTGAAAAATACCAGGGGCAACACTTACGCCAAATTGGAGACGCCTGCATCGGAAAGCACCCCTGTGAGTGACAATGGTCTGGAGTTCCGCTGTTTGATTGTCAACAGGGAACTGTTGATACGCTTGAGACATGTCCAATTTGGCAAAAATACTGCCAGGTTCAAAAGTGTGTAATAAATGCTGAATGACGGGCATCGGGTAAGCGCTAACTTGTAGAAACTTATTGATTGTGGTCTTGTAGTCCGAGCAAATTCTCAGGCTACCGTCTTTTTTGAGGGGTGTGACAATGGGCATCTCCCATTTGGCGAAATCTGTTGGCTCAATGACCCCTTGTTTTAATAGTTTATCCAATTCAGCATCTAGTTTTGGCCGAATAGCGAATGGAACCCTACGCGGTTTTAGCCTGATTGGAACTGCCTGGGGGTCGACTGAGAATGATATTGGGGTACCGTTATAACACCCCAGCTCATCGCTGAATACATCTGAGTAATCAGCGAATAGGGAGTCAGTGTCAGAGGTTGAGACAGCATGGACTCCTGTTAGCCCTAGGCCGAGATGGGGAAACCAATCGAGCCCCAATAAGGTAGGGAGATTGCCGTTAACTACCACTAGAGGTAGGTGACCTTAAAAGCTCTAAAATTGACAAGGAACTTGCCTCTGCCGATTACAGGAATGGTCTTCCCTGGTAGTCCTTCAGGCTAAACTGGCACTTCTGGAGCCGGCTAGTGGACAGGCTGGGCTGGAGCCTCTTGAGGGTGTTCCACGAGATAATTGAGAGCGCTGACCCTGTGTCAACCTCCATGCGGCACGGTTTACCTTCTAAGGAAACGGAGAAAGAGATTTTACTAACAGTGTGGCAAGTGTGCTTGGCATGGTGGTGCGTGCGACAGTTCAATACTTGCCTCTGCGGCCCCGCTGTGAGAAGGGGGTGCCTTTGCGTTGAGCTTTGAGGGGCTTGGCAGACTCCTCGCGATGTGCCCCTTTTATGGCAGTTATTGCAGGTGGCTCCTTTGAACTTGCAGGTGGCCCTCAGATGAGATCCCCACAGGCTAGGCACAGGGTGATGTGCTTGGGTGGACCGATGTTTTCTTGTTTGGCTCCTACCTGCGGCCGTCTGTCGTTGGAGAGGCGGTGGACGTCGTTTTCATCACTAAGGGATTCCTCTGCTACCACCTCCTCGGAGTGGACTGGAATTGTCGTCAGCTTGGCAGTCGGGCCATGGATTTCAGTGGCTGAGTGCGCTGCCAGTTCTGCTGCCAAGGCCTCTCGACTGCTTGTGCGAGATTGAGGTCTTTTTTCGCGAGAAGGCGCTTTGAAGGTGTAGGTCCTTGACCTCGCAGACTAGTTGATCGAGGAGCATGTCCTCTAGGTAGGTTCCAAACCCACAATGCAGTGCTGCTGTTCTGAGGGCGGCCATATACTGATTGATGGTCTCCTTGTCCGCTTGCTTCCTCATACGGAAGGTGAATCTCCTGGCAATCTGTGAGGGCCTGGGAGAATAGTGGTTAGTGAGGATTTCAAGTAACTCTGACCAAGGAACGTTTTTCAACTCACGTGAGCCACGAGGGCTGTGGCGTATCAAAGACGATGGCTCCACAGTAGATCAGGAAATACGATTTTTTCCAATGCTCTCCAGCATCAGCCAGCCCAATTGCATCGATATAATGGTTAAAGCGGTTCTTGTATGATTCCCACTTCTCCTCATCCGGTTTGAACGCTGGGAAGACTGGATTGGAATTCATGGCGATGGGGCCGGTAGAACAACCTGTGGACAAAATCTCTCTGGGGCAGCAGAAAATGTTCTAGTGCCTGTGGCAGGCAAGTGATTTCAGCTCTGGAGAGGCTTTTCGCAATCCTCTCTCTCTCTCTGGGTTAGCCACGTTTGGCCGTCAGCCGTTGGCGGCGTTTGAATTCGCGCCTGTGTGGGCGTCAGTGACTTGACTACAGCACCGTGCTGTACCTTTTAGGTTTGAAATTCAAATGACAGCCGTTTGAATTTCACGCCTAAACAATGAGCGGCTGCGGCTCGCAGCGCTTCACTTTCCCTGTAGCTGGGCTAACAAGCGGCTACAGACGCTTCTAACTTTCGTTCTGACCGCTCTCTCTGGCTGCGGATCAGTGTTCGCTTCTATTGCTTGCTGGCCGCTTTCTCTGTCAGCGGACCAGCGTTTGCTCTTTTTGTTTGCTCTTTTTGCTTGCTGACCGCTCTATCTGGCTGCGGATCAGCGTTGCTCTTATCGCCGGCCGATCGCTCTCTCTGGCTGCGGATCGGCGGCTAGTGACTCAGCGGTTGCATGGTGCTTCTGGTAGCCATCCCATCCTCGTCGCCAGTGTTAAGTTTGGGAAAAGAGAGGCTGAACCAGAGCATGAGTGCAACAATACTTTATTATAACAATAAAGGGCTGACCGTGCTTGCCACGCCTGGAACTGGCTCGCAGCAATCAGCCACTGGTTGGACCCCGCAGCCTGCTTTTATAGCTGGCTGCTGGGGAGCACCAACCAATGAGTGAAGGGGAGAACGCCCCCGCAAAGTGAATGGACCTGAGTGAGAACTCCTAGAGTCCTCAGGACATAACAGCAGCCCAGTTTGGTTTGGTGGCCTCAGTGCCTCAGATAGAAAGTCCCTACAGAGAGTGGTGAGGACAGCTGAGAAGATTATAGGAAGCTCACATCTCGTTATTCAGGATACTACTTATAAGCGTATGAGCTTAGAGCTCGAAGTATTGTTAAAAAACCCCACACACCCACTCTTTCTTGTTGCTCCCCTCTGGGAGTAGGTTTTGAAATATTTCTAGCAGGACTACCAAATTCTGTAACAGTTTTGTTCCCTGTGCCATCCATCTGGTAAACTTGCATGTTTTTCTTGCCATGTACATCTAATACATCCAGATTAGACTGTGTTGTTTCTCTGTGTTATACGTGGGTATATACATAATTTTGTATTTATTTATTTTGTCATGTTCATGTAATATATATTGGAGGTGGTGACCCTTTGAGAGCTGTATGCAATGAAATTTCATTTCAATATATGCCAATTAGTATACATTGAAAGTTATTATTCTATTCTATTCTATTCTATTCTATTCTATTCTATTCTATTCTATTCTATTCTATTTCTATTTCTATTTCTATTCTATTCTATTCTATTCTAATGTACATATACATATACATATATATTCTTAAGTTTTCGCGGGTACTTACATGTATGGTATTCAGCTTTGTTTGGATATTTTCCCACGTCGTTATAGTTGTGCTTTTAAAGTTGTAGCAACGTTTCGGCAGAATCTCATCTGCCATCATCAGGCTTCTGTATTGTGTTCGTCTATGAGTCAGACTTTCACAGCTGTTTCTGTTTTAAATTTGGGGCTAGCCTACTGCTGTGCCAGAATGGTTTTTTCTTCATCCTGATTGGTTGGGAGTCTTGGTCTGTGTTTATTAGTCTTGGAGTTTGCTGTGTTCTGCTTGATTGGTGTTTCTAATATCTTCTGTCTGTTTTGTAGCTTTTTTTTTGTCTTGATAGGCTGGCAACATTGTGTTCCTGTATTGGAGGCTTTTAGTGCAGCTTGGCTCCGAGTAAATGGATGGCTATCCTTTATTCGGAAGCTAGGTTTCATCTGGGTGCCTGGTTGGGGTGTGCTTGAGCTGGAGGTATCAGGGGGGATCTGTTTGTGCCCAGGTGTTTGCCTGGCTTGTGGTGTGGAGATTTTTTTGTTTGTGAGTGCAGGCTTCCAAATTTAAAACAGAAACGGCTGTGAAAGTCTGACTCACAGACGAACACAATGCAGAAGCCTGATGATGGCAGATGAGATTCTGCTGAAATGTTGCTACAACTTTAAAAGCACAACTATCATGACATGGGAAAATAACCGAACAAAGCTGAATACCATACATACATACATAGATACATAGATACATACTTACATACATACATACACACAGTATATATATATATGTAAAATGAGGACCCAAATTGCTGGGGGCAATATGCTGAGTCTATAAACCGCTTAGAGAGGGCTGTAAAGCACTATAAGGTGGTATATAAGTCTAAGTGCTATTGCTATTCTATTCTATTCTTTCAAGAAAAGATTGAAAAACCATTTGTCTGGGATGGTGCAAGAACTAACACCCTGGTGGGATTCACATGACTGAATAAGCCATCATTTTTTTTTTGAACCATTTTTTTTTAAACCAACCCACAAGCGTCCTGGCTTATCGATTGCCCTCACTTGTAAATCACAGCTTACAAAGCAGGACTGGCCATTAATGTCAAAATCAAATAATTATGGGTTAGCACAATACAGACAGGAGAGCCGGCAAATTTTTGCCCTTGAATTCCTCCATCATCTGGTCCAATTGATTAGAGAATGGCAGAAGATGGATTTAAGGATGGGCTCAGTTATTCAAGGCCTAATCTCATCCATCGATTCCTGTGCAGCTCCAGTCAACAGCTGGAGCAGCCCAATTCGCACAAAATAATCTTTCCAGGACGAGCAACAAGCCAGCATTAAAACAGAGCATGAAAACATCGGGCCTCGTGGCTGAGCTTGTCAAGAATTTGTGGTTGAATCCTCCTAACAACCCAGCAAGATAGGCTAGGATGGAAGAGAAAGGAATAACAGGGCATATGCATCACATTAATTCGATGTATTACTTAATCATTATTATCAAATAAAGCACAGCTGTTGGACTATGATTCATAGTCTGTGATTCCTGTGGTCCAGCATAAAAGGAGGTGTCCGACTGTCAAGGAATAATTTAACTCAATGTTTTTCAACTCTGGCAACTTTAAAATATGTAGACTTCAACCCCTCCCCCGAAAATTATATTTTTATCTGTATAGATGGTCTTTGACTTATGGTCACAATTGAGCCCAAATGTCTGTGGAGATCCTCTATCATGCCCCCATCAGAGTCTGAATCTGAGGAGGAAGACAAACAGCGGACAGGGAATGGGACTGTGGCTCCATTGGCTGTGGAGGAGGCTGGGGAAGTGCAAAGTCCGGCTGGGCAGAGCAAGGAAGAGATAGAACAAGGGAGAGCAAGTTCAGAGGAAGACTCAGACCCACCCCCTCTTCATCCTAGGGCATGCAGGGGGGAATGGAGAAGAGAACAACATGGGTTGCATGGCTTACGGGGGAGGAAAGGGCCCTGATTCCCTTCATTAGCCACATCTGGGAATGAAAGTTTGTAAGAACTGAATGCTAACTGCGGCAGCTTCTGGGAGCAAACGTGACTTTATCCTGTGTTGTTGTTGCTTATCTGTGTTCTTGGCGTCTTCCCGTGTGAGTTTTGCTATGCCTTCACATCTGGAATTCTTGCTCCTGCCCTGCCAAACTAATTACCTCAGTTTGGTTTGATTGGACTTAAAGTTACAGTTTGTGTTGACCATGTTTTGGACTTGATTCTCTGCAGCCAAAGGCTGTTCCTGGGAGTTTTTCTCCAACCAGAAGGTAACCTGGACATTGGGGGCAAAATTGGAACTAATAAAGGACTCATTGAATAACTGACTGTGTTGCCTTTGTGCCACGCCCTGGGTCATCACAGGTGATGGTTGTACCAAAGGTGTGTTTCAAAAGGCAACTGGATTCGTTTCTCTTTGAAAGCGTTTCCAAGTTCAGCGAAACATTTTTAAGGAATAAACAAAAGTTTAGTTGCCTTTTCAAAAGGACCTTTGAGTCCAAATGTCTGTTGCTAAGAGAGACAGTTGTCCGATGAGATGTTCCCCATTTAACCACCATTTTTGCCACCGCTGTTAAGCGAATGGCTGCGGTTGTTAAGTGAGTCATGCAGTTATTAAGCAAATCTTGCTTCTCCTATTGATTTTGCTTGTCCAAAGCAGGCTGGGCAGGCCGCCAATCACGATTGCATGACGCGGGGAAAGTGCAACTGTCATAAGTACATGCCAGTTGCCAGGCATCTGAATTTTGATTACGTGACCAAGGGAACTCTGCAACGGTTTGAATAACTCTTTTTCTATATTTTTTCTTCCCTTTTTTCCTTCTGTACCCGCAATTTTGCTTTTTCCCCAACCCATTTTTTCCTTTTTTTTTCTCTTTCTGTTTCCTTGTATTTTACCTTCTGCTGGAACTCAAGAAAGTCGTATAAAACAGATTCTTTTCTTTTTGTCTTTTTGCTGCCTTTAAAAAAAAAAATCCTTTGTGCATTTTTATTTATTTTATTTTATTTTTCTGATTAGGTTTCTTTCTGTAGATTTTTATTCTTGTGTAATTTTTCCCCCAATAAAAAGAAGAAAAAAAGAAGAAGAAAGAAAAAATGAAAGAGATGCCATCAACAAGCGAGGAAGCAGACCAGGGCCTAAAATCCCTTTTTCCCATGCCATGCCAGTCAATCTTTGGCTTGCATTTAGCAATAGCATAGCACTTTGTCTTATATACCGCTTCCCAGTGCTTTACAGTCCACTCTATCCACATTACAGAGGCAGCATATCGGCCCCAACAATTTGGATTCTCATTTTGCCAACCTTGAAAAGATGGAAGGCTGAGTCAACCTTGAGCCGGTCAGGATCGAACTCCTGGCATTGGGCAGAATTAGCCTGCAATGCTGCGTTCTAACCACTGCACCACCACGGCTCCGTCTGTTTAACTTCCCTCCCCCGAAATAAACAGTTGTGCTTGTTTGTTTCCAGAAAAAAAAAGAGCCTTGGTGAGTCCCTGCTGTTCTCTCGCCTAAAACGTTCCTTGCCAGAAAAACCGCAGGTAAATTGGACTCCTTTGCAAAGTCATTTGCAAGCGACGACTTTGTTCTTCAGTCCAATTAAGATAAGAGATACATTTCTTTTGAAAAAGCAGCCCGCAAAGTTGGGCCCACGCATTGCTAGAAGATCTGCAAATAGGCAGATATATCTGGGAAAGAACAGCAAATGTTCCCTACCTGGGCTTCTCTCACAACCGCCCCCTCAAAGCCAGGGGGAAAAAAAAACATGGAAATAAGGTGGATCCCAGAAGGGAAGTTTCACCAGGAATGATTCAGGCGGTGAGGCTTTTGCACATTCGGCAGTCTGCGACTGAAGGAGAAGGAACTGGGACCCGCCTCCGGCTGGCAGGGGGAAGAGGCTGAATCACATCCACCGAAAGGTTTGTCTCGCTGATGGACGCCCGCATGGGCAGGAGTCAAGGGAAGGAGATTGAACGGGTGTTGCCAAAGGAAGAAAGCAGAGCGGAGGACCTGACAATCGGGCAGGTGGAGCTGGGCCAAAAATGATTCAGATCAGATCTGTGAGCTGAGTTTCGACCTGGATTGTACGCTTATTTCCAGCGGGAGGAAGAAGGAAGAAGGAGGAGAGGGAGAGGGAGGAGGAGGAGGAAGAGGGAGGAGGAAGAGGGAGGAGGAAGAAGAACACAGAGGATGAAGAACAGGAGAAGGATGAAGAGGAAGGAAGAGAAGGAAAAAAGGAAGGAGAAGAAGAAAGAGAAGGAAGAGGAAGAGAAGAGGGGGGAAGAAGAGAAGGAAAAAGGAAGGAAAAGAAAGAGGAGAAAGAAGAAAAAAGGAGAAGAAGAAAGAAAAGGAGGAGGAGGAGAGGGGGAGGAAGTAGAGAAAGAAAAAGGAGAAGAAGAAAGGAGGAGGAGAGGGGAGGAGGTGAAGGAAGAGAAGGAAAAAGGAAGGAAAAGAAGAAAGAGAAGGAGGAAGAGGAGGAGACGGGGGATGAAGAAGAGAAGGAAAAAGGAGGAGAAGAGGGGATGAAGAAGAGAAGGAAAAAGAAGGAAAAGGAGGAGAAAGAAGAGAAGAAAAAGGAGAAGAAAGGAGGAGGAGGAGAGGGAGAGGAGGAGGAAGAGAAGGAAAAAAGGAAGGAGAAGAAGAAAGAGAAGGAGGAGGAGGAGGAGAAGAGGGGGGATGAAGAAGAGAAGGAAAAAGGAAGGAAAAGGAGAAAGAAGAGAAGAAAAAAGGAGAAGAAAGGAGGAGACGGGGAGGAGGGGGAGGAAGAGAAGGAAAAAAGGAAGGAGAAGAAGAAAGAGAAGAAGGAGGAGGGGGAGATGAAGAAGAGAAGGAAAAAAGGAAGGTAAAGAAGGAGGAGGAGAAAAGTTGGAGGAGAAGAAGGGAAGAAAAAAGGAGAAGGAAGAAGAAAGGAGGAAGAGGAGAGGGGGAGGAGGAAAAGGAGAAGGACTAGACTTCCTGTCTCAGGAACATCTCTGGAGTTTTTCCCCCTCCTTTGCTGGTACTTTGCTTGTGTGGAGTGACCATTCGAAGTTACAATGGCACTGAAAAAAGGGACTTATGACCATTTTTCACACTTACGACTGTTGCAGCATCCCCACAGTCACAAGAGGCCAGGCGAGGAGATGTGTGTCTCAATGTGAGTGATATTGAGTTGGCCATGCCCAGCCAGTCATATGACCACCAAGCCATGCCCACCAACTAAGCCACGCCCACAGAACCAGTTGTTAAAAAATTTGAACCCTACCCCTGTCCTAAACTATATATTTTTCGAATAGTTTTTGGTTGTTGTGGCTATAATACTGTGCTCCAGTTCCACTAATTTTCAGAAGAAACTGGACAGCCACTTGTGTGAAATACTATAGATTCTCCTGCTTGACAAGGGGGCTGGACTAGATGACCATGAAAGTCCCTTCCAGCTCTATTCTGATTGATGGAACACATAGCTGATGTCGGCCGGTTTTCTGCTTTGTGATTTTGGATGGGAACAATAAATATAGTATCTAGTAATGTCTGGGGTGTTCTAGTGCAGGGGTCTCCAACCTTGGCAACTTTAAGACTTGTGGACTTCAATTCCCAGAATTCCTCAGCCAGCAAAGCTTAAAGTTGCTAAGGTTGGAGACCCCTGTTCTAGTGTGCTGCTCTTTGTAAATGGATGAAGTTTTTCCAAATTTAGGGCACCCAAATTCTAAATCTTGGTAGAAGAGTAAGAGTAAGAATAGTACCTAGCTACACACAGTATATCTCCAATAATTATTTTTGCCTGTCAGATCCTTCCCAAGTTAGGCAGTCCTTGACTTATGAGTACAAATGAGACCAAAATTTCTGCTGTTAAGTCAGACATTGGTTAGGTGAGTTTTGCCCGTTTTATGATGTTTCTTGCCACAATTGTTAAGTGAATCACTGCAGTTGTTAAGTTAGTAACATGATTGTTATTTTTAAGTGAATCTGGCTTCCATGTTGACTACAATGGACGCTACAATTGTCATAAATAGGGGCCAGTTGCCAAGCATCTGAATTTTGATCACAGGACCATGGGGATGTCGTAGAAGTCATACGGGTGAAAAATGGCCATAAGTCCCTTTTTTAGTCCCTTTGGAACTTTGAGCAGTCACTAAATGAACTATTGCAACTCAAGGACTACCTGCAGTCAAAAATATTGTCATGTTTCAAGGATATGCAACTTTTCCCCCCCCATAGTTGAACTGAGATGTTGTTCCATTCCAATTTTCATGTCTTAGTGTCCATTTTGTTTTTAATTGTTAGCCACCTAGAGAAATGCATTTGAGATGGGCGGCCACACACATTTAATAAATGAATGAATATGAAATAAATAAATTCTGGTATGGCACCCAGCACACCAGCCAATCTTATAGCACTGCTGTGACTTTCTTTTTTTTCCCCTCACAGATGTTCTTGCTCTCTCTTCGAAGGATTCCCAGGCCTGGAAGTAAAGTAAAACTATAAAATGAGATAACATCACCTGCATAAGCAGAAATAAAATACTGGAACCATCTCCGCCTTCAATCTTTTGAGGTTTGGGAAGTCAAAAGGAGGTGTTGATTTTATTTTCTTCACACTCCAAATTGACATCTTTCCACTAAGTAGCCATGGTGCAATTCTGCCAGGTGCTGGAAAGTCACTAATAGGGTTGAGAGCCATTAAAAGTTTGAAAAAAATACAACAAAGGAAAAAAAAGAAAAGGAATATCATTTTTAGCGGTAGTTCTAATTCTTATTATTCGTGTACACGTATGTATAGATAGATACTGTAGACAGATAGATCTTTACATAACTATATTTTTTTCACTTTTAACAAATATTTTCCAAGTGTCTTTGCTTCCTTTGATAATATATGCATGTATTTTTATCTTTCTATTTTGTTTGTATGTTTCATTTCCTTTTTGTCACTATTTTAAAAGCAATGGAAAAATTAAATAAATTAAAAGAAAACCGAGTCGTGTGCCAAACACACCATGTTTTATCAGATGCCTTTCATTTATTATCAAATGAGAAGATCCACTTTTTTGCAGATTCCCTGGAGGTTTTTCCCCCCAAAAAATCTTCTGTCCCCAAAGAAAATGGAACTCAGTCCTTGTGGCTTATGTGGATTATTTATTAATATTTTTATTCTGTCTTTATTACTGTAAAAATAATTCTTGGCAGCAAACATTCATAATACCCCTTCTTCTACCTGTTCCTCAAAACAACAACCCTGTGAGGTGGACTGGACTGAAAGAAAATGACTGCCCAAAGTAACTCAATGGCTTTCATTCCTAAGGTGGAACTAGAACTCACACTCTCCTGGTGATTGGCCGAAAATCACCCAGCCGGCTTTCATGTCTAAAGTGGAATTAGATTCGCAGTCTCCTGGTTTTAGGCAAGCGCTTTAATCATTACGCCAGACTAGTTACGTTCTTTCCTTCTAATGCACCGCATGATTCTTGACCAGAGTTGGTACATACACTATGCAAAAGGAAATAGGGGATGAGGGGAAGGAAAGGGAAGTAGATGAAAGGAAGGAAAGGGAAGAGAAGGAAGAGTGGATGAGGGAAGGGGAAGGGAAGTAGATGAAGGGGAGGGAAGGGAAGGAAGAATGGATGAGGGGAAGGAAAGGGAAGTAGATGAAGGGAAGGGAGGGGAAGGGAGAGTGGATGAGAGGAAGGGAAGTAGATGATAGGAAGGAAAGGGAAGAGAAGGAAGAGTGGATGAGGGAAGGGAAGGAAGTAGATGAAGGGGAGGAAGGAAGGAACAATGGATGAGGGGAAGGAAAGAGAAGTAGATGAAAGGAAGGAAAGGAAGAGAAGGAAGAAGTGGATGAGGGAAGGAAAGGAAGTAGATGAAAGGAAGGAAAGGGAAGAGAAGGAAGAGTGGATGAGGGGAAGGAAAGGGAAGTAGATGAAGAGGAGGGAGGGAAGGAAGAATGGATGAGGGGAAGGAAAGGGAAGTAGATGAAGAGACGAAAGGGAAGAGAAGGAAGAGTGGATGAGGGAAGGGGAAGGGAAGTAGATGAAGGGGAGGGAAGGGAAGGAAGAATGGATGAGGGGAAGGAAAGGGAAGTAGATGAAGAGACGAAAGGGAAGAGAAGGAAGAGTGGATGAGGAAGGAAGGGAAGTAGATGAAGGGGAGGGAAGGGAAGGAAGAATGGATGAGGGGAAGGAAAGGGAAGTAGATGAAGAGACGAAAGGGAAGAGAAGGAAGAGTGGATGAGGGAAGGGAAGTAGATGAAAGGAAGGAAAGGGAAGAGAAGGAAGAGTGGATGAGGGAAGGGAAGTAGATGAAAGGAAGGAAAGGGAAGAGAAGGAAGAGTGGATGAGGGGAAGGAAAGGAAGTAGATGAAGAGATGAAAGGGAAGAAAGGAAGAGTGGATGAGGGAAGGGAAGGGAAGTAGATGAAGGGGAGGAAAGGAAGAGAAGGAAGAGTGGATGAGGGGAAGGAAAGGAAGTAGATGAAAGGAAGGAAAGGGAAGAGAAGGAAGAGTGGATGAGGGAAGGGAAGGAAGTAGATGAAGGGAGGAAAGGGAAGGAAGAGTGGATGAGGGAAGGAAAGGGAAGTAGATGAAAGGAAGGAAAGGGAAGAGAAGGAAGAGTGGATGAGGGAAGGGGAAGGGAAGTAGATGAAGAGACGAAAGGGAAGAGAAGGAAGACTGGATGAAGGGAAGGGAAGGGAAGGAAGAGTGGATGAGGGAAGGAAAGGAAAGAGGAGGAAGGGTGGATGAGGGGAAGGAAAGGGAAGTAGATGAAGGGGAGGAAAGGAAGAGAAGGAAGAGTGGATGAGGGGAAGGAAAGGAAGTAGATGAAAGGAAGGAAAGGGAAGAGAAGGAAGAGTGGATGAGGGAAGGGGAAGTAGATGAAAGGAAGGAAAGGGAAGAGAAGGAAGAGTGGATGAGGGAAGGGGAAGTAGATGAAAGGAAGGAAAGGGAAGAGAAGGAAGAGTGGATGAGGGAAGGGGAAGTAGATGAAAGGAAGGAAAGGGAAGAGAAGGAAGAGTGGATGAGGGAAGGGGAAGGGAAGTAGATGAAGGGGAGAAAGGAAGGAAAGAGTGGATGAGGGAAGGGGAAGGGAAGTAGATGAAGGGGAGGAAAGGGAAGGAAGAGTGGATGAGGGAAGGAAAGGGAAGTAGATGAAAGGAAGGAAAGGGAAGAGAAGGAAGAGTGGATGAGGGAAGGGGAAGGAAGTAGATGAAGAGACGAAAGGAAGAGAAGGAAGACTGGATGAAGGGAAGGGAAGGGAAGGAAGAGTGGATGAGGGAAGGAAAGGAAAGAGGAGGAAGGGTGGATGAGGGGAAGGAAAGGGAAGTAGATGAAGGGGAGGAAAGGGAAGAGAAGGAAGAGTGGATGAGGGGAAGGAAAGGGAAGTAGATGAAAGGAAGGAAAGGGAAGAGAAGGAAGAGTGGATGAGGGAAGGGGAAGTAGATGAAAGGAAGGAAAGGGAAGAGAAGGAAGAGTGGATGAGGGAAGGGGAAGTAGATGAAAGGAAGGAAAGGGAAGAGAAGGAAGAGTGGATGAGGGAAGGGGAAGTAGATGAAAGGAAGGAAGGAAAGGGAAGAGAAGGAAGAGTGGATGAGGGAAGGGAAGGGAAGTAGATGAAGGGGAGGAAAGGGAAGGAAGAGTGGATGAGGGAAGGAAAGGGAAGTAGATGAAAGGAAGGAAAGGAAGAGAAGGAAGAGTGGATGAGGGGAAGGAAAGGGAAGTAGATGAAGAGACGAAAGGGAAGAGAAGGAAGAGTGGATGAAGGGAAGGGAAGGGAAGGAAGAGTGGATGAGGGAAGGGGAAGTAGATGAAAGGAAGGAAAGGGAAGAGAAGGAAGAGTGGATGAGGGGAAGGAAAGGGAAGTAGATGAAAGGAAGGAAAGGGAAGAGAAGGAAGAGTGGATGAGGGAAGGGGAAGGGAAGTAGATGAAGGGGAGGAAAGGGAAGGAAGAGTGGATGAGGGGAAGGAAAGGGAAGTAGATGAAAGGAAGGAAAGGGAAGAGAAGGAAGAGTGGATGAGGGGAAGGAAAGGGAAGTAGATGAAGAGACGAAAGGGAAGAGAAGGAAGACTGGATGAAGGGAAGGGAAGGGAAGGAAGAGTGGATGAGGGAAGGAAAGGGAAGAGAAGGAAGGGTGGATGAGGGGAAGGGAAGTAGATGAAGGGAAGGGAAGGGAAGAAAAGGAAAGAAAAGGAGATGGAAGGGAAAGAGATGAAGGGAAGGGCAACTGCTTATGTTCTGCACCTTCAACCTTATCCAGAATGTTTTACCCAGAATGGGGCAGGTAGGATCTCAGTGGTCCACCAGAATTAATTCTTGAACATTGGATGAGAAAAAACTGTTTTATTTTTGATCTCATGACTGAAATACCTCAGTTTTTGCCGCTTCTCCCACCCCAGTATCTTATCTTCCGACTGTACATTCCTTCAAAGTCCCTCCTTACTGGGCTAATTCGATCATACAGCATCTCTGTGCAATTACTGGAAAGGATAAAAAAATAAAACCATTCCACAGAACCGGGCAGAACCTGAGACATCTGGGCAGATGTTACAATCACAGCAGGGGCTTGGCTTGGCTTTTCAGGTCAAAGCCTTAAAAGCCCCCATTCCCCAAAGCCAGGGTCTCCAAGCATGTGCAGAGTGCAATTTGACTCAGGCTTAAGGCAAGCAAAGATTGTTGCCCAATTGCAAAAACAAACAAACAAACCAACAAACAAAAATCTGAATGAAGAAATCAGGGGGAAACTGACTGGGAGGGGAGAGCAAAAAGAGAAAGGCCGCTCGGAGCCTGTTTGATCACGAAACATAGATCTCTGCTTGCAATCCTTGAGCAAGCGGGAGGACTGGCAGACCCGTTTCAGCTACCACTCTAATTGCCTGCAACAGGATATTTCAGGAGAAGCGATCAAGGGGACAGCAAGCTTTAAAAGCATTTTTTTTCCTCCAAATCTCTCTTTAAAACAAAAACGGAGAGTTTTCACGAAAATTGGAAGGAAAGGGAAGCCCGTTAGGGAAGGCAGAGAGAGAGAGAGAGAGAGAGAGGGAGCGATGGGCTTAGTTAGGAAACAAGTGACCTGAATTGCTGGGCCTGCGGCTGCCAAAGGAGCCTCGTTGCTGCCTCTCGGTTTGCACAATGAAGGCCAGGCCTGTTTTCTATAAGGTCTTGTGGACGTGTCCGTCAGGCGCCCTCCTCCCGTTCAGTCTCTCTTCCTCTCTCTCTCTCTGTCTCCCTCCCCATCCCTCTTTCTTGACTCTCTCTCTCTCCCTCCTCATCCCTCCCTCTCTCCTTCCCCATCCCTCCCTCCCTCCTTCTGTCTCCTCCTCCCCATCCCCATCCCTCTCTCTTGGCTCTGTCTCTCCCTCCCCATCCCTCCCTCCCTCTGTCTCCTTCCCCATCCCTCCCTCTCTTTCTCTGTCTCTCCCTCCCCTCCCTCCCTCCCTCCCTCCCTCTCCTTCCCCATTCCTCCCTCCCTCTCTTTCTCTGTCTCTCCCTCCCCATCCCTCCCCTCCTCTGTCTCCTTCCCCATCCCTCCCTCTATCTCTCTCTCTCTCAGCCCCCTCTCTTCCTCCCTCTCTTTCTCTCTCTCCCTCCCCATCCCTCTCTCTTGTCTCTCTCCCTCCCTATCCCTCCCTCCCCCTCTCCCCCTCCCCTCTCTTCCTTCCTTTCTGTCTCTCTCTCTCTCCCTCCCCATCCCACCCTCCCTCTCTTTCTCTTTCCCTCCCCATCCCTCTCTCTTGTCTCTCTCTCCCTCCCTCCCCCCCTCCCTCTCTCTCCTCTTCCCCCATCCCTCCCTCTCTTTCTCTGTCTCTCCCTCCCCTCCCTCCCTCTCTCTCCTTCCCCATCCCTCCCTCTCTTTCTCTGTCTCTCCTCCCCTCCCTCCTCTCTCTCCTTCCCCATCCCTCCCTCTCTTTCTCTGTCTCTCCCTCCCCCTCCCTCCCTCTCTCTTCCCCATCCCTCCCTCTCTTTCTCTGTCTCTCCCTCCCCTCCCTCCCTCTCTCTCCTTCCCCATCCCTCTCTCTTCTTTCTCTCTCCATCCCTCCCCCTCCCTCCCTCTCTCTCCTTCCCCATCCCTCCCTCTCTTTCTCTGTCTCTCCCTCCCCATCCCTCTCTCTGTCTCTCTCTCCCCCTCTTCCTCCCTCTCTGTCTCTCTCTCTCCTTCCCCATCCCTCCCTCCCTCCCTCTCTTTCTCTCTCTCCCTCCTCCCCATCCGTCCGTCCCGTGCCCCCACTCTCTCTCTGCCGCCCATTTCACGATCCGTCCCGCCCCGATCGTCTCCATCACCCCTTCGGGATCCGAGAAGGATGCGCCTTAATCCGGATGAACGCCTGGCAGCCGCCGGCTCGGAATCGGAACAAGGGCCGCCGGGCTGGATGAAAGGGTCGCCTCGGAGAAAGCATTGGGCGATGGGGAGCCCAAAGCTGCGAAAGGCTCCGGGACGCTCCGTGGCGTGGGGACCCAATTCTCTCCCCCTCCCTCCCCCGGTGCAAAAAAAGCTTGCAAAACTGGAAGAAAGCGCGCGGGGGGGGTTGAGATCTGGGTTCCTCGCCTCCTTCTCTCCCCAGTTCCATGGCCGAACCCAGTTCAGGCGGCAAAAGAGCCGAGCCGAGAAAGCAGCGGGCAGAGGAAGCCCCGTTTTTGCAACCTACCCTTGAAAGAAATACCCAGCACGCTCCCAAGCTCCTGTCATCTCGGAGGATGCGTTGGGATTAGGAAGGGAGACGCGACGGGTGCCAGTGGATCCGGCCGATAGCTTTCCTCGTCGAGTCGATCTACAGACCCGTTAATTCGGTTCAGGATTCCCCTCAAGCCCCCACCCCCACCCCCTCCAGACTTATTGATGCTTTCCAGATGTGCTAGCTAGGAGGACTCGCGCGGGTCCCCAGACATCTGGAGGGCACCTGGTTGGAGGAGGAGGAGGAGGAGGAGGTGAAGATCTGGGCTCGGGCCACGCCTGTTACTCCGGGTCCGACTCCGGTTTACCGACGTCCGGCTGCTTCTCTTTCTCCCTTTCCTTTTCAACGCCCCCCCTCCACCCGCCCCCCCGTGTGAACGGAAACGGGCGAGTTAGAAGGCGCTCCCGTTGTGGGGGGGGGGAGGGGGACCGTGTCCTCCCGCTCGCTGCCGCTAGGTGGCGCGCTCCCCTCGCGGATCCTTGCAACGCCGCTCGGCCAATGGGGGAGGCGGGCATAAAATCCCCTGCCATGGATTGGCCCGATGGCCCCGCCCCTTTTAATTCATCTTTCTCCCAAAGCCGGCCTCTTCGAGGCCCCTCCCCCTCCCCCAAGACCCTCCCTCCCACCCAACCCGCTTCCGAGGCGGCAACCCGAAGGTCCAATCGGCGGGAAGCTTGGCGGTTGCTAGGGGCGAGTCCCCCCAGCCCCCGCCCCCCGTCGCCGGCGCCGAGCGGGCGCGGGGTTGCTAAGGGGCGGGGCCTGCGGGGTGTGATGGACAGCGGAGCCACGCCCCCTGGGTCTCAGCCGCGGCGGCCGAGCCGGAGCTCTCAGAGCGAGAGCGTGAGCCGCTGGGGCAGCATCGTAGAGCGGGGTCGGGTGGCTCGCCGGCGGCCGATGTGCATCGAGCCTCCGAAGTCGACGCACCCCGCGGGAAGAGGAGAAGAGGAGCCCCGGCAGCTCGAAACAAGTCGGGCCGAAGGTTGCCCCCGCCTCCCCGGCCCCGAAACCCAAGGATTCGTAAAGCCGGAACGCACCGGACCGTCCCCCCACCGTCCCGGATACACCGGAGTAGGGATCCCGTCAAAACGATCGCAGCGCCCGGCGGGACGTCTGGTCCCTCCCGGTAGGGAGGACTGCGCGGATCGAGTCTCTGGTTCGGCCCCGAACTTGGATCGGCTCGGCTCGGGCGCCCCCCTCCTCCCCGAAACGCTTCGGATTCCAGCGGGGTTGGCCCGGCACAGCTGGACTGATCGCGCCCTCGGAGAAAGAGGGTCTTGGGGCGCTCCGGGGTTGAATCCGAGCGGCGGCCAGGTCGGAGGGCTACGAGACGGGGGTCGTCGGGGGTCGTCGGGACTCGTGAGGCATCTTCATCAACGCCGGGTTCGGAGCCGCGTTTTGGACGGAGGGTACCGTTCCGATCTTGCTTGGGGACCCCGGATCGCTTTTCCCCCGCGCCCGGAGGAGTTTCATCGCGGGAGCCGAAGCGACTCGGGGGGGGCGGGGGGCGGAGGACGGGTGGTGGTCGGATCCTTGCCTTGGACGTCGCCGAAGGACTTTTCCCCGGGGGCTCAGGAACCTGCAGCCGCCCCGCCGCCGGGCTCCGGCCCCGCGATGGCTGCGGCCCGCCCGGGGGCGCCCCAGCTGCTGCACCCGGGGACGACGCTGCTGCTCCTGCTGCCGCTGCTCCTGCTCCTCCTGCCGGGGGGCTGCCGCGCTTTGGAAGGTGAGCCCCGCCGACCAGAGTCAGCGCGGTCTCGGGGAGGGATTGCCGCCTGGCCTGGATCCATCCAGCCGCTTTGGGAGGAGACGCGTGTTCCCGGGAACGGGGTTTATGGCGTGGGGACGGTCGGGAACGGCCGTCTGTCAATCATTTTTTTGGGGGGAGAGGGCCGAAGACACGTGTTTCTCCTTACCTCGCGAATCCACACGACCTCTTTTGCACGGACCTGTCCTGCGAAGGGTTTGGCCGGCCTTGGAAATTCTCTGGAGATGCAGGTTTCTCACCCTATTCTGGAGCCTTTCTTTTCTCCTCCCCACACTCAAGATTGTCTAACCGAGGCCAATAAACTAGTTCTCTGGAGGTTGGAGTAATCCGGTCTTGGCTGCCTGGCTTGAAGGCTCCGTTTATCTACGGTTCCTTAGATTTGCTAAGCTCTTTGGTTGAGATTTCTTGCCCGAAAAGTGCTCCTTTTAAAGGATTGGGCAGGTTTTTGCAGATCAATTGGGCTAAACTTCAGTTTGAAATCCTTGGTACAATCTTAGCTGTGCTTAGATTAAGACCTGGTTCAGTTGTGCACCAGCTGTATTCACACAAGAGCCTGTCCCTCTGGTTTGCTCGGCCCAATTTCCCAGGTTCAGAAAAGCCCCAGTGCGATGGTAATGCAGAGTAAGGCGTGAGCACAGCCAAAACTGAGTTATGTGCTTGTCGCACGGCTAAAATTCCTTGTTTCGCCCATGGCAGGACACAATCCTTCTATATCTGTCGGTTTTTAAATCAATAAAATTAAGCGGTGGATGCGAAACTCCAGAAAACAGTCCCTCTTCACTTTTAAATTACAGCTGACGAATGTGGAGACTCCCAATTTCTCTGTATCACAAGAGGGGAAAGGGGGCTCTTTACTTAGCCAGTTTGAAGTTCTGCAAAAGTGGATTGGTTGGTGGGAAAATCAAAGTTTTCCTTGTCACTGGAGACCACGCTAAGCGAAAACGCAATTGTTTTGAGTTAACATACCCTGTGAGCCTAATCGATGGTGGCTTATTTAACAGACCTTGATTAAGGAAACAAAGGCTTTCTTTCTCAGGAACTCGGTCCCTCTGTTGTGGTGACATGCCATGGCTTCACCCATTCCTGTTTTAAATTGGAATAACTCGAAGCTTTCGTTAAAATTCAGAGCTGTTTTCCATCGTTGGACTGGTTTGTGCATAGCTGATGCTTTCATATACCCATCACTTTGAAAGAAAGGCAGCTTCCAGGGGAAATCCCTCTCTGTATATAAGTGTGTGTGTGTGTGTATGTGTGTGTGTATTATATATATATAAATGTAATCACATTTATAAGTCCCTCATCTCATGTTAGTGCCTCTTGTCGATCCTCTTTTTTCTCTCCGCTCGATCCTGAAGGCCTCAATTGATGATGTTGAATTCCTTGCAGGTTGGTTGTTCTTCTAAGAAACTCGGGAGGACTTGTTCCTAGTCGGTTGCAAAGAGAGGCTTCCTCAAGTTGGTCTTTTTCAAGTTTTAGTTGCAGCTGAAAAACGCCGGGTTCAGACATTGTCTCGGTTTGGAACTTTCACACTTGGTCTCAGGGTGAAACACCAGAGTCAAAAATACCTTCTCAGTGTGTTCAAATAGAACAGATCCAGAAGTTGATTCACCCTGAAATGTTTTACTAAATAGTCCCATAACTTGATTTTTTTTTTTTACAGGTTTGTCCCGATTCTCTGTAAGCGCCTTAATTTCTCACTTCACCACTCTTAATCTGCAGCTTTAAAGTGAGTTTTTCCTGGAATGTTTCTGAAGTATATCAGACATTTCCCCCTTCTTTGAAAACACCTTTAAACCTGGCCATGGAGAGCGTTGGTTGTTTTCCTTAAAATCTTCAAAGCGTCCATCAAATGTCTCCTCCCCTGCCCCCTATTCCTGTTTGATGCTGCCTTACAGTTTGATATTCCAAAGCACTTTGTTGGCCTGGGTTGGCTCCAGTCCTCTCTTTGTTGGGAGACAGATGGAGAGGTAGAAGGAGGATGTATATTCCCCTTTTGTTCATGCTTTCTTGGAACCGGTGATTTCCAAGAAAAAGAGGAAGAAAACTAGAGAGATCTGCTAGAGGTCGGCTTCCTTTCTGGAAATTAAACAGCAATGGTAAAAACATAATAATAATTATTGGGAGGACGTTGATCACCATTCTGATGAATATTTTGCTAGGATCTTTGTTTGGCCTGTTCATAGATTAAGGACGGTGTGATATTTATACATCAGAATCTTCATGCTTGCAGCACTGGAGAATCTCGCCCCCGTCAATAAAAGCATATTTGTAGTTCATCATATCCAAAAAGGCAAATTGGCATTTCAAGAGGCCGGCATTACAGGACCATAACTGAGGCGGGTTGTGGATTTTCTTGCTTCTTCAAGAGGCCTCCATCTACTTTTTAAATGCTCCCCTAGTTGGTGTGTAGCCTTCATCCCTTAGCTGATTGCTTCCGTGCAGGGGGTCCTTGGTTTTCTGGGTAGTGGGCTTGGACAGAATGGAGGGCAGGGGGCAGAGGAGCCCCTTAACCCAACTTTCTAACCCTGTTAAGCAAGATAAGGAATACAGGTACAATTTCCACGGGAGCTTTCTTCAGCAGAAGAGAAGAAAGGGGTGAAAAATTCAGACCCTGTTTTTTTTTTTCCAGCCGTCTTCTAAGAAACCCCAGCTCTGATTGGAGGTTTGTACATTAACCACTCCGACGTGGTTCATGCACAAAAGCTGGCTTTTTAACCTGCTCAGGGTTTTTTTTTTCCTTCTCTTTCTCTCTTCTTCCTCCAGTTTTCTACCAGCTGGACTCTGTGAATTGATTAATAGCGTGCGCCACTGCATATGCTGTGATTTATCAGTCAGGCGCTCTCGACTCCAATCAGGAGGCACTCCCCCAGGCTGGGCTGGCATCCTTCCCTCCTTACGTTGGCTCTTCGTTTGCCATTTTTTATGGGGTGGTTATGACGGACGGGCTGGTTAATGAGATCGAAATAAAAATTGAGAAAGGTAGATGCAAACTGGGCAGCAGGACTGCAACAGCACTGCTAGCGGGAAATTTAGCAAATGCCTGATGTGGAGTGCCAGGAATAAATTCGTGCACGCACGTTCCACTTAAGTGGCGACTGCCAGTCCCCCTGGGGATTTGGACCTGTGTGTCTGTGGGCCTGTCCAGTTTGGCTTGCCGAAAGCAGGGAGTCCTCAGCTTGTTGGTTACCTTCTTCCGCAGGTTCTGCAGAAGTTTTGTGGTTGATGGTCTTACGTATGCACATGTTTTTAGCCTTAGCTGGTTCTTTCGCCTCGTCTTCTCTCCACGATTGTATGGACACACTTTCTACTCTGGGCTTCCTGCAAGGTGGGATGGTATCTCCTCTCTCTCTCTCTCCCTCTCTCCCTCTCCCTCCCTCCCTCCCTCCAAGGCAGCGCAGGAGAAGAGACAATGGCAGCTTAGGGGAAAAGGTTTTATCCATAAAGGTTGCAGGAGAGGTTGGTGAGGCTGGAAGTGGGAAAAAAAAAAAAGAGGATTTCCTGCAAATTCCAGCATAAGCTACGTTGGATCTGTCTGAAACCACAGTGTGTTTTCAGCAGCACTTCGGCTGGCTAGAGAAGGAAAGTTTCGCTCAGGAGCAACCGTGTGCTTGGTTTTCTCTGGCAAAGGAGGCCGTCTTACGCTTGGTCCCTAAAGATCTGCTTTTCCAACTCGGCCCAACCACCGCGATCACCTTGCCGGGAGATGGAGGGAGCTCTTGACTTCCAAACGCCGGCCTCTTTTCTCGCTGTTTCCTGAGCTCCAACCCCAACCCTCCAACTTCCATTCCAGACATTCTAACCTCTACACTGGAAACAATATGATGGCCACCAAGAGTTGATTGATGGGAGCAGGGTATGAATTTGAAGGATGCATCGGCGTGGTTTAATTTAGCGGAAATCGGGTTGTTCTTTCCATGGCTTCTAAGAACTTTTGGGAGCCAGTCTCTTCCAACACCTTTGTCTTTTACTTCTTCGGGTCAGTGGCCCCAGATTGTCCACTGGGGTGGCTTTTGGCCCCTTTCTGAGTAATGCCAAAAAAGGGGGTGTGGATTTTGGCAAAGGGCAGACAAGTCTGGATTTTTTATTTTATTTTTTTTGTATCTGCCTCTGTCTTGCAGGAGAAACATTCGACTCCTTTGTCTGGCCTACCTTGCTGCACTCGTTTGTAAAGTTGGAGTACCGGGTCCTTGGTGGTCTCTGAGCTTGGTGGTTGGCTTGCAGACATTTCATTACTCGACTGGGTAATGTTATCAGTGAAATGGGGTTTCTGCAACCGAACCACCAAGCTCAGAGAGCACCGGAGAAGTCACAATTCAATTGAAATCCTTCTACTGAAAGCCGGTGTGGTTTGCCGAAAGGATTTGGGACAAAACCAATTTAGCCAAATTTAGCCATCGGGTGTGGTTCTGACATGCACATTACAATCCTTAATTGACGAAGAGGCTTGTCATCTGTCCAGACATGTAAGATTCATGGCATAACCACCATGTTTTCTCCTTTCTACCCTCATCCCAATTTAAACTCTGCATCAGCGTGGCCACTCCACGTATCTGCCCAAGAGAGTTTTTATTATGTTTATCTATTTCTTTGTTTATTCAGTTTGCATAGCCACCCATTTCAGATGAGTGACTGGGTGTGGAACAGCCATGAAATCAACTAAAACCAACGAAAACCCTACCACAAAAAAGAAAAATTAAACACAGTTAAAGTATTGTGAGTTAACAGCTCATGAAACCTTATGATTTTTAATAAAATGCATTTGTTGGCAAGGGTGCTACCAGAATTTGGGTGGTGCAGTGTTGGGAAAAGGGATTCTAGGAATTTTGGGGGGGACTGTAGGGATTTTTTTTAAAAAAAATACTTTGGTGTGTGTCAACTTGGTGGTGACACTTTATGCCATGGATATGCCTCTTAAAATACTGTAACCACCTTAAGAGAACTTAGGGAGTACATCACAGGCTGGGTTTTTTTCCCCTCCTGTTCGGCACATATTTGTGGATAATAATGTGGAGATTGAAATCTGCACCAGAGATCACAAATCTGGTACTGGCTGGTGGTATGAATGGGCCAAATGCAAACCAAGGGTTGCATAAGGCTGAATAAAAGGGATAGGGTCATGTATTATTTTCCAGGTTTTTCCTACAATGGAAAAGAATGAGAAATTTGGTTCAAGATTCCACGCTGCAGTTTGACAAAAGCTCTGTTTTATTGAACGCATAGAATACATTTTAGCATAATGTACGGCCGAGCTGCTGCTGAGTTAGACAAGAAAAAGATATCGGATCTTCTGTTTTTTACTGCCCAATCTATGGTGAAATCCTACAGTGTGGGGTGGGGGAAATTGTTGATATACAACCTTGACGTGTCAGATTCTGAACAATTGAACAAACTTCTTGCATTTGTGATTCCAGTGGTTTGCCAGAACTGACTTGTTTTCCTTGAAACTTGGAAAGTTTGAAGCTCGCAACGGCACTCCTAGTTCTACTTTCCTTAATTTTTCTGCATTCCTTTTCCCCCCCTTCATTTTTTCCCGTTAACCAATTTTATTCTTAATTTATGCTCTTGTTGCTACGATCCGTGGCCGCGACAGTAAACCAATGGATTTATATTACAATGCCTGTGTTGGTGTGCGTATTTGATGCTGAACCGTAGCATAATTGTATTCTTTTCAACCATTCCCCTCCTTAAATTATTCTTAGCATATGCTCTTGTTATTTTCTCTTGATGCAGAGAAAGTTTGCTTTCCTTTTGATTACAGTTCACTGAACTGTCTCCTCTCACAACGGGGATGTGATAGTCCTGCTGTTTTGTTGATCCTTTAATAAGGCTGGGTAAAATCCGGTCCAAGAACGAGACGAGATTCAGCTGGCTTTGTTCGGCCCTCCTAACTCCTTGCAAACTGGTCCAGCCTTCTGGGAAGAAAAAGGGTAAACTTTTGAGCCCAGGAACATGGCAACTAATTGGAGATGGGGGCAAATGAACGTTTCCAAGTGTCTCCTCATTTTACTTCACGTCTGTCGTTTGTTTACGGTGCTGTCTTTCCGCGCCAAGCCTGTTCTGCTTTGGTCTACTTGGCAAAAATTTGTCTCTCCCTTAAATGCTGAAATACTCAACGGTTGAGCCTGTTCATCTTTGCTTAGAGCCATTCTGCTTAGAGCAGTTGCTTTCGTGGCTTGTAGCGTGGTTGGTTACGAGTTGCAACCAAGGCAAGGACACGTTGCCGATTTTTATTTATTTACTTTTTGGTGGAAGCCAAGGAGCTGCCTATTCACCTTCTTTGCCTGGGCCGCTTGTTGCTGACGATTAGGCCCTGTGGAGTTCTTAATTAGACATCACCAGAAACCTGAATCACGGCGCATTTTGCTTTGTGCGTCTTGTTTTCTTTTTTTCTTTTTTTTTAATGAATTGCAGCTTGGCCTGCTCTCCTGACTCAAACTGGTTTGTCCGGATTAAGCGTCTCTGGCACTTGGTGCCAAAGCAGGAGAGAAGGAAAAGCAGGTGCTTCTTTGGCCAGACGGTTTTATTTATTGGGAGAACTGAGTTCAAGTTGAACATTGACTTACTTTGCTTTATCCATTACAGCCGTAGCAACGTTAAGAAATGTGGACTTCAACTCCCAGGATTCCCCGGGCTTGGCTGGGGAATTCTGGGAGTTGAAGTTCACAGGTCTTAAAAGTTGCCAAAGTTGGACACCTCTGCGTTACAGGTTTTCCTCCTTGCCCAGGCACCTCAAGTCGGTTAAATTCGTTTTGCCACTCAAGGCTTTATGCCAAATTTGGCTCCAGCGTTAAAAGGGATTGGCGAGGTGGTGGTGGCCTTGTTTGCTAGAAATATTTGGGTTTTTCTTACGACAGCGTAAGGTCTGCAAACCATCATGGAATGTCTTACGGGGCTTTATTTCACGTTGATCGAGAAGAGGGAGAGAAACACAGGATAGAAAATAGAATAATTGTTCTCTGGTATTATAAATAAGTCTGCTACAATTACTTCCTATTCCTCACAGGCCCTGCATCTGGTTGTAATTAGCCGTGGTGAGTTTTTATCAATAGGAGGGGGAAAAAAAAACCCTGTACAGATAATCCCCGACATAATTCGGGCCAGAATTGTGGTCACTAAGCAGAGCGGTCATTAAGTGAGTAAATCACATAGCTAGACCCAGTTTTAAAATCATTTTTATCATGATTGTTAAACAAATCAGACGATTGTTAAGTGAATCCTGCTTCTCCAATAGATGCCGTGTTTGTCGGAAACCATTTTGGAAAGTCACAAATCGTAATCGTGTGATGGCTGGATGCTGCAGCCGGTCATAAATGCGAGCCAATTTCCGACCTCCAGAATTGCCAATCATGTGACCGCAAAGCGGAACATTGTCTTGTCATTTCAAGGACAGGTGCAAAATCACTTTTTCCAAAACCAGTGGAATTTTGAACCGTCATTACGTGAATGGTTGTAAGTTAAAGACTACCTGTAGGTGAATTACCTGTAGCAAGATGAGTCTGGGTTTTTTTAAAAATATATATATATATATATATTTTTTTTTTGTGGGTAACAAATGGCACAACCTAAGAAACACACTGCTGTATTTTGTCCCGAGATTGCATGAAAGAGCAAAGGGAAAACGGCTGGCTCCGATTCCAGTGGTGCTGAGCAATACTTTTAAAGCAAAGGCAAAGCCGTAGGTGCCAATTTGCCAGTTTGAAATTTCTTATACCTCTTGTATTTTGCTTAATTGCGTTGGCGTCTCCTGCCTTGTCAGGGCCTTCATTAACAGCTGGACTTCATCCATGCAGTGGTTTGCATTGAAGTAGCAGGAAAGCACCAGGCCACTGATGGTGGAGTCATGTGTGTAGTGGCTTTCCAGGGGAAATTGAAACCTCATATTTAGGAAATCAGCGTGCAGGTTATCCTCTGTTTACAACCATTCATTTAATGACCCTTCGAACAGACTTATGGGCGTTTTTCACACGACCATTACACTTACGAGCATCCAGGCACTTGGCAAACTGACTCATATTTATGACAGTTGAAGTGTCCTGGGTCATCTTTTGTAACCTTCTGCTCAAAGGGGAAGCCGGATTCACTTAACAACCATCCTACTGACTTCACAGCGGTAGTGATCCGCTTAATAAAAGTCTTCTGCTTAGCAGCAGAAATTTTGGAGCTCAATTGTGGTTGCGCGCCGAGGATTTACCTGTACTGTCCGGTTTTCTGCTTTCTGAATATATAGTAATCCACATTTGGAACCAGTAGCTCAGTCGTTAAGTGAAGCACTAAGTCAAATCGCGACGGTCTGACGGCACTTCAGCTTTCCCGGACTTTACAGGCCTGCGAAAGTCGTAAAGGTGAGGCGAGGTCCTCCAGTTAGTTTCTCAACACTGTGGTGACTGCAAACAATAGCTAACCGAGGCCGTCGCTAAGAGAGGACTCTCCGCATTGTTGTAGGTCTGGTTGCAACGTCCCCCGAATACTCTTGGTTTGCACATTTTTTTCTATGGCACCACAGAAATTTTGTGTGTGTGGGGAGTATCTGGTGGGTGGGTGTCGGTGTCCAACCCCCCACCACCACCATCCCGGCGCGTGTTCCTAAGAGCAGACAAGTTTCCAAACACCTGTTCCCTAGTTCTCCCAACCTTGGAATGCGAAGCCCAGGAGACGTGTGGGAGCTGAGAACTGGCTTCTTCTGGTCAACACCACGGATATGTGCTTTGGCAGGATTTCGGTCGATGGGGAGGTCTCGCGGATTTATCCCAGAACTCAGGAGAAACTTTGATACTTCTGGGTCATTTCTCCCTTTACCAGCTTCAGGGATATTGGGGTGGAGGGAACCTGTCTGTCATGGTCCCAAAGCGGCTTCTTTTTGTGAGATATGGCTTGCTGGGCAGCAGCTGCAATAGCATTTGCTCTGGCTAACTTTTGCAAATGAAATCCATGCTGGAGGGGGTGGGGGGGGGCTTTGCCATGGCCTGCCAGTCTGTCTGTCTGTGTCTCTCAATTTCTCTCTCAATCTCTTTCTCTCTGTCTCTCAATTTCTCTTTCTCAATCTATCAATTTTTCTCTCTCAGTTTCTCTCTCTCTCTCTTTCACTCTGACTCTCAATCTCTCAATTTCTCTCTCTATCTCTCCATTTCAATTTCTTTTTCTTTCTTTCTCAATCTCTCTCAATTTTTGTCTCAATTTCTGTCTCAATTTCTCTCTTTCTCTCAAACTTTCTCAATCTCTCACTCAATTTCTCTCTCAATCTTTCTCAGTTTCTCTGTCTCCATTTCTCTCGGTTCTGTCTCTCAATTTCTCTTTCTTTCTCTCAAACTTTCTCAATCTCTCACTCAATTTCTCTCTCAATTTCTCTCTTTCTCAATCTCTCTCTCAATTTCTCTCGATTCTGTCTCTCAATTTCTCTTTCTTTCTCTAAAACTTTCTCAATCTCTCACTCAATTTCTCTCTCAATTTCTCTCTTTCTCAATCTCTCTCTCTCAATTTCTCTCTCTCTCAATCTCTCTCTCTCTCTTTCTCTCTCTCTCTCTCTCTCTCTCTCTCTCTCTCTCTCTCTCTCTCTGTTTTCTCTGTCTGTCTCTCTTTTCTGTCTTCAGTTCTCCACCCCACAAAAGCCCACTTCAGGGATTCCTTGGCTGGAGCAGCCAAGGTGTCGGTGTGCCGTTCTGCGCTGCCCACACCGGCAACGTGGAATCTGAGCACCGCTTTTGATTAATGAGAAAAATGTGCAGGGCTTGACCAATTGCCAGAAGCCGATTGATTCTCGTTCCCCAGAAATTAAACTGAAAATAAAGAGTGGGAAGGGAAAGCGGAGCGAGCGGGCGAGAAGGAACAGCAGCCCAGCCTGGCACTCCTCTCCTTGCCCGCCTCTCTCCCTGCTTGTTTTAACTTCGGAAGAATCCGAGTTTGGTCTGAGGGGGGTTGGAGGGAAAGGATATTTAGCTTTAAGCAGTTCCAGATGGGCTTAGTGTTCGCACGTTGGGAGGAAGTGAGCTGAGAGCCGCGCGCGGAGATTTGGGTAACTGCCCTGGGCACAAGACGGGAGGAAAGGCTTGGCAAAAATGGTTTTGCAATCTGTGGACTTGCCAACTGGCTGTTGACTTGCAGAGTCACTCTGTCTGTGGGGAGGTGCCTGGCACCGTCTTCTCTCTTTCCACCCTCAGATCCTTCCTTCCTTTCTTCTTCTTCTTCTTCTTCTTCTTCTTCTTCTTCTTCTTCTTCTTCTTCTTCTTCTTCTTCTTCTTCTTCTTCTTCTTCTTCTTCTTCCTTCTCCTCCTCCTCCTCCTCCTCCTTCTACTTCATCTACCTCTCCTCTAGCTTCTCCTTCAACTTTTCTTCCTTCTCCTCTTCCTTCAACTTCTACTTTTGTTTCTATTTCACCTTCTCTTCCTTCACCTTCTCCTTCATCTCCTCCTCCTCCTTTTCCTTCTCCTTCAGAAGAATATATTGGAAGAGGAAAGGAAACTCCCTCTTCCAATGGCCTTTTTCAAATCTCGAGGAGCTTCCATAGGATGGTTACAGGTCAAAATAAACCAGGTGAAAGTAACTTCGATGCCCAGTTACTGGGGCAGCCCCCAGATCTCCAAAGGAATGGCAAAGAAGGCCTCATTGAAAGAGAACGAGCTTGGGTCCCTACCCACATCTACCCAAAATGAAGGAACAGTATGCTAACCAAACCTAGGGGGGAGGAGGAGGAGGAGGAAGGGTGGCTTGTGTTTCTCCTCCATTTTCTTCTCCTCCATCACCACTCCTCCTCCTGCTTTTCCTCCTTCTCCCTCTCTTCCTCTTTCACTTTCTCCTTCTCCTCTTTGATCCTTCATTTTAGGTAAATGTCAGTCGGGAGCCAAGCTCATTCCATTTCAGTGAAGCCCTTTGCCATTTCTTTCAGAGATTTGGGAGCTGCCCAGGTACGGTACGATGAATTGGGCATCGCAGAAACATCTGCCTGGTTTATTTTGACCTCTAACCCTCCTACGGAGGGTTAGATTTGGAAAAAGGCCATTGGAAGAGGGAGTTAACTTTACTTTCCCAACACATTCCTTCTGTGAATATTATCTGGAGTAGGCCCTTTTTTCCATTTATGGCTTTTTTAATCTTTCAAGAGAAGGGTTTCGCTATCTATTTCTCTTTCTTTAGAAAGGAGAAAACTTGGAGATAACTTCAGCAAAGGCTTATATTGAAGGCACATGAATGAGATGTCATTTCTGCAGAAGAATATTAAGAACAGGTCTACTGGTCAGTTCAATCAGGATCTTCCTCCCTAAAGAAATTCAGCCACAGCTTACTGGGCAAAACCGTCTCTAAAGTCATCAAAAGGTCTCCGTTGTTCCGTCACATTTTAAAGCACCGTTTTTACATTTTTAGACTTTGAGCTCTAGCAGCCTGAGAGAGACCAAGGCAAAGCGCTATGGGAGTTGTAGGCAAATAAATTGGTCAGATATTCTTGCCATAAAGTTATGCCAGCTCAAAGTTTGTTCTGTCCATATGGGCAAATCCATCTATTTCAATTCAGGATGTTCAGATGTTAACTTTTCTCCTTTTCATGTTGTAATCTGCGTGGGGAAGACTATTTTTTGTATGCCTTGCTGCATACTTTTCTTATGTTGGTATGTGATCTTTTATTAGAAGTAATTCTCCAAGGGAAAGTCCCTCAAATATTTTGCGGTGTATAGATTCATTCTCCCAAGATTTGCAATTTTTATCATTTCTCTAAAGCGTCCGTCCTTCCTTCCTCCCTTCCTTCCTTCCTTTCTCCCTTCCTCTTTTCTTTTCTTTTCTTTTCTTTTCTTTTCTTTTCTTTTCTTTTTTTTCCAAATCCCAGCATAAAATTAAGAAAAAAGAAAGCTGGTATATAAGCACATTCCAGTTCACATATTTGTTTAAAAATGGGAACTGGATGAAATATCAGAGCCTCTTTGGACTTTAAGTTAGGGGGAAAAAAAAATAACAGTTGTTCTCATCTGGCCCTACTTTTCTGACAGTGCTGCCCTCTGCATGCAATCTCAAAAATAAATCCCATCGCATTCAATGGAACTTTCTCCAAACTAAGTGAACCTTCAAACTGCATCTCTGAGGATGCATACAAATAATGGTTGTTGTTGTTTTCCTCTTACCGTGGTGCCCAACAAAAAATAATGATATGAGTCATTAAATGCCACCCTTCTAAAGAGTTGCATAAAATTTTGGCATCACCTTCCCTTCCCCCAAAACAAGAAATGCAAATTAGAAGTAACTTTGTCCCCACTGCCCCAATCCACCCCTCTCAACAGCATTGAAAATCATTAACACGAATAACCAGTTAATGGTAATCAGGCCAGGAACCTTTTCTGCAGTTGGGTTCTTTCAGTGCTTTCTTTAAAAACAAATTTGGAGAAAAGCTAAAAACAAATTTGGAGAAAAGCGGGGAATAAGTATCTCTATATACTTTGTGGAACCAGAGACCAAGCAGGAATATTAGTGCTGAAAAAGACCTCCCTTTAGCTAAATAATTTTCGCAAAAAAAAAAATTTGAGTGCTGCATTTTTTCAGGACTCGGGTTTTGTTTTTGTTTTTTTGCAGCGATCCACTTTGTTGTGGCATGTTGTGTCTTGTAGCGACCATCTTGTTGTATTGTTAAGCCAGGATGCAAAATGCTTGTGGGACCTAACAACACACACACACACACACCACACAAGTCCTTGTGGAATTTAGGTCGCCCCTTTTCCAACGCCAGTGGCTGCAGAACCATCAACTTGTTGCCTAGCGGCACCACTTTTGTCTATGAAATGCAAAAGTTGATCGGATAGGAGAAAACTTCGCTAGGGGTCCATCAGGATACTGGGAGGGAGTGGTGGTGGTGTGGGGGAAACAGAAGGAAAACCAGTGTGGGAATCCATTTGGATCCGGACCCGAAGATCGGGAGGAACACAAACACACGTGTGAAATTCCACCTGACGAGTTTGAACTCAGGAGGCAAAATGTTGTTGGGAGCGGAAAGTTTGCAAAGGAAGGAGATGCCAGGTGGGGTTTTATGGAGGCTATTTCCACACACACACACACACACACCTGCAATAACTTTTTTGCAGCAACTTGCATTGTGTTAAAAAAAAGGGGGGGGTGGAGGGTAGTGGAGAGGTGAAGGCAGGGAGCAAGGGAGGAATTGCACGCTGCCTGCCTTGGCTCGCTTGCAAAGGCCGCGGCTGCTCAAACAGACGGCAGACTCTCAGCCTGCAAGAATGAGGCAACAGGGTCGCCTCTCTCTCTCCCCCCCCTCTTGTTTCCCCACAGAGCAGGGGTGAAGCCTGTGATTGATGAGGCGGAGGTAGTGGAGAGGTCGAGCCGGCGAGCCACGGGTCAGCAGAAAGAGACTTAGGAAGCAGGAACACAACTCTCAAATCTTGCAAGCTGAGATGCCGGGGAACAGAACCGGCCTGTGGGGTTTCTCACTCGGGCCCTAGACGTGTGGAGACAGAAGCTGTGGAGGGGCGGAGGGAGAAGCCACGAAGCACGGGTGGCTCTTTCAGCCTCCCTAACAGAGGAGGGGAAACGAGGGAAAAATAATCCTCCATACAAATTTCTCCTCGCCAATTGTGGCTTGCCCGGCGGAAGGCCTCGCACACACAACCCAGACGCTCTGGGGGTTTGTGAGGATTTACACAGCTGCCACAGGAGGCAGAAGTGGGGGAGGAGGAGGAGGTGCATTTTAATTCGGAAAGCCGCCCTGGATTTCCATCCAATCCCCAGTGTGGCCGCGGGGTGGGCGCAAGATGGCAGCTGGAGCGTTTCTTGAGGGGAGCAGCTAAGGGGGGACGGTCAGGTTTAAGGCCCCCCAAGTACAGGGAGTTTTCGACTTGGGGCCACAGTTGAGGCCAAATGGGGCAAGCAAGGCAGTTGTTAAGTGAGTCTTGCCTCATTTTATGACTTTTCTTGCCACAGTGAGGTGGCTCGCTGCGGTGGTTAAGTTAGGAACCTGGACGTTTAGTAATTCTGGCTTTTCCCCATTGACTTTGCTAGTCAGAAGGTGGCAAAAGAGGATCCCGGGACACTCAAACTGTCATAAATAGGAGCCAATTGCCATGCGTCTGAATTTTGATCACGGGACCGTGGGGACGCTGCAGTGGTCACAAGTGTGGAAAAATGGCCACAAGTCACTTTTTCCAGGGCCGTTGAATGGTCACTATGGTTGTAAGTTGAGGACTAACATGAGCTGTTCAGTGAATCGGGCTTCCCCATTGATTTTGCCTGTCGCAAGGCTGCCAAAGGGGACTCGCATGAGCTTGGGACGCTGCAACCGTCATAAATACAAGCCAGTTGACATAGCGCCCAAATTTTGATCAGGGGACTGCTGCAATGGTCATAAGTGTGGGGAAAACATTCCTAAGTCACTTTTTTTTCCAGGGCCGTTGTAACTTTGGAATGGTCACCAAATGAATGTAAGTCGAACACTACCTGTACCAGGTAACTTGGTCTTGCGGGGACGGGGCAGCTTTGCAAAGGAAGCATTTTCAACATGGAATCAAGAGTGCTGTGGTAGTGCCCAAAATATTTGGCTAATTTGGGGGTTTCCGTGGTACGAAAGGGGCCCTTTCGGCAGATCCCGGGGTGTCTTTGTTTTGTTTTTTGCAGACTTTGCCTGAAGTTTCCTGCGTTGTTTTAGGGGTACAACTTGGACTCAGGGAGGGGAGACAACAAAAATGGGTTAAAATCAAGGGAAGTTTGACCCTTTCCTCTATGTTGGCTGCTACAGAGCGAAGGGAGTCACACGAAGACTCGGGATAGACATTTGACTTGACCTAAATTTTGCCACAAGTTGGCAACGTTGGCAGAGCAACGGGTTCGGGTCACCGCCCTGAAGATGTTTATGATCCATTCATTTGGGGGCATTACAAGGCTTTCTTTGAGGCTGGCGGAGAGATGCCAATATTGGGCATTTTTAAGGATTTGTCATGTTTTGGCATTTTGTGAGGAGAGAGAAAGAGTGTTTTAAAGGCTCTTTTCTGGCCATCTGCCTGGCCAGCTGAAATTAAAATACATAGTTTGCGCCCCCAGAAACTTTGAGTTGCCCAGATACAAACTGGATATCCAAAATAATAAGAGTAGGGCCAAAACTATTGGATGGGAAAGGATGTTTTGCTGCCCAACCATTTGCATTTATTTTCAGAATAAGAGGATATGCTGTCTGAGCTTGGTTGTTTTCTTGCAGACGTTTCATTACCCAAGTCGGTAACATCGTCAGTGCTAATGGGACTAACACTGATGATGTTGCCTAGATGGGTAATGAAACGTCTGCAAGAAAACAACCAAGCTCAGTCAGCACCAAGGACCCCTCATATCAACCCTGAGCTACAAATATTCTCCTTTATTACTGTTTCAGAACAAGCTCACAGGTTGCCATCCACCTTGGCGAGAGGAAATTTAATTTGTTCAGTCACAAAGATTTTATTTTTATTTTTAAAAGGATCCTTGGACATTTCCTTCAAACATCTGGTTCTGCTCACTTGCTGCATATTCCATGCTGCTGCTACCTAGTTGTGTGATAAAACACCTGCAAGCAAACAAGCAGCCTCAGAGAGTACCGACAACCACACAGTTCAAGCCTGAGCTACCCAGATCCTCTACCTACCTCCATTATATCGCCTTCAGCTCGCTTTCTATTTATCAGCATCGATATAAGTGATTTTTTAGCTCATAACAAATGCACAGGCTGAACTCTGCTTGACCTTGGGAGATGACGTGGGTCGGATATTTAAGTTGGCCGGAATAGGAATAGAAGATGAATGTCGTCTATCTGTTTTGTTATTTTCAAGTAACATTTCGAAAGTGCGTATGCGGACTTGAGTTGTGCTACCATTTTTGGTCAAAGCCTGTCTTTGCTTTGATGGGGATTTACTTTACGACCTATTGTCTTCTTCCAGCATCTCCTGTTGGCCTCCTTTTCTGTGTACACAGCCAGATCTCCCTGCCAAGAATATAGAAAGCATTTTATTTTTTTATTTTCTTGCCTGTGAAAATTATTTCACTTATTAAGAGATTAGTATTAATAAAAAGGACAGGGAGTAAATATTGCCATCACCCCTTGTCCCACTTCCCCCATCGCAACTTTGACTATAGTCCTCAATTTATAACCACAGTTGGGGCCAGAATTTCTGTTGCTAAGTAAAATGGTTGTTAAATGATCTATGCCTGACTTTACAGTTTGTTTGTTTTTGCCTTGATTGTTAAATTAATCACACAACTGTTAAGTGAATCCATTCTAATCCAATCCAAGTAGGAGATTCTATGCAATGTCAGACAGGTGGCTGTCCAATCTCTTCATAAAAACATTCAGTAGTAGGAAGTTCAGTTGCTTGGGTGTATTTGGTGAAAATGCCACTCCTTGCATAACCAAAGTATGTTACGCTGCTAGTGTCAAGACACCCCGCTGGAGAGAATCTATAAGATTGTGTGTGTGCAATTCAGATGAGAGTCTTCAGTAACTCGGCCTATTAAATTCATAAATATTTAGGGATTGAGAAGGAAGACTGATCAATCAATCAATAGGGTTTTTGCTAAACCTCAAACATGCTAATTCAGTACTTCTCAAAAGTGGCAAATTTTAAGAGATCCCAGAATTCCCCAGCCAGCACGCCCACACATCTTAAAAAGTTGCCACGTTTGAGAGACAGGACATTAATCAGATTTTAGGTTGTTTTAGATGAAGCGGGGTGGGCAATTTATTTTGTCTTTCCTTCGCTGCTTGGTGAGCTACAGGGGTGGTGGCCTGTGATATTTTTTTTTCCTTTTTAAAACATTGGAGAGATTTTAAGGACAGAAATACTATCTCTCAATTCCTGTGCAGTTTGTCCCTTAAGCTTTTTGACACGAAATGTGTTTACTTTGTCACTTTGAGAGACACTAAGCACATAAATCCTGCAGTTGCTTCCCTTTCAAAACTATGAATGCATAATTCTTATTTTCTGTTATTCTGCAGTGCCCAGAGTCTTCCAGGTTGGGAACAGGCTGTAAATCCTCTTAAATAAATAAATATAATTAATTAAATGAAAATAAAGTATTGGTGGGGGGACATACCAGCCAAGACTTTGGGTCTGTTTCCCCGTCTCTTTTCCCTGTCTTCATGAAAATTAATTGCAGTGCTCCTTAATCAATTAGTCCTTGTTTTTGAGAGGTCCTAGGCCAAGTTTTCTGCAACCTGATCCAAATGTGTGGACAGAAGTCTCAGAATTTACAGGCTAGTGTCAGGAGCATCTGGGTGCGATCAGGGTTCGAAAGACGATTCGTCGTCTTTGAGGCATCAAATCAGAAGCCTTTTTGGGGAGAAAAAATAGCCGATTTTGTGCTTCAGGAACCTGGATGAGAATCCTCCATTAAGCAGGACTGCATGAAAGGAGCCTGAAATTGTTGGAAAGAAAAAGTAAGAATTGGGGGTGAAAAATTTTATTTTTCAATCCTAGGCAGGTTTTCAGATTGGTGTTCGTTTAATGTCGGCTGGCTGTGTACAAACGACAACCGCGTTGGCTAAATGTGCTTTTCTTGGTCATTTAATGCAGTAGACGAAGCCCAAAGGTATATCCAGGTAGTCCTCAACTTATGACAACAATTGAGGCCAACGGTTTTCTCGCTCAATGAGACGATTGCTAAGTGAGTTAGGCTTCATTTTGCGTCCTTCCTTTTGCTAGCGTTGTGAAGTGAACCACTGCAGTTAAGTCGATCACAGGGTTGTTCAGTGAAAAACTGGCTTCCCCGTTGACTCGGCTTGCAAGGATTGGGGCCCGAAAAATTTATTTCTCCATAAAATGGAACGCCCTGCTTAGCTCCAACGATTTGTTTTTCCGTTCCTGATAGAGAACATCTTTGCAAGGGGCGACAGAAACCGCCTGTGGCTATCCTGGCGGACAAGGTAGCAGGCCTGTGGGAACCCAGCTGGTAGATTTCGCTCGGTGCCAAGGTGCAAAAGCAGAGGTTTATCGTTTTGTTTAATAATAAGCTTGCTCTCTCTGACATTTCACCCTTTCCCTGTTTTGCTCCGGGCTACCGCTGTGGCCCTGGGCGAGTAGCTGAGTTCCTATGGTGCCCGTCTAACGAAAGAATTCCTCTCTTTTTCCTCTTATGCCCGTCGCATGGTAATTGATAAGAGTTGGGTACAGGACGAGTTTTCATTGTCCGCCGTCATGAAGCTCTCGGAAATATGAGAACTCAGGATGAGAAGAAGCCAGGGTGGAGGGTTAGAAAGACAGCCTTGTCTTCTCCTTCCCAAGCTTCAGGGCATTGTAGGTAGCTGTAGACAGCAGGAGCCTGATTTAAATTAAGCCAGAAATGACCTGCTGGACTAAAGACTACTCTTCTGCTTATACAGCAACTCATCGACTTCATTTAGCGACAAAGGCAAAGGAGAAACAGAGTATTACCTATATAAATTAGCAAAGGGACCTATATAAATTAGCAAAGACGTTTAAAGACAAAATCAGCCAAATGCTGGAAGGGCTAGCAGACACCTGGATCATATTACCATATGTGGTGGACATGCATAGAAGTTAAAAGATATTGGATAAAAATACACACATGGTTGGAAAAAATGATAAAGCAACATATAGACTTGAAACCTTGAGATATTCCTACTAGGGATGGTACCTGAATGTTATAGCACAGAAAAAATATATTTAATTTTACATGTATTATTAACTGCAGCTAGAATTGTATTTGCTCACAATTGGAATAGCAAAAAAAATCTAGCAGAGAGAAAGGTGATTGAGAACATATTAAAAGGTGCCAAGATGAATAGATTAACACTGGCAATTAAAGAAAAAGAAGAAACTGAATATTATATGGTGTGGGATATATTTTATGAATGGTTGGAAAATAAAACAAGTTAAAATTGAGTAGATGAATATATAGAGAAATAAGTTCAGATTGTTATAAAGACAATATGAGTAAGAGATAATGGTTTATAAAGAAAATGTCATCATTGTTATATTGGTATGAAAAGTATATTAATTATAATTGTTAGCACAAGATACATGTACTGTTATAATGAAAGATGGATTTGTTGGAAATATACAATAAAAAAATTAATTAAAAAAATATGGGACCTATGGTACAATTGGCTAGAAAATAGATGCAAAGGTTAGAAAATGAATGATGAAAGAGGATCAACAAGTTAGAAACAAATACAGATATAAAGCTATATATAAGGATATGTATTGTAAGCAATATTGGTACGAGATTGTACATAATTGCAAACCAAAATATATAGAGTGATAAATGTATAGAGAAGTTTATAACCATGGATACAATAGATATAAGTTTGTTGAACAATATCAAGTTTCTATTCTTTTTTTCTATGGACTACTATACCAGTGGTCGCCAACCAATGGGCTGGGAACCACTGGTGGTCTGGAAGAAAATTTTGGTGGTCCGCAGAGAAATGTCACCCCAAAGCACCCCCCAATATCAGTTAATCCAGACTACATGGGAACACAAGGCTGCGCGGCCCACATGGCCTGCGGGAGCACAAGGCTTGCGTTGCGAACAACACGAGGTAGTGAGGGCAGGGGGGAAAGGGCGGAGGGGGGGAACTTGCCCCATGCACCTGGCCTGGCCACCAGGCTGCTTCTTACCACTTCTTCTGCTTTTGGCTGCATGCAACGAAAGCAGCAAAAGTCTTTCTTTCTCTCCCCCAAACTCCACCAGAAATTAGTTTTTGGAACCCTGCAAGGCCTCCTGCTCCAAGAGGCTGTGCTGGCAAAGACTCATTTCTGGCGGAATTTGGGGGAGAGAAAGAAAGACTTCTGCTGCTTTCCTTGCATGAAGCCAAAAGTCTCTCTCTCTCCCCCCACACCTGAGAATGGAGCTGGCGACAGTATCCTGTGATCCCAAATAAAGAATGATCGATCGGTAGGAAAACAGGATGGGAATTTTCCTGCAGACTTTTGGGGGGATTTTCCCAGGGTCTCTGGTCCGTGGGATTTAAAATTATGAGTTTGGTGGTCCCTGAGATCCAAATAGTTTGCGATCCCTGGACTATACTTTATGAAAAAGAGAAAAATGGTCGGGACTAGGATGTATAATATCATGTATATTCTAAAAAGGTGCTGAGACAACCAGCATATTGTTGTTGCAAAATTGAAATTGTGATGTAAAATGAAGGAAAATGCAGAATATTTTTTTTTTTAAAGTTATAATGGCACTGATAAAAGTGAGTTAGGACCACTTTTCACACTTAAGATTGTTGCAGCATCCCCAGGATCAAAATTCAGATGTTTGGCAACTGGCTCATATTTATGACGGTTGCAGTGCAGGGCTTATGTTTTATCCCCTTTTGCGACCTTCCAACACACAAAGACAGTGGGGAAGTCAGATTCACTTAACAACCGTGTCTCTAATTTAACAACTGCTGTGATTCACTTAACAGCTGTGGCAGGACAGGGCGTAAAATGGGGCGACATGCACTTAAATGTCTCGCTTAGCAACAAAAATTTGGGGCTTGGTTGTGGTCGTAAGTCGAGGACTACCTTTATGGAATAAATCCTAGGTTTTCAGATTGGTGTTCATTTTTTTGTAGGCTGGCCTTGAACAAGCGACCATTGGGTTGACTAAATTTGCTTTTCTTTTAATGCAGTAGGCCCGTGATGGCGAGCCTATGGCACAGGTGGCACACAGAGCCATTTGTGCTGGCACGCGAGCCGCAGGCAAACTTACCTCATAGCGCATGCGCGTGCCTCACAGCTGATTTTTGGCTGGTGTGAGACCTTTTTCGGCCTCCCAGAGGCTTGAGAAAAGCCTCTGCAGGCTGAATAGCCCCGTTTTCTCACTTCCTGTAAATGACGAAACGGGCCTATTTGGCCTGCAGAGGCTTTTTTCAAGCCTCTGGGAGGCTGGGCCTCAAACCAGCTGAAAATCAGCGGTGAGGCGTAATGCAGTGGCAGTGGGATTTCGTGTGCATGCACAGGGGGCGGGGGTCACGCATTGTCTTTTGGGTGTTGGCACGTGAGCGCCAACGTGCACACAATTTTTGACACAGGAGCCCAAAAAGGTTAGCCACCTCTGCAGTAGGCGAAGCGTAAGGTATCTACAGGCAGTCCTCAACTTATGACTACAATTGAAGTCAAAAGTTTTCTTGCTCAGTGAGATGGTTGCTAAGTGAGTTTGGCTTCAGTTTACGACCTTTCTAGGCTTGTTAAGTGAACCGCTGCAGTTAAGTCGATCACACAGTTGTTAAGTGAATCTGGCTTCTCCCATTGACTCAACTTGTCAGAAGGTCGGAAAAGGAGAACACATGACACCCCGGGACACTGCAACCGTCATAAATATGAGTCAGTTGCCAAACATCCAAATTTTCACGTGACCATGGGGATGCTGCAATGGTCATAAATATGAAAAATGGTCATAAGTAACTTTTTTTCAGTGCCATAGTAACTTCAAACGGTCACTAAACGAATGGCTGTAAATTGAGGACTACCTGTGAATGGGGTGGAATCACCAAAATGCAGATTCCGACCTGTAATTTTTTTCAGAATATTTTACCCATTTCCAAATTTCTGAAAGGCCAACTGAGTGCAACGATCTTAAATGATATTAAGTGGAAGACAGAGGGTGATTTCCCATCCTGGTATGGAAAAATCTAGAATGTTTCTTACAGTTGTGCCACCCAGAAGGACAGCTTGGAAACAGGACACCGGCTCTTCGTGTCATTCAAATCCTTTCTCTACCCTCTAGCTTTTCCCATCCTTGTTTTATGCCTGTTGTAACTTGGTGAACTTTTGGGGGCGAAGTGTTATGTCCTACAGATGTATTGGACTAATAGCCAGAATTGATAGTGTTGAAGGTCGAGGCGGTGGGGAATTTCAGGTGCTGAAATCCAACATCTGGAGGAGATCAAGGTGGAGAAGAATGTCACAGATGCTATAAAAATGAATTAACTAGATCCCTAATTCATCTCCTCCCAAAGACAGGTTGGGAAGTCTCGAGTGACCAAGCATTTTGAAGGCTCCGAAATATTTTTGAGCTCTGTGCAGGGTTTGGCAGCTAAAAACATTACTCTTTAGAAATAAAACCCATTAATGAACCTTATGGAGGTAATAAATAATGATCAATAGATCCTGGATCGGTCTCTGACTCGCATGTTCAAGAATGTTTTCTGTCTTGATCAAACCAGGAAGCTTTACCCCGTATCGTTGTGGGGGGTGTTCATTCATATAAAAAAAAAATAAGAGTTTAAATTCTTGCTCGGCCAATATACCTTGAAATAAGTCTCATTTGTTCAACGCAACCCGACTCTCAGGAAAATACTTAGAGTGCCCTAAGCTCATTTCTAGAAGACCCACATAGAAGCCTGTGTGAATTCAGTGCTAAAGTTGAAACAGATGGTCCTCATCAACACAGCATCAGGCAAGCTTGCTTTTAATACAAGCATACGTGGTCTAGTTTTTCAATATTTGTAAAATCGTGTGGTTTATTTTTAAGAGGAGGGAAAAATATCAGGAGGGGAAGAAGGAAACAACAGAGAAAAAGCAGATGCAGAAGTGTGGACGCCTGTACGGGGAAGAGAGCCACATTCAGAAAACGTAATATCGCTCAAAACCTCACAACCGGACACATTCCTTGCCAAATTCCTTGAAAGGTAAAGGAGATTTGCTGAGATTACTGTATAGTAGTCTTCAGTTTACGACCACAAATTGAGCCAAACTTTCTATGGCTATGCGAAACATTTGTTAAGTGAATTTATTTTTGCCCCGTTTTCTGACCTCTCTTCCCACAGTTGTTAAATGAATCATTGCATTTCTTAAGTTAGCAACACGGTTCTGGCTTCCCCATTGGGTTTGCCTATCAGAAGGTCGCAAAAGGACAACGGTTAGAGGAAAATGCGAAACCTAAACCTAAATTATACACCAGAAATGTTCCTATTAGGAATAACAAATGAGAATCTTAAAAAAACAGATACATATCTAATTATTCATATTATCACAGCCTCAAAATTATCAATTGCCCAAACATGGAAATTAAATATCCAACAATGAAGTAATAATACAAAAAAAAATTACACTGCGCCAAGTTAGATAGCTTAACTGTAGAATTGAAGGAGCGAGATATTTCAGAATTCTATGAAATATGGAAAAAAAAATAATAATTGGAGGGATATGAAAGGAAATTTAAAAAAAGTGAAATAGAAATTAAAGAGTCTATACCGCAACAAAATGTCTAAGATGGAAACGGATACAAAGATTTACAATGTAAATATGAATATACTATGTTTCTCATAAAATAAGGCTGGGTCTTATTTTTTTTGAGCCCCCCAAAAATGGATAGGCCGTCTTTTTGAGGGGTGACTTAATTTCCCCCATGCGCACCCCCACCTAGAGTGCCCCTTGCACAGACTCACCTCACCACCAGCTGCTTCTATCAGCTGATAGAAGCGCCCCAAAGGCAAAGTCACCAGCCGCTTCTGTCAGCTGATAGGAGTGGCCTTGTAGCGAGGCGTGACTGCCGCGAGGCGCTCCTAACAGTTGTACTGTTAGGAGTGCCCCATGGGCAGCCATGCCTCGCCACGAGGCCACTCGTATCAGCCGACAGAAGCACCCCACAAGCAGCCACGCCTCACCACCAGCCACTTCTATCGGCCAATAGAAGTGCCCCAACCCCTAAAACACCTGGACCTCTGGTATGTCTGGAAAATGAAGAAGGAAGGCATTTTCCGAGGTGTGCATGATGCCCCCTTAAAAAATAAAAACCTACATTGGGTGTCTGATTTTGACGATCCTTTTTAAAAAAATACATTTTTATTTTTAATTTCTACAAACACATCATTGCTTGACCAGTGTGGTTCCAGGGTGTTTTACATTTTAGAGCAAACCTGACAATGATTTCATATTGATACCGCTAACTTTTTTATATAATTTGATATTAATACAAATTATCAATCTTAAGTATTCAATATTCCCACGTGCTATTGTTGTGCCAGTCTCTATATTCTTAACATTGCTTCTTTTGTTATAATAATATATTAATGGTTATATTTGAAGGGTTTAACAAATTATATAATTAATTTAGTATAGTTTACTTTATTGCTATTGCACCTCGTACAACGAAATCAAGCACCATCTTCAGTACACAATCATGACCATGAAAATAAACACAAATACACATCTTTCACACTCCACACATTGAGCCGAAACCCCCCAACACTGCAGTATACAGTAGAATTATACAGTAGAATTATATTAAGCATTCATAAATTCATATTAATTTGTGTTTTCCATTATTTATCCCCTTTTCGGTTCTTGGTTATGCCACTGTTGTGTTTAAAACAAAGTCCCTTTCTAGTCTTGTTATAATACAAGGTAATATCCTATTTATGTTTAGCAAATTGTACAATTCTAGTAATAATACGATCACTTTGATACCATATTTCACTATGTCATTTTTATGTCTATCAGATTCCACATGTCATTTTCCAAGGTGTGCATGACACCCCCTTTATAAAACAAAAACAAAAACCTACAATTGTGTCTGCTTTCGATGATCTCATGCTTGAGATTTGGGTGTGGTCGGGGCCTGAAATATTTCAAAACTGCAAGAGAGAGATTGCCTTGTTTATTATTACTATTATTTTTCTTAAATTCAGGGCTTAGTGATGCCATCCAGTTGAAAGATTCTGTGTTATCAAACCCTGATTTCCCACAGTGATTCACAAAGTTGTGCTCTCTTCATCTGAGGGTCTACCACAGAGGTGGTTTTTAGCTGGTTCTGGAGAACCGGTAGCGGAAATTTTGAGTAGTTCGGAGAACCGGCAAAGACCACCTCTGACTGGCCCTGCCCCGATCTATTCTCTCCCTCCCATTGAGTCCCAGCTGATTGGCTGGGTCTTTGCCCTGCACAGGAGAACAGAGCTGGAAAGCAGGTTATTGGGGTGGGGAGGGAATGGGGATTTTGCAGTATCCATCCCCTGCCACGCCCACCAAGCCACGCCCACAGAACCGGTTGTAATCAATTTTGAATCGCACCACTGGTCCACCATCCTATTTTTACCAGCCAAACTTAATTGTCCCTTAACTTTTTCCCTTGGGATAAATAAACCTTCAGTTTTGGTACAGAGAATCCTCAACTTATGACTGGTCATTCAAAGTAATTGTTCAAAGTTACAACGGATCCCACAAAAACTCATTTTCAAAGTTGCTACAATCACGTACACACACACACACACACACACACACACACACACACACTGCGGTCAGGTGACTGCATGGCAACCAGCTCATCTTATTCATAATATCCTGCGATCGTGTGATTGTAATTGTCAAGGTTTTTTGCTGGTTTCCAGGGGATTTTTTTCGCCCAGTTACTGCTAACATGCCCATTCAGTAAAATAGATTTACCTTCATGACCGCCACAAAAAATGCGTATAAATTAGGCTTAGTCACATGACAACTCAAGTTACAACCACTTATGTTTTAGGATTGTAATTTTAGGCTCAGTTAAAGTTGTGTACTACTTGTACATAGTTTAGTTTAAAAGGAACGGGAACGCCTCCTCAAATGGCAACTGCACAATGTGAATGCCAGTACTCTAAAAAGCAAAATCCTGAGTAGGGGGTGCTTGTTTAATTGAGGGATCCCTGTAGGCCACACTTGGAATTCTGCACCCAGTTTTGGCCGCCATGATATACAAAAAGATGTTGAGACTATAGAAAGTGTGCAGAGAAGAGCGACAAAGATGATTCGGAGGCTGGAGACTAAAACATATGAAGAACAGTTTCAGAAATTGGTTACTTCTAGTTTAATGAAAAGAAGGACCAGAGGAGACAGGATAGCAGTCTTCCAATACTTGAGGGGCTGCCACAGAGAGGAGGAAGGGGGCAACCTATTCTCCAAATCACCTGAAGGCAGGAAAGAAGCAGTGGGTGGAAATTAATCAAGGAGAGACCCATCCTTGAAGTAAGGAGAAATTTCCCTGACAGAACAGTTAAACAGTAGAACAACTTGCCTCAAGTTGGATGCTCTCCAACACTGGAAGTTTATAAGAAGAGATTGGACAGCCATTTCTCTGAAATGGTTTAGGGTTTACCTCCTGCCTGAGCAGGGGGTTGGACTAGAAGACCTCCAAGGTCCCTTCCAACTCCGTTATTCTGTTATGTTTTCCTAACATTTATTTCGTGACCTACAATCCCAGAAATTTGGCAAAAGAGCTTTAGGATTCAGGGAAGAGACTTCTGCCAGAATGTGCCAGGAGATTGATGGCCTCTCTTAACTGAATGGTCTTCAAGGAGTATGGTGGCCCTTCTAGCTGAAGACAACCAACCAGTCAATGAGAATAGAGCTGGAAGGGACCGTGGAGATTTTCTAGTCCAACCAGAAGGTTGGATTCGGAGCACGCCTTGTCTGCAAAAGAAAATGCACTTTGCTGTTGACTTATAACTTCCCAGACTGGATATTTCATCCTGAGCAAACTTCCCAGGAAAACACCCAAGTCCACTTTCCCTCTGTTTATTTTTTCTTAACCAGCTCACTTTTTCTGCTAAGGTGTACAAACCAACCCGTCCCACACCAGAAAAATGTCACTCTTCTTCTTCTCTCCTCCTTCAAGGAGTGGCTCGGGTCTCACGTACTTAAGGGTGGCGGTGGTGCGTGTTGTGTGTCTATCTCTGTTTTTCTGCCAAAGTTGCTCCACGGAATAACAGGTTTTTGGGTCTGGCGGTGTGTTGGGTTAGGAAGAGAAGTGTTGACACCCTGGGTGCTCTCCATGATGCGCCTTCCTCTCGAGTAAATGCCACCTGTCCTTGTGATGTGGCTGCAAATAGGAAAGATTGAAGTAAGATGGCAGATAAAGGGGGGGTCACTAACAGCCCCTAATTAGAGAAGGATTCCCAAACATGAAGAGAAATAAATAATGAAGAATTGCACAAGCTTTGCGCGTCTTGTGAGAACTACATTCCAAAAAGAATAGAATAGAACAGAATAGAACATGGAATGGAATGGAAATAGAATAGAATAGAATAGAATAGAATAGAATAGAATAGAATAGAATAGAATAACAGAGATAGAAGGGACCTTGGAGGTCTTCTAGTCTAACCCCCTGCTTAGGCAGGAAACCATACAACACTTTAGACAAATGGTTGTCCAACATGTTTTTAAAGTTTTGATCCCGTGACTGTGGGAAGGCTGCGACAATCTTAAGCCTGTCAAAATCGGTTGGATGTCCCTTTTTAAAGGGCCGTTGTAACTTGGATCAGTCACTAAACGAATGGTTGTAAGTTCAGGGCTACCTGTATCGGCCTACCAAGATGATGGTTAAAAACAAAAGTTTCTGTACTTAAATGCATTGAAGGAGGACCTGAAATTGCTCCGCAGCTGCTTCTCATCTGTCCTTCCATCTTTGTGTGTGAAATCTGGGGCAGTTTTTATTTTTTTCCCCTCCAAACTGAGCAGAAATGAAATGCCAGGCTGGGCAAGTTCCCCAGTCATTTCTTATTTTATTATTATTATTATTTTTTAAAACTTTGTTTTTAATTTTTCCACTTCTTCCGTAACGTAATGAAAGACAATTCCTTTTAGAAATAATTTCAGAGGAGGAAAAGAATGCCAGTTAGTCTCTCTTGGGTGGTCTGGGATGTTGTTATGCTTCTTTATGGCACACACACATACGCACTCTGTGTGTGTGTGTGTGTGTCCTGTCTTTTCGTTGCACAATGGTCTTTAGAGAAGAAGTCCACAATCTTCTCAGGTTTCAATTATCTCTCAAGGGAAGATAATTAGAAAGAAACCTCTCCTGGGGGTTTTGGGAAGGGAAGCAGGAGAGTATCACCACCTTGAGAAATGATTCCAGAATTTATTTTATCCAATCATCCTCATCCTCATCATCATCCAGAGCTATCACCTGTCCTGATTCTCGGACCTCCCCATTGGTGAAGAATTTTTGGCCAACAGCAGGAAAATTCAGGTAGTCCTTGACTTACGACCTCGGCGAAGCCCAAAATTCAGGTGACCGCAGGCATAACGGTCGTAAGTCTCTTTGTTCCGGTGCCGTTGTATCGTTGAACAGGTCACTGAATGAACGGTTGTAAGTTGAGGATCTACCTGGGATCCATCAGACAGGTGGATTATTGCTCTCTTGAACTTGAATTCCTGGCTATTGTTGATGGCCAGCCATTCATACAAGCCTGTTTTAAAATATTTGGATTCGGGGGGAGGATGTTGGATATTCCTTCTTCTTTTTTCTCTTAATCTCTTTGGTGACCCCTGCTTTGTCTTTTGTTCAGAAGGCTGGCCATAACCAGGTTCTTATAGGTCAGTGCACTGTAGAGAGATTAAAAGCAATGGGTCATTTCTCTCCCCCCCCTGCCCCCCCCCAAAAAATTTGGGTCCATCCTAATTTTGCAGGGACTTCAATTCCAGAATAGAATGCTATCCCCAGAGCAGATAAATATTGGGAAATTGGAGTGTTGCAATTCTGTTATATTTGGGGAAATGCTAAATTGGAAAAGCCTGTGGAGATGAGTTGAATATGGACAGATTAAGTGCACACACACACACACACAAACACACAAAAAGCTGATTTTAAATCAGTAGAGGTTGTGTGTATTTCCTAAACTGCAATACAGGCTTAATTGATTTATCTAGCTATGAAAACATATTGTTAAAGCTCAGTAGACCACTTACACACCCTGGAAGTGTTTTCTTTCTGGAATCCTCTGCCTAAAATCTCTGTGTATAATACGCTAATTTAGAAAATGCTACACAGCACAGCCCATGCCTTGTTTATTGGATAAGTGCTAATTATATGTTTTAAGCTACATATTAAGCTGTTAACTGCGAACGCGAAACAGTACATTCTGTTTTTTATTAATCAAATCAAGTTTTGTATCGTGTTCCTTTCTTTTTTTTTTTCTCCTTCCCTTTTTGGCTGAGTTTTGGCCATTTCTCCGCTGGTGCCTGCCCAGCATAATCCTCACCGCCAAAGAATTACGACTTTTCCTTAGTAACCCTCAAATCTTGCTTTCTGCAATCCAGTTTTGCCTTCTGCAGGCAGTCCTTGAATTGCGGCCACAACTGAGCCCCAAATTTCTGTTGTTAAGTGAGTTTTGCCCCATTTTTATGACTTTTCTTGCCCCTGTTTTTACTGTGTTTTTACGACTTTTCTCACCCATAGTTGTTAAGTGAATCACACCAGTTGATTAGTTAGTAACCTGGTTGTTAAATGAATCTGGCTTCCCCATTGATTTTGCTTGTCAGAAGGTCACAAAAGGGGATTACATGACCTTGAGACACTGCAACCGTCATAAAGATGAGTCAGTTATCAAGCAGCTGAATTTGGATCACGTGATTATGGGAACGCTGAAAAGGTCATAACTGTGAAACAGTGGTCACTTTTTTCAATGCCTTTGTAACTTCGAACCAGTGGTGGGATTCAGGTTTTTTTTATTACCGGTTCCGTGGGTGTGGTTTGGTCGGCGTGGCAGGGGAAGGATACTATAAAATCCCCGTTCCCTCCCCACCCCGCTAACCTGCTTTCCAGCTCCATTCTCCTGTGCAGGGCAATCAAAGAAGACCCAGCCAATCAGCTGGGACTCGGGAGGTGGAGAATAGATGGGGGCGGAGCCAACCAGAGGTGGTATTTGCCGGTTCTCCGAACTACTCAAAATTTCCACTACCGGTTCTCCAGAATTGTTCAGAACTTGCTGAATACCCACCTCTGCTTCGAACTCATTGAGTTCACCACATTTACACTGAGGGGTAGAGACAAGACCCCACTTAAACAATGAGTTCAAAGTCACAATGGCATTGAAAACATTGTGTAAGCAATTTTTGGATTCTCCACGGTAAATTCTGTGGGAAGAAGGCAGTGTCTGAAGTTTGCCAGATAGCTATTTGTTTTTAAGAAGTGAAAATAACATTTCTTGGCCTTTTCACCAGTCAAGCATAACAATGCAATCCGATGCAAGGTTATTCACGATAGGCCTATGGAATTTAGGACTGTTTCTGACTAGATAGAAGGCTGCAGCTTAAATCTTCATTTTCTTAAGGCAGGAGCAAATTACAAAGTCCAGCTAACTCAAAGCTGTAAAGTGTGAGGTGACAAAGAGGCCATCCCTCTTACGTTAGCTTTCTCTAGTCTGTTCTCTTTCAAGAGTTGGGCGTTACATCTTCTTATTGTCTGGGATATCTGAGGGGCTGAAGACCACCCAAGTTACTCTACCTGGAATAGCAGCTCTTGAAAACTTGAGGAGCTTTCCAGCGGCTGTAGTATAAGCTATAGTTTGTAACTACGTATATATAGGATATAGTTTATGGAGTATGCTTTTCTGCAGGTAGTAAGTGAGGAGGGAATCACACGGTGTATACTGAGTCTCGATAATTGCTGGATAATTCTCTCATGGTCATTCACTCTGGCCTATCCATCAGACCATCCGTCTCTGGATCATAGTCTCTGTAGAACAGTCAAAAAACTACAACGATGTTGGCCAAACGTCCCAACTGCAATGGTAATGGTACAAGTTCGTCACTTCAATGCTTGGCCCCAAACCCTTTTCTAAATGGGAATGGAGAAAAATATTTCTGTTATTTATTTTATTTTATCTATTTGTTTGTCAAACACGTACAAGATAGCAAGAATAAGTATGAACATAAACAAGAACAAAGGGAGTAAATACAGACAAATGGGGACAGTCAGGCAGGGACGGTAGGCACGCTGGTGCGCCTATGCATGCCCGCTTTAAGGACCTCTTAGGAATGGGGTGAGGCCCATGGTAAACAGTTCGAGGTTGAAGCTGTGAGCGGTTAAGGCTGTGACAACGGTGTTGAGTAGGGCGTTCCAGGCAGTGACCACTCTGTCGCTGAAGTTGTGTTTTCTGCAATCGAGTTTGGAGTGGTTTACCTTGAGTTTGTATCGGTTTTTTGCAGAGGTGGTATTCAGCAGGTTCTGACCAGTTCTGGAGAACCAATAGTGGAAATTTTGAGTAGTTCAGAGAACTGGCAAATCCCACTTCTGACCGGCCCCCGGCCCCAACTCTTCTCTCCCTCCCGAGTCTCACCTGATTGGCTGGATCTTCTTTGGTTGCCCTGCACAGGAGAACGGAGCTGGAAAGCAGGTTACTGGGGTGGGGAAGGAATGGGAATTTTGCAGTAACTTTCCCCTGCCACACCCACCAAGCCACGCCCACAGAACCAGTAGTAAAAAAAATTTGAATCCCACCACTGGTTGGTTGCCCGTGTATTATTGTGATTGAAGCTGAAGAAGTAAATATGGTCAGAAGTCAATGCTTAAAATATCAGAACGTGGTACCTCTGGAGGAAGTTGCTATGAATCCCTTTGTGGCCAAAGGATACTATCCAGCTCCTAGTTACGTTATGGAAAGCCAGTTTGGTCTCCTTGTTGAAGGTACCTGGCTGGAAACCAGGCAACCATGAATTCTAGTCCTTGTTTTAGGCATGAAACCAGTGGGATGAGTTTGGCCAAAGCACCCTCGGAAGAAGAAGAAGACAAGGGCAAACCCCGTTCAGAAATGTTGCCAAGAAAATTGCGTTACACCAGAGTCTCTGGGAGTCAACACTGACTTGAAGGCACCACCATCATAAAAAAAAGCATTGTAGACAATAGAAGATCGTATGATGGCAGGATGATAAAATGTGTGATGACATCATGCCGCCAAACTCCACCTTTTCATACCTCTGTTGCAACGCCACATGTAAGCACTTAGGGGCCAGGGTTTGCATTGCAGCGGTGTGGCAGATGTTTCAATATTCCCCTGCAGACAATGTGGATTGCCTATATTGTGATTATATCATGTTATAAAACACAGCCTTCCTGGCTGAGTGCATTCCAGGTCTATTGGGTAATCGGTTCTAGGATTCTAAGCCAGCAAATTATGTATTAATTAGATATATATCTTAGAAGAACTCACACTCTCCCCGTTTCTGGTTCTGCATCTTTACCGATATACTATACTGGCTACTAAATTAAAAGAAGAAGGGGAGAGGGAAAAAAAAAAGGTATTTTCTCCTCGGGTTCTTGATATATTCAGACCGTAGGGTTTGATGCAAATCTTTTGATAGAAAAGCATTGATTTGGTTCACACCACACATTTCAAGGACAAGAAAAGGCCAAGTAGACATAATGTCATGGCACACTAAGCTATTTTGAGCGTTAACAGGGTTAGGCCTTTTCTGATTTAGGGTGGTAAGATTATCCAGCTCAATATGGTTTGTATTTTGCAAATCAGAAAAATGGCTAATTTAGTAAGCTGAATAACTAGGTTGTATGAATGCAGCTAAGCTCTCCCGCCCCCGTTAATATAATACCTGAGCTCCAGTTTAATGTTAAAAAGATGACTTTTAACTCTGCCATAACACGCAGACTTACAAAACATAGCAGCACATAAAGGCATTATATTAATATTTGCAAACAGAAAACAAGCTGCAATTTGCTTGGCGTAGGATTAACCCACTTAAATTCAATAGCTGCCTGCTTTAAGTCTGTCCCTGTTACTTGCTGGCAATGATTCATCTACAGAAATTTCTCTTCATTCGCTGTTGAAGACCCCAGGCTTTGTGCAAGTTGGCTGGCTTAATGTTAGCTTCCACAATAATTCTTTTAAAGCTTCTTTGAATGCGGTACATGTGCATTTATGTTATTAGGCTGCACAGTTAGCGATGCCCGACGTACTGGACACTGTTTCTGCCTTGACTTTTAAAGTTTCTTGTCTTCCTGGAATATTGCATGCAGTTTTGGTTACCACATTACAGAAAAAATGTTGAGGCTGGAAAAAGTGCAGGGAAGAGCAACTAAGATGATTACAGGGCCTGGAGGCTAAAATGTATGAATGTATGGTTGCAGGAACTGTGTATAGCAAGTCTGGAGAAAAGAAGGTCTAGGGGGTGACATGATAGCAGTGTTTCAGTATTTGAAGGGCTACTACAAAGAAGAAGGGATCAACTTATTTTGCAAAGCACCAGAGGGCAGGACAAGAAACAATGGTTGGAAACTAATCAAGGAGAGAAGCAACCAGGAATTAAGAAGAAACTTCCAAACAGTGAGGACAATTAAACCAGTGGAACAGCTTTGCCTTCAGAAGTTGTGGGGGCTCCGTCACTGGAGGTTTTTAAGAAGAGACTGGACAGCCACTTGTCCAAAATTGTATAGGATCTCCTGCTTGGGCTAGAAGACCTCCAAGGTCCCTTCCAACTCTATTCTGATGGATCTCCTAACAAAGTTTTTTTTTTTTACATCCTTTAACACTGTTTGTTTTCCGGTTGGGAAGTCATTAATATGATAAGGAAACCATTTGCCTTTTTTTTTTCCCCCTTGGAAGCTGTGCAAAGTTGCGTCAACATCCAGTAGTACTTTTTTTTTTTAAAAAAGAAATAAATTACCCTGGTGGTGTCAGCATCAAGATGCGGAGACAAAGGGATGGTTGAAAGATTTGTATGGCTGCAAGGCCACCTGTGCCCTGCAGGGGGAGCTGGCACACAGCCGCTGCCCGATCATCAATAGCACTGCAGGCACAAAAGGGATTTTCGACACAAGTCTGGAAACGCAGTTGCAGAGACCCCGGTGAGGGGTCGTGGCCTTTTATGGGCCTGGAATAGCTTTGTCCTGACAGGTCCAATTCTCCCGGGGATGCTGGCCAAGAGCACGGAAAGGGCACATGTCTTGCCCGCTTAACTCTGCTCTTCCTCCACAACCCCCCCCTTCCATCTCTTCCAACAATGCAGATTTGCAGGTTGTTATCTGCCTCACCCTGACCCCCATTTTTTTTAGCAACTGTTGTGGTTGCTGTCTCCACAGGCAGCTCTGTTGAAGCTTTTGTGACGTTCCTGGTCCAAGGTGGGAGCCTGTTTATTAGAAAGGCCAGGGTGCTTGTGAGTCTCCGCATCCCAGTCACAACAACTCGATGTCCTTTGTTAATCCCGCTCTCCTGCCAAAAGGCCGCCAAGATGCCATCAGGATATCCTACGGCTGTCAGCTAGATGGGGAAGTTAAGAAAAGAAGAAGAAATCTTAGGAAAAAGTCATGGGCAGAGTCCACCTGTATATCGTGGCTGACACAGAGATGTAGAATGTAGAATTCTTTATTGACCGGACACACTTTGTGTGACTGGACACACAAGGAATTTGTCTTGGTGCAAATGCTCTCAGTGTACATAAAAGAAAAGAGACATTCGTCAAGAGTCAAGAATCATCAGGTACAACACTTAATGATAGTCATGGGGTACAATAAGCAATCAAATCATACTAGGAAACAGTCCATATAAACCATAAGGATACAAGTGATAAAGTTACAGTCATACAGCCACAAGTGGGAGGGGATTGGGTAATAAGGAGTGATGAGAAGGTTAATAATAATAGTAGCGCAGACTTTGTAATAGTTGGACAGTGTTGAGGGAATTATTTGTTTAGCAGAGTGATGGCTTTCGGGGAAAAACTGTCTTTGTGTCTAGTTGTTTTGATGTGCAGTGCTCTATAGTGTCGTTTTGAGGGTAGGAGTTGAAACAGTTTATGTCCGGAGTGTGAGGGATCTGTAAATATTTTCACAGCCCTCTTTTGGTCAATGATTGGTCAATCAATATCTCAAAGGTGCTTTTTCAAAAGGCAGTTGGGTTTTGTTTTTGTTTTTTCTTGAAGATGTTTCGCTTCTCATCCAAGAAGCTTCTTCAGTTCAGTTCAGAAAAAAAAATGAACTGAAGGAAAAAATAAAGACCAGTTGTTTCTTCTGTTCACTTCAGAAGTGACAAAGTTACAGTCAGACAGTCCCAAGTGGGAGGGGATGGGTGATAAGGAGTGATGAGAAGATTAATAGTAATAGTAGTGCAGACTTTGTAAATAGTTGGACAGTGTTGAGTAGAGTGAAGTTGTTCTAGTTCTTGTGTCTAGTTGTTCTGGTGTGCAGTGCCCTATAGCATCGTTTTGAGGGAAGGAGTTGAAACAGTTTATTTCCGGGATGTGAGGGGTCTGTAAATATTTTCCCAGCCCTCTTTTTGACTCGTGCAGTATACAGGTCCTCCATGGAAGGCTGGTTGGTAGTAATTGTTTTTTCTGCAGTCCTAATAATTATCCTCTGAAGTCTAAGTGCAAAGACTGACTTTTTTTTTTCCAGCACCGGCGTAACTTGGAGCAGTGGCTAAATGAAGGGCCGATAGCTCGAGGGCTACCTATAGTAAAGCAGAGCTTTTTTCCTGCAGGGGCAGTAGCCCAGATAATTATTTGCAAAAGGATCCATAGACCAGAAATAAGGGTTTGAGCTTTGGGAAAAGAGCATGCAGTCTCCCTCTCCAGCTGATCTTGCTGTGTTGTCACTCCCATGCATCTGACTTTTGTGTTGGCAAAACACTGTCAAGCAGGAAAAGCACAACTTTAGGTTTGCTGCCGCAGGCATGTTTTTTTTGTGCGAAACACGGAGAGATTCGACCCGGAAATAAGAAGAAACTTTCTGACAGGGAGAACAGTCAACCCATGGAACAGAAGTTGCCCCCGGAAGTTGTGGGAGCTTCATCCCCTGGAGACTTTCAAGAAGAGACTGGACTGCCATCGGTCAGAAATGGTGTAGGCAGGGCCTGCCAGTTGGGCGGTGGGGGGGTTGGACTAGATGACCTACGACTCTGATTATCTGCTGTCCCCTTTTGCGACCTTCTGACCAGCGAAATCAAAAAAATTAGGTTCACTTAACAGCCGTGTTACTAACTTCACGCCTGGCGTAATTCACTTAGCAACAGTAGCAAGAAAGATTCTTAAAATGGGGGCATAAGTCACTTGGCACGTGTCTTGTTTAGCAGCGGAAATGTTGGGCTCCGCTGTGGTCATAATTCGAGGATGGCCAAGTCTCTTCAGCAGAATTCCACCCATCCTGAGTTTTTCCTTTGTCCTTTCCTGGCGCCCCATCCCATAATAGTCCTGCTGCAAGAAGTGTAAGAACAATGAAGGTAGTCCTCAACTTACAACAGTTGATTCAGTGACCGTTCAAAGTTACAATGGCATCCAAAAAAAAGTGATTTATGCTTGTTTTTCCGAGTTGCAACCTTTGCAACATCCCCAAGGATCCATGTGATCAAAATTCAGGCGCTTGGCAACTGGTTCATACTTATGACCGTTGCAGCGTCCTAAGGTCTCGTGGTTCCCCTTTTGTGACCTTCTGACAAGCAGAGTCAATGGGGGGAGCCAGATTCACTTAACAACCGGATCATTGGCTTACCCACTGCGGTGATTTGCTTAACGACTGTGGCGAGAAATGCCGTAAAATGGAGCAAAACTCTCTGCAACCAATTCTCACTTAATATTTTGGGTTCAACACTAAATTTTGGGTTCAGTTGTGGTCATAAGCCTGTATAAATAACACCGGCAAGGTTTATTCCGTTTCATCAACTTGAAGCTCGAAAACTAGAAGAAGGGAGTTTCATTCATGCTTCCTCCATCGGGGAGCCCTTGGCTGAACTCTCATGTGTTTACTACCTGTTGGGATCAATTGCTAAGGGCCTAGCTAGACCATTGTGAAAAATGGCAGCTGTGTGATTGTATCATCTTGGGTTGTTTTTTTTTTTCTATGACTCGTATAAAACTCAACTTATACCAGGATTTGCTCGACACTCGTGTTTCGCTACAAAACTATGTGGTCGGGCTTAGTTTCTGGGGAGGAAAATAAGGAAGAAAAAAATTGTGCCTCTGCCTACCAGCATCCATCGATATTCATCTAGCTTCCTGTCGCTGTGTGAGAGTTGAGGGCTATTTGGAAACTGAAACAGTATTTGCTGTGTGAGCAAGAAGGGAGACAGCAAGGACCCTGGGCAGGGCTTAGTTCAACTGTTCTGTACTAAAGCCTCTTGGTGTTGTGAAACTAAAATTGAAACTGAAACTCCTCTGTTTGTGTTTTGCATTTGGAACAGATTTCTTTTCAGGTGGGGAGGGGGAATAGAACTCCGTAGCATCAGAGCATCTTGATAATAATATATGAAATATTACTGCTCTGATGGTTGTTTCGAAAAATCCTTTCTTAGTGAGCACCTAGAAGCCAAGAGGAACATATGTGCCAAATGTCAAGTTTGTAGGCTTTATGGTTCTGGAGGATTTGTGATGATGCATGAGTGGTATTTCACTTTTAGATAGATAGATAGATAGATAGATAGATAGATAGATAGATAGATAGATAGATAGATAGATAGATAGATAGATAGATAGATAGATAGTCAGCAAATGTCTCCCCACCACACCACACTCGCAGCTGGCTGTTGACAAGGCCTAGGTGCCCAGGGGAAGCTCAGCCATAATATGGGTTCATTTCAGCTGGGTGTAGCTTGCAGGTTGCAGTTGGACGGTGTACCTTGGCATTGTTGATGTGGTTGGACAAACTGGTTGACCGACGGTGATTGATGGGAACCTTTTTCTAGCACACTTCCTATGGAAAGGCTGAGGTAGCATCCTTTTTATTGTTGCATGTGTGAAAAGAAGGGTTATCTGTCTTTGAAATCAGTTTACTAATGGATGCTACAATTCTTGTTCAGCAAGCGGCTCTCCGACAAGAAATTCCTGATTGGGTAGGATTATAAGTGGTTGGGTGATCTAGTTTCAGGTGTTGATATTTTTTTTTTGGTGGTGGGGGGGACATACGGATGGGTTCACACAACAAGTTTGACCTGGTTCCTTAATTATGCCATTATCTGGATTTGCACAATGCAGTATATATTGAATCATAAACAAAACCAACTAAACTGAAAATCTGAGTGTGTTGAAGCCAGATCTTTGATAGTCGTGGTGAAACTTGTAAGTTTCTTATTTTAAACTAGTCCATGGATGTTCCAGATCAGGGGTCTCCACAAATCTTAATGTGGCCAAGGTTGGAGGTCCCTTTTCCAGATAACTTAGTCTATCTATGCATTTGAATTTGCATTTCAATAAGAAATGCAAAATACATATTTTGCAATTTTTAATACCTCTGTTCTGGACGCTCTCTTAGGAAGCAAAATCCCCAATGACTAGGTTCATGTGAAGTAATTAAGCAAATTAGTATAACTCTTGGTTAGTTTTTGTGGCTCAGTGTATTGGGAAACCCTAATATATTAGATTACTTTATGGTTCTGCATATTGTGCAGAAAATGGATCGGTTCACTAATCAAAATAAATACTTTCCATAAAGTCAGTTCTTTTTATGTATCTATAAAAGATATACGCATTGAGATAAATTAGATATTGCATCCTTCACTTCCTCCAACAATATTTCATTATAAAGAACCAACACGAATTAAAGTTTTTGTAAATATCAGCTGTTTGAGGGCTGAGCTGAAATCCATCAATTTAGAGCAGTGTTTCTCAACCATGGCAACTTTTAAAGATGTCTGGACTTCAACTCCCAGAATTCCCCAGCCATTCAGATGCTCTGCTGGCTGGGGAATTCTGGGAGTTGAAGTCCAGACATCTTAAAGCTGCCACAGTTGAGAAACACACTGGTTTAGAGAAAGGTGCTTTTTGCAAAATCTTTTCTTTTCCATAAAAAAAGAGTTAGGTTTTTGTGCCAAGGTGGATGATTGGGAAAAAGAATAAATCCTTTTTTTTAAGTAGAATATGGAAACAGATTAAGACAGAAATCACAAACTTTAATCTGAATTGGCTTTATGGCCCAGCTGCATAACCAATTTGCTTTGCTTTATTGCAATATCGGTTGAATCTGTAATCCTGGTTGGTTTGAATCCTGCTTTGCAAGGTGATGTTAGTTATTTGGTTATGAAAGATGTCAGAGTGGCTGCAGAAAAGGACATTAGGCAGGTCCACCCAGGCAAAGCATTTAGGAGACCTTATTATTATTTTTTTTAAATGAAACCGTTTCTCCACCGACACTCTCAATTGGTTACGTAAATATTTGTTTGCCTTTGTTTTAAGAAACTGCAATGGCTCTCGGCTTGTCTCTTAAGTAGTAAAAGCTATCCTGCCAATTTGGTGGTGGCGTTGTGTAAAAAACAAACTTCTTGCATAAACATTACATGAGCTGCAACCCAAAACATAACATAAACCATGCAGTAAGGGTTTTCTTTTTCTCTGAAGCATAATTGCTCTGAAAAGAAGGGCAGCGAGAATTTTTTTTTTTTCTCCCCTGTAACTTTGAAGAGTTAAAAGAAAATCAGAGCTGGAAATTGGGCATTCGGGTCGGAGAGATGCCCTTAAAGCAGAGGTCTCCAAACTTGGCAACTTTAAGACTTGTGGACTTCAACTCCCAGAATTCCTCAGACAACATAGCACATACTCTCTCTTGTAATCCCTTCCTCTGCAATCTCTCTCCGCTTTGGGAAATTAAGAGAGAGAAAAAGCAGGCATAGCTGGCTGAGGAATTCTGGGAGTTGAAGCCCACAAGTCTTAAAGTTGCCAAATCTCGGGACTGCTGCCTTAAAGAGAAGTGATACTCCGAAGGTCCTTGGGAAACTGGAGGCCCAACAAAACAGATTTGTATTAAGTGTGTTTTGCCGCCATTTTGTAACTTTCCTTGCCATCGTTGTTAAGTGAATCACTGCATTGTTAAGTTAGTAACACGGTTATTAAGTGAATCTGGCTTTCTCACTGGCTTTGCTTGTCAGAAGGTCGCAAAAGGGGATTACGTGACACACACACTCCCCGGGACACTGTAATGGTCATAAATGTGAATCAATTGCCAAGAGTCCGAATTTTGATGCCTTGACCCCTTGGGGATGCCCTGGGAAACCACTGGGCACAGCAAAACTGACCAATACAACCAGAGGCCTCCAAACTTAGCAACTTTAAGACTTGTGGACTTCAAGGGTGAAAAACAGTCAAAACTCACTTTTTTCAGTTTTCATTGTAACTTTGAACGATCACTGAGTGAATGGTTGTAAGTCAAGGACTACCTCTACACAGCAATTGTTGAAAGTTATGATGGATATCCCCCCCCCCCAAAAAAAAGGGACTTATGACCTGGGTCCAGAGTTCCCATGCCCACAGTCACATGACCACATTTTCAGCTCTCGAGACCCAACCTGCATTTTTTGCCGTTTCCAGCAGCCTGCAATCAAATTGCTGTGATTTAAGACATTTTTGTCAAAAAAAAAAAAAAAATAGCATTTACCTCTGAATGTTGGAAGAAAGATCCCATAAGGAACAATGGTTCCACTTAACAACCATGGTGTTCATTTAAAACCAGGGATTCGCTTAATGACCATGGTGATTTGCTGCAGAAGCACTGCAAAATCTCTCTATATAAAAGCGAAATACCCAGTCTGGCATCATCGCAAAATCTCCAGAATCGTAAAGCCTTGAAATTTGGCACATATTTTCCTCTCGGCTTCTAGGTGCTCACTAAGAAAGGATTTTTTAAAATGACCATCAGAGCATTTTTATTTTGTATATTATTATTAACACGCTCTGATGCTAAGGAGTTTTACTCCCCCTCCTCACCTGAAAAGAAATATGCTTCAAATGCAAAATACAAGCAGAGGAGAAGAGTTTCAGTTCACAGCAGCAACCAGCTTTAGTACAGAATAGTTGAGCTAAGCCACGCCCAGGCTCCTTGCTGTCTTGCTCACACAGCAAATACTTTTTCAGTTTCCAAACAGCCCTCAACTCTCACACACTGACAGGACGCTAGCCAGATGAATACTGATGGATGCTGGTAGGCAGAGGAAGATTTTTTTCTCCCTTATTTTCCTCCCCCAAAACTAAGCCTGATCAATAGTTCCATAGCAAAACACGAGGATGGAGTTCACAGAGGTCATAAAATTGAGGAGGTCGTGTGATTTCAACCATCATGTCTTATGACCGTAATAGGCAGGCTCCATTGCAGTTGTAAGTTGAGGATTACCCATAGCAAAGTCCAGTTCTGGTTTTGTTTTGTTTTTAATGAGTGCTGCCACCTATCTGGCAATTGTTCAGGCCAACCGAAATGCAAAGATTAAAGGGTGGCGGTGGGGAAGTATGTGGGTTTCCAGCATCATGTGAGAAATTTTAAAAAAAAAAATCCTCTAAGCAATTAAAAATGAGAACTTAAGCTTAGATACACTTCTCTGCAGTTCAGCACAGAAATGGTTTAATATTAACTTTCCTGTCTGGCTTAGAACTTCAAGGTTTCCTGGTAATCACCCATCCAAGGATTAACCAGGCCTGACCCTGCTTAGCTGCCAAGGCCGACAAAGTCAGCTAGACTTAGCTACCTGCTGGGGATACCAAATCCCCTTTGGGGCCAGCTCAGTCGCTGCTGTGTTCATGGATGCATTCATGCAGAATTTCCCAGCAGGGAGGACCGTCATAATTTATCACTGCCTCCTTCCACCTCCTGAATTTTGGATCATTTGGTTATTGACTGAAATAAATGTATGTATGTATGTATGTATGTATGTATGTATGTATGTATGCTATTCAGCTTTGTTCGGGTATTTTCCCACATCATTATAGTTGTGCTTTTAAAGTTGTAGCGACATTTCGGCAGAATCTCATCTGCCATCATCAGGCTTGTGTCACACGACGAAGATGAACCCAACACAGAAGCCTGATGATGGCAGATGAGATTCTGCCGAAACGTTGCTACAACTTTAAAAGCACAACCTGAACAAAGCTGAATACCACACATATAAATACCCACGAAAACTTAAGAAAACACACACACACACACACACACACACACACACACATATATATATATATATATATAAGTTTTCTTAAGTTTTCGCGGGTATTTATATGTATGTTATTCAGCTTTTTTTGAGTATTTTCTCATGTCAGAAGCCTGATGATGGCAGATGAGATTCTGCCGAAACGTCGCTACAACTTTAAAAGCACAACTATAATGACGTGGGAAAATACCTGAACAAAGCTGAATACCATAGATAGATAGATAGATAGATAGATAGATAGATAGATAGATAGATAGATAGATAGATAGATAGACAGATATTCGTTATGTTTTTGTGGGTATTTATATGTATGGTATTCAGCTTTGTTCGGGTATTTTCCCACATCATTATAGCTGTGCTTTTAAAGTTGTAGCGACATTTCGGCAGAATCTCATCTATACACAGAATCTCATCTATACACAGAAATATTGGGCTCAAATTATGACGGTCGAAAGTCGAGGACTTCCTGTAGTTGGAGTTTTGGGTTTGTAGTTTTGGGTTTATAAAACTTCACAGTTCTAACCAAATGATCTTCAGTTGCATTGGACTACAATTACCATCATCCCCTGCCCCTGCAGCCATTCTCATAAGGATGTAGTGGATCACTAGACTTCAACTCCCAGAATTCTCCACCTAGCCTTTGCAGGCTGGGGAATTCTGGGACTTGAAGTCCACCCATCTTAAAGTTGCACAGGTTGAAAAAAAAAACCAACCTACCCTTTGCTGCATAGGCACAAATTCTTTTCTTATAATAAGGATCAATCTGGTGGCCATATTATTCCCTGCTGTAGAAATGTAAGATTTTAAGAGCTGTTTTTTCCCCTAGAGATTTTGGGGGAGAAGTTATTGAATTTAAAGGCGGGGTGGCGGGGAGAGGAGAGAGATAAGACGCCGGCCGTATCTATCTTTCGCACTCTTTGCAGATAGAAGATCTTATTACTGGGATGGATAGATTGGTGTAACTTAGTTGCTCATTAAACTACGTTGTTGTTTTTTTCTCCAACATGTGTATGTTGCTCTAGAGTCTGTTGTTTCCCCTGAATTCAAGAACAACACATTGACAGCGTTAGATCCCTGCTAAATCTGTTTGCTCTTCAGACTAGATAACCAAGTGGGTTAGGCAGCCTCCGTTCACCTTTTCAGCCTGTTAAAATAGACCCAGGAATTATTTCTTCCTCTTTTCTCCTCCTCTTTTTCTCTCTTCCAGGCTTGAAAATACACTGCTTGCCTCTCCTTTGGTGGTTGACCTCTTTCTCTCTGAGTTTTCTAATTGTTTTAAGGATGGTTTTTATTTTTAGCTCTGTCGGCGTATCCCTGCCTTCTTCCTTATGCTATATCTGTCTTTCAGCAGCAATAGCAATAGCACTTAGACTTATATGCCGCTTTACAGTGCTTTACAGCCCTCTCTGGAGAGCCAGTATGGTCTAGTCTAGCGGTTAAGGCACCAAGATCGTACAAAGCCAGGGTCCTTGAGTTCTAGTTCTGCCTTAGGCTTAAAGGCCAGCTGGGTGACTTCGGGGAAATCACCAGGAGACTGTGAGTTATAGTCCTTAGGCATGAAAACTGGTGAAGTGAGCCAACTACCAGGAGACTGAAAGTTCTAGTCCCACCTTAGGCATGAAAACAGGTTATGTGAGCCAATCACCAGGAGACTGTGAGTTCTAGTCCTTAGGCATGAAAACAGGTTATGTGAGCCAATCACCAGGAGACTGAAAGTTCTAGTCCCACCTTAGGCATGAAAACAGGTTATGTGAGCCAATCACCAGGAGACTGTGGGTTCTAGTCCTTAGGCATGAAAACAGGTTATGTGAGCCAATCACCAGGAGACTGTGAGTTCTAGTCCTTAGGCATGAAAACAGGTTTGTGAGCCAATCACCAGGAGACTGTGGGTTCTAGTCCTTAGGCATGAAAACAGGTTATGTGAGCCAATCACCAGGAGACTGTGAGTTCTAGTCCTTAGGCATGAAAACAGGTTATGTGAGCCAATCACCAGGAGACTGTGAGTTCTAGTCCTGCCTTAGTTATGTGGGCCAATCACTAGGAGACTGCAAGTTCTAGTCCCACCTTAGGCATGAAAACAGGTTATGTGAGCCAATCACCAGGAGACTGTGAGTTCTAGTCCTGCCTTAGTTAATGTGGGCCAATCACTAGGAGACAGTAAGTTCTAGTCCTGCCTTAGGCATGAAAGCTGGCTGGGTAACTTTGAACCAATCATCAAGAGATTGAATTCTGGTCATGCCTTAGGCATGCAAAATGGATAAATGGGCCAATCACCAGGAGACGGTGAGTTCTAGTGCCACTTGAAAGCCAGCTGGGTGACTTTAGGGCCAGTCACTCTCTTTCTCTCTCCATCAGTCCATCTCACGGGGTGGTTGGTGGGGAAAAAAGGAAGAAAATCTGTTGGATATATATTCATCTCTTTGAGTTATTTGTAAAAATAATAAAAGGGCGGGATACAAATCAATCAATATCTAAAATGCGGACCTGAGATTTAGAGAGCGCACCTCTGGCCAGAGTTCAGCTCCTGATGTGGAACAGCCCTGCCTGGCAGGACACAGCTCCAAGGAGCTATTTTTGGAGGTTCCCCCCAAGCATTTTGAATGCTTTCTTCTGGTTTATCGGGCTGCTGTTCCTTGAGCTTGGCTCAACCTACTTCCATTCCAGCGTGAACAAAGCCAAGCCAAGCAACTTCAGGGGCCAAAATCTTACGAGCGACGTCGACCTCCAAATGAGATGAAATCACACAGACGCCAGGCGCGAAGGACTTCCAGGGTTTTCAGACGGCGGCTTTGAGGAACAGAAGCCCAGCCCTATGATTAACCCTCTGGAGAAATTTTTAAAAGCTTTCTCTCCTACACTTGGTGACAGGCACAGTCTACGGATTCTCTTTTTTTGGAATTATTCCTTTTAATAACAAATGGAGCCGAAATGCTTTTCACTTATATAGCAATAGCACTTAGACTTATATACCGCTTTGTAGTGCTTTATAGCCCTCTCTAAGCGGTTTACAGAGTCGGCCTATTGCCCCCAACAATCTTGAGTTTTAATTTTACCCACCTCAGAAGGATGGAAGGCTGAGTCAACCTTGAGCCTGGTGGGATTTGAACTGCCAAATTGCATGCAGCCGGCTGTCAGCAGTAGTAGTTTGCCATACTTCACTCTAACCAGTGCGCCAGTTAATGTATATTTTCCAGTTTAGGGAAGCCTTTTTTTGGGTCCTTGGCTGTTCAGACTTGCCATAGCAGACGATGTAATCTGAATTTCAGTTGCATTTAGCAGTCTTTGGCTTGAGAGAAAGGAAGGATAAATTCATTCACCTTACCTGCTCTGAGTATTTGGGGACCTCAACCCCCATAACTCCCAGTTCCCCTCCATTCTTCTGAAAATCGCATTCATATATTTGCAGGCTGGTGGTAGTCAATTGTATCATGATATGTGGAAAAAAAGCACAATTGTTTGGTTCGCATGTTATGCATGGAACCATGGTCTGTAAGCTTCCATGGCTGGACTCGTATAATTTACTAAGGCAAAATCAAGAGGGAGTTTTCCCACGTGCATGGACCCACATGTGCGTTTTGGACCCTTTTGTGAGGCTGCAGAACCGTGCTTGCTTAACTTTCATAAGAGAGAATACAATTCATGATGGGGACATTTACTCGGCAGGAAAAAGACTCCAGATTCAATTCACCATACTCAGCAAAATAACTCTATAGTAGCAATCCCAAAGTTGCTTTTTTCAAGAGGCAACTGGACTTTCTGGTTTTTCTCTGAAGACGTTTCACTTCTCATCCAAGAAGCTTCTCCATTCTCTGAGATGAAGAAGCTTCTTGGATGAGAAGCGAAACACCTTCCAAAAAAAAAAAAGAAAAAGAAAGAAAGTCCAGTTGCCTCTTGAAAAAAACGCCTTTGGGACAACCATGACCTGGATGACTGAGAATCTCCACAGACTCTTCAGCAGAGATTGTTGGAGAAGAATATTCTGTAACCCAAATTCCTGGGGTTAGTTAGTGTCGATCAAACATGAGCCAGTTTCCTGTATCATTGTTGTGGTTAGTTGTGCAATCAACTAGATCTTTAGGCTGTATTTGGCTTTTTTTGTCCACCTATCGCAGAGGTCCCCGACTCCTGGGCCGCAGACCGGTACCAGTCCGTGGCCTGTTAAGAACTGGGCCACACAGCTGAAAGTGAACCTCCGGGGAAGCTTCAACTGGATTTGTTGCTGCTTCCCAATGCTAACATCACCCTCGCAGCTCCACCTCATAATCATAAGGCATGAGATTGTCTCAAGAGTGCAAATCCTACTGTAAACTGCGCATGCGAGGCTGCTCTTTCTCACACTCACACACACACATATACCCCATTTGTGGAAAAATTGTCTTCTCCGAAACAGGTCCCTGACACCAAAACTGTCGGGAGTTGCAGAACTCTTGAGCCCTTCCCAAGGACCTGCGATGGACAGTTTCGTAGCGTTAATGGTATCCACACAGGATGTAAGCTTATTCCAAGCAAAGCCACATTCCACAATTGACTGTTAACAATTTTGTCAGTGGGATAGTGTTTAAGTGGCTTTCAAATGTTTGGGGATTGCACCAGAGGCCCCTATTCTCCTGTTGGTACTATCTTGTCTTTCTTTTGCCACAGTCATTCTGGTCCCATTTGCAGTTCTTTGTATTTTCCAATTCTCTCCATTTCTTTTCTATTCTGCTGTCTCCAGGAAATGCAACATCCATTATCCAGGCTTTTTTTGTCTTTCTTATCAGCAGTAGTCTGGGCTGTTGTGTGGCAGGTGCTTGTTTGAATTCTAAAGTCCAAGAGCAGGTTAGAGGCTTCATTGTCTGTTGTTGTTGTTGTTATTATTATTATTATTACTACTACTACTATTACTATTTCAATTTGTATGGTGAGTACCCATCTCATCTAAGTGACCTTGGGCAGATCACAATGGGTTAAAAAAAAAACCAAATCCAGTAAAAACAAGTTAAAAACTAATATAAAAATCACCCATAATCAATGTGAATTTTTTTTAAAAAATCACAATTAACAGCAGAATTGATCCTTACCATCAGCTCCACGTATACAAAGTGCCACTCAAGACCTGTAAAGGACAGGATTCATATGATAGTTTCTCCAGAGGGGACAGAATTGGGATTTTAAACTTGCTTGAATTTGGGGTTTGATTTTCCTTTCAAAGGTTTGCTAAGGCGGACATTGCTGGTATGATTTTGTCAATTTGCAAATCGGTTTTGGTAGTGTGACTGTGTATGAAAAGGGCTGGTGATGCGCAATGTGCAGTTTGTGGCTTCTCCACTTGGCATGGACAGTGTTGGATTGTTAGATGCCTCCTTGTATCTTCTCGTGCTATCTCCTCTTTATGCTGCAGTGTTCTTTATAGAGAATGGTTCTTTCTTTCTGGCTGTGGTGAGAATCTGCTAAGGTGAAGATAAATGTTGTGGATGGTATTGACCATCCCAAGGTTTGGGGCGGGGGTTTCCCCCACAAAAGTTTCCAGACTTTTCAGCACCCGTCGATCATAGAAGCAGCACCCCAATCCTTGCTTGTTCTATCTCAAAGCTCCAATATTGGGTTGAGGCTTTGTTGAACACCTTCAATGCTTCTGAAATATTGAACAGTGCCACGTCTGCAACATAAATTTGGGGCTCAGTTGTGGTCATAAGTCAAAGATAGTAATTCCCCCTTTCCTCAGGAGCCCAGAGACTCCCTGGGTGACTTCGTTTAATCCACCATCTCAGGAATGTTCTTGTGGGAAATCACAGAAGGAGGAAATGCTGGGTGGTGCGCCCAAAAAGGGGCCATATAAATCAAATAAAAAAATCTGACTCAACTGGGCTGCTGTAGAGTTCTTACAAGAAATGCTGAAATCCTGACTTTTGAGACTTCTTTCAACTGCACTTTTATGACTAATGAAAATTGTTGTTGCAAAAAGGGTTCTTCAGAAATTCTGTTTCATCACATACGTATATAATATATATATATGTATGTATGTGTGTATATATATTTGTTTTCTTAAGTTTTCACGGGTACTTACATGTATGGTATTCAGCTTTGTTCGGGTATTTTCCCACATCCTTATAGTTGTGCTTTTAAAGTTGTAGCAACGTTTCGGCAGAATCTCATCTGCAAACAGAATACAGAAGCAGATGAGATTCTGCCAAAAAGTTGCTATAACTTTAAAAGCACAACTATAATGATGTGGGAAAATACCCGAACAAAGCTGAATACCGTACATACATACATACATACACACACACACACACACACACACACAAACACATGCTTAGGAGTCCCCTCCCCAATTAATACTAATAATTGCTTAAAAGATGGAGTTCCTTCACAACTGCTGATGCTCATCCCTTGTTTTTGATGGCGCTTTGTTTTTTTGTTCAGAGTGCCTGATTTTTCTGGAAAATCCTGTTTCTGCAAAAGCTTGCAGCTCCAGAGTCTTCCCACTATAGAAATCCAGAATGTGAGCTGTTCCAACTTACACTTCAGAAAGACTTTACGGACTCCTAGCTTCTTCTCTCTTATAGAAGGAATTCCTCCAGAGACTTTTGGTACTCAAAGAGAAAGCCAGTTTTCACGATAGCAATTTCCTGTGGGATAGAACAAGAAAGATGCACTCCCCATATAAACCAAGACTGCAATAGAAGATAAAATTTGTAGCTCAGGGTTAAACTGTGGGGTCCTTGGTGCTCTTTGAGCCTGATAGTTTTCTTGCAGACATTACCCAACTAGGTAATAGCATTAATCCTTGAAGGGAGTGGGATTTGCAAAGTTTCCTTCCTTCTTGCACTGATGATGTTACCTAGCAGGGTCATGAAATGCCTACAAGAAAACAACCAAGATCACAGAGCACCGAGGAATCAGGATTCCTTCTAAACACTACCTACCAAGGTGGATTTTCTTTAATCCTGGAAAAGTAATTCAGAACAACTTATAGTCACGAGCTAATATACTTATTGGCATGATTGAGTAGTGATTGCCAAATGGGGACTATATTAATTAATACAGTTAATATAGTTAATTAATCCCCAAATTGCTTATTACCCAAACTAGGTAACATCATCAGCGCTGATAGTAGAATTGGATTTATGAATAGAGGACATGTCAGTTGATGGTTATTAGTCTTGAAGACTCCATGTTACGCCCAAGTTGGATAACAGTGGGGGAAATGAAATCCATTTCCTTCTTGTGAGTCTCCACAACCTTCTGGTTACCCACTCTTGAGAAGTAAACTGCCTTGGCTTGATCCCGTAAAAGTAATCTTACGTTGTAGAAGATGGGCAAACTCCCAAGTGTTCTTAAGAGAACTTGTAAGGTGTTTCTGCAGAAGGATTGAGTTGGGATGACATGTTCCTGGCTAGATTAATCACTCTTGCTAACTAAGCTTCAGAACAAGTTTCCTGCAAATTATGGCTTGTGCTTTGTAATTATCAAGGGGTGCTTTAACTTGGGCTGTGATATTTATTATGTTGAATCTTCCTTCTCCTCTTTCAGAGAAGCTTGAAGCCCAAAGATTTTTTTTATTTATCTCCATGCTCTCTGGATACAGTATAGGTAGTCCTCAACTTATGCCTACAATTGAGCCCCAAATTTATGTGGTTGTTAAGTGAGAAATGTGTTGAATGAGTTTTGCCCCATTTTACAACTTTTCTTGCCACATTGAAAAACAGGAGTTGTTAAATTAGTGACACTGAAGTTGTTAAATTAGTGACAGGTGAATCTGGCTTCCCCATTGACTTTGCTTGTAAGAAAGTCGCAAAAGGGGAATCCAGATCCCATATTTATGATAGTGCAACCGTCATAAATATGAACCGGGTGTCAAGCATACAAATCTAAACCAAGGGGCCCTAGGGATGCTGCAACGGTCGTAAGTGTGAAAAATGGTCATAAGCCAATTTTATCGGTACCATTGTAACTTCAAACGGTCACTAAATGAACTGTTGTAAGTCGGGGCCTACCTGTGGAGGTAGCAACCAAGCTTGCCATTCCAAATTAGCTCTGTTTTAAACGAGGGGACTTCAAACTTGACAGCTTTAAGACTTATGGACTTCAACTCCCAGAATTCCTCCTCTGGTCATGTTAGCTCAGGAATCCTGGGAGTTGAAGTCCACAAGTCTTAAACTTGCCAAGTTTGAAGACCCTTGATTTAAAACCAAGGGAACAGTTTAGCTGCTTTTCCTTGGTTTAAAGGAACATGCTTTTTCCTAATCAACTTTGGGAGAAATTCTCTCTTTTTGGAGACCCATCTCCCCCCTCAGTTGGCCACCTCATGGAATATCCACTTAATTTCCTTAGCAAAATAACAAATGCTTTGGCATTGTGCTCTTCCAAGGCTTTATTTTTTTTTAACATTCTCAATTGAATCCACATTTTCGGCCGGCCTCTCCTTCAAGAGCTAATCAGTTCTGACCCTAATTAGCTTTTCACACAGAGGCCCAAACAGTGCCACCTCAGCGGGCAAATTATTCCATGCACAAGGAGAGAGGATCAAGCTAGTTGCATTTCAATTCAGTCTTGTTTGGGGTGATTGCCTTTCCTGTTTTTTAGGAGGGTGTTCTCCACAGCACAAATCTCCAAGGCCATGTTTGGCCTCGGGCCTACACATTTTTGTGTGTCTCAGGCCTGCTGCAATGGGATTAGGAAGCTCTGGCCTTCTTGAGTGGTTTTTTTGTTTGTTTGTTTGTTTGTTTGAATGCCGGAGGGCAAAAAAGGGCACCAGGTCTATTATTGGTTTTCCCTATCCTGCCAACTCTCTTTAAATCAGGTTTTCCCAACCGTGGCGACTTTTAAGGCGTGTGGACTTCAACTCCCAGAATTCCACAGCCTTCTGGGAATTGAAGTCCAGGCGTCAGGTTGGGAAACCTGCTTTTTATGTAGTTTTCCCTTGGCATCTCTTCCCTCTTGTGACTTCTGCAACAGGACTCTTCTCAATCCAACCTAGAACTCAGGAGAAATCTCCTGACAGGGAGAACAATTAATCCATGAAACGACTCTCCTTCTAGAAGTTGTGGGTGATCCAACACTGGAAATTTGCAAGAAGAGACTGGGCAGCCATTTGTCGGGGGGAAAAAAAAAAGTATACGGGTTCCTGCTTGAGTAGCGGGTTGGACTAGAAGACCTCCAAGGTCCCTTCTACCTCTATTGTTATCCTTCTCCCATTCATCAGTGTCACATATGCCATCCCTCTCGGGCCCTTCTTCTGCGCTGTTTCTCAGCTGCAGCTTCTAGCAGGCTGCCAAGCAGCTTCCCGCAGCTGCTTCGGGTCAGGCTTAGCTAATCCCAGTCTCTGCAGCTTCCCATCGGGATGATTTAGTGTGTTCCCGAAGACTCCTGGGCCACCCTTCCTCTCTTCACCCCAATCTGGGGTTGGAACGGAATCTCTTTGGGGAATGTTGACAAGGAGGTTTGGCAGCTCATCATCCGCTATTGGCCAGACGGTCAAATTCTTCTCTCCCCTTATTCAAAACACATCCGAGGGAAGAGTGCCAAAAAGAAAAAAGAAAAGAAAAAAAAAGTGGAATACTAGAAGAACAGCCTTCTCTTCCTTGCCGGATAAACCGGCTGCACCACCCTAGTCGTGGGAAAGGGCCCATGTTCAACCAGAGTACACACCCACACACCCCAAGTGTGGGAGGAGAGGAGAAAGAAATGAGGGCCTTTCCTTGGATGCTTTGGCTAAACAGGGGAGAGCATTGGGAGGGTGGTGGTACAGGCAGCCCTGGAATTACCACCCTTCGTTTAGTGACCGTTCAAAGTTACGACGGCACTGGAAAAAAGGGCTTTTGACCATTTTTCACACTTACGACCATTTACAGCATGTCCTTTTTATTTATTTTGTTTTGACGGCTGTGGACATCTCTTGAGGGGAATCAAATACATAACTATCTCGATTTTTTTTTTTTTGTTTCTTTCTTTGCTGGCAGAATTGAATGAAGTTCAGGTAGTCCTCCATTTACAACAGTTCATTTAGTGACCGTTTGAGGCACTGAAAAAAGTGACACGACCTTTTTTTTTTTTTTAATAACCTTTGCAACACTCTCCCAGGGTGAGGTGATCAAAATTTGAACGCAGGGCAGTTGGCATGTATTTATGATGGTTGCAGGATCCCTTTTGTGACCTTCTGACAAGAAAAGACAATGCGAAACTTAACAACCATGCTACTAACTTTACAACATCAGTGATTAACTTAACAACGGTGGCAAGAACAGTCATAAAATAGGGGGGAAGCTCACTTCTGCCTGCTCGGCGATGGAAATGATGGACTCAATTGTCGTCATAATTCGAGGACTACCTGTACCCTCCAGATCTGCTGGATTAATGTTCCCATCATCCTCCGCCACCATTTTAGACCATCCAGAGTGTTTTGGTTTCGGGAATACTAACTGTGCTTTCTCTCATTCCCCTTTCCAGAAACGTTGATGGACACCAAATGGGTGACGTCCGAGTTGGCCTGGACAGCTCATCCGGAAACCGGGGTAAGATGTGCTGTTTTGTGAGAAGCGAGATTGGAAAGGATGCTGAACTTCATCCAAATGGGAAAATGAACTGCTTCTCTTTCCTTTCTCTTCTCTTCTTTCTCTTTCTTGCGTTTTCTTCATCCGTGTGGGTTCATCTGCTTTGAAGCCTCTTTCCAGCCCTGTGTGGCACCGGGGGAAAAAAATCTACCTGTGAGGCTTGCGATCTTGGAACCAGTAAAAATTGTGTAAATCTAAACGATGAAAAACTTGCATTTGGGGAGCGGAAGCCAACATTAGAAACAGCTTATGTGTAATCATTTCTGTAATTTGGAAGGCTGTTTTTTTTTTTTAAAAAAAAAAAGACCATTTCACGTGGGGTAGGGCAGAAATGTTGGCTGCCTTATGCGTATGGAAATGGGACTCCGTGACTGCATTCATGCCACGTAATTATCTTGGCCTTTAATGAAAAACAGAGAGGTACGGAATTAGTGTTAGGTTGAGAACTAGTTTGGTGTAGTGCTTAAAGGCTAGAGACCAAGAATCTGTGAGTTTTAGCCCTGCCTTAGGCCTAGAAGCTGGCTGGGTGACTTTGGGCCAGTTCCTCTCTCTCGGCCCAACCTGCCATGCAGGAATGTTATTGTATATTATGAAAGTAGGAATGTCAGCCTTATTAGGTAGTCCTGACAGGAAACACAAACGGATAAGCTAATTCTACTTTGTTGTAAAGCTTTTGTCTAAAATGGTATAGGATTTCCTTGTCTGAGCAGGAGGTTGGACTAGAAGACCTCCAAGGTCCCTTCCAACTTTTAGTTATTTCTTAGTTATTCTTTATTTATTCTGCTACAAATTACGTGAAAACCTAACTTTGGATACAAGCTCCAGCCCAAGCATCTATCAGCAATGTTTTTGAACATTTATATGTTCCAAAGCAGCCTCTTAATCCTTGGTTGCTGAGAAGCGAACGTTGCCCTGTGGGCACAAAGCATTCTCAGTTCTGTTTGTTTATTAATATTATTGGATCGTGTTATTCATTAACACCTTTATTGACTTCCCGGCCTCGAGAAAAGATTTTGCATTTAGAAGCAGTTAGCCGCTGGAATGGATATTTCTCCCTTCTTCTTTTCCTCCTGTACCTTTGCTCGCAAAAGTTTTTCAGATTTTCCTTGGAGTAGGCAGCCACCCTTCAGAATGCAAGTGGCCATTTTCCCATCACATCTCATTCCCAAACAAGGAAGCCGTTGGTGCTTTGGGAAAATCTGTCCATCTTATCTTTGCACCAGACAGAGTTGATGGGTGAAGCATTTTTTTTTTTCCTTCTGGGTTAGGGACACTGGGAGGACCTGACTGAAGTTGGTATAATTGGTATAATTTTCTGTTGGTATAATTTTCTGCTTAGACTTCAAGCTTAAGATCTAGACACGTTCGTTAGCTGATATTCTGCAGATTTCATTTTGCCCTGCCGGTGGTTTGCAGCCCATCCCATCCACTCTGAAATGGCAATTGTCCCAAAGGTGCTTTTTCAAAAAGTAACTGGACTTTCCTTGAAGGCATTTCCCTTCTCATCCAAGGAGCTTCTTCAGTTGTGACTGAATAATGGATGATGGAAGGATTTATATTCCTCTGGTCGTTAGCACTCTTTCTGAGGATCATTGAGGCCACTGGGAGTTTTTTTTTTTTTTTTGTCTGGAGATTTATCTCAGGTGACCCTGAGGCCACAGCTAAGCATCCAAGTCATAACTTGGAGAACTACCAGTCATCCATATAAAGAATAAACAATAACAAGTAGAGAACAAATTCCGCAAACGAAGAGAAACAGTACAACATTTTCCAGGATATCTAATTTATATAGGTTGAAGGATTTGCCTGCATAACAGCAAATTATCTCATCCATCATCACACCTAAAAATTTCCAAATAGTTTTCATTTGGAATGGAAAAATAAATGACTGTCTCCATTCACTCAACAGACCAAAGACCTGATTTGCCACCTATGAACGGATTTGTCTACAGATGTCGACTTTGTATAGACAGGTCTAATGAAATGCGGAACCCGTTAATACAAAATACAGCACTTTTTTTAAAAAAAAAGAATGATACTTATATAAGTGTATTAGAAATAAATATATATGCTCTTGAATAACATTTACATTAGTTAAGTAGTAACTGTTGACTCTTGTACTCCTTCCTTTCGCATGTGGGTTTTTGTTTTTCATTTTTAAAGCACTTTCAACTCTTTTTTACTCTTGGAGAATATATGTATTTCTGTTACATATGCAGATCCTCAATTCTTCCACCACAATTGAATCCAAAATTCCCATTGCTAAGCAAGATGGTCATTAAATGAATTATGCCCCATTTTGTGACCTTACTTGCCGTGGTTCTTAAGTGAATCACTGCCATTGTTTAAGTTAGTAACACGGTGGTTAAGTAAATCTGGATTTCCCATTGAGTTTGCATGTCAGAAGGTCGCAAAAGGGGATCACATGACCCCAGGACACTGCAGCCATCATTAAATCCGTACCAGTTGCCAAGTGTCCAAATTTTGATCACGTGACCTTGGAGATATTGCGTGAGATATATCAGTGTGACAAAAAATGGCCCTAAGTCATTTTATTTCAATGCCATTGTAACTTTGAATGGTCCCTAAATGAATGATTCTTAAGTCAAGGACTACTGGTAATTATCTTTGGGCTTTGTTCCTTTCCTTTCTCCGCAATGATTTTAAAAACAGTTTAAAAAGAAAATTTAAATACATTTTCGAAATAGTTTGAAAAGGAACTCAGCAGCATTCCTAAAGATCGCCCTTTCCCAATAGCAATAGCATTTAGACTTGTGTTTATTATTTGTTTATTTATTGAATTTATATTGCTGCCTATTCACCCATGGCAATTCAAGGCGGCTTACATGATGTAAAGCCATATTTAAAATAAAATTTAAAAAAATAGTAAAAAAACTAACAAAAAGAATCACATAAATTAATAAAGTGCAATAGAACAAAATCTGGAAAAATAAATAAAAAATCACCTCCCAACTCCCACCCACCCCCGCCCTGACACCAGCAGATCACATGAGCCATTTGATGGGCTCCATCCATCAAATATCATGCATACCACTCACAGTGCTTCTCAGCCCTCTCTAAGCGGTTTACAGAGTCAGCCTATTGCCCCCAACCATCTGGGTCCACATTTCACCGATCTCGGAAGGTTGGAAGGCTGAGTCAACCTTGAACCAGTCAGGATCGAAGTCCTGGTAGTGGGCAGAAGTTAACTTGCAATACTGTATTCTAACCACTGCATTACCACGGTTCTTGGAAAAGGTTTCTGAAAACTGAAGACTGAATGGAATAGCAATAACAGTAGCACTTAGGAGGCTTGAGGCGGGTGACATGATAGCTGCCTTCCAATAGCACTAGCGCTTAGACTTATATACCGCTTCATAGTGCTTTTACAGCCCTCTCTAAGCAGTTTACAGAGTCAGCCTCTTGCCCCCAACAATCTGGGTCCTCATTTTACCCACCTCTGAAGGCTGAGTCAACCTTGAGCCTGGTGAGATTCGAACTGCCAAATTGCAGGCAGCCGGCAATAACCCACCCTCAACCCCTTTTCTCAAGACTGTCCTGTTTTGGTTTGTTAACTCCCACAATGCCGTGTTCTTTTTTTTTTTTTCCGTTCTGTACAGTGGGAAGAAGTCAGCGGCTATGATGAGGCCATGAACCCCATCCGGACGTACCAAGTGTGCAACGTCCGAGACGCTAACCAAAACAACTGGCTGCGCACCCAGTTTATTCAGCGCCACGACGTCCAGCGGGTTTACGTCGAGCTGAAGTTCACCGTCAGGGACTGTAACAGCATCCCTAACATCCCCGGATCTTGCAAAGAGACCTTCAATCTTTTTTACTACGAATCGGATAGTGACACGGCCTCTGCTTCTAGCCCTTTCTGGATGGAAAACCCTTACATCAAAGTGGATACAATCGCCCCCGACGAGAGCTTCTCGAAGCTGGAGTCTGGTCGGATGAACACCAAAGTGCGCAGCTTTGGTCCCCTTTCCAAAAACGGCTTCTATCTGGCCTTCCAGGATCTGGGGGCCTGTATGTCCCTCATCTCCGTCCGGGCCTTCTACAAGAAATGCTCTAGCACTATTGCAGGTTTTGCCGTCTTCCCGGAAACCCTGACTGGGGCAGAGCCGACCTCCTTGGTGATCGCTCCGGGAACCTGCATCCCCAACGCAGTGGAAGTATCAGTGCCCTTAAAACTCTACTGTAACGGAGATGGGGAATGGATGGTACCGGTGGGAGCGTGTACTTGTGCATCTGGATATGAACCGGCCATGAAGGAGACACAGTGCCAAGGTAAGATGCTTTGGTGCTCTTCGGTTGGATTATTGAGACTTGGTTACTGCCCTTAAGTGTCAACTCATAAAACATTTCTATGCCTGTTTTAGTATTTGCCATAAAAAAAAAGGTGGGGGGGAGCGGAATCTGGAAGACAGTGCAGCAATTTGGAAGCAAAAGTACATTCCAACTCTTTATCGTTAAAAGATTGTAACTAAACTACCGGAGCTTTTTCCCAGGAATATATTTAATTGGAGAACATGATTATTGACACCCAGCCTGCTCAGTTGGAGAATGTGGTTTAAGAGACACCCAAGGGGGATGGGGGAAACAGGGTCATAGGTGACTGTAAATTACCTATGCCAGAGTTTGCTTCATAGAGGGCAATGCAAGTATGTCGCCTTGAAATTGGTTGAAGTTTGGCTTGAGAATCATGATTTAATGAGGGCGATTGCTGGAATCCTGACACTGAGTTTGTCCAGGAAAATTATTGAATTCTGGAGTTGGAAGGGACCTTAAACGTCTTCTGATCCAAATTCCTGTTCTGTGTAGGATCGATCCACTTGGCTAGTGTTCCTCAAATGTGGCCTCTTGAAGATGTGCGAACTTCAGTTACCAGAATTCCCCAGCCAGCTACATTAGGCCATCTGTGACAGATGACCTTCCACCTTCTGTTTAAAAACTTCAAATTTAAATTTTACTGATAAGGACATTCATAGCACTGGAAACAGGAAAACCTATTTCCAATCACCCTCTTTCTTCTCTCCCTGTTGAATTTTAAAAGATAAATTGGTTATGAGCCCGCCCCCCCCATGCAAGCAAGATCCTCATTCCATCATATGATAAGGGATCTTATAATTTGTATAGTTTTTTAAAAAAATCCTAGCCATGTTTCTCTTTGGCAGTTTATACCTATCCTGGGACAGCAGTGAATTTAGATCAAGAGGCAGAGAACTTTATGAGGATTGCTTCTGTAATGGGAAGTACAAAGTGTCCCCAACCAAGATCGTGATAAAATAATGATATACACGCCATGATCTCATGGTACAATCTCTGCCTTTATGTGCTTGCATCAAGACAAGGACGCAATATTTAAGTTACAGGTTCTTGGCCCCATCCTCCACCCCATGAACACCTATGAAAGTAGGAGAAAGTTTGTAGCTCAGAGTTCAACTCAGAGGGTCCTTGGTGTTCTCTGAGCTTGGTGTTTTGTTCGCAGATGTTTCATTACCCAACTGGTTAACATCATCAGTACACTGACGATGTTACCTAGTTCGGTAATGAAACGTCTGCAAGAAAACAGTCAAACTCAGAGAGCCCCAAGGACCTCATCTGTGAAAGTAGATTTAATCTGGGGTCTGCTTGTCTTAGAAAACACTTCTGTAAGAGATGTACTCCCAAGAACATGGCCTTTGTTGATTGCCAACGTTTTAAAATATTGAAATATTATCTCCGCCGCTCTGAAGTAATAAGCATGTCTCAGCTCATCCGTAAAAGATGTAAGAGAGCCAGCGAGCGTCTCCCTGAGCCTAGCTAGATCAGTGCATGTCTGAATGTATTTTCTCTTTTCTGCTACGGGTTGATTCGGAAATGGTTCAACCAGAACCACAAGGATGGCTGTCGTTGAGGCTGACCTGTTCTAGCGTGGAAGCCCGTCATGCCTCCGTGGTCTTGAATCGGTGACAAGGCAGGATGCGGTTGAAAAAGAATAAAAAATAAATCTGAGCAACTCTCTGCAGCAAAAGCCACCTAAATTTAGCTCTAAGGAGGCGAAGCAGTCCCATATCCAAATCTATTGGATTATGGAAATATTGTCAGGTATAAAGATTTACTATATGATACTGGAGAGCTTAAAAATAGGAACCAAATACAAATTCAAGGAAAGGAGATAGCATGGTGGCCCTTTGCACAAATACAAACCCATTATAAAAAAGAGAGAACAATTTGGCTTTAATATGACCCCACAAGAATTAGATAAAATATGGCTAGGAGAGGAAAAGAAAACAATTAGTAAAACATATAAATATCTTTTGGATTACAAATTAAAAGAAGAAATAGTCACAGAATCTATGATAATTTGGGCTAAAAATGTGGGTCATAGTATTGAACTAGATAAGTGGGAACACATCTGGCAAACAAATTACAAATTAACCATGTCAGTCTCGTATAAAGAAAACTTATATAAAATGGTTCATTGCTGGCACCTACCACCTGAGAGACTGGCTAAGATGTTCCCCAACCTACCACCCAACTGTTAGAAATGTAACTACGCACAAGGAACATATTTTCACATGTGGTGGACTTGCCCACGTGCTCAGAAGTTTTGGAGGAATATTAGAAATTGGCTTTTAAATATAACAAAACAAAATTTAAAACTTGAACCCGAAACCTTTCTGCTAAGTATGCTAGATTTAAACATGGAGAAAAAATATCAATATTTAATTTTGCACATTATAACTGCCAGAATAACCTACGCACAAAACTGGAAACAGTCTTTCATTCCTTCAGAGGATATAGTAATTAAAAAAATACATGAATGTGCTGAGATGGATAGCCCAACCAAATTGTTAAAAAATGAACAAGATAGTGACTGTTATGAAATATGGAACATTTGGTATGATTGGTTAAAGAAAAGGTAATATTTGATATTTGGATAAGTTATGGAAATGACAGAAGATGTGCATTTAATTATAAACTATATAGAGAAATTAAAACATTAAAAGAACGAAGGAGTTATTGTAACAAGGCAGATCACGTCAATGATAAAGATAAAGAAAAAAAAAATGAACCATTGCTCAATATACGCTGTAAAATGTATATATGTGTGTCTCTATGTGTCTGTCTGTCTGTCTATCTATCTGTCTATCTATCTATCTATCTATCTATCTATCTATATTTTTTTCCCCCTTAAGTTTTCGCGGGTACTTACATGTATGGTATTCAGCTTTGTTCAGGTATTTTCCCACGTCATTACACTATACAGAAGCCTGATGATGGCAGATGAGATTCTGCCGAAACGTTGCTGCCACTTTAAAAGCACAACTATAATGACATGGGAAAATACCCGAACAAAGCTGACTACCATACATACATACATACATATATACATACATACATACATACATACATACATACATACATACATACATGTTGATTTGTCTGTTTTAAATGTATGTCAAATAAATGTTTTTTTCTAGAATAATTTTTTTTTTAAAAAAAAGAATAAAAAAATAAATCTGAGCAGTCAGTGGCTCTCAAGCAACTCTCGGCAGCAAAAGTCACCTAAATTTAGCTCTAAGGAGGCGAACTCCAGCCTTCTCAAAACAGGTGGGTTGTTGAGCTGTTGAATTCCTAGCCAGCTGGGCTGAAGGAGGCAACATTGACCCTGGGTGTTAGAGGGCAGGGCCAGAACAGGAGGGTCCTGGCTTTGCAGACGTGCTATTTTTAAGCCTCCTGGTCTTACGCAGCCTGGGGAGCTTCAGCCTTTTAAGGTGTCTAAAAAGCCAGGCCATTGTTCAGTTCTTTATATGATCAAAGACAGTACCTTGGATTTGCTTTGGAAAGATGCCTGCCTACGCTCAAGCTTTGAGGTGGATTCTCTCAGTACGCAGGAAATGTCAGCTTGCAAACATCAACACTCCCCCCGACCATGAAAATGCAGCCTCGTAGTTAGAACGTTAAGAAAAGAAGGTCTTGACAATCTGGGCATGAGAGATTTTGTGGTGAGCGGTGAGGCTGGGGCCCTTGACACCCCCAGGCTGGTCAGTTTGAGGAAGAGAAGTATTCCAGCCCCTTCTAACCAGAGGTGGTATTCAGCAGGTTATGATAAGTTCTGGAAAACCGGTAGCAGAAATTTTGAGTAGTTTGGAGAACCGGTAGCGGAAAGTTTGAGTAGTTTGGAGAACCGGAAGCAGAAATTTTGAGTAGTTCAGAGAAATGTTAGCAGAAATTTTGAGTAGATTGGAAAACCGGTAGCGGAAATTTTGAGTAGTTTGGAGAACCGGAAGTGGAAATTTTGAGTAGTTCGGAGAACCGGTAGCACAAATTTTGAGTAGTTTGGAGAACCGGAAGCAGAAATTTTGAGTAGTTCAGAGAAACGTTAGCGGAAATTTTGAGTAGTTTGGAAAACCGGTAGCGGAAATTTTGAGTAGTTCGGAGAACCGGTAGCACAAATTTTGAGTAGTTCGGGGAACCAGTAGCGGAAATTTTAAGTAGTTTGGAAAACTGGTAGAGGAAATTTTGAGTAGTTTCGGACAACCGGTAGCGGAAATTTTGAGTAGTTTGGAATATCACTTCTGACTGGCCCTGCCCCTCATCTGTTCTCTGCCTCCTGAGTCCCAGCTGATCGGCTGGGTCTTCTTTGGTTACCCTGCACAGGAGAACTGAGCTGGAAAGCAGGTTAGTAGGGTGAGGAGAGAACTATGTTACCAGGCAATGCTCTGTGGGAAAAGATTTCAGGAAGAAATTCCTTTGTAAAACTCAATGAGGTCTTTATCTCCACCTGGGTTGTTTTAAGATGCATATATTTCAACTCCCAGAATTTCCCATGTTGATGTATGGCTGGCTGAGGAATTCTGGGAATTGAAGTCCACAAGTCTTAAAGTTGCCAAGTTTCTAGGCCTCCTGCTCTAGACCAAAATAACTATATTCCTACATCATCTTGAGTGACTCTTGAGCAACAAATCACAGTTGCTCTGTTCCACGTTTACTTGCTAGGGCAAACCCTTGATTGCTTTATCTGATGCTCATACAATCTTTTAAAATAATGGGTTTGCATTAAGGCTGCAGGTGACACAAGCGAGATTAGGAACATAGAACCAGTTTTCAGGCTTAAAGACTGTCAAATCCGTTCTTTCTCCAAACATAGCTTTTTAAATTTCTGCCTATCTTGTGCTAATATGTGGAAACTTAGCTTAGCTTAGCTGATTAAGAACTGCTGATTTTTTTAAAAGTTTTAATTTATAATCAACTGTACACCTCCACATTTTCCTTTCTGCTTATATAGGGACATATGATGGTATACTGTAATAAAAAAAATACTGTTGCGAAAAACTGTAAATGAATAGAAATTAAATCAATATCAAGCATAAATATTACTATTTTTTTAAATTAATTAACTGGGGAAAGAGATGAAAATTTTGGCATCCGATTTTGGCATCCGCCTCTTACAGAAATGAATTCTAGCAGTTAATAATATATCTCCCTTTCCTAATCAATCTTTTTATTAGATAAGACTCTGCAGGTGTAAAACGTGAACTTTTATAGCATGCTTGCTCATGGGAACAATGTGGTTCATAAGAGAGTAGCTTCAGTGAACTTCTCTGGGTCCCTTGAACAGCCACCCATGTTGGTGGACCTGGCTGAATCTGGTGGCAAGGAGTTCTACAGTTTAATTTTGCATTGCTTGGTAAACTCATTTTCCTCGATTTATCCTGTATCATCCACCTTCCTTGGGTTATTCCAGTTTCTAGCACAAAGAGAGAAAGTGGAAGGAACAATAACAATGCATAATTTCTTAAATCCTTTCCCAAACTGGTAGGTTGGGTTTTTTTTGAGGTGGGCTAAAGTTGCCAAGTCTTGGGATTCGTAGTCCATTTGAAAAGTCTCACCTTTTGAACCACCTGTTGCAGGGGTCTGCAACCTTAAATACTCAAAGAGCCATTTGGACCCGTTTCCCACAGAAAAGAAAGCACTGGGAGCCAATAATTTAACAACCGGTGTGACTGGGTGGGCATGGCCAACTCAACATCACTCACAGCCATCCAGTCACCTCCTGCTCTGGAATATGGAGTGAGTCTCCATTCCCCGCCATCACCCTTACCTTCTCAGGCCAGGTGAGGAGTGACGGGGTGGGGAGGGGCCAGCCAACAGGGAGCTGCAGCAGAGGGCCAAAAGAGCCACATGTGGCTCCAGAGCCTTAGATTGCAGACCCCTGATGGTTATTTAATCTGGTTCTCCCCTCCTGGGTTGCTACATGGGCCACTTTTCTCGGCCAAAGCCGGAGAGCTTCTCGCACATGTGCTCGGATCTTCTGGCAGGCTCGTTCAAACTTTGACAGACATGGACTTTGCTGTCAAGTTGAGGATTCACCACTCAGGCAGGATCTTGGCATGTCTCCAAAACAAATCTTCCTTTACTACCTTGTGCTTTGGGGTAATTTTTACAACAACAACATCCCCAGAAAGAAAGAAAACGGAATGTACGTGTGTGTCTGTGTGTCTCCTTCTGCCTTTAGGCCCAGCGATCTTCCAATTGAGAATTTCATGTCCATAAATGAAAACAGATTTTTCCAGGTCTTGAAGTTAGCCAGATTTCCTGTGTAGGTTGCGATGAAGGCTTTTGCAAATGTTCGTGTACTTCTTGACTAAAGCTTGAGAAGGATATGGTTTTTATTTTTATTTTATTTTTTATTTTTCTTTCTCTCCTAGCTGTCATCTAAAAGGCTTGTCTGAAGAAAGGCAACTTTGCAAAGCTAACTTGGTTTTAGTTTTTTTCATTCCAGCGGGAAGAAGGTTAGAGACAGATTTACTATCCCTTTAATACAGCACCAATTTCTGCCCAGCGTGGCTTTTTTTCTTTTCTTTTTTTTACAAAATCCACAACCTTGCAAAACTTTAATCGTCCCTAACAATTTTAAGTAAGGAGGTTCTTATCTCCTAATCCTCCTCCCCCAGACTGAGTATAGGTAGCCCTCAGTGTACGACAACAATCAGGATTAGAATTTCCGTTACTGAGTGAGGCAATTGTTATGTCAGCCACACCCGATTTGATGACCCTTTCTTCCCACAGTTTTTCCATGAAGCACCCTGGTTGTTAAGTGAATCATGTGGAATCCAGCTTCCTCCAATGACTTTTCTTTTCCTAAACCAGCCGGGAAGTTCGCAAATGGAGATCACACGATCCCAGGAAGCTACAGCCACCATAAAAACTTGCCCAAATTTTAATCACATGATGAAGCTACAACTGTTATAAAGACGTGCCAGTTGCCAGGAGCCTAGATTTTAATCCCATGACAATATATATTGACGCTTTGACAGTTGTAAATATGAGGACTGGTGTCATGCCCCTGTTGGAATCTGATTCAGACGGGGAGGCGAGCAGCTGATAGGGAGTGGGAGTTTGGCTCCGTGGGCTGTGGAAGAAACTGGAGAAGGGCAAAGTCCAGCTGGGCAGAGCAGGGAAGAGGTAGAACAAGGGAGAGAGAATTTGGAGGAAGACCCAGGCCCACCCCGTCTTCATCCTAGGGCATGCAGGGAAGAATGGAGAAGGGAGCAATGTGAGTTGCATGGCTTACCGGGGAGGAAAGGGCCCTGATTCCCTTCATTAGCTGCAGCTGGGAACACAGTGTTTAAAAAGGGAAGCTGCGCCCAGCAAAGTTGTTCGGAGCAAATCGTGAATTATCTGGTATCCTCGAGGCTTATCTGGGATCCTGGCGTCTTTCCAACTGTGTGTGTTTTGCTGGCCTTTCAAGTCTGCAATTCCTTCTCCTGCCCTGTCTAGTTAATTGCTGCAGCGTGGTTTGTGTGGATTTTTATTTACAGTTTGTGTGTACTTTCTTTTTGGGCCGAATTTCCTCCACTTAAAAGACTTCCTGGGACAGTTTTTCTCCAGCCAAAGGTAACCTGGACATTGGGGGCAAAGTTGAAGGTATTAAAGGGATACTTCTTGCTTATTTGACTGTGTTGCCTTTGCGCCACGCCCCGGGTCATCACAACTGGTTGTAAGTTCACTTTGTCAGTGCCTTTGTCACTTTGAATGGTCACTAAAGGAAGCATTGTGAGTCGAGGACTGCCTGTACTTGGTATACAAGACTTAAGTTCTTTAGTCTCTTTATCTACCGTACTTTTAAGCACAGAGGTTGGAGGCTGGGCGGGAAAGCACAACTGCTGAATATTTAGGAATAAAATACTTCAGGCTATGATACTGTGGAGCAACATTGCCAGTTTCACTTGCCACATCCGAGCAAGCTGTGCAGTGCGTCGGCCATCTGGAACCAACAGCTTTCGTTTTCTTCCCCGTAACTTAGGTGTCAGCCACAGCAATGTTGATAAACATCCCAGGATCCAATCGGGGTCGGTCACGGGGGATCAGAGGTTTAATCTTTAATCTTTCAGACTCTTTCTGGAACCCATCTCTACCGGAAAGTTCCATGTATTCCGGTAGAGAGAAGTTGGATCTTCAGCATGAGTCCAAAAGCTGGGAAGATTAAACCACTCATCCCAGTGACCGGCCTAGATTGGATCCTGCAACATTATCCTGGGACATGTATATTTGCCTTCATTCGTGACAGACATCCAAGCTCAGGGTACAGGTGAGTCGGGCTGTGGAGATCTTTGGAGAAGGGAGAATGTTGTGTTGTAGTTGAGAACTTGGATGGGAACTCTGAAGTTAAGAGTATGAGTGAAGTTGCTTTTCCCAGTATGGATATTCTCCAGTTAGCTGAGCTTCAACTCGCAGAATTCTCAGTAGCACCTACATTGGTTCTGCAACCCAACAAGACAGACACAGACTTCAGAGAATAATTAGGACTGCAGAAAAAAACAATTGCTACCAACCTGCCTTCAATTTTTTTTTTTTTTGAAAACAGTTTTATTAATTTTGACAAAAAACAAAAACACATAAAACATAAAAACATCATCCTTTCCTTCATGAGTTTACAGACAGTGTATCGGTTGGTTTATCACTTTTTTTTGTGCATCCATTTCTTAGTCTCAATTATAGTTATATTGCATAATAGCTCATTATCAATCAACATATAGCCTGATATCATTATTAAATAATCATTTGACTATAATTTTATTAATTCATACTTTAGCGAGATAACTATAGTTTACTTAATTTATTTTATAGCAAATCATAAAGTCATAGCAAGTCTATCTTAATAAAATTTTATAAAGATAATATAGAAAAAAAGGAAATATGTATTCATTGTTTCCTAAGGTTCTAAATATTCTGTTATTATATTTTATTATCTAACCATTGATAGAAAAGGTCCCAAACTTAATAAAATTGTTTATCTTCCTGTTCTCTAATTTCAAATGTCAATCTACTCATTTCAGCACATTCCAATATTTTCTTAATAATTCCTTCCTGTGATGGTATTTTCTCACTCTTCCAATTTTTAGCAAATACAATCCTAGCCGCTGTTAATGCATTTACAATCAAATATTTCAATATTTCAATTGAGGACCTGTATACTGAGTCAAAAAGAGGGCTGTGAAAATATTTACAGACCCCCCTCACATCCTGGACATGAACTGTTTCAACTCCTTCCCTCAAAACGACGCTGTAGGGCACTGCACACCAGAACAGCTAGACACAAGGACAGTTTTTCCCCGAACACCATCATTCTGCAAAACAAATAATTCCTTGAACACTGTCCAACTATTTACAAAGTCTGCACTACTATTACTATTAATCTTCTTATCACTCCTTATCACCCATCCGCTCCCACTTGTGACTGTATGACTGTAACTTTGTTGCTTGTATCCTTACGATTTATATTGACTGTTTCCTAGTATGATTGGATTGCTTATTGTACTCGATGACTATTTTTAAGTGTTGTACCTAATGATTCTTGATTCTTGACAAATGTATCTTTTCTTTTATGTATACTGAGAGTATTTGCACCAAGAAATTCCTTGTGTGTCCAATCACTCTTGGCCAATAAAGAATTGAATTCTATTCTATTCTATTCTATTCTGTTCTGTTCTGTTCTGTTCTGTTCTGTTCTATTCTGACTATAACTTTGTTGCTTGTATCCTTAGGGTTTTTATTGACTGTTTACTAGTATGATTTGATTGCTTATTGTACTTTATGACTATTATTATTGTACCTTATGATTCTTGACTCTTGATGAATGTATCTTTTATGTACACTGAGAGCATTTGCACCAAAGACAAATTCCTTGTGTGTCCAATCACACTTGGCCAATAAAGAATTCTAATTCTAATTAGCTGGACAATTCTGGGAACCGTAGTCTACACATCTGGGATATTCTATGGCTGGAAGGAAGAGTTAAAGCAGTCTTGGGCTACTTGAAAATGCATGGCTATTGGAAGAATTGGGGAATTCTGCACCTTCAAGCAGCCAGAGTTGAGAAATACCGAATTAGGTGTCTAGGACTGAGAGTCTGGAAGAGGAATTGCGCAGGAAACTCCAAATGGATCTTCAACGCATTTGAAGAATCAAGATCAGATACGGCCTGCAGATCAAAAAGTCTGCATGCTCTTGGCAGGAATTCAGGGGGTAAACAGGAGGGCGTAAGGACACCAAGGCGAGAACTAAATTGCAGACGCTGACGTGAATGATTTAGCCGAGTTAATTCACAAGTTTCCGTGGGAAAGTGTCATATCTCTGCTGGCACTCTCTTGGGATTATTGCCATGTAGTTGTGAGCTGGGAGGCTTCAGCATGCAACAGGATTTGAAGTGGGCTCAAATCCCTGATACGTGCTTACAACTGAATCCATCTATCATCTTTGGGGCTCAGCCTAAATGGTCATTTTTACAGTCAGGAGACTGCGTCCAGGTAGCCTGTGTGTGGACAATCAATCAGAATAGAGTGAATGGGACCTTGAAGGTCTTCTAGTCCAACCCCTGCTCAAGCAGGAGACCCTATACAATTTGAGACAAGTGGCTTTCCAGTCTCTTCTTAAAAACCTCCAGTGATGAAGCCCCCACAACTTCTGAAGGCAAATCTGTTCCACTGGTTAATTATCCTCGCTGTTAGGAAGTTCCTCCTTAATTCTAGGTTGCTTCTCCCTTTGATTAGTTTCTATCCATTGTTTTTTGTCTTGCCTTCTGGATCTTTGGAAAATAAATTGACCCCGCCTTCAGATCCTCAAGTACTGGAACACTGCTATCATGTCACCCCTAGTCCTTCTTTTCTCTAGACTAGCCATACCTGGTTCCTGCAAACCTTCTTCATATGTTTTTAGTCTCCAGGCCGTTTCATCGCCCTGGTTGCTCTTCTCTGCCCTTTTTCCAAAGTCTCCACATCTTTTTTGTCATGTGGTGACCAAAACTGGGATGCTGTATTCCAGGTGTGGTCTTAATTAAGATTTCATAAAGCGGTACTAATACTTGATTTTGATTCTGTGCCTCGGTGTATACAAACCAGGATTGTATTATGGTAGCTTGTTTGGTTGACACAGTGCACAGGGCGTGATAAAACGTGTAGCCATGTTCAGCGTTGGGTCTTGTAGACTTTGAAGGGCATCCAATGAGAAGTGTCCAACGCACCAAGGCTGCCCACAAACAAACCGTGGCTTGCCGCGGAATCCTTGCAAATGTTGGAAAGCCCTTCGCTTGGAACGCAGCAGCGGATGCCAGCAGCCTGACTCACTTCAAGATGGGTTTGGTGGTGGTGGTTGTTGTTGTTGTTGTAATGGAGTCCAGCCTGCTTCCCTTCCTCCCTCTGGCAGTTGTGAGAGCCACTTGCTGCTGTTGCCTCAACAGTAAATAACAATAAAAGGGAATTGCAGCTCCAATGAATTTACAGCCAGCTCTTTTCTAAACTTCCTGGTTTTTGGAGATAGCTCGGTGCGCTTTCATCTCCCAGCCAACTGAGAGGAGAGCCACAACGGGAACGGGTGTTCCAAGCAGTTAATTATTTGTAGGTGCAAACAGCACGTCTAGAAGATGGGAGCCGAGTCTTCTCCGTCCCTAAACTGATGGCTTTGGAAGCAGCGTTCTCCACACACACACACGCACACACACTTCTTTTTATTAGACCATCCTTTAAGTCTTAATAACGGCCCTTACGTTAGCCTGCCCTACTTACTTCTGGCAGGAACTAGATCCATTGAGGTTGAAAAAGACCATCAAGCGAGGTTGGACTTGGTTAGCTCTTCGATGGGTGACCAACAGGAGATTCCAAGGCCGGAGGCCAAACTGGGAAATTGGGAGAGGAAAAAAAGGCATTTTAGAGGGAAGCAGTGGCAAACCACTTGGATGGATGCTGCTGCCAAGAAAACGGCAGGGGAGGCAGCCACGTAGTCAGCAGAAAACGTGTTTGACTTTCCTTCTGGGGCTGAATTCGCTTCTGCAGCTGGAATTTCAGTCATTATTTTTATTTTTTTTAGTCTGGTGCTCCTTATCTGCTTCCAGGGGTAACAGAAGAGGGTGGGGAGCCCAAGGGTGGGGGTTTTTTTGGGTGGGGGGAATGGATGACTGAGAATCTCCATAGACAAAAGAAGAGGAGGGGGAAACTTTGTAAAAGGAAAAAAAATTGGGAGGGAAGGAACAGTGTTTAGCACGCTGAATTCTTCCATCCTTCTGGAGTTACCGCCTGGAAGTGGGAGGGTTCGTGTAAAATAATTGTTCTTGTGCCTTCTCGGGGGCAGACGAGAAGCTTTAAAACTGGGCTGGGTTCCCACAGTGCACTTAGCCCCTTTGGGGGAAATGGCTCGTGGATGTTTTTGGACAACCAATTTGCTTGACTTCACATTAGCCTTAGGAGAATGGGATGGGTTGTTTTGTTCTGCTTGTAGAGAGCTTAGCAAGCGGAGTGATTTTTTAAAAAAACAAAAACAAAAAAAACCATAAGCTGATTAAGTTATATTCAGGCTCAAGACGTTTGGTAAATACAGGCAGTCCTTGACTTAACTACTATTCGTTTAGTGACCATTCGAAGTTGCAAGGACATTGAAAAAAAGTGACTTATGACCGTTTTTCACATGACCTGTCTGTTCAAGAGTATTGCAGCGTAAATTCAGCACGGGAAAAGTAAACACCGATGGCTGAGGCTTCATTTAACTTCTTTATAAACACATAAAGTAAATTTTACAATACCAGTGGTAGATTTCTCCAACATGGAGCAAACTCAAACAGAAGCAGACATGTTACAGGTTCAGAGCAGAGCTCTAGTTTTCAGCAAGCAAGTCACACAGCAGAGGGGAGAGAAGCAGTTTCATTTTCAATAGACAGACTCAGAGCTGCAGAGTTTAATATAGAGCCACGCCTAGGCTACTTCTAGTTTCAGTTTCCAAACAGTCCTCATTGGCTGACTTAGTTGCTATGCTTATTCATTGGCTGACCTTGTTACCATGCTCTGTTCCAGTTCATGAATATACTCTGACACTTGTCTTGCTTAGCCACAGAAATTTTGGGCTCTGTTGTGGCCATAAGAGGTTGTTACCAACCTTGAAATGTTCTCCCATGATATTTTAGGGCAGTGTTTTTCCGACTGAACATAGTTAAAACTGCTTTATTTTCTGCGTGAAAATCCAAAGGTTGTTCTACTCTTTGTCCTCAAAATAAATTGCTTTCAATACACAGACAAGTATGAGAGATCTGCTTAATTTCATTGCTTGTAGGAGCTAGGTTGGTGTAGAGATGGGGCATTTCCTTCCTGGTAAACAAGACAGAGGAGAGAACTAAGATTCTTTCATCTGACTTTGCAAAGTATGATCTTGAAAATGGTACCCTATCCATTCTAGAGCAAAAGTTGAGAATACTACGGTGATGCGGGAGTGGCGTGGTGGCTCAGTGGTTGAGATGCTGGGCTTGTCAGCTGGAAAGCAGGCAGCCATGTTCGAGACCTGAGTGCCACAGGACAGGGTGAGTTCCTGTCCTTGCTCCAGCTCTTCTCCATCTAACAGTTCGAAAGCATGCAAATGCGAGTAGATAAATAGGTACCACTTGGGTGGGAAGGTAAGAGCGCTTCTGGAACAACATGCTGGCCACAGGAAATACCTTTGGACAGCGCTGGCTCAAAGGTGTTGAAGCTGATGAGCAACCTCCCCTCTAGTTGGCAAGGACTAGCAGAGCAAAATCTGCAGGGCTTACGATGACGCAATCAGTAATAGGAAGGAAGAACCTTGTTTTCAGTTCCTAGGGTGGATAATTCTAGATTTATTTCGGGACTATTGAAGATATATGGCTCCATTCTATAAACTGGTCCAACCTGGTTGCTTTCAGATAGGTTGGGATTGCAATTCCCAGATTCCTTGGTTCTCTGCTTTTCTAAGAGTTCTGAGCATTGCAAATTCATACCCGTCTGGGAGGGTCCCAGGTTGGGATGACTCAGGTAGCCAAGCTCTTAGGTCTTCCAGCTCTTGTTTGAGGACTATTTCTTGCTATCCAAACTTCCTGTGGAGCACTTAGAACCAGGGGTCTTCAAACTTGACGGCTTTAAGACTTGTGAACTTCAAACTCCCAGAATTCCTCCTCCGGTCATGTTAGCTCAGGAATTCTGGGAGTTGAGGTCCACAAGTCTTAAACTTGCCAAGTTTGAAGGCCCTTGACTTAGAACTTTGATATGTTGAGGAAGGCGCTTTGCTCTGTGTTGTATGACACACCCAAAAATAAAACCAGTTTTCCTCCGGTCTGTGTCAATGCAATCTATTAAAAGGTCTTTCCACTTCATGCGTTCTTCATTGTACGGGCAATCCTCGAGTTACAACCATTTGTTTAGTGACCATTTGAAGTTACAATGGCACTGAAAAAAGTGACTTACGACCAGTTTTTATACTTATGACCTTTGCAGTACGCAATCAACATTGAGCCACTTGGCAGCTGACTCATGACAGTTGCAGTGTCCCAGGGGTCATGCGATCCCCTTTTGCAACCTTCTGAAAAGCAAAGTCAATGAGGAAGCCAGATCCACTTAACAACCGTGTCACTAACTTAGCACCTGCGGGGATTTACGTAACAACTACGACAAGCAAGGTTTAAAACGGTTGTGCAAGGCTTCAAAATTCATTTAACAACCGTCTTGCTTAACCACAGAAATGTTGGGCTCAATAGTTGTGGTCGCAAGTCAAGGGCTAACTATCTTCTTGTATAATCCTTGCTTGCTTGCTACTACCCTGTTAGCACCGTGATAAAGCTTTAATGTTGATCTTTCCAGAGCTTGTGGACTTCTGAACAAGCATGTTGCTTGATCCCATCTAAATGTTAAATAAATCTTAATCAGGGTCGAGAAATATAATGTCCTCAATGGGTACCGTTCCTATTTGGGCTTCTGGCCTTTAACTGAAAATGGTCCTTTAATTACAATCAATCACAAAAATTGATTTTTTTTCCCCTCCAATTCTTCAGTTTTATTTTATTTTATTTTTCCCCTTTCATTCATTCGTTTGAGGCCCTTTCAAGCCCCACCACGGCCCCCGAGATAGTTGGAGGGATATAATTGATAGGGGAAAGAAAGAGCTTTTGAGCATGTGAATTCTCAGGAATGGGAAAGGGATGGTTATAGCAAGTTCTCCAAAAGTCTGTTAGTTATCACTCTTAGATCCAACATATTTTATTTCTGGAGTGCGTAATGATGTTGCTTGGAAAGGAATTTTACTTCTCTTTTTTTTCTCTCCCCAAAGCGACTTATCATAACATCAGTGTTTCTCAGCCTTGGGTGCTTTAAGATGGGTGGAGTTCCACTCCCATGCTGGCTGGGGAATTCTGGGAGTGGAAGCCCACCCATCTTAAAGCACCCGAGGTTCAAAAACACTGACTTTATATGTCTCGCAAGGTTTTTTTAGACCGTGGGCATCTGGTGAAAATCTAAAGGGAAAAAAAGTTCACTCGAATTGCCATCCATTGTTTTCTCTCTGGAGCTTTTCCCTCTTGACTGGGTTGTTGGGAAATATTTTTCTTTTTCTTTTGAACTAACGGGTTCCAGAGCCTGAATGCATTTATTTATTATTTATTTATTTGTGCGTATGTATGTTTCTATCTATCTATCTGTCTTATCTATCTATCTATATTTATTTATTTGAAAACTCCTGCTCTCGGTGAACAAACCCAGAGCATCGGATGTTCGTGAAAACAGCAGCACCCTTCTAAATAATTCTTCTTCATATTGAGATTGATGAAATGCTCCAAGCGCACAGAAAGCCGCCCAATGAACTGGAATCGCTATAAATCTAAATCCCCACAATTTATTCAGAAAGCAGTGGAGCATTTGACTGGGGCGGTGAAATGGCAGCGCTCCCTCCCTCAATCTCATTAGCAATTGGACTTTTTTTTTTTTTTTTTTTTGCATATTGAGGATTTTAAGGGGGGTGCGTGTGTGGGGTGTGTCTGTCTGTGAGTGTGTGGGGTGTGTGTGTGTGTGTGTGTGAAGCTTACAATTTTTCATGGCCCATTTTTTCCCCTCATCCTAATCCACCTCCGGGAAACGGGCCGCCTTTGCCGCGTGAGTTTCATTCAGGCGGGCATGGCGTAAACTGCGATTGCTTTTACCGAATTATTTATTTAAAACAATAATTAAGTTTAATAATTATATTATTATCTATTTATGGTCTGCCCATCTGATTGTCCAGAGAATTCCCAAGATCTCCTCCGGGGCCCGTAAAATCAGAATTATTTTCCATTTATGGAAGACCTTTGCAAAACTTTAAAAGAATGTAATTTTTCTCATCATTATTTTTTGTTCAATAAAATGATTGCGGTTCTTTTTCCCATGGGGAAAAAAATATCTTATTGGATATTTAAATCTGATGGATTTAATATTGTTATTTTTTGTTAATATTCATTTATGTATTTTAAATATTTTAAATAAATGAATATTTTTAATATGATAAATATAAATATAATCTAGAGAGAAGATCGGGCTCCAGCGTGAGTCTTAAAGCTCGGAAGACAAAATCTCTTGTTTTGGTGACCGATCCAGATTAGGTCCTGAAATAAATAGTGTAATTCATATAAACCTTTAGAAGGGGGCCCTGGAATTTAAATATATATATATATATATATATATATATATATAAAGAAATACTTTAATTAAGGAAAGACAAAGTGTATACTTTGCAAATTGACATTCTTGGGTGTGATGCCCAGGTTTTTTAATTAATCCTCCATGATAGTATTTCTCCTTCTCCCTTTTAATATATAAGTGCTCAGCGAAAATCCGAGTGCAGGAGGGTAGAATAATGTTTTTTTCCATGTGGGAAGCTTGAAGATATGTGGACTTCAACTCCCAGGACTCCCCAGCCAACATGCTGGCGGGGGAATTCTGGGAATTGGAAGTTCGCACATCTTTACATTTCCAAGGATGAAAAACCCCTGGCTACAGGGAATTGACCCACCTCAGTTCCAGGTTTGGCAAGCTTAAAAATCACCCTTAGGAAAATCAAACGTGCCAAAAAAACCCCCCAAACCCTGCCTATAAAATGTAGAATTAAAGTTCCGTTCTCCCCTTTAAAACGAGAAGATCCGGTGGAGATTAAAGAGCCGTGGGATTAGCAGGAAAAGGAAAATACTAATCAATGATCAAGGCCGCTTGGAAAATCAACTGCTGAAAGCTGGACTGAAAACATATATTTTAAGATTTTTTTTTAAAAAAAAAAAGCCAAGGAGGAAGAGAGTAAATGAAAGAAGGGATTTTTGAACATCGCTTTCCTGGACTTTGTAATCAAAACTAGCCACCTGGGACTTAGAGGGGGGGGGCGCTTAAGGGAGAGTCTTGTCCGGTGTGGGTGGCATTAAATCAGGACCGCAGGGAATGAATGGATGACTGGGATGGTGATCGGCCCGGAAGGAAGAGATCCAGAACAAATGGATTTTATTCCTTACTTTAAAAAAAAAAAATAGCCATTGGAGAAAAAGCAATGGCAAGATCTAGGTAGTCCTTGACTTACGACCATTGGTTTGGTGACCGTTCGACTTTAAGATGGTGGCGAAAAAAGTGACTTACACCTCTAGGGTCATTGCAGCATCCCTGCGGGGAGTCACATGATCAGAATAGGGGCGCTTGGCAACAAAAATGTATTTATGATGGTTGTGTGTGCCGTGGGTGTGGGTGTCACATGATCTCCATTTGTAAACCTTCCCAGCTGGCTTGGGAAAAGCAAATTCGGTGGGATTCGCATAATGACTGTGGGGATTCGCTTAACAACTGGGCTGGTTTTGCTTAGTGACCGTAGCAAAAAAAAAAAAAAACCCAGTCATAAAATCAGGGATTGACTTACTTAATGACCGACCACCTTACTTACGGCAGAAGTTGGAAGCCATCTAGTTAAGGTTATCTCCTGGTGACGGTGTCAGGAATCCCAACAAATCTACCCCCGTTCAAATCGTAAGTCTCTAGCCACATCTTTCAGAGAAAATATGATAGATTTATTAGAAGTGGCCATATTGGTGTTAGCTGGATGCAGCCAATACTAAATTCATTTCCGCCTGGTGTTGGGCCAGTGGCCATAGCTAACAGATAAAAGATAATCAGAGTTGGAAGGGACCTTATAGGTCATCTAGTCCAACCTCCCGCACAAGTGGGAGACCCTACACCATTTCTGACAGATGGGAGTCCAATCTCTTCTCGAAAGTCTCAAGTGATGGCGCTCCCACAACTTCCGAGGGCAACTTCTGTTCCATGGGTTGATTGTTCTCACCGTCAGAAAGTTTCTCCTTATTTCCAGGTTAAGTCTCTCCTTGTTCAGTTTCCATCCAGTGTTCCTTGTCCGGCCTACAGGTTCTTTAGAAAATAGCTTGACCCCCTTCCTCCTCTCTGGGACCGCCCCTCAAATATCGGCTATCCTGGTAATCAATTTATGAGAGAAGTCATGATGGGTCCTTAATATTACCACAGAGCCCGCCAACGCCAAAGGGGTAGAGATCTCTCCTTCACTACAACAAAGCATACAACTCAGGACTGAGGATGTTTTCACACCATTATCAGTTCTTTCAGAATACAGGGAGTCCTCAACTTACAATGGTTCGTGTAATGACCGTTTGAAGTTACAACGGCATTGAAAAAGTGACTTCTGATGGGTTTTTTTCACACTTACGACCATTACAAGGTCCCTGTGGTCATGTGATCAAAATTCAGGAAACACACCCCCCCCCGTCAACTGACTCATATTGCAGTGTCCCGGGGGTCATGTGATCACCTTTTGTGACCTTCTGACAAGCAAAATCAATGGGGAAGTCATCTTACTAGCACTGATGAGGTTACCTAGTTGGGTAATGAAACGTCTGCAGGAAAACAACTAAGCTCAGAGAGCACCAAGGACTCCTCATGTCAACCCTGAGCTGCAAATGTTCTCCTTTATTGGTGCTCACAACATTATTAATACATTTGCACCTCATGGAGATTTCCTTCTTATTTTGGATTTGGACAGGTGTAGAAACTGTAAGAATTCCAAAATCTTCTGCTCTTTTTTGTCTTGAATGGAGACTCAGTCCTACATTGCTTTACTTTGAGCCTAGCACAAAGACTCTGGCGATGTAAGTTGAGGATCAGAGGTGGTATTCAGCAGGTTCTGACCAGTTCTGGAGAAGCGGTAGCGGAAATTTCGAGTAGTTCAGAGAACCGGCAAATACCACTTCTGACTAGCCCCACCCCCATCTATTCTCCGCCTCCTGAGTCCCAGCTGATTGGCTGGGTCTACTTTCGTTGCCTTGCACGGGAGAACGGAGCTGGAAAGCAGGTTAGTGGGGCGAGGAGGGAATGGAGATTTTGCAATAACTTTCCCCCAGGAATGGGGAGGGAATGGAGAATTTATAGTATCCCTCCCCTGCCATGCCCACCAAGCCACACCCACAGAACCGGTAGTAAAAAAATTGGAATCCCACCACTGTTGAGGATGTTCACCCACAAAACTTCCCTTTAGACATTGTGGGTGCTTCATCACTGGAGTCTTTTTAAGAAGCGACTGGACAGCCACTTGTCTGAAATGGTATAGGGTTTCTGGTTTAAGCAGGGAGCTGGACTAGAAGACCTCCCAGGCCCCTTCCAGCTCTATTCCGATTCTGATTCATTTAACAGCCGTGTTACTAACTTGGACAAAACTCAGCTGCCCTTTGTCGTGCGGCTATTGATAAAAATAGGATTGCCAACGTCTGATGATGGACAGGGCACAAGAAGAAGGAGAAGTTACTAACTTAGCAACTGCAACAATTCACATAATAACTGTGACAAGGAAAGTCGTAAAATGGGGTGAAACCCACGCCGTCTCACTTAGCGACAGGAATGTTGGGCTCAATTGCGGTCGTAAGTCAAGGAGTCCCTTGTAGTGTTGACCCAGAGCAGTGATATCTAAATGGAAGCCTATATTTTGTACCTGGGAGACCTTGAGCAGCTTCCTTTCTTTCGACTTGAATATATGTGTGTGTGTGTGTGTGTGTGTGTGTGTGTGTATCTTTGGTTATTCGGGTTTTCTCCCGCGTAAGATTGGCAGTATCTAGGCAACATTTCGATGAAGTCTCATTCATCATCTTCAGGCTTGTGACTTCGGCTCTGTGCTTCTCAGAGTGAAGCACAGAGCTGAAGATGATGAATGAGACTTGATCGAAACGTTGCCTAGATACTGCCAATCTTACGCGGGAGAAAACCCGAATAACCAAAGATCAACATACAAATACCCGCGAGAACCTCAGAAAACAAACAAACACACACACACACACACACACACACACACATATATATTCTTAAGTTTTCACGGGTACTTACATGTATGGCATTCAGCTTTGTTCGGGTTTTTTCCCACCTCATTGTAGTTGTGCTTTTAAAGTTGTAGCAACGTTTCAGCAGAATCTCATCTGCATGATATTCTGCTGAAACGTCACTACAACTTTAAAAGCACAACTACAATGACGTGGGAAAATACCCGAACAAAGCTGAATGCCATACATACATATATACATACATACATACACACACACACACACACACACACACACACACACATAAATTGAGCTCTGAGGATGAACAGATGGAAATGGTGCTGGGTTTTTTTTTTTCCTCCTCCCTGTTTAAATAGACTATATTGACTAAGACCTATTAGTTATGTGCTTTGCATGGTGTGTGTTTGTACTGGAGTGATTGATTGCCATTTGGAATGCCTTATCTGCACTCATCCATCTGAGTCCTGGTTTGTTGACTTTTTAAGGAAACGGTGCAAAAGCTTTTAAGCCCAGCTCTGTTGGAGTGAAAAAGTTTGACCCTGGTGACCTCCCCCGCCAGGCACAAATATTAATCCATTATCCAGGTTTTTTTGCCGTCTTGCTTATTCATTAATTGTGGCTTGATCTGGTCTGAGGCATCCTTCCCTCGAAATCGGTGCATGAAATTCTCAGCTGGGCTTTGTCCACAGCGGTTTCAAACGGCTTCAAAACCGGTGAGTTGGCACCTCAGAAGCCTCACAGCCAGAACTTGCTGCATCATTGGTGACCAGATGATGCCCTCACGGTTTCTTTCTTTTGAAAATATTTGGTTTCTTTCGTTCTTTTTGAATGCGCCCGCCTGTTTGCTTTCTTTGGGCTGGAATGGTGGGTTTTTTTTTTAAAGGTTTTGGAGTTTGCAATCTTACTCTTCCCCCCCTTAAATTTGCACCAAGACAAATTCCTTGTGTGTCCAATAAAAAAATTCTATTCCATTCTGTTCTAATTCAATTCTGTTCTAATTCTATTCTTAAAAATGTTCTGCGTGGCCTCTTCATTCTCAAATCTTAGAAAGATACAGGCCACGTTCAGAAGTTACCCCAAAGTTCAACTTTTTCTCTCTCTGGATTCTTGCACATTTTTAAACATTGCCAAGGCAGCAGGTTCCATATTTTCACAGGATTTTTTCTTTTTCTTTTTCTTTTGGCATTCATTGAGCTCAGAATGGTGTTTAATTTTCTGGTTAGCTTCAAACAAGACACTTTTAATAAACCAGGGTTTGGAATTGGCCAGTTTGAAAATGAGTTCGCTGCGCTTGGGTGATGCCTCAAGCCGGCAATCATTTCCTTGAGCTGCGCCAAAAAAAGAGGCGGGAGGGGAATGGAAAGGAAACTTGTCCACACTAAACCACATGTGGGCCTGGGGTCCAAGGGATGCGAAGATTTTTCTTGGTTCTGCTTTTGCCAAAAGTGAAATTTGGTGGCTAGGTGCAGGTAGTCCTCGACTTAGGACCACAATCCAGCCCAAAATGTTCTGCCGCTAAGTGAGACACTTGTTCAGTGAGTTTTGCCCCATTTTATGACCTTTCTTGCCTCAGTTGTTAAAGGAGTCGCCGCCGTTGATAATTGAGTAACCTGGTGGTTAAGTGAATCCGGCTTCCCAGTTGATTTCGCTCGTCAGAAGGTCGCAAAAGCGGATCATCTTAGGTCATAAGTCTGAACCAGTTGCCAGGCATCTGGATTTTTGATCAGATGATGTTTCAAGGGTCATAACTGCTCCAAATATTGTCCCAAAGGTGTTTTTTTCAAGAGGCTACTTGGCTTTCTGGGCTTTTTTTTTTGAAGAGGTTTCGCTTCTCACCCAAGAAGCTTCTTCAGTTCTCGAGAACGGAAGAGAGAGAACTGAAGAAGCTTCCTGGATGAGAAGCGAAACTTCTTCAAAGAAAAACCAGAAAGTCCAGTTACCTCTTGAGAAATCACCTTTGGGATGACCTGGATGACTGAGAATCTCCACAGACATTTTGCTCCAGATACTGTATTTCGATTTGATTTAGTCTCCAGTACAGTTTATTTGTCCTGAGTGTTATCAAAGGAAGGGCCACAGTTGACTCCTGGGGTCACCAATTTCCCGAACTGAATTCAGTTCTCCAGACTCTTCCTTCTCCCCCTACTCTGTCTCTCCAGCTCTTCTTTATCTGTCTTTTCCTACTTACTTTAAAGACCCGCTTGGATCTGGGGGCCAAGTTTAGGGACCTGAATTAAGATTTATCAGCCAAAGGGATGAAATGGGGGAGAGGAGAAGACAAGAGACTGCTGGAGCCTCTCCTCAGCCTTCCACCCAACCCCACCCATTGTGCAGGCACCGGTGTTGCTCGGCACCATCTGCAAGCGTTTATGAAAGGGGGATGAGATCCAGGACTTGAAGTTAGGGAAAAAACAGCCTTTGCCAGCCAAACCTGATTGCTGCCTTTTGCTGGAGAAAATTGCAGGGTTGATGGACAAAAGGAAGTGATGGGTTTAATTTACTTTCCTGGACTGACTTTCTTTTCTTTCTTTCTTTCTTTCTTTCTTTCTTTCTTTCTTTCTTTCTTTCTTTCTTTCTTTCTTTCTTTCTTTCTTTCTTTCTTTCTTTCTTGTTCCTTCATTCTTTCCATCCCTCGCTCCTTGCTTCCGTCCTTCCCTCTCTTCCCTCTCTTCCTTCCGTCCTTCTTTTTCTATTTTCCTTTTCTCATCTCACCTTCTCTATTTCTCTTTCCTTTTTTTCCCTTACTTCTTTCTTCCTTTCTCCTTTTTCTTCCTTTCTTTCTTCCTTCCTTTCTTGTTCCTTCCTTCCCATCCCTTCCTTTTTCCTTCCCTCCCTCCCTCCCTCCCTCCCTTCCTCTTTCTTTCTTTCTTTCTTTCTTTCTTTCTTTCTTTCTTTCTTTCTTTCTTTCCTCCTACATTGGGTGAACTAACATACATGAAGGATTCAGAAAAATGGAAAGCTCTTCTTCTTAGGTGGAAACCTGGCACTGACTTTAGATGAGAAGCCTTCCCAGTTATTAATCTTGTCTAATGGGGAACAACAATCAATTTAAAACTGACTAGTGTGAGAATCTCTGCCCCCAAGGCTGGGATAGAACCAATTTGGGGTAGGGGGGGCCTTCATCGGTCTGGCTTTTTTTGCCGGGGGCAGGGGGAGACCCCAATATTTAACCCAGCTTGCACTCCAAGACAATTGGCAAAACTCTTTGGATCTTCCTTTGCAGGAACAAAATGCATGAGATAGATAGATAGATAGATAGATAGATAGATAGATAGATAGATAGATAGATAGATAGATAGATAGATAGATAGATAGACAGACAGATAGATAGACAGACAGACAGACTGACTGACTACGTTATTGGCCAAGTGTGATTGGACACACAAGGAATTTGTCTTGGTGTAAATACTCTCAGTATACATAAAAAGACAGAGACACACAGAGAGAAAGACCGAGAAAAACACAGAGAGAGACACAGAGAGGGAGAGACAGAAAGACACACAGAAAAACAGAGAATGGGAGAGAAAGACAGACAAACAGAGAGAGACAGAGATTCATATCCATGTGGGAGGAAGGGCAGGAGGGAGGGAGGGGGAGAGAGAGAGAGAGAGAGAGAGAGAGAGAAACTAACTATCCTGAATTAATTCAATCCTCAAAACATACACAGAAGTAACTCATGATTCTCGACTCTTGACGAATGTATCTTTTCTTCTCTGTCTCTCTCTGTCTTTCTCTCTCTGTCTCTCTCTCTCTGTCTTTCTCTGTCTGTGTGTGTGAGAGAGACAGAGAGAGAGAAAGAGAGAGACAGAGAGAGGCTTCTTATTCATCTGGGTGAGGTTTTGATTCAGCAAAAGCGAGGCTTTCTCTGTGACTACCAATGTGCTGGAGGTCCTGGCTGGGTTTGTCAGCTTCAGCAAAGCTGGGCTGGGCCAAACCCCTGGCACTGAGGCTGGCTTTATGCAACGCAATTCAACCACCAAAAGATGTGGCGTGGCTCTCCTACTTATTATCCCTGCTTTCATTTATTCATTGTCTGAAGCGTTTCTCGTCCCGATGCTCGGCTTCTGCACAACCTTGCCTCAGTGGGACCTCTCAAAAGGCGTTTGATTTCCCTTCTTGACCCTTCCCAGGCAGCTGATGCGTCCCCTTTGTTCTCCCGGCGTGAGTGAGAGAGCCAACCATCCATCTTTTCTGTGCAAATTGCTGCCACGTGGCTGAGGTGTGGGTGGAGGGATTAAAGGATCCCCAAATCAGGGATGCGGCAGAATTGATCAAGAAGGAGTCACGTCCAGGAGAGTAAATCCTAAAGAGATCCTGCTGACTGCCAGTACTGTGGATCAGAGCTTAGAGCTCAGGGAAACATTTACCAATTGTTTATTTTTTTTAAAAAAAAAACTTACACTATGGGAATAAAATGCCCATTTTACAGATGTGCTCAATATTAATCGTTATTCAGCTTAACTCTTTCTGCTAATCCCCGGTTGGTTTATTTGATTTTAACTTATTTCTAAAAATACAGTTTATATCCCTTCTTGATATTGTACACATGAAATAGTGCGCCCTAATATTCCTGCCAGTTATTTTCCTCACAACAACAGCAACCCTCTGAGGTGGATTGGGTTGGAGGGAAGGATGGACCCAAAGTCATGTAGCTGGATTTCATGCTTAAAGCGAGATTAGAACTCATATCTAGTTCACTTTCATGCCTAAGGCAGGTCTAGAATTCGTAAGACTCACAGTGATTGGCCCAAAGTCACACAGATGATTTACACAGATGTCTAAGGTGGGACTAGAATTCAAAGTCACCTGATGATTGGCCCAAAGTCACACAGATGACTTGCATACCTAAAGTAGGATTAGAATTCACAGCCACCTGGTGATTGGCCCAAAGTCACCCAGCCAGCTTTCATGCTTAAGGAAGAACTAGAATCTCCTGGTTTTATCCAGCATCATCACCACAACATGAAACTGGCTCTCAGAATATTGTTCCTCCCAGATGTTATAATAGTTCCCTTTAGCTCTCTCTACCTTTGACAGGCTTAGACTAACTTTATTGTCACTTTGAATGTACACTAATTGGCATACATTAAAATGAAATTTAGTTTAGTTTAGTTTATTGTCATTGTACCTCATACAACGAAATCAAACACCATCTTCAGGGCACATCATGACCATGAAAATAAAAAAACACACTTCCTTCACACTCGACATATTGAACCGAAAACCTCCGACACCACACCAACACTGCACTATACAGCAGAATTCAACAGAGCTACTGCCCTGGGATAGAAGCTGTTTTTCAGCCTGTTTGTTCTTATTATTCTGTACCGTCTGCCAGACGGTAATACTTCAAAAAAAGTGGGGTGCCCAGGATGAGATGGATCTTTGAGAATGTTTTGAACTTTCTTAAGGCAGCGGGAGATATAAAGCTCTTCCAAAGAGGGGAGAGGGCAACCCATGATCTTCTAGGCAATGACGTTAACCCTCTGGAGCGCTTTCCTATCTGCCACTGTGCAACTGGCAAACCATACAGAGGTGCAGTATGTTAAAATGCTCTCTATGGTGCAGCGGTAGAAGGTCACCAGCAGTTTTTCATTCAGTTGTTGTTTTCTGAGAAGTCTCAGGTAGTATAATCTCTTCTGGGCTCTTTTTGACCAGGGCTGCAATTTGGGCACCCCAGGTCAGGTCCTCTTTTAGTGTAACACCTAGAAACTTAAAACTGGCCACTTGCTCCACTCGGTCTCCATTGATAAGCAAGGGCTGGATGTCTGGTCTGTTCCTTCTATAATCCACTATAAGCTCCTTGGTCTTATTGGTGTTGAGAACCAAGTTGTTGTCCCCACACCACGAAAGCAACCAGTCCACCTCATCTCGGTAGGCAGACTCATCCAGCAGACTCATCCCCCGCCAAAGATGAGTCCCACCACTGTTGTATCATCTGCAAATTTAGCAATAGTATTACTAGCGTGAGTAGGAATGAAGTCATGCACATAAAGAGTATAGAGTAAGGGACTCAACACGCAACCCTGTGGTGTACCAGTGTTAAGAATAAGGGCTGAAGAAGTATGATTATCTAATCTGACCCTCTGTGAACGGCCATTTTTATTGCATACAGCTCTCAAAAGGTCACCACCTCCAATATACACTACATAAACATGAGAAAAAAACCCATGCATATACCCACATGTATTATTCTATGACACCGAAAAACAACACAGTCTAGTTCAGATGTAGACGTGCACATGGCGAGAGAAACGAATCTTGTGAATTTACCAGATGGATGGCCTAGGGACGGATGGCCAAGATGAATCTTGACAGACTCGAACACTGGGCTGTATATAACAAAATGAAATTCAGCGTAGAGAAAATTAAAGTCCTGCACTTAGGCAAGAAAAACCAAAAATACATATATAAACTGGGTGAAACTAGGCTCAATAGCAGTAACTGTGAGAGGGATCTTGGAGTCTTAGTGGACAACCAGCTCAATATGAGCCAGCAGTGTACAGCAGCCACCAAAAAAACTAATGCAATCCTAAGTTGCATTAACAGAGGGATACAATCAAGATCAAGGGAGGTACTAATACCACTCTATAAAGCCTTAGTAAGACCACACCTAGAATACTGCATCCAGTTTTGGTCACCACATTATAAAAAAGATGTTGAGACTCTAGAAAAAGTACAGAGAAGAGCAACCAGGATGATTAGGGGACTGGAGACTAAAACATATGAAGAACGGTTGCAGGAACTGGGCTTGGCTAGTCTAGTGAGGAGAAAGACCAGGGGAAACATGATAGCAGTCTTCCAATATTTGAGGGGCTGCCACAGAGAGGAAGGAGTCAAGCTATTTTCTAAAGCACCCGAAGGCCAGGAAAGGAATAATGGATGGAAACTGAACAAGGAGAGATTCAACCTGAAAATAAGGAGAAACTTTCTGACAGTGAGAACAATCAAGCAATGGAACAGCAATGGAACAAGGCTGGTTTAGAATCAGGTAGTCCTGCTAAAAATACTTCGAAACCTCCTCCGACAGCGGAACAACAAAAAGAGACCCTGAAGTGGGTGCATGGGGTCTCTAATAATGCTTCTAGGCTTGTTTTTTTGTTACAGACAACAGGTTTTATCCAGTGACTTAAGTTAAGCCATTTTCTCTCTTGCTCCATTAAAGCATAAACTAATCAGATTGGGTAAGCCACAATACACCTACCAAGATTAGCAGCTTAGTCGCCTGGGTTAAAGTATGTTGTGTGAACATGGTCTGCAGGTTTCTACCTGCATGCTGACAGTTATCAAACCCTTGTAAGACGCAGAGAGAAGAACAAATTTTGTCTGGCTTTTATTGTGGATTCAGTGAATCACAAAGAAAGATCAAAACGAAGAGAGCACTTTGTTCTTCTAAAGGTTTCGTATCCTCGCTGCATTCCTTACGCATCTTCCCCACCTCTGTAATCTTTTATTTTTGTCTAGCTCTATTTTAAACTTTTAAAGAGATCAAAGATAGAAATGGGCTGGAGAACCCTAACCCTGCCCTAATCATGACTGGAAAATACATCCGTGGTAATAAAGCGGTACTTTATTAAAAGAAACATCTTTTTATTTTTATTTATTTTATATATCCCACCTTTTATCATTTTTATAAACAGTTCAAAGGGGTGAACATATCTACGACTCCATTCGCCTCCTATTTTCTTCACGACAACAATCCTGTAAGGTAGATTGGGCTGAGGGAGAAAGAGGGATTGGTCCAAAGTCACCCAGTTGGCTTTCATGCCTAAGGTAGGACTAGAATTCAAAATCTCCTGGTAATTGGCCCAAAGTCACCCAGCTGACTTTCATCCCTAACCCAGAACTAGATCTCACAATCTTTTACTAATTGGCCCCAAATCACCAATCACCTTTCATGCCTAACGCAAGACTAGAACTCACAGTCTCCTGGTTTCTAACTTGGTGCTTTAACCACTACAGCAAACTTTCTCTTTAGCTAGGCTTAGCAGGGTCTTGAGTTTTCTTGGCAACACTATGGAGACAGACAGACAGACAGACAGACAGACAGATAGATAGATAGATTGCCATTGCCTTCTCCCTGCAGAATATTTTAATTTTCCAAACCAGTCTAGAGCCCTGTTATTTCCTTGGTGCTGTCCCATTTCATGGTTCTGGACTTTAAAAAAATGCTTTATCCTCCTTTTGCCTACGTATAGCTCTAGCAAGGTCATCTTCTTTGCCAGAATTTGTGAGGCGGGCAGCTTTGTAAATTTGATTAATAAATAAACCGATGAAACATCTGTAAATTTTATAGATTTTGACCTCCCTTTTTTCCTGCGGGCACCCGCGTCCTTGTAGCTTTGCACAAAGTCCTAGGTAGAGAAGTTTGTCCAGATGCTGGTGAGAGCTAGTGGTTTTGTATCAGTCACATGAAGCTGCAGTGGGTTTAATTTGATATATTGTCCTCAGTGGGTTTAATTGTCCAGAACATTCTCACGTTGTTCTTTTCCTCGCCGGTTCTGCAGCTTGACTTATTTCACATTTGAGGTGTGGGGCAGCAGATGGAAGTTGCCCGAAGCCCTCAAAACAATGAGCTTAGGGAAGCTGCATTGGGCCTGATCTTAGTAGCCCCAGGTGCATTTTGAAAAAAAATATTGCAAGGGCAACATTTCCTGCAGTCTTGCCTGACCAAGCTCAGGAAAGCTTCCAAGCCAGCTAAATTAGCTTCATGGTACACTCTCCCAGCTGTGATTAGGTGTCAGGACTTTTGATTGTTGTGCAGTTTTAATTAGCTGTTTGATTGAAAGCTCTTTCCCTGGTTCAACGTGCACATTTTGAGAAATGGGTGGCGATAGTTCGGCTTCCTCTTTACTTCAGGCCTGGCTAAGAAGAGACCCCTGCTGGGTTAGGACTCTCACAGTGAAGAAGATGCCATAGTCAACTAACCATGTTTGCAGAGCCGTGAGGTAAAAAACATACAGATATAGCCACACAAACAGGCCAAGCTTGGTTAACATTCATCCTGGTTTTTATTGGCGGAGGAGTTAGCGTGAGTCACTTTTTATTGCAGTCAGAGATAAATGTAATAACCATATTGTGCAAACCCAGATTAATTTAGTAACTAGGTTAAGTACATTGTAGGAATGCAGACATGGTGCATTTCAAAGGCCTCAAGCTGTCCATTAAATTTGTATACAAATAAAACTGAAGCAAAAAATAAGTTTTTTTTTTAATGTATGTCTTCTGGAAGCATCTTAACAACAACACACACTCCTGGTTAATTTATTAAATGGGGTGTTTCAATTGCTATATATGGAATGGAGTGGAGTGGAGTGGAATGGAATGGAATAGAATAGAATAGAATAGAATAGAATAGAATAGAATAGAATAGAATAGAATAGAATAGAATAGAATAGAATAGAAAACAGAATTGGAAGGAAGAGAATAATAGGATGGAAGAGAATAACAGAATTGGAAAGAACATTGGAGGTCTTCTAGTCAAACCCCTGCTCTAGGATTTGAAACCACCTAGTCATCTTCATCTCTGCTGGGAAACTTTTAACTTAACATAACTGACAACTGGGACGTTGTAAAAGAAATGTTGGGCTCAGTTGTGGTCATAAGACGAGGACTCCCTGAATCTCTTGAGAAGAGGCAGCAGAGGGTTCAGGAGTCCTAGTTAACACTGGGGTGGAAAAAAAAGGCTCTCTCTTCTGAATCTAGGCTTACATTGTGAAGTCAGCAAACCTGACCACAGCAGGGTCTTAGCAAGTGAGTTTGGTTCACTCCAGTTCTGGGTAGCAGAATATAACTAACAATCTGAATTGGTCTCGCCACACATCAACCTTAATGAAGCATGTAAACCAGCATCTGCCTTCCCTACATCAGATGAGGAGAGTACATCTTTCTCCTATCCTGGCCACTTTTTACAGAGGCACGATAGAGAGTGTTTGTTAAAACTGCATCCCTGTTTAGTTTGGTGGCAGCAGCGGCTCAGATAGAAAGTCCCTACAGAGAGTGGTGAGGGCAGCCGAGAAGATTATAGGAATGTCACTTCCCGTTATTCAGGGTTGGTTGGTTTTTTACATTTGTTTAGTGACCACTTGAAGTTAGAGAGGCACTGAAAAAAGTGTCTTTGCAACCAGTTTTCATACTTATGACCGCTGCAGCATCCCTATGGAAATTTGATCAAAACTTGGAGGCTTGGCAGCTGGCATTTATTTATGATGGTCGCGGTGTCCTGGGGTCATGTGATCCCCTTTTGCAAAACTTCTAACAAGCGAAGTCAATGTGGAAGCCAAATTCACTTAACAACCATATATACTAATCTATCTATTGCAATGATTTATTTACCAATTGCGGCAAGAAAGATTGTAAAATGGAACAAAACTCACTTAACGAGTATCTTGCTTAGCAATAGAAATTTTGGGCTCAACTGTGGTCATAAGTCAAGGACTACCTGCAAATTTAACTCCCTTGTTCTGGTTCACTTCTCTTGGACAACTGGAAAAAAAAAGTCCACTCCCTTTGCTGGTATCACCCTTCACATATTTGAAGCGAGAGATTCTCTTCTGAAGGCTAAAACACACCCAAATCTTTTCACTGTTCCTCATACCACTGGCTTTTTCCAGATCCTTCACAATCTTGAGAACCTCCTTCTGAACTTGCTCCAAATTTGTTGTTCTGGTTTTGAAATTCTAGACTTTCGACTTAAGAATAACTTTATTTGTCACTTTGAATGTACACTAATCGGCATACATTAAAATGAAATTTTGTTGCCCGCAGCTCTCAAAGGGTCACCCCCTCCAATATACACTACATAAACATGACAAAATAATAAATAAATACAAAATTATGCATCTAGCCACATATATTATTATATGACACAGAGAAACGACGCAGTCTGGTTCAGATGTATACATGTACATGTCGAGAAAAAATGAATCTTGCAAGTTTACCAAATTGATGGCATAGGCTGTTACAGAATCTGGTTGTCCTGCTAGAAATACTTTGAAACCCACTCCCAGAGGGGAGCAACAGAAACAGACTGTGAAGTGGGCGTGTGGGGTCTCTAACAATGCTTCAAGCTCTAAGGACATAGTGCTTATAAGCAGTATCCTGTGAATATCCTGGGAAGTGAGCTTCCTGTAATCTTCTCGGCCGTCCTCACCACTCTCTGTAGGGACTTTCTATCTGAGGAGCTGCTACCCCCAAACCAAACAGGGATGCAGTTTGTTAAAACGCTCTCGCTTGTGCCTCTGTAAAAAGAGGCCAGGACAGAAGGAGAAGGAAGAAGAAACTGCTTGTGTGTGGGAACCTTCCAAGAGATGGAGGCCTTAAAGCACTGCTGTAAGCAGGTTGTCACAATACATTGAATCACCCAGGCAGCCGTCTCCATTTGTCACATCTGCCAGCCAGGCCTCTGCAAAGGCTGGTGCACCTGGGCAGTTGGGGGCTTGGGTGCAGATACTGCGCTTGGCTCCTTGGTGGTCCAGGAGTCAGGGCCTTTGGGAAGACAAAGAGGCAGGGCATCCAGACCAGTTACGCATGTTTGTTAAGAGACATACAGCAGGTCATCCAATGGGGTTTTTCCAGCCCACGTGGTCTGAAAATGGCCACATTTCCAAAGCATTTCAGTTAAACCGAATCTGTCTTTTGGGAGAAAATTTCTTTGGACCAATTTAACCAAGGCAGTTACGTGAGCATCCCTTCAGCCGCCTGCTGGGTTTCTCTCTGTTGCTTCCATTTAGTGAATGAATGAGGCACCATTATTCGTTTAATATCGCCACTTAACTTCCCTTTTTCAGTGGTGTTTAGGATGGGCACCGAAGCCATGTCGGCCGGTCCCTTAATTCTCTTATCGACCTGGTTCTTATTGATTTCTTCTTCCTCCTTTGCAAATGGTACAAAGCACTGAAAAGTACCTTCCCCCTCTTTTAACATAAAAACAGTCTAGTTTTCCTTGTTCTTTTGTCTTCCAGCTTTCCTCTTGCACACATACACACAAATGCGAGCGCACGTATGTGTGGGGTTTTTTTCAATCAATTCGTGTCTCAAACAATGCTTTGAAAAAAGCAGACCCGGCATTTGTGGGAAAATACTAGGAATAAAAAAATGCTAGGAAGATGATAGATAGATAGATATAGATAGATAGATATGGATATAGATGATAGATAGATAAATAGATGATAGATAGATAGATAGATAGATAGATAGATAGATAGATAGATAGATAGATAGATAGATAGATAGATAGATAGATAGATAGATAGATAGACAGACAGACAGACAGACAGATAGATAGATAGATAGATAGATAGATAGATAGATAGATAGATAGATAGATAGATAGATAGATAGATAGATAGATAGATAGATAGGAGATAGATAGATAGATAGATAGATATGGATATAGATGATAGATAGATAGATAGATAGATAGATAGATAGATAGATAGATAGATAGATATGGAGATAGGTAGATTGTAGATAGATACGGAGATAGATATGGAGACAGATGATAGATAAGTAGGTAGGTAGGTAGGTAGATATGGAGATAGATGGTAGGTACGTAGAGAAGTAGGTAGATAATATGTAGGTAGATGGATGGATGGGTGCTTGGCAGGTATTAGATAATATCTGAGTACAAAATGTGTATGTATAGATGTATATATACATACACATAAACACACACATCTACCCTGCTTAAATAAAAGCTCACGTAAAATAAACATGTGATAGTATGTGAGGGACATCTCAAGGGAACCACAAAACTCACAATTGGGATTGCAACCACGCAATTCAATTCCCCACCCATTTTTTATATGCATTGCAGCAGATTTTTGGACTTTTTAAAAAAACACCTGGCTCCCTCAGACGGCCCTGAACACAAACCTTGTAATGCTTAAGAGCCAGAGAAGCGAAACGTCTTCAAAGAAAAACCAAGAACGTCCAGTTGTCTTGAAAAAAACACCTTTGGGACCGTAACACTCACGGAGATGCGTGTTGCTTGGGTCGAGGGTGTCGCGGGCATTAAGCTGCCATGCTGTGGTTACAAAACATGGTTGCCAGATAAAGGGATGGTGCGACATGTCTGCTTTTCATCTTGGGTCTAAGCCAGGGGTCTCAAACTCGCAGACCGCCGGCTGGAAGCATCACGTGCTGGCCCCGCCCAGTTTAGCAAAGGGGAAAAAAGTCCCGATACGTCCTAACCCTAATCCTTTAATTCCATACTTGCAGTTTCATTTTAATTTTAAAAAATAATACTGGGAAAATTAAAAAGCTTCAAAACTGTATATTGAAAAGGTTAAATTTTTGATACCTTGCTATGCAAAAGCAATAAAAGGTTTTATTGCACTTGTACAACAGCTGGTTTTCAAAAGATGTGACTTCTATCAAGACGTTTTTAATAACATCTCTGTGCTCGAGGGTTAGAGTTAGGGTCTAAATCAAGATGAAGCCATCTTTGGAGGCCACCAATAATGGTGGTGTTAATGGAAGGGAACTGCAGCCTTTCAGTGCTTTGGAGACACAAGCGTTTGTTAAAAGCCACAATGAGGCCATGCACCACTCATGATATCACAGAACCGAGGCAGATGACCTCTTTCACTCCTTGTATGTGATGATGTCCTCACCAGTGAACCGTCTAACCCAACTTTAAAAAGCCATGTTCCTCTCAAACAGGGATCTCCAAACTTGGCAACATTAAGACTTGTGGACTTCAACTCCCAGAATTCCTCAACTAGCATCGCTGAAGTCTACAAGTCTTCAAGTTGTCAAGTTTGGAGACCTCTGCTCTCAAGTTTCGAAATGATGTTTTGCCTGAAGCAAAATGGAAGGATTAGATCAAGCTTTCCCTCCACTTTTATTTAATATCATTTCCTTTGAAACTCTTTCAAGGGCCTCCTTCTCTTCGTTCTTCTCTCTCCCTTCTTGCAGCAGTTCATTGAAGCAGCTGATGAGGGACATCATAAATCGTGTCTCTGAAGGTTTGGGACCTTTCAGCCACAGCCGTGGCCACTGCCGTGTATTTATTATATACCTTTGGGGGAAAAAGGTCTCACATGAGGAAGCAGAGACAATGGGCGCTCACTAGGGAGGGAGCAGGGAAGCATGGGGAAGGAGCAAGTCCCATGGTGCATTTCCGTAGCACCTTTCATCACAAGAAAATGTACAGTCTGGTCTCTTCATTAGAGATTTGCAGGGTCCAAAATAAGGGTTGAGGGAATGTTTTCCCAACCTTGGCAACTTTAAGACATATGAACTTCAACTCCCAGAATCCCCCAGACAACCATGTTTTCATGAAAGTCCCTGTATCTGAAAGCATGGTTGACTGGAGGATTCTGGGAGTTGAAGTCCATGTGTCTTAAAGTTAAGCATGGGTGAATTCACCAGCCACCCATGCTTTCAGACACACTGACTTCGACTCCCAGAATCCCCCAGACAACCATGTTTTCATGAAAGTCCATGTACCTGAAAGCATGGTTGACTGGAGGATTCTGGGAGTTGAAGTCCATGTTTCTTAAAATTAAGAACCAGGCCAAACCAGTAGCATACCACCACTGCTTCAACTCCCCAAATTCCCCAGCCAATCATGCTTTCAGACACACGGACTTTCATGAAAATATGGTTGGCTGGGGCATTCTGGGAGTTGAAGTCCATACATCTTAAAGTTGCCAAGGAATGGGAAACACTGATCTAGTGAGCTGCAGATTGTGTGCTTCTGAGTTGTAGTTGTGGTTGAGTCCTGAGCATCTGAGCTGGAGGTGCTCTTCTTAGATAGCATCTCTAGAATATATCCACCTGAACAAATCCTTCATCGGTAGGAATGACGTTGGCCGAAATCCCAAGGCAGTGTGAACTCTACCAAACAGGTTGTTTATACCGGTGGAATCCCACCCCTGCAAACACCACTATGAAGAACCCAGGTAGGAGTTGCATGATTTATGCGCTTAAAGCTCCTCAGGTTTTCAACCTCCCATGAGCAGCAAACGTCCATGAAATTTATACTGCCCATCTAGAGAGGCTGCCTCTGTATTGGGGCAGCTCCTTCTATATAGTAAGAATGCAGAAATATTCCCTGTTAAAAATGCAATTAGCACAATTTTTTAGTATTTATTTGATTTGTCAATCACTTACAAGATACAGGTAGAAGAATAAATATAGTTTTGAATACATGAGATAGATACTTATAAGAAAAATAAAAAAACAATAGGACAGGGACGGTAGGCACGATTGGTGCGCTTATGCACGCCCCCTACAGACCTCTTAGGAAAGGGGTGAGGTCACTAGTAGACAGTCTAAGGTTAAAGTTTTTGGGGTTTGGGGAAGAAACCACAGAGTCAGGTAGAGTATTCCAGACATTGACCACTCGGTTGCTGAAGTCGTATTTCCTGCAATCAAGTTTGGTGCAAATAACGTTGAGTTTGTATCTGTTGTGTGCTCTTGTATTGTTATGGTTGAAGTTGAACACCTCACCCTTTCCACGTAGGTACTGTAAGTAGGTTGGTAGGAAAAAGAAGGAAGGAAGGAAAAGAGAGAGGAAGGGAGGAAGAGACAGAAAGAGGGAAGGGAGGGAGGGAGGAAGGAAGGAAGGAAGGAAGGAAGGAAGGAAGGAAGGAAGGAAGGAAGGAAGGAAGGAAGGAAAAGAGAGAAGGGAGAGAAACTGAGACAGAGAAGGAAGGAAGGAAGAAAGAAGAAAAGAAAAGAGAGAAGGAGACAGTCTGCGCTAAGGCGTTGCCAGAGATATCAAAACCAGTTTCTGTTGGAGTGGTGGAACAACTTTATTCCTTCTTCCCAGATTGCTACTTTGACATACTTCCTTGCAATGGTTGTCAGCTTCCTCTTATCAAATGGTAGTTCCAAAATAATAACAAAAGGTTCCAGAGTCTTTTAGACCAGGCAAATTCAGAGGATAATGGGGAATAGCCAGTTTAGGAACCAAGAGGTGTGGGAATTGAGTACTTTTGGAGCTTCTGGGCCTGAATGATAAAGCCAAAACGCACCCTGTAAACTGGGCCAAAACTATTAGGCTAATGAAGGAGCTTGAGGGAGGGTGTGGTTAGTAATTTGTGCAATGTCATCATTATAATGAGTTTATTATAGAACAAGATTGGGACAACTGTGGGTTTGTATGTCTCTTCCCCCAATCTGGTGCCCTCCGATAAATTGGATTGCAACACCCAAGACTCCGCCAATGTCTTTAGGAAACATATCAGCGCCCATTTTAGAGACAGTTTAGTCATTAGATATGTATCCTGCTTTGCCTCCAGCAATCCAGGGCAGTTGCAATCCTGTGAAGTAAGGTGGGTCATGAGGGGGGAACTGACCCAGAGTTACCCGGTGAGCTTCTATGACTGAAGGTGGCCTCAGATCTTGGTTTCAGTCCTATACCATAATCTCTACAATACTGCTCTTGTGAGGAGAGGAAGTTGACTGGCTCTATTCTGATTGATTCCCAAACAGGGACTATATTCAGGGTTCATAAATTCCCAAGTTGCTTATTACCCAAATTAGATAACATCATTGGTGCTAGTAGTAGAATTGGATCTATGAATAGAGGACACGTCGGTTGGGAGTTATTCGTCTTGAAGACTCCATGTTGCCTCCAAGCATGTACAACTCTGCTTGTGTGGTGAGAGATTGATTCAGCCAACCACCATGGCTAAGGGAAGACTAGAACCACCATCTTTCCAATCCTAGTCCATCATCTTCCCCATCACAACTAGTGAATTTCCATGGCTTAGGAGGAACCTGAGCGTTGTCCTTCTCACTTGTAGAATAACAGAGTTGGAAGGGACCTTGGAGTCCAACCCCCTGCTTCAGGCAGGAAACCCCACACCAAGGGTCTTCGAAGTTGGCCAGTTTAAGACTTGTGGACTTCAACTCCCAGAATTCCTGACCTAACATGACCGGAGGAGGAATTCTGTGAGTTGAAGTCCACAAGTCTTGAAGCTGTCAAGTTTGAAGACCCCCTGCTCTATATCCTTCCAGACAAATGGCTGTCCCTTCTCTTTTTAAAAAGTTCCAGTGCTGAAGCACCCACAACTTCTGGAGGCCGTCCCACAGATCGAGTTGTTCTCATTGTCAGGTAGTTTTTCCTTAGTTCTAGGTTGGTTCTCTCCTTGGTTAATTTCCATCCATTGCTTTGCTTCTTGGTCTTCTTTCAGGCGCTTTGGAGAAGAGGTTGACCCCCTCTTCTTTGTGGCATCCCCTTAGATATTGGAACACTGCTATCACGTATCATGCCACATATCACATATTTATCACTGCATCACCATTTATGCCGAGTCACTCAAATGTCTGGTCATCAAAGATAACTGTTAGCTTTCTTGAAGCAGATCAAGTCCATCAGACCTGGTTTGCATCTGTGAGTGGGAATAAACCAGATGTTGTTAAGAAAGTTTGGACACTGTGGAGGGACTCATTTCCATTTTGGATGTAACAGATAACAGATAATCAGAGTTGGAAAGGATCTTGTAGGTCATCTAGTCCAACCCCCTGCCCAAGCAGGAGACCCTACACCATTTCTGACAGATGGCAGTCCAATCTCTTCTTAAAAGTCTCAAGGGATGGCGCTTCCACAACTTCCGAGGGCAACCTCTTTCCCATAGGTTGATTGTTCTCACTGTCAGGAAGTTTCTCCTTATTCCCAAGTTAAATCTCTCATTCATTTTCCATCCATTATTCCTGTATGACCTTCGGGTGCTTTGGAAAATAGATTGACCCCTTCCTCCTCTCTGTGGCAGCCCCTCAAATATTGAAACTCTGCTATCATGTCTCCCCTGGTCCTTCTCTTCACTAGATTAGCCAGGCCCAGTTCCTGTAACTGTTCTTCATATGTTTTAGCCTCCAGTCCCCTAATCATCCTGGTTGCTCTTCTCTGTACTTTTTCTAGAGTCTCAACATCTTTTTTATAATGTGATGACCAAACCTGGATGCAGTACTCTAGGTGTGGTCTTACTAAGGCTCAGAAAGCCAGAATAAGAAACCTCTGTCCCTCATATGGTTAATAAGGGCTTGCTTCCGTGAATGTGTGTACTCCTTGAAGAAGAAGAAGAAAAAACCAGGGGAGACAAGTGTTCATAGTTACATCATGTTGGTAGCGAATCTCAGAAGTTAATTAGTGCTGTAATTTTAGACTGTAAGCAATCTAGGAAGCCATCAAGACATGACGAAGGAAGCAGCATTATCTGGCAAAAGAACCTGTCACGTGAGCAGAAGTCCACAAAGTTAACTAGACTTCTTGCTCAAGTCAGATCCAGCCCTGACTTAGAAGCTTTTCTTTTCAAAGTCAGAACCAAATAATGTCTGAATATACTTAAAATCCATGAAGGAAGCTTACATAAGCAGAAGTTTGATCCAGCAGCTGGGTTTTTAACAGAAGCAGCAGGAAACCAAGTGGCAAAATATGTGTTATGATGCTAGCATGCAAAGGAGAACAACAGAGTTGGAAGGGACCTTGGAGGTCTTCTAGTCCAACCCCTTGCTCAGACAGGAAGCCCTATATCATTTCAGACCAATGGTTGTCCAATCTCTTCTTAAAAACTTTCAGTTTTGGGGGCATCCACAACTTCTGGAGGCAAGCAAGTTCCACTGATTAATTGTTCCAACTGTCAGGAAATTTCTCCTTAGTTCTAGGTTGCTTCCCTCTTTGATTCGTTTCCATCCGTTGCTTCTTCAATTATAACACAACTTATTTAGATGACATCACAGTGCATATGATGTCATTGTGGTTTTTAACTGCTGTCTGCATCTGTATCCTCTTGGGACACCAGTCTATAAAGATAAAAATTTCCAGTTTTTATGACAGTCCCTTCCTTTGACGTTTATAGTGATGGTCTGATCGACATGATTGTAGAAGATTTGCAGTAATCTTGTAATGAGCCTGTAGATCTGGACTAAGACAATACTATGACTGTGTGTCCCTTTGATTAGCTGATGCCAGAGATAGCCAAAAATGTTTGGTTGTGAACTGCCTTCCCACCCCCGCCACATCCCATTTAGAATTTGAAGACCCTTACTTGCGAGACTGCTGTTTTGAGTGTGCTGGAAATATTTTAATCCTGAAATCAAACAACTCTGTTTTTCCACTGGAAACTGGGTTAAAGTTTGGGATGTTTCGGGTTTGAAAGATTTTGCAATCTTTGAGGTGATGCCAGGAGTCTAAAATTATCATACAAGACAGAGCACTGTCTATCATAAATCATAGAAATAATAGAATTGGAAGGGACGTTGGTGTTCTTCTAATCCAACCCCTGTTTGAGCAAGAGATCCTGTACCCGTGATGGCGAACCTATGGCACACGTGCCACAGGTGGCACGCAAATCCATTTGCCCCGGCACGCAACCCGCAGGCAAACTTACCTCACTGTGCATGCGTGCGCCTCACAGCTGATTTTTCAGCCTCCCAGAGGCTTGAAAAAAGCCTTTGCAGGATGAATAATAGGTCCATTTCATCACTTCCTGTAATACCGGAAGTGACAAAACGGGCTTATTATTAGGCCTGCAAGCCTGCAGAGGCTATTTTCAAGCCTCTGGGAGGATGAAAAAGGCCTCAAACCAGCCAAAAAACGCCTCAAACCAGCTGAAAAATCAGCTGTGAGGCGCAGTGTGGAGGTAAGAGGGTGGCGGGGGGGATTGCGCGCACATGCACAGGGGCTGGGGGGGTGCATTGCCTTCTGGGTGCTGGCACACAAGCACAAGCGCGCACACAATTTTTGGCACAGGAGCCCCAAAAGCTTAGCCACCACTGCCTTATAATACCATTTCAGACAAATGGTTGTCCAGTCTCTTAGTGATGGAGCACCCACAACTTCTGAAGGCAAGTCGTCCCATTGGTTGATTGTTCTCACAGGTAGGAAATGTCTCCTTCGTTTCAGGTTGCTTTTCTCCTTGGTTAGTTTCCATCCATTGTTTCTCACCATCAAGGGAAACCAAGGAATTTGATGGCTGCACCTTCCCCAACCTGCTTGGGTCCCATGCTGGCTGGGAATCCAGTAAAATTGGAAGTGGGAAGGAGAGTTCAGAAATGCTTTTGTGTTGGATGAGAGGGCACGGAGAACGCTTTTTCATCCTGATTTTGATACAATCCAAAGAATTTCCTGTGCTCTTCCTTGGCCTATCTTATTGGTCTGCTTTAACCACTGGTCAAATGATAGCCTGTCCTCAATCCCTGAGCTGGATGGGTGGCGGGGTGCTTTAAGCCTCTCCTACTAATTACTATCCAGACATTACCCACCTGGGTTGGGGCAACTGTATATTTCTCCCATAATGCATTTATACAAAATCTACCTGGTTCTGCAGTTAAAATCACTGTGAGTTGTAAAAGCTGAACTTTTAGGAACTTTACGGAGTTGGACAGTATACTGTATGTGAGCAAAAAACAACAGCAAAAGTTTCTCAACTTCAGAGAATCTAAAAGCGTGCTAAGAAGGGAGACAGTCCCATTCAAAATCAATATTTATACAACATTTCTTAATCGGAAATCTATCTTTTATGGCTCTCCCGTTCCTACCTTCCTATAAAGCACATAATTGTTCAGGGAGGGACAGAGAATAGAATATGCAGCATTTCTTACTAAAAATTGACTTTGCTTTCAGATTTATTCAAAGATCTCCAGGGCTTAGTTTTAATGGTGTTCTTCTCAACCATAATCTGTACATATTTTTTTGTGGGTGCATAGACTGGCAGAATTCAGCGGTTTGCACCTGTGATTGGCCAGCTGAGATATGAAGGTGACTCTCTGACTCCTTGAAAAGAATGCAGGTCTAGATGTTTTCCATTAACTAATTTCATATTTTACCCAACATGGGAATCTAAGGACAGTAGATCTCTTCAATAGTGCACTCAACTAGAACATTAAACAGACTTTCTATTGTGCCATGATGTCCTGGCTTATTACAAAGCGAATGCTAATTGTAGTTTGTTGTCTTGCATAAAACTGGGAATCATAGTGAATAGGCCAAAGTGTGGTGACAGTGCCTTCCAACCTTGACTGACCTCAGAAGTTTACTCCAGGAAATCCCAGGTTAGCAGGATGTGATGATGCTGAGAAGTTGAAAAAAAAAATCCCATCAGAAGATACTGTGATGTCACCCGTTTCTGCCTGTCTTTCTGATTGATAGATGAGTTCTTGGGTTGTTATTCACATAAGGAAAAGGAGCAAAACAGCTTCAGTTTCAGCCAACAGGCTCTTTCGCATTTTTGGTTGCTAAAGTTGAGAGAGTATCCCAACACAATCTGAATGCTATTTATCTTGAGTGGCTGGTTATTAGAAACCTATACAGCTTTGGAGAATTAGACATTATATTAACCATTCGGCCTCCCATTTCACGCTCATTGCTGTGAGCATAGTGTTACTCTGCATTCAACGTTTTGGTAGGTAAACTATCCACTCTGAAATGATCAAAGCTGGCAAAGTGAAATTATTCTCGCAGATGTATGACGTTGTCTTTAAGCCCTCTCTTACTCCCTTCCTGTCCCCTCCTTCTCTTTTTTCTCTCCCTTCCTTTCCTCTTCTCCCCTCTTCCTTCCTCTCTCCTTTCATTTCCATTCATTTTCAATTCCTCTTTCTCTTTTCTCTCCCTCTCTATCATCTATCATTTCTCTATCTACAGTATCTATCATCATTTATCTACAGCAGGGGTGTCAAACTCGCCACATGACGTATCACGACTTTTCCCCCCTTAAACTGGGCGAGTTTGACACCCTTGATCTATGGTATAACCTTCCTTCCTTCCTCCCACCCTCCCTCCCCAGGGGTGGGATACGATAGGGTTAACTACCGGTTGGGGATTTACAAGTTTCCTTGCACGCTGGGAGCCACGCACCTGTAAATCGTCATCAGCAGCTGCCTGCAGAGAAGCAGCCTTTGAAACAGCCCTTTTTTCCTGCTTTTTTAACTGCAGCTGTGCCTCGTTCGGCAGCTGAAGTTGAAAAATCAGGAAATAAAGATCAGGTAAGAGCCCAGGTGGGCGGGTGGGCAAAATCATCAGCAGACAGAAAATCATTAGCAGACCAGTTCTATGTCTGCTGCTCTTCAGAGCTACCAGTTCTACAGAGGTGGACAGAACTGGTAGAAACCCACCCCTGTCGCCCTTCCTTCCTTCCTTCCTTCCTTCCTTCCTTCCTTCCTTCCTTCCTTCCTTCCTTCCTTCCTTCCTTCCTTCTTTCCTCTGTTCCTTTCTTTTTCTTTCTTTCTTTGCTTTCCTTCTTCCCTTAACTTCTTTCAACACATCCTCCGTTTATTTCAGGAGTCTTCAAACTTGACAGCTTTTAAGACCGGTGGACTTCAATTCCCAGAATTCCTCCTCCAGTCATGTTAGCTCAGGAATCCTGGGAGTTGAAGTCCACCAGTCTTAAACTTGCCAAGTTTTGGAGACCCTTGGTTTATTTTGAAGCAGAAACAATGAATACAGCAGACTGCTGAAAATAGAATTGTTCCTGCCGCAGCCTCGGGTGACTCAAGAGGGCAAGACAAGGCACCACCAGCAACTGCAGGAATTCCAAGCAAGCAGCTTCTGAATTCTGCTGGGAATTCCGGAGTGGTTAAAAACAAAGAACAAAAAAAAATATATCACAGAAATTCAAGCAGACCCGAGCCAGGCCCACAGACATTCGTGTGGATATATGCGTGCACGCAGGCATCCTCTCCACAAAGTCAGAATGTTCTTCTTGCAAGATGTTCAGGAGCATTGGAAGTCTTCAAACTATTGAATTACTGCCGAATCCTCTGTGAAGGTCTTGCCAAGGAGAACCTTAGCCAAGAGATAAATCTTGCGGGTAGAGCAACCAGTAGTGGAATGCAGGGAAGTGTTTCCTTTTAAATCAGTGTGGTGGGAGAAATTAAAAAAAAAAAACCATGGGGGACGTTTGTCTGATATCACTTCTTGGGGATATCGGTCATCTGATCTGTAGAAAGACTTGCCAGGCTGGTCTAGTTTGCTCTTTAGTTTGGTTTAGTTTGCTTTCTTGTCATTGCACCTCATACGACAAAATCAAACACCATTTCTTGACCCAAAACTCAGGTGTAAACTCTTTTTTGGTCTGCCTTTAAGATTTGGAGAGAACCTGAGCCTGAGACGGGTGCATCACGAAGGTAGCCCAGTTGTCAGTCAAAAGCCACGTCTCTTTTGCTCTCACTTGTGCGCCACAAAGGAGTAGAATACGACTAGGAAGTGCAACTGAGATAGCGTTGGAGATGTCTCGGTTGCCTGGCTAGGAAAGGGATATTTCTGCTGGGAGCAGGGTATCTCGTGTTTCGGGGCTCTGGGCTGTTGGACACTCGGGAAGAAGCCAACAGTGACAAATTGCTGCATCTGGGACTGACCGTTGGAATGGGGTAGGCGAAAAAGCAAGAGGCGTTTGAGCAAGGATCGGCCGTGGGCACCTCTGTATTATAGCACAAAGATTAAAAACAATCCTTAAAAACAGCCTTAAAAACAATCCAAGCAGAGGGCGGCAAAATGAAAAATGGTGTTTTAATTATTCCTTGCCAGCAAAAAAACAGCAACAACCAAACAGGTCAGCTGTAGTTGTTTTCAGCCAACAATTATTGGTAGAAAATAATCCAGTTAAGCTGGCTGGTTGGGAAGGAAAGAACAAGATATGCTTTTATATATATATATGCTGTGTATAGGTAGTGAAGCCACTATGTGAGTCTGTCTGTCTATTTATCTATGAATATCACCCCTTTTTATTATTTTTACAAATAACTTAAGACGGCAAAGATATCCAATATACTTTCCTCTTTTCCTCACAACAACCCTGTGAGGTGGGTTGGGCTGACAGAGAACGGCTGGCCCAAAGTCACTCAGCTGGCTCTAATGCCTAAGGCGGGACCTAGAACTTAGAGTGTCCTGATGATTGGTCTAAAGTCATCCTGACGGCTGTCATGATTAAGGCAGGACTAGAACTCATAGTGTCTTGATGATTGGTCGAAAGTCATCCTGACGGCTGTCATGATTAAGGCAGGACTAGAACTCATAGCATCCTGGTGATTGGTCCAAAGTCACCCAGCTGGCTTTCATGCCTGAGGCAGGACTAGAACTCACGGTCTCCCACTTTCTAGTCTGGTGCCTTAACAACTAAGCCAAGCTGACTCTCAAAGTCTAGGCTCCCCGTAACATCATCACACAAGCATGTAAAAAAGAGGTTTCCACAGCAACATCCCTTGAGGGGAGCCTTGCCATGATATTTCTCCCTTCGCTATGAATAATCCGGAATCAGAACTGTATTTTCTTATATCCTATCCGGAGCCTATGGCGCCAGACTCGCAAACTGTTGAAAGAAATCAATAAGTGAACCTGACTATTGAGATTTAAGATGCTCACATGGGAGAAAATATTGTGTTCCTTCAGGCCGTGGTGGGGAAATGAGGTCATCCGCTCTGAAAGGTCCTCCCGACAAGAAAAACAGAGGATTAGAACCCATGTTATAGTCAGTTGAAAGGACGACGCCAGATCCTTTTATTCCTTAAGTCTAGAAATGTCGGAATGATGAACGTTTTAGTCCCTCCGCTCAACAGGAGCAATTAGCTAGCAACCTTAGCTAGATGGACTTCAACTCCCAGAATCCCTTAGCCAGCAGATTGGCTGGGGAATTCTGGGAATTGAACTCCACAACATCTTCAAGCTGCCAAGCTGAAGCTGGAGAGTGTAGGTTTAAGGAAGCCTACATATCTGTTGGCATTCTGGGTCTTCCGATTGGTGAAGGGTTTATAATTTTTACTTATTTGTTTCCTTACTTATTTACTTATTTATTTATTTATTTATGGACTCCCTCGGAGATAAATAAGAAATAAACTGTCCATCTCTGTCGAAGATAAATTAAAGGAGAATTGGAATGAAGTGGCCTCTTCTGTTACTTCTTTCTTTCTGTTCATTACATAAGCCAGCTTTCCCAATCTCTTGGCTGCGTGGACTTCAATCCCACAATTCTTAGCTAACCTGGTGATGGCCAAGAATTCTGGGAGCTGAAGTCTGAACCTCTGCACCCAAGGCTGCAGGGGTGTCCAACCTTGGCAATTTTAAGGCTTGTGGACTTCAACTCCCAGAATTCCTCAGCCAGCAAAGCCGGCTGAGGAATTCTGGGAGTTGAAGTCCACAAGCCTTAAAATTGCCAAGGTTGGACACCCCTGGTCTAGATACAATCGAAGGTTGGCCTGCAGTGGTTTTTCCACTTTGGGTCCTCCTTAGTTGCCGGTTGTGAAATTCAAGATGGAGAATTGAGAGTTCATCGTGCCCAAGGCTGCTGCGTATCATTTCTCGCACGCCGTTCCCTAAGCTCAATTTTGTCTACCTGTGTGTTTCCCTTCCAGCTTGCGGTCCTGGGTCATTCAAGTCGAAACAGGGAGAAGGCCTCTGCTCTCCGTGTCCTCCCAACAGCCGGACGAGCTCTGGAGCTGCCACACTTTGTACGTGCCGGAATAATTATTTCAGAGCGGATACCGATCTCCCCGACAGTGCCTGCACCAGTAAGCCTCGTTCCAAGGTTTTCTTACGGTTTTAATAAATGTTTACTCGCACAGTCTCAGGTATCCAGAAGGAATTAACATATCTCTGAGATCAAAAAAAAAAAAGAAAGAAAAGCCAAACCCACAAGAGGAATTAAATTAAGAACGCTGCTAAATGCAAGCAAGATGGGATGTTTCTCAGCTGGCCACATCTGTCCAGGCAGATAGCCAGCCTGGGAGAGGATTGATTATTTTCCAGAAAGGCTATTTCACACGCTAGCTGTGTTTGCTTGGCAAGCCTAAATCGAGATAAAAACCATTGAGATTGCATTTGCACAACATGCTAGGATGCTGGGATAAACGTGGTTGGTTTGGGTCATGGCTGTGCTAACCCAGCCTATTTGTTTATGATTCCCTAACCAGGTTAAATATGTTTGTGAATGCAATGCTGGGTAGAATCCATCCTGTAATTGCCACTAGGTGCAAATTCACCAAGAAGCCAAAGGCTTTGGCACCCATTCCGGTGTTGGTCAGCCCTTCGACATAGACAAGCCTGAGAAACCAATGCCATATAGCTAGTTCTCGACTTACGATCACAACTGAGGCGTTGATCACGTTTACGTTGCTAAATGAGACAGACGTTCAGTGAATTCTGCCCCATTTTACAATCTTTCCTGCCACAGTTGTAAAGTAAATCACTGCAGTTTGTTAAGTTACATGCTTGTTAAGTGAATCCGGCTTCGCCATTGAGTTTGCTCATCAGAATGTCGCAAAAGGGGATGACATGCCCCGGGACGCTGCAACCGTCATAAATATGAGTCAGTTGTCAAACATCTGAATTATGACCATGTGACCATGGGGATGTTGCAGTGGTCATAAAGTATGAAAAACGGTCATAACAGATAACAGATAATCAGAGTTGGAAGGGACCTTGTAGGTCATCTAGTCCACCCTCCTGCCCAAGTAGCAGACCCTACACCATTTCTGACAGGTGGCAGTCCAATCTCTTCTTGAAAGTCTCCAGTGATGAAGCTCCCAAAACTTCTGAAGGCAACTTCTGTTCCATTGGTTGATTGTTCTCACTACCAGAAAGTTTCTCCTTATTTATAGGTTAAATCTTTCCTTGTTCAGTTTCCATCCATTATTCCTTGTCTGGCCTTCAGGTGCTTTGGAAAATAGCTTGACCCCGCTCCTCTCTGTGGCAGCCCCTCAAATATTGGAAGACAGTTATCATGTCTCCCCTGGTCCTTCTCTTCACTAGACTAGCCAGGCCCAGTTCCTGTAACCGTTCTTCGTATGTTTTTGGCCTCCAGTCACCTAATCACCCTGGCTGCTCTTCTCTGCACTTTTTCTAGAGTCTCAACAGCTTTTGTATAGTGTGGTGACCAAAACTGGATGCTTGATTGGCTGAAACTATGCCACAGACTCCAGATCAGAAGTGATTGAAAGGTGGATCGGGTTGTATCCTTAGATCTCCAGATGAGTGGATCCTTTGAGATTGCCGATTGTCAAAGCCAAACAAAAAGAATTTCCACCATTGCCCTCAATTGCACAACTGAAATTCTTGAAATGTCTCTCATCTGTCCTGGCACTCAAAACCAGTTCTTCTACGATTATGGGTTGTCTCATCCCTTAAGAGTTCCTGTAAAAAAAAAAAAAACAAGATAAATCCAAATCTATGCCAAACAGTTAAAGGGGTTTTAAGTACATTGGCTAAAATATAGCAAACAAAATACAGTAACTAATAAATAGAATTAGAATTTGGGCTGCTTTGAATTACCAGCAATTCTTGCCTCCGTTGTTAAGTGAATCACCACAGCTGTTAAGTTAATAACACGGTTATGAAGTGAATCTGGCTTCCCCGTTGACTTTCCTTGTCAGAAAGCATCCAAATTTTGATCATGTGACCAAGGGGATGCTGTAATGGTTGTAAGTTTGAAAAAAGGTCATAAGTCACTTTTTTCAGCTGGTGTAATTTTGAACAGTCACTAAATGAATGATTATAAGTCAAGGACTTCCTGTAGCGTCCATTTAAGACGGGAAAATTGGAAAGTAGTTAGTTAGACATAGTTCGACTAGATGACTTTATCTGGCCTGGGAAATTAAACAGACAAGTCTATTAAAACCTAAATGTGTGATTACCAAGTATATCAGTCTAGACTGGAAAATAAAAATTTAAAAAAAGAAATCCTAAAAGCAGGGAATAATCAGTACAGAAACGTGTCCGTGAAGCCAACAGGTTGAGTTCAGTTCCAAAGAGATTTCAACTTTCATTTTTGAAAGCAAGGCAGATATTCACGTAAAGGTTCATCCAGTGCCAAGATTTTCAGAATGTTTTTTTTTTTTTTTGCAAAGCAGCTTCAGGAACTTGCTTGGAGAGGAGAAGGGCACATAAATCATCTCACAAACGCTAGCCAAAAATGCACCTTTATGGCCAGTTCTTCCACGATTCAAATAAGAGTACACGATAAATTTGTAAAGACCTTAGAGTTCAGTTTGGAAGACAAAAGGGATGCATTTGTAAATTTGCTCCTTCTCCCTTTTTTACAGAGGTCATGTGGATTGTTAAACTCAATATAATCTAACATAGTTACATTTTTTTTTATCGTCTCCTGCACCGTTTGAAAAAGTTTCCCTCGAAAATATTAGCACAATGTTCTCCACAAGAAGAAATGAAGATTTGGCTTCCAAATGGATCTTTTTTTATATATATAACTGAAGCAGTCAACTTTTGGTCCTTATTTCTTCCAGATCACGTGGCCCATTGTTTCTTTCTATCCAGCAATCTAAGCTACAATTTTTATTTATTCAGTATTATGGGGAGCACATTTCTTAGAAGAGAACCCCATCCTATCCGAATTATTATTGAATGTTGTCTTAATCCAAATAGCAATGGAATGGAGTACTTCTTATTTCCATCCATGTACTCAGTCTGTGAATAGCGTGAAAATTGTGAAAGGCTATTTTTGCATACCCCAGAACAAAAGCAAGATGCTTTGAATTTTTTTCAAAGCTCTCTTATCAAGTTTCACCCTCCCCGCCCTGTCCCAGTTCTCGTGGGTGAAATCTGGCGGCGAGTTAGCAAATTTCTAGAAATGTCAGTATTTGGTACAAAAATGCAACAGCCCCACCTCCTAGGAAAAAAGGAAGAGAAAAGGCGAGCAATTTTTATTCCTGCCATTATGGTTTCAATGTCCAAAATAATAATTTTCACAATAAAGAGTTGGTCGTCCACAATTAAAAATCTGCCCATCTCTGGGCACGCAGGTATTCAGTAAGCCTTTCTAGGTAAACAATGTTACACAAAAAAAACAACGAAGAAGGAAGAAAGAGCAAGACAGGAGATTTTAAAAAAAGTAGAAGGAAATAAAGTTAAATAAAGTTAAATCTAAATTAATACCAGCCCCATTCATTGGTGTGCAGCGGCAGCCAAAAAAGCTAACACAATCCTGGGTTGTATAAACAGAGGCAGAGAATGAAAATCACGTGAAGTATTAGCACTGCTTTAGAAAGCCTTAGTAAGGCCACACCTGGAATTCTGCATCCAATTTTAGCCACCACATTACAAAAAAGATTTTGAGACGTTGAAAAAAAAGGGGGGGGGCAAAGAAGAGCAACTAAGACGATTAAACAAACATAGGAAGAATGGTTGCAAGAATTGGGTTTGGCTAGTCTAGAAAAAGGAAGAACTAGGAGTGACGATAAGCCAGTATTTGAAGGGCTGCCACAAAGAAGAAAAAGTCAACTTATTTTGCAAAGCGCCAAAGGGCAGGACAAGAAGCAATGGATGGAAACCAATCCAGGAAAGAAGCAACCTGGAATTAAGAAGATCCTTCCTAACAGTGAGAACAATTTACCAGTGGAACAGCTTCCCTTCAGTTGTGGGTCCTTCATCATTGTAGGTTTTTAAGAAGAAAACGGGAACAGTCATTTACTTAAACTGGCGTAAGGTTTCCTGCTTCAGCAGAGAGCTGGATTAGAAGACCTCCTGCTCTGTTATGATTGATTGGATTATTAAATTGTTTTTGTTGTATCTTTATGCATCTGTCATTGTAAACCGTTTTTGCTTCCATCACATCCAGAGTCCAGATTTATCCCAAGCGCACTCCTCCTATTCGAAGCAAACCAGTACCTCTAATCCTAGCATCCGCCTTGCGAAGCCAACATTTTGCTGCTGAGTCCCACCAACTCAGAAGTACACATGATGTGCTCACACACACACACACACACACACACACACACATTTGGGGGAAAGCCACTTTCAAGATGCCGTGAGGTCCTTTGATTTTCCTTGCAGGCGTGCCAACGGCCCCCCGCAACGTCATTTCCAACGTGAACGAGACGTCGCTAGTGCTGGAGTGGAGCGAACCGCGCGACGCGGGCGGGCGGGACGACTTGCTCTACAACATCATCTGCAAGAAGTGTAGCGTGGAGCGCCGGCTGTGCATGCGTTGCGATGACAACGTGGAGTTCGTCCCCCGCCAGCTCGGCCTGACCGAGAGGCACATCTACATCAGCAACCTGATGGCCCACACGCAGTACACCTTTGAAATCCAAGCGGTGAATGGCGTGTCCAGCAAAAGTCTTCAAAACCCACAGTTTGCCTCGGTCAACATCACGACCAACCAGGCAGGTAAGTACTTCCGTAAAGAATACTATAATTCCTTCTCTCCCTGGAACCTTCTCCGTTGCACCAGTGAGGATCCTGCTGGGTTAAATTAGGAATCTTGTTCCTGTCCCCCCGCCCACTCCCCAAAAAATGACCCAGGAGATAGTATTAGACCTAACAAAAGGATTTTTGTTGCAAAGAAATCAAATGCGTTGTTAATTTTGTTTGAAGTATTTACAAGTGAGGTAATGCGAGCGATATTGCAAACAATCTTCTTTTCCCAACATCTAAACTCTTAGCATAGCAGTCCAGCTCCAGGGTTGATTTGAAATAAAAATAAAAAGAATTTAGATACCTAGACCTGTAGTGAAATGAGCAAGTAGATAACAGCTGGAGTAAAAGGGGCAAGGATATAACAGAGACCAAACCTGTTACATATGTGTAGTTCTTGTTTCATAAAGTCACAATGGCTTTGATTTTTATTTTTTGATTTTTTTTTTGGAGACTCCCCAAATTTGAAACTGCAATTCTCTGGCAACTGATAGAAAACGACCAGTAGTATCCTTGATATGGACTGCCTGCGTTTGGGAAGAATGTTGGGATCAATGCAGGAGGAGAAGAATAAGAAGAGTTTTATTTCTGTGAGGTCCTTGGTTGTTTTCTTGCAGACATTTCATTACCCAACTAAGTAACATCATCAGTGCTAAAAGGGCGTGGGGTTTGATCTTTGTTTATATACTAGTGGCTTGCCCTGTTGGTGTTGGTAGGAGTGTTCCTCGATTAGGCTGTTGTTTTACTGTTAGCTTGTTTGAGTTGATAGTCCCTCGATTTGCTGATAAAGCAAGCTACTAGTATCTAAACAGAGATCAAACCCTACTCCCTTCTAGCACTGATGATGTTGTCTAATTGGGGGATGAGATGTCTGCAAGAAAACCACCGAGCTCAGAGAGCACCAAGGCTTCCACAAGTCACCCTGAGCTACAAATACTCTCTTCTATCAGTAGCCTTATTTCTGTAGGACATAATAGATCTTCCTGTAGAGTAACTCTCCTATCAAAAGCAAACTAACAACTAAATTGTTTTACGCTGCTCTTTTGTGCACAGCGAATGCCATTTTAAAATTGGGTAGCCATTAAGCTGTATGAAATGGCAGGGTAGCCACTGCAGAGCCTTTTGACCTTTATTATTATTTATTATTATTATTATTTATTATCATCATCATCATAAACACGACATGATAGCCACCAAGAAACGATCCTAGATGACCAATTCAACATTCATGCGTGGAATCTTCTGTTGCCAGGAGAACCGTGGTGTTATTAAGAGCAGGGACTCGTTTTAACCGAGAGGGAGAGAAATACTAACAGTTCCCCACCTGCCTTTTTGCAGCTCCCTCGGCAGTTCCCACAATGCACCTGCACGGCAGCTCCGGAAGCAGCATGACCCTTTCCTGGGAGCCTCCAAAGCAGCCAAACGGAATCATCTTGGACTACGAGATCAAGTACTTCGAGAAGGTAAATTTCTTTTCCTGGTAGGAGCTGAGCCCCCAGCAAGCGTTTGGAATAAGGTGGTATTTCACTGAGACGGATACATCTCAACTTCATAGAGACTTTTAGTGGGCTTCTGTTCTCCATCAGAGAGGAAACAGTGGCGCAAATGTATTGTAGCTGACGCACGTGAAGTGGGAACCCGAAAGACCCCAATTCACATATTTTACTCAGTCCCTTAGATCAGGGGGTCTCCCAGCCTGGCAGCTTTAAGACTTGTGGACTTCAACTCCCAGAATCCTTCAGCCAGCGTGCATGGGCTTCAACTCCCAGAACTGCCCGGCTAGGGGAATTCAGGGAGTTGAAATTCACAAGTCTTAAAGTTGCCAGGTTTGGAGACCCCTGCCTTTGATTACGATAATCCATCTTCTTTTTTCTATCATCACGGGCCATTTTCTTTCAAGGGTGGGGCCAGAGCTGAAAGAAAGTGGGACAATCCTTTTCTTGAACTTTGATTTTTCCACTTTCTGAGGGATTCCCCCTCCCTATCTCCCTCCCTCCCTCCATTGCTCTCTCTCTCTTGCTCTCTCTCTCTCTCTCTCTCGTTCTATTTCTCTCTCTCCATGTCTGTCTTTCTGTCTCTCTCTCCATCTATCTCTCTCTCCATCTCCATCTCTTCCTTCATCCCATCCTCCATTCATCGTATCTCTCTCTCCATCTCTCCTTCACCCTCCCTCCATCGCTCTCTCTCTCTCTCTCGTCTATTTCTATCTCTCCATGTCTGTCTTTCTGTCTCTCTCTCCATCTATCTCTCTCCATCTCCATCTCTTCCTTCATCCCATCCTCCATTCATCGCTGTCTCTCTCTCTCCATCTCTCCCTTCACCCCTCCCTCCATCGCTCTCTCTCTCTCTCTCTCGTCTATTTCTATCTCTCCATGTCTGTCTTCTCTCTCTCCATCTCTTCCTTCATCCCATCCTCCATCCATTGCTATCTCTCTCCATCTCTCCTTCATCCGTCCCTCCCTCCATTGCTCTCCCTCCCTCCATCGCTCTCTCTCCTGTTCTATTTCTATCTCTCCATGTCTGTCTGTCTGTCTCTCTCTCGATCTATCTATCTCTCTCCATCTCCATCTCTTCCTTCATCCCATCCTCCATCCATCACTGTCTCTCTCTCTCCATCTCTCCCTTCATCCGTCCCTCCCTCCATCGCTCTCTCTCTCTCCTGTTCTATTTCTATCTCTCTCCCCTCACCCATCTATCTCCATCTCTCTCGTAGGAAAGAAAGAAAACTTTACCAAGGCCTCCAGTCAGTGGCTTTATTAGGGCTATAGCCGCCAGTTGCCTGCTCCTAGCATGGATGTATCATAATTTTTTACCTCCAGATTTTTGTTTGTAATATGAAAGTTATGAGACAAGCATGCTACATGGGGGTTGTTCTCAGAACAGTTGGCAGCATTATTTACATGACGATGCTCATGATCGTGGGGATGATGATGTAGTCGATAAGGATGATTAAAATAGGACGTTTTCCCATCTAAAGGAGAAATGTCTATTACCAAATCTCAGCTCTTCGGGTGTATTTACTCTCCAAATAGAAAAAATCTGTAGAGAGGAGGTTCATGGATAATCTTGAATAGTTTTGCTCTTTGCTGCATTCAGAGAGATACTTAGCCTGCTTACTGAATCCACTTCGCCTTCTGGACTCACACGGGGAAGCAAAAAAATCATGCAAGCCAGCCTGGGTTTGTATAATAGAGGAGGTCCCCAAAACCATATCAACCAAGTTAAACCCCAATCCTAACCCTGACCTTAAGAAAAAAAAAATTAATGTGCTGGTCAAATACACCCACCCAGTCTTTTAACAGACAACTTGCCTGTTCTGATTAAAGCCATGGCTTTAAAAGGAGACTATAGCTCAGTGAAACAAATACATGATGTGGATCCAAGAAGTCCCCGATCAAAAGGCTAAGTGTCCAGATTGTAGAAAGCTGGATGCCAGACCTGCCACCACGGAAACCTCTAAATAGAAACAATCCTTGGCTCCACTTGTTGAGAAAGGTATCGCTTTATTAGAAGTCAGGCGTGTTGCAGTAATGCATGGGCAGAACAGAGAATCGTGCAGCCAAATCCCTAAGTTCAACTTTTCCCTCCCATCACTGACACGCACACCCCACGACTAATCAGATTCAGGCAAGTTGTCTTCAGAAGAGCCACTTCAAGCGTAGGTTGGTATGGAGCTGTTTTGTTTTTTTCTCCCAGCCGGGTGACCTTGATGCAGGGTCTCAGCAGTTACTTTCCCTCTCCCATCCGCTTTCCCTCTCCCATTCATGGCAAACTTGTCACCGCATGTCAGTGAAGCGAAAAAAGCATAAGGGGGCAGCTGACACTGGACTAGACTAGACATAATCCAGGCACATAACTCAATAGTGGGGAAGGGCTGGATTCGTTTCTGAGACGCCTCTTTCCTCTTTTTCCACAGCAAGGCCAGACTGATGGCATTGCCAACACCGTCACTAGCCAGAAGAATGCGGTGCGCCTGGAGGGATTGAAGCCTAACACTGCCTTCGTAGTGCAGGTCCGGGCTCGCACAGTGGCAGGGTACGGCCAATATAGCTTTCCCATGGAGTTTCGGACACTGGTTGACGATGGTATGCAATTTGTCCTCTGACCCCACCTCTTCCACTTCGCTCTCCTGCTCTTTGTTTGCTAAACCCTTGTCCTTTGTGTCATCCCACTGGTGATAGGCTCCAGCAGCAAGAGTTTCCAGGAGCTGCCTCTAATCGTTGGCTCAGCCACGGCAGGACTTGTCTTTGTGATCGCGGTGGTGGTCATCGCCATCGTCTGCTTCAGGTACCACCTCTTGAAGGGCTTGGGGCTACCTGGGCACCAGAGCTCAAGGAACGGGAGGAAACAAGTTAGATAGCAGCTGCTCCAAGAACTTGGCCCAAATCTTCGATCTCGTGGGGTTCTTTGGGAATTCTCTGCATACAAGTGTGGTCAAAGCTCCTCGGAAAGTTTGAATCCCTCTCACGGAAGCATGGCGTAGTCCTCCTGCTTCAAAAAGCAAAGCGGAGTAACCACGTTGCTTCACCTCACTCTGTTTTACAGCCCTTTTCGATCTTGTTTGGTAAGGACAGTGAGAGAAGGCAGGGTAGCTTTACTAGTAGTCCTCGACTTAAAGGCCACAACTGAGCCCAAAGTTTCTGTCCCTGGGACACTGCAACTGTCATAAAGACGACTCAGTTGCCAAGCGTCTGAATTTTGTGACCATGCAACAGTTGTAATTGTGGAAAACGGTCCTAAATCATTTTTTTCCAGTGCTGTTGTAATTTTGAACGGTCGGTAAATGAACTGTTGTAAGTCGAGTCAACTCATCAAACATTCCTATGCCTGTTTTAGTAGTTGCCATTAAAAAAAGGGGAGGGGAGGAAGGAAATCTGGAAGAGCAATGCAGCAGTTTGAAAGCGAAAGTACATTCCAACTCTTATCTTTAAAAGATTGTAACTAAACTACCACCGCTTTTGCCGGCAAATATATTTAATTGGGAATGATGTCACTCAGTCCGTCAGTTGGCTCAACTGGAGAATCTGATGAGACACACAGGGAGGAGGGAGGGGGGGAAAGGATCACAGGGGACTGTAAGTTACCTATGCCAGAGTTGGCTTCATACAGGGCAGTGCCAGCATGTCACCTCTAATAAATCCTTTGGAGTTTTTTGAAGTTTGGCTCGAGAATCATAATTTAATTAGGGCGATTGCTGGAATCCTGACATCAAGGACTATAGAGTTAGCTACAGGGTGTGTCAGGGCAGTGAAGGTCTTCCAGGCTGGTTGACGTTTGAAGCAAGGGCCCCAGCCTGGAAAACCTTCACTGTCCTGATATATTGGGCTACGTCCAAGCTTGGAAGTTTTGACAGACGCTGAAGAGAAGTCCTTGAGATACCTTCTCCACCCTGGCCCATTTCCATTTGAGGCAACACTGGTTATTTTGGGTGGGTGCCTCTTCCATCAACAGAATGGATTGCATCTCACTCCGTGGTGCAAAGCACTCTTCATCAAGGCGACGCTCAGTTGCTCCATACAGGCGTAATGGATAATAAGCAGGGTTGGGTGATTGTAGTTGTTACAGCTTTGGAGACAAGGAACCTTACCAAAGCAAAGCTGTGGAAATCCAGCTGTGTTGGTACATGATCTGTGATTGGAAAATCAGGGTTTATTTAAAGTGGGTTTGAAAATGAAAAGGTTTTTTTTTTTCTCTCTCTCTCTCCTTTGTATATAAAGCATGAGTAATCCTTAAAGTTCGTAAAGTATTATTGAAAGCGAATTTTAATGTATGTTAAGAGGAAGTTTAAAAAAAAGAGCAAAGCTTTTTAAAAAGATGAGTTAGGACTTCTTGATTTTATAGGTGTTTTTAAAGAAAAGTTTAACATTTTAAAAATTTAGAGAGAAAAAAGTATTTTTTTTTCCTTCAGGGTTAAAAAATTTGAAAGAGCATACTGAATGTTATTAATAGGAGTTATGACTGTCTATAAATATTAACGAGCAGATATAAATATATATCGTTTCACACAGCAAGGAAAAGCAGAGATTGTTAAATTGATTCTTTTATCCAAAGAAGAGAATATATTTAATTTTGTTTTTGTTTGGAAATGGATTCCAGACTGTGTGCTTGTGATTGGGGGATGGGGATGACATTTTGACTTTGTTTTTGTTGGTTAGACAGGTTTATCGTTATAGAAATGGCTAGTGTATATATACTGTTGTACAAAAGTAAAAAGTTGAGGTGGTAACGTTATTATTTTCTGTAAAGAGAGTTGAAAGTCAATGTCTTTTTTTTTTCTTTTTCCTTCCCCTAGTTTTCCATTACTTTTTATTTTCCTTTGTATCTTACATTTTGAGAAACATTAATACAATTTGAAAATCAGAGTTTAAATTTGGGAGAAAATGGTGGAAGCCGTTGCAGTTCAATATAAGTCAGATTTTGTGGACAACTTGCATTTTGGGTGATTCTTCCTCTCTTTCTTGGCCAGGAAGCAACAAAACAACACCGAATCGGAGTACACCGAGAAACTGCAGCAATATAGTGAGTATCGTCTGATTGTGACATACACACCCCACATGTGTCAGCTCAAAAAGTAGACCAGACTAAATAACCAATAATATATACTATTTTTATTGTAAAAACAAGGGTGGGATGCGAATTTGCAAACTACCGGTTCTGTTGGCATGGCTAGGGGGTCGAGGCCAGGTGGTCATGTGACTTGATGGGCGTGGTTTTTTGGGTTTTTTTGTGGGTTTTTTGCCTCCTGGGCCTCAGGGAAACCTCCTGGGTGAAGCAGTAAAACAGCGAGGGGGGGAGATCAGCTGTGCTGCGCAATTTAGATTATCTAGAAAGCAAGGAATCTGATGGTTTCCTGCTTTCTAGCTAATCTAAATCGCATGGCACAGCTGATCTTCAGAAAACAGCTGATGGGGTGGGTGGGGAGAAAATATCTTGATCTTCCCAGTGAACCGATTCTCTCCTAGCTGATCTCCAGACCTACCTGTACGCCCGAACCGGGCCAAACCGGTAAAATCCCACCCCTTTGTAAAAGCTACTGAAAGGAATCTTGCAAGTCCGAATCCGTTTTCTCTTTGCTCTCTTTATTTACATGTGAACCAAGGTGGAGTTGTGGCATGAAACAAGTTCTTGTGTTATTTTCCTGGGCTAGGCTCAAGCCCCTCTTATCTGAAGGTTTGTCTTGGTGGCAATTTTTCCTCCTATCCCTCAAGGCCATTCCCTCTTCTCTCTACACCATGGTGCATGTGAAAATTGGCCTTGTAACCTCTCTAGATATTTTCTTACCCTTCCATTACTGCAGTGTAAGGATCAGCTTCTTGCATTTTGCATGGAGATCAGCGTGATACAAGTACACAATTCACATCACCTTTGATGCTTCTAGAAGACTGCCGTGATGATAGGTTTCTTCCTACCTTGGCTCCCATAAACTTAATATATAAAAAGAAGCTACCCAGGAACAAGGCAGTTTTGTAAACTCTGATCCTTAGCAACGGCAATAGCGCTTAAACTTATATACTGCTTTACAGGGTTTTACAGCCCTTTCTAAGCGGTTTTACAGAGTCAGGATATTGCCCCCAACAATCTGGGTCCTCGTTTGACTCTCCTCGGTAAGGATGGAAGGATGAGTCAACCTGAGCCTGGTGAGATATGAACTGCCAAATTGCAGTCAGTCAGCAGAAGTAGCCTGCAGTACTATACTCTAACCACTGCACCACCACAGCTCATAAGCTAAATTGTCTGTGGAGATTCTCAATCATCCAGATCATGGTTGACCCAAAGATGATTTTTTTTCAAAAGGCAACTAGACTTTCTTTGTTTCTTGAAAACTTTTCGTTTCTCGTCCAAGAAGCTTTCTCTTGGATTAGAAGCGAGACTATCTTCCAGGAAAAACCAAGTCCAGTTGCCTTTTGGGGGAAAAAAAACACCTTTGGGACTTAGCTAGATTAGTATCCTATAAACCAGGCTTTTCTCAACCTTAGCAATTTTAAGATGTATGGACTTCATCTCCTAGAATTCTACAGCCAGCCTACTGTCCAGGGACTTCTAAGAGTTGAAGTCCATGCATGCTGGCTGGAGGATTCTGGGAACTGATGTCCACGCTTCTTAAAGTTGCCAAAGATGACAAACACAGCTAGTTTTTAGTTTTATGGATTTTTACTGATTTGAACTATTTATTTGTTAGGCAACTTTATCTTCCATCTACAAAGGAACTCTGTATGGTAAACATAGATAACAACATAATTCAAATGTGCAATCGGTTAAGGGAAAACTAGCTCCAGGCCCTTAAACCTCATTGCTAACATATTGTATATAGTTAAGCCTATGCCAGAGCTACATTAATATCCTGGCTCCAACACCAGCTCTTAAAACTTTCCAGAAAACCAATACAATATGGTTTGTTTTATTGCTTATAAATAGATTTATTGATGATTTTGCTATGACTGTATGTATCTTGAACTGGTTTTCCTTATTTATTTGTTATAAATGAAGCATCTTTATTGGCTTGTGTTTTTGCAATGTTATTATGTAAAGATTAGTAATGACTGGTTGTCTTCACATTCTGGTCTTTTAAATGTGATTTAATTAGTTTGTTGTGCATACTGTGCATGCTATAAATTATTTGTAATTATAATTATAAAATAATAATTTATAGTCTGACTTTTTACATAGTTTATGTTCTTTTATATTGCTTTATTTCATTTATGGTTGTTGTTGCTGCATTATTATTATTTTCAAAATATTAGTCTGATCAGAAGACAGTCAGCAAATTGGGTAATTTAGCATCATTTTATTGCCATGTCTAGGAATTGTCAAAATACTTTCATACACATGTTGTCGTGTGGTACCAAGCAAAGGCATATTTTTGCAAATTAAATGTTGTGAGGTTATATAGTTCTTGTGAAAATGGGTTTACCTATTCAAGTTAACCATGGGGTTTTTTTCCAGTTGTGTAATTTGCTACTAGGCTTCCAATCACCAGGATAATCAGGAAGAAAATATTGATATAGTATGTTGACTGTGTTTTATCTATCTCTGTCTCTAGTTATCTAACTATTTCTCTCTATCCAGTGGTGGGCTGCACATTTTTTAACAGCCAGTTTTCTGGCTGGGTAGGCATGGCCGGTTGGTCATGTGACTGGGTGGATGATGTCACTCATCACACCCAGCCCTGCCCACTCGCCTCAAAATAAGAGGTGAGATTTAGCCAGTTGGGGCTAATCCCACCACTGGCTGGCCCTGCCCCACCTATTTGGGGGCCTCTTTTGTGCCCGTTTTCAGGATGGTTTGGGGGCAGTTTTCAGGCAGTTTTTCAGGCTGTTTTGGGCCCGAAAATGGCCTGAAAACAGCCTGAAAAATGGGTGGGGCCAGCCAGTGGTGGGATTGGCCAGTTCACCGAACTGCGTCTAATCTTAACTATTGGTACGCCAAAACCGGTGCGAACCGGCAGCAGCCCACCTCTGTCTCTAACTCTGTCCTTCTATCTATCTATCTATCTATCTATCTATCTATCTATCTATCTACCTACCTACCTATCTACCTACCTACCTATCTACCTATCTCTCCCTCCCTCCCTAACTATCTATTCCTATTTGTCTGTCCCTATCTATCTGTCTGTCTATCTATCTTGGTTATGGATATGGAAGTCTTTAACAGATATGAACCTTAAATATGGCCTCCTCAGAGCTAACAGACAGTCTTTTTCTCTCATCTACCCAAATCTTCTTATCTCTGCCTTTGCAGTTACTCCAGGAATGAAGGTTTATGTTGACCCTTTCACTTACGAAGACCCAAACGAAGCTGTCCGGGAATTTGCCAAAGAAATCGACATTTCCTGTGTAAAAATCGAGGAAGTGATTGGAGCAGGCAAGTCGCCCAGCTACAGCCCAGCTCCTCGGAGCATCTCTAGGAGGGCAGGAAATGTCGGGGTATTCTTTGCTATTCTTGCCTCTCCTTTCCTCCTCAGGTGAATTTGGGGAAGTTTGCCGGGGCCGCCTCAAACTTCCGGGCAGGCGGGAAATCTTTGTGGCCATCAAAACGCTGAAGGTGGGCTACACGGAGAGGCAGAGGCGGGATTTCCTGAGCGAAGCCAGCATCATGGGGCAGTTCGACCATCCCAACATCATCCATCTGGAAGGCGTGGTCACCAAGAGTCGGCCAGTCATGATAGTTACGGAGTTCATGGAAAACTGCGCCCTTGATTCCTTCCTCCGGGTGAGGACCAATCTCTACTCTCCCTTAAAGCTTATAGTAGTATTTTCCAACCGTGGCAACTTTAAGATGTGTGGACTTCAACTCCCAGAATTCTGGCTGGGGAATTCTGGTAGTTGAAGTCCACACATCTTAAAGTTGCCAAGGTTGGGAAACCTGGTTTACAAAGTTATCCCCACACCCCCTACTCCCCCCCAAAAGAGAGTCCATCCCATTTTTTCTGCAAGGGTTCCACTTGGTTTATTTCTTCACTCAGGCCTCTATTGTCCTGGCCTCCAAACTAAAAACTCAAGGAGAGTTATTCTGTGTTTTCAAATGTAAATATAAGGAGAAGATTAATGTAAATTAATGTACAAATTAGGCGGATTAGGAACTTGGCAGGGATTGGTGTAGCACTGCCTGGTTTTGGAATGATGGATCTGTCTCTTGACACATCGCAAGAGCAATTGAAGGCATCTGCTGCCTGTTTCTCCTGAGGATGCTGAGAAGTTTTCCAGGAATTACCTCTTCATTCGCCTGCATGCATTAGTTTACCTCTTGAGAAATACTTGTTGAGTCTCTAAAAGGATTGCAGAGAAGGGCAAAAAAAAAAAAAATGATTAGGAGACTGGAGATTAAAGAACAGTTGCAGAAATAGGGTATTCTTGAGAGTTTTGCAGCGTTAATTCAGCGCCAGAAAAATAAACACGGATGACTGATGCTACATTTAACATCTTTATAAACATAAGTAGATTTTACAAACCAGTTGTAGATTTCTCCAACATGGAGCAAACTCGAACAGAAACAGGTTGCAAGTTCAGAGCAGAGCTCCAGTCTTCAGCAAGCAAGCAAGTTAGTTTCATCTTCAATAGACAGACTCAGAGCTTCAACATAGCTTCAGAGCTGCAGAGCTCAACATAGCTGCAGAGTTGCAGAGCTTAATATAGAGCCACGCCTAAGCTACTTTTGCTTTCAGTTTCCAGCCTAGGCTACTTCTAGTTTCAGTTTCCAAAACAGTCCTCATTGGCTGACTTAGTTGCTGTGCCTATTCATCATCTGACCTTGATACCAAGCTCTATTCCAGTTCATGAGTATCCTGACAGGTAGGGCTACTTGAATGAAAAGAAGGACCAAGGGTGACATGATTGCAGTGTTCCAATATTTGAGAATATCTGCCACAAAGAAGAAGGAATCAATCTATATTCTCCAAAGCACCAGAAGGCAGGACAAAGAAGCGATGGATGGAAACCAATCAAGGAGAGAAGCAACCTAGAACTATTTCCTGACAGTGAGAACTGTTGATTAGTGGAACGACTTCCCTTCAAAAATTGTGGGTGCCCCATCACTGGAGGTTTTTAAGAAAAGATGGGACAACTGTTTGTCTGAAATGGTATATAGGGTTTTCCTGCTTGTGCGGGAGTTGGACTAGAACAGGGGTCTCAAACTCATACCATCACGGCGGCGCCACATGATGTATCAGGATTCCCCCCCCCCCTTCACTAAACCGGGCATGGGCGTGGCCAGCGCATAACGCATCCGTTTGACAGAGCTGGACTAGAAGACCTCCAAGGTCCCTCCCGACTGTATTATTTGTGTTTCTTTTGAAATGAAATAAAGCCACGGCTCCTACTATGTCACAACCGCAGTGCACAAAGCGATGGTGCACGCTAAGAGTACAGGAAGATAAGGAAAGTGGGTGGGTCTGTTGTACATCATGCGGGATTCTTTCCAAGCGATGAGGTTCACTTCCACACTTCTTCTTGCTAGCCCCAGAGGCTGAGGCCAGCCTGCAGCCGGCTCTCTGTTTTTCCAGGTGTTTCCCAAATATGCTTGTAATACCATTAGCGTGATGGGAAGACATGAGACAGGTGGTTGCATTGGGAATCTGCGAGTTCTCTCGTTTCAGAACTATGGATGGAACTCATTACAACCAGGCCTGTCTTCGAAACAGCTCACGCTAGGAGATAGAAAACATCTCAAGATGCTGGCTAGAAATAGGATGCAGATACTAAGGAGAGTGAAGTTTTTCTTCATCATGAGTGCCTAAACTAAATGCTCACTAAGTGAACTTTTGTACTCTCCCCAAGGCCAAAGGGAGTTAAATAGTATTTAACTCCCTTTGGCCTTGGGGAGAGTACAAAAATTCACTTAGTGAGCATTCAAAGTCACAATGGCACTGAAAAAAAAATGATTTATGATCATTTTTCACGTGTACAACAATCTTCAAACTTGCAAAAGTTCATTTTGTGACCGAAGTCACGAGGGCACTGGAAAAATGAGTTATGATCGTTTTTCACACTTACAACCGTTGTGGCATCCCCTTGGTCACATCATCAACATTAATGAGCTTCGGTGGCACAGTGGCTAGAGTGCAGCCCTGCAGGCTACTTCTGCTGACTGTCAACCTCCTGCAGTTTGGCAGTTTGAATCTCACCAGACTCAAGGTAGACTCATTCTTCCGTCCTTCCAAGTTTGGTTAAATGAGGACCCAGATTGTTGGGGGCAATAGGCTGACTCTGTAAACTGAGTAGAGAGGACTATAAAGCACTGTAAAGCGGTATATAAGTCTAAGTGCTATTGCTATTCATACACTTGGCAACCGACTCATGACGGCTGCCATGTCCTGGAATCCTGTGATCATCTTTTGCTACCTTCTGAGAAGCAAAGTCAATAGGGAAGCCAAATTCAGCTAACAACCATATTACTAACTCAACAACTACACTAAACAACCGTGGCAAGAAAGGTCATACAATGGGGCAAAACTCACTTAACAACTGTCTCGCTTAGCAACAGGAACATTGGGTTGTGTTACGGTCATAAATCAAGGAATACGTGTAGAGGTTTTTTTTTTGAGATCGCACTCTCACTGAACTCTTAGAACAATCAATGGAAGGGCTTTGTATGAATCTCGAGCAGAGGATTTTATTTTTCCCAAATTGGTCTGAAAACCCGCCCTTCTTATCCCAACAGCTGAATGATGGGCAGTTCACTGTGATCCAGCTAGTTGGCATGTTACGTGGCATCGCGGCGGGTATGAAGTACCTCTCAGAGATGAACTACGTCCACCGAGACCTGGCTGCCCGAAACATTCTGGTCAACAGTAACCTGGTGTGCAAAGTGTCAGATTTTGGACTCTCCCGGTTTTTAGAAGATGATCCCTCTGACCCCACGTACACCAGTTCACTGGTAGGTAAAACGCTGGATGACGTATCTCTCTTCTCTTCCATCATGAAGATTTTGCAAAGAAGGGTGCAGGGTTCCCATTCTACCTCGGCTAAATTTTGCTGAAAGACCTGTTATTCGTTCAGTTGGGTCCCATTTTGCTAGAGACTCCACAATCACATTTTCAAGGAACAGAGGGATCTTGCCAACACAAAACTAAAAGGACATAAGCTGGATACGTATCTAGGGCGGTTCTCAGTCATCCAGGTCATGGTTGTCCCAAAAGAGCTTTTTCAAGAGATAACCGGACTTTCTTTGTTTTCCCTTGAAGACGTTTTGCTTCTCGCCCAAGAAGCTTCTTCAGTTCTGAAGAAGCTTCTTGGATGAGTAGCGAAATGTCTTCAAGGAAAAACAAAGTCCAGTTGCCTTTTGAAAAAGCACCGTTGGGATACCATCCTATGTCATTGTGTGGGAATAAATCTGAAATTGATGAACAGACTTTGGTTATCTGAGAAGACCAGTGTATGGAAAACAGCCAAGAAAGTCTCGTACTGTAGATCAGAAGTCTCCAACCTTGGCAACTTTAAGACTTGTGGACTTCAACTCCCAGAATTCCTCAGCCAGCATGCATGGATTTCAACTCTCAGAATTGCCTAGCTAGGGGAATTCAGGGAGTTGAAGTCCACAAGTCTTAAAGTTGCCAGGTTTGGAGACCCCCTCCTCTAGTTTAGACCTCTTTTCTCAATTTTAGCAACTTCAAAATCTGTGGACTTCAACTCCCAGAATAGCGTTTAGGTTACAAAACACTAAATTAGACAAGGAATGGCAACGTTATAGACATGTCCATCTTGTTTCTTTGACTGTGGCATGGGAGTGGTTTGGTATCTGTTTATGACATCACTAGGATTTGAACTTGATTCATAGATTTTGTTAGAAACAAAATACACATTAATGTAATGAATGATGGATTTATGGGACATCCTGCCACTGGGCCAAACGGCTTTAAAAAGCATGTAAACAAATCATGAAAGAGTAGATCTGTCAGAAGGCCTTGATGCCATTTGCTTAGGAGGAGAAAAGTGGAAGCCAATATTATCTTCCAATGACTCTTGGAAATAAGGACTTGGCTTGGAAAGAGCGGGTCTGATCCAGCTGCTAGAATTAGCGATTTGGTTCTTCCCTCATGACTGGCTGGGGAATTCTGGAAGTCCTCAAGTCTTAAAATTGCCAAGTTTGGGGATTCCTGTGTTAAAGGAAAGAGGTTTGCACAGGAAAAGGGCCCAGCTCTTGTATGTAATTAAAGATAAGAGCCATGGTGGCGCAGTGTTTAGAATGTAGTATTGCAGGCTAACTCTGCTCACAGTCAGGAGTTTGATCCTGACTGGCTCAAGGTTGACTCAGCTTTCCATCCTTCCAGAGTCGGTAAAACGAGGACCCAGATTGTAGAAGGCAATATGCTGACTCTCTAAACGGCTTAGAGAGGGCTATAAAGCGCTGTGAAGTGGTATATAAGTCTTAAGCGCTGTCGCTGTTGCTAAAGTCAGGTGGGCATTTAACCCTCCCATTGAAACTTTAATCATCTTGCAGGGTGGTAAGATCCCAATCCGGTGGACGGCCCCAGAAGCCATCGCCTATCGCAAGTTCACTTCCGCCAGCGACGTCTGGAGCTATGGCATCGTCATGTGGGAAGTGATGTCTTATGGTGAGAGGCCGTACTGGGACATGTCTAACCAAGACGTAAGTAGGCCATGCCCAACTGGAAGAATTTGCAAGGGGAAAAAGGTGGGGGGAGAATCGCTGGAGCAAAGCTCTAGGGGTTGAGTCCTTGTTCTCCGCTGCTCTTCCAGGTAATCAACGCAGTGGAGCAAGACTACCGCCTTCCTCCCCCTATGGACTGCCCCACGGCGCTGCACCAGCTCATGTTGGACTGCTGGGTACGGGATCGCAACCTCCGCCCCAAGTTTGCACAGATAGTGAATACGTTGGACAAGCTAATCCGGAACGCAGCCAGCTTGAAGGTCATCGCCAATGTCCAGTCTGGGTCAGTGTCGTTTGCCCCTTCACCCTCTCCAAGCACAGGCAACCTGCTATGTCTGGATTAGTAGCGTCAAGTCTCTAGTTCTCATGGTTTATGGCAGCCAACTGGATATAACCTTGGGAGGTGGAGTCAGGCAGCAGCCGGGGCCTGAGCGAAGAGCCCCAACGGGTGGACTGGGAACCAGATGGCCCCCCCTAACCTTCTGCGTGCCACAGGACCACCAGGCCTGTCCCCGTGGCTCGGCCACCCACCACCCCACCCCTTTGAGCCGCCTCTGACCTCTGGGCTCTCTCGTCCTTCGCAGCGTGTCTCAGCCGCTCCTGGATCGCACGGTGCCCGATTATACTACCTTCACTACTGTGGGCGACTGGCTGGACGCCATCAAAATGGGACGGTACAAGGAGAACTTTGGCAACGCCGGCTTTGCCTCGTTTGACCTGGTGGCCCAAATGACCGCTGAGTAAGTAGGGAAGGAGACCAGACTAGGATGGCGGCGGGAGAAGCAGCCATCTGCTGCCCTGCTTGGGGGAATGAATCCAATCTGGCTCCTTCCACCGTGCTTAGGAAAACTCTTGTGCAGTTGGTGGAAGGAATGATAGACAGTTCAGTGCAGGCTGGGTGTGGGTTGCCTTGAGTCTCCAGGTGAGTGCCATAGTAAACACTGGACTTGCTTCCCTTCTGTCTCTAGGGCTCCCTATAGGGAAACAGGGTTTAAACTCCTGAACAGGAAGATTCTCGTTGGAATCAACGCTGGGTGATTTTAAATAAATGTAGGGTCCTTTTTGAAGGGGGCAGCGTGATGGCTCAGTGGTTTTAAGATGCTGGGCTTGTCGGCTGGAAAGTGGACAGCTGAGGTTCAAGACCCAAGTGCCACATAACGGGGCGATCTCCCGTTCTTGCCTCAGGTCCTGCCTACCTAGCAGTTCGAAAGCATGCAAATGCAAGTAGATAAATAGGTACCACTTCAATGGGAAAGATGACAGTGATTTGTGGTGTCATGCTCGCCACATGACCACGGAAATGTCTTTGGACAGCGCTGTCTTGAAACAAAGATGGCGAATGTCCCTTAGGGTCTGCAGCAACTAGTGGACTAAAATCCTCAGGGTCTCAATTACTTTTTATTTTATTTTTTTAACTGCTCCATTAACTAGATGAAAAGAGACCAGGATATCTTGTCGATACAGGGAGGCAAATTATGGGTACTTCGCTACTTTCTGGAGTCCTGTTGGGTTTTCAGGCCATGATAAGGAGAAGGTAGTTTGTCATGGACTGATCGGTACACACAATTTCAGGAGGTGCTTTACTCCTGGTCTTGACATGGAAGGCAAGAGGGTCACTATAAAACTACCGCCCTTTGTTGACCTTTGACTGCATCTCAGAAACATGTCTGGTAGTCAGATAATCCTTAACTTACGACCACAATTAACATTCGGAAATTTTGGTTGCCAAACAAGGAAGTTGTTAAATGAGTCGCACCTGATTTATAATAATTTTTTTTTTTGCCATACTTGTTAAGTGAATCATTGAGATTGTTAAGTAAATCTGGCAGTCAAATGAATCCAGCTTCCTTCCCATTGATTTGCTTATCAGAAGCCAGCAAGGAAGCTTGCCAATGGCGATCACGTGTCCCTTGGAAGCTGCAGCTCTTATAAATCTATATATATTGGTTGCCAAGCCCCCAAATTTTGATCACGTGATCTTGGGGGTTCTGCAATAATTGTAAGGGTAAGGATTGGTCATAAGTCATTATTTTCAGTACTGTCGAACGTTTGAATAGTTGCTGAACAAATGGTTGTAAGTCAAGGACTATCTGTTTCGCTGGACACCTGGCAAGTAACAAAAATAACAGAGTTGGAAGGGACCTTGGAGGTCTTCTAGTCCAACCCCCTGCTCAAGCAGGAAACCCTATAGCATTTCACACAAATAGTTATCCGATCTCTTCTTAAAAACTTCCAGTGTTGGAGCATTTACAATTTCTGGAGGCAAGTTGTTCCACCAATCAATTGTTCTAACTGTCAGGAAATTTCTCCTTAGTTCTAGGTTGCTTCACTCCTTGATCGGTTTCCATCCGTTGCTTCTTGTCCTGCCTTCAGGTGTTTTGGAGAACAGGTTGCCCCGCCTCTTCTTTGTAGCAGCTCCTCAAATATTGGAAGACTCATCATGTCACCCCTGGCCCTTCTTCTCATTAAACTAGACATATCCAATTCCTGCAACCCTTCTTCCTACGTTTTATCCCCCAGTCCCCTAATCATCTCTGTGGCTCTTCTGTGCACTCTTTCCAGAGTCTCAACATCCTTTTTATAGTGTGGTGACCGAAACGGGATGCAGTATTCTAAGTTTGGTCCTACTAAGGCTTTGTAAAGCGATACTAATACTTCGCGTGATTTTGATTCTATCGCTCTATTGATGTAGTCTAGGACTGCGTTGGCTTTTTTGGCACTTCTGGCTAATATGTGAGTCATTGTGACTTACACAGAGCCTCGATGGTGCAGTGGTCAGAGTGCTGTATTGCAGACTACTTCTGCTTCAGCCAACTGCCTGCAATTTGGCAGTTCAAATCTCCCCAGGCTCAAGGTTGACTCAGCCTTCCATCCTTCCGAGGTGGGTAAAATGAGGATCCAAATTGTTGGGGACAATATGCTGACTCTGTAAAACCGCTTAGAGAGGGCTGTAAAGCACTATAAAGCGGTATATAAGTCTAAGGGCTATTGCTATTGTCGATTAGCACTCCAAGATCCCTCTCACAGTTACTCCTGTTGAGCTAGATATCACCTATTCTACACCTTTTTGCCTAAACGCAAAAACCTTACTTTTCTCTACATTGAACTGAAGAGAGTAAAAGGGATTACTCTCTGGGTAACAGGATTGGTTCCAGGCTGGGAAGAAAGCAGCAGGCAACGTCCTTCCTACTACCAGTATCACGCCTAGCAACCTTCCCCATTCCTGCTTTTTGCTCTTCCTTTATTAAATCCAGGGCTTGTCCCGGGAAGGATCATTGTCTGCTGCCAACTTCAGCTCGTTCTCCGCCGGTCCCCCTCCTTGTCTTTTTTCTCCTCTGACCCGTCTCCACCTTTTCCAGTGTGGGAAAACTTCCTTCGCAACATAGACAGGCCATCAGGATGCAAGCGATGCTCTTTGTGTGCCAGACCCGCAAATGAAGAAAACAACAACCGAAGCAAAAATAAGCACGCTGGGAAAAAAATGCTGTTTTTAACAAAAGAAACAGGGAAGGCAATTCATCCAATCAATCCGTGTTCTTGTTCAGAAAGCAAAGGGGAATTATCTATTGAACCATTTTTGTAAAAAAAAAAAAATTAAAAAAAAGACTCTTAGTTACATCATGCTCAAGGAAGGCCAACATTCAAGCTTCAGTGCATTGGGATTACCCTAACCCAGGATTTCTGAACCTGAACAATGAGAAGATGTGCGGACTTTGAATCCCAGAATTCCTCAGCCGGTATAGCCAGCTGGGGAATTCTGGGAGTTGAAGTCTACACATCTTCAGGTTCCCCAGATTGAGAAACGCTGCCCTAACCAAACTAAACAAATGCCCCCAAAGATAGGATAATACTTGCTGGGCAGAGTTCTGTCTAGAACACAAAGCAGAAATGGCCATAGAGCAGGGAAGTCCAACCTGGGCAACTTTAAGACTTGTGGACTTCAACTCCCAGAATTCCTCAGCCAGCAAAGCAACTTTAAGACTTGTGGGCTTCAACTCCCAGAATTCCCCAGCCAGAAAAACAACTTTAAGATTTGTGGACTTCAACTCCCAGAATTCCCCAGCCAGAAAAACAACTTTAAGATTTGTGGACTTCAACTCCCAGAATTCCCCAGCCAGAAAAACAACTTTAAGATTTGTGGACTTCAACTCCCAGAATTCCCCAGCCAGTCATGGCTGGCTGAGGAATTCTAGGAGTTGAAGCCCTCAAGTTACCAAGGTTGGACATCCCTGCCATAGAGGATGGAAGCCGGTGGCTGCATGGGAAGGGCAACCCCAGAGCAGACAGTCCAGCAGTTTTTTCAGAGTCTCTTTTCCCACCTGAGGTGGCATCTATGCATGAAGACCTTCTTCCATTTTCCCACCGAAAGACCACTTTTCCATCAGATCATGCTGATCGGTCTAGCTGCCACCAGATTGTTAACTTGAGGTGGAGGCTTCTTTGTGAAGACCTATTGCATCCTCAAGAATAAGATCTATCCTCAAGAGGTCTCTCAGTATAATGTGGCTGAGGCCTAAGAGGATATTGATTTGATCCATGAAGCGTTTTGATGTCCTGAAGTATCCAGGGACCCCTTAACTGATCAGTTGTGCTCCAACTGAAGTTATGAGTGATCCATCGCTAGAAGTTTTTAAGAAGAGATTGGACAGCCGTTTTTTTTGACATAGTATAGAATCTCCTGCTGAGGGGGTTGAACTAGAAGACTTCCAAGGTCCTTCTAACTCCATTATTCTGTTAACTGTGAGTTTGGGAGACAGCTATAGTGACATTAACATGCTATAATGGAGCCAATTACAACAGCAACACAGCATACTGGATGTGATACATGGCCAATAAATCAATTATTGCCTTGATATAATACATTCAATCAAATTAATCAATCCACACAATACTGGTAGTTTTTGACTTAGGACTATTTATTCAGCGGCCATTCAAAATTACAACGGTGCTGAATGAAAGGAATTATATATAAAACCCCTGCCCAAAGTTACGGCTGCTGCACTGCCCGATGGTCTCATGAATATAATTCGGGTGCTTGGCAATTCTTGGCAATGAATCTAGGTCGCTCCCAAAATGGCCTCCGCCTCTTGGACAGAGCCTCCCAAAATGGCGCCTGCCTACACAGCCATAGGAAGGCCATGTGGTGGGTCAGCTGGTGAACGGATTGAGCCGTGATGGGGGGGAAGGGATGGGTCCCAGCAAGGTGGAAATCAGCCCCAAGTCCTATGGGGACCCAGTAGAGCAGGAAGCGTAGCACAGATTATCTCGGGTTGGGGGAGGCCCTGGGAAGACCACATGTGAGCTGGATGGATGCTGCAGTGCAGGTCTCTTGTCTCACCTCCAGGCACTCTGAGCTGCATTTAATGACCCACACAGTTACTTAACGACTGCAATGGGGAGAACAGGGATTGTGGTTGTTAAACAAAGTAATCACATGGGCGCTTCACTTAAAGACTGCCACGACTTACAACCACAAAGGGCAGGATCCATTACAGTAGCAAGGGTTACCTGTACCATTTGCCATGAACTATTCACCCAGGTTTCCTTTGCCCAACATGTTAAATCTCTCTCTCTCCATCTCTCTCTCTCTCTCTCTCTCACACACACACACACACACATACACACACACACACACACACAGGAAAGAGAGAAAGAGACAGCTCAAAAACTGCTCTAAATTGTTCGTTGAGTTACTGTATTCAAGTTATATGTCCTCCCATTTGATTTATGATTCAGGGTAGTGAACAGCAGGTAATAAAACAACAAACAACATCATCAAAAACTAAAAGTTTAACCCTAACCCCAGTTGACATGCATACAGAGATCTAGTAGGTCATTCTTGATCTGCTAAGAATGTTGCATAAATCTACCCACCGTGGGCCAATCAATTTGGAGAAGACCTAAATGATCCCTAATCGCAGATGCCTATTTGACAACAAATTGATGATGATGAAGATGACAGTTTGGTAGCACCTTTTCTGATTAACAAATGTGATTAAAAGGCAGAAACTCCTGGTGTTTTTTTTTTCTTTGTCACTATACCAAAAATCTGGAAATGTGTTTGAATGCAATAGGAATGGCTAGGATCTCAACTCATCCATCCCCAAAATTGCATTGCTTGGAAAAATGCATATACTGCAATATCTGTTGTAGCATTGTAATACGAGAGAGTCTGGCAGACTTGGGTATTTTATGACCCTTTAACTGTCCCTGCCCTGCCTTCATGGATTGCTTTTATTTTGAAGGTAACTGCTATTTTTGTTTTCAATTACATGTGTGCATTGATATGGTACCTAAGTATCTTCACAACTCTTTTGGTTTGGCCCTCCATAACAATTTCAGTTTCTCTTGCAAAAATTAATTGCCCACCCCAGGTGTACAGTGAGAAAGTAAAAAAAAAAAAAGAACAGGAGTTTCTGCCTTTTAGTGACAATCACAAAATGTTCTAACAGACTCAACGCTTTTTCGAAAGTATCTTTGGCTATTGTAGTTCTCTGGGAAGGAGGTGATAGTTAACAACCAGGGGTCTCCAACCTTGGCAACTTTAAAACTTGTAGATTTCAACTCCCAGAATTCCCCAGCCAGCTTGCTGAGGAATTCTGGGAGTTGAAGTCCACAAGTCTTAAAGTTGCCAAGGTTGGAGACCTCTGGTTACAACTACCAAAAACTGAGTCAGAACCATCTGGTAAACTGTGTAAATAGAACAATAATAATAATAACCATATCAGGAACAACAGCAGCAGCAGTGATGATGGATAATTGAAACCTCTTTGTGCACACCAATTTCGGTTTTGGATATTTATCTTATTTTGAAACTCAAAATAATGGCTTTTCAATAAATAATCAAATAACTCTGAACTCAGGCTTCCAACTAGGGTTATCTTCAGGGGATATCCAAAAGAAAAACTATAATAAAGACTGTGTCCGCAGCTGTGGGGCTTCTCCTTTCGTGTATTTGTCAAAAGAAACGCATTGGTTGTGTGGTTAGGGCCACCATCTTGGTTTTTCATTGTCCTCATTTTACGACCACATTTGGGACCAGAATTTTCCATTGTTAAGCAAATTGGTTGTTAAGTTACAATGTTTTTTTTTTTTTGCCATGGTGGTTAAGAGAATCATGGCAGCTATGAAGTGGATCATGTAGTCATTAAGCAAATCCATTTTTTCCCAAATGGACATTGCTTGTCACAATTGGCAATCACATGACCTCAGGATATTTCAGCCCTCATCATAAATACATGCCAGTTGCCAAGCACCTGACTTTTGATCATGTGACTGTAGGACTGCTGCAGCAGTCATATAAGTTTGAGGACCGGGCGTAAGTAACTTTTTGCAAAGCTATATTTTCAAACAGTCGCTCAATGGATGGTTGGAAGTCAAAGACTACCTGTACATACACAAGCACAAACACACACGCCTACAAATACTCATCTTGCTAAACCAGAAATTAAGGCTAACTAAAACCTTGATTGAAAAAAAAAAATTGAACATTTTGGCATCTTTTGATTTAGTTTCATTCTATCAATTTTTCTTCCAGGAATGCAGAATGAAATATACTTTTTTGAACCACCCAATCTAGATTTTTCTTTTTGGCATAGTTCAGTGCTGAAAAAAATGGCCTTAGCCTTTTGTTAGGCCAAAGATTTAAGTATTTTCTTTACATTAACTCATGCATTTGCTAACTTGGCAGCTTTAAGACTTGTGGACTTCAACTTCCAGGATTCCCCAGTTCCTAGTCTCCGCCACCCTCAGACCATTTATTCTCCCCCAGCAAAACCCACTCCATAGGATTATTGTTATTAAAAAAATGGAAAAGGAAACGCTAGGTAAAGTGTCTTCAACTTTTGAAAGAAAGGTGACTTATAGAACAAATAAGCGAATCTTATCTGAGACTGTTTATAAATCTAATATATAAACAAACTCAGAAGCAAGGCTGGGGAATATGATCTTGGTGTGTTTTTCTGTGAGTTTTGGAAAAACAAAGTAGTCATGTATTTACTCATGGAAAAGCCAAAAAGTTTAGAGGCCAAAATGCAACAAAAAAGCACATTTAGTTGTCCGTTCATTTATTTTTCGAGTCTTACATTAAAAAGAGAAGTATAACATTTAAAACTAGTGCAACAATCTAAACAAGGAAAACTATATGACAAACATAAAGATCAAAACACAGAAGGAATTTAAAAGACTTAATGTGACATTATATAGCATTTGAGGCCCACAAAGTAGCCGAAGGACTGTTTCCAGCTTATCTGCTGAAGGGCTTATCCCTAAATATATATACAATAATGCTTTTTAAAGTATCCTTATTTCCAGTAGTATACGCCCCTCTGCAGATAAGCGGACCTCCAAATTTTTAACCAAAATACCATTTAAATAATGCATATATCAGCCTGTGGAACGTTTTTCATGGAATTTTGGTTAAAAAAAAATTAGGGTTGTCTTATCCCTCAATTGGATGAGCTTATATGCAACTTATATATGCAGTAGGTGTGTTAAGACTGGCTGCTTGCTGTTTTTTCATTTTTAAAAAAAGGCAAAACCCCACCAATGGAGGAAAAAACGGGAGTAAAACCACTTTCCCCCCCCCGATTCTACTTATTTCATAGGGTTGTTGTCACTAGGGAAAATTGAAAGACAGGGTAGGGTGCTTAGTATATTCCCCTTTTCTCCTGTGGGAAAAGTAGAAATGGAATCTATGCAACAAAATGGCTGCTTCCATCCATGCAGTAGAGATCACTTTTGCTGTGCAATTGGCAAGTGTGTTTGTGTGTAAAAGAGAGGGGGGGAGAGAGAGAGAGAGAGAGAGAGAAAGAAAGAAAGAAAGAAAGAAAGAAAGAAAGAAAGAAAGAAAGAAAGAAAGAAAGAAAGAAAGAAAGAAAGAAAGAAAGAAATTGGCAGACATGGAGATTAAATTCAGTCAGCCATTTATGACATTAAAAGTTTAGTACATCCCTCGTAATCTCAGATAGCCCTTTGGTGGACTAATTATCGTTGCTGTTGTTCTTTTTTCACTGGTGGACTATTTCTAAAGGTCAGAATGCTTTGCAGGTTAGCAATCTTTAAATAGTTTTTGCCAGATCGGTGAAAGGGTATATTCTCTCTATATAGGTAGTCCTCAACTTACAATTATTCATTTAGTGGCCGTTCAAAGTTAAACAGCGCTGAAAAAAGCTACTTACGACCGTTTTTCACACTTAATGACAACTGCAGCATCCCCCTGGTCATGTGCTCAAAATTCAGCCGCTTGGCAACTGACTCATACTTATGACAACTGCAGTGTCCTGGGGTCAGGAAAAAGGAAATTCCTTTTGCAAATTTTCCTTTTGCGACCTGACAAGAAAATTAAACGGGGAAGCTAGATTCACTTAACGACCGTGTTACTAACTTCGCTAATGTAGTGATTCACTTAACAACTGTGGTAGGAAAGGCCGTAAAATGGGGCAAAACTCATTTAACAACTGTCTCACCTAAGCAACATAAATTTTGGCCTCAATTGTCGTAAGCATACCATTATATACAGTCAGCCCTCAACTTCCAACCATTGCTTAGTGACCATTTGAAGTTACGACAGATCCCTCAAAAAACGACTCACAATTCAGTTCCAAAGTTCCAGTGGCCCATGCACACACACACACACACACACACACACACGGGACTATGTTTTGGGTACTCCTCAACCAACCTGCATTTATGTGCAATGACTTGTAGTCACACGACCCCCATTTTTATCAGAAACTGGTGTATGCTTCCAGTTTCCCTCAGAACCCAGTCCACGGGAAAGAACAGGTTTGCTTGCCAACGGCCATGTTCACATAACAACCACAATTTTAAAAAGCTAGTAAAAGTAAGTCAGTCATAAGTTGAGGATTACTTGTATTGCTTTCAGACAGAAGACAAAGGGCTGAAGAGCGTATAGTGGCTGTACTGGTTTAATCGGCTTACGTAAAGAGTGCATTTCCTCAAATATTCAGTCTTGATTATGTAATCTGGCTTGCTTGGCAGTGCAGATTCAATCCCTTCAGTTTTATCTCTGGTTGTGTATCAATATACAAATCCAGCAAAGGGCTTAAGGTATAGTGGGGAGGTGAGCTTGGAACACCAAACCTCTCAAGAACTTCCTTCCAGTGGAGAAACCAAATGTCCACTTGGTATCTCCGGTGGTCAAAGAGTTCCACCACTGGAAATATGTTGTCTTCTGCCCTGCTGACTCATTTCCCCCTTGTTGTCTTTTTAGGGACCTGCTGAGGATAGGGGTGACGCTGGCAGGACATCAAAAGAAGATCTTGAGCAGCATACAGGACATGAGGTTACAAATGAACCAGACTCTGCCAGTCCAGGTTTGACCACGGAGGACTTCTGCCTTTGGAACGGATCCCGCTCCCCTGAGGGTCACTTCCCTAGGATTCTAGTTTGCGGTGCTGCCCAGCTTCCTGAGTTTGAGGAAAGGGTGGGGTTTTTTCATCCTCCCCCAACTACCCCGTTATCAGGGCAGGGAGCTTCTCAGTTTGCCAACAGACCTATGGCGGAATGGACTAGGATGATGACCCTAGCTAGATTTAAAGACACTCCCGGATCTGCAAGAAGTCGCCTTCCTCGTTTTTGCTGCGGCGTTCTTGAAGTGGTGCGCCAACAATTCAGCGTCTTCATATTGAAGACAGGTTTACCGGGGAAGGAACCACCCACAGCCTCTCTGCACATCGTCCCTTTTGTTCACACAAACTGCCCATCCCCCTTACATCTGCCTCCAGCGGTGCCATGGAGGACTTTCAGCTTCCGTGAGCTTTCCTGGTTCAGAGATCTCACGCGGCCTTCCGTGGCATCCTCCTTACCCGCCAGAAATGTGGCCTTTTCTCCTCCGTCCTGGCCAAGAGGAACCGTTGCCCCGAGCTGAACGAGCGAAGTCGTCTCTGAGAGTCGCGCCACATTAGGACCATGGAACTAACTGGCTGGACATTTTTTTTCCCCCTCTCCATGGCCTTGACAATTATGGGCCATCCGGGGCCACTCGGAACCGACGGCAAGACACGTTTTCTGCCTGGGGTTAAAGAGCCGGCTGCTTCTTTGGCCCCAGCACACACCGGAACGGTGAAGTCGGTGGTGGCTTCAGGACAGGACGCGGAGCAATTTTGCGCTCTCTCTCCCTCTGGCGTTCCGGGCCTTCCCATCCCAGGGCTTGCCAGCACAAGTTTGCACAAAGATGACACAGATGGACAGCCAGCTTGCCGGCCCAGCGGGATCGAAAGGAGGAAAGGCTGCGTGGAGAAGAAGGGGCGGGAGGGAAAGGGCATCCCAGGCCTACCTCCCTATCTCATTTTCTTGACACACGCTGTGATTGCTGCCAAAAAAAGACTGGAACACTTCCTCTCTTTTTTTTTTTTCTTTTGGTTTTTGGTGGGGTTTTTTTTGGTTCTTTTTGATTTTTTGTTGTTGTTGTTGTTTTGCTTTTGCTTTTTCTTTTCCAAAAGCCTCTGCAGGCCTGAGCCATAGGGTAATGAGGCTGCCTTGTGAAGCTGGCAAGCTTGCATGTGTAAGAGTGCGTATACTGGCCATCTGGACTGTGCGCCATGGCAGAATAAAGGCAATAATAATTTTAATGAAGTTTCTTTGGAATATGTTGTCTTTCGCTTTCCCTCTGCTTCTGCAAGTACCTTGTCAAATCCTGTCCTTCTCTTTTGCCTTTGTACAGTTGCCTTTTTTCCCGTATTATTATTATCTTTCGGAAGAGCGGAGTGTAATCTTTTCTTTCCATCTCCCAAGTTATAAATAACCAGGCGCCAGGAAAATATTTTACATATTCTCTGTGTCAGTGTGTTTTAATCTTGTCCACTTGCCCCAGAACTTTGAGTTTGCTCCTCCTTCCTCTATGGCAAAGGTGGGGAATGATAGACCCTTTATGACTTGTGGACTTCAAATCCCAGAATTCCTGAGCTAGCATAGAAGTTCACAAGTCATAAAAGGTCCATTATTCCCGCACCCCTGACCTATGACCTTACACGGGGGGTTGGGGTCCAGGGATGTGCAAAAACCTTAAATAGGGGCCATTTAGACTTTGAAATGTTCCATTTTGAGTCTAGACAACTCATTTTGAAAGTAGACAGCTTCCCTGAAAATATGACCTACCCTGAAAGTAAGTCCTCATTTGATTTTTACACATACGCCCAATATAAGCCCTACCCTCCCACCCCCAAAAAATAAGCCCTAATTAAGATCCCACCCACTCCAGAGTGTCTGGATAAAAATTAAGCTAGGACGGGGATGGGGGTCAAGCTGCCCTCCAACTTACCTTTGGACAGTTGTAGCCAGAATTCACGCCCATTTCTTCTGCAGCCAGCAAGGAAGGCAAGGCTTTCCTGAAGGACTCTGTAGGTGATAACAAAGCTCTGGAGCGATCCAGAGCTCTATTATCGCTGCAAAGGCCTTCAGGAAAGCCTTGCCAGCCGCAGAAGAAAAAATTCCTAAATTCCGCCTCTGACAGCGAAAAGGAGGCCGGGAGCGACGCACGCAAGTGAGGTTAGTCAGTGGATGACATCCCCTGAAAATAAGGCCTGGTGCCTTTTTGGGTGGCAAAAAAATATAAGACAGGGTCTTATTTAGGGGGAAAACATGGTAGAATGTGAAAATGTAGTTTCTCGAACAAAAGCGGATGTTTCCAAGTCTAAACTAGATGTTTTGCATATCCCTCGCGTGACAGATTTGGATGGATGGACTCATTTACTCTGGATTACAACAAGCCAAATTAAGAGGGTGGGATTTGTGCTGAAGAACAGGAGAGACTGTAGCCAGAAAGTCTTTAATTTGGGATTCTTTTGACCTGAATTATGAAAGCATGAGACCACTTCGTTAGATCTCACAATTGTTTCAGACTCACGCCACATTCCTACAGATGGGATCAAGGTGTGCAGGGGGAAAAAATACCCAATAGGCATTCAATCTAGCTGCCTTCTGTTCCAGTTTTGGGAATTCATCCTATCCTTCCAACTTGAGGGTTTCCGCATTCAGAGAAAGGGGAAACGAGGTTGCCGATTCCTCTTTTTTGTATGTGTGAATTTCCATGCCTTCCAGAGAGAAAGAATGGCAAAAAAATGTGAAGGAACTGAACCTCCTGCTCCTCGTTTTTCCATTCTTTGTGTAAGGACATTCTCCCTTCTCCCCCCGCCTTTCCCCCCCCATTTCACAACTTCCTTGAAGTTGGGGGAGCCATTCCTTGAAGCTGGCCCAGTCCCTAGCTTTAAAAAAAAAAAAAAAAGTAGAATTTTTAAGCCCATCTGCCATTTTCCCTGTTTTCTGCCTTGACTTTTCCCTGGTTTCTTCTACCTTCTAGCTTAATAGCGAGGAAGAGTAGCAGGCTTGCAAAGGAATTGGTGCACACTCTTCGTGGAACAAAGCAGATCTGTCACTGCTATCATCCATCACCCTGCGTTTCATTCACCTGACGCTCGGCAGATGTTTGTCTGTGTTTTTTACTTCCTGGCATAAAAGAAGCTGGCTTCCTCTAACCCAGGTTGAGGGAACTGTGTGGCCCTTTGATGACTTGTGAACTTCTGGGAACTGAAGTCCACAAGTCATCAAAGGGCTACAATAGTTCCTCAGCTCTGCTCTAACCAGAGAAGACCCTACACAACTAGCTTTAGGTGCGTGAAATGGCAGACAGAGGGATATATCGGACCAGGAGTTGGCTGGATTGGAACGGAGGACAAAAGGAGCGTCGTGCTGTAATTCCCAATTCAAAAGGATGGGGAGTTTGTGTATGCTGTGTGGCATCCAGATGCAGCCCTGTTTTTAATTTTCCACTAATTAGCCCATTAAGGCTGCGCATAATCTTGTCTCTTTGCTGGAGTCTCGTGGAGGATTCCTTCCATTTCGTCTTTCTCTGGGCCTCATCCAGCTTTGAAACTTTATCTCCCCGTGTCCTGATTCCTTCCTGACCTTCATTCGGGGCCCAGACTGTCTGAGAAAAAGCCAGTGCCTAGTCTTGCAGATGGTATGTCCCTGGAGAGGGGACTGGAGAGGGTTGGAGGAGCAGCTGGCTTCCTTGCAGCCAAGCCCAGGTAGGGATCTATAAGGAGAGGAATCCTTTCCTTCCGATCAAGGATGAAAGATGCCTCTGGGCGGCCGGCTACACATTCCTGCATTGCCTCCTGCATGGAGGCAAATCCAAACCATTTCCGTCAGCTTGTCTGTTCTTGTCCTTCTCCTCTTTCATAAAGAAGGCCCTTGGAAACGGGCGGCTCTTCCCCAAAACACGTGTGGCCAGCGCATAAACGGCTCTTCCAGAACTGTCCGTTTGATCACAGGCTCTCCACGTCCAGCTGCTTCCTTTTGTCGTAAGCCCAGGGATGGGGCTTAAACAATGGCCAGAAGCCACCCCAAGGGCTTAATGATGGGGTTGGAGGTCTGAGAAGCTTCGGGGGGAAATGGAAGCTCTTGGAGCTTCAAGAGCCTCGTGAGAGGTTGCAACAGCCAAGACCATGCTGGCTGGAAGGGGCTTATGAAAATTGACCCATAGGAAAGGTCCTGGACGCGCGGTGATGGCGCAGTGGTCAGAGTGCAGTACTGCAGGCTGCCTGCAATTTGGCAGTTCGAATCTCACCAGGCTCAAGGTTGACACAACCTTCCATCCTTCTGAGGTGGGTAAAATGAGGATCCCAGATTGTTGGGGGCAAATATGCTGACTCCGTAAAACGCTTAGAGAGGGCTGTAAAGCACTGTAAAGCAGTATATAAGTCTAAGTGCTATTGCTAGCCCAGGGAGATATGCTTGTAAGATATATACCCTTGGGCGGTGCTTGGTACTTTGCGAGCTTGGTGGTTTTCTTGTAGACGTTTCATTACCAAGCTAGGTAATATCATTAGTGCAGATAAACCCTTCCATCCAACAGGGCCTTCCTGTGACATATGACCTACCTAAGCAACATTGATTCAACTCCAAGCCAAATCACCCAAATGCTAGGAAATGGATTTGAATATTAGTAGCTCGGGTTGGTAGTTAGGCTGTTGGTCTGAGCGCCGAGCTTGCAAACATTTCATCATCCAGAGAAACAGCACTAATCTGCACATTATAAAAAGGTATTTAAAGACCTGTGTTCTGTCAGACAAGCACAACCCAAAACTCACTGACAAAGTCTCCTCGAATGGTGATGAAACCTTTGCAAGCGAATTCCCAAGCTTGGAGTGCAAACCAACAGCCTAAATGCTAGGGAATTTCTAGAAGCTTGGAACTCCGACAAATTAATAGACACATAAACATAAACAATATATACATACTATGCAGAAGAGACAATCAATAAGCTGAAAAGGAAATAAAAAGGCCAAAATATCTCCCCGCCAACAATCAGATGAGCATAGATTGACTCCAAGATTAATACCAGACTAACAATCAAGTAAACAATATCCCAGTCAAGGAACTGCCAAACAAGCCGGCAGTAAACAGTCCAGCCAAAGAATTTCTAAGACCATCCCCAGGTAATAGAATATAAACTAACAGCAAACCCCACTCCTTACTAGCACTGATGATATTATCTAGTTTGGGTAATGAAATGTTTGCAGGAAAACAAGCAAGCTCCCTGAGCTACACATATTCTCCTTTATCAATTCAAGTCCTTTGCAAAGGTTAGGGAAATGCCCAGCATGTATAGCCATGCTAAGTTTGGCCAGTATTGGCTCTCATTAGGTTTTAGCATGATGCAGAAGTGTTGATTTGTGGTGCCAGGTCTTTCATGAACCAGAACAGAGCAGAATAACAGAACTGGAAGGGACCTTGGAGGTCTTCTAGTCCAACCCTCTGCTCAAGTTTCAGAGAAGTGGCTGTCCAGTCTATTCTTAAAAGCCTCCAGTGATGAAGCACCCATAAATGTCTGAAGGCAAGCCTTTCCATTGATGAATTGTTCTCACTGTTAGAAAAGCAACCCAAAGTTTGAACTCAAGTAAACAGCTTTAGCACGTTTATGTGAATTCACATCTTGGTTTTGAAATCCATCTATGTTGGTCAACATGGCTTGATGAGTTCCCAGAGATTCATCACACTGTTGGGACCTGCCTGCACCAAGTTGGCCACACATTCGAACGTGAATGGAGAGGCTGTTCGGGCAATCCTTCCGGGAGGGTGCCATTGGACGGACACATGTCAATCCTTCAAACATCCTCCAAGGCAAACAACTGGAATAGCGCTATAAAATGATCCAGTCAAGGCCTTATTCATTTCTGAACTTAGATCTGATTTTGAAAAATGTTGCTTTCTTTACAGAGCATGAGTCTTAACACAGAAGCAAATTCTCTGTGGATAAATTACAAGTACAGGTAGCCATCGACTTATGGCGGTAATGGAGTCTGGAATTTATATCCTTGGTCATGGTGGTCATAAGTTGAGGCATCCATTTCCCTGCCTCGATTTTACCACATTTTTACCACGTTACCATATATATATATTGGGTGGCAATTATTAAGCAGACACCATGGCCATTAAGCAAAGGCTGCTGTTCTTAAACCTGTTGTATGCAATAGGGGGCGGGATGGTCTTACTGGCTAGGGAATTCTAGGAACTGAGATCCACATTTCTTAAGAGTTGCCAAGGTTGGATAACACTGGGATGGAAGGATGGATGGACGGACTGACTTGCTCGCAGTGGTGGGATTCAATTTTTTTTTTTTTACTACCGGTTCTGTGGGCGTGGCTTGGTGGGCGTGGTGTGGCTTGGTGGGTGTGGCAGAGGAAGGATACTGCAAAATCCCCATTCCCTCCCCCCACCCCCACTAACCTGCTTTCCAGCTCCGTTCTCCTGTGTAGGGCAACCAAAGAAGACCCAGCCAATCAGCTGGGACTTGGGAGGCGGAGAATAGATGGGGGCGGAGCCAGTCAGAGGTGATATTTGCCGGTTCTCCAAACTACTCAAAATTTCCACTATCGGTTCTCCAGAACGGGTCAGAACCTGCTGAAGATCACCTCTGACTTGCTGGCGGTGGGATTCTGGGACTTGAAGTCCACAAGTCTGAACGTTGCCAAGGTTGCCTGCTTTAAATGGAGACCCCTTTTCTCTCTTCTCCCCTCTAGACGTAGCCTGCCATCTGCTCTCCTCCCTCTGCCGCCTCTCGAGCTCTCTAATTCTCCTCCCTGACTAAGCCGGCTGCCTCTGACTTCCGTCCATTGATCTCCTCTTTGCTTTCATCTCTCAGCCGTTCTCTCCCCGCTGCACCCGCACCCCCTTCTCTCCTTTCGGGAGTCTTCCCCGAGATTCAGCTGCTGCTCCCAGTCTTGGCAAGTGGGCCAACCGGAGCCAGTTGCATTAGGATCCCCAGGGGCTCTTCTGGCTAAAGCCCATTTCCTTTCAAGGGGCATCAAAGGCTTTGGAGCTGCCAGGGGGGGCTTTCCAAAAATCTTGGCCATGTTTGTGGGGGGGAAAAAGAGGAGCAAAGCACAGCATTATCTGGGCAACTTTTTCAAAGACGAAGTTCATCCGAAGATTTGGGAGGGGGGAGAGTTTTCCCTGAATCCAAAGATAAATATATTTATTTACTTTTATTTATTTAGAAAATTTATATAGCTGCCGACTCACAAATTCCAAAGTCGTGCAAGTGATTTTTCTTATTTTTGGGGTAAAAGGTGCCACTCTGTATAAAGTAGTCCTTGACCAGAATGGAGGCTCTAAATTTCCATTGCTAAACAAGCCCCTTGTTAAGTAAGTCTTCTTTCCCCCGTTTGATGACCTTTCATGCCACAGCTGTTAAGTGAATTACTGCAGTTTTGTTCCATGATGTTGGCTTCCCCGTTGGGTTTGCTTGTCACAAGGCTGCAAAAGGTGACCCTAGGACCCCAGGACACCGCAACCGTCACAAATATGAGTCAGTTGCCAAGCATCTGAATTTTGATCACAGAAGGGATGCTGCAGTGGTCTTTTAAGTGTGAAAAACAGTTGTAGGTCACTTTTTTTAGCTCCATTGTCATTTTAATCAGTCGCTAAACGAGGACTACCAGTAGCGGAGGGGATCAGGATGGCTTAAATTAGCAATTTGTTTCCCAAAGGATTCACAAACCCACATTACTTCAGTTTTGTCCCATAATGAAAAAATTATCTTTTTTTTCTGGATCCTCCAGTTTCCTACCCAACCTCCAGTCAAACTCCAATCATTGTCAGGAGTCGAACTAATGACAGAAACACACATGGCCACCGTCTGTTTTGGGGTTGTATTGTACCACCGAAATGTGTGTGCCCTCTTGATAAGTAACCTGCTACTGGGTTATTTATTCTCAGGGGTGGGATTCAAATTTCTTAACAACCAGTTCTGTGGGCGTGGCCTAATTTGTGGGTGTGGCTTGGTGGTCATGTGACTGTGTGGGCATGGCTTGTATGTAAATATTGTAAATATTGATTTTTTTATTTTAAAAAAAGAGCAACTTTTACCCCAAAGCAGGCAAAGCAGGCAAGCAGATGGAGTTGCTCACAGAATTACAGATTCACTTAGAGATCTATGCTTCTGCAATCTGCTACCTGAGTCTACACTGAAAAGCTTCAATCCTAAGGAAGGTTTGGCTCTGCTTTTAGATTGGCTAGAAAGCAAGAAACGCAAGGATTTCCTGCTTTCTAGCTACTCTAAATCTCCTGGCAGAGCAGAACAGCTGATGGGCGGGAAAGAAAAAAGGAAAAATAGCAACTTACCAAACCAGGCAAGTTGGATGGCTCGCATGCCAGGTAAGGAGTGAGTGGGCGGAGAGGGGAGGGGCCAGCCAATGGAGTGATTTGCCAGTTCTCCAAATATCATACATGCGTGTGTGCAACATTTGCAAGAAATCATCAGGTGTGCTGCCTGGACAGCTGACAAGCGCCGCGCCCGGGTGCGCAGCGTTTGAAAATCCTCTTGTTTCCTGGTTTTTCAACCTCAGCTGTGTTGCGCAAAGCTGCTAAGGAGGGAAAAGTAGGGAATAAAGGACAACCAAGAGCCCAGGCAGGCAGGTGGGCCAAACACCGAATCGGTTCAATGTCAGTTGTTCTTCACAGCTACTGGTTCTATAGAACCGGGCCGAACCAGTAGCATCCCACCCCTGGCTATTCTCCATTTTCCCTACCGTCCCTTTTGGCCTCCAAGCTTCTACATTATTTCCTTAATAGAATTTCCAAATAGTACCCTTATTTAACACAAGTAGTCCTTGACTTACCGCCATTTGCTGTTCAGTACTAATAGCACTGAAAAAAGTGACATATAACCAGCCCTCACACTTATGACTATCGCAGCGTGACCATCATCATGCGATAAAAATTTGAACATTTGGCAATCGGCTTGTATTTTACAATGATTGCACTGTTGTGCGATTGCCATTTGTGACTTTATCTCTGAGAAGCAAAGTGCAGGTAGTCCTCGACTTTAGTTGCCCTGCACAGGAGAATGGAACTGGAAAGCAGGTTATTGGGGTGGGGAGGGAATGGGATTTTGCAGTAACTTTGCCCTGCCACTCCCACCAAGCCACGCCCACCAAGCACCAAGCCATGCCCACCAAGCCATGCCCACCAAGCCACACCACACCCACCAAGCCACGCCCGCAGAACCGTTAGTAAAAAAAAAATTGAATCCCACCACTGCAGTGTAGCCTCCATATTGATGTTCAAAAAAAATCAAAATGGCAACCACAACTGTGCCGTTGAACTTTTGAACCTTGGACAGATCCTGCAGACATCCCAATTTGCACCTCTTGTACGAAAACAGGAGGGACAGACTGTGTCCGATCCTGGCTTGTCTCCCGCTGTCGAAATATTTCGCACGAGGGAACCCTGGTTTAGTTTTCTGTTCCCTTGCGTGGACAGTCATGCTCCCAAAATATTTGTGATGCTTCCCAGAGGTTCTTTTGTAATTTACTCTGCAGTAAAAAGTATGATTTCCAAAGCTCTTGCACACTTTGCTTGCATGGAGTGGCTCTGCATTGAATCGGGCTGGGTGTGCTTATGTTAAAAAAGCAACCACCCAAGGCAAGGGGCAGCTGCCTTTGTAGCCCCCCACCTTTTTTAAAAAAAAAAAAGAAACATGTTTTCAATTAAGCTATTTCGGAAATTTATGAAGCTCTGGAGTCTGTGTGGGTTTAATGAAGGTTGGGGAGAGGAGAGAAGAAGGAATAGGAGTAATGTGAGCATTCGTCGATCCCTTGGGCGGGGGGCGGTGTACTTCGTTGTATCTGTGCCTCGTCAAAATGTCTGGTCATCTGGCTTTAAGCCAGCAGCTTTCAACCTTGGCAGCTTGAAGATGTGTAGACTTCAACTCCCAGAATTTCCCAGCCAGCCTTGCTGGCTGGGGAATTCTGGGAGTTGAAGTCTACACATCTTCAAGCTGCCAAGGTTGAAAAACAGTAAGCCACCCCAATAATCACTCCAGCAATTTCACATACAGCATAGTACAACCATGTTGTCGCACCAATGGTTTTTACACAGCACATGATGCAACTGAAAAGCATTTTGGGAGACAGGGGTGCCTGTGTGTTTTTATTTATTTTTTTTCAACCGATTGATCGTCAGGGGTTTCCTCGGGATGAGGTACGAACAACAGCAAAATCAAGATGGAGGCTGAGGTAGTGCTATCGATTTTCAATTGTTTTCTCCAAGACCATCTTTGATTCGATCATCATAATCACCATCTTGGCTTTTTGGATCTGATCCTGTGGACCTGATCCTGATTCTGAGAGGAAACCAAATGTGTCCAGTACAAAGAATGACCAGATGTTGTTAGTAGCTGGAAGACAAAGGATAGATACACAAGAGAGTGTTTACATACTTGGGCCCACATGGACTAAAGCGATATTTTTCAAGGCCACTTCATGTGGACTTCAACTCCCAGAATTCTGAGAGAGCTGAAGTCCATCCATGCAGGCTGGGGGATTCTGGGAGCTGAAATCCGTCCATGCAGGCTGGGGAATTCTGGGAGCTGAAATCCGCCCATGCTGGCTGGGGAATTCTGGGAGCTGAAATCCGTCCATGCAGGCTGGGGAATTCTGGGAGCTGAAATCCGTCCATGCAGGCTGGGGAATTCTGGGAGCTGAAATCCGTCCATGCAGGCTGGGGAATTCTGGGAGCTGAAATCCGCCCATGCTGGCTGGGGAATTCTGGGAGCTGAAATCCGTCCATGCAGGCTGGGGAATTCTGGGAGCTGAAATCCGTCCATGCAGGCTGGGGAATTCTGGGAGCTGAAATCCGTCCATGCAGGCTGGAGAATTCTGGGAGCTGAAATCCGCCCAAGCAGGCTGGGGAATTCTGGGAGCTGAAATCCGCCCATGCTGGCTGTGCAATTGCTTCCTTCATTTTAGCATTTCTCTGACTGTCCAGACCAGCTCTCCAGCCATTAATAACATGTTTTATCGCTGCTTCCATCTCTTCTCTTTCATGAAAGAGAGCTGCGAAATGCATGGAGAGCTAATTTGGGAGTCCAGTGGGTGCCTGTGGAATTTGTGGAAGGTATGTTGTGGGTTGTTCTGATGCATTCCTCTTATGGGAGGGGAGGCATCCACAAAATGGTGGGTTGGGTCAGTGAAAAAATTCCCACTGACCAGAGAGGCAAGAAGTAAGGCTACTTTCCATCACAGCCTCCTGCCTGTTCAGAGCCAGCTATTGTTTTTCCTCTGTCCTTTTGCTTCCTCAGTTGAATATCTTTTGGGGTAGGTCAGACCTGAGACAGGCACTGCAAGAAATATTAGGTTTATAGATATTGGCTATTAACTGATACTTGAAAGCTTGTTAGTCTGTCTGTCTGTCTTTCTTTTCCTTCCTTCCTTTTTTTCTTTCTTTTTAAATATTTTTTTTTAAAAAGCTACGTGGCCATATGTCTCATACACAATAATCCTAGGAGTGTCACAATAAGATTAAATAAAAACAGAACAAAAAGAAACCAACCATCATATAGAGTTGAGTTGTGAGCTGCTCACAGTTGTTGTTGAGATGGGCATCTATAGAAGTCAAATTGAATCAAATAGAGATAGAGATAGATAGATAGAGATGGATGGATAGATAGATAGATAGATAGATAGATAGATAGATAGATGGATGGATGGATGGATGGATGGATGGATGGATGGATGGATGGATAGATAGATAGATAGATAGATAGATAGATAGATAGATAGATAGATAGATAGATAGATAGATAGATAGATAGATTCCTGTATTCACCGGTTGGCTGGGCTCACATCTATCCCAGTCCAAAGCTCAGGTGAAGATCCAGTTTTCTCTCCCTCTTATACTAAAAAGAGTCAAGACAGACCAATCTAGAGTTTCTTTCTCACCCTTTCCTGTTTTCTGGGGCACATCCTATAATTTCATCAGTGGCTGTTGCATGTTTTCTTCAAGGTCATCTAGGCACTCCTCAAAAGGAAACAAGGGGACACTTTGCAAAAAAAAAAAAAAAAGCCCTAGATCACCATTCCTCCCACCCCAATGATTTTTAGAAACGGCCTCTGCAGGGGATTTCAAAAACTGCAAGATGGCTGATGCCACGTCACGATGGGAGCAATACTTCTCTTCATTTGTGAAACAGAAACGATGCAGGGTTTAATCACAACATTGTGCCACCCATCTTTTTTGACACACACACACACACACACACACACATGTAATTTTCACTCTGGCTTTCCTGCCTAAAGCGGGACTAGAACTCACAGTCTCCTCATTCCTAAGCCCAGGAGTGGGTTGCTGGGGGTTCGCAGGGGTTTGGAAGAGCCCCTAGCTAAGGTACTGTGCAGTTCGGAGAACACCCAAACTCCCACTCCTGGCTGCCCCTGCCCACCCCACCCTGCCCCTCCCCTCCCAGGAGTGCCCACACGGCCCATTTTGGATGCAGGTAAGCACAGGGCATGCACAGAGGCTTGAGGAAGGTGAAAACCGGGCCACCCGGAAGTTCAGAATGGGCCCATTTCCAGCTTCCAGAGAGCCTCCGGAGCCCAAGGAGGCCGTTTTCACCCTCCCAGAGATTCAAGGAAAGCCTCTAGAGCCCGGAGAGGGCAAAAATGCCTCCCCGCCATGGTGCAGGAGGCCAATTAGGCCACGCCCACCATCGCCACACCCACCCAGCAACCGGGCAGAGAACCCTTTGCTAAAATTGTTGAAGCCCACCCCTGCCTAGTCCAGCACCTTAGCCACTAGACTAAACCGAACTGGCCCGGAATTAAGCATGGAACCTCCATGTTTCGACGCAGTCTACCTTCAAACGGGAGGGGCAAAAAAAAAAAAAAAAGGACAACGGATTCTCTCTGGCTTTGAAGAAAAATCTCTGTCGGAGTCTCGAGGGTCTGGGATCTGACTGAGAAAAGGACTTCATAAGATCTTCAGAAGCGGGCCCAGATCGGCTAGTAAATCTTCTCTCTGCCTCTAGGAAATGAAGATGGAAGGAGGAAGGAAGACAACGATGGTTCTTTCGCCAAAAATAAAAATAAAATAAAATTTCTGGGCAGCCCTAGATTTGTTCTATCCCTAACCCCCCCTCCCAGTTTAAATTATTGTGGAAGCACAGGGACTAAGAATGCTGCTAGCATCAAAAATAAAATGGAGGGACCTTGGTTTATTTGGATCCCGCCAATTGGAAGCTCCCTGGCTGGCTGGAGGATGGGCCCAGTCTGCAGCAAACAGCCCTAATCTCCCTTCCTCCCCCACTTTTCTCTTTCAAACTCCCCACCACCCACTCACCCACCCACCATCTCCTGCAAACTGGCCCATCCAATCTTATCCCATTGATGTTTTCCTTTCTAATCCCCTGTTTAGGACTTAAGCGAGGGAAAGAAAGGGCCGAATTGTTTGCATTTTTTTGGAAAGGGCTGCCGAGCTGGGGAAAGTTTGTTGGGGAGGGGGTGGGGGCAAAAATTCTCCAAATAAACGCTAAATAAATGCCAACCATGGGGCCTCCTTAAGCCCCCTTCCCACTGCCCGATGGGAAAGGAAGATGGGTGGCGGGGCGGGGGGAGAGAATGCAGTTTGTAGCTGATCAAAAGGAGGACATTTGGAGCTTAAATGTCCCCCAGCGCGCACTGTTTCAAGGAAGGGGAGGAAGAAGGCTGCTGGCGTTTCCACAGAGAGCCATTTTGTGGGAAGATGGGCAGCAAAGAAATTTAATTAATAAATAAAAGTAAGGGCTCGGAACCAAAGTCTTGAACCAGAACAGTTTAGGAGGGGGTGGAAGCTAAAACATAGGAAGAATCATTGCAGGAAGGACATGAGAACAGTATTCCAGAATTTGTGGGGCTGCCCCAAAGAGGAGTCAAATTATTCTCCAAAGCACCAGAAGGCAGGGCAAGAAACGATGGGTGGAAACGAATCCAGGAGAGAAGCAACCTGGAATTAAGGAGAAATTTTCTAACAGGGAGGATAATTAACCAGTGGAAACAGCTTTGCCTTCAGAAATTGTGGGTGCTTCATCACTGGAGGTTTTTAAGAAGAGACGGGACAGCCATCTATCTGAAAGGGTTAATAGGATCTCCTTGGTCAGCAGGAGGCTGGATTAGAAGATCTCCTAGGATCTCCTTGGTCAGCAGGAGGCTCCTAGATCCCTTCCAATCTATTCTGAACGATTGGTTGGTACAGCGGGTGGGATTCCAATTTTTTTTACTGTGAGTGTGGCTTGGTGGGTGTGGCAGGGGAAGATACTGTAAAATCTCCAGTCTACCAGTTCTCCACAACTGGTCAGAACCCGCTGAATGCTACCTCTGGGTTGGTAGTTTAGAGCAGAGCCTGTTGGAAGAAATACCCTTCGGGGTTCAGTTCCAAGTGGGGAAAAAGACACTGGAAACATGGAGGCTGCTTGGAAAGATGGTTTAATGGTGGACAGGACCACATGCCTTGGAGCTCCTGAGCGAAAAGGGACGATCACATGCTTCAAGATGTTGGGTGAAGGAAAGGAAGGGCCAGGATCCTGAGAGACCCTTAGTTATATACCCTCTGTTGGGATTTGACTTTGAGCTTGTATTCTGATTGGTTGTCAGACTCCCGTGGGGCAACTGAGCCTTGCTGGATGATGATGTAATGAAAGGGCTTTGGGCAATTCCTATTATAGCTCTACCTGGAGTAGAACTTTGTTATGTAAAATAGACTGGCCTAGGCCAGAGCAATGGCCCATTAGCAAAGGTGGTGGGGGGGGGGGTTGCTTCTGTTTCTGAGGTGAGTTTCTCCTTCTGAGTTTCTACTTCTCTTTTAGGGGAAATATTCTGCCTTTTTAATATTTCCTAGGATATTTCATTTTTTCTAGGGGAGGGGTGGGTGCTAACTTCCTACAGGTGTCAAACTGGATTATTTTTTTTCAAGGCCCGGATCAACATTGTAGTTCTCGTCTTCAGGCCAGCCGGGGTGGGTGGGGTCGAGGGGGAGGGAGATGGGATGGAGTTTGCCTTCAGAAGTTGCAGATAGTCCATTGTTCAGGAGATTTGGCTGCAATGGTATAATAGGGTCTCCTGTTTGAGCAGAAGGTCAGACTAGAAGACCTCCAATGCAGGGGTGGGATTCAAATTTTTTAACAACCGGTTCTGTGGGCGTGGCTTGGTTGGTGGGCGTGGCTTGGTGGTCATGTTATTGGCTGGGCGTGGCCAACTCAATATCACTCACATCGAGGCACGCATCTCCTCGCCTGGCCTCTCATGACTGTGGTGGGGATGCTGCAACAGTCGTAAGTGTGAAAAATGGTCATAAGTCACTTTTTTCAGCACCATTGTAACTTTGAATGGTCACTCCACACAAAGTACCTTCAAAGGAGGGGGAAAAAACTCCAGAGACGTTCCTGAGACAGGAAGTCTAGTCCTGCCAAGAATGTCATAAGGGTTAACGGAGAGGCAGTTTCTGTAAGCAACACCAGAATGTTTCCTTCCTGCCTTCCTTACAGGATTAGCCCAGTAATTTCTTCTAACAACCGGTTCTCCGGACTGCTTAGAATGTTAATAAATGGTTCTAGCGAATAGGTGTGAACCTGTAGAATCCCACCCCCTGCTCCAATGTCTTTTCCAACCTTATCATTCTATATTCTATGGCTTGTATAGAAACCATTGTGAAGTTTTGAGTTAAAGCATTCGTTAAGAGAGAGAGAGCGCAAAAGCGAGGGATATGGCAGTGAATTCATTTCCAGGTTTAGTCTGCAACTTTTCAAAACCCAAAGCCTCCCACTTTGTTTGATTTTTTTTCCCCTCCTGTTTTTAAGTATGGCAGTTCTTTATTCTTTTATTTTGATTATTGCATAAGCTTAACCAGATATCGTACAAGGATAAAGGTACAAAAGAATAACGAAAACAAAAAAAGCAAGATTAAAAAATGAAGCGTGTTAAATGTTGGCAAGGGAAACTTTGATAAAGACACGTTCTCTCCTTCCCACCTCTTCCATTTTTCGCAAACACCGCTAACTGCTATTTAAATATTTGCACTAAGCATGTACATCAGACATCGAAGATTATTGCTGATAACCACTTAAATCCTTTCATCTGTTATTTTTTAATTAGTCTCTTAACTCTATTCGAAAAAACATATTCAAAATGACTCAGTTTGCTAGGCTGTGTAATCTGCTGTATATAAAGGAGTCAATCTTCCTTCCTTCCTTCCTTCCTTCTTTCCTTCCTTCCTTCTTTCCTTCCTTCCTTCCTTCTTTTTTCTTTCTCTCTTTCTTCTTCCTTCCTCCTCCTCCTCCCTTCCTTCTTTCGTTTTCTTCCTTCTTCTTTCTTTCTTTCTTCCTTCCTTCCTTCCTCCTCTTTCTTTCTTTCTTTCTTTCTTTCTTTCTTTCTTTCTTTCTTTCTTTCTTTCTTTCTTTCTTTCTTTCTTTCTTTCTTTCTTTCTTCTTCCTTCCTTCCTCTCTCTCTCTCTCTCTCTCTCTCTTTCTTTCTTTCTTTCTTTCTTTCTTTCTTTTCCTTTCTTGTCTAGCAATTCCCACTTCTCAAGAAAACCACAGAAAACATGCACTTTGTCCGTGTTGTAGGGAACAGAACAGAGGTGAGGAAGAGACTTCTAAAATTTACACCCCCTTGAATGCATCTCCAGGTGGAAGGGTTTTTTTTTTCTTTTGAGATCAACATTTTTATTTATTTTTTACTTTCTGTATAACAATTGCTTTTCATAAGCCATCAATCTGGTAGGCAGCAAAGCTGCCAAGCCAAAAAACAACAACAACAAAACCCCAACACAGCAAAGCCACAAAAACGTGAAATCAACAAGAAATGCCTTTTTACAAATATTTTAAAAGCATAATCAGAGGGGATATTTAAACAGAGGTATAGGGGACCCCAGCCCTGGCCTCCAAAAATTGTACATTTCTCAGATGCTAGAAATGAGAAAAATGAAGTGCAGGTAATCCTCAACTTACAGCAATTTGTTTAGTGACCAAAGTTACAACGCTACTGAAAACAGGACTTATGACTGTTTTTCACACTTATGACTGTTGCAGCATCGCATGTGGCGACTCATTTTACAAGCATCATGACTCTAATGTATTGTTAATTTAATTTATTGTTATTTAATAAATAAATATGGCTGCACAGGTGGTCCTCAACTTACGACCACAACCGAGCCCAAACTTTAAGTTAAGTGAATTTTACCCCCTTTTTATGATTTTTTTTTCTTGCCACATTTCTGAAGTAGATCGCGGCAGTCGTTAAATGAGTAAGAATCTGGTTTTTCCCCATTGACTCCTCTTGTCAGAAGCATCCAAATGTATATCACATGACCAATGAGACAATGCAAGGTCCTAAGTATGAAAAACGGTCATCATTCAGTCACTTTTTCCAGTGCTGTTGTAGCTTGGAACGGTCACTAAATTGAACTGTTGTAAGTTGAGGACTATAGCAATAGCACGAAGACTTACGTACCGCTTCACAGGGCTTCACAGCCCTCTCTTAAGTGGTTTACAGAGCCAACCTATTGCCCCCCTCCCAACAATCTGGGCCCTCATTTTACCGACCTCGGAAGGATGAAAGGCTGAGTCAACCTCGAGCCTAGGGAGAATCGAACTGCAGTCAACTGGCAGAATTACCCTGCAGCACTGCATTCTAACCACGATGTGTAATTGAGGGTTCAGAGGTGGTCTTCAGCAGGTTCTGACCCGTTCTGGTGAACCGGTAGTGGAAATTTTGAGTAGTTTGGAGAACCGGCAAATCCCACCTCTGACTGGCCCCGCCCCCATCTCTTCTCTGCCTCCAGAGACCCCGCTGATTGGCTGGGCCTTCTTTGGTTGCCCTGCACAGGAGAACAGAGCTGGAAAGCAGGTTAGTGTGGTGGGGAGGGGATGGGGATTTTGCAGTACCCTTCCCCTGCCACACCCACCAAGCCACGCCCACAGAACCGGTAGTAAAAAAAAAATTGAATACCACCACTGTACGGTTTCAATTATGGTTGACTACCTGTTCGTCCCTTTAGCTTGGACTCCTTGCCCGGGCAGCTTCTTCTCCTTCCAGCTTGGTGTTCAACCACCCTCTCCATGACCTCAGTTAACTTTCCCGTCCTTCGGAAAAACACCCAGTTCCCACCCCACGTGCTTGGCCCAGCTGCCATCCCTGAGAGGCCAGGCCTTATCTGGGAACGCAAACTCTCTTTTACTCCTTCCTTTACCATGAGTGGGCCAACCGGAGAACAGTGCTGGCTGGCGTTCTCGGTAATGCCGGGTTGCTAACTCTTGGCTGACGGCCCTTGGCAGGAACAGGCTCCAGGAACTGTGTCAGCCGGCCCGGGCCAAGCACATCTGGAAGGAATCAGAAGTTGAGATGTGGGATGGGGAGGGGTGAGTAGTGTGTGTGTAGGGGGGGTGGGTTGGGGTGAAAGACAAGGAGGAGAGCTGAGCCAAACCTAAAAAACATCTAAGCAGGACAGGGAGAAAGGAGACCAGCAGCTGTGAGGAGAAGTTGGACAAAGGGCGAAGGAAACCCACCCCGATCTACAACATCTGGGAACGAACTGATCTGATACGCCGTGACAAGAACATGACATTTGCCTTGATGGATCTGACCGGAGTTCCAGCCCATCTGGTGTTCTGTTTCCAGAAAAGGCCGGCCAGATGCCACCAGATAAATTCGCAGGTTAACCCCCGGCGTTGAGAACTAATGCAAAGAAGTTTGGACCGACTTCGTATTAGGATCTTTGAACGTTCAGGCGGAGGCTTCTATTTTAAAACCATACAGAAGAGCCAGCAAATTGAACAAACAGGCATACCTAGGATGTAAACAAAAGTCCATTTAATTTAACGTAATTTAAATGGAAATACGGGTTAAAGGCTTTAGTTAAAGCCAGGTAACCGCTTCTCCTGTCTCTTGTCTGCCAATAGCAGACAAAAGTAATAGATGCCATCTCTGAAAAGAGCGAATTAGAGGGTGGTTTCTTTTTTGTTTTGTTTTTTTGCAACAGTTAGCTTTTTATATAGAAATATACAAAAATACCTGGTGGTCCATCAAGTTTGCCCTTTGAGTTTTTGTTTGTATTCGTCTTCTTTTTGATTTATTTGTTAATTTTGTTTTTTAATTTATTTATTTATTTTGTTTTTATTTATTAACTTTTGTCAGATGATAGACCTGGGTTCGTCCCAAGCATGTTTAAACCCAGTTACTGATGATTGACCCACTAACAGAATAACAGAGTTGGAAGGGACCTTGGAGGTCATCTAGTCCAACCCCCTCCCCAAACAGGAAACCCTACCACCCTTCCTGATAAATTGTTGTCGGGTCTCTTGTTAAAAGCCTCTAGTGTTGAGGCACCCACAAATTCTGGTGGCAAGCTGTTCCACTGATTAATTGTTCCAATTGTCAGGAAGTTTCTCCTTAGCTCTAAGTTGCTTTTCTCCTCAGTTAGTTTCCATCCTTTACTTCTTCTCCTGCCTTTGAGCTTTGACCCCCCTCTTCTTTGGAGAATAGGTCGACCCCCTCTTCTTTGTGGCAGCCCCTCAAATATTGGAACGCTATTATACATGACCTCCAAGCTTCCACTATTCTTTCTGGAACGTCACCCTTTCTATCATTACTTTTGATTTATTTCTATGTTGATTCCTAACAAATCAAAACAATCAAAAAAATCAAACGTTGGTGAGTTGAATATTGAAGAAATGCAATATCCGATATTTTCCACAATTCTTCATGCTTATGCTTCTCAAATCCTATGTGTGTGATACTGAACATCTTATGTGGTTAAATTTGCTAAAGCATCAAAGTGAGGAAAAGCAGAGAATAGGGACTAGGAAATAGGCAGAGAATATGCTTTTCTTAGTTAGTTAGCTAGTTAGTTAGTTAGTTAGTCATAGAGAGATAGAGACAGAGACAGAGAGAAAAAGAGAGAGAGGGGGGAAGAGAGAGAGAGGGAGTGAGTGAGGGAGGGAGGGAGAGAGAGAGAGAGAGAGAGAGAGAGAATGAATGAATATTAGTTTATGGGGGAAAGTGCCACTGAACTGGGCTTGCTTTGCGGATGCCTACATGGACAGATATTCCACATCTAGTATTAATAACTCAAGTTCTTCCAACAACAAGTTCTTCCAGGAATTTATTTGAAGTCATCCATCCATCTATCTTCCTCACCCTCTATTTTCCTCACCGCTGCCAAGCTTAACCCATTTTTTTTCTTAGATTGTTCTCTATAGAAAACCCAAAATATATGAGAATCTGCTTCCTGTTCATCACCTCTGGGAGCAATCAATCTTTATTTGGTCTGGAGCGACTGATTGTGTCTTCTTGAAGTCCGTAGAACTGTTTCGGACAATAGAATGATAAAGCCTGATTGCACCCCAAGAATCCCAAAGAAAATATGGGGTTCCGTGAAGTGGAAGAAGAAGAAAAAAAGTGAAGTTGTTTGAGACAATAATTGAATATGGTTGGAAACATCCAATAATTATAGGCAGAATTTCTCATCATGACAAGGGATGGGTCATATTTATTTTAGGAGATAAAGACTAAGGACTTGTGATGGAATCAGAAATGGTCAGGAAGTCAGAACAGATTTTTATATCAAAGCAGGTCAAAGCAACAAGGGAGTGAGTTAGTTTGGCAATTGATTGCTGGAGAGAAGTGAATGAGTTTGGCCAGGATCAAGCATCAACATCTCCAGATCAGTGATCACCAACCAGTGGGCCGTGGCCCACAAGAAAATTTTGGTGGGCCGTAGAGAAATCTCACCCCCAGAGCATCCCCCCAAAGCAATAATCCAGGCTGTGCAGAAACACAAGGCTGCGCCGTCCACATGGCCCGCGGGAACCCTCCCCGCCCACTCACTCCTTACCCAGCAAACTTGCCTGCTAAAATTGCTATTTTTCCTTTTTCTGACCATCATTTGTTCTGCTATGCCGGGAGATTTAGATTAGCTAGGAAGCAAGAAATGGTTGGATTTCTTGCTTTCTAGCTAGTCTTTAGATCTTCGGCTCTGCTTTTAAACACAGCCGAACCTCCCTTAGGAGTGAAGGTTCTATTATTCAGTGCAGACTCACGGCAAGCAAATTTGAAAGACTGAGCTAGCTGATGGCAGATAGATAGATCACTGAATGATTCTGTGAGCAACTCAATCTGCCTGCCTGCTTTGCCTGATTTGGGGTAAAAGTTGCTCTTTAATAAAAATTTCAATATTTATATAAATATTTATAATATTTACATACAAGCCATGCCCAGCTAGTCACATGACCAAGCCACATCCACAAATTAGGCCATGCCCACAGAACCAGTTCGTGGTCCCTGGGATTTAAAATTATGAGTTTGGTGGTCCCTGAGGTCCAAAAGGTTGACAACCCCTGCTCCAGATGACCATGTCAGACAATGTTGACACTGAGGCAGTGATAACACAGTGCAAACCAGTGGTGGGATTCAAATATTTTTTGCCACCGGTTCGGTGGGCGTAGCTTGGTGGCCGCACTCGGGGCGTGTGCACACACTTTGCATGCGCGCACGCCAAATACACACTTTGGGCAGGCTCAGAGGCGTTTGCACAGGGGCAGAGGTATTCTAACTTGCCTCTTGCAGGCCTGCACAATCCCAGTCACTTCAGCAGCTGCCGCGCAACACTCTTCTGTGCCACGCAAAGCAGCTGCGCTTCAAATTCAGAGGATAAAAGTGAGTATGGAAGCCCCGATGGGTGGATGGGTCCAACAGCAGAGTGGCAGAGAGAACCGGTCTGTCTCCGCTGGTCATCGCGACTACCAGCTTGGCAGAACCAGGCCGAAGCGGTAGAATACTATCACTGGTGCAAACCTTGTCCTGTGTTCTGATTTCAAAAAACGTACAGATGTGACGGGGTTTGTAGCGGTCACCCCCAATTTACAGCCATTCATTTAGTGAATGTTGGAAATTACAACGGCACTGAAAAAAGGGACTTACAGCCAGTCCAATGGTGGGATTCAATTTTTTTTACTACTGGTTCTGTAGGCATGGCTTGGCTTGGTGGGTGTGGCTTGAAGGAAAAGAAAACTATAAAATCTCCATTCCCTCCCCACTCCTGAGGGAAGTTACTGCAAAATCCCTGTTCCTCCCCACCCTGCTAACCTGCTTTCCAGCTCTGTTCTCCTATGCAGGGCAATCAAAGAAGACCCAGCCGATCAGCTGGGACTCAATGGGGAGGCAGAGAATAGATGGGGCGGGGCCAGTCAGAGGTGGCATTTGCCGGTTCTCCAAACTGCTCAAAATTTCCACTACCGGTTCTCCAGAACTGGTCAGAACCTGCTGAATGCCACCTCTGAGCCAGTCCTTGCACTTATGACTGTTGCAGCATCCTCACAATCATGGATGATCATGGCTGGGCAACTGGCATGCATTTATGACGATTGCTCTGTCTCGGGGTTATGTGATCGTCATCTGTAACTTCCCAGCTGGCTTCCAGAAAGCAAAATCAACAGGGGGGAAGACAGAATCGCTTAATCACCGACCGCATGATTCACTTAACAACCGAAGTGATTCCCTTAACAACAGTGGCAAAAAAAGGTTGCAAAGTGGGGCACAGCTCACTTCACAACTGTCTTGCTTAGCAACAGAAACGTTGGGCTCATTGTGGTTGTAAGTCAAAAAACTACCTGTATCTGGAAATGCCACAGAGGGAACCCCAAATCTTTCTGCGTTTTTTCCCCTTAGGAATACAGTCCTTCTAGTTTTGGAATGACAGCAAATATGACAAGGGCTGGAGGTGACTCTTAGAATAGCCCATTTAGTTGGGATTCCAGAAAACATTTCTTTCTCCCTTGCATGGCTTCCTACTTCCTTTCTTCTCCAGCACCACATATCCAGTCCACATCCCATAACCCTTGCCTTTGTTGTATTCTTGGAAAACTCATCTTGGTAACAGATGGCAAGAGTCAAAAATTATTTCCTTTATCACCGGCCTTGTGGCTTTAAGGGTTTTTTTTTTATTATTATAGAAAACCCAGAATAGAAACTCTTGTGGGATGTAAGGCTGGAGATCCCTTAAATTAAAATTCTGTTTGGAAAGTTTCCTGCTATTTCCAGTCTGGCTGATCATCATAAAATCTGGAGGTGGAAAAACAATGGCCTTTGTATAACCTCTAGCACTGGGTTTGTTTGTTTTTTTTTTAAAGAAATTGGATAGCTACTTTTCCAGAATGGTAGCGGGTCTCCTGGTTGAGCAAGGGGGGGGAGGGTTGGACTAGAGGACCTCTAAGATCCCTTCCAATCCTATAATTCTACGCTCTGTGTTCTAATCTTTCATTGGAGGCAATTTTACTGTGAAACAGAGGAGCCAATTAGAGATAAGAGAACACTGGTTGTTAGAAAAAGGTCAAGTTCAGACTAGCATCCTAATTTTACAACTGAATGACTTTGTTATAAGATAGGATTCCCATTTTCTTCTCTGGATAGCTAGCCAGGAAACTGCTATGCTTGTGCCATTGGAGAATACCTGCATCCCAATTTAACATCCCAATTAAAACAGAAACATAGATTTACAGACAGCTGTTACGTATAAGTTGGGTTGACAAAATCAGAAATGAGGAGGTGACAAGCCGCCTGGGAAAGCCAAGGGAAATAATCAAAACTATTAAAAAGCGAAAATTAGAATATTTGGACCTGTAATACAACACCTGGAAAAATACGGCATCCTTCACTCCAGGGAAAGATGGAAGGCAAAAGAGGTCCAGGCAGAAGAAGAACATAATGGCTTCAAAATCTAAGAGAGTGGTTTGGACAAAACTCTGCAGCACTTTTTCATGCGGCTGCTGATAAAAATAGGATTGCCAGCATGATTCCCAAGGTCCAATGACAGATATGGAAGGAGGAGGAGGAGGAGGAGGAAGGAGGAGGAGGAGGAGGAGGAAGAGGAAGGGGAGGAGAAGGGAGGAGGAGGAAGAGGAGGAGGAGGAGAGAAGAAGAAGAAGAAGAAGAAGAAGAAGAAGAAGGAGGAGAAAGAGGGGAGAAGAAGGAGGAGGAAGAAGAAGAAGAAAGGAGAGAAGAAGAAGAGAAGAGGAGGAGAGAGGAGGAAGAAGAGGAGGAGAAGAAGGAAGAAGAAGAAGAAGAAGAAGAAGAAGAAGAAGAAGAAGGAAGAAGAAGAAGAAGAAGAAGAAGAACTGAAGAAGAAATATAGAAGAGAAGAAGAAGAGAAGAAGAAGAAAGAAGAAGAAGAAGAAGAAGAAGATCTTGGAAAGCTCTCAAGGAAAGCCAGTTTGGTGTAAAGGTGAAGGCAGTAAGCTAAAAACCAAGAGACCGTGAATTCTAGTCCAGCCTTAGGTACAAAGCCAGTTCGGTAAACTTAGGCCAGTCTCTCTCTTTCACCCACCTAGGAAGGAGGTGAATGCAAACCACTTCTAAAAGCTTGCCTGGAAAACTGTCGGAACTTGTCCAAGCAAGGAATCAGCTTGGATTCGAAGACAAGCGTACAGATATCCATACAAAACCTTCTCTGATGATTTGACTCAAGACACTAATATTCTACCTTTTTTTTAATTAGCTGATTCTTAGATCTGCAAATAATTTAGCTGCTAGTGGATTATAAAGTGACAGGGACAAACCATTATTAAAATATGCTTTTTCCACCCCAATGTAGAGGTAGTCATCTGCTTACAACCATCTGTTTAGTGCCTGTTCAAAGTTATAGAGGCAGATGAAGAAGGTGACTTATGACCATTTTTCACCCTTACCATAGCTGTGGCATCCCCCTGGTCACACGATTAAAATTCAGACACTTGGTAGCTGACTCATATTTACGACGGTTGCAGAATCCCCGGGGGGGGGGTGTCACATAATTCCCTTTTGTGACCTTCTGACAAGCAAAGTCAATGGGGAAGCCAGATTCACTTAACAACCATGCTGCTAGCTTAACAACTGCAATGATTCGCTTAATAACAGTGGCAAGAAAGGTTGTAAAATGAGGCAAACCCCCACATAATAACTTCCTTGCTTAGCAGCAGAAATATTGGATTCAGTTGTGGTTGTAAGTCAAGGGCTACTTCTACATGGAAAGTTTCGGAGAACAGAGGCTGAAATAATGCCATGCTAAAAATTGATATACACCACCCCTTAAAAATATGCTTCAACTGCAGCTGAGAGAAATGAGTTAACACTAACTAGCTTTCTCCAAATTTGTGTAATACTAATGTGTTGAACTGCCTCTATCCCATTATCCTCAGCCAGGAGCTTTACTGATTGAGAGGAAGTACCAGCCAGATTGGTTTTGTGGTTTTCCAATAAAATTTGCAGAATTGTTCAGTGTAAAGAGACTGCAACTAAAGTGGGAAGCAAAAGAAATTAAAAGCCATTTCTGGTCAGGTGGCTGTTCGGTCATTTGATAAAGGGAAGAGAGTCAGCAAAATAAAACTCCAGGAAGAAGCTGAAGGAAGGGTGCTTTTACCCAAAATGGCAATTTTGTGAGGGGAGGGGGTTTTGGAGCTGAAATGACAACATGTTGTGTTAGCTTAAAAGGCACTTCAGCTGGTTGAGTTTTCTGTCTGAAAGCTTGTCCATACAAGTCAATAAAATAGAAGCCAACCCCTCTTTGCATTGTACGTTTTCAATAGGTCTATTCCACACACATAAAAATATGGATATGTCAAATGATGCCGCTGTCTGGAGGCTTGCAAATCACAGCATACACACTGAGTTTTGGATCTCCTCTCCGCTTCACAAAAGAGACTTTACTGGGTTCACACAACAGGTTTCATGGAGCTGTTGGGAGAAATATCCATCTGCTTCAATTCCAAGCCATGAGAAAGACGCTGGAAACATGGAGGCTGATTGGAAAAATGGTTTAATGGTGAAGCAGACCCACCAAGTGCATGGGTTCTGGGTAGCTGACCGCAAGGAGTTGAGAGTGGGGGCTATTTATATCTCCTCTTGGACTTTGAACTTGAGCTTCCTGTTTCTGTGCAAGAACATGTGTTCTATTGGCTGTTGGGCTGCTTTCCAAGAGCATGTTTTTCCATTTCTCATCCAGGGAAATATACTATTCTGCCTTTTTAATATTTCCTAAAAACAGTTCATTCTTCTAGTAGAGGGGTGGGTGCTAACTTTCTACATAGTCGCTGCATTTGCCCATTTTCTTATAAACAAATCAAAAATATTGTTTTGCACAATCTGCTAAGTCATACAGACAAAACAAACCCTACGCAAATTGTTAAAATTAACTTTTGCCTGCAGTCCATGTGGTGCTACTCCATTAAGTATACTGGTAGTCCTTGAGTTACAACCATTCGTTTAGTGACCCGTTTGAAGTTAAAATGGCACTGAAAAAACGTGATTTAGGACCTTTTTTTCACGTGATCGTTGCAGCATCCCCATGCTTATGTGATCAAAATTTGGATGCTGGGCAACTGGCATGTACTTATGACAGTTGCAGTGTTCCAAGTTGTGTGATCGCCGATCATGGCCTTCTGACAAGCAAAATCAATAGGGAAGTCAGATTTGCTTAACAATCATGTTACTAACTGAGCAATTGAAATGATTTACTTAACAACCGTGAGAAGAAAGGTTGTAAAATGGAGCAAAACTCACTTAACAACTGTCTTGCTTAGCAATGCACAATTTGGGACCAGTTGTGGTTATAAGTCGAGGAGTACCTGCGTTGTGCAAACGTAGCCAATTTTTTTTATATGTCCCATGATGCTAGATTGGAGTGCCATCATTATAGCATTAACTCTCTGAAGCCTTCTTTATCATCTTTCCAGCCTTGGTACCCAAAATCCTTCTCACCCAGGATGGATATATTACCACAAAAAGATCACTCGGGGAATCCATTTTATCCTGCTGAGCCAGCCACCTGCCCGTTTGCAAGGAACAAATTCCTCGCCAGAATTTCTGGCTACAGATCACAGCAGGAAATCAAGTTCCCTGGTTCCCTTTTGGCTAGTTCATCGTTGGATGAGAGATCGATGGTTTCCAATTCTTAATGGCTATCCAAAAACCCCCAGCAAGCTGATTAGTATTAGTAGATGATTAGGAAGGAAGGAAGAGAAAGATAAGGAAAGGTGTGAAGGGTGGAAATTTGCATTGCCAGACAATAAATAGGTATTTATCAAGTGGATTCAGCCATTGACCAAAATTGGCAGCTTTTTTTCCAATGGTATAAGGGCAAGGGTGGGATTCAAAAATTTTTTAGCAAAGGGTTCTCTGCCCGGTTGCTGGGTGGGCGTGGCCATGGTGGGCGTGGCCATGGTGGGCGTGGCCATGGTGGGCGTGGCCTAGTCGGCCTCCTCCGGAGGGGGGGCGTTTTAGCCTTCCTCGGACTCCAGAGGCTTCCCTCAAGCCTCCATGAGGGTGAAAACGGCCTCCCCGGGCTCCGGAGTCTCTCTGGAAGCTGGAAACGGGTCCATTTCCGGCCTTCCTGAACTTCCGGATGGCCCGGTTTTCGTCCTCCTCAAGCCTCCATGTGTGCCCTGCACTTACCTGCATCCAAAATGGACCACGTGGGGACTCCAGGGTGGGGCGGGTGGGGGCAGGGGGAAGGCAGCCAGGAGTGGGATTTGGGGGTTCCCCAAACTGCACAGAATCTTAGCTAGGGGCTCTCCCGAACCCCTGCGAACCCCCAGCAGCCCCACCCCTGGGGAAAGGGTTGCCCATTTCTTATTTAACTGAAGGGAAAAAAGACATTTCGCAGCTCGAAGTCCAAATTCTGCCTGACAGCTCGGCGCGAAAGAGACAAGCGGCCCCCGTCGTTCCTGCTGAAGCAGCAGCATGTCAAACGTGCTCAGGTTCGCCCAGATGGGTCTCTGAGAACAGGAGATGATGGGGGACTCCACCCCCCCACCCCCGTGCCTGAGAGTGCCCCGACACGCATTTCTGAAGTGGTTTCCTCACCCACTCGGTGTGGTGAAGAGGAGGATTAAAACACTCCAGTAAAGGATTACTCAGGTTTTGTTGAACAATCCAAATCACTGCGCTTTTTCAGGCGGGCCAAAAAGCTCTCTTAAAATGGTGCCCGGGACAATAGAGGCGGATGTAGGGAATGATGAGTCAGGGCTGATCCATTCTCATTGTCACGGAAGTCAGCGGAGGGGAAATCACACTCAGAAGTGTGTCAGGAGAAGAGTGACATGTTCTCTGGGGTGGGAAGGGTAGTTCATGGGGCCGGTGGCCTGGTCCTCTCACTCACTGTCAACCCTATGAGGGAGGACCAGAGCAGAAATCAATACAGGTGGTCCTAGACTTATGACCGCCATCGAGCCCAGTGTTTCCGTTGCTAAGCGAGACAGCTGTGAAGTGAGTTTTGCACCACTTCACGGACTTTCTTGCCACGGTTGTTCACTGAATCACTGCCGTTCTTAAGTTAGTCACACGGTTGTTTAAGTGAATCTGGCTTCTCCACTGACTTTGCTTGTCAGAAAGTCTCCAAAGTCGCCATGGGGCGAACAGGCGGCAATATAAATCCAATAAATAGAATAAAAAGGGGATCCCAACAGTGGTGGGATTCAAAAAAATTTTTACTACTGGTTCTGTGGGTGTGGCTTGGTGGGGATGGCATGACTTGGTGGGTGTGGCATGGTGGGCGTGGCAGGGGAAGGATATTGTAAAATCTCCATTCCCTCCTCACTCCCGGGAAGCTTACCACTGGTTCTCCAAACTACTCAAAATTTCCGCTACCGGTTCTCCAGAACTGATCAGAACCTGCTGGATACCACCTCAACTTCTCTTCTCTTCTCTTCTCTTCTCTTCTCTTCTCTTCTCTTCTCTTCTCTTCTCTTCTCTTCTCCTCTTCCCCTTCCCTTCCCTTCCCCTTCTCTTTCCCTTCCCTTCTCTTCTCTTTCCTTCTCTTCCCTTCCCTTCCCTTCTTCCTTTCCCTTTCTTCTCTTTCTCTTCTCTTCCTTCTCTTCCTTCTCTTCTCTTCTCTTCTCTTCTCTTCTCTTCTCTTCTCTTCTCTTCTCTTCCCTTCTTCCTTCTCTTTCTTTCCCTTCTCTTCTCTTTCCCTTCTCTTCCCCTTCCTTCCCCTTCCCTTCCTTTCCCCTTTCCATTCTCTCTTCTCTTCTCTTCTCTTCTCTTCTCTTCTCTTCTCTTCTCTTCTCTTCTCTTCTCTTTCTTCTTCCCTTCTCTTTCTCTTCCTTCCCTTCCCCTCCCCTTTCCATTCTCTCTTCTCTTCTCTTCTCTTCCCTTCCTTCCCTTCTCTTTCCCTTCTCTTCTCTTCCTTCCCTTCCCTTCCATTCTCTCTCTCTCTCTCTCCTCTCTTCTCTTCTCTTCTCTTCTCTTCTCTTCTCTTCTCTTCTCTTCTCTTCTCTTCTCTTCTCTTCTCTGGATCCCAGGACTTTTCAACCGGCATAAATATGAACCAGTTGCCAAGCAATAGCAATAGCACTTAAGACTTATATACCACTTTATAGTGCTTTACAGCCCTCTCTAAGCGGTTTACAGAGCCAGCATATTTGCCCCCAACAATCTGGGCCCTCATTTTACCCACCTCGGAAGGATGGAAAGCTGAGTCAACCTTTTTTTTTAAATAAAAGTTTTTTTATTTTTATTTTTTACACATCTCTTCACATGAGCGACGTGATTCCAGATTACAACATTTATACATACTCATAATTACATTTTCAATTTTCTTATTTAATATAACATCAAATCATTATCCATTCCACTAACCTTTAATTAAGTTTTCATTTCATATTTCAATTCATTAATTCAATATCAAAATCATTTCATCCTCACGTATATTTTCAATTTTTTATCCCCTATTATTTCCATTTCAGCTTGCCACCTTGGGGTATATACCATGTGGATTCTAAATACTGTATATTAGTTTTACTTTATATTTACTCTTTTTTTGATTGTTTACTATATATCAGTCTTGAGAAAGTTAATGAAGATAATAATGTACAATGTAAAATGAAATAGGAAGGCTGAGTCAACCTTGAGCCTGGGGAGATTTGATCTGCCAATTTGCAGGCAGCCGGCAGGCAGCAGAAGCAGCCTGCAGTACTGCACTCTAACCACCGTGCCACCGAGGCTCTTTTGGGGTCTGAATTTTGATCACATGACCATGATGCTGCCACAGTGTGAAAAACGGTCATAAGTCACTTTTATCAGTGCTGTTATAAGTTTGAACGGTCACTAAATGAACTGTTCTAAGTTTAGGACTCTGTATCATACAGGTCCAAAACTACTTTGATTGATACCTTTGTCGCAACAAAATCTCTACAAGTCTGAATGGGCTTCCCCCTCTCCCTCAATTTATCTTCAAGTCAATTAGAGAGGGTCTTGTCTAAGATGTTTGCTAAATTAATTTCTTGGAATGACTTAAGTACAACGTGGAACAACTTAAGTTAAGTCTGGTTTGGGTATCCTGGCTCTTCTTCTTGTCATTTGAGGCCATTCACTCTTCCTTCTAGAGTAGGGGTGTTCAACCTTAGCAACTTTGAGACTGGTGAACTTCAACTCCCAGAATTCCCCAGCCAGCCGTGTATACAATTTAGTACATTTGGCTGAGGAATTCACATTTAGTCCATACTGGCTGAGGAATTCTGGGAGTTGAAGTCCACAAGCCTTAAAGTTGCTAAGTTGGGGACCCCTGAACTAGAAGTTTTAATCTTGACGACTTTCAGGTGTTGGGACTCATCAGTGGCCATACTGGCTGTGGAAATTTGGGATGTGTACTCCAAATACCTAGAAATGGCCAAGGTTGGGAGCCACTAAGACAGGGTTCTCCAAATTTGAGGACTTTAAGACTTGTGGACTTCAACTCCCAGACTTCCTCAGCCAGCATGGTCGAGGAATTCTGGGAGCTGAAGTCCACAAGTCTTAAAAGTTCCCAAGTTTGGAGATCACTGATCTAGGACATGAAGTAATGGCAAAACAAAGGGGGGAGGCATAATTGTGGCATGTAACCTCATCCGTTCCTGAAAAATGTATCTTGAATGAGCTTTGCTCTCCAACACAAAAGGTTAGACAAGGACGACATTGTTAATTTTGTTTAATCTATTAAGTTAATCAGCATCAGTTAAAGGCAGTGTGCTACTTCTCTGTATTAAACAATTAATTGGGCAATTGGCTGTCTCTTCAGAATTGCTGATACGCATCAATCTGAAAATTTGCAAAGGAGACTAGACAACCGATGAAGGATCAGGTTAACCATCGCTATTCTTCTTGATGGTTGATTATCATTTTTGGAAATGTAGAGCATGTACCTGAAATACCAGTTCCCACCCATGTTTATGAATTTCCTGAATGTGTTTGGTTGGCCCCGGGTGACCCCAAATGCTGGATTTGAAGGTTCTTCTTGTCTTCCAGCACCACTTTTCTTGTGGTTTCAGGCTTCTCCAGGTGTACCAGGAGAGCTTTGGTGAGGATTTAGAAAGTGATTTTGAGGAGTTTATTCCTTTGTTTGCCTGGGCAGCCTTTCTAAATTCTTGGGGATGAGATGTTAAATCTTTGTCACCTTGTGGAGGAGGACTTCCTTTGTTGACACCTTGGCAAGAGAATGCCTCCAGCCTTCTTAATTACCTGAGAAATGACAACCTCCTCGGCTGCACCTCCTGCGGTGAAGGAAGAAAGCAGCAGGAAAAGGAAGGTGTTTGGATTCCTCCAGAGAATTGCTCTGTTTACACTTTGATCACCTCAGTGGACCCAGTAACTAACTGGAGGACTTCCTGGTTGCACTGAATAATTTCATTCTCACGGAAAGAACTTTATTTGCCTGGAAGAAGTATGGGGAAACATCACTTCCACAAAGCTTACCAAGATGTTCCTTCTGCTCCACCTCGGACTCACTTGAGTAACAGAATAACAAAGTTGGAAGGAGGTCTTCTTATCTAACCTTCTGCTCAAGCAGGAGACCCTATACCAAGGGTCTTCAAACTTGGCCAATTTAAGACATGTGGACTTCAATTCCCAGAATTCCTGAGCTAACATGACTAACATGAGAGGGAATTCTGAGAGTTGAAGTCCACAAGTCTTAAAGCTGTCAAGTTTGAAGACCCCTGCCCTATACCATTCCAAATAAGTAGCTGTCCATTCTCTTTTTAAAAGCCCCCAAAGATGGAGCACCCACAGCTTCTGAAGGCAACTTCTGTTCCACTGGTCCATTGTTCTAACTAGCAGGAATTTTCTCATCAGTTCTAGATTGGATCTTTCCTTGATTAGTTTCCATCCATTGCTCTTTGTTCTGTCTTCAGGTGCTTTGGGGAACAGATTGACTCCCTCTTCTTTGTGGCAGCCCCTCAAATATTGGAAGACTGCTATTACGTCATTCCTAGTCCTTCTTTTGAAACCAGGGTGGGATACAAAAGGAACAAAGTCACAAAAACAGGTGAAGTCCCTTTAATTCCTTCAACTTGGCTTCAAAGGTCCAATTATCATTGACTGGAAAAAAAACTCTCCCACAAACAGTTGTGAAAAGGAAGAAATTCCGTTCAAACTCAAAATACATATGAACTATAAATAGAAAAAACAACACAAACCACACATCAGGATAAGGGCTTGAAGACGTCCCCAGATATTGAAATACACACACTGGGAAGGATGCCAAAACTCAGATAAGAACTGAAAACTAGAATTATTTCACACTTTGCTTCCAGCACTGGGCCATGCACAGTTTGTCCTTTTAAACAGTCCTCACAGCTGCAGCCCATGAAGGGGATCAAGGCCCTTTCCTCCCCCATAGACCATACCATTCACGTTTCTCCTTTATCCGTCCTCCCTGCGTGTCCTAGGATGAAGAGGGGATGGGTCTGGGTCTTCTTCTGAATGTCCAGTTGGCCTGTGCCCTTCCCCAGTTTCCTCCACAACCTCCAGAGCCACACTCCCACTCCCTGTTGGCTGTTCCTCCTCTCCCTCAGAGTCAGATTGTAACAGGGGCATGACACTGATGTTATTGGTCCAGTAGCCTGAAAGTCCATCCAAGCAGAGGTGGCCTTACTTTCCTCCTAGTAGTGCCTCTTCCTTAGTTCTCATCCGAGAATCTTCTTCAGCAGGCGAGCAGATGAGAAGTAAAATGTCTTCAAAGAAAAATAAGAAAGTCTAGTTGCCTCTTGGAAAAGCACTTTGGGGACGACCATGACCTGGATGACTGAGAATCTCCATAGACATTTAGCTTCTCACAAATGCTAAAAACAAAACACCGAAGCAAGATTAAAATGAAGGTTTTCAAGTCATACAAGAGACACAGCTCTGGTTTTAAGTGACTCTGTTAAACTTGTGGTATACGCACAGCCCAAGTCCTCTTCCACTTAATTGGATAGGCTTCCCTTTAATTTCTAGAGTACGTGGAAGCTAAACTCGAGCAGATCTGTGGTAAAATCTTACCCTACCCATTATTTCATTAGCGGTGGCTCAGGAGACAGGTGGTGCTTAGCACAGATAAATGATGATATCCCATCTTACCTTCCTTAAAATATGTTTTTCTCTTTTTGTCATGAAAAAGTGGCTGATGCAATGGGAAGGCATTGGTGCATCAGTGAACATCGCCATGGCATAATAAAACACTGATCCCGAAAGATCCCAATTTGCTGTTGTTGTTAGTTGCGAAGTCGTGTCCGACCCATCGTGACCCCATGGACAATGTTCCTCCAGGCCTTCCTGTCCTCTACCGTCTTCTGGAGTCAGTTTAAGCTCACGCCGACTGCTTCAGTGATTCCATCCAGCCCCCTCATTCTCTGCCGTCCCCTTCTTCTTCTAGTGTCCTCCATTTTTCCCAGCAATAAGATCCCAATACATAGCTCATAATCGGCATATAGAGTAAACTTACAAAATGGGTTAAGTAAATAGGTTTTACGCTCATCTCAACCAGCCCTAGTTTAACCTACATCTCTAGCAGTCACTAGCAGGAAGAGGCAGCTGATTGCTTGAGGGAGCTAAACTGTTCCAACGTATTTCAAAATGAAAACAAGAAAGCCTTCTATTCTTGTAACACCTTATATCAGGGATAGATAACCTTTTTTGGCTCCCGTGCTGATGATTTCATGCACGCTGACTTGCTTGTGTGCGCATGCGTGCGTGACCCCCCTCCCATGCCATGCATCTCTGAGCATGCTCGTACAATCCACCCCTCATGCATCATGCGTCTCTGCACATGTGTGCGCAATTCTCCCCTCGTGCGCAGCGCATCTCTGAGCATGCGTGCATGATTCCCCCCTCATGCGCAGCGCATCTCTGCGCATGTGCACACATCTCCTGCACACACACCCGCCCTCTGTGCATGCATGCCAGATACCTGACAATCAGCTGTCAGGTGGCAGCGTGTACATGCATGTACAGTGGGGTTCTTCTAGGCAACCTCTCGCAAAATGGCTCCACATGCATGCCATAGATTCTCCAACACAGCCTTATATCAAGAGTCTCATGCAGGGGTAGGATTCTACCGGTTTGCACCTATTCGCTAGAACCAGTTGTTAATATTCTAAGCAGTTCGGAGAACCGGTTGTTAGAAGAAATTACTGGCCTAATCCTGTAAGGAAGGCAGGAAGGAAACATTCTGGTGTTGCTTACAGAAACTGCCTCTCCGTTAACCCTTATTACATTCTTGGCAGGACTAGACTTCCTGTCTCAGGAACATCTCTGGAGTTTTTTCCCCCTCCTTTGATGGTACTTTGCTTGTGTGGAGTGACCAATTAAAGTTACAATGGCACTGAAAAAAGTGACTTATAACCATTTTTCACACTTACGACTGTTGCAGCATCCCCACAGTCACGAGAGGCCAGGCGAGGAGATGTGTGCCTTGATGTGAGTAATATTGAGTTGGCCATGCCCACCCAGTCACATGACCAACAAACCACGCCCACAACCTAAGCCACAGAACCAGTTGTTAAAAAATTTGAATCCCACCCCTGGTCTCATGGTTCGCATACTGATTGTGCTCTTCTCTGCTGCCTGTGCGTGCCTTTTCAAAAAAAAAAAAAAGGAGAAAGTGGGTTAAAAAATCTTTAATCTCTGATGGAATTAACAGGGCATTAGTCATAATTCCAAAGCACTCAAAAACTTGGGCTGCATTCACTTAATACACTTAATCTTATATAACAAGTTGCCACTAAGATTATAATGAATCAAATTTAGCGCCTTCTACAGATAGACCTCAGCCTACAACCACAATTGAACCCAAATTTTGTGTTGTTAAGTGAAACATTTGTTAAGTGAATTTTGCCCCATTTACCCCATTGGGTAAACTTTATCCACCATCTTTTGCCTTCCTCGTTTTCCATTGTCTCTTCTGCACTTTGAATCCACAGATATGATGTCAGCAAACCATGATTAGATGAATAAATCATAATTGGCGGGGTTGCTAAGGTAAGTTGTTGCAGCTGAGCATAGGCACCATAATGGCTGAGTTCAGGCATTTTCAAACAGAAAACAAACCATGATGATTTAGCACAGGGGTGGGGAACGATGTTCCCTTTATGACTTGTGGACTTCAACTCCCAGAATTCCATGAGCCAGCATGGAATTCTGGGAGTTGAAGTCCACAAGTCATGAAAGGGCCATTGTTCCCCGCCTCTGATTTAGCACAATATATGCACCTTGTCACTCAGTTTGAAAGGACGGAATGTCGTCTCTACAAATGCATCTTACAAAATGAAGGAATATCTCCTCTGCATTTTAAAAAAAAAACTATTCAAAAAGCAAATATCAATGTTTACAACAAAAAGATGTTGATATAAAAGCAAAAAGGGGGAAACATCAATAAACACATTTTTAAGAAACCACTTGGTGACAAAATACAGTACATTTTTCCCTCTCATGTGCCCCAACTGAACATTTGCAATGGTTTCCTATTTCTTTTAAAGTCCTTTCATCTATTTTTTTTTGCCTTAGAAACTGCACTGTACATGTCAAAGTTTCCCTTGTTGTGTAATATGTGATATGTCAAGGATATATTTGCTTCTGTCGTGAATATATATGTTACGTTTGCCATTGTAGCATATTTTCCAGATATCATTTTCAGTTTTATATAATTCCTAAGGGGCCTCTTTTCCAACGTGGTGTCAGATTTATCTTTGCAGCTATCAAGATATAACTTAAAAAATTATGATATGTGCTGGAATAATTCCTAGTAGAAATATTTGAGAGTTCAGTCCAAATTGTATTTGAAATTGTTTTTTTTTTCTTTTTTCTTTTGTATATTTTATATTTCCTTTTGAGGGTTTTCCATCGCTGCCACATACGATAAAATGTTCCTTCATGGTCACGCTATTTCCAATTTTTTTATTTCATGATTGTATCTATTTTTATTATTCCTGACGATAAATTGCAGGTAGGAAACATTTTATACAAATTTAAAGATCTTTGTTCTGCTTTCATAATTTTTTTATAAATAACTCAAAGTGGCAAACAAACATAACACTTCTTCCTCTTTCTTTTTTTTCCCTGGTGGAATGGCTGGCTCGAAATCACCCAACCGGCTTTCATGGCCAAGGCAGGATTAGAACTCACGGTCTCTTGGTGATTGGCCAAAGTCACCTAGCCAGCTTTCATCCTAAGACAGAACTAGAACTCATAGGCTCCTGGTTTCTGGGCTGGAAGCTGAACCATGCTGTCTCTCTTAATTTTTCCTTTAATTATAGCTTGGGGTAAATTTAATACATGTTCCCCCTAATTCTTTCCATTCCTGTATTATAATTGCTTCATTAAAAATTTTCACCCTCTTCATTGTAAGTTTGAAGCACAGTAGCTTCAGCTAACTCTGTGTGCTCAGAAGATCTGTAGAATTATGACGTTGAGGCTGGTTAGAATCCAGCAAAAAGGGAACCAAGTCGCAGAACGTAAATAATAAATTATAAGGACCGAATGTGGCACTGCTCTGTCTTCCTTACTGCCAGTTTTCAAGTTATCTTTGTAATCCATTTCTGCACTTCGATAGTTAAGTTGGTTCACTGTTGCTTTACAGTAACATCATTTTATATCTTTTCTTTTATAGTCTGTAGAGCTGGATTGGTTGTTGTCTATCAAAATACCTGCTTGACTCAAACATCTTTTACAGCTTTCTTTCCAATCTCTGTGCTCTTTAACATTTGGAAAACTTATTTTACTGACATATTCCGCCCCCTCTTTCGCTCTCAATTGGAGGGGCCCCCTCTCCTATTCTCTTTAGTTTTCCCAGTTCAGTTCTGCTTCTTAAGCACTTTAGAAAAGTTTTCTCTTCGCGTTAAAAAAAAACACCACACTTTTCTTTTAGCAAATCTCTTGTTTTTATAGCTAAATGGCACCTGTTTGTTTCTGGGATGAATCCACCCCGCAAGAACGTTAATCTTAATTACTACTCTCCCGTCTTCTGAGATTTAGTGTCTTATCTGTAGTTCCTGTTTGAATCCATGGTTGTTTGTTCCTTAACAACAGCTGATTTGAGCCTCTCCTCCCCCCCCCCCCTGCTTTTGGAATGGGCTATTCCAAAGGGGCCACTGAGAAATTTATATCTCTCAATTTCTTGTCCTCGAGTCATATTTTGTCAGCAGGAGGTCTAAAATGACCAGTCATTGGCTTTTTGTAGAACTTGGGTGGCTTCTCTGAAGTGCTGGATGATGGGGGGAGGTGGAGGAGGAGGAGGAGGAAAAAGAGGAGGAGGAAGGGATGGAGGAAAGAGGGAGAAGGTGGAGGAAGAGAGGGAGGGAGATGAGGCAGAGGAAGGCCTGGAGAAATGAGGAACGAGGAGGAGGAGGAGGAGGAGGAAAGAGGAAGGAGAAAGGAGGAGGAGAAAGAGGAGGAGGATGAAGGGATGGAGGGAGAGGAAGGAGGAGGGAGAGGAGGAGGAGAAGAAGAAGAAGAAGGAGGAGGAGGAGGAGGAGGAGGAGGAGGAGGAGGAGGAGGAGAAGAAGAAGAAGAAGAAGAAGAAGAAGAAGAAGAAGAAGAAGAAGAAGAAGAAGAAGAAGAAGAAGAAGAAGAAGAAGAAGAAGAAGAAGAAGAAGAAGAAGAAGAAGAAGAAGAAGAAGAAGAAGAAGAAGAAGAAGAAGACTGAACAGTTGCTAAATGAATGGTTGTAAATCAAGGACTACCTGTTGTCTAGCAAAACCCACTACTGTAAGAGAGGAAGCAGGTAGGGTAGGAGATGGCAAAAGGATCAAGATAACAATATTAGGTGTTTCTGGTGTTTTCCAGAGGAAGGGAAGACAGGCATTAACAAGGGTAGTACATTTTTCCTCTACACATGCTTAGATGTCATTCCGTAGAGCAGAATGAACAATTCCATGAACATCTAGGAGGTGAATGATGATATGATGTACAACAAGATGCTATCACCTGAATTTCCTTTTGTGTGATGACATCACATTACGTACTAAGTGCCCGTGTTAACCATTTTGTATCTGTACAGGTTGCCCTTACAACAGCTCATAGAGTGATGACTCAAAGTTACGACAGCACTGAAAAAAAGTGACTTATTACCATTGTTCACACTTACGGCCCTTGTAGCACCCGCTGGTCACGTGATTAAAATTCAGATACTTGGCAACTGATTCACATTTATGACGGTGTCTTGAAGCCGTGGGATCTGGGGTGGGCTGCTGGGGGTTCAGGAGAGCTAAGATTCTGTGCAGTTCAGAGAAACCCGAAATCCCACTCCTGGCTGGCTTCCTGCCCACCTCACCCTGCCCCTCTCAGGAGTCCCCACACGGCCCGTTTTGTATGCAGGTAAGTGCAGGTTCAGGGGGATGAAAAACGGGCCTCTTGGAAGTTCGGGAAGGCTGGAAATGGGCCCATTTCTTGCTTCCAGAGAGCCTCCGGAGCCTGGGGAGGCCATTTTCACCCTCCCGGAGGCTCGAGCAAAGCCTCTGGAGCCTGGGGAGAGTAAAAACACACGCGCCACCATGCAGGAGGCTGACTAGGCCGTGCCCGCCATGACCACGCCCAGCCACCAACCGGGCAGAGAACCCTTTGCTAAAGTTTTTGAAGCCCACCCCTGCATGTGATCCCATTTTGCGACCTTCTGACAAGCAAACCCAGATTCACTTACCGAGTCACTTAACAATTAACTTAACCAACATAACGACTGCAGGGATTCGCTTCACAACTGTGGCAAGCAAGGTCGTAATATTCACTTCACTATTGTCTCAGTGGTGGTTGTAAGTCGAGGGGTGCCTGCGCATGATCCCACAAGCCCTGTCTCTGGCAACATGAAGCTTGGCATCGTTTCTGATTTGTTACTGCAGGGGTGAACGTGAGGGCAATCCTGCAAATCATCCATGCAGAAAGGCCCGGACAGGGAGGCCTGTTGAACTCTGCTGCGTTCGTCCCCAGGGGAAGCAAGCATTGAATTTCAGCCTCAGTTCCTACCATGAGAAGAAGATGGGAACTTTGGGATGAAGGTGAAGATGGAAGGCTGCCCTGGCAAAATCCGGGCTGCTTGAATCATACGTCGCCCTGCATGAAAACTGGCTGATAAATCTCGACTTGACTGGCCGAGCTTGGTTGATCGGGGTATATAAACTGTGTGCAGATGACACATAAGCAGGGGTAGGATTTAAATTTTTTAACAACTGGTTCTGTGGGCGTGGCTTATTTGTTGGACGTGGCTTGGTGGTTGTGTGACCGGGTGGGCGTGGTCAATTCGACGTCATTCATGAGGGGCGCTTCTCCTTGCCTGGCCTCTCATGACAGTGGGGATGCTACAACGGTTGTACGTGTGAAAAACGGTCATGAGTCACTTTTTTCACTGCCATTGTAACTTTGAATGGTCCCCAGTTTTAGACCAAAACTCATGTAAACTCACGTTTGAATGTCAATCTTTCTCGCTAGCCAAGAAGCCTTGCTGAATGTCACTCATCTTGGTTCCTTGTCATTAAAAGCTTCTTTCTGGCAACTCTGCTTCGTTATTCAATTATTTCTTCAAAGTGCTAACTCTAACAGGGGAGCATTTCCTCCCAACAGCAGTGTAAAAAGCTTAAAACAACCCTTCCCCTTTAAGAAAGTACTAGCAAAGAAAAAAAAAACCTCCTTCTGAGACAGTAAATCTGGGCATACTGCCAAGAATGTAAGAACGGTGGAAAAAAAACAAAAGGAGATTTCTTCCAAAACCAGTTTTCAGAACTGTTTAGAAAGTTAACAACCGGTTCTAGCGAATAGGTGAGAACCGGTAGAATACAAACCCTGCACATAAGTAATGACTTTTAAAGAGAGAATTCTGAGCAGGGATCCTAAGGACTTAGAGATCCTGTCCCTCTCTTGTCCAAAGTCCCAGCCAAGTAAATGCAGAAACAAACAGGCTTGTTTGATACAGGTTTAATGGAGCCCAAGGTCTGGCACAAATTAGTACTTAGCAGTTGCAAAGACACTGCTGGGAGCTACTGCTTACCAGAGCTGTATTTAGGCATAGCCACGCCCATGGCACAGCCCTGCCCACGTAGCCAGCATCCGGAGTCTCTGGTCAGTCCATCACCTGCTTTCAGGCCACTTCGCAATCAGCGCCATCCACCTGGGTTCCGAAGACCGCCAGTCATCTGTCAGGAGGGAGCGTGCAGTCGTCGGGCCTCATCACTTGGACTCTGCAGCCTGGGCAATGCCACCCAGATGGGCAGTTCATCATCAGTCAGATCCATGCCGTTCCTACCGCCGAAGCCGTTTCCATCTTCTCCCCCTTTCCTCCCAGTTTGGAAAGCCGGTCAGGGCTTGACACTGTCATTTTTGCTGCTGCAAGTCAACTTGTTTGCTTGATTATGTGCCCTCACGTTGCTATCAATCTGTATTGACCACATAGATATATGTATATAACGTAATAATGGAGTTAGAAGGCATCTTGGAGGTCTTCTCATCCAACCTCCTGCTCAAGTGGCGGGAGTGGTGGGAGCAGGAGAGTGCAAGCAACCGCCACTCGCGCAAGTGGAGCTGTACTCACATGCGCGATTGGCCATTGCTGCTTCTGCGGCCCAGTTTATTGTACCCTATGACTATCATTAAGTGTTGTACCTCATGATTCTTGAGTCTTGACGAATGTATCTTTTATTTTATGTATACTGAGAGTATTTGCACCAAGACAAATTCCTTGTGTGTGAAACCACACTTGGCCAATAAAGAATTCTAAATTCTAAAAAATAACTCCTGATAGAACTCCTGGTTTTAAAAGCTGTTTACACAAAGGTCTTGCCTGTTTTTTTCCCCCATCTCCCTTGAGAGTAAAGCAAAAAGGAGGGTGCTGTGCCTTCATCCTCTTTCTGGTTTGGCGGCTGTTACATTCCACTCAGAAGGCACAAAATTAATATCTGGCAAAGCCCAAAGGTCAGAGGGATGGCATGAGGTGGTGTGAGGAAGTCGACAAGCTGGATTTAAAATGTGCAGTTGAAACCAAGGCCAAGCCTTAATTGCTCAAAAGCATCTCTAGTGTATCTTCGGGAAGATAAGAATCCAATACAAGAGGAACACCCCCCACCTCCCACCCCCCCACCCCCCCAAAACCAAGGAAGATGCTCAAAAGTTGAAAAAAATAAAATCCGGCACCGTCCACAATGGAGGGATGGTTGAAGATGATGATGCACCTTGCCAAGGTGGCTAAATTCACTTCTTTGATCAAAGAAAATACTCTATCTACGTTTATTGCTGAAAATAAACCCCTTAGAGACATTTTATGTGAAACAGAAAACAAAATGAAGTTTGGATTTATGGTTTTAATGATAAGACAGGATAGATTATGGGGGCAAAATGAGTTCTGCTGTAACGTTATAGCAAGGTTACAAAACCTTATGCTGTAACCTTTCCTTTACCTGCTGTAAAGAAAATCGAAAGCTCCTTCTCTGTACTTTACAGATTTATAGAATAATAGTGTTGGAAGGGATTTCAGAGGTCTTTCTTTCTTCCTTCCTTCCTTCCTTCCTTCCTTCCTTCCTTCCTTCCTTCCTTCTTCCTTCCTTCCTTCCTTCCTCTCTCTCTCTCTCTCTCTCTCTCTCTCTCTCTCTTTCTTTCTTTCTTTCTTTCTTTCTTTCTTTCTCTTTCTCTCTCTCTCTGCCTTCCTCTTTCTTTCTTTCTTTCTTTCTTTCTTTCTTTCTTTCTTTCTTTTCCTTTCATCTTTCTTTCTTTCTTTCTCTCTTTCTGCCTTCCTCTTTCTTTCTTTCTTTCTTTCTTTCTTTCTTTCTTTCCTTCCTTCCTTCCTTCCTTCCTTCTTTCTTTCTTTCTTTCTTTCTTTCTTTCTTTCTTTCTTTCTTTCTTTCTTTCTTTTCCTTTCATCTTTTTTTCTTTCTTTCCTTCTCTTTCTTTTGTCCTTTCCATTTCCAGCCTTTCTTTTCCCTTTTCCCTTTTCTTTCTTTATATTCTCTTCTATGAGTTCTTTTATCTTTAGTTTTAATAAAATTATATACATGAATAAATAAATAATAGTAATTTATATATGTATATGTATGTATTATGTATGTATGCATATACACGTGTGTGTGTGTTTGTGTGTGTGTGTGTGTACAGACACCCAGAGACTAAATGAGAGCTCTGAACCCGGACTTGAAAATTGCATGAAATGAGATCCGGATGCTGCCTCTCTCCCCCGCTCCCTCCCTCCTCCCCCCCCTGCTTCCCCCGTCTGGCTTTGCTGAATACGACCATGCTAATGGAGCCTTGAGGGAGGGGGATGGTGAGGGGGGGTGAGATACCTGGTCAAAGCCATGCCTGATCCACGGGGATTGGGGGGGCACCTCCTGGCCTTCCCTTCCACCTGTAACAGCAGAATCTTTTTTTCACTTGGAGACAACAAGGCCAAGTCTAAACCCGTGGGAACCAGCCTTTCACTATCCTTCCTTTTGAATGGACATGGAATCTGACCTCTGGGACATTCTGGGGTTTCCCCCGCTTTGACTCAAAGGCAGAGCAGCTTTGTCCCCCCCCCCCTTCTGACAGTGCCTATGTAGGGCTCATCAGTTCATTGCTCCGTTGGCTCCTTTTAACCCTCACTCATGTCCACCACCACCCCTTGCAAAAAAAAAAATATCCGTGTGGAGCAAATGCTGTTCACTGTTGTTATCCTTGCAGCGGGTGCAGTTTTGGTCTAGGAATGCGGAGAGGAAGATGCGGAGTTTAAAATACAAAGTTTGCCAGAGATAATGCGCCCAGAAGGATAATCTCAGTTGCAACTTCAGAAACAAGGGGAAGAAGAAACAAGAGCCGGACAGTTTTATCAGCAGCTTTGGCGTTAAGTCTTGAATGTCCAATGCCATGATATACAGCTCTCTCTCCTTCTCTCTCTTTCTCGTGTTTGCTGTCAAACAAAGCACATCAGCTCAGGAATTTAAAGAAGTTCAATCTTCATAGATGTTTGTGCCCGGTAATATATAATCCCACTAATGAAGAAAGAAAAATAAAGCCAAGCCAAGGATTTGTCCCTTAAATAAAGACATTTTGCAGCAGAGAGGCTTATAAATTTCCTAATTCAGAAGAAACGAGTCCATCCAGGAAGTTATAGAGGTTGCCCCGAAGGCCCGATTTCCACGTTAAACCACGTTTAACCACTTCTTTATATAGGAAGTTATAGGCAAGGTAGTCGCTGGGCTTCATCGATCTGTGGCAGTAAGGTTGCATTGTGTATTTCTCCAGAAACCAACACTTAAAAATAGCAATGCAGGTAGTCCTCGACTTATGACTACCATCAAGCCCAACATTTCTGTTGCTAAGTGAGACAGTCGTTAAGTTAGTGTTGCCCGATTTTATGACCTTTCTTGCCCCAGCTGCTAAGTTCTTACATTAGTAGCACGTTTGGTTAAGCAAACCTGGCTTTGCTTGTCAGAAGGTCACAAAACGAGATCACATGACCTCAGGACAATGCAATTGTCATAAATATGAGCCAGTTGCCAACTGCCCAAATTTCGATCACCTGACCATGGTGATGCTGCAGCGGTCGTAAGGGTTAAAAACGCTCCCCCTAAATCCCCCTTTTTTTTCAATGCCATTGTGACTTCAAAAGATCACTAAAGGAAAGGTTGCAATGAGGGGGCCCCTCCGAGCTTGCTTGTTTTCTTGCAGACGTTTCATTATCCTAACTAGGTAACATTAGTAACTAGGTTATCTGAGGGAAAGTCTCTTGCCGGTGTCATCTGCCCAACCCATTAGAGCAGGGAGGCAGGGAATATTGTGGGCCCCACCCCTGAGGGAGATACACCTGGTGGGATCCAGAAAAAGGGCCTTCTCTGTGGTGGCTCCCTCTCTCTGGAAGATCATTCCCCCAGAGGTTAGAATTGTTATGTATGGCCGGTGGGTCCCATTAAGACACGAGGCTCGAGTGGTGAACAACGGCTCTTTATTAAGGAGGCAGATTCTGAGACAACTAACCCAGCCACGGCAGCCCTTTTTATAGAGCCGGCCGCGGCTAGGCAGCCTATGACAGTCTTTCAAGCTTGCCGCGCTTGGTTTTACCCAATCGCAGCAAGCCCTGTACGAACAATCAGAGATGTTCATATTGTCCAATCACAGCCCGGGTTTCACGGACCAATCGGATTTGCAGGTCTACAAGCCTGCTAGTATGGAACAAGAATGGCCCCCACTCTAGCACTCCTCTGAAAGGCACTGAAGACCTGGTTTTGCCAGCGGGCCTGGGCAACCCAGAGCGAGATGGAGCCCATCAAATGGCTAGTGTGATCTGCTGTCGTTGGGGTGGGGAGGTTGGGAGTTTATTTGTATGTTTTTTAATTTTTTTCCAAATTTTGTTCTATTGTACTTTACTTATTTATTTGATTATTTTCATTCATTTTTATTGCTTTTTTATTTTTATTTTGTTTTAAATATGGTTTGACATTGTGTAAGCCACCTCGAGTCACCATGGGCGAATAGGCAGCAATATAAATTAATTAAATAAATACATAAAACAAATAACATCATCAGTGCTAGTAAGCGGAGGTGGAATTGTACCGGTTCAGCCTGGTTTGACTGAAGCGGTAGCTCCAAAGATCATCTGAGAGTGAACCGGTTCGCTCTGACAATCTGCTGTTGGGCCCACCTGCCCGCCTGGGCTCCCGTACTGACCTTTATTTCCAGTTTTTGAAGCACGGCTGTTTTGCACGGCATAGCAGAATTGCCACGCATCAGCTGCTGAAGACACAGGGAGAGTACAGGATTTCAGGAGGTGAGTAGGAAACCCTCTGCACGTGCAAAGGGCACGTTTGGTACATGCATGCATGCAAAGTGTGTGTACGCATGCAAAGCATGCCCCCCCCAAGCCACGCACACTGAACCGGTGGTAAACTTTGAAACCCACCACTGCTAGTAAGGAGAAGTTGTTAAGAATGGTCGTAAGTTTGGTGATTTGACTGGGACAAGTTCTCCTGGAAAGGAATTCCTAGATGGCATAAAACAGCTTGTCTTAAAAAGGAATCTAACACCTCATCTGTTATCCGTGAAAATTACAGCAAAGTTTGGCAGTTGGTCCAATCCACCCTGGTCTGAAGGTTGAATCTCGTTCAGACTAGAAAAATGTTCATTCTGAAGACACAGCATTTCCCATATTATTTCTGGAGGGTGTATTATGCTAATTATATATTCCAGCCTTCCGCCTGTGCTCCTTGAGAAAGGATCCTTGGGTTTTCATGGGACGCGACTTGCTCGACTGGTTTTATATATATATATATTACCGAGCTGATCCAGGAGCATGGGAAAATGCCACTGTGACAAGCCCATGCTGTATCAAATCCCAGGACAGCACTCTTTTTGATACCTCCACTCAGACAACATCCCCAATCTTCCAGAACAGCTTATTATGAAAAGCATTTCTCACAACTTTTGACAGACATGAAGGCGCAAAGCCAGAAATGTCATCCACCGTGGTGGGGAGATCTTAACGCAGTCTGCGGGATGGGGGGAATCGTAAGTCAAAACAACAAAAACCTGCCGAGTCCCTTTCTGCTCTGGTTCTCAAGATGCAGGAGAAAACCCTGGAGATCTCAGAGGACCAACTTTAAAATGGACAATGATAAGGTGCACCCTAGCACTGGTTAAATCCTTTAATAACACCTTATGGTGTCCTAACTGAAGACCCACAGAAGGAGTTGCCGAGTCTTGGAGCGTTTTGTCAATCTTTCTTGCTCTTGCTCTGAAGCACTGGAAACAATTAGGCAAAATACGACCCCTTTGCTTTCCCAGATATTCCCCTGGAAAGAAAGAAATAAAAAAAAAATAAAAAAAATAAATAAAGAGGCAATATAATTCAATCTGTGCTACAGATTGACGTGCCAGCTTAATTGCCCTGGCATCTTTCCAACGAATCCAGAAAGCTGCAGTTTGGCAAAAGGGCTGAGAAATTTCAATTGTACATCTTCCCGCTCCTCATCTTCCCATCCTGCACAGCCAGAATGGCAGTTACCAAGGTTTCCCCCGAGGGGGGGGGGGAAAGGAAGGACAATTAAAGCAATTGAAGGCCATCATTGTTGCAAAATGAGCCCGACTCCGCCACAGCTCGGCTTGCTCATGTGAAGGCTGAAAGTGGAGAGAAGACACAGAAGTCCTTACAAATTGGGTTTCACAATGTATCCATCTCGACCCATTCACGGCCCCCCTTTTGCAATTGAAAGGGAAAGTCAAGGGGCCTTCCTAATTGCGTTTGCTTGTCCTCCCGGCTGAAATCCCAGCTCTTTAGGAGATGGGAGCTTCCTAGAGTCATGTTTGACTGCTGATAAATTGGTCCTTTTCTTAGCCGCAATGAAAAATTGTTTAACATTGCCTCTTTTATACAGTATTTCTTTTTTTAAAAAAAAAAACCTTCTCGATCCAGTTGAATGTTTCTTAATCTCAGCTACTGCTTCTTCTTCTTCTTCTTCTTCTTCTTCTTCTTCTTCTTCTTCTTCTTCTTCTTCTTCTTCTTCTTCTTCTTCTTCTTCTTCTTCTTCTTCTTCTCCTCCTCCTTCTCCTTCTCCTCCCCCTTCTTCTTCTCCTTCTCTCCTCCTCCTCCTCCTCCTCCTCCTCCTCCTCCTCCTCCTCTTCTTCTTCTTCTTCTTCTTCTTCTTCTTCTTCTTCTTCTTCTTCTTCTTCTTCTTCTTCTTCTTCCTTCTCCTCCTTCTCCTTCTCCTTCTCCTCCTCTCCTTCTCCTCCCCCTTCTTCTTCCTCCTCCTCCTCCTCCTTCTCCTCCTCCTTCCTTCTCCTTCTCCTCCCCTTCTTCTTCTCCTCCTCCTCCTCCTCCTCTCCTCCTCCTCCTCCTCCTCCTCCTCCTCCTCCTCCTCCTCCTCCTCCTCCTCCTCTTCTTCTTCTTCTTCTTCTTCTTCTTCTTCTTCTTCTTCTTCTTCTTCTTCTTCTTCTTCTTCTTCTTCTTCTTCTTCTTCTTCTTCTCCTTCTCCTTCTCCTTCTCCTTCTCCTTCTCCTTCTTCTTCCATATCTGTCATTGGACATTGGCAATCATGTTGGCGATCCTATTTTTAACAACAGTTGCATGAAAAAGTGCTGCTAAGTTTTGTCCAAACCAGTCCCTTCGATTTTGAAGTCATGATGTTCTTCTTCTGCCTGTTTGCATTCAGTCTTTCCCCGGAGGATTAAGTCGAAGTCCGCACATCCTAATATGGCTGAGGTTGAGATAGGTGGATATCAAGCAATTGAATAGCAGCTGTCCAAATGAAAGTTGGAAACTTGTATTTTATATAAATGACTATAACATCCCTGTCATTGTTTTTTTATATTATTTCTGTTTTCATTTCTGTTCGACAAATTACAATAAATAAAATATATTTAACATTTCTATGTAGAGCAGGCAAGAAAGTCAGGAGCATCATGAGGTAAATCAAATAGCATACAGGGCACACAAAAGAAAAAGGCGGGGAAAAAAAGAAACTCCCCCTTTACTCCACAACAACCAATCATAGCTCAGATTCCCTCATGCATGAGCCTGCACTCTCCAACTAATCAAGTGTGTGTGTCCTGGCCCATTATACACTTTATTGTTCCAGCTACTAAATTAAATATCCTAACAGGTGATCTGCTCCAGGAGTATCCAACCTTGGCAATTTTAGATTTGTGAGCTTCAAAACATGGCTGGCTGGGGAATTCTGGGATTTGAAGTCCACAAATCTGAAAGTTGCCAAGGTTGGACACCTCTGATCTAATCTACAGCTCTACAATTTTCTATTGGTACAGTTAACCCTTGACTTACAAACATTTTTTTAGTGACTGTTTGAAGTTACAATGCCACTGAAAAAAGTGACTTTTCATTGGCCTTACAACTGCCGCAGCATCTATATATTCGAATTACGGCACCTGGCACTTGCCATGTACTTATGGTTGTAGCATTCTGCGGACACAGGATCACCATATGTAACCATCCCAGCGAACTTCTGACAAGCAAACCCAATGGGGGAAACTGGATTTGCTGAATGGTTATTCATTTAACAGTGGTTTGCTTAACAGCCATGGTTAAAAAGGTCATAAAATCAGGCATGGCTCACTTAACAACTGCAGTGCTTATTAGTGGAAATTTTGATCTCAATTTTTTTAACCCACAAACAAGTCATTCAGACAAACAAGACACTGCTGTTTGGAACGAGGAGAGTTTAATTTCCTTTCCTAGGCAAGAGAGATAGAATCTGAGTTAGGCTGTTCTACTTCCCTTGCTATCATCCACTACAAATCCACTCTCTTCTTGTTTTTGCTTTTCTGTTTCTGACTTAGCTGTTGTTTTATACATTCACAAATCTCAAATCATTCGATATTTTAGTTTTTCTATTACAAATCTACAGTTCCTGGAGACTTTCTTTGGTTTCCTTCCTTCCTTCCTTCCCTCCCTCTGTCCCTTCTCCTTCCTTCCTTCCTTCCTTCCTTCCTTCCTTCCTTCCTTCCTTCCTTCCCTCTCTCCCTCCCTCCCTTCTCCTTCCTTCCTTCCTTCCTTCCTTCCTTCCTTCCTTCCTTCCTTCCTTCCTTCCTTCCTTCCTTCCTTCCTTCCTTCCTTCCTTCCTTCCTTCCTAGAATTTCCTATACACATTTTTTTTCTTTCATTTCAGCACTGCCGGCATCTCTATCTGCATCTATCTTGGTCTCTTGAGATCTTTCTCATTTTTCCTTCCAGTATAAATTATTTATGATTGCATCTTCAATATCTTAGCTTTTGCAGGGCTTCCTGAGCTTTCCTTCAGGGCTTCAAGCAACTACATCAGATCTAACTTTAATGTACTGCAGATCCATCAAAATATGTTTTTCTGATATCCATTATCCAGGTCTAACTCTTGTCTGTTCCTCTCCACTTGTCAACATGAGTTTGAAAATAATATTGGCACTTGGCTTGGCTATTACTTTTACTTCCTGGACCAATTCCTACCTGTTGATGAGGATTTGGTTCAGGATAGCAGACCTAAGAATATGAAAGGTTGAACTGCTGCATAGAATAACCAAGGTTTTCATTGCACAAGACCTGGTGATGAACACTGCTTTAGATGACTCTTAAAAAAAAACAATAATAGAAATACTTTAGTTACAATTTAGCCAGGATTATTAAAGGACTGGGAGTTTTAGTCCAAACACAGGTGTGAGAAGACCATTTTATATTAATTACCTGTTTGGTAAAGACCTACCCTCCCTTTTTTCTTCCTCTACTCAGTCCTATTGTCAGTCGACACAATTGGATGACTTCAGGCTACAATCCAAGGCCCATTTAATTGAGAATAAACTCCATTCACACAATATGACTCAACAGGTTAGGGATTTAACCCTTTTTTTCTGAATCTGCACAATATCTTAAACCCCAAATGAATCAACTGGATTGGCATCGTATAGCCGTTAAAGCCACAAATCAAGCTAACCAAGGTTGAAACTAACCAAGTTCATTGTGTAAGCATACAGAGGCTCGATTTTCGGCCAGCCCAGTTGTGTGTGTTATCTGAGCTCTTAAGCCTGGGAGATGTTCTTTAACTTGTATAGGCTTGTGCTGTCACTGGCTTTATAAAATGGCTCGACCGAAATGCAGCACTTGCAAGCAAAGGAAAACTGATAAGATAAAAATCACTTAAATTTTTTGAACACATTCATCATTTCCTGGTTATGCCAGGAACACAAGAAAAAAGAAAGAAAGAACAAATTCTGCCTTTTTTTACAGAACGGCTTTGAAAGACACAGGGTTGTTTTTTTAATAGAATAACAGAGCTGGAAAAGAGGTCTTTAGAGGTCTTCTAGTCCAACCCCCTGATCAAGCAGGAAACCGTACACCACCGGTTCTCAACCTGTGGTGCACAAACCCCTTGGGAAGCCACGAGGTTGTCACAGGAGAGTTGAGTTAAATCTTGAGCACCACGACTTCTGAAGGCAACGCATTACACTGATAAATCGTTCTAACGGGTCAGGAAATTTCTCCCTAATTCTAGATTTGTTCTCTCTTTTATTTTTACATGGAAAAAAAAAAAAGATTGGGCAACAGCAAAAACCTGTTAATTTTTCCTGGGTTCTTTTCTCCCCCATCTGACAGACACCAGTCCCTGCTCAGCACAAGGAGGATATTCAAATGATAACTAATCATTATCTTAGTGCAACTATAATTACAGAAGAACCATCCCAGAAAGATTTGGCAGGAACGTTTCAAGTATCAAGTAGACCTACCCAACAATAGCTCTCTCTTTCTCTCTCTCTAAGCTGGGCTTTCATTCTTAATAGAGTTTACTATTTGGAAATATATATTTAGCCAGGGGTGGGCTGCTGGCGGTTCGTAGGAGAGCCCCTAGCTAAGATTCTGTGCAGTTTGGAGACCCCCCAAATCCCCACTCCTGGCTGGCCCCACCTGTCCCGCCCCTGGGAGGCCCGTTTTGGATGCAGGTAAGTGCAGGGTCTGCATGGAGGCTCAGGGAGGGTGAAAATTGGGCCACCCGGAAGTTCAGAAGGCCGGAAATGGGCCTGTTTTCAACTTCCAGAGAGCCTCCGGAGCCCAGGGAGGCTGTTTTCACCCTCGCGAAGGCTCAAGGAAAGCCTCTGGAGCCCGGGGAGAGTAAAAATGACCCCCACCCCACCATGGTGCAGGAGGCTGACTAGGCCAGGAACCAGGCAGAGAACCCTTTGCTAAAATTTTTGAAACTCAGCCCTGAAAGTTTTAGCTGGAAACTTGTTTTCTGTACAGGTACTCCTTGACTTAACAACTCGTTTAGTGACTGAAGTTACAAGGCCTTGGAAAAAGTGACTTACAACAATTCTCAGTTTATGGCTTGGTATAAACTGTGGGAACACAGAAAATGGAATAATGGAATGGAATAGAATAGAATAGAATAGAATAGAATAGAATAGAATAGAATAGAATAGAATAGAACAGAACAGAACAGAACAGAATACAATACAATACAATACAATACAATACAATACAATACAATACAATACAATACAATACAATACAATGCAAGATTGGAAGGGACCTTAGAGGTTTTCTAGTCCAACCCTCTGCTCAGGCAGGAAATCCTACACTGGTGGCAAAAAAAGGTCATAAAATGGGGCTACACCAGTGGTGGGATTCAAATATTTTTAGTACCGATTCTGTGAGCGTGGCTTGATGGCGGTGGCAGGGGAAGGATACTGTATAATCTCCAGTCAGAGGTGGTACTTGCCAGTTCTCCGAACTACTCAAAATTTCCACTACCGGTTCTCCAGAACTGGTCAGAACCTGCTGAATGCCACCTCTGGGCAATACTCCCTTCACAACTGTCTCCTTTAGCGACAGAAATTTTGGACTCAATCGTGGTTGTAAGTTGAGGACCGCCTGTATCGTTCCTCCTCTTGCACAAAACTCAGCCTCTGTGCTGGCTGTTTATGGTGAGAGAAATAGATTGACCTATTGTGAAACCACAGGCAACGGTTGTTCTTGTGCAGCCTTTATGATGATTCTTGCACAATAGTTTCCCCTCCTGGGGGAGACCCTGGTTGACTTCTGCTGAACTTCAGGTGACTTCTTGTTGGGAGGCATGATGTGGACCAGCTGTTTTCTGCTTTGCTTGGCCAGTGAGTCAATCGGTGTGTTTTTCTCCGAAAGTCTTCAACCTTGACTCACATCTGTGAGTGACTCCCCAAAGCCTCTCTCTCCCCCTGCTGCTCTCATTCTTGAATTGAATTGAATTGGATACCTTATTTGGACAAGAGGAATTAGACAGGAAAAGATCTTGTCTACAGCACAGAAGCTCTCAGCCAACGTGCAAGGCAACCAGAATTGGGATGATAATCACAATCATAATAATACCAATGAAACAGGGAAGTAAAGGAGATAATAAGAAGGATAAAAGAGGGAGTCAAGCTATTCTCCAAAGCAGTGGTCGCCAACCAGTGGGCCGTGGCCCACCGATGGTCCACGAGAAAATTTTGGTGGGCTGCAGAGAAATGTCACCCGCAGAGCATCCCCCCCCCCAAAGCAATTAATCCAGGCTGTGCGGGAACACAAGGCTGTGCCGCCCACATAGCCTGTGGAAACCATGGACTGAGTGGGCTGCACCGCCTACTCACTCCTCACATGGCAAACATGTCTGCTAAGTTGCTATTTTTTCTTTTTTCCCCCACCAACCATCAGCTGTTCTGCTGTGCCTGGAAATTTAGATTACCTAGAAAGCAGGAAACCATTGGATTTCTTGCTTTCTAATTAATCTTTAGATCTTCAGCTCTGCTTTTAGGCAGAGCTGAACCTTCCTTGGGACTGAAGCTGCTCTTATTCAGTGCAGTCTCAGGTAGCCGATGGCAGAAAGATAGATCTCTGAATGAATCTGTGATTCTGTGAGCAACTCAATCTGCCTGCCTGCTTTGCCTGATTTTGGGTAAAAGTTGCTCTTTATTTGATAAAAAATTCAATATCTACATAAATATTTATAATATTTACATACAAGCCATGTCCAGCCAGTCACATGACCACCAAGCCACACCCACAAATTAGGACATGCCTACAGAACCAGTTAAGAAGTTTGAATCCCACCCCTGCCTCTGTGTATTTGTGTGTGTGAGGGGGGGGGAGAGAGGTTGAGAGAGAGGTTAGATTAGATCTCTCTCTCTTTCTCTCCCACCAATGTTAGCAAGCCACCATGAGTTGAAATTCACATTAGTGGTTCCCAGGATTTAAAATTATGAGTTTGGTGGTCCCTAAGGTCCAAAAGGTTGATGACCCCTGACCAAGTCAGCCTCCTGCGCCACAGCAGGAGGGGCATTTTTGTCTTCCCCGGGCTCCAGAGGCTTTCCTTGTGCCTCCAGGAGGACGAAAACAGCCTTCTTGGGCTCCAGAGGCTCTCTGGAAGCCAGAAATGCGTCCATTTCTGGTCTTCCCGAACTTCCGGGAGGCCCATTTATCACCCTCCCCAAGCCTCTGTGCATGCCCTGCACTTACCTGTATTCAAAACGGGCCACGTGAGGACTCCTGGGAGGGGCCAGCCAGCATCTTAGCTAGGGGCTCTCCTGAACCCCTGTGAACCCCCAACAGCCCACCCCTGATTCTGGGTATGTAAAGCACACCCTGAGTTGCATGCAGTTTGTTTTGAGCTGCTGCCCACCTGCTCCTTCCCATGCGGGAGGGGGAGAGGGGGAGAATTTAATTTAATTTAATTTTTGAAAGTTCCTTTCTGGAATTAGCCCTCCCTTTTTTGAACTTGATCCTTCTCTCACCAGCTTTTCCCACAATACCAAATTTGGTTTCCTTCGACTCAGTTTTCACAGAGTTATCCTGCTGATGGATGGAGAGAGTCCCAACTTCCCTTCCAACATTCGGTTGAGTTGCAAACAATAAAAAGATTGATTTTACTGCCATTTCATATATAGCCTGCTTGAGCCAAGAAAAAAAGGAAAGAAAGAATGGACTCAGCTCTCAAATATAGTCAACGTCCTTGGAGTCCAAAATCTCAGCCTATTGGCACAGTCTTCATGTGTAATCTTTCACTCTTGTGACGTTGCCAAGAGAGGACATCCATCATAGTACTAAGAGCCAGAGACCCCATCTAGAGGCTCTACAATTGAGTAACACCATGTAATACAATGCAACGAGACATGTGCAGATCTATACATGAGAGAAACAAAACAACCACTTCACAAAAGCCATGGCACAACACAGGAGAACAAACCCACCGGAAAAAGAGTCAGTAGTCCACCTGCACTTGAAAGACAAATGTCACTCTTTTGAAGACAGCAAAGTCCACATTCTGGATAGAGAGGCCCGCTGGTTTGAATAGGGGGTAAAAGAGGCCGTTTGTGTCAGAATTGAACATCCCTCTCTCAACAGATGGGAGGGAATACCTCCTGTCTACAATGTAGTCTTTTCAGCAGTTCCAAGATTCTGCAACCATTTGCACTCGGCTTCAGGTGGAGGCACAGATAAACCCCCAAATGGCCTCAATGGCTCTCAGAGAGAGTGCTAATGACCAGATGACTGCAAAGAAATACAATCCTTCCATCCACCCATCCCCACCATACTATCACACCTATACCTCCACCTTCCCACCATCCAGTCACAACTGATAAAGCTTCTTGGATGAGAAGCAAAGTTATTATTATTTCTTGTGACTGGGTAGCCATGTCTTCTTCTTCTTCTTCTTCTTCTTCTTCTTCTTCTTCTTCTTCTTCTTCTTCTTCTTCTTCTTCTTCTTCTTCTTCTTCTTCTTCTTCTTCTTCTTCTTCTTCTTCTTCTTCTTCTTCTTCTTCTTCTTCTTCTTCTTCTCCTCCTTCTCCTCCTCCTCCTCCTCCTCCTCCTCCTCCTCCTCCTCCTCCTCCTCCTCCTCCTCCTCCTCCTCCTCCTCCTCTTCCTCCTCTTTGGAAAAAAATCAGCCCAGTTGCCTTTTGAAAAAAGCACATTTGAGTCTACAATTGAGTCTTATTTATGTTCTTTTTAATCCCACTTGTTGTTTATAAGTTCCAGGTAGTCCTTGACTTACAACCACAATTGAACCCAACATTTCGGTTGTTAAGCAAGGTAGTTAAGTGAGTTTTGCCTCATTTTATGACCCTTTTTTGTCACCGTTGTTAAGCAAATCACTGCAATTAAGTGATTCATGCAGTCGTTAAGAGAACTTGGCTTCACCCATTGACTTTGCTTGTTGGAAGTCTCCAGCAGTGATGAGAAAACAGGTGATGCTTTCGAGAATCTGCTGATGTGTTTGATGAACACTGGTGCATCACCCAAAATGTTGTGGCGTGTCACCTTTGACACCTGTGACATAGATTCGCCATCATTGTGTTCCACGCCTTTTGATGGCCGGTGAAGTTTGTGAGCTGGGGGACAATGGAAAAGGCCCTGGGAGAAGGAGGAAAGGAGAAGCATTCTTGATTCCTGGGTTTTCGAAAAGAAAACTCAAAGCTCGTTGAAACTCTGCTTTGACTTCCCTCATTCTTTCTCCAAAACAGCTTGGGCAGGTTGATGGTTCCACTCAACTTCTAGGTTGTGATGCTGCAACATTGGACACTGTGGAGTACAAAGAAGGTAGGGGGAAAGAGGGAAAAAAAGAGGAAGTCTTGAAGGCCAGTGAGAAATTGCTGATGAGAAGAGAAAGAGTGAGGAATACTTCCTGCTCTGGGTTGTGTAGGCGTGTCCGACTGTTTGTGTCTGTAGCTGATGCCTTCACAAAGGCAAGCAGGAGTGTGACTCAAGGCAACACAGGGTGTGTTTTTCGGCTGAGGTATGTGAAGTGATGTTTTCACGGCTGAGCTAAATAAGCCTTCATTCGGCGAGGATGATTTCCAGTTCAACAGGAGCGTTGGGCTGTTTCTCCACAGCCTTCTCTGTGGCTGCTGCCAAGATCAGAGAGGCAGAGGTAGGAGGATCCTGGTTTGCCTGCATGCGCATTGAGGGGAAAAGCTTGATTTGGGTGGGTGGTTATTTGTGTAGGGTTGCACTGGATACTCATGAAAGGAATATCCCTTATGGCAGGGGGTACCCACTCCCTGGGCTACGGCCTGGTACTGGGCCACAGCTCATTTGGAACTGAGCAACCTAAGCAGCAGGTGTGCACAAGCACGCACACTCACACACCGCTTGTGCAGAACCACCCCCTCTCGCAACCTGCCAGTCCACAAAGCCCGAAAGTATGGGCAACACTGCCTTGTGGGATTTATTTCCCAAGCTCATCTCAGCTTTTTCAAGAAATATCAACCAGGTAGTAAGGTAGGGAGAGGATACTCCCAGCTAAAACTCCAGGGAACTGCTGCCGTCGTTAAGTGACTTAACTCCTATATATGTTTTGGTGGTTTATAAAGCAATCATAATTTAAATGGTTTCCTGTCTCCCTCCACATATTTTATCAGCCTAATGAGGTAGGTTAATTCAGTGGTCACTAACCAGTGGGCCGGGGACCACTGGTGGTCCGCAAGAAAATTTTGGTGGTCCGCAGAGAAATGTCACCCGCAAAGCACCCCCCAAAGCAATTAATCCAGGCTGCACTGCCCACATGGCCCGTGGAAACACAAGGCTTGCATTGCTTGCATTGTGAACAACAGGAGGTAGTGAGGGAAAGGCTAGTGGTGGGGGGGAAACTTGCCCCACTCACCCCACGTGCCTGGCCTGGCTACTGGGGTGCTTCATTCATTCTGCTTCTTTCTTCTTCTGCTTTTGGCTGCAAACAAGGAAAACAGCAAAAGTGTTTCTTTCTCTCCCCCAAACTCTGCCAGAACTGAGTCTTTGGGACCCTGCAAGGCATCCTGCTCCAAGAGGCTGTGTTGGCAAAGACTCATTTCTGGTGGAATTTGGGGGAGAGAAAGAAAGACTTCTGCTGCTTTCCTTGCATGAAGCCAAAAGTCTTTCCCTCTCTCTCTCTCTCCCCCTGAAAATGGAGCTGGAGATGGTATCCTGCAATCCCAAATAAAGAATGATCAATTAGTAGGAAGACGGGGTGGGGAATTTTCCTGCAGACTTTTTGAGGGATTTTCCCAGGGTTTCTGGTCCGCGGGATTTAAAATTATGAGTTTGGTGGTCCCTAAGGTCCAAAAGGTTGGTGAACCCTGGGTTAGATCAATGTTTTTCAACCTCAGCTACTTTCAGACACGTGGACTTCAACTCCCAGAATTCCCCAGGCAGTTGGGGAATCCTGGGAGTTGAAGGCCACACATGTTAAAGTTGCTGAGGTTAAGAAACGCTGGGTTAGACAATTCGGAGCCTGGTTACTAACATCAAAGCTAGAGATAAAATATGTTTCATGGGTTCTGAGTGAAAACAGCGTCAATATAATAGGGGATTATAACTTTCTAAATTGGATTTACAAAAGAGTTTCGTTAAAGTTTTAAAGAATTTTGTGACAAGGGACAAAGAAAAAATAAAGAAACCAAGTTCTAATTGAAGGAACTAAAGATCAAGATCTTTAAAAGTAACAGTAAGGAATATGAAATTGGTTTATTTGATCAAAATTAAAATATATGTAGTGCTGTCTCTGGTAACTTAGATAACACTTTTGCTGACATCAGGAATGAAATGATAACCGTTTATGGATTTCTTTATAGATAAAAGGTCAATATCAGGAGAAAAGATCAATTATGTTATTTTAAGAGACGGTAGTAAGTTACTAAAGTTATTATACTTGTGATGAAAGGAGGCGTCTTTATGTTTCCTTTCCTATATTCTTTATTTTTCTTCTCCATTTCTCTATTCTTTTTTCTGCACCTTTAATTTCCCCCTTATATTTAGTCTGTATAACTCTTTATTTTTTTAATTGTAATGTTTAATAGAATTACTATAAAAATATAACAGTCAAAAATAACCTGATGCCTGTTCAAATACACTTTGCCTGTTTTGTTCCAGAAACTCTTAACTTAGTTTGCTGTCACGCATTCAAAGCTCGCCCTATCTCTGATACCGGGTTTGCCAGTGTACTTGAAAACTAGAACTTAGAACTGGAACTAGAAAATAGGATTTAAAAGATCTTCAAAGGGTCTAGATGTCGACATGGAGTTCTTTTAAATCCTATTTTCTAAACCATCGCATCATCAAATCCTTCATATCAAATATAGCAATGCTGAGAAGAAGGTTAGTACATTCAGCCATGACAGAGATATTAATATTGAGCTGCCTATTTAATAAAGCCAGCAGAGATGTACATTTCCTGACAAAACAGCAGACATTAATGGTCTGTCTTTGTTAATACACTGGTTTCCTCATTATTTTTTTCATTCAAAATCCACAGGGCCAGGGGAGCAATTGTGCATTGTTTTGCTTAATAATACAGATTACTCTATAATTTGAAAACATGGATTTGGCCAGCCCTTCTTGCAAATATTATATCACCCAAAGCTATACATGGTCCTCAACTTATGACCACAACCAAGCCCCAAATTTCTGTTGCTAAGCAAGACTGTAGTTAAGTGAGTTTTGTCCCGTTTTAAGACCTTCCTCGCCGCAGTTTTAAACTGAATCACTGCAGCTGTTCAGTGAGTAACACGGTTGTTAAATTACTCTGGATTCCCTACGGAGTTTGCCCTGTGACGCTGGGACATTGCAACCATCATAAATATGAGTGGGTCGCCAAATGTCTGAAATTTGATCGTGTGACCATGGGGATGCTGTAACGGTCATTAAGTGTAAAAAATGGTCGTAGGCCACTTTTTTTTCACTGCCATTTTAACTTCAAACATTCACTAAACAAATGATTGTAAGTCGAGGACTATCTATACATGTGTTGTGGTTAGCCGGCAACAGGTGAGGATGGCTGAGGAGAGCGAGGACTCAGATGAGGGGCCAGGACCATTAGGAAGTGGGCTGCTGCCTTCAGAGATTGTGGAGGCTGGCAGCAGTGATGAGGAGGTTCCTGAGGAGCCTGTGCCAAGTGTGTGCGCACGAAGGATTGCTCGGAGGAAAGAACAATTACAGCAGCACAGGTGACTTGGGAGTAAGGCTGCAAGGAAATGGCCCCTCCCTCAAGAGGATAAAAGCCAGGTTTGGAAAAGTGTTCTTTGCAGACAGCAAAGCAGCTCTGAAGCTCAACTGGTGGACATCTTAGTTCGTGTTTGGAGAATCTTGTAAATTAGTTCTTATCTCTGGGTTTTTGGCAGCATTGATGAACAACTTGGCAAGGCTCTTTCTTATTGGAGCTAATTACTGGAAAGCAGCCTTTTATCTGTAAAGGAACAGAGTTATTAAACCTTAAAAGGTGGGGGCTGCTGCCTTCATCTATGTTTGCTCTATGGGAACCCAGTTGGGTCAGAACAACATGGGAGTCCTGCGTAGGATGACTCCCTTTTTTATTTTTTTTCATTTTGCTACTTGTTATTGTTTGAATTTCCCTACCTAAAGAAAAGCACAATCGTTATCACTGTATGCCGGTTATGTTTACATTCGTATTTCTGGCTTGGCCTTCGGTATTTTGTGAAGAATGTAATTGAAGGATGTGTACATTTTGCAACAGCCACAAGTTTCTGCTCATTTTGTTTATGTTAAAACTCACACCCTTCTCTCTGCTTCAGCTGCATGCATAAGCAATCATCATGTGCTTTGGAAACATCCGACTATTTCTTTTTCCACGTGCAGCTATACAAAATCTCATGCCACCTTTTCTTTTTGGTGAATGGAAGCCGCACATTTGCACATGTGCCGGGGTGGGATTTAAAACAGGTTCTGTGGGTGTGGCTAGGTGGCCATGGCCATGTGACTGGGTAGCCATGTCTTCTTCTTCTTCTTCTTCTTCTTCTTCTTCTTCTTCTTCTTCTTCTTCTTCTTCTTCTTCTTCTTCTTCTTCTTCTTCTTCTTCTTCTTCTTCTTCTTCTTCTTCTTCTTCTTCTTCTTCTTCTTCTTCTTCTTCTTCTTCTTCTTCTTCTTCTTCTTCTTCTTCTTCTTCCCCTTCTCCTTCTTCTCCTTCTCCCTCTCCCTCTCCTTCTCCTCCTCCTCCTCCTCCTCCTCCTCCTCCTTCATCTTCATCTCCTCCTCCTCCTCCTCCTCCTCCTCTCTTGTTTTTGCACTCCCCCCCACCCACGGTCCATTTTTTGGCCTCCTGGGCCTCAGGGAAGCCTCCCGGGAGGCCATTTTTGCTCCCAGGAAACCTCCCTGAGACCCAGGAAGGCAAAAAAAACTCAGTGTGGGACTGTGTGTGCAGTTCCTTCCCCCGTGTGCCCTTTTTTTTTGCCTCCTGGGCTTCAGGGAAGCCTCCTGGGCAAAGCAGTATGACAGCGAGGGGGTTCCTGGCACAGCTGATGGTCAGAACAGCTGGTCATCAGGAGGAAAAAAAGGAAAAGAAATACCTTAAGGAGTGACTGGGCAGGGGAAGAATGCAATCAGTGATGTTGGACATGCACGTGATGTCATGCATGCGTGATAAGGACTGTTTGGGAAGGGGGTGTGTGTGGAGAGAGGCGGGGCCAGCCAGGGGCATGATTTGCTGGTTCTCTGAACTGCACAGAATCGTAACAACCGGTTCTATAGAACCAGTTCAAACCGGTAGAATCCCACCCTTCCACATGTGCTGAAATTATTTCTGTAAAGCTTTATCTGTGATCCGTCTCATCCATGGAAAGGGTTTTATTTTTTGTGTTGTATTATGCATGGGAGTTCAGGTAATCCTTGGCTTACGATCCTAATGATGAAGCTTACCCATCACAATCATCAACGATGATCATAAATTGACCTGTGACTGATTTTATAAGCGTTTTGCAGTGAACTAATTGTTCACTACAGGTCAGTTTTGCTGAAAACTGGAAGTAAATCCCCCCTTTTTTGGCAAAACCATAGTAAAATATGCAGTCACATGACTGCAGGACACTACAAATGGCCTAAATGCGGATTGGTTGCTGAGCTCCTGTCAGGCAGTCATGTGACCACAGGGGTAGTAGCCATGGAAACTGCAGAATTGGAACATAAGCACCCCTAGAAATGTCCATTGCAACTTCAAAACTAAGTGACCGGTTGTAAGTCAGGGACTATCTATTGACCAGAGGTGGAGGACGATGGCCCTTTTAATGACTTGCGGACTTCAACTCTTAGAATTCCTGAGCCCTCTCAGAAACTCTAGGAGTTGAAGTCCACAAGTCATTAAAAGGGCTGTCGTTTCTCACCCCGGCTGTAGACCAAACTGATAAAAGAACTTGGTGAGATGGGCATCGACATACATTTGATGAATGAATAAATAAATAAAGGCGGAGGAAAATAAATAAATTTTGCTGACCTTACAAAGTTTTACAACTTGCTGAGCCAGGAAAATGCTGCCCAAAGTCGGCTAATTAAAGTGCAAAACAGAATTCTTGGGAGGTGCAAACGATACTAATTGGTTTGGTCTTGGAAGTAGCAAAACTTCAAGGTTAGGTTACGATTCTTGCTGAGGCCTCGCTCTTATTTATTTATAGGTCCCCACTCTGGATGAGTTGATTGTGAGACAGATTGGCAATCCCGAAGGCCTCATTGATATTAGCTCTTCTCTGGGAGCAATTACAGGTCAGTCCTTGGTTTACAACCACCATTGAGCCCAGAATTTCTGTTGCTAAGTGAGACATTTGTCAAATGAACCCTGTCCCATTTTATGACCTTTCTTGCCCCAGAATCATTGCAGCGGTTAAATTAATAACACGACTGTTTAGTGAATCTGGCTTCTCCCTTGATTTTACATGTTAGAAGGCTACCAAAGAGGCTCATAACACCCCAGAACATAATCATCATAAATATGAGTCAGAGGACAAGCGTCTGAATTTGGATCATGTAACTATGGGGGATGTTGCAATGGTCGTGTGAAAAATGGTCACAGGTGACTTTTGGGCGAGGGGCTGCTTCTAATCCTATCCCTCTGCTCTCGTTAGCTGTCAAACTTAGCTGCAAATAGTTTTGAAATATCCTGTGTTGAATTGATTACTGCCTGCAGTGTTTGCCTTGCTTATGAATAGAGGCATCTAGATAGTTGGCTTCTTTTTTTTCAATGAGCTTTTCATCTCTGAAGTGCTGGCATCTGCTGTGGGCTATTAAGAAAGACTTGGGGACTGCTTCCTGCTTCTAAAAACACGTTTCTCCAATTTCTCCTTTAGGGAAATATAATATTCTGCCTTTTTAATATTTCCCAAAATATTTCATTCTTCTGAGGGGAGTAGGGGCTGACTTATTACAGGAAGTCGAGGACTACCTGTGCTTTTAGTTCTGTCAGTGAATAGAATAGAATAGAATAGAATAGAATAGAATAGAATAGAATAGAATAGAATAGAATAGAATAGAATTCTTTATTGGCCAAGTGTGATTGGACACACAAGGAATTTGTCGGTGCATATGGTCTCAGTGTACATATAAAGATATGTCAAGAATTTGTCAAGAATCATCAGGTACAACACTTAATAATAGTCACAGGGTACAATAAGCAATCAAATCATACTAGGAAACAGTCAATAAAAATCATTAGGATACAAGAACAAAGTTACGGTCATACAGTCGTAAGGGAGAGGCGATGGGTGAAAGTAAGGGAGGATTAATAGTAATAGTAATTCAGACTTATTAAACAGTTTGACAATGCTGAGGAAATTATTTGTTTAGCAGAGTGATGGCGTTTGGGAAAAAAACTGTCCTTGTGTCTAATTGTTCTGGTGTGCAGTGCTCTACAGCCTCGTTTTGAGGGAAGGAGTTGAAACAGTTTATTTCCGGGATGTGAGGGGTCTGTAAATATTTTCACAGCCCTCTTTTTGACTCATGCAGGATTCAGGTCCTCGATGGAAAGCAGGTTGTTAGCCATTATTTTTTTCTCCAGTCCTAATTTCTCTCTGAAGTCTGGGTCTGTCTTGTTGGGTTGCAGAGCCAAACCAGGAAGCAAGCACACCACGGTGGAGGCTGTCCATTCTGCAGCCATCTGAAGCATTCTTCTCATACCTGGCTTTGCTCCAAGGCTCTGTCACAGTTGCTTCATTTTTCCGGGACAAAATGGGTTCCTGAGAGGAGCGGAAGAGTAATGCTAACCAAGAGACGATGTAACGTTCCAATTTTAGTATATGTGCTGCTGAAGCGAGCACGCTAACCAAGAGACAACGAATGGCGTGCGTCCCTGGAGTCAGGGCGTCTGAACTTCCCTGTAGCATCGTTTGCTCAATCTGAGGTTTTCTTCCTTTCGATAAGAGGCTGATGTCAGGGAACTGGAGAACGAGGCAATGAGCAGTGATATCATAATGCCTGAAGAATGAGGAACTATGTTGGCCTTGACAGAGACCATTCCAGGGGAGAAACACGCAGGAGAGGAAAGCTAGCAATGGCTTCAAGCAGACTTACAACCACAAATGGGATTGGACCGTCTGGTTGTTCAGTAAGCCGTGCCCGATTTTACAACCTTTTTTTCCTTGCAGTTGCTAAGCGAACCACATGGTCATTAAGTGACCTTGGTTCTCACTTTGACTTGGCTTGCTGGAAGCCAGCTAGGAACATCACAAAGGGTGAACCCTGGGATACTGCCACCTTTGTAAATACACGCTGGAGTAGTGATTATGGGAGTTGCAGGGAAATTGTGATGGTCGTTAAAGTGTGAAAACTGGCTGCAACTTTTTGTTTCAGCGCTCCTGTAGATTCAAATGGTCGTTGAATGGATGGTCGTAAGTCAAAAGCTACCTGTATTTGAGAGAATTGGTTATAGCAGGGGTCCCCAACCACTGGTCCCCGGACCGGTACCGGTCTGTGGATCAATTTTTACTGAGCCGCAAAGCTTGGGCACCGCCATCTTGTTTCGACAGCGCTTCCGGGTTTTCAGTTGCTTCCGGGTTTTCGGTTGGAAAGCGGCGTTTGGGTGCTCGCGCCTTAGTTTCGTCAAAGAGTGGGTGGAGTGGCTTCAAACGAAGAGCCATCCCAATGGCGGTGGAGACTCGCGTTACTCAGGTACCGGTCCGTGGAAGAATAAATAATCGTGAAACCGGTCCCTGGTTCAAAAAAGGTTGGGGGCCACTGGGTTATAGGAGCCCCGGTGGCTCAGTGGTTAAGTGCAGTATGGCAGGCTAACTCTGCCCATAGCCTGGAGTTCGATCCTGACAGGGCTCAAGGTTGACTCAGCCTTCCATCTTTCCAAGGTTGGTAAAATGAGGACCCAGATTTTTGGGGACAGTATGCTGATTCTGTAAACCACTTAGAGAGGGCTGTAAAGCACTATGAAAAGGTATATAAGTGCTATTCCCTCCCTCCCTCCCTCCCTCCCTCCCTCCTTCCTTCCTTCCTTCCTTCCTTCCTTCCTTCCTTCCTTCTTCCTTCCTTCCTTCCTCCCTCCCTCCCTCCCTCCCTCCCTCCCTTCCTTCCTTCCTTCCTGCTTGCCACAGTGGTGCAGTAGTTAGAATGCAGCATTGCAGGCTAGGCTAACTTTGCTGACTGCCAGGAGTTCGATTCTGACTAGCTCAAGGTTGACTTTCGAGGTTGGTAAAATAAGGACCCAGATCTGGGGGGCAATTGCAAATAATGCTTCTACTTTGTAACTGCCCAGAAGTGCTGTAAAATACCATGGGAGGTATAGATTAGATTAGATTTCTTTATTGGCCAAGTGTGATTGGACACACAAGGAATTTGTCTTGGTGCAAATATATATAAGTGTATATAAGTCTAAATGCTATTGCTATGCGATTGTTCAGCTATTAAGTCTATCAGCCAGATGACACGACACATTAGCCAGTTGATAGATAACATGCAATCTAATTAGAGGGTGCATACAATTTCTAGGATCACAAAGGAAGTTTATCATTTATTTCTGCCCTGGTGGGAACATGTATGCACCCCATGAAGCAAAGTTGCATTCTTTAGTTGCAAATACTGAGGTGTCAATATCACTGACCTCATTAGCGCTGCCAACTTCTCAGCAGACAGGCATAGGACGATGAGTGATATAACTGTGATTATGGTTGCAAAAAAACAGAAAAGGGGAGCAGGATTACCGAAAACAGCCTGATTACATGTGCTCAGATTTCTTTTCCTGGTGAGAAAAAGAAAAACAAAAGAAAGAAGAAAGAAAACACGAGGAAGAGATAGAAGGAACGCGGCACTGATAATCAAACTGTGTAGCTGGTTCATTTCCTCAAATTAAACCAGAAACTTCCTGTTTGAAATTGGAAGATGGGCCACATGGACCTCCCCAAAGCACTAGACGATGAAAATGGAAAGTAAGACAAATTTGAAGACCTCTTTGGTTTTCCTGCTTGAACTTCAGAGATTTGGGCAGTGGTCAATTTGACTGGCTTGATGCTTTAGCAGAAGAACTCCTCCTCCGTTTATTCAGTATGTCTCTCCTCCTCCTCCTCCTCTTCATTCCTCCTCTTGTTCAGTATGTCTCCTCCTTTTCTTTCTTTCTCCTTCTCCTTCTCCTTCCTCCTTCTCCTCCTCTCCTCTTCCTCCTCCTCCTTCTCCTTCCTCCTCCTTCTCCTCCTCCTCCTCTCCTCCTCCTCATTCCCCCTCCTCCTTTTTTCTTCTCCTCCTCCTCTTTTTCCTCCTCCTCCTTCTCCTTCCTCCTCCTTCTCCTCCTCCTTCTCCTCCTCTTCTCCTCCTCCTCCTCTTCTCCTCCTCCTCATTCCTCCTCCCTTTTTTTTCCTCCTCCTCATCTTTTTCCTCCTCCTCCTCCTCCTCCTCCTCTCCTCCTCTTCTTCCCCCACAAAAAAAGTTGCCTTTAAAAAAACAACACCATTGAGACAACTCTTACCTGGGTGACTGAACATCTCCATAGACAGATCTTAAAGCTGATAAGGTTGAGAACACTGATTTAGTTGATGGCAACAACGAGACATATGAAACATTTGTTTGCAGATGGTATGAGTAATTAAACCAAGAAGGAGAGTTAAAGTGATGTAAAATTCACATATGTATCTTGGCAAAAGGCCCCCTAGGAACAACTGCTGTAGTTTAATTTGAAAACATTCCTTTCTAATTCCCACAGGATCTATATTTCCAGACTCCTGGAATACCATTTTAAACGCCCATAGATCACCGCAGAACAGATCTCAGGGGTCATTAGAAGGAACATGTTGTGGAGTCTTGAATGCGGGATCAGCAAGAGTCTTAAGAGTGGGGGTGTCAAACTCAAGGCCCAAGGGCTGGATCCAGTCCATGGGATGCTTAGATCTGGCCCATCCTGGAAACAGTGGACTGGCCCACTGTGCTTCTGCCAATGCAAACAGAGCTCAGGAGCTCTGTTTTCACTGGCAGAGGTTGCAGGAGGCTGTCACAACCAAAAATGAAGCTTTCAAGAGCCGTGGGTGGACCTCCCGAGCTCCATTTTTGCTAGCAGAGAGTTGAAGGAGGCTGTTGCAGCTGAAAACGGAGCTTGGGAGCCTGTTTTCGCTGGCAGAATGCTCGGGCCACCTCAGGCGCCCCCCCCGACACAAGTGATGTCGAGCTGACCAGAGTCACCCTGACTCCCTCAAGACCAAACACAACTCTGATGTGGCCCTCAATGAAATCGAGTTTGACACCTCTGCTTTAGAGAATGTGAGGATCAAAAGGTGGACAGTTGAAAATTCGATCATTAAACACCTTTTGAGAACCAAAATTAGCAGTAGAATTTCAACTTGTTTAATCCCACGGCTACTTTTTGGCAAGGAGATTTTGAAGGTCTCAAGGATTAAATATGGCAGAACATGTCCCATAATAAAATTCTATACAGGAGGATTCCCAAGACTCATTAAAGAATCAACAAAACACCCAAGCAGGCTGGAGTGGAGACAAGAATAAAGAACATCCAGATTAACAAACTAGCTTCCTTCTTGACTTCCATCATCTCCTGGGTTGGCCAGAAGAGAAGTCTACTAGCGAAGAATGTTATAGGTCACTTGAGCATATTCACTTCCAGAAGCAGACTTCACAGCAGACCAAAAAATGTAAATACAAGAAGACAGAATAAAATGAGTATTTCTTGGATCCACAATTGTCCAAGCTTTGGGCAAGGAGGAAGTTTGTATGCAGATGATTCTCAGAGGTCATTTAAACAACTCCATGTGTTGGCTCCTCCATACCTGAGGACAGACAGTTGTGTGAAATCCTCTTCTACATTTGTGAGCAACCTCATTCAGTAGTGTTTGTTGGACTCAAAACACCAGGTCACTGTCCAATTCTGAGCAGCCACAACTTTCCCAGAAGTCAAGACGGAGACTATGAGTCTTGTAACTATGGCACAATCATTCCTTGAGGACCTGTGTTTGGGAAGAACTTCAAATTAAATTACAGCTAGAATTCCTAAGAACGCTGCAAAAATATTTGTGTGAATTTGCATCTTTTTAACTCTTCTTCTCCTCCAACTACCCATACAATTTGGAAATAAATGTTTGTTACGAATGAAAGCAAATACGTGTGTCCCAGGATAATGTTGTAGGATCCAATCTGGGTCAGTCAGCAGGAACCAGAGCTTTGGCCTTCCAAGCTTTCAAAGTCATGCTGGATCCCATCCTCAGGGAATCTCTCTTCAGCAGACTATGTGTTATACTATAAACGTTTATTATACTTTGGGATTGCTGTCAACTGGACTGAATCTGGAAAAAGATCTTTGAAGATGTATGTAGATCTTTGAAGATCTACAAAAAGATCAGAAAGGATTCAGGACAGAGGTGGGATTCTACCTGTTCAGACCAGTTCTGGAGAACCTGTAGTGAAAATTATGAGTAGTTCGGAGAACCGGCCAATTCCACCTCTGACTGGCCCCGCTGCTGTTAGGAATATGAGTTACCTAACAGCTATTTGGGTTAGAAATATATGAAGATGCTGTTCCTGCCCATTTTGTGATGCAGATGTTAGAAAAAGAAGAACACCAGCAACAGATGATGGCATGTTTTCTCCCTGGGCCAGTGTTAGATTCCCTGCCAAGCTGTTTTCCAGCTTCCTCGTTTTTTCAAGACTGCATGTGCCATCACTTCCCTCTGCTGGCAAAATCAAAAGAACCATCTGCCTAAGAAGATGATTAAGAGATTAAACCCTCTTGCCCCCCCACCCCTTGGCCTTTGGGTGGGCAGGACTCTTATCTACCATATAGGGAAAGGAACTCGGAGACCATCATATACCAGAATGGGCAGTCTTGCTATTCACACAGCCCACCTGTTTCCTTTGGGGATGCTGCTAGATTTTGGTAAGAGTGGAAACCCAGCCTTCCGCCTGATACATTGTGTGAACCAGGCATCATGTCAAATCTCCATACATTTTATATCAGGGGTCGCCAACATTTTGGACCTCAGGGACCACCAAACTCATAATTTTAGATCACTTAGGGACCACTAACTGGTTCTATGGGTGTGGCCTAATTTGTGGGTGTGGCTTGGTGGTCATGTGACTGGCTGGGCATGGCTTGTATATAAATATTTATATAAATATTGATTTTTTTATAAAAAAGAGCAACTTTTACCCAAAATCAGGCAAAGCAGGCAGGCAGATTGAGTTGCTCACAGAATCACAGATTCGTTCAGAGATCTATCTATCTGCCATCAGCTAGCTCAGTCTGTCACATAAAATTTGCTTGCAAGCAAACTCATAAAATTTGCTAGCAAGCAAACTCACAAAATTAACTCACAACACATCGTGTATGTAAATATTGAATTTTTTTATAAAAAAAGAGCACCTTTTACCCCAAATCAGGCAAAACAGGCAGATTGAGTTGCTCACAGAATCATTCAGTGATCTATCTATCTGCCATCGGCTAGCTCAGTCTCTCCGATTTTCTTGCCATGACTCTGCACCGAATTTGCTTGCAAACAAACCTTCAGTCCTAAGGGAGGTTCAGCTGTGCTTAGCTAGAAGCCAACCATTTCCTGCTTCCTAGCTAATCTAAATATCCTGGCACAGCAGAACAGATGATGGTCGGAAAAAGGAAAAATAGCAATTTAGCAGGCAAGTTTACCGGGTAAGGAGTGAGTGGGCGGGGAGGGTTCCCGCAGGCCATGTGGGCGGTGCAGGCTTGTGTTTCTGCGCAGCCTGCATTAATTGCTTTGGGGGGGGGGGTGCTCTGGGGGTGAGATTTCTCTTTGGCCCACCAAAATTTTCTCATGGCCCACCAGTGGGCCACGGCCCACTAGTTGGCAACCGCTGTTTTATATAGTTTGCATGTCCCACGGTATATGAATTCAACAATTGTGTCTTGGGAACCCATGTTCAGTGGTGGTATTATACCGATTTGGCCCATTTCTGCCGAGCCAGTAGCTCCGATGAGCAGTGTAGACGGAACCGGTTCTCTCGGATGCTTTGCTGTTGGGCCCACCTGCCCTCCTGGGCTTCCATATTTATCTTTATGTCCTGCTTTTGAAGAGCAGCTGCTTTGCGCAGCAAGCAGATTGCTGCACAGCAGCTGCTGAAGCAACAGGGAAAGTGCAGGATTGCAGGAGGTGAGCTGGAAAGTCTCTGTGCGCATTTGGCGCGCATGCACGTGAAACTGTGTGCGTGTGCACAAAGCGCAACTACCGAGCCATGCCCACCAAAAACAGTGGTAAAAATTGTTGAAACACACCGCTGCCCACATTTGCAAGCAAGCGTGTTGAATGTACCCAGGCTGTTTCCCAGGGGTGGGATTCTACCGGTTCAGACCGGTTTGGGTGAACCGCTTGCTCCAAAGATCAGCTGGCGTCGGTTTGCTGTGACGAGCATGTGGGCCCGCCTGCTCACCCCTGCACTTTCCTGTGTTTTATTTGAGTTTTTTTAGAGCAGTGGCCCCCAACCTTTTTTGTGCCACAGCCCGGTACTGGCATCACAAAATGATCCATGGCCTGGTACCGGCATCAGCATGCATGGCAAGGCGAGCTGAGCGACTGGCCAGCCAGCCGTCCCCCGCTTCTCCCTGCCACCTTCAACTCCTCCTTCGTACCTTTGTCGATGGGCTTTGGGACGGCTTTGGGACGGTTGCTCAGCTCACCTTGCCTTGGGTGCTGAAAGAATCCTCACGCCTTAGTTTTGTTCGAAGCCACCCCCCTCCTCGATGAAACTAAGGTGCGAGGATTCCTTCAGGACCCAAACGCCGCTTTCCAACCGGAAAAGCTCACCGGAAGCACTTTCTCATCAAAACAAGATGGCGGCATCCAGCAAAACGGCAGCCCGGTAGAAAATGTTCCACAGACCGGTACCGGTCCGCGGCCCGGTGGTTGGGGATCCCTGTTTTAGAGCACAGCTGATTTGCGCAGCAGAACGTTTTGCCATGCTTCAGCTGTTTTAGTCACAGGGACTGCAGTAGAAGGTAAGTATTAGTGCTTTTTAAAACATGGGGCGTGCATGAAGCACATGATTGCTGAACTGGTTATGATACCGGTGGAATCCCACCCCTGCTGTTTCCTTTCCTAATCTGTCCTAGGGTGTCTTTCATACACAGAGTGTGACAAACGCCAGGGACCCATGAACAAAGGGCCTTTCGACCTTGATTTTTTGTACTTCTAAATGGGAACGAAATTAGCAATACTCTGAATGACCCCTAGAGGATAGCAATGAGATAACAAAAGTCTAATGCCTTGCTGCTCTTTTAGTGGTTCCTAGGAGTTTTGCAGCTCAGATGTTTTAGTGCTAATAAAACTCTTCCCTTGTTCGCCCAGAATTTGTTTGGTAGCAGAACATTCAGTGTCAAAAACCCTGTTCTCCAGAGATGCCCTGCCTGCCACTGACACCTCAACTCAACGGCAGCATTGCGATATGCCTGACTGCCCAAAGATAGACTGTCTGTTTTTCTTCTTCTGAAGAATGTGTTTCTTTTTTTTTCTTGAATAAACTCCTGGACTAAAAGTAAGAGAAGCATTTCTTTGAGACCAGAGAGCTGAATCTTTCCATCAGGGATGAAAACTACCCCCCCCCCAGAAGCCTTGTGAATGTGGTCCTTGCAAAAGGGTAACCAGGAGAGGAGAGACCAGCTGAAGTCTCCCCTTCGCCCCCTAATTTAATGCTCAGACTTTCATCAAGAGATGTTTTCACCCACAACCTGTGGTTCTGCTTGAAAAGGTAAGGTAAAAGGTAAAGGTTCCCCTCGCACATATGTGCTAGTCGTTTCCAGCTCTAGAAGGTGGTGCCCATCTCCGTTACAAAGCCGAACAGCCAGCGCTGTCCGAAGACGTCTCCGTGGTCATGTGGCCAGCATGACTAAATGCCGAAGGTGCACGGAACGCTGTTACTTTCCCACCAAAGTGGTCCCTATTTTTCTACTTGTATTTTTACATGCTTCTGAACTGCTAGGTTGGCAGGAGCTGGGACAAGGAACGGGAGTTCACTCCATTATGTGGCACTGGGGATTCGAACCTCCAAACTGCCAACCTTTCTGATCAACAAGCTCAGCATCTTAGCCACTGAGCCACCACATCCCCGCTGTTTGAAAAGGTAGCGGGGTGCAATTGTTAGAGTGTCAAACTAGGAAAACCAGGTTTCAGCTATCTAATCACCAAGCTGATGGGTGATTTGGGCCCAGTAACTTTGGCCCAATTCCCAGTACAGGTAATTCTCAACTTATGACCACAATATCAGCATTCCCAGAATCACATCCACAGCAAACAAAACTCCGAAGCAAGAACAAGTTCCTCAAAGAACAAGTTTATTGGACATATCATATTGGCACAGACTTGTGAAAACCAACTCTGAATGTTCCTGCAGTTTTCGCCTAATTAAAAGTCCCCCCTCCTTTCCCAATCAATCAGTCACATGGTCCAATCAAGGGCAAGCTTGGTTGCTTGGAAACTTCACTCCTCCTCTCTTTAGCCCCCTGTGGGAAGGTCCTTGGTTCTCAAGGGTAACTATTTTGTTTTGGCTGCAAAACCACAACTATTTCTATTCCCCACTCCCTATCCTCCATCACCATTGTGGCAACACCGAAGGCTGGTCCAAGATGGCCTCGGTCAGGCCAGCTTCAGAGTTGACACACAATTGATCCTAAAATAGTTTGTGTGTTAAACCCTGGATTAATTAGGTCTGAATACAGATAATCCTCAACTTATAGTCACAATTGAGCCCCAAATTCCTGTTGCTAAGCAAGACAGTTGTTAAGGGAGCTTTGCCCCATTTTATGATCTTTCTGGCCACAGTTGTTAAGTGAATCACTGCACCTTTTAAGTTAGCAACATGGTTGTTAAGTGAATCTGGCTCTCCCATGGACTTAGCTAGTCAGTAGGTTGCAAAAAGGAAACACATGACCTCAGGACACTTCATAAATATGAACCAGTTGCCAAGCATCTGAATTTTGTTCGCACGACTGTGGGGAATGCTGCAACGGTCATAAGTGTGAAAAATGGTCATAAGTCACTTTTTTCTGTGCCGTTGTAACTTCAGTTTCTAAATGAGCTGCTGTAAGTTGAGGACTGTCTGTATAGGGCAATGAGAATGAAGCGAAGAGAACTCCTATATCGCTTTTTCAATTCTGGAGGGAAAAAAAAAGGGCCATAATTATACATATATTCTGCTCAGGGTGTCAGAGATGCAGAAGGAAGAACTAGGAACAAACGTGGGTTTTGCTAAAAGGCAAATGTGGCAACGGTGCCAACGATTGGCTGGCACCACAAAGGTTGCTGGCTCAAACTTCCAATGGTTCTGAGCCAGGTCTACAGTCATCACGAAGAACATTTGCAAGCCAGCTTGTTTTCAAAGAGGTTCTTTGAGCAGGTGTGCAGACTACCCTGAGCCAAATCAAATTGCGTAGTAGCCGCCCATTTGGAATTTCATGCTGACCACATCAGTGGTGGGATTCAATTTTTTTTTTTTTTTACCGGTTCTGTGGGCTTGGCTTGGTGGGTGTGGCTTGGTGGGCGTGGCAGGGGAAGGATACTGTAAAATCTCCATTCCCACCACACTACAGAGGAAGGTACGGTTCTGACCCAGGCTTTGTAAACCGTAATTATTCACAAACTTGTTTTAAAAGCAAAACTTATTTTATTGCAACGCTGGGAATTGTTTTCATTCCCAGATGGAATTAATCTCAAACAGTCCCCCACCTTTCAGTTCTGTGAAGTGCTGCCAAAAACAGAAGTATCAAATGAACTTAAAAAAAAAAACACCGACCGAAGTACAAGAAAAACCAACCGAAGTACAAAAGAGTTTCAAGAATGACTCGGAACCGATCGAACTACTTTGCTTCCTGCAAAGGTTTCGTCATCTTGGCCTGACTTTTATCCCTTATGGGAGGGGCAATCACTACTTCATCTTACTCCCGAGTCGCTCCTTTTGTTTTAGCTGCTCTTGCCTTCTAGCAGCTCTGTGCATACACGCACTGGGAACAGGCTCCCCTGGTTCCTCTGCTTCGCTGCTGCCAGATGCTGAAGCAGAGGTGGCATTCAGCCAGTTCGTACCTATTCGGGAGAACCGGTAGCAAGAATTTGGCGTGGGTCGCCGAACCGGTAGCAATATCTGGCTGGCCAGGCCCCCAACCCGGTTGCCCGGTTTCCGTTCGCTCGCTTGCCCCGCCCGCCCAATGCTCACTCGCCCCAATTTAAAGAAGGACTGCTCCTCCGCCCTAGCCAGGCATTTTCAAGCAGCCACTTGAAAACACATGACTGTAGGCAGGGCAGCGGTCCGTTAACCTGCAAAACTGCTCCAAGGCCGGATTCTTCATGGACACTGGAAGTATTGTTTCCCCTTGTGAGTAAAGTGTCTGGAGTGAGAGGGAATGAAGGCTGACAGGGGTGTGTGTGTGTGTGTGTGTGTGTGTGTGTGTGTGTGTGTGTAAGAGAGAGAGAGAGAGAGAGAGAGAGAGAGAGAGAGAGAGAGAGAACAAGAAAGAGGAAGGGAGAGAAAGAAAGAAAGAAAGAAAAAGAAATAGGGAGAGAGTGTGTGTGGTGTGTGTGTTTGTGAGAGAGAGAGAGGGTGTATGTGTGTGTGTGAGAGAGAGAGAGAGAGAAAGGAAGGGAGAGAAAGAAAGAGACAAAGAAAGAGAAAGAAAGAAAAAGAAATAGGAAGAAAGGGAGAGAGAGAGAGAGACAGAGAAAACTCTGTGCTATTATATTTAATTGTTCCATTATTTATCGTGTGTTAATATTTTACACTGTCCCTACACCTAGAGTGATTCTACTGCCTTTCTTTTGCCCAGAGCTACCACTTATTTTTCAGGGTTTACATGCATTCAATGTCTATAGTCCAGGGCCTAAATACATGTGTGTTTAAAGGGACTTTGGAGGTCTTCTAGTCCAACCTCCTGCTCAGGCAGGAAAACTGAGGATGCCAAACTCTGAGTAGAGGTCCTGGGAAAGGTGTCAGAATAACAGAATAACACTTAGAAGGGACTTTAGGGGGAACCCTATACCATTTCAGAGAAATGGCTGTCCAATCTTTTAAAAATTTCCAGTGATTGAGCACCCAGAACTTGTGAGGACAAGCAGGTCCACTGGTTAATTGTTCTCACTGTCAGAAAGTTTCTCCTTAGTTTTAGGTTGCTTCTCTCTTTGTTCAGTTTCCATCCATTGCTTCTTGTTTGCCTCCTGGTGCTTTGGAAAATCCACACACACACCCTACTTTCTTTGTGGCAGCCCCTTAAAGCCTGTTGCCTATGTCACACTCTTGAGTAAAGCATGTGAGCCATTTCCTCCTTTCAGTGGTCCATGAAAATACATCTATAGTATGTAGATAATGAAGTCAAAAAAGGTGAACAACATTTTTACAGAACTATAAGTTGAGGCTGGGTGTGACAAGGAATGGCTGGGAAGGGAGGGGCCAGACGAGGCACCCCTTGACGTGAGTGACATTAAGTAGGTCACACCCACTCAGTCACATGACCCCCAAGCCATGCCCACCCAGTCACTTGACCACCAAGCCATGCCCACTCAGTCACATGACCCCCAAGCCATGCCCACCCAGTCACTTGACCACCAAGCCATGTCTACCCAGTCACATGGTCACCAAGCCACACCCACAGCCACATGACCACCAAGCCACACCCACCAAATAAGCCACGCCCAAAAAAACGGTAGTAAAAATTTTTGAATCCCACCACTGCTCTGAAGGCTCCAAAGGCAGCACCCCACTCTCAGATAGTTCTGGCCCCATCTCTGCATCGGATGCAGGACCCTCGTCCAAGTCCTCTCCAGACTCCATGACTGGTCCCCGTTCTTCCCCACTGTCCGATTCCACTGCTGTCTGCACTGGCTGTCAGCGAACCACAACAGGTTACTGCAAAATCCCCATTCCCTCCCCACCCCGCTAACCTGCTTTCCAGCTCCGTTCTCCTGTTCAGGGCAACCAAAGAAGACCCAGCCAATCAGCTGGGACTCAGGAGGTGGAGAATAGATGGGGCAAGGACAATCAGAGGTGGGATTTGCCAGTTCTCCGAACTACTCAAAATGTCTGCTACCAGTTCTCCAGAACTGGTCAGAACCTGCTGAGTCTCACCTCTGGACACACCATCTTAAGATGCCCATCCCTGGATTTTTGGCTCCTCCAATCTGGAAGTTGGTACATTCCTTTCCTCCCCTCAGATTGAATAATGAGTCATGTGGTTCCTTCTGTTTGCAATCAGTTCTGTTCTGATGAAATTAACAGTGTTAGAAGGCACCTTAGAGATCTTCTAGTCCAACCCCTGCTCTAGCAGGAGAGCATTTCAGACACATGGTTGTCCCAACTCCAGTGATGGAACACTCACAACTTCTGGTGGCAAGTTGTTCCACTGATTAATTGTTCTCACGGTCGGGAAATTTCTCCTTGGTTCTAAGTTGCTTCTCTCCTTGATGAGTTTCCACCCATTGCCTCTTGTCCTGCCTTCAGGTGCTTTGGAGAATAGGCCATTCCCCACCTCTTTGTGCAGCCCCTGAGATATTGCAACACTGCTATCATGTCACCCCAAGTCCTTCTTTTCATCAGACCAGACTTAACCAACTCCTGCAACCCTTCTTGATATGTTTTAGCCTCCAGTCCTCTAATCATCTTCATTGCTCTTCTCTGCACTCTTTCGGTGTCAAAGGAGTCTCCGTGGAGAAGAGGGGGGGGGGGAGTCAATGGACTTCCTCTGTTTCAGTAGAATAAAGCATTAACATCAAATCTCAACCGTTTACTTTTCCATAATAGTATAGATTAGTCCTTTCTATAACAACAAATCAGTCTAACCAGGAAAACCCAAAACCACTTTTTCCTCCACTTCAAGCACTTAGTCTAGAAGCGACATGGTCCTTTTTCAGCCAGTAGGGAAGCTCAGGGCTGGGCTTCTGGAGGTTCGCAGGGGTTCGGGAGAGCCCCTAGCTCAGATTCTGTGCAGTTCGGAAAACCCTCAAATCCCACTCCTGGCTGTGTACCAATATCTAAGGGCAATGGTGGGATTCAAAAATTTTTTTTAACTACCGGTTCTTTGGGCAGGACTTGGTGGGCGTGGCAGGGGAAGGATACTGTAAAATCCCCATTCCCTCCCCACCCCCACTAACCTGCTTTCCAGCTCCGTTCTTCTATGCAGGGCAACCAATAAGACCCAGATGACCAGCTGGGACTCAGGAGGCAGAGAATAGATGGGGCAGGGCCAGACTAGAAAGTGTTTTTTGCCTGTTCTCCGAACTAGTCAAAATTTCCACTACCGGTTCTCCAGAACTGGTCAGAACCTGCTGAAGACCACCTCTGTCTAAGGGGCTTGCCGCAAAGAGGAAGCAGTCAAGCTATTCTCCAAAGCACCTGAGGGTAGAACAAGAAGCCATGGGTGGAAACTCATCAAGGAGAGAAGCAACCTAGAACTAACTAAGGAGGAATTTCCTGTCAGTTAGAACAATTAACCAGTGGAACGATTTTCTCTAGAAGTTGTGGGTGCTCCAACACTGGACTTTATTAAGAAGAGAGTGGACAATCATTTGTCTGAAATGGTATAGGCTTGAGCAGGGGTTGGGTTAGACGACCTTCTAGGTCCCTTCCAACTCTATTCTGTTTTATTGATATGTTGAGACTCTAGAAAGAGTAAAGAGAAAAGCAAGAAATGTGATTAGAGGGGCTGGAGGCTCAAACATATGAAGAACAGTTGCAGGAACTGGGTGTGTCTAGTCTAATGAAGAGAAGGTCTAGGGGTGACGTGATAGAAGCGTTCTAATATTTGAGGGGCTGCCACAAAGAAGAGGGAGTCAAGCTATTCTCCAAAGCAGGGGTCACCAAACTTTTGGACCTCAGGGACCACCAAACTCATACTTTTAAATCCCGGGGACCACTAAATATAAATTTTGACTGGCGTTGGCTGCAGGAAAAAAAAAAGACTGCAGGGAAATTATCCACCCTCTTTTCCTACTGGTCGAACATTCTTTATTTGGGATTGCAGTTCCGTTCTCATGGGGAGAGAGAGAGAGACTTTGGACTTCATGCAAGGAAAGCAGCAGAAGCAGCAGAAGTCTTTCTTTCTCTCCTCCAAACTCCGCCAGAATGGCGCAGCCTCTTGGAGCAGGATGCCTTGCAGGGTCCCAAAGACTCATTTCTGGCAGAGTTTGGGGGAGAGAAAGAAAGACTTTTGCTGCTTTCCTTGCGTGCAGCTAAAAGCAGAAGAAAGAAACAGAAAGAAGCTGCCTGTTGGCCAGGCCAGCTGCGTCGGGTGAGTGGGGCAAGTCTCCCCCCCTCCGTCCTTTCCCCCCCTCCCTTCACTACCTCGTGTTGTTTGCAATGCAAGCGATGCAAGCCTTGTGTTCCCGCGGGCCATGTGGGCAGCGCAGCATCGTGTTCCCACGCAGCCTGGATTAATTGCTTTGGGGGTGACATTTCTCTGTGGACCAGCAGTGGTCCCCAGCCCACTGGTTGGCGACCACAGCTCCAAAGTACCCGAGGGCAGGACAAGAAGCAATGGATGGAAACTAATCAAGGAGAGAAGCAACCTAGAACTAAGGAGGAATTTCCTTTCAGTGAGAACAATTAATCAGTGGGAACAACCGGCCTCCAGAGTGTCTATGGAGATTCTTAGTCATCATCTCAGTTTCCTCTAGAAGTCCAACACCGGTGGTTTTTAAAAAGAAGAGATTGGACAGCCATTTGTCTGAAATGATATAGGATCTCCTGCTTGAGCAAGAGGGTTGGACTAGAAGACCTCCAAGGTCCCTTCCAACTGTGTTTATTCTATCATTCTGCTGATGAAGATTAAAATCACGCTTCCACCATTCCTGGACTTTCTTCTTTTCAAACCTTTCCAACCCACGGCTGGTTCCACAGAGATTTCTTGACAATGCTTGAGAAGCAGATGTCTTCTTTGTGCAAAGGAGGGCAGACTCCGAACTTTCGCTCAAGGCCGCTGGCGGATTATTTGGGGATCAGATGTTCTCCCCCCACCCCACCCCGTCCGCTCCCTGTTCTCTGTCCTGTATTCCCCAGATTCGTGGATAGCTTTACTGTGCCCCCATTCAGTCTTTGTTTTCTGCAGGAACTAGACAAAGAGGCGGGCCGCGGATCTTTAAGCTTCTTCAGTGGTGCAGGACACAGAGACGGACGGTTTTTTTTCATCCCCGAAGGCTGGAACAGCAGGAGGCGCAGAAATCGAGAACAGCAAAGGCTCTGTGCGTTGGGGAAGGATCCTTCGGTGATGTCAACGGGGTGGAATTTGATGCTTCAAACATCGGGCGGGCCTAGTCCAAATAAGAAATGTTTGGGATCTTCTTCCTTCCTTCCTTCCCTCCCCACCCCCACTCACCCCCTGCCCCCCACCCAACCCAAAAGCAACACCATTTGTTAATTCATTTTCATCAAAAGGCATTGTGTACTGCTGCTAAACCTGATCCTGTTAGAAGTGGGAAAAGTCCAGCGGGAGGCAGAAACAAACACGAATGAAACAAGCAGAGACTCTCCGGAGCAGAGACAGGGAGACCTGCAGATGGTGGCGGGAATGGTGGTGCCCAGGAGGCAGGCTTGATTCTTGGAATGTCTAGGGTGGCAAAGAGAAGGAATAGGACAGGAATAGAATAGAATAGAGTAGGGGAGGGGAGGGTAGAAGAGTAGAGTAGAGTAGAGTAGAGTAGAGTAGAATAGAATAGAGAATAGACTATAGAATAGAATAGAGAATAGAATAGAATAGAGAATAGAATCGAGAATAGAATCGAGACTAGAAATAGAATAGAGACTAGACTAGACTAGACTAGACTAGACTAGACTAGACTAGACTAGACTAGAATAGAATAGAATAGAATAGAATAGAGACTAGAATAGAATAGAATAGGATGAGATGAGATGAGGCGAGAAGAGAAAAGAAGAAAAGATATGGAATAGAATAGAATAGGATAGGATAGAATAGAATAGAATAGAATAGAATAGAATAGAATAGAATAGAATAGGATAGGATAGGATAGAATAGAATAGAATAGAATAGAATAGAATAGAATAGAATAGAATAGAATAGAATAGAATAGAATAGAATGAGATGAGATGAGGCAAGAAGAGAAGAGACGAGAAGAGAAAAGAAGAGAAGAGAAGAGAAGAGAAGAGAAGAGAAGAGAAGAGAGCTGGAAGGGACCTTGGAGGCCCTTTAGTTCAACCCCCTGCTCAAGCAGGAGACTCAATACCATCTCAGACAAGGGGCTGTCCAGTCTCCTCTTAAAAACCTCCAGTGATGAAGCTCCCATGATTTCTGAAGGCAACTCATTCCACTGGTATAATTGTCCTCACTGTTAGGGAGTTTCTCCTGAATTCCAGGTCACTTCTCTCCTTGATTAGTTTCCATCGTTTCTCGCCCTGTCAAAATAAATTGACCTCTTCTTTGTAGCAGGCTCTCAAATATTGGAATGCTGCTATTCCAGTATTTGGAATACGGTATTATTAATAGTAACATTCCAAATACTGGAACTCAATATTGCAGTATTTGGAAGAGGAAGGAGGAAGTAAATGAGGAGAAATCAGAAGAAAGGGGAAGAAGAGGAAGAAGGAGAAGGAGGTGTGGGGGGTAAGAGGAAAGGCGAGAGGAGATGAACCCTGGCTAGGTTCACTAGAACCTTAGGATTCCAAATCGGGCCCTATTGATTGCATTAGCCGATTTGCAAATAAAAACCCAGCCATTTAATTCACACATACCTTGTCAGGGTAGGTTATAGGGAGATAAAAACCACCCAACCGTGGTATCTGCAGAATATGGTCATCTAAAAATGGGTGGAGCTTCCATCGCACCCTTAGAGCTGCCATCTTGACTTTTTTAACTGCATCCTACAGAGTCCCAAATTGAAAAAAAAAATCTTGATGCTTGCTAGTTTGATTTGCTTCTGTTCTTGGGGTAGGGGGTTCCCTCGGAGGAGGCTAGTGCTTAGAAGGGGGCTAATGGAGAACCAGTTTGGTGGTTAAGATGCCAGGCTAGAAACTGGGAGACTGTGAGTTCTAGTCCCACCTTGGGCAAGAAAGCTGGCTGGGTGACTTTGGACCAATCACTAGGAGATGGTGAGTTCTAGTCCCACCTTAGGCAAGAAAGCTGGCTGGGTGACTTTGGACCAATCACTAGGAGATGGTGAGTTCTAGTCCCACCTTAGGCAAGAAAGCTGGCTGGGTAACTTTGGACCAATCACTAGGAGATGGTAAGTTCTAGTCCCACCTTAGGCAAGAAAGCTGGCTGGGTAACTTTGGACCAATCACTAGGAGATGGTAAGTTCTAGTCCCACCTAGGCAAGAAAGCTGGCTGGGTGACTTTGGACCAATCACTAGAGATGGTGAGTTCTAGTCCCACCTTAGGCAAGAAAGCTGGCTGGGTGACTTTGGACCAATCACTAGGAGATGGTAAGTTCTAGTCCCACCTTAGGCAAGAAAGCTGGCTGGGTGACTTTGGACCAATCACTAGAGATGGTGAGTTCTAGTCCCACCTTAGGCAAGAAAGCTGGCTGGGTAACTTTGGACCAATCACTAGAGATGGTAAGTTCTAGTCCCACCTTAGGCAAGAAAGCTGGCTGGGTGACTTTGGACCAATCACTAGGAGATGGTGAGTTCTAGTCCCACCTTAGGCAAGAAAGCTGGCTGGGTGACTTTGGACCAATCACTAGGAGATGGTGAGTTCTAGTCCCACCTTAGGCAAGAAAGCTGGCTGGGTGACTTTGGACCAATCACTAGGAGATGGTGAGTTCTAGTCCCACCTTAGGCAAGAAAGCTGGCTGGGTGACTTTGGACCAATCACCAGGAGACGGTGAGTTCTAGTCCTGTTTTAGGCATAAAAGCCAGACTTTGGGCTAGTTACTTATTTTCAGCCAAACCCACTTTGCAGGATTGTTATGGTATGGAAAATGGGAGAAGAAAGGCGTATCAAGCATGCCCTCTGCCTGGAGTTACTTATAAAAATAATAAAGGCAGGATATCAATAAAATAAATAATAAAATAATGCCCACTCCCAAGCAAGTGAAAAGTTTGCACTTAATTCCTACAGAAAAAGCTTTCAAACATTTTTTCCCCCATTCTTTCTTTTTTTAACCTGTTCTGTTAGAAACCCAGAAGTGAATATCGAATACGCCAAGAAGTGGGGCTTTGGGAACTCAGGATATTAATATCTCTCTTTTGCTAAGTGCTCGCTATAATGTGATAGACAGTTGGAGCCCTCCCTGCGGATAGAAAAGCTCTGAATAATGATATCCTCTTAGATTGCTATTTTTATAGCTGAAAGATTAATAGGACAGAGTAGGTTTTCTCATCCCATCACCTCAGCTCTGGACTTATGATACCAAAATGTCAGTCTTCACGCCCAAATTTCAAGCCAGAGCTGAGAAATGGTGTTTCATATTTAAAAGTTTCTTCAAAATCTCGACCAAGCCTGTTCCTTTTACGCCAAGGACTCTGCACATGCTCTGAAGAAACTTTTCACCTTTTTTTTGTGGAAAGGAATGAAATGCTGATTTATAAGTCTGGAGATTAAGATGGACTTGGATGAAAAGAGGGTTGAAGGGATTTATATAATATCTAAGAGAGAGAGAGAGAGAGAGAGATGGGATTATAAAAGTGCAACTATCTGTTGAAAAGAAGGTCGGAAGTGGTTATATTTCTCCATTTTATTTCTTTTCTTTCTCACACTTTCCTGTTTCTTGCTCTTTTTCATTCTTCCCTTTTCTTGTTGTTTCTTTTTTTTATTTGTCTTCCTGATGAAATCTTTATACACACGCACACACATATATATCACACACACACACACACACACACACACACACACACACATATCAAACACCTCTCTCTCTCTCTCGTGGTATTTAGCAGGTTCTGACAGCGGACATTTTAAGTAGTTCGGAGAACCAGCAAATATCACCTCTGACTGGCCCCGCCCCCATCTATTCTCCGCCTCCCGAGTCCCAGCTGATTGGCTGGCTCTTCTTTTGTTGCCCTGCACAGGAGAACAGAGCTGGAAAGCAGGTTAGTGGGCTGGGGGAGGAATGGGATTTTGCAGTATCCTTCCCCTGCCACTCTCACCAAGCCACGCACACAAAACCGGTTACAGGTAGTCCTCCACTTACAGCCATTCGTATAGTGATCATTCGAAGTTACAACAACACTGCTTCACAGCATCCTCATGGTCACATGGTCAAAATCCCGTGCGCTTGGCAACTGGCATGTGCAGGTAGTCCTCGACTTAACGACCAAAAATGGAGCCCAAAATGCCTGTTGTCAAGCGAGACATTTGTTAAGTGAGTTTAGCCCCGTTTTACGGCCTTTCATGCCACAGTTGTTGAGTGAATCCCTGCAGTTGTTAAGTTAGTAACAAGATTGTTAAGTGAATCTATCCTCCTCCGTGGACTTGGTCGCAAAAGGGGATCTCGTGACCCCAGGACGCTGCCCCTGTCATAACTATGAGTCAGTTGCCAAGCACCTGAATTTTGATCACGTGACCATGGGGGAGGCTGCAACGGTCGTCAGTGTGAAAAACGGTCCTAGGTCACTTTTTTTTCAGTGCCGTTGTAACGGTCACTAAACGAACTGCTGTAAGTTGAGGACTACCTGTATTTATGACAGTCGCAGGGTCTATGAGTCACGTGATCACTTTCTGAGGGGGCTTCCAACAAGCAAAGTCAGTGGGGAAGCTGGATTCACTTAATAACCACTGGATTCACTTAATAATTGCTCTGATTCCCTTGTAGCAAGAAAGGTCGTAAAACAGGGCACAACTCGTTTAATAACTGTCTTGCTTAGGAATGGAAATTTTGGACTCAATTGTGGTCGTACGGTGAGGACTACCTGTAGTTAATGGATAATTAATAGATAATCAGAATTGGAAGGGACCTTATAGGTCATCTAGTCCCACCCCCCGCCCAAGCGGGAGACCCTACGCCATTTCTGACAAATGGCAGTCCAATCTCTTCTTGAAAGTCTCAAGTGATGGCGCTCCCACAACTTCCGAAGGCAACTTCTGTTCCATGGGTTGATTGTTCTCACTGTCAGAAAGTTTCTCCTTATTTCCAACTTGACTGTAGGCCTATTAAAAACATAGCTAGAGTTCTTAGTTTAAACCTGGTTTTTTTTTTTTTTTCAGTTTTGACTGCTTGAAGAAGAGTGGACTTCAACTCCCAGAATTTTAACAAAATGAAATTCAATTAGAGAAAAGTAAAGTTCTAGATTTAGGCAAGAAAAACCAAAAGTACACATATAGACTGGGTGAAACCAGGCTCAATAGGAGGAACTATGAGAGGGATCTTGGAGTCTTAGTGGACAACCAGCTAAATAGGAGCCAGCAGCATGCAGCAGCCGCCAAAAAAGCCAATGCAATCCTAAGCTGCATTAACAGAGGAATACAATCGAGATCAAGGGAGGTACTAATACCACTCTATAAAGCCTTAGTAAGACCACACCTAGAGTACTGTATCCAGTTTTGGTCCCCACACTATAAAAAAAGATGTTGAGACTCTAGAAAAAGTCCTGAGAAGAGCAACCAGGATGATTTGTGGACTGGAGGTTAAAACATACGATGATGGTTGCAGGAACTGGGCATGACTAGACTAGGGAAGAGAAGGACGAGGGGAGACATGATAGCAGTCTTCCAGTATTTGAGGGGCTGCCACAGAGAGGAGGAGGGGGTCAAGCTATTTTCCAACACTCCTGAAGGCCAGGCAAGGAATAATGGATGGAAACTGAACAAGGAGAGATTCAACCTGGAAATAAGGACAAACTTTCTGACAGTGAGAACAATCAAACCATGGAACAGAGGTCGCCTTTGGAAGTTGTGGGAGCTTCATCACTTGAGACTTTTAAGAAGAGATTGGATTCCCATCTGTCACAAATGGTATAGAATCTCCTGCTTGGGCAGGGGGTTGGACTAGATGACCTACAAGGTCCCTTCCAACTCTGATTATCTGTTATCTGAATTCCCCAGCCTGCAAGCTCATAGGTGCACCTGGCAAGACAGGTGACTGTCAGGCATGGCTACCCAAACCAGCCAGTGCAACCCCTGGCTGGGCGTTCAATCTCCTCATCATGTCGTAGACACTAATCTTAAAAGAGAAATAAGCTAAGGAAATGCAGATTAAAAGGTTATTGATTAAATGTCAGGAGAAGAATTACAAATCTAATAAATGATCGGCTTCTCCAGCTTTTGGGTGGGGAGGGGGAAGGAGGGGGGGCTTCCTTTATGAGGCTGTTTCAACTTTATTACCAAAAAGTGTATTAAAAACCATAAAAGCAGAAATTGGGCTCCCGCAATAAATCCTTGTCTAGTGAGAAGCAGGATGGCATTTAAAAAACATAGCAAGCCCCTGGCTAGATCGCAAAGTTTCAATATCCCTTTTGGGGAACACTATATCCTACATGATATGTCTAAAAGCTTGTGAGGGATTAAAAGGTTGGAAGGAAAAACCTGAGTTCATGTGAGTCAGATTAGAGCTGGAAGAGACCTTGGAGGTCTTCTAGTCCAACCCCTTGCTCAAGCAGGAATCTCTACACCATTTCTGTCATGCCCCTGTTGGAGTCTGACTCAGAGGGAGAGATGGAACAGCTGACAGGAAGTGGGAGTGTGGCTCCGGTGGTTGTGGAGGAAACTGGGGAAGGACACAGGTCAGATGGGCATTCAGAGGAAGACCCAGGCCCATCCCCTCTTCATCCTAGGGCACGCAGGGAGGAACGGAGAAGAGAGCAACGTGAGTGGCATGGTCTACGGGGGGAGGAAGGGGCCCTGATCCCCTTCATGGGCTGCAGCTGGGAAGACTGGTTAAAAAGACAAACTGCGCATGGCAAGCTTGCTGGAGGTAAAGCATGCATTCTTGTCGGAGCTTATCTGTGTTTTGGCTTCCTCCCACCTGTGGTTGCTGCGTTATCTGGTAGAAGTCTGCAATTAATCATCCTTGCCTGCCGTAGTAATTCCTTCAGGGTGATGTGTTGGGTTTTTTATTTCTCTGCTTTCTACCTACCTATCTTTCTATCTATCTATCTATCTATCTATCTATCTATCTATCTATCTATCTATCTATCTATCATTTACTCATTTATGCATCCTGAATGCTGCCAAGTCGGTAGAGATTTACTGCATTTGACAAACAATCAGCTAAAACTTTTGCCTACAGAGAAACAGATCCACAGTAAATATACATCAACTGAAACAACCCACAACTAATCCACATTACGGCTGTTGGGAAAAATTCCAACTTCAAGCACCACTGGAGTGTGAGAAGGACTCAAAGCAGAGATGGCATTCTGGCAATTCTGACCAATTCTGGAGAAGCGGTAGTGGAAATTTTGAGTAGTTTGGAGAACTGGCAAATACCACCTCTGACCCAAGATTTTACGGTATCTTTCCCCTGCCATGCCCACAGAACCGGTAAAAATTTGAATCCCACCACTGACTCAAAGTCCTGCTCAGATGTAAGCAACACGACTTTTCCTCATTGTAATGTGCAAGTAAATAAGGGAAGATGTACTTTTGTTGCTAAGGTGCCCGTTTCCTTCAACTGGTCAGTTTCCCTGAATTTCTTCCCTTTCCTCCTGCTACTGTGAGCCTCGGTGGCGCAGTGGTTAGAGTGCAGTACTGCAGGCTACTTCTGCTGATTGCCGGCTGACTGCATTTTGGCAGTTCAAATCCCACCAGGGTCAAGGTTGACTCAGCCTTCCATCCTTCTGAGGTGGGTAAAATGAGGACCCAAATTTGTTGGGGGCAACAGGCCAACTCTGTAAACCGTTTAGAGAGGGCTGTAAAACACTGTAAAGCAATATATAAGTGCTATTGCTACTTGAGGGAGTGAGGTTGGCTGGCAACTAATCAATTTCTGTTCTGCTGGCCAATCTCTCCTCAGTTCTGGCTAGCTCAGGAATTCTGGGAGTTGAAGTCCGCAAGTTATAAAACGACCACCATTCCACATCCCTAGAGGATAATATCTCTAAAGCAGAGGTGGTATTCGGCCAGTTCTGAAAGGTTCTGGAGAACCGGTAGCGGAAATTTTGAGTAGTTTGGAGAACCGGTAAATGCCATGCCTGGTTGGCCCCACCCCCATCTATTCTCTGCCTCCCATTGAGTCCCAGCTGATCCGCTGGGTCTTCTTTGGTTGCCCTGCACAGGAGAACGGAGCTGGAAAGCAGGTTAGTGGGGTGAGGAGGGAATGGGGTTTTTACAATATATCCTTCCCCTTCCATGCCCACCAAGCCATGCCCACAGAACCAGTAGTAAAAAAAATTGAATACCACCACTGTTTTAAAGATTAGAGAAATCTGGGTCCAGGTCTCTTTAACGATGACTAGGAAAATAGCCAGGAGGGGTCAAAAAAGTCAAGATGGCGGCTGTGGTTTTGCAACTGAAGCCCGAGCCCTATTTAAGTGCATAGGATAGCCACGGGGCAATCTTTGTTACCTCATAATTCTTACAAATATCAAAGAGGTAAGGTACAATTTTCAGAAAGAGAAGCTTTAGCCCCTCGTGTAAACTGGGTAAAAAGTATATGAATAAAATATGTTTAATAATCAGAAAATATTCGCCAAGGGCACACTGCAACAAATAATCCATGCTCCTTTTCATTCTCTGCTCTGTTTTTCTCAGATTTCTTTCGTGAAAAGTGGTTCAGAAACACGTTAAATAAATCAAAAAAATATATGTTTTTGGAATGGGCAATCTGTAGCTCTTCCTATTCACAGTCCCCGATCCTTTTCCAACTGGCCCATCAGCTTTCAGGCCCATTTCGTCACCTGAAATTGGAAATGAAGATCGTAAGCTCTAAAAATATTCTCGACATAAGCTGTTAGAAAATGCCTCCTCAGACCAGGAGCAAAAATAAGACATGTAGCACCATCTGCTTAGCCTGTCAGAAACAATTGGGCAGCTCCGGTGTAAAGGCAGAAGGACCAAAGGAAGGGAGATACCAGAACACCCTTTGCCATTGTGGTGTCTGGCTCACGGTGTGCATACAGAGCGGGCTTCACTTTTGATCAATGGAGTTCTTGGACAAGGCTTTGGCGCAGTCGTTGCGAATGAACTTCGGTTCAATCACATCAGCCCAAAATGTTGTCTTTCTGTACGGCTGCCGATCAGGCATTTTGGCAGACGTGGCCTGCGTGAATGAAGTTTGGACACGCAGAGAATCAGTCCAGAGACTGTCGGTTGTGTACCCACAGAACAGAAGCAGTGTCTGCACATACACTGCAGACATTGTGAACATCTCCACAGAGTGAGTGTCACTCACGTCAGCATACCAGAGGGGTCAAGGGCCAAAGCAGATGGCACTGATGTGATTATACACGAAGAATGCTGTGATTGTCTGGAGAGGCATTCTCTGCCAAAGGAGTTAAAGACCTCCATTTTGAGACCTTCTGCCATCCGCCTTTCTCCATCCAAATGCACTCGACTCCGGATCCCAGAATCCACGCTCTTGAGGAGGTCTGTAAAGGCTACAAAGGCTACTTCCGAGGGGAAATGTGACGTGCACAGGTAGTCCTTGACTCACCACCTCAACGGAGACCAAAAGTTCTGTTGCTAAGCGAGACAGTTATTAAGTGAATTTGTCCCCCATTTTGCGACCTTTCTTGCCACCATTGTTAAATGAATCGCTGCAGTTGTTAAATTGGTAACATGCTTCTTAAAAATGAATCTGGCTTCTCCATTGACCTTGCTTGTCATGGAGGAAAATGAAGAAATTTCAGCATTTCCTATAACAATTGGAACAAGGTGCTCTAGACTAGTGTGTCAAACACAAGGCCAGTGATGTGTCAGATCCAGTTTGCGGCCATCATAGAAAATGAAAGGGGCCGGCCCATGTCGCTTCGGCCCAGTCTACCCAATGCGAAACAGGCCAGCAGTTTGGGGAATGGAATCAAGCTGGCCACGCCCACCCAGTCCGCCACACCCAGTGAGTGGTGTCAAGCGGGCGACACCCACCCAGTCGGCCACACCCACCCAGTCGGCCATGCCTTCCTAACCCCCCGAGGTCAACCACAGCTCTGATGGAGTCCTCAGTGAAATTGAGTTTGACACCCTTGCTCTAGACTTAGAATAACTTTATTGTCACTTTTAATATACATTAATTTTGTTGTTAGTTGCGAGGTCATGTCTGACTCATTGTGACCCCATGGACAACGTTCCTCCAGGCCTTCCTGTTCTCTGCCATCTTCTGGAGTCCATTTAAGCTCACACCGACTGCTTCAGTGACTCCATCCAGCCACCTCATTCTCTGCCTTCTTCCCTTCTTCTTTTGCCCTCAGTCGTTCCCAGCATTAGGCTCTTCTCCAGGGAGTCCTTCCTTTCTCATTAAGTGGCCAAAGTATTTGAGTTTCATCTTCAGGATCTGGCCTTCTAAAGAGCAGTCAGGGTTGATCTTCTCTAGGACTGACCGGTTTGATCACCTCGCAGTCCAAAGGACTCGCAGGAGTCTTCTCCAATAGGCATACATTAAAATGAAATTTCACTGCATTCAGCTCTCAAAGGGTCATGACCTCCAATACACAGTATATAAACATGACAATATAAACTGTGACTTGTCTTGGGAGGGGTGCACGAAGGGAGGCTCAGCCGAACTCATTGCACACATGTACTCTGACAATAAAGGTAATAATGATGACTAAAAAAAATTGCATATAACCCCATACCCAATATATATTATATGACACAGAGAAACAACACAGTCTAGTTCGGATGTATACTCCCCTGTTTCTATGTCGCGTTTTTCTCCTCTGCTTAAATCCACCTCTCGCCCACCTATGATTTTTGCATCCTTAAGGGATGATGCAATGGTGAACTTCATCTGATTACTGTTATCCCTACCATAAAGCCATCCACTGACTTCCTTTCTTCCTCCGGACTTTCTTCTCGCGCCAATGATGCACCGTCTGGGCTCTGCGGGAGAACTCCCTCCGTTACATGTGAGCAAAGCTTGCTTTCCTTGCGAGGAGCCCCAGGGATTAAGGAAACCTTATCGCGTCGTGTCTTTCTTATCTCCTAACTTCATACGAGCTACCCTCAACCAAGGAAGGATGGCTCTGTACCAGCATTTTGGAACGGATGAGGTAAACGCTGTTATCCAGCGCTTCTTCATCCATGCTCTGGGGAAGTGCGGAGAGATACACACAGAGAGACAAAAAACTTCTGATGTACCTTCTCTGGGATTAGAAGCTAAGCATGGTTGGGCCTGATAGTACTTGGAAGGGAAAACCCCAAGGCAGTAGGCTGGAGGGGGAATTTGCAGAGCATCACAGAAAGAAGACAGGTCTAAAGCTCTTCTGAACCGCTGCCAAGAATACAGCATGGAAGTGTTCGTGAAATTTCAAGACTGACTTGAAGGAGAAGTTATTTTTAATTTCCTGGCCAAATAAGAATAGAATAGAATAGAATAGAATAGAATAGAATAGAATAGAATAGAATAGAATAGAATAGAATTCTTTATTGGCCAAGTGTGATTGGACACACAATGAATTTGTCTTGGTGGATATCAAAGAAGAATCATGAGGTACAACACTTAATAATAGTCATAGGGTACATTAAGCAATCAAATCATACTAGGAAAACAGTCAATATAAACCATAAGGATACAAGTGACATAGTTACAGTCATGCAGTCACAAATGGGAGGGGATGGGCGATAAGAAGTGATGAGAAGATTAATAGTAATAGTGCAGACTTTGTAAGTAGTTAGACAGTGTTGAGGGAATTATTTGTTTAGCAGAGTGATGGCATTCGGGGGAAAAAACTGTCCTTGTTTCTAGTTGCTCTTGTGTGCAGTGCCCTATAGAGTCGTTTTGAGGTTAGGAGTTGAAACAGTTTATGTCCAGGATGTGAGGGGTTTGTAACAGAGGTGTTATTCAGCAGGTTCTGACCAGTTCTGGAGAACTGGTAGCGGAAATTTTGAGTAGTTCGGAGAACTGGCAAATACCACCTCTGACTGGAGATTTTACAGTATCTTTCCCCTGCCATGCCCACCAAGCCACGCCCACAGAACCGGTAGTAAAAAAAAAATTGAATCCCACCACTGATCTGTAAATGTTTTCACAGCCCTCTTTTTTGACTCGTGCAGTATACAAGTCCTTGATGGAAGGCAGGTTGGTAGCCACTGTCTTTTCTGCAGTCCTAATTACTTTCTGGAGTCTGTGTCTGTCCCGTTGGGTTGCAGAACCAAACCAGAGGACTTTAAACTTGCCCTGGGTTGTGGGTGGGGGCACAATGGCTCAACATCTATGGGGATTCTCAGTCATCCAGATCATGGTTGTTCCAAAAATGCTTTTTCAAGAGGCAACTGGACTTTCTGCTTTTTCTTTGAAGGCCTCTTCTCTTCTCTTCTCTCTCAAGAAGCTTCTGGATGGTGGGGAATGGAAGGATTTATATTCCTAGCAGACAGCTAGTCATTTGCATTGAAAGGTTCCCAGTTTCAGCAGTTCCAAGAAGGCTCCACCTCTTAGGTGTCCCTGAGGACACAGATAAACCTCCAAGTGGCCTCAACGGCTCTTTAAAAGGATGCAAATGACCAGCTGCCTGGAAGGAGTACAAATCCTTCCAGTCCCCACCACTTGGTCAGAGCTGAAGAAGCTTCTTGGATGAGAAGCAAAACCCCTTCAAGGACCAAAAAGGAAGTCCACTTGAGAAAGCACCTTTGGGGCCAATGGCTCAATGGTTAGAGATGCTGAGCCTGTCAGAAAGCTGACAGCCTAGGTTCGAGACCTGAGTGTTGTGTGATGGGGATGAGCTTAGCCCAGCTCCTGCTAACCTAGCAGTTCGAAAGCATGCAAGTGTGAGTAGATAAATAGGTACCACTCAGGTCTGAAGGTAACAGGGTTCCGTGAGCCTCGGCTGGCCACATGACCACAGAAGTGTCCTTGGACAATGCTGGCTCCCTTGGTTAAGAAATGGAGATGGGGACCTCCCTCCCTAGAATCAGATACAACCAGACAGGGGAAACTTTTACCTTTAAACTTGCCCAGGGAAAATTGGAAGAGAGAACCATTCTGTAGGTTGATACAGCTAGTCCACCACTTACGGCCACAATTGGAACAGGAACTTCTGTCGCTAAGCAATGCCAGTCATCAAGTGTCCGATTTTACAACCTATTTTGCTGCGGTTGTTTAGCAGATTTCATGGTTGTTAAAGGAATCCAACTTCCCCTACTGACTTTGGCTCTCAGAAGCCCCCTGGGGAGGTTGCAAATGGGAATCCCGTGACCCCAGGATGTAATGCATACGTTTGCCAAGGACCTGAATTTTAATTACTTCTGTGAGCGCACTGCAACAGTCATGACTGCGAGGACCGGTAGTAAGTCATGTTTTTTTTTTTCAGCACCAGCATAACTTTGAAATAGTCATTAAAAATGGTGGAAGGTCAAGGCCTACCTGCCCTTTGCATTTTCATCTTATATATCCATATTGTTAATATTGTGTTTTACAATCTCTCTCTCTTAAGAAAAAGCTCCACAAAACATCTCAATATTGCTTCTTGCTCCGTCTTTCCTTCCCAAACTGAATTGGCCTTCCGTGCGTTATCAGGTTATCCAATTAATGCATTTTCTGCACTCATCAACTATGTTGAATCTTAAACCCATCCAGCTGGCTGAGAGGGAACAAAACCCCAAGCTCTCCCCAGAATTAATCTAGGATAAAAGCAACGCAACTTCGCATGCTGTATAAATAAAAGCATTCCAGTTTAAGGCAGCCTGGATGCAATATGATATCTTAACATGTCAATTGAAAGCATTGCTATATTTTTAATGTACGCCTAGCCATCCTTTCTGTGGCCCATATACTGTAGAGAAAGATCTACAAGTTCACATGAAGTGTTTAGTACCACTTTGTGATGTCTTGATGAGACCACACTGGGAAATATTGCATCCGGTTTTGGTCGCCATTATATAAAAAAAGAGTGCGGAGAAAGAGCAGCAAAGATGATTAGGAGGCTTGAAGCAGAGGTGGTCTTCAGCAGGTTCTGACCCGTTCTGGAGAACCGGTAGCAGAAATTGTGAGTAGTTCAGAGAACCGGCAAATATCACCTCTGACTGGCTCCGCCCCCATCTATTCTCCGCCTCCCATTGAGTCCCAGCTGATTGGTTGGGTCTTCTCTGGTTACCCTGCGCAGGAGAACGGAGCTGGAAAGCAGGTTAGTGGGGTAGGGAGAGAATGGGGATTTTGCAAGTAACCTTCCCCCAGGAGGAGGGAGGGAATGGAGATTTTATAGCTACACTCACCAAGCCGCACCCACCAAGCCAGGCCACACCCACCAAGCCACGCCTACAGAAGTAGTAAAAAAAATTGAATCCCACCACTGGGCTGAAGGCTAAACAGTTGCAGGAATTGGGCATGTCTAGTTTAATGAAAAGAAGCAGAGAGGTGACAGGATAGCAGTGTTCCAATATCTCAGGGGCTGCCCCAAAGAAGAGGGAGTCAAACTATTCCCCAAAGCACCTGAAGGCAGGACAAGAAGCAATGGATGGAAACTAATCCAGAAGAAAACCAATCTAGAACTATGGAGAAATTTCCAACAGTGAGAACAATTAACAATTAACCGGTGGAACAGCTTGCCTTCAGAAGTTGCCTTCATTGGAGGTTTTTAAGAAGAGACTGCAGAGCCATTTGTCTGAAATGGTATAGTTTCTCCTGCTTGAGCAGTGGGCTGGACTAGAAGACCTCCAAGGTCCCTTCCAACTCTGTTATTCTGTTAATTGTTTCCTGTCAAGATATATTCTCCTCTGTGAAGTACGGGTCAGACATGATGCAGGCATGTGCTGGGGTCTGATCTCTCCAGTGGCCAAAATGGTCATGAGAAGTTAGCGCGTAGACCTGATAGCGTATGCCCATAAGCAGCCTAAACCACCCAAAATGAGCTGGACAGGATTGAACTCCTGCCATGTTATCACTACAATTTATATCGAGCCACAAATCAAGAATTGAGGAAAAGATATACTGGAAGAATACAGAGAAGACATTGGGGAACATTGGAGCAGCTACATTCAAGGTTAGGTGGTCTCATCTATGGGCGGGGGTTGAGACCAAGGGAGAGGTGGGTATTCAGCAGGTTCTGACCAGTTCTGGAGAACCGGTAGCGGAAATTTTGAGTAGTCCAGAGAACCGGCGAATCCCACCTCTGACTGGCCCCGCCCCCATCTATTCTCCGCCTCCTGAGTTCCAGCTGATCGGCTGGGTCTTCTTTGGTTGCCCTGCACAGGAGAACAGAGCTGGAAAGCAGGTTAGTGGGGTGGGGAGGGAATGGGGATTTTACAGTATTCTTCCCCTGCCACCTACCAAGCCAAACCACACCCACCAAGCCACGTCCACCAAGCCACGCTATGTCCACCAAGTCAGGCCCACAGAACCGGTAGTAAAAAAAAAATTGAATCCCACCACTGGACCAAGGCTTGGTCGCAAAGACAGGACCTCAGAGAAATTTCTGAATTGCAGTTATGGGCACATTTCAATGAGGTCTTATATTTAAGGAATTTGGAATGGAGTTCTTTAATTTCTAAGCTGACCGAAAGATGGTGAAGACCTCAACCCATCAGGATGAAAAGGTCATTAAATCCTTCTTTGTTTGTAGCGATCCTCAGTCAGCCAGGTCATGGTTTCAAAAGTGCTTTTTTCAGGAGGCAACTGGACTTTCCTGTTTTTTCTTCTGAAGACATTTCGCTTCTCATCCAAGAAGCTTCTTCAGCTCTTCCATTCCCCACTGTCCTGTCAGAGCTGAAGAAGCTTCTTGGATGAGAAGCGAAATGTCTTCAAAAGACAAAAACCAAGAAAGTCCAGTTGCCTCATGAAAAAAGCACCTCTGGGACAATCCTTCTCTCTGTGTTTTCTCTTAATTCCATCTGAGGTCGATTCTCTTGTGTGAAACCATTTGGATCGAAAGGCACTAACACTGGCTGCATGGGTTTACCACATCCCATGCCACTGGGCAAAGAGTGCACGGGTCACATATTTGAAAATAATATTTTCTAAGCAGAATGGAAAGTTTTGGAGCAAATCTGTCTGCAATGCAAGGAATGTTGACAGGAACCCACCAAAGGGAGCCGAACAATGAACAAAGAGCTATTGCCAAAACTTTGAGCTCTAGCAAACAGCACATCAAGTCCTGTCATGTGATTCAGGGCCCACTTCTAAGCGTCCTCGGGCTTTTATCCCATACGTCCTTCCAAGAAACTGGATAAAAAGTTAGGGAATGTGCGGATTGCTCTGAGTCTAAATCCAGGGTCCTGCTGGGTGTTGACTTTATTCATTAATCCGTTCCAACTGTTTGTCCATGATCTTTTTCAAAAGCCCAATTTGTTGTCACATGTAACTTTTCTCTAATAAATTCCCGATGTCAGGCGACTTTTTGGCAAGCATCCCCACAACACAGTTGTTCAGGCTGCATGAATAGTGACAACACAGAAGTCACTTGTGCCTGTCATTCTCAATCCAAAACTGCCCAGGAAAATTGTGACCTATGCATGAAGCTCAGCATTGCAAGTTGTTCAGGAAAGTTGCATTAAAAAAAAAAGTGAAGAAGTATAATTTACTGAAATGTGTGCCTTAACAAGAACTACGGTATATCAGGGGAAGTTGGGTTAAAAAATTGCATATATTAGCATAGTTCCTATTAACATTCTTAACCAAGGCTGTTTACAATCCTGTGGCCCCTTTCTCACAACACATAAGATCTTTGTGGCTTAGCACCTTGTGTGAATCCAGGCAATCTAATTTGTTTATAGTTTAGTGTATTATGTGAATCTGGAAACCAGGTTAAGTCATTAACCAAGTTTATCATATTGTGTTGGAACAGAATAACAGAGTTTTTAGATTAACAGTCTTGGAAGGGATCTTGTAGGTCATCTAGTCCACCCCCCCACCCAAGCAGGAGACCCTACACCATTTCTGATTGATGGCAGCCCAGTCTCTTCTTGAAAGCCTCCAGTGATGAAGCTCCCACAACTTCTGAAGGCAAAAGCTGTTCCATGGGTTGATTGTTCTCACTGTCAGAAAGTTCCTCCTTAATTCTAGAATTGCTCCCCTACTTGATTAGTTTCCATCCATTGTTTCTTGTCTTGACTTTTGGTGCTTTGGAAGATAGGTTGATCCTCTCTTCTTTGTGACAGCCCTTCAATTATTGGAACCTAAGACGTTCTTCATGCTTTCTACACAGTGGATTGCTGATACATGTGCTGTCACTGACAATTATAATGGCTATCATTGTTAATTTTATTAGTTCTCAGGTGGCGGCACGTAGCTGAATACAGAAAGCTGAGCAGAGTGGATCTGGTTCATATTTCTGAGAGAAGACCACAAGGAAATCCCCAAGCTGCAGGCTACACTGAGCACACGAAATAGCAACACAGAAGCAGGCAGGGACAAATAATTTCTATATTGTTGCCAAGACACGAATGATCCATGAAATCACTTGGAGTCAAGCCCCATTAGGAGAAGACTACTTGACCAATGACTTCACATCTTAGAGAAATCGCCAGCCGCCACCAGATGGTTTATTAGCTGGTTTTCTTGGCTTCCTGTGATAACTGCCCCCTCCTCAAATTCCAGAAAGCAAAGCCATTCGGATCAGCCCCTTCCTCCCTCTCTGCTTTTCGTCCGGCTCCTGTTCCACTCCGCGGCTATGGCAGGAGCTTAGCTTCCACACCTCACCCCAGAGAGTCAAATCTTGCTGGGGTAGCAGAGCAGGAAAATTCTCATTAATCTTCATAGACGGGGTGTGGAAGTGGCAGATTGGAGATGAGGCCAGACCGGGGTGGGGAGTGGGATGGGGGGAGGGGGTTAGCCAGCTCAGCAGAAGACGAGAGAGAGCTCCCAACTCCTGCACCAGTTCTGCAAGTGACTTGCCAACATCCTTAAATTCAGCTTTTGGTCATCCAATCGATTGAAAGTCCTTTGGGAGCAGGCCAAGCTATCTCTTGGAGCGGGAGGGGGCGGAAAGGAGGGAGTCTGTTGTAAACTAGATCATCCTTCACTTGCCATCATCTAAGACAACAGAATAAAGTTGGAAGGGACATTGGAGGTCATCTAGTCCAACCCCCTGCTCAACAGAAGGCTCTATAATATTCTGGATCAATGGCCGTCCAGTTGCTTGTTGAAAACCTCCATTGATGGCAAACCCACAACTTCTGGATGCAGGCCATTGCATTGACTAATCGTTCTCGCTGTCAAGAAGTTATCTCCTTAGTTCTAGGTCGGTTCTCTCCTTGATTAGTTTCCATCCACTGCTTCTTGTCCTGCCTTCAGGTGCTTTGGAGCAGGGGTCGCCAACCTTTTGGACTTCAGGGACCACCAAACTCCTAATTTTAAATTCTGCGGACCAGAGACCCTGGGAAAATAACCCCCAAAAGTCTACAGGAAAATTCCCCATCCCATTTCCTACTAATCAATCATTCTTTTTTGGGGATTGCAGGATACCGTCTTCAGTTCCATTCTCAGGGGAGAGAGAGAGAGAGGGAAAGACTTTTGGCTTCATGCAAGGAAAGCAGCAGAAGTCTTTCTTTCTCTCCCCCAAACTCCATCAGAAATGAGTCTTTGCCAACACAGCCTCTTGGAGCAGGAGGCCTTGCAGGGTCCCAAAGACTCAGTTCTGGCAGAGTTTGCAGGGAGAGAAAGAAACACTTTTGCTGTTTTCCTTCTGTGCAGCCAAAAGCAGAAGAAGAAAGAAGCAGAAAGAAGCAGCCCAGTGGGCAGGTGAGATGCGTGAGCAAGTGGGGCAAGTTCCCCCCCCCTTTCCCCCCCTTCCCTCACTTCTTCATGTACTTCGCAGGCCATGTGAGTGGCACAGCCTTGTGTTCCCATGCAGCCTGGATTAATTGCTTTCGTGGGTGACATTTCTCTTCGGACCACCAAAATTTTCTCACAGACCACCGGTGGTCCCTGGCCCACTGGATGGTGACCACTGCTTTGGAGAAGAGGCTGCCCTCTTTTTCTTTGTGGCATCCCCTCAAATATTGGAAGACCCCATGTTACTTCTAGTCCTTCTTTTCATCTAACCAGACATACCCAGTTTCTGCAATCGTTCTTCATGTCCTTCAGCCTCCAGTCCCCTGAGCATCTTTGTTGCTCTTCTCTGCAGTCTTTCTAGAATCTCAACATCTTTTATTTTTCATATTGTGGAGACCAAAACTGGATGCAGTATTCCAAGTGTGGCCTTATAAAGTGGTGCTAACTCTTCAGATAATCCGGAGTTTCTCCTTTTGTCAATGTGGCCTATGATTGTGTTAGCTTTTTTGGCATCTGCAGCCACACTACTGGCTCACAATGTAAATGATTGTCCACTTTGACCCCGAGATCCTTTTTGCAGTTCCCTTCTATTGAGCCAGGTACCATCGATTCTATACCTGTGCATTTGGTTTTTCTTGCCTAAATCAATGGTCGCCAACCAGTGGGCTGGGGACCACTGGTGGTCCATGAGAAAATTTTTAGTGGTCCGCAGAGAAATGTCACACACACACCCCCAAGCAATTAATCCAGGCTGTGCGGGAACACAAGGCTTGCATCGCTTGCATTGCGATCAACACGAGGTAGTGAGGGGAGACGGGAAAGGATGGAGGGGGGAACTTGTCCGACTCACTCCACACACCTGGCCTGGCCACCGGGCTGCTTCTTTCTGCTTCTTTCTTCTTCTGCTTTTGGCTGCGCACAAGGAAAGCAACAAAAGTCTTTCTTTCTCTCCCCCAAACTCCGCCAGAAATGAGTCTTTGGGACCCTGCAAGGCATCCTGCTCCAAGAGGCTGCGCCATTCTGGCGGAGTTTGGGGGAGAGAAAAAAAAGTCTTCTGCTGCTTCTGCTGCTTTCCTTGCACGAAGCCAAAAGTCTCTCTTTCTCCCCCTGAGAACGGAACTGCAATCCCAAATAAAGAATGATCCATTGGTAGCAAACACAGGGTGGGGGAATTTTCCTGCAGACTTTTTTTTCCTGCAGCCACCGTCAGTCAAACTTCATATTAGTGGTCTCGGGGATTTAAAAGTATGAGTTTGGTGGTGCCTGAGGTCCAAAAGGTTGGCGAACCCTGGCCTAAATGATACCTTCATCTTCTTCTAGATTCAGGGGTGTCTGCAAGTTGTGGTCAAAATGTCAAGATAGTGAATCAAAGCTCCCTGAATGACATCACAACGGGGCAGGGGTTTTGAGTCTTCTTTTTTATTAAATTGACATTGCTGTCTACGAAGATGCCACACGGCTCTGGGTGACTTACAGTCCACGAAAACAATGTTGTCAAAGATGAAAAAAAAAGAATAATCGATAAAGGTGACTATTTGTAGCTTGCTTCATTTCTTCATTCCATTTGTTGTAATGGGGAGGAAGGACGGCTTGGTGTTTTCTGCGCTCGGCTATTTCTTTGGGTAGTTTGGGTAATGAAACGATTGCAAGACAACATCCAAGCTCAGAGAGCACTCAAGGACCCCCTGTAAAAGAATGAATATAATATTAATCTAAAATTAGCAAAGAAATAGCTAAGATCCATTCTCCAAAAAAGGAGATGGGGTCCCCCCTCTGGAATTCATTAGCCACCTCCAGGTTGACACGCCACCATCCACGTCTCTGGCGAAAGACAGAGCTAGGATTTGAGGTTCTTCTGGAAGGCCAAGATGGTGGGAGCAGATCTCACCTCAGAGGAGGTGGGTATCAGAGGGTGGCAGCTGCAGAGGTAAAGGGTCTTTTGGATCCCGTTGTTGGAAGTTAAAGCCCATCCCTCTCCTAGGGAAAAAAAAATCAAATATTTTACGATATATTAAAAAAGGCCGAATATTTTCCCTAAAAGAGAAGTAGAAACTCAGAGAGGCAGAAACTCAGCTCCCCCCAGTCTTTGTTAATGGGCCATTAAGGCCTGGGCCGGTCTATTCTACATAACAAAGACCTACCTCCTTCAGGCAGAGCCAATTGACTTGCCCTTCATTGCTCCACCCACCAAGTTTCAACCAAGCACACAGACAACCTACAAAGCTAACTATGACCTCTGACAGCAACCAATCAGGATATTCTTCCTGTGTCCCAGGAAGTTCAAAGCCACAGAGGGTATAAAACCCAGGGACTCTCAGCATCTCTTCCCTTTTTCTGCCCAGGAACGATATTTCTTCCAACATCATCAACCGGTGCCCCTTCTGCTTGCGTGAGTGGGAGGGGGTCTGTCTCATTTGGGGGAAGATGGTTCCTCAGACAGCCTGGAATCCATGCCATGAAGGCCTTTAAAGGCGATGACTAACACCTGGAATTGGACCTGGAAGCAAACTGGCAGATAGTGCAGCTCGCATAACAGAGGTGTAGCATGGACTACTTTCGGGATCCCAAGAATTGCCTGCGCAGTTGCGTTCTGTGTCATCTTCGGAATACTCTTCAAGGGTAGCCCCAAGTGGAGTGCATTGCTGTAGTCCAACCGAGAGATGAGCGGGGCCTGAGTGATTGAGCGCAATTTGCATTCTCATGTTTCCCATTGGCCATTCCTGCAGGGGACCCCTTGGCCCCATCCAACCCTTTCCACCATCTCGCCTCCATTCCTTGTCACCCTTAATGACCATTGTGCCAAACTCATCTTCTCTTTGATTTTCTCCCACCTGAGTCGTTGTCCCCTTTGGTTTCTCTCCCTGAAGGCTTGCAAGATTGGAGAGAGACGGACAGACAGACAGACAGACAGACAGACACAAAGAGACACAAAGAGAGACAGAGAGATAGAAAAAGAGAAAGAGAGAAAAAGAGAGAGACAGAGACAGAGAGAGACACAGACACACACAGACACAGACACACACAGAGACAGACAGAGACAGAGACAGAGAAAGAGAAAGAGAGAAAAAGAGAGAGACAGAGACAGAGAGACACAGAGAGAGAGAGAGAAAGAGAAAAAGAAAAAGAGAGAGACAGAGAGAGACACAGACACACACAGACACAGACACACACAGAGACAGACAGAGACAGAGACAGAGAAAGAGAAAGAGAGAAAAAGAGAGAGACAGAGACAGAGAGACACAGAGAGAGAGAGAGAAAGAGAAAAAGAAATAGAGAGAGATGGAGAGACAGGGATAGAGACAGAGAGAAAGAGAAAGAGAGAAAAGGAGAGAGACAGAGACAGAGAGAGGCAGAGACACAGAGAGACACACAGAGTGAGACAGGCAGGCAGGCACACAGAGAAAGAGACACACACACACACACACACACACACACACACACACACATACACACACGGGGAGGGGGAGAGAGAGAAGGAGAGAGAAAGAGAGAGAGACTTTTTCCATCCCTCCTGGTTTCCCTGATGGAAAACAGATCAACCCCCAAGCCTCTCTGCTTTCTTTAATCATCCCGAGACACCCTTGGAGAATTTCCTTCGTGGGGGCCCTGTGGGCTCACCCCCTGGTGACCCTTCCCAGTCCAAAGAGATGCAGGAGCAGAGAAAAGCCATCACAGCTTTTTCATGCCTGACATTTGTCCCTCGGTCGCAGCCCTTCCCAATTTCCTGAAACCTTATCAGCTTGAGTTACTGAGTGGCACAAGAGACATTGAGGAGGCCCTCAAGTCACCAGAGAGTGGACTTTAAGGATGGAGCCTTGACCTGGGTCTCAGGACCCATCCATCGCTCCGTCCCTTTCACACCATCTGGGCTAAATATGGCTCTTTGTCTGCAGTCAAGGAGGAGACTCAAATGAAGGGACCAACTCTGAGGAGGAGGAGGAGGAGGAAGAACGCAGCATTAAACTTTGCAACTTGGTTAAAGGAGAGCTATGGAGTTAAAGGCTTAATTCTTACAAGGAATGTTTGGCAAAATGTCATTACACTCCCTTTCCTCCCCTCTCAGTTCTTGTTAAATTTAGTGCATTTCTTTCTTCTTCTTCTTCTTCTTCTTCTTCTTCTTCTTCTTCTTCTTCTTCTTCTTCTTCTTCTTCTTCTTCTTCTTCTTCTTCTTCTTCTCCTCCTCCTCCTCCTCCTCCTCCTCCTCCTCCTGCTCCTTCTCCTCCTCCTCCTCCTCCTCCTCCTCCTTCTTCTTTTCCTTCTTCTTCTTCTTCTTCTTTCTCTTCTTCTTCTTCTTCTTCTTCTTCTTCTTCTTCTTCTTCTTCTTCTTCTTCTTCTTCTTCTTCTTCTTCTTCTTCTTCTTCTTCTTCTTCTTCTTCTTCTTCTTCTTCTTCTTCTTCTTCTTCTTCCCGACAGGAATGGAAAGAATCCGAGGCTCTTTGAAAGCAGAAGAAACCGAAGCCAGGAAACAATCGTCACAGGGAAGTTCCCTCCTTCGCAGGAAGGCTTCCGAACAATGTTTATCAGCCTTGGGTGAGTTGAAGACGGGTGGACTTCAACCCCCAGAATTCTCTAGGCTGAGGAATTCTGGGAGTTGAAGTCCGCTCACCAAGGTTGAAGCCCATTCGCCAAGGTTGAGAAACTGGATAGTAAAGGAAGGAAGGAAGCTGGATAGTGAAGGAAGCCCAACGGGGAGGGAGCCAGCATGGTATGCTATCGGTTCAGCTTGGTTCGGCTGAACCGGTAGTAAAAATTCCTACTGGTTCAGCTGAACCGGTAGTTAAAAAAAAAAGCCTTTGACGATCAGCTGAGAGGGGAAAGAAAAGCGCAGGATCGGCCCTCCCACTCGCCCCTGCGCTTTTCTCTTCTTTATCCTCTCATTGCTGCTGCAGGACTCAGCTGGTGTGGGGAAAGTGGCGCACGCGCATTAGGTGCGCGTGTGATTACCGAACCAATAGTGGAACAGATAGGATCCCATTGCTGGGGGAGCCGGATCAACATAGGGAGGAGGCTTGTCACCGTTTTATCCTGGCGTTCCGGTAAAAGCGGTGATTTTCAAACACGGCAGCTTAAAGATATGTGGACTTCTACTCCCAGAATTCCCCCTCAGCCAGCATGTTTTGATATTTTTTTTTTTCCCCCCACGTGTGACGATTTTAAGATGTCTGGAATTCAACTTCAGGAATGCCCCAGCCGGCATATTTTATTTTATTTTATTTTTTTCAAACTTGGCAACTTTAAAAGGTGTGGACATCAATTTTATACAATTTGGGAACTTTTCTATCAATGGCTGGATGATGAAATACAAATATAGAATATTTAGAATGTTAGGTAATAAGGAATATTATTGACTTTTCTCCTCCCTTTTCTTTTGCTACTTGACATTACATTTATAAAATGTTTTTTTTCTTTTTTCTTAAGATAGAATTGGTATGATTATATGATTTGTTATAGAATAAATTACTTAAATTATAGTTATCTCATAAGGCATGATTGAATAAAAGTATAGTCAAATCTTTTTTTTCAATAATGATATGTGGATATATAAGTTTGAATTGATAATAAGAGTTATTATGTAATGTAATTGTAATTGTGACTACGAAATGACCGCACAAAACTGATGAACCAACTGACACACTGTTTGTATGTAAGTATCGAAGAGAGCAGATGTTTTTATGTTTTTGTTTGTTTGTTAAAAAACCAATAAAATTCTTTTCAAAAAAAAAAAAAGGTGTGGACTTCAATTTCCCAGAATTCCCCATCCGACAAGGCAAGGCCCTGATGGTTTTAATAAAGAAGCGAGGCTTTCGCTCCCCAATTAATGATGACTGGAATAGGACTTCTGAAATGAATTGGAGCCTGTTGCCTATTTATTAAACATAGGAAATAAGATTATGGCTGAGGAGGTTGAAATGGAGGGGGAAGACATTAACTGCCCCCTCCCAACATCCTGATCCTAATATACTGTAGGCACAGAAAGCCTAGCCACCGGCAGTGACTGTTTAGCAAATAAAAACCACACAAGGACCAGTCATGCAATTCGCACAATATTTAGTCTGATTCTTCTTAAATGACACATTCCGTCCTTGTTTCTCCATCCCGAAAAGGCCAGGAATACAAGAGGCCCTTTTTATGTCTCCATGAATGTGCCACTCTTCCCATGAAAACGTCTTCATTTTCAAAGAAAGTCCCGTCCTTCTTTCGGGGACACGTCCTTCTGACTATACGGAGGGCAGGCCAGGTGGGCACCAAAGGCTTATGAAGATGGCCAAGTTATCCCATGTGGGAGGTTTCGTGCAGTTGGTTGGTCTCCCAAAAACCTAACCAAGGTTAGTGAAAACCTGGTTCAGTACATCATGCCAACACTGTGGCTTGGTCAAACTCGGAACCTGTTTGGTCTTCAAGTTAAGGCACCAGACTTAGAAATTGGGAGGCTAGTCCCATTTTAGGCATCAAAGTTGGCTGAGTCAGTTTGTACCAATCACCAGGGGACTGTGAGTTCTAGTCCCACCTTAGGCATGAAAGCCAAGAGAGTGATCTTGAGCCAATCACCAGGAGACTGTGAGTTCTAGTCCCACTTTAGGCATGAAAGCCAATGAAATGATCTTGGGCCAATCACCAGGAGACTGTGAGTTCTAGTTCCACCTTAGGCATGAAAGCCAATGGAGTGATCATGGGCCAATCACCAGGGGACTGTGAGTTCTAGTCCCACCTTAGGCATGAAATCTCATTGGGTGATCTTGGGCCAATCACCAGGGGACTGTGAGTTCTAGTCCCACCTTAGGCATGAAAGCTCATTGGGTGATTTTGGGCCAATTACAAGGAGACTGTGAATTCTAGTGCTACCTTAGGCATGAAAGTACACTAGGTGATCTTGGGCTGATCACCAGGGGACTGTGAGTTCTAGTCCCACCTTAGGCATGAAAGCTAACGGGGTGATCTTGGACCAATCACCAGGGGACTGTGAGTTCTAGTCCCACTTTAGGCATGAAAGCCAATGAAATGATCTTGGGCCAATCACCAGGGGACTGTGAGTTCTAGTCCCACCTTAGGCATGAAAGCTGACTGGGTGATTTTGGGCCACTTACCAGGAGACTGTGAATTCTAGTGCTACTTTAGGCATGAAAGTACACTAGGTGATCTTGGGCTGATCACCAGGAGACTGTGAGTTCTAGTTCCTTCTTAAGCATGAAAGCCGACTGGGTGATTTTGGGCCAATCATTCCCTCTCTTAGTCCTGGGAAGAAGGGAATAGTAAAACCTCTTTTGAAAAGCTTTTCCAAGAAAATCGCAGGGACTCGTTAGTCAAGACTGATAGGAAGTCACCAAATGAAAAAAAAGGAGAGGGAAAGAACTAGGAAAGAATCTGTAACGCATTCTCACAGTACCCACCTTCCTTCAGTCAATTTAACTTTGGAAATCTAGATAATCCCACCAGAGAAATAGGTGAGTTTTTAGAGGCTTTTCATGATACCAATTTTGAGTTAAGTTGTATTGATTTTATTTTCTTGTTTTCTACCCCGCTTTATTGTTGTAAGCCTTTACATGATTAGATAAGGAGGAAGATAGAGCAAACATTCGATAATATATTTTAAAAGATGCTAGAAGAGGAGCCATCTCTGAATGAGGTTAGCTCACAGCTACGCTTCCTACACCGATGCATTCGAGAAGGGGTCGTTTCATGCAGCCTACAATACCGACCAACTCAGAGATGGGCAAAAGCATTCAGGAAATTCTTTATTTATTATTGATTTGATTCGTCAATCGCTTGCAAGATAATAGGTCTAAGTATAAACATGAGTAAGAATACAGGAAATAGGTACAAATAAATGGGGACAATAGGACAAGGACGGTAAGCACGATGGTGCGCTTATGCACGTCCCTTACAGACCTCTTAGGAATGGGGTGAGGTCAATAGTGGATAATTTGTGGTTAAAGGAGTGGGGGTTTGAGGAAGTAACAACAGAGTCAGGTAGTGCATTCCAGGCATTGACCAATCTGTTGCTGAAGTCATATTTCTGCAATCAAGTTTGAAGCGGTTAACATTGAGTTTGTATCTGTTACGCGCTCTTGTATTGTTGCGGTTGAAGCTGAAGTAGTCATTGACTGGTAGGACATTGTAGCAGATAATTTTGTGTACTATATTTAAGTCCAACCGTAGGCGGCATAGTTCAAGGTTGTCCAAGCCCAAAATATTATGTTAGAGGCCTTAATCAATAATTGCCATCTATGATTGGGCAAATATAAAGCAGCTATCAACATACACAAGGGGTGTTGTCTATCACAACTCAAAGAAGAACTAGTCACCCACTTAGAGAATGTTAATAGGACCCTTGCAAAACAAAAAATAAAAATAAAAGAAAGACAAAAGGAAACAGTTGGAAGATAAAATTCAAAAGTTAAAGCCATACTCCGAAACCTGTGCGAACCTGGTCTATATTTTATTGAGCAAATCACTATAAACCAGCAGGAATTACACGTACTTGAACATGATGAGGGATTCAACACACGAGACGCCACACTAAGAGAATTCATAGCAGCATTGGCATCCATATTCAACAGGGTAGAGGTAGAAGAGCCAGGAAAACATGCTATTAGACAAAAAGTATCGACAACGCCGGTCACACACAAACCAAACAATACGCTCAGCCCAATGGAGCAATGCACCTTTTATGACCTGAAAAAAGATCAGGCCATCATTATTTTACTGGCAGACAAAGGCCGTTCAACAGTGGTGACGAACCGCACAGATTACGAAATGAAAGCGTTCGCCCTGCTCAAGGCTTCCTCAGTATATAGACCAGCAAAGACATAAAAGATGAACAGAGTTGGAAGGGACCTTGGAGCTCTTCTAGTCCAACCCCCTGCTTAGGCAGGAAACCCTGTACCACTTCAGAAAAATGGTTATCCAATCTCTTCTTAAAAACCTCCAGTGTTGGAGCATTTACAACTTCCGGAGGCAAGTTGTTCCACTGGTTAATTGCTCTAACAACTGTCAGGAAATTTCTCCTTAGTTCTAAGTTGCTTTTCTCCTTGATTAGTTTCCATCCATTGCTTCTTGTCCTGCCTTCAGGTGTTTTGGAGAATAGCTTGACTCCCTCTTCTTTGTGGCAACCCCTGAGATCTTGGAAGATTGCTATCATGTCACGCCTTGTCCTTCTTTTCATTAAACTAGACATACCCAATTTGAGCAACTGTTCTTTATATGTTTTAGCCTCCAGTCCCCTAATCATCTTTGTTGCTCTTCTCTGCACTCTTTCTAGAGTCTCAACATCCTTTTTACATTATGGTGACCAAAACTGGATGCAGTATTCCAAGTGTGGCCTTTCCAAGGCATTATAAAGTGGTATTTACACTTCACATGATCTTGATTCTATCCCTCTGTTTATGCAGCCTAGAACTGTGTTGGCTTTTTTGGCAGCTGCAACTCATATTTAAGTGATTGTCCACTAGGACTCCAAGATCCCTCTCACAGTCCTCACACATGAGAACAATGGTCACCCAACCAAACGCTTATCTCAGTCAACTCAAACCGAACGATTCTGATGACCGACCCAGATTGGATCCTGGTTGTTCTTTGGAAGGACGGGTGTTGAAGCTGAAATTCAAATCCTTTGGCCACCTAATGAGAAGACTGGACTCACTGGAAAAGACTGATGTTGGAGAAAATGGCAGGCAAAAGAAGAACTGGACAGCCAAGGATGAAATGGTTAGATAGTCTCTTGGACACAGGGTCGTGAGTGATGGGTCCATGCGGTCGTGAGGAATCAGACGCAACTTACCCACTGAACGACAAATGCTTGACTGTGATTTAGTTCTGCAATCATAGCTATATTCTGCAACTGCATTCTTGCAAGAAATTGCCACTGCACTGCTGCGTTTTGTGCTTTACATTGCTAACCCAAATGGATTTTTTGGGGGGTACACATTTTATACATATTTGCATAAAACGTTTCACGGATTTCCGCATCAGAATATCCAGTGAAGCAGAACATTTGAGAGCTGAGTTGTGGTTCATGTATTATTCCAAAGTGGAAAAGTATGTATGCTAACATGCAAATAAAAATGAATGTCTCAGCCCACCCTGAAGCTCATAGGAGAAATATTTTTTTACACAGCATTCCCTTGTTAATATTTTCTTGTAAAAGGAAAAAAATAAATAAACAGAGACAGTGATTTTGCAAGGCCTAGAAAACAGAAACCATCCTTATCAGTCATGGGAAAACAATTGCAACATCACTGTACATGATGTGGTTGCATTCTTTACTGTGGGGACATCCAGAAATGTAATGCACGGTGCATCCTATTGTTAACAAGGTACAAAAGGAAAATATTTTACAAAACAGGAAAGGGAAGTTCGGCTTGTTGTTGTCACTGTTGTTATTTTATACACAACAATGTGGAATCACAGCTGCCAGTTCTTCAGCTGGTGTTGGTCTTCACACGCATCTCAGTTCTTTCCAAGAGCTAGAATGACGTCATATATTGGTCTGGTAGATGTGTGTGTGGATCTAAGCAGTGTGACTATTTGAAAACTGACAGATGGAAATTTTATGTTGGTGGGCAAATTTTCTAAGCGCCATCCTAGATTTTTTGGGAGGGGGACAATGACCACTCTGACCTCCATGGCTGGTTATGCCATAATCTCTCAACTTTGAACAATTATTATTATTATTATCCTATGCACGAACAATGACAGTGTACACAACAAACCAGATAATTATGCTGGGTTTCATATCACAAATCACGAGTCGAACACTTCCCAAGTGTTTAGGACTGTGTGATGTATTGGTGGACTATGGGAGCAGATCCCAGTAAGGTGGCCTTCTGCAACTGACCAATGGTGATCTTGTCAGCGCCAATTGTTTTTAAGTGCTTGCCTAGATCTTTACACACACCATCCAGTGTGCCAAGTACCACTGGAACCACCTGCACTGGTTTATGCCAGAGTCTCTGCCGTTCGATTCTCAAGTCCTGATATCTGGTGATTTTTTTTCTCATCAATTCTGCTGTCACCAGGTATGGCAAAGTCGAAGATCCAGGCAGATGATAGTTGTTTATTATTATTGTTATTGCTATTGTTGTTGTTGTTACTACTACTACTTATTCCATTTTTTAATGGCTGCCCATCTATTCTGGGCAACTCTGGGTAGCTCACAACAAGGAAAAATAAGTGACGACCCATTTGAGGTAGTCCTTGACTTACGACCACAATTGAGCTCCAATTTTATGTTTCTAAGTGAGACAGTTGTTGACTGAATTGAACCCTGTTTTTCTTGTCAGAGTTGTGAAGGGAATCACTGCCATCGCTAGTAACATGGTTGTAAAGTAAATCTGTCTTCCCCATTGACTTTGCTTGTCAGAAGGACCACAAAAGGTGATCAATCCCCTGATCCAGGGACATTGCGACTGTCATAAATATGAAGCAGTGGCCAGGTGTCCCAATTTTGACCATGTGGCTGTGGAAATACTGCAGCGGTTGTAAGCGTGAAAAGCGGTCCTAAGTCACTTTTTTTCAGTGCCGTTGTAGATTTGAATGGACACTAAACAAATGGTTGTAAATCAAGGACTACCTCCGTACAGACGTATACAAACTGTCCATAATCCGTTTTTGAAAAGATAAAGTCGCGATCAGCAGAATTTATTCTACATCAGCTCAACACACCTACAGTAACAGCTCCCCACCATTGCTGGACCAGTGGGAATGGTGGCAGAGCCATGTCTTCAGGACCTTTTTCAAAGGCCTAGAGGATGGGGACAATCTAAGGTTTGGGGGGTGATGTTCCTTAGGTGGATGCCCTGGTAGAAAACTCTCCTTCAATGGAAGAGTGCCAACAGGTGATCCTCTTTCATTGCAGGAGAAGAACAAGCAGAGCTGGAGGGTGGCAGAGTTAAGCCCGTCATCAGCCTAAAGTCATTGCATTCCCACCCAATGGTCTAGGTCAGAGTGTCCCAATCTTTCTGGGTTGGCAACCAGAAGGTGAGAAGGAGGAGGTGCCTTTAGGGGAGCATGGGCACGAACAGGACCAGGAGTGCGCGCGTGCGACAAAATGGGGCTGCGAGCATGCATGCGATGCTCATGGCGATGCTAACACCCACACAACATGGCGACACTAGCACAAATGGGGGGAACATGTGCCCACTGCCCAGCCATTCACGTGGCCTGGTGACTAACAGACTACAGCCTGGTAGTGGGCTGCAGCCCATAGGTTTGGGGATCTCTGGTCTAGGTGCAATCACTCTTGACCCACTGTTGACCCTTATCTACAGCCAATTGCAATTTGCTACTGTTAATAACAATTATTAGTTGACTAGACTCCTCAGAGGTGGTAATTCAGCAGGTTCTGATCAGTTTTGGAGAACCGGTAGTGAAAATGTTGAGTAATTCAGAGAACCAGCAAATCCTTCCTCTGACTGGCCCCGCCCCCATCTATTCTCTGCCTCCCATTGAGTCCTAGCTAATCGGCTGGGTCTTCTTTTGTTACCCTGCACAGGAGAACAGAGCTGGAAAGCAGGTGAGTGGGGTGGAGAGGGAATGGGGATTTTGCGTATCCTTCTCCTGCCATGCCCATCAAGCCACTCCCACCAAGCCATGCCACGCCCACCAAGCCACGCCCACCAAGCCATGCCCACAGAACCAGTAGTAAAAAGTTTTGAATCCTACCACTGAGACTCTTGTGTATACATTTATTCTTGAGTAATAAATCTTTACAGATTTACAGTTTATGGATGGTCCACATTCTTTATGCCTGGCCTTCATAGACAGAACCCGTAATATTTCTCTCCTGCAGCTTCTGATGGATGGATGGATAGATATCACCGGGGACAGGTAGACCCTCCAATATTCCAGCTCTGTGCCTTGTAGGGCTTTGTAGGTCATCACCAGCACCAGAGGTGGGTCTTCAGCAGGTTCTGAACAGTTCTGGAGAACCGGTAGCGGAAATTTTGAGTAGTTCAGAAAACCGGCAAATCCCACCTCTGACTGGAGATTTTACACTATCCTTCCCCTGCCACACCCACCAAGCCACGCCCACAGAACCGGTAGTAAAAAAAAAAAAAAAGAATCCCATCACTGACCAGCACCTACCAGTTCTCCAGAACTGGTCAGAACTGTCTGAATACCACCTCTGCTTCACACACTTTGCAGAGAAATCCTCAAAACAAACCAACATGGCACCCAGCAATATTGAGTTCTCCAAACACATTTTTTGGATGAAGAAGGAACAAAAGGGGGAGCCCACCCACAATTAGGGTGGGTGGGTCAGAGACTGGAGTAGACAGGAAGTCCTTTAACACCTAATAGTCCTTCCCTCAAAATTAGGGAGTCTCCAGCCCCTTTCAGACCGGGTGTCCTTTTTTTTTCCATTTCAGCCTGGGGCAAAGGCCCATCTTCCACACACACCCCTTTCCCCCCCCCCCCAAAACACAGGGAATAATTGTTCAGGGAACCAAGCTTGGCTGAAGTAAAGCTACTTAATCCTCGCCAATGTGCAAATTTCTTGGAATATTTTCTTCCACCTAAACTAACGTCAAACATGTGTCTCGGGTAAATAATATCAGAATTTAAGAACCAGGTTGTCGTTCCAGGGTTTTCAACTAGTGTGTGTGTGTGTGTGTGTGTGTGTGTGTGTGTGTGTGTGTGGCGGGGCGGAGAGGGGGGGTTGGGGAGAATATCCTAGCTTTTGCAAATTTAGGAAGGGTCAGCACCCGAAGTCTCCAACATCCAGATAAGAATTTACCCCCCCCCCCAAAAAAAGGGGGGAGCGATCCAGTTTCAGCCTTGTACCACAGCAACGGAAAGCCTGGGATAAACATTTCGGTTTTGTAAACGAGTCCAGGCATAGTCTGAGCCCCCACCTACCCACCCCCCCGAACAAACCCAGGCATTGAGCAACAGCAGGTAAAGAGTAACACACTGTGCGTGCGTGTGTATGTGTGTGTGTCTTATATGAGGCCCGGGGGCAACCTGTTTCTGGTCATCATTCCCTCCCCCCAACAGCCCCCTTTCCCAGGGCCCCCCAAGACATTTTAAAGAGGTGCCGAGGCGACAGCTCTAAAGCTGTCAGCTTTTACTACCGGGAAAGTTAGAGACCCTGTTTATTTTACTGTTGGGACAAAGCAACCTACCCCTCCCCTTCCCCCCCGGTTCTTTCCCCCTCCTTCCTAGGATTCCTAAACCTGGGTCCCCCCATCCTCTAGCTGGGAGGTCAGGGGCCTGAAAATAAAGGGAAATTGTGCAAAGAAGTCCTCTAAAAGGCACATTTTAGAAGAGTCTTGCATTTCCAGTTTGGTAGGATTGCGATGGTGAAATTTGACAGGATGGGACAAAAGTCTGTTCTGACCTAGGCTTCCCTAGATCACGAAAGAAGATTCCTCATCCCAATAAAACCCCTTTTATTTAGGTTAAAGTGGAATTCCTCTCCAGCAAACGGTCTTTCATCAGATTTCACAACTGCAGACCTTTATGAGGCTTGGAGAGTCGTCAAGCCCATAGCTCCCAAACGCCACACTGTAGCAGCAATTACTTGGCAAGAAGTCAGGAATAGATCTTCATCCTAATGAATTCAATTAATTGTCTCCTGCAGACCCCACTCCCCCTTTCTCTCCTTTTTATTCCCTATGGGAGAGGCCATTCACTGTCTACCTATGGCTTTATTCCCAAGTTGACTCTTGTTCCTTAACTGTTCCCTTCTCCTGGCAGCTCTGTGCATGCGCACACTGGGAACAGGCTCCAGCTGTTCTTCTTCCCCACTGATCTCCAATTCCGAAGGCAGCTGATAACTGTCAGATGGCCCTGGCCCCATCTCTACCCTCCCCCCCTGACACAGAGCACTCATCAGAGCCTTCCCCAGACTCCAGGACTGGCCCATATTCCTCCCCAACCTCCTCACTGTCCGAATCTGCCACCAGCTCTGCTGGCTGCTAGCCGGCCACAATAAAATCTCTGTTGGTTCTTTGCAATGTGGATCTTAAGCCACCAGACCGAACAGTCTGTGTAGAGGAAAGAATGTTTTCTCTTGCTTTGCTTCTGTTGAGAAACCCCGCTGAATTTAATTCCATACATTTTGCACCATCCCTCCGACCCTGGATGAGATGGCAGCAATGGGCATCACCCCATGCCTCTTCGTACCGTGACGAGACCACTGATCTCAGAAGGATTCCCTTGTTAGCAGCCAGTTCACACCCCGTGAACCATCCGACTAGGTCTTGGCAAGGGAGGCAAGAGGCTGTTCACACAACAGACTTAAACTGAATGGCTTCAAACCTTGGCTTGCGTTTTAACATACGGTGCAAACCCAACCTGTTTGGTTCATTTAGGGTTCCATAGATCACGCCAAGCAAAAGAGTGGATAATTCTGCAACCAGGTTAAGCATGTCGTGTGAATTTGGGGACTCAGCCAACCAGGATTCAAAGGTTTAGGTTTAATTTTGCTCCTGTGGGAGGAGGGTTATGAAAAAAGCCAGAAGAATAGAATAGGATAGGATAGAATAGGATAGAATAGGATAGGATAGGATAGGATAGGATAGGATAGGATAGGATAGGATAGGATAGGATAGGATAGGATATAGACATAGACATAGACATAGACATAGACATAGACATAGGAAAAGGAAAGAATTGAATAGAATAGAATAACAGAAATGGAAGGGACCTTGGAGGTCTTCTAGTCCAACCCTCTGCTTAGGCAGGAAATTCTGTAGCACTTCAGACAAATGGTTATCCAACATCTTCTTAAAAATTTCCAGTGTTGGAGCATTTACAACTTCTGGAGGCAAGTTGTTCCACTGATTAATTATTGTAACTGTCAGGAAATCTCTCCTTAGTTCTAGATTGCTTCTCTCCTTGATGAGTTTCCATCCGTTGCTTCTTGTCCTGCCTTCAGGAGCTTTGGAGAATAGCTTGACTCCCTCTTCTTTGGGGCAGCCCCTGAGATATTGGAAGACTGCCATCGTGTCACTTCTAGTCCTTCTTTTCATTTAAACTCTACTTCTTTTCATTAAACAAAACTTTCTCTTCCTGGCTAATTCTAGCAAAGAAATATTCTCTATAAATTACAAGTGGTGGACAGGAATCATAGTATTAGGTTTGTTTAAGAGACTGCATTGCTCTTCCATCTTAAATGTCTCCCCACATTTAATCTTTTTATAGTTAATCTTTTTATTCAAACTTTTAAACAGAAAGATAAAAAAACTAACACAAATTCATATAAAGCACAGGTAATCCCCAATTTACAACCAGTCATTCAACAACCAATTAGAACTTACAAAGGCGCTCAGAAATGGGACTTGCAACCAGTCCTCGCACTTACAACCATCTCAGTGTCCCTATGGCCATGTGATCAAAATACAGACACTTGGCAATTGATATGTATTTACAATGGTTCCGGAGTCATGTGATTGACATTCCACAAACATCCCAGCTGGCTTCCAACATGTATGATCAATGGTGGAAAAACCAGATTTGCCTGATGACCTCACTTAACACCCACAGCCAAAAAAAAGTCATAAAATTGGGCAGGACTCACTTAGTAACTTGCCTCACTTAGTGATGGAAGTTCAGGTCCCAATTGTGGCCGTAAGTCAAGGATTACCTGTAGGGGAAAGAGAGAAAAGATCAAGCGCGAGAAAAGAAAAGAAAAAGTCAAAGAAAAATTAAAAAAAGAAATAGAATATTCTTCGTAACAGTTATAAGTACAAATATAGCTTTGACCTCTTTTTCTAAAGTTGCATCCTATTCATGTCAGAGTTCTACATGGAAGGGATGGAGGGCCTTCTGCTTAGGCAGGGGCTGGACTAGATGACCTACAAGGTTCCTTCCAACTCTGTTCATCTGTATCTGTACCTTCACAAGGCAAGATGAAATGCCCTCTTAAAGAATCTTGCCCTAACTAAGGGTGAATTGTGGGGTTCTTGGTGCTTTCTGAACTTAGCTGTTTCCTTGCAGACGTTTCATTACCAAACTAGGTAACACAGAAACACAGAAATAGAGAAAGCTGACAGCAGAAAAATACCTAGTGGTCCATCATGTTTGATTTTGTCTTTTGTTTTCTTTTTTTAATTCGTTCGTATATTATTTTTTAATTATTATTTTAACCTTTTATCTATTTCTATTTTTCTTTTCTTTTTGATTTTTTTTTATGGACAGGTGTTTAATCCCAAGTGTGTTTAATCTTAAATTACTGATAAACATCAGCCGGGAGGGATTTGCTCAAGAAAACAACCAAACTCCGAGAAGCACTGAAGGTCCCCTAAACAAACTCTTTCAAACCTGCGAGCCAAACTGACTGAACCTGCCGAGAGGGACAGACTGAGTTCATTCCTCAGAGATAAGACAGCAACCACATTTACTGATGGTTGGAAACTCCTTGTTGGTTTTTGTGGGAAAATAAAAAAAAAATGAACTCATGATTTATGGTTCTGATGATTAGGCAGGATTTATTATAGAAAGAGAAGAGTCATTATGTAACTTCAGAGAGTGAGGTTTAAATATAAATACAAAGCTGTCTTTTATATATTTATTTATACCTTTCTTTTTGTCCCTCCTTCCCTCTCCTCCTTTCCCCTCTCCTTCTCTTCCCTTCCCTTCCCTTCCCCCTTCTCTTCTCTTCTCTTCTCTTCTCTTCTCTTCCCTTCCCTTCCCTCTTCTCTTCTCTTCTCTTCTCTTCTCTTCCCTTCTCTTCTCTTCTCTTCTCTTCTCTTCTCTTCTCTTCTCTTCTCTTCTCTTCCCTTCCCTTCCCTCTTCTCTTCTCTTCTCTTCTCTTCTCTTCTCTTCTCTTCTCTTCTCTTCCCTTCCCTTCCCTCTTCTCTTCTCTTCTCTTCTCTTCTCTTCTCTTCTCTTCTCTTCTCTTCTCTTCTCTTCTCTTCTCTTCCCTTCCCTTCCTTCCCTCTTCTCTTCTCTTCTCTTCTCTTCTCTTCTCTTCTCTTCTCTCTTCTCTTCTCTTCTCTTCTCTTCTCTTCCTCTTCCCTTCCCTCTCCTCCCTTCCCCCTTCCCTCTCTTCCCCCTTCCCTCTCTTCCCCTCTTCTTTCTTCTCTTCTCTCTTCCCTTCCCTTCCCTCTCTTCCCCTCTTCTCTTCTCTTCTCTTCTCTTCTCTTCTCTTCTCTTCTCTTCTCTTCTCTTCTCTTCTCTCTTCCTTCCTTCTCTTCCCTTCCCCTCTTCTTCTCTTCTTCTCTTCTCTTCTCTTCTCCTCTCCTCTCTCCTCTCCTCTCCTCTCTCTTCCTTCCCTTCCTTCCCTTCCCTTCTCTTCTCTTCTCCTCTCTTCTCTCTTCCCTTCCCTCTCCTCCCGTCCTCTCTTTTCTCTTCCCTTCCCTTCCCTCTCTTCCTTCCTTCCTTCCCCTTCCCTTCCCTTCCCTTCCCTTCCCTTCTCTTCTCTTCTCTCTCTCTTCTCTTCTCTTCCTTTCCCTTCTCCCCTTTCCCCTCTCCTCTTCACTCTCCTTTCCTTCTCTTACCTCCTCACCCTTTTAGCTTTTTGTGTTATTTTTCTCTCTGTGTGCGTCTTCTTCTCTGTGCTATTGCATTAGTTCTTACTATCGGTATTTCCCTTAATGCTTTTAATGCTTTTTTTTTAATTATTGAAATAAATAAATAAAACAAAAAGAAATTTATTTATATAAAAAAACACAACAAAAAGCAAACCCTTCGGAAAAAAATAAACTGGACTTAAATCTTTTTCCTCCTTGTGGGAACTTTCTCCAAAGGGGGGCGTGGGGGGGGAGCCTTAAAAAATTGGACCACTGGATGGCAATCCCCTGAAGGGGTCCAGTCCTCTTAATCACTTGCCTTCCCTGCTCGCTTTGATGAATGCCGTATTCAATTCTGAGATTTTTGCCTGCTGGCTGCAGCAATATTTCAACCCCTGAAACTTGGTGTTTTCTTCCTGGGACAGGACATATAACTGGGGAACCCAAGAGGTGGAACTGGGCATGACCTCACTCCACCCCACCCCAAAGCTCCACACTAGTTTCAACAAGTTGTTGCTTTTTTGTGGTTGTTGCTGGTGCTGCTGTGGAAATTCCTTGAATTTTATTCCGTTTTTTCACCTGGTCGGAGAGGTGCAGCATCCTTGAACTCGGTTGTGAAATGTTTTTGAGGAGCACAGCTCTTGGGGGAGACCTTTTGGTGCACCTCTCAAATTCTTTTGGGTTTTCACCCCCTGGGGGGGGAGAGTTTCTTTCAAACTGCGGCTTAGGGCAAACAATCGGTTAAAAACATACAGGCTTAAAGGAGATACTTCCAATCTGAAGGGATAAAATGGATTTGATCAGGTCAAGATTCTGCCTTTAATTCAAGAGTCTCCTTTTTTTATCCCCCTGCAAAGATAAATACACATCCCTGGATTCATTTCACATTCTAAAAAAAAAAAAAAAAACCAGCAACGAGCTGATAAGATGTTTTTGGACATCAAGTGAAGGACAGACTCGGTTTCTTGTGCTTGGAAAAAATTATTCCTCCACAAGATAGTCTAAAGCATTTTGTTCAAGCATTTTGAGAGTGTTGTGTTCTTAAAAGTGATTGAGAACCCCGAAGAGCTTTGGCTTATGTGGGTGAAAACTATAAATCTTTATTGTATTAGAAATCAAAACTGAGGAATTAAAAATATATATACATTTGACTTTTCAAACACTGACAATTCAGCAACCCACCCACCCTCTCCAAGATCCCCAAGCCACCTTTTGAGAACGGCTTGTCTAGATGTTGTATCAACTCCATCAAACATTTACCTTCAACCTGGTAGGACATTTCCTTCCTTCCTTCCTTCCTTCCTTCCTTCCTTCCTCCCTCCATTCCTCCCTTCCTCCCTGCCATTTACCAGAAGCTTCACCTCAACTCCAGAGTCCAGTTCTTTCCTTACTGACAGCATTTCCATCTCACTGGATTTGAATTCAGCCTTATCCAGCCTGTTGCTGAGATTAAGTAACTCTCAAGGGTAATAATTACTTCCCTATAGTCATAAGGACCAGTGACTGGTGATATGAGAAAAAAACAGTTACTACCCACCTGCCTTCAACAGAGGACCTGTATGTTGCATGAGTCAAAAAGAGAGCTGTGAAAATATTTACAGACCCCCCTCACACCCCGGACATGAACTGTTTCAACTCCTACTCTCAAAACGACACTATAAGGCACTGCACACCGGAACAACTAGACACAAGGACAGTTTTTCCCTCGAAAGCCATCACTCAGCTAAACAAATAATTCCCTCAACACTGTCCAACTATTTACAAGTCTGCACTACTATTACTATTAATCTTCTCATCACTCCTTATCACCCATCCCCTCCCACTTGTGACTGTATGACTGTAACTTTGTCACTTGTATCCTTACGATTTATACTGACTGTTTCCTAGTATGATTGATTGCTTATTGTACTCTATGACTATCATTGTGTCATACCTTGATTCTCGACTCCTGACGAATGTTATCTTTTCTTTTATGTATACTGAGAGTATTTACACCAAGACAAATTCCTTGTGTGTCCAATCACACTTGGCCAATAAAAGTATTCTATTCTATTCTACCAGTTTGCCCCAGTTCGGGCAAACCAGTAGCTAATTTTATCATTTTTAATTACTGGTTCAGAGAATCAGAAAAATCCCACCCTTGGCTGCCACAAAGAAGAGGGGGTCAACTTATTTTCCAAACCACCAGAAGGTAATGGAAGGAAGCTAATCAAAGAGAGAAGCAATCTGGAATTAAGGAGAGCCCAGAGTTGTTGAAAGTCCAGCAACATGCAAGTTTAATAAGTCATTATCATTATTACTATTTCGTCCCCAAGCAAACATTGACCAAAATATGATTGGTTTCCTGCAGTGAAGGCTGGGAATAGCATCTCCTTCTATGCCCCATCTGAAAGCAATGATTACTTGAGAAAAGGGGATTCTTAAGGGATTAGGAGCATACTAGCAAAATAAAAACATTGAAGAAATGTGTGCTAATTGGCACATTAAAGATGTAACTCTGAAATGCCTGAATCTCAAGAAGGTTTATTAAAAAAAAATTATGGTAACGTAACTGATATGCTTCTTTTATTAAGATAATAATTCTGTCTTGAATATGGTAATAGCAGAAGGGCAGAGAAGTTAACTTGAGGTTAGTTAATTAAGAATATCTTGCATCATCTATTAATTATGCCTATGGTGACTCTGCCATTTTCACCCCCTTTCTGACAATGTATAAATATGCCTGCATCTTTTTGTCTGAAAGAATTCCTCCCGCTATTCTGTGGAGGGAATTCCTCCAGTGTTCACCATAAAAGACAGGTAGCCCTCGACTTACGACCACAAATGAACCCAACATTTCTGTTCCTAAGCAAGAGAGTTGTGGGTATTGTCCCATTTTATGACCTTTCTTGCCACAATTAAGTGAATCACTGCAATGGATAAGTTAATGGCTGTTAAGTAAATCTGGCTTCCCCATTGTTCTGACCCAAACCTGGTTCCAAGACAGCAAACACAAGACAAAGGTAATGTTTCATTTAGGAATCCCATTCCTTCACAGATAAAAGGCTGCTTTCAACCAATTAGCTCTGATAAGAGAGAGCCTTGCCAAATTTTTGCAAGGCTGCCAAGAACACCAGATAAAGTTACTAAACAATAAATCAAAGAGTCTCCAAACACCAACTCAGATATTCCTAATGTCCACCAGGCTCGAGTATCAAACTTATTTGCCTTCCGCAAAGAACTGCGATTTCTCAGCTGGCTTTTAGCTTCTTAGGGTGGGGCCTTACTCCCAAGTCACCCGTGCTGCTGCAGCTGCTTTTTCCTTCGAGCAGCCCTCCGTGCATGCGCGCTGGGCACAGGCTCCTCGGGGGCTTCTTCATCATTGCTGCCAGCCTCCACAATCTCCAAAGGCAGCATTCTACTCCCTGATGGTCCTGGCTCCATCTCTGCATCACATGCAGGTCCTTCACCTGAGTCCTCGCTCTCCGAGACCTCAGCCATCCGTACCTGCTGCCAGCGAACCACAACCTTGGCTTTTCAGAAGCTTGAAAAAGGAAAGCACGTGACCCTGGGACATGGCAACGGTCATAAATATGAGCTTGTTGCCAAGTGTCTGGATTTTGATCACGTGATCATGTGGATGCTACATTGGTCATAATAGCAATAGCACTTAGCCTTATATATCGCTTCACAGTGCTTTACAGCCCTCTCTTAGCAGTTTACAGAGTCAGCATATTTGCCCCCCGACAATCTGGGTTATCCTCATTTGACCAACCTCAGAAGGACGGAAGGCTGAGTCAACCTTGAGTCTGGTGAGATTCGAACTGCCAAATTGCAGGCAGCCGGTAATCAGCAGAAGTAGCCTGCAGTACTGCACTCTAACCACTGCACCACCGTGGCTTGTAAGGGTGAAAAGTGGTCATAAGTCACTTTTTTTCAGTGCTGTTTGTTAGAGTTTGCAGCAAATTCAAGTCCAGAAAACACATAGGTGACTGATTCACCAACTTCTTTATAAACGTAATAAGATGAGTGAAGTTTACAATACCATTTGTAGATTCTTTCAGTGTAACATAAGCAAAAACATAAGCAGCAGCAGCTCAGAGTAAATATCAGTTTTAGCAAGCAAGCAAAACTAGTTTCAGTTTCACTTCTCAGCCAAGCACAACCAGGCTGTCAGCTCCCATTGGCTAGTCTGTTTCCATGCTTACTCACTTGCTGACTTTGTTAACCATGTCTCTGCCAGTTAATGAATATGCTCTGACATTGTTGTAACTTTGAATGGTAACTAAATGAACTGATGTAAGTTGAGGACTACCTGTATAGCGGTGAGCCTTAATTATTGGACTCCAATATCCATAAGGTATCGAAAAAATTGAGATGGTGGTTGCCGCTGTGTGATCAAAGCCCCATGTCCTTTTGAATGCATTTTGTGATGGACATTAAAAGGGGTGGGGCTTTGATCTCATGATCACAGGTAACCTTGTGAATTTTTTCACTTGCTCTTGGTGGGCGGTGTGCTCCGAGACATCATTTTTAGTCTCTCGCTTCCAAAGCAGCAACAAGAAAAATAGCATTTTTCATTTCTGCTTCCTGTGCCTGCAACCAGAAAAATGAAGGTTTCAGTCTACGTGCTCTGTCTATTGCTATTGTAAAATGACTGCAAGTTTAAAAATAAACCAGTTTAACTTCTTCTTAACTTCTACCTTAGGAAAGCAAAACAGCAAAAGAAATACTTTTCTATTTCTTTCTAAATCCCATCTACTCAACTCAGTTCCTCACAAGATGTACTGCCAGGCTGTTTTACGGTGTGCGAGGACTACTGAATTACTGAAGGAAGTAAAATGCAACAGATGTGCTTTAAGTTCAGAAACAAGCTGAATTCAGAAATGGTTAAATTCATACAACTCTTAACCGGGGTTTGGAAGAAACCTGTTTTGGGGTTCTGCGCCGTGGAGATCTTCATGACTTAACAAACAAAGCAACCGAAGTAAAAATAAACAAAGCTGAGCTTTGGTCCAAGCTGAGATTGACAAGAATAAACATTGCAGATTTTTCAGGTTGGATTAAACCTTTCATCTCTAGGTTAGAAGCCAGATCTGGGCAACCCAGTTGGATCAGGCACATACTTTTAATTTACTTATTAATTTGATTTCTGCCTTACCTTTGTTATTTTATAAATAATAATTCAAGGTCCTGGACATTATCTAATTTTTCTGCCTCCTATTTTCCCCACAACAACCCTCTGAAGTGGGTTTGGCTGAGAGAGAATGATTGGCCCAAAGTCACCGAGCAGGCTTTCATGCCTAAGGCAGAACTAGAACTCATGGCCTCCTGGTTTCTAGGCCAGCATCTTAATCACTAAACCAATCTGGCTCTCAAACATTTAGAGGTTTCTGGGAGGCACACTCACAAAATGGTTGCCACAAGAGATCTACCCATTTATAAAATAGATGGGTATGGCTAATCATTCATCAGAAGGCGAACTGGATCTGCAGGATCTTCTTTATTCTCCAAGATATTCTGCAGATAATTAGATGGCTAGAAGATGGAGCTTTGCTTTGCTTGATGGGGCAGGGAATATGATGGGCCCCAAAGGAAGTAGCTGGTTTGCACAGTAATCTTTAGAGAAATAATGAAAATTTGCAGAGGTTCTCTGGATCAACTTATCTACAATTAATGATTTATAAATCTGTCATTAGTTTCCCACAATGTGGCTGTGTAAAACATAGGACTGGCTGAAAGTGGCTTTCAAAGCAGCTGTGTACAAGTAGGAAAAGACACAGCTGCTTTAACTATTCAGCAGGTGTTTTGCATGTTCTCCAGAGTGTCTCATTTAAAGAATTTGCACAATCATAGAGGTCACCGTATATACAAACACAGAGGCTCAGTTGAATCCACCTGGACTCCTGGTGAGTTTCTGGACACAACTGTGTGGCTTTCTTGGTAAAACATGTAAGTATTTTGCTATTTCCTTTTTTTAAAAAAAAAAATTGGGACTTTCCTAGAAGTTTCCCATCCAAGTACTGCTCAGATCTATCCTTACTTAGTCTTTTTCAACAAAATCCATCAGATGTTGCCATCTATGATTATACAGTACATCTCTCTCTCTTCTCAAGGAAAGGAGAAACAAATAGGGCAATTTTGCATAAATTATGTATATATAAACCTACAGGCACAGTGGTACATTTAGAGAGCAAGCACAATTGAAATCAGTTTAAACAGAACTATTGATGCTCAAGGAGGAATCTGTTTATGCTGCTATCCAAATACTGCTGTCTATAGATTGATGTCTTCAAAATCGCCATTGTTCACTGTCCACTGGAGTTTTGTTAGTTTAAACCTGGACTGTGCCACAGCTGCCCAAAAACCCAACACAATCCCAGGCTGCATTAAGAGAGAGGTAGAATCAAAAACCATGTGAAGAATTACCTGGTACCAGTTCATAATGCCCTGGCAAGACCACATTTGCAATATTGCATCCAGTTTTGGTTGCCATGATAGAAAAATAAAAGATGTTGAGACTCTAGAAAGAGTCTAGAGAAGAGCAAGCAAGATGATTACGGGACTGGAGGCTAAAACCTATGAACAGCGGTTGTAGGAATTGGCTATGTCTACTGTTGGAAGAATTGATCCTTCAGTTCCAAGTGGAGAAAAAGACACTGGAAACATGGAGGCTGCTTAGAAAGATGGTTTAATGGTGGACAGGACAACATGGCTTGGAGCTCCTGAGCGAAAAGGGATGATCACATGCTTCAAGGTGTTGGGTGAAGGAAAAGAAGGGCCAAGATGCTGAGAGACCCTTAGTCATATATACCTTCTGTTGGGCCCCACCTTAGTGTTTCCTGTTCCTGTGTAAGAAATGTATCCCATTGGCTGTCAGACTCCCAGGGGGCGGGGTCTTAGCTAACTTTGTAGGCTTTGTCTGGACCACATGGCTTCACCTGAGTGCTGGCTGATGCGATCTTCCCAGGCCAGGTGGTGAGATGGGTAGAGGGCTTTGTTATGTAGAATACTCTGGCCCAGGTCTTAATGGCCCGCCCATTAACAAAGGTGGGGGGTGAGTTTCTGCTTCTGAGTTTCTACTCTTTTTAGGGGAAATATTCTGCCTGTTTAATATTTCTTAGGATATTTCATTTTTCTAAGAGAGGGGTAGGTGCTAACTTCCTACACTACTTTGATGAATAGAAAGATTAGGGGTGACATGATAGCAGATTGATTCCATGATTGCAATATCTAAGGGGCTGCCACAAAGCACCTGAAGGCAGGACAAGAAGCAACAATTGGAAATGAACCAAATAGAAAACCAACCTAGAAATAAGAATATAAATTTTTGAACAAAGGAACACCTTGCCTTCAGAAGTTGCGGATGCTCCAACACTGGAAGTTTTTAAGAAGAAATTGGACAAACACTTGCCTGAAATGGTATAGAGTCTCCTGCTTGAGCAGGGGGTTGGACTAGAAGACCTCCAAGGTCCCTCTGTTTTTCTGTTAAATCTTCCCAGAAAGTAGCAGCAGGAAAACCTGTGTCCCTTCAGAGATTCCTGGGCTTGAAATGCCCAGCCATATTTATTTATTGATTTGATTTGCTTTGTCAATCGCTTACAAGATAATAGGTTTAAGTATAAACATGAGTAAGAATACAGGAAATAGGTACGAATAAATGGGGATGATAGGACAGGGACGGGAGGCACACGATGGTGCACTCAACCTTGGGTGAATTTGGGTGTCAGCAAAGCCTGTCTGGCTCCGGGAACCCACAATCCTCAAACAGAGAGCTGCTTTTTGAAAGCGGAATGCAAGGTCACCTTTGACACTCGTAAAAGCAGGCCAGGCATGTAGGAAGGGAAGTGAGTCAGATCCCTGGAGGGTTGCCTCCAGCCATGACCCCAGGAGAATCAGCTTGCAGCAAAGCCCCAGAAGGATGGGCCTGTCCTCTTCACGTGGGGAGCAGCATCTTTGAGTCACCCTGGGAAGAGATGCAGACAGTCATGTTGGTACGACCACCTGGCCCAGACACCTGAAACCACTTTCAGTCTGGAGTTCATTCATTCCTGGAAATGCGTGGCGGGTTTTGATGGACACATTCCTAGGAATTACTTCTCCCTCACCGAGCAGCCTCCATCTGGGTTTGAATCATTCGCTCACCACCCAACAAAGACGATACAAGGACGGTTCATCCTAAATTTGCCATGTTGCTTGGATGCTCCTTGTGTGGTGTAGCTGCAAGTAAAAGCCAACACAGTCCTAAGCTGCATTAACAGAGGGATAGAAACAAGATCGCATGAAGTGTTAACGCCACTTTGATCATGCCTTGGTAAGGCCACCCTTGGAAAAACTGCATCCAGTTTTGGTCGCCACGTTGTAAATAAGATGTTGAGACTCTGGAAAGGGTGCAGAGAGGAGCGACAAAGAGGATTAGGGGGCTGGAGGCTAAAACATATAAAAAACTGTCTAGTATGATGAAGGACCAGGGGTGATATGATAGCAGTGTTCCAGTATCTCAGGGGCTGCCACAAAGATGAAGGAGTCAGGGAATTCTCCAAAGCACCTGAGGGCAGGACAAGAAGCAATGGGTGGGAACCAGAGGTGGTCTTCAGCAGGTTCTGACCAGTTCTGGAGAACCGGTAGCGGAAATTCTGAGTAGTTCAGAGAACTGGCAAATACCACCTCTGACTGGCCCCGCCCCCATCTATTCTCCGCCTCCCATTGAGTCCCAGCTGATTGGCTGGGTCTTCTTTGGTTACCCTGCACAGGAGAACGGAGCTGGAAAGCAGGTTAGTGGGTTGGGGAGGGAATGGGGATTTTGCAGTATCCTTTTCCTGCCATGCCCACCAAGCCACGCCAACCAAGCCACGCCATGCCCAAGCCACCAAGCCACACCCACAGAACCGGTAATTTTAAAAAAATTGAATCCTACCACTGGTGGAAACTAATCAAGGAGAGAAGCAACTTAGAAACTAAGGAGAAATGTTCTGACAGAACAATTAATCAGTGGAACAACTTGCCTTCAGAAGTTGTAAATGCTCCAACACTGGAAGTTTTTAAGAAGAGATTGGATAACCATTTGTCTGAATTGGTGTAGGGTAAGGTTTAGGTTAGCCCCACTGTTATTTTTAAATGCAGGGGAGGGGGGGAGGGCACGGGGGTAAGGCCCGTGGGAAAATAAAAGCAACCAAGAAAGGCCACCTCCTGGAATGAGCTGAAGTTTCCTCATAAAAATAGCAGTCTTGACCTGGCCAAGGACTTCGCTTCAATGACTTTTTCCTCTCCACTGTTCAGGGGGAAAGCATCTTTTGCAGAGGCAGCCAGGCCTGGGCGTATGTACGGAGAAGGAATTCTTGCAGGTTCAGACAAAGTTTCTTCAGATACATTCCATAGCAATTAGCACAAAGAGCTCACTTCCTCCTCCGGAGGGCCTCGTCCCTGGAGCTGGCCCAGGAGAATTGTACTTGTCATCTTGTTCTTTCCGCCAAATTCTCCTCCACAATTTCCTTCCCTTCTTTTCCCGTGGCCGCCTCTTGCTTCCTAGGGCAGCCTGCTTTTCCTACCACAGTTGGCCCTTCCATTTCATAGAAGGCCGTGTTGGCGAACCTATGGCACGCATGCGAGAGGTCTCCTGGAAGGGCGCAACTGCGCATGCGTGCGCCCGCCGCTGCCTGACAGCTGATTGTCGGAAGAGTTTCACTGGCATGCGTGCACAGGGAGGCAGCGTGTGTGGGAGATGCACATGCATGTGCAGAGATGTTCAGCATGCACGGGGGTGCCTTGTGCACATGAGCAGAGATGTATGGCATGCAAGGGGATGCGTGGCGCACAAGGGGATCGTATGTGCATGCACAGAGATGTGTGGTACGTGAGGAGGGGTCACACGCACATGCACAGAGATGTCTGGCATGAGAGGGGGATCATTTGTGCATGCATAGAGATGCGCAGTGCATAAGGGGGGCGCTGGGGTGGGATTCTACCAGTTCGCACCTATTCGCTAGAACCGGTTGTTAACATTCTAAGCAGTTTGGAGAACCAGTTGTTAGAAGAAATTACTGGGCTAATCCTGTAAGGAAGGCAGGAAGGAAACATTCTGGTGTTGCTTACAGAAACTGCCTCTCTATTAACTCCTATTACATTCTTGGCAAGACTAGACTTCCTGTCTCAGGAACTTCTCTGGAGTTTTTTCCCCCTCCTTTGAAGGTACTTTGCTTGTGTGGAGTGACCATTCAAAGTTACAATGGCACTGAAAAAAGTGACTTATGACCATTTTTCACACTTAGAACCGTTGCAGCATCCCCACAGTCATGAGAGGCCAGGCGAGGAGATGCGTGCCTCGATGTAAGTGATATTGAGTTGGCCATGTCCATCCAGTCACATGACCACCAAGCCACGCTCACAGACCCGGTTGTTAACAAATTTGAATCCCACCTCTAGGCGCACACACATGCGTAAGGGGCATGGGGGGATAGCATGTATTGCCTTCTGGGTGCTGGCATGCGAGTTCACAGAAATGATCCCACACCAATTATTGGCACGGGAGCCAAAAAAGGTTAGCCACCACTGATATAAGGCCTATTTGTCCCACTGAACAAATGGAAAAGCGTTTCTCTTCTACATGCACGTTGTTGCCAAGGCCGGGAGATTCTGGGAGTTGGAGTCCACCCATCTCAAGTTTGAAAATTATGCCGTCCTTTAACGATACAGGACATCCTCGAATTACAGCAGTTCATTTAGTGACCAAAGTTACAATGTCACTGAAAAAAATGTGACTGACCCATGGTTTGTCACACTTACGACCATTGCAACATCCCCCCGTGGTCACATGATCAAAATTCAGTTGCTTGGCAACCGACATGTATTTATGACAGTTGCGCTGTCCTGGGATCGTGTGAGGTTGCAAAAGGGGATCACATGATCTCGGGATGCCGCAACCATCATAAATATGAGTCACTTGCTGAGCATCTGAATTTTGTCCACATGACCACATGCGATGCTGCAAGAGGCATAAGCCTGAAAAATGGTCATAAGACACTTCTTTCCAGTGAGGTTGTAACTTCAAATGGTCACTAAATGAACTTTTAAGTCAAGGACTACCACCAGGGGTGGGCTGCTGGGGGTTCGCAGGGGTTCAGGAAAGGCCCTAGCTAAGATTCTGTGCAGTTCGGAGAAGCCCCCAAATCCCACTCCTGGCTGGCCCCGCCCTCCCCTCCCCTCCCAGGAGTCCCCATGTGGCCCATTTTGGATGCAAGTAAGTGCAGGGTGCGCGTGGGGAAGGCAAAAAACAGGCCTCCCAGAAATTCAGGAAGGCTGGAAATGGGCCCATTTCTGGCTTCCACAGAGCCTCCGGAGCCTGGGGAGGCCATTTTCACCATCTTGGAGGCTCGAGAAAAGCCTCCGGAGCCTGGGAAGGGCAAGAACACCCCCGCTCCGCAATGGTGCAGGAGGCCGACTATGCCACGCCCACCATGGCCACGCCCACCCAGCAACCAGGCAGAGAATCCCTGGCTAAAATTTGTGAAGCCTACCCCTGACTACCTGTACTGTTTTGCGATGGATACGGTACTGTAGGAACAAAACATTGCACAATTTTTATCATCTCTGAATTCCCATTCCTTTTTTAGTATCGTTTTTCCATTTAGAATAGAATAGAATAGAATAGAATAGAATAGAATAGAATAGAATAGAATAGAATAGAATGGAATGGAATGGAATGGAATGGAGCGGAACTGGAACTGGGACTGGGACTGGGACTGGGATTGGGAATGGGAATGGGAATGGAACTGGGAATGGAATGGAATGAAATAGAATAGAAACAGAATAGAAACAGAACAGAACAGAAAACAGAACAGGAATAGCCATAGCATAGCATAGCATAGCATAGCATAGCATAGCATAGCATAGCATAGAACAGAACAAAAATAGAACAAAACAGAACAGAACAGAAATAGAACAGAACAGAAATAGAACAGAACAGAATAGAAATAGAACAGAACAGAAATAGAACAGAACAGAATAGAAATAGAACAGAACAGAAATAGAACAGAACAGAATAGAATAGAAAGAGAATAGAAAGAGAATAGAAATAGAATAGAATAGAATAGAAAATATAGAGCGGAGTGGAATGGAACAGAACAGAATAGAATAGAATTGAATTCTTTATTGGCCAAATGTGATTGGACATACAAGGAATTTGTCTGGGTGCAAATGCTCTCAGTGTACATAAAAGAAATGATACATTCATCAAGAGTCAAGAATCATAAAGTACAACACTTAATCATACAATAAGCAATCAAATATATATTTACCCCAAAACTCAAACAAAAGGTTGATCCAGCCCCAATTTCTGGCTTTTTTTTTTCAAGCCCTGCAGTATCTTTTCCAGGAATTGGTGACCAGAATACTGTACACCATGGACCCTGAGGCTGATTTGTAGGGAGGAGTGGTGGTATTGGCAGATTTAAGGCTGATCATTAACATCCTTCGTGCTCTTGGTTTTAAATAAACGTTGACTGAAAGTCGTATTAATGAGCTGGAAATAGCATCGCTTGGCAGTGAAGTGCAGCCCATTGAACTGCCAGATTATTCTGCACTTCCCAAAATTACTCCGTTGATCCAGGAGGAGGGCCTCCCAGAAATGACCTTCCCTTGGCCTGAACTTTTGCCCAAGGAGGAGCGGGCGGACCTTAACTGTCAATCTGGGTTTAATGCTCCCAGAGTTATCAGCAGTAGTTCCTGTCTTCCCTCGATTCATCTTGGTCCCATCACACCTCACCATGCCGACAAGGCTAAAGCTCTGCTTAGCGTCTTTGCCCTGGGTCAATGTTGACCAGGTCATATGTCTGATAACCTTTGCAGATAAAAAAATCCCCTCCTGGCCTGGAGCAGATAGTGGCCGTCCTTCTTCTCAAGTGACAGCCACCGCTTGAGGAATATTGAAATGGCCCTCTTATCTTCTTTCCTGGCCCCTATTGACCTGGACTCACAAGTCATCCCTCCCTGGGCTACTGGCTTCTTGACCCAAAGGGCAACATCTTGACAGAACAGCAAACAAAAATGGAACAAGCTGGGTCACTCACTTTGAGTTCAGAAATGAGCTGTTATCCTGTTAAGTTGCTGTCTCAAAAATACATCTGGGACTTGTAAAAAGCTGGGTGTCCGTAGGTGGGTGTGCAAGGATTTTCATTTTGTAATTAAAGACAAATAACAGATAATCAGAGTTAGAAGGGACCTTGTCCAACCCCCTGCCCAAGCAGGAGACCCTACACCATTTCTGGCAGATGGCAGTCCAGTCTCTTCTTGAAAGTATCAAGTGTTGAAACTCCCACAACCTCTGAAGGAAACTTCTGTTCTGTTGATTGTTCTTACTGCCCAAAAAGTTACTCTTTATTTGAATTGAATCTCTCCTTGTGATCAGTTTCCATCCATTGTTCCTTATCTGGCCTTCAGGTGCTTTAGAAAATAACTTGACCCCTTCCTCCTCTCTGTGGCAGCCCCTCAAATATTGGAACCCTGCTATCCTGTCTCCCTTGGTCCTTCTCTTCCCTAGACAAGCCAAGCCCAGTTCCTGTAACCGTTCCTCATATGTTTTAGCCTCCAGTCTCCTAATCATCCTGGTTGCTCTTTTCTGTACTTTTTCCAGAGTCTCAACATCTTTTTAATAGGGTGGTGACCAAAACTGGAAGCAGTACTCTAGGTGTGGTCTTACTAAGGCTAAGAAAAGTTACTAAGACTAAGAATATTTTGTCAGACTGAGCTCTGCATACTTTGGATTATTTATTTTTTTTATGTAAAGAGTGCCCCACATAGCTTTTTGGCACCAAACAAAGAGCTGCCACCCAAAGAATAGGAGAGATGGGTCAGTGAATGTGGAGTTCTAAGAGAGAAAACTGCCAATAAAGGAGAATATTTGTGGTTGGAATGAACTGTCCTTGGTCCTCTCTGCGTTTGGTTGTTTTCCTGGAGACATTTCATCACCCAAATTAAGTAGCATCACGTAGCACTGTTGATGTTATCTACTTGGGGTATTAAAATGTCTGCAAGAAGATAACCAAGGTCAAAGAGCACCATGGACCCTTCAGAAAACAATTGGTTTAACATGGCATGCGGACCTGGGATTCTTAGATTGGGCAACCTCGTAGAACTTCTTCATGCATTGGCAGGATCAGGGGTGGGATTCTACCGGTTCAGACTGGTTCTATAGAACCGGTTGTTATGATTCTGCACAGTTCAGAGAACCTGTCAGCCTTCCAGATCTTCTCCCTTTGCTTTGCATCTTTCGGCTGTCATAAGTAACGGGGGGTGGGTGGGGGGAGTATGGGAAGTGAGCTGGAGGTGTTACAAACTAGAACTGTATGAACTGTGGTGGTGGGGAGAGTACATTCTTGCTTAGGTTTCTATTCCTTGCTTAGCTTTCTCTTCTATGCGCAGCTGCAAACCTTTATCAAACAATGCCAAAGTCAACAGATAGAAGCCTCATCACCACCTGGAGATGTCCACATGATGATATTCACAACTTTTAATTGGGAGAACCATTTGAACTATTGGGGGGTGGGAACATTGCCATCACTTTGTATGTGTGATTTACGTGCCCATTTTCTCAGATTCAGAATTCTTTTGTTGCTACCACTTGATTTCCAGTAAAAGATATCTTTTCTCTAATTAAAAGAGTCTAAGTATTTCTTTCTTGGATTTTGAATGGAGCACCAGCTGACAGAACCGGCAAACCGTGCCTCTGGCTCCCCCCTCTCCTCCCAGTCAGTCGTTATCGCGCATGCGCGACATTGCATACATGCCTGACATCGCTGACTGCATTCTCCCCAACCCAGTCACTCCTTAAGCTATTTCTTTTTTTTCCTTCTCCCTCCCGACGATCGGCTGTTCCAATGATCAGCTGTGCCAGGATCCCCCTCGCTGTCTCACTGCTTCACCCAGGAGGCTTCCCCGAGGCCCAGGAGGCAAAAAGTGGTGTGCAGGGGGTGGAGGTGCTGCAAGCTCCCCCTCCTGCACTCCATTTTTGGCCTTCCCGGGCCCCAGGGATGCTTTCTGGGAGCAAAAACGTCCCCCCCGGAGGCTTACCTAAGGCCCAGGAGGCAGGTTGGCTGCAAAAAAAGAAGCCACGCCCACCCAGTCACATGGCTACGCCCACCTAGCCACGCCCACCTAGCCACATCCACAGAACTGTTTGTCAAAAAAAATTTGAATCCCACCCCTGGGCAGGATGCAGATAAGCTGTTTCTCCAGGTGAGAGAAAGTCTCATGTTAAGACCCCTTTGTCTCTGGAGAAAGGTGAGATGAAAAAGAAAAAAGATGATCAGCATTCGGGTATATGGACCTTACACAGAAACATAGAATACTGTTGGTGGGGGTAAAAAAACCTAATGGTCCCACAAGTCTTCCCTTTGAGTTTATTTATTTTTAATTAAGAAAACATCCCATTCTAGAAACTCCCCATTGCTGTTAATATAATAATAATAATAATAATAATAATAATAATAATAATAATAATAATAATAATACCTACTTCCTTTTTTCATTCCCTTGAATAGTCAGTTCCCTTCCTTCATCATTAAGAACGTTGCAAATATTCAAAAATTGCACCTGTAATGTGTAAAGATCAATGTGGCCCAAAATGCCAAAGATTCATATTGCAAAGATACATCTTTGGCCTTCGGCAATACAGCTGCAATAGCTACCTTTTTTTCCAGAGCGTGATTATCAGTTTCAAATGATCATTATTTATGAACCCATAATTATTAATTCATCGGCTGTGCATAAGATGCTGGCCATGTTGCAAAAAAAAATAAATAAATAAAAAAGCATGGCTTCCCATTCAAAGAAGCCACGGTTTAAAGAGCGCATTAAAATCCAGATGATAAAAGGAGAATATGCTTCCCCTCTCCTGCTGTTAAATGACTCACAGATGCACGATCAGTCACATGTAATGTTTGTGTGAGATAGAAGTATTAAGAGATTCTCTTTATAGGGCTAAATTGCACAAGCAATTTAAGCCAGTGCTTTAAAACCCCCAGCTAGTTTAAGAGGTGTGGACTTCAACTCCCAGAATGCCTCAGCCAACATGCTGGCTGAGGCATTCTGGGAGTTAACAGATAACAGATAATCAGAGTTGGAAGGGACCTTGTAGGTCATCTAGTCCAACCCCCTGTCCAAGCAGGAGACCCTACACCATATTTGATAGATTGTTGCTAGGGTTCCAAAATATGGATTTCAATTTCCTCCCTTTAACTCTTCTCTTTCCTCTCTATTATATATATATCACTAGTGTATATATCTTTCATTATTTTCTTTTTCCTTGTTTGTTTTATGGTATTATGATTATGATCTCTTTTATTCATTAAACATGAAACTCAGCCAACCGAACATTAAAAAATGTACTGCAAATATTGACTGGCGCTGATGTCGATACGGGTTGCTACCAACATCCTAGGCATCAGCCAAGCATTTTCTTAAGATGTACCATGTTCCAAGTAGTGCAGTTTTTGGGTTTTTTTTTGCAGTTCCACTGGTGTTATTGCAGGAAGCTGCAATTTCTTGAGGTGTTTTGCAAATTTCTTGGACATGGTACCAAGTGCCTCGATGACAGTGGAGATATCCTTGTTACATGTTTCATCCATAATTGCGTAGTTTTGACGGCCACGTTGTGATATTTTGTGATTTTTCCCCCCCCAGTTCTTTTTCTTCGACTCTGGCGTCTCCTGGTACAGCGATATCAATAAATTGTATGCTTCGGTTTTCGATGATTGATTTCCTTTTGCTATCAAGGGCATGTTAACCCAAGGCATGTCACTAGCTCTCCAAGCACTTACAGTGATTTAGGCTTATGCAGGGGCTGGCTTCAAAAAATTTAGCAACCTGTTCTCTGCTTGGTTGCTGGGTGGGCGTGGCCTAGTCAGCCTCCTGCACCACAGCTGGGACCCTTTTTTCACCCTCCTGGGTCTCTGGAGGCTTTCAGAGCCTCCAGGACAGAGCTGGTCTTCAGCAGGTTCTGATCAGTTCTAGAGAACCGGTAGCGGAAATTTTGAGTAGTTCGGAGAACCGGCAAACGCCACCTCTGATTAGCCCTGCCCCATCAATTCTCCGCCTCCCGAGTCGCAGCTGATTGGCTGGCTCTTCTTTGGTTGCCCTGCACAGGAGAACGGAGCTGGAAAGCAGGTTAGTGGGGTGGGGAGAGAATGGGGATTTTGTAGTAACCTTCCCCTGCCACGCCCGCCAAGCCACCCCCACAGAACCGGTAGTAATTTTTTTTTAATCCTACCACTGTTCCAGGGGGAGCATTATTTACCCTCTCCAAGCCTCCACACGGGCCCTGTACTTAACCTAGCATCTAAAATGGGCCACATGGGGATTCCCACGAGGGGCTGTGCGGGGTCAGGCAGGGCTGGGATTTTCCAGTTTGTGGAAACGGTCATTAAAAATGATAAAATTAGCTACCGGTTCGCCTGAACTGGGACGAACCGATAGCCCCCACCTGCACCCTGCCACCCAAATTCTCTTGGTAGAAATCTCATTTTTTCATGAATAATTCTGTCCCCTTATGTTTCGGTAAAAACTTGATCATGGCCCGTGCCCATTTCTGTAATTGAACTGTTCTGCTCTTTTTCAGCTTTCTGTTTTCAAGTTAAAGCATGCCTCTTTCTTGCTTGCCTTCTATAACTTTTACATGTGTGCGTTGCCTTTATAGTTATATAAACCGCACCCCTCTCCAACACACATGCACAGAGAGAGAGAGAGAGAGAGAGCTCCCTCCCTTGGTAATTCAATCCCCCAGTCTCTATGGTTGCAAATGAGCGGTGACGGATCACGTCGAGGTAGCTATTGACTGATAAGAACAATTTTCAGACTTTTGTGTGATGCCTGGGGGGGAATTCTATTTCACGGGCAAAATCAATTTTTGCACATAACACTTGATTGCCATTGCCTCTGCAAGTGTGGACTTCATAAATACTGAGCGGCTTCTGGGGATGCCTCCCTAGCCCTGGCTTTTTTTTGTCGCGTTGAAAAGGCCTGGATTTGGTACCCTTTAATGCCATTCCCCCTTTCTTCTTTACAGTGTATATATTGAACAAATAAAGCCCACTTTTATTGCAGCCTCGGCTGTGACACGGTTTGTTTGAGAGTAAACAGAAACCCATTCCAGATCTCTGCCTAAATCTGAGATCTTTGCCAAAACATCAATGGCTTTATTACAATTTCAAGCACAGGATTTAAGAATAGGAGTTGTTATCTTAATTATTTATAGAATGGAATGGAATGGAATGGAATAGAATAGAATAGAATAGAATAGAATAGAATAGAATAGAATAGAATAGAATAGAATAGAATAGAATAGATCTGGAAGGGAGCTTGGAGGTCATATATATCTATATATTCTATATATCTTCTATATATAAAAATGCCAGTCATGCATCATCACAAAATCTCCAGAACCGTAAAGCCTACAAACTTGAAATTTGGCATTAGTATTTCCTATATTATTATTATTAACACGCTCTGATGCTAAGGAGTTCTACTCCCCCTTTCCCCACCTGAAAAGAAATCTCTTCCAAATGCAAAACACAAGCAGAGGAGAGGAGTTTCAGGTTCAGGTTCACAGCAGCAACCAGCTTTAGTACAGAACAGTTGAGCTAAGCCACGCCCAGGCTCCTTGCTGTCTCCTTCTTGCTCACACAGCAAATACGGTTTCAGTTTCCATGTTTCAGTTTCCGAACCCAAACCATCACCTTCCCACTTTATCCTAGCCTTTCTTTTTCTCCACTGACCTGCTCAAGTGGCTATTTTTGGACAAAGATGACCAATCTCACTTCCTAACTGAGAAAACAATTAACCAGTGGAATAGAAGTTGCCTCCAGAAATTGTGGGTACTTCATCACTGGAGGTTTTTAAGAAGAGACTGGACAGACCCTTGTCGCTAACTGTATAGGCAGGATTTCTTCCTTGAGCAGGGGGTTGGACTAGAAGACCTCCAAGGTCCCTTCCAGCTCCTCTTCTCTTCTCTTCTCTTCTCTTCTCTTCTCTTCCCTTCCCTTCCCTTCTCTTCTTTTCTCTCATCTCCTCTCTTCTATTCTTCATTCCAATATCTATTCTATTCTATTCTATTCTATTCTATTCTATTCTATTCTATTCTATTCTATTCTATCCTACTCCACTCCACCCCACTCCACCCCATCCTCTACTCTACTCTACTCTACTCTACTCTACTCTACTCTACTCTACTCTATGTGACCAAAATTCAGATGCTTAGCAATTGACTCATATTTATGATGGTCATAGTTTCCTGGGGTCATGTGATCTCCCTTTGCGATCTTCTGACCAGGAAGTCAACGAAGAAGCCAGATTCACTGAGCCACTATGTTACTAACTTAACAACGGCAGCAATTCACTTAATGACTGTGGCAAGAAAAGGGCGTAAAAGGGGGCAAAGCTCACTCAACAACTGCCTCGCTTAGCCGCAAAAATGTTGGGCTCAATTGTGACCATAAGGCTACAATTAGTGCTACCTTTGAATAGCATTGCCCTTGGGTTATTTGGGGGGTGGGGAGTAGTTCAGCATATTGCCTTAATATTGAGCTAACACACACACAAAATTGCGAGAATTTGGCTCTAAGAAAAGAAGGAACACATTACAGAATAACAGAGTTGGAAGGGACCTTGTAGGTCATCTAGTCCAACCCCCTGCCCAAGCAGGAGACCCTACACCATTTCTGACAGATGGCAGTCCAATCTCTTCTTGACAGTCTCAAGTGATGGCACTCCCACAACTTCCAAGGGCAACTTCTGTTCCATGGGTTGATTGTTCTCACTATCGGCAAATTTCTCCTTATTTCCAGGTTGAATCTCTCCTTGTTCAGTTTCCATCCATTCTTCCTTGTCTGGCCTTCGGGTGCCTTGGAAAATAGTTTGACCCCTTCCTCCTCTCTGTGGCAGCCCATCAAATATTGGAACACTGCCAGGGGTGAGATTCTACCGGTTTGGATCAGTTTGAGCGATCCGGTTCAGTTTGCTCTGATGATCAGCTGTTGTGCCCATCTACCCGCCCGGGCTCTAGACTGTGTTTTTATATCCTGTTTTTCAAGCTCAGCTCATTCGCACTGCACAGTGGATTGCCTCTCGTCAGTTGTTTAACACCCAGGGGTTGCTGGAGAAGGTCAGTAGCCAATGTTCTACACGAGGGCAAAATGCATGCTCACCGAACTGTTGTTATACCAGTTGAATCGCACCCCTGCTATCACGTCTCCCCTGGTCTTTCTCTTCACTAAACTAGCTATGTCCAGTTCGTGCAACCCTCCATCGTGTGTTTTAGCCTCCAATCCAGTGATGGGATTCAAATTTTTTTACTACCGGTTCTGTGGGCGTGGCTTGGTGGGTGTGGCCATGTGGCTTTTTTGCAGGCCCCACCTGTTTTTTGGGCCTTCTACGCCTCAGAGAAGCCTCGGGGGGGGGGCGTTTTTGCTCCCCTAAGGGTCCTGTGGGTTTTAGAAAGGCAAAAAATTGAAGGGGTGGTGGTGGCAAAAAATGGCTCAGCCACCCCCCACTTCAATTTTTTGCCTTCCTGGGCCTCAGCAAGAGGAATCCCGTCACAGCTGATCTATGTACAGCTGATTATCGGGAGGGGGAAAAAAAGAAAGAAATACCTTAGGTGAATGTCAGGCAGGCGGGGTGAGCGAGCATCGGGTGGGAAAGTGACCAGGTTGTAAGCATGGCCTTACTAGCGGTTCGGCGACCCACGCCAAATTTTTGCTACCGGTTTGCCCGATCCGGTGCGAACCGGCTGAATACCAGAACTGCTGCAGTCCCCTAATCATCCTGGTTGCTCTTCTCTACACTCTTTCTAGAGTCTCCGCATCTTTCTTTATAGTGTGTTTATTAGAAGAAGCCGGTTGGTTATCTAGTGAGACACATCTAAGGTCCGAGTTTCCTTGGAGGACAAGTGGACTTTCCCAGGAGATTTTAGCAGCCGAGTAAAATTCCAAGCAGGCTGGGCTGTGGGTCAAAAGGTGAGGAAGCTTTAGAGCCGGCCTCCCCATTTCTGGTGGCTTTAAGGGGCAATAAAGAGCCCAGATGCTAAAAGCAAACCCCTTTCTGTTTGCTGTGCAGCTTTCAGAGAATCAAGGGCTTAAGCGGAGAAGTCCTTAGTGATCGGCAGGCTTTTGCTAATCCTCCAGTCAATGGTGCATCTCTCTGCTCGGGAATGATAGGTTTGCAGCCATCCGGGGATAGGAAGGGATGGGAGCAAAATTGGGCTTTGTTCATTTGCAGCAGGCCGTTCCTTTAAAATCTATCCCGGACGGCCATCCTCACGGTTTTCCAGCACATGGTTTCTTGAGAGCCTGGGGAGGAAGGGGATTCCACCTGGCATGAGTCCTCCTATTAGTCTTGTTTCGGGTGGGTCAGATTGCCAATATTTTATTTTGAGGGAGGCGCTGTAGTTGGGGGAATGTCTTGCTTTGGTTGGGCAAATTAGCAATAGCTCACTGTTTGCTCTCGAAAGGGGCAGAATGCATTAAGAGCACATCGAAGGATTTACTGCAGCCATGGGACCTATTGGCCGTTTGAATTAATCTACATTTTCTTTTTTTTTTTCTTTCTTTCTTTCTTTCTTTCTTTCTTTCTTTCTTTCTTTCTTTCTTTCTTTCCTTCCTTCCTTCCTTCCTTCCTTCCTTCTTTCTTTCTCTCTCTCTCTCTCTCTTTCTTTCTTTCCTTCCTTCCTCCCTCCCTCCCTCCCTCCCTTCTTTCTTTCTTTCTTCCTTTCTTTCTTTCTTTTTTTCTTTCTTTCCTTCCTTCCTTCTTTCTTTTTCTCTCTCTCTCTTTCTTTCTTTCCTTCCTTCCCTCCCTCCCTCCCTCCCTCCCTCCCTCCCTCCCTCCCTCCCTCCCTCCCTTCTTTCTTTCTTTCTTTCTTTCTTTCTTTCTTTCTTTCTTTCTTTCTTTCCTTCCTTCTTCCTTCCTTCCTTCCTTCCTTCCTTCCTTCCTTCCTTCTTTCTTTTTCTCTCTCTCTCTTTCTTTCTTTCCTTCCTTCCTCCTCCCTCCCTCCTCCTCCCTCCCTCCCTTTCTTTCTTTCTTTCTTTCTTTCTTTCTTTCTTTCTTTCTTTCCTTCCTTCCTTCTTCCTTCTCTTCTCTTTCTTTCCTTCCTTCCTTCCTCCCTTCCTTCTTTCTTTTCCTCTCTCTCTCTTTCTTTCTTTCTTTCCTCCCTCCCTCCCTCCCTCCCTCCCTCCCTCCTTCTTTCTTTCTTTCTTTCTTTCTTTCTTTCTTTCTTTCTTTCTTTCTTTCTTTCTTTCTTTCTTTCCCTCCCTTCTCCCTCTTTCTTTCCCTTTTTCATTAGCCTCCTAGAAGGCCTTAAAGACTGGCTCTTCCCTCAAGGCTTAGTACTAGGATTATATGTTTAGCTGGTTCATTGATTTAGATAGCTAGCCATGGAAGAGGAGGAGGAGGAGGAGGAGGAGGAGGAAAAGCAGGAGACGCAGCAGCAGGAGGAGGAGGAAAAAGGAGGAGGGGGAGAATCATAGCAAGTGTGCAAAATATTATCTTCGTTTTCTTTTCTGCTACAATTTGATCAATAAGAGTTTGTGCTCAAAGGTTCTTTCAAAGATAGACAGCATTTTAATGAAGCTCTGATGGAGGGAAGCAAATAATAATAAAGAATAGTATCAAGAGAGAAATCTTTCTAGTCGCTATCAGCACTACTAATTGCCATTGCACTGATTCCTCTGTCAACAATACTGAATAACGCAGGCCCTGGTGATCAAAAACATCTGCAAGACCATCCCACCCACTGTACATGGGACGATCCGAAAGCTGTATGGAAAAACACCCTCTGAAATAGAATCATCATTCAACACTGTCCGTGTGTACAGCCAAGATATTCCAATGGATTTAGACTGGACAAAGGTACCACCCTCACCATTAACAGGGGGGAAAATAAAATGGAAAAGAAATCAAGATGCCCTATGGAAATAATGCCAAGAGCTTGGAGGAAGGTGATGTCTACACATACCTGGGCATTCTTCAAGCTGTCAACCTCAGGCAGAAAGAAGGTTAGAAATGAAGACATCGTGAGAGTGAATAAGATCTCAAAGTCCAAATTCAGTGGTGGAAATACCAAGGCCATTCCAATCATTGGATGCCCAGATGGAACACTATACTGGGTTCAAACAGAACTGGTAAGATCGGGAAAATAGTGACAATGAATCCTGCCCTTCGTCCTCACAGCAGTGTTGACCGACTGAGGTCTATCTACCAAGGAAAATAGGTGGACGTGGAAGGTTGCAAGCTGAAGAAGAAAAAAGAGGCGTTGGAAGAATATCTGAAGGACAGTGAAGAAGAATCACTGGACCTGGTCCTTTCAACGCTTCAACAAGCAGAAACGACCGAGAGAAACTAGAATGAAATTCTCAAGCACCCCGAGAATGAAGTCGAAAAACAGAAGTTTCCTATGCAGGGGAAGAAAATGGAGAAATTAAGTCTTGAATGTTGGCTTGGCAGAATCCTAGCCAGATGGGACTGCCGTTATGCTGGTTTCGACGCACTCTTGATGCCTCTCCCCACGCCAGCCATCCAAACCACAGTTGGGTCTATGACGATTTGCTACGGCCAATTCTCCATAGCCAACTCACCATGGGTCAACTCGCCATGGCCAACCCATTGCAGGACAATTCGCTATGGGACAAGAGTTATGCTAATATCAAAGAAAGGATGGAATACAATCATCAAAAAAAGAATGAGAAAGGAGGGATAGGATACGATAGGCTAGGGGAGGGGAGAAGAGAACAGAAAAGAAGAGAAAATATAATAGAGAATAGAATCGAATAGAGTAGAGTAGAGTAGAGTAGAGTAGAGTAGAGTAGAGTAGAGTAGAGTAGAGTAGAGCAGAGCAGAGTAGAGTAGAGAAGAGTGGAATAGGGAATGGAATGGAATGGAATAGAGTAGAGTAGAGTAGAGTAGAATAGCATAGCATAGCATAGCATAGCATAGCATAGCATAGCATAGCATAGAATAGAATAGAATAGAATAGAATAGAATAGAATAGAATTCTTTATTGGCCAAGTGTGATTAGACACACAAGGAATTTGCCTTGGTGCATGAAATGTGAATAACAAATTTAAAAAAAAGACTATTTTAAATAATTAAATTGAATTGTTAAATTGTCCCACAGTGTGTTGTCCTATGGAGAGTTGGCCACAGCACGTTGTTCCTTTGGGAGTAGAGTTGGCCTCTTCTCTGGAGGAGTAATGCACCCTTGACACAGGGGAGTGCACGCACACATCATTGCACTAGGAAAACAGGACTCCCGGGAGGATTTGCCATAATTCTTCCTTGCGGTTGTCCCTGTTCCGAGGAGGAGAAACCGAATACCTTGCACATGTGCCTCCCCTGACCTTGGGGCCTCATGCAAATGGACCCTCGCAGCCTGCGTGTTTCCTTTTTTTGACTTCTGGCGGGTCTCAGGGCAGCACATGGCTTCGGAGGGGTGTGTGTGTGTGTGTTTCTGTGTGTCTGTGTGCCTGTAGGCTCCAGACGAGTCAGCCACCAGACAAGGTGACAACAAACTCCCTCTGTCTGAGCGGGTGTCCCACGGGCCTCTTGGGTGTGAAAAAGGAGGAGGGTGCCAACTGCTCTTTCTCTCACCCTCTTGCTTGCCCGCACTTTTTCCCCCCCGCTCGAGCTCTCCTCCCCCACCCCCACAAACACACACACATGCACACACCCCTCGCACTTGCTTCTAATGTTTTGCAACCTTGAACATAGTTTCCCCCCGGCTGCCAAGACTTGGGAGCCAGCCAATTTCTTGGAAAGCAGCAACGACTGGATTCCATTTCCAACCTCATTCAGGGGACGTGCACTGGCACAGCCAGGGTCTGCCCAAGACAGAAAGCTCTGTGTGTGTGTCTGTGTGTGTGTGTGTGTGTGTAAGCTCTGGATCCTATAACAAGACTGAGGCAGTGGCTGGGTCTCCACCACATGGTAGGATAACATGAGATTAGAGTGATTATGGTTCAATGGTTGCATTTGCCCAACATGCTTAACCAGGTCTGTTCAAAGGTTGGCAGCAGAGGTGGGATTCAGCTGGTTCTGACTGGTTCTGGAGAACCAGTAGCAGAAATTTTGAGTAGTTCGGAGAACCGGCAAATCCAACCTCTGATTGGCCCCGCCCCCATCTATTCTCCGCCTCCCATTGAGTCCCAGCTGATTGGCTGGCTCTTCTTTGGTTGCCCTGCACAGGAGAATCTGGAGCTGGAAAGCAGGTTAGTGAGGTGATCTATCCCTTTATTTTCTTGGCCATCCACGGTATTCCCAGGAGTCTCCTCCAATCCCAAAATTGAAAAGCATCAGTGGACTTCCCTGTTTTACTTCTGTAGGGCCATAAAAATCCTTTTAACCACAAAATAACGGTGGGTTAGCACAAAACTAACAACGCGCGTTAGCTGTGTGCAGCTGCCGTGTCGTTGTTTGCCAGAGTTTTGTCTGTTAGGAGGATACAACCAGGATCTCTAGAATGAGGGATCTTCCAGCTTTAAGTCCACTGACTGTCCTTACGCAGAATTTGGGAAATATTCTAGCTGGAATAGATTTGCAAAATCTTTACTACTGAATGTGTCACTGCCCATCCCTTGGTTGTGCAAGAGGAGAACCAGTTTGGTGCAGTAGTTAAGGCGCCGGTCTAGAATCTAGGACACGGTGAGTTATAGTTCTGCCTTAGGCATGAAAGCTGACTGGGTGACTTTGGGCCAATCACCAGGAGACTGTGAATTCTAGTTTTACCTTAGGCATAAAAGCCAGCTGAGTGGCTTTGGCCAGACTGAATTCTAGACCTGCTTTAGGTGTGAAAGCCAGCTGACTTTGGGCCAATCACCAGGAGACTGTGAATTCTAGTTTTACCTTAGGCATAAAAGCCAGCTGAGTGGCTTTGAGCCAATCACTAGGAGACTGTGAATTCTAGACCTGCTTTAGGTATGAAAGCCAGCTGAGAGGCTTTGGGCCAATCACCAGGAGACTGTGAATTCTAGTTTTACCTTAGACATAAAAGCCAGCTGAGAAGTTTTGGGCCAATCATCAGGAGACTGTGAATTCTAGTTTTACCTTAGGCATAAAAGCCAGCTGAGTGGCTTTGAGCCAATCACCAGGAGACTGAATTCTAGTTTTACCTTAGGCATAAAAGCCAGCTGAGAGACTTTGGGCCAGTCACCAGGAGGCTATGAGTTCTAGTTTTACCTTAGGCATAAAAGCCAGCTGAGAGACTTTGGGCCAGTCACCAGGAGGCTATGAGTTCTAGTTTTACCTTAGGCATAAAAGCCAGCTGAGAGACTTTGGGCCAATCACCAGGAGGCTATGAGTTCTAGTCCCATTTTAGGCATGAAAGCCCTCCGGGTGACTTTGGGTCACTCCCTCCCTCTCAGCCCATCCCACCTCACAGGGTTGTCGTAGGGGAAAATAGAAGGAGATGTAACCTTAGCTACATTCGCTGCCTTGAGTTATTTATAAAAACGATAAAAGGTGGGTTAAAAGCCTAATAAAGAAATAAATAAGGTTTTTCACGGGTTTCAAGCATGTTTAAGTCCCTCTCTGCAGCCCATGAAAGATGATTTGGAGGACCCTGCCATGCCCCTACTTTCCACTTAGCCCCAGTGCGAGGATGTTGTTGCCCTCCCTCATTTCCTCCCCCTCCTCCCTCGCTCCCCCCCTCTTTCTTCTTCCCCCCCCCCCACCCTCCCCCCAATTTCCAAATCCCTTGGCTGTTTTGTTTCTCCTGGCGGCAGGATTAAGTTCTCATGGCACTGAAAATTAACAAATCTGTTGGCTCTGATGGCAACCCCGGCCTTTGGTGGGTGGGGGAGGGTGTGTGTGTGTGCGTGGGGAGGGGGTAAAGAGACCCCACCAGGCCTGGGATGCGGGGAGAGGGGCCAAAGAGAGCAGCGCTTAGCAGGGGGTAGCTGAGAGTTGTGGTTAATATGACGAGGATTAAAATTCCAGCCCGATTAATACACCCTGGGTGACAGATTTTGCACAGGGTTTGGGCCTTGAGAGCGAGAAAGCCGGGAGGAGGAGGACAGGCGAGCAGGATCACAGCTGGGGAGGGGAAAGAGAGGGGAGGGCCAGGAAGAAAGAAAGCCATTTACATTACTAGGGCCAGCCAGGCAGAAAGGTCAGGCTGATAGACCGAGCCGAACAGCTCCATTATGGTCTCTCTTTGCCACCACCACCCTCCATCCTTACTCCAGACGCTCTGAGGGGGGTGGGGATAGGATGGGGGAGGGCCCGAAGGAGCCCGGGAGAGAGAGTTGGCTTAGGTCAGGGATAGGGGAATTATGGGCCTTTTAGGACTGGCGGGCGTCAACTCCCAGAATTCCTGAGCCGGCGACTGACGCCAAGCGCAAACTCGGCAATTTCGGTGGGTGGGATTCCAGATTTTTTAACTATCGGTTCTGTGGGTGCGGCTTGGTGGGCGTGCCAGAAGAAGGGTACTGCAAAATCCCCATTCCCTCCCCACCCCACTAACCTGCTTTCCAGCTCCGTTCTCCTGTGCAGGGCAACCAAAGGAGACCCAGCCAATCAGCTGGGACTCAATGGGAGGCGGAGAAGAGATGGGGGAAGGGCCAGTCAGAGGTGGGATTTGCTGGTTCTCCGAACTACTCAAAATGTCCGCTACCGGCTCTCCAGAACTGGTCAGAACCAGCTGAAGACCACCTCTGCTCAGCATGGCTGGCTCAGGAATTCTGGGAGTTGAAGTCCACCCGTCCTAAAAGGGCCAAAGTTTCGTCACTTCTGGCTTAGATGAAGGAATGCCCTAACCACAGAAAGAAGTCCCAGGTTCGGATCCTGGGCTGTATTTTCTGCAAGAAAAAGAAGGGAAGCACTATAGGCAGCCCTCGTGTTATCACCACAATCGGCCCCAACGTTTCCATCGCTAAGCAAGACAGATTACAAATTAACAGAGTTGGAAGGGACCTTGGAGGTCATCTAGTCCCGTCCCCCCCCGCCCAAGCAGGAGACCCTACACCATTTCTGACAAACCGCAGTCCAATCTCTTCTTGAAAGCCTCCAGGGATGAAGCTCCCACCACGCCTGAAGGCAAGATATTCGTTAAGTGAGATTTGTCCCATTTTACAACCTTTCTTGCCAAAGTTATTAAGTGAATCACTGCAGTTAGCGGTTAGCAGCACGGTTGTTAAGTAAACCTGGTGTCTTTGCTTGTCAGGTGGGCACTAAAGGGGATTACAGGGCATTGCAACCATCGTAAATATGAGTCCATTGCCAATCCTCTTAAAAAAATTTAATTGAAAATAAACATTAAAATGTATTGAACGTGGTATACTTTCTTTGACATACATTTCGGTCTTTACATTTTACACTAAAGAAGAATCAATAGGAAATCTAAGCATTTAAATACATATGTACATAAATTTACATATATACATTTAATCTTTGTATCATTACAAGATCTTATTCTTGTACCACGTTTCAATTACACCTAAATTCTAATTTTCATTTTATAGACTTCCTTTCTTATCCCTCCATGTATAAAAATTGTTCCATACTTTACAATATTCAGATTCATCTCGTTCTTTTAATTCTAGTGTCAAGCTAATTCAGTTCATTGAAAAATCTTATCTATTATAGCATCATCATTTGGAATTTCTTTTGACTTCCAATTTTGGGCAAGTAATGTCCTTGTTGTTGTAATTACGTGGATAATTAAGTAAATATCTGATTGGCTAAAGTTATCTTTTATTGTACCTAATAGGAACATCTCTGGTGCAAAGCTAATGTTTAAACCTAACATTTCTTCTAGCCATAGCCAATTTTTTTACCAAATCCTCTGAATTTTGATTATGTGACTATGGGGATGCTGCATCAGTCATCAGATAACAGATTACAGATAATCAGAGTTGGAAGGGACCTTATAGGTCATCTAGTCCAACCCCCCGCCCAAGCAGGAGACCTTACACCATTTCTGACAAATGGCAGTCCAGTCTCTTCTTGAAAGTCTCAAGTGATGAAGCTCCCACAACTTCCGAGGGCAACTTCTGTTCCATGGGTTGATTGTTCTCACTGTCAGAAAGTTTCTCCTTATTTTCAGGTTAAATCTCTCCTTGTTCAGTTTCCATCCATCAATATGAGTCCATTGCCAAGCATCCGAAATGTTTACATTTTGATCACATGACCACAGAGATACTGCGGAGAAACAGTCATAAATCACTTTTTTCAGTGCCGTTGTAACTTCTTCTTTTTTATTTTGCAATATTTTTTTTTATTTCAGCAAACATACCACTGTGTGAACAGTGTGGTTCCGGAGCATTTTACAATTGAATACAACTATATGACAATATTCTTCTTATTTAATACCGTTGGCACTCTTTTAAAATTCGATATTAATACCTACCATTTGTTAAATTGTCGATCATGATTAGTCAATGTTATCATGTGTTAATTTTGTGTCGATCTCTATAGTCTTAACATCCCCGCCATTGCGACTCCGAACGACCGCTAAACAAAAGGTTGTAAGTCAAGGACTACCTGTACCACACAATTCACCCAACCTGAACAACCGTGGTCTTGCTCGGCTGGACGGATCATAGTTTGTGCTTGCAGTTTGTGGGAAAGTTCAGCTGATTCTGGAGGTGGCATTCAGCCCCCGGGCTGCACATGAGGCACGAAAGTAACGGCTGAGAGTTGTGCTGGGATAAGTTAGGGAGCACGAAGTCGCTGCCCCCCCCCAATCTCCCGCCCTCCCCGTATGAAGTGGGCCGGTGAAGCGAGGCAGGGTCTCTTTGACGTCTGTGGTGTTTTCGGCGGCTGTACAAGCGCACCAGCCTCCTGTCCTTTGCTCCCAGCCTCTCATAAACCGGCCTCGTTTTTCTGCTCTGTTACCCCCATCTCTGTTCAGCCATAATGATATGTTAATCAGAGCTGTCAGGGAAATCGTCCCGGCTCTTTGTCCTGCTCAGTGCCAGGCGGCGAAACCGGCCACACTGCCCCACACGCCAGGCCTCGGAGTTGACGGCTGGAGAAGAGAGACTTAAGCCACCGTGTCCAAAACACGGAGCGTTTTGCTCAGGGAAAGTGCCTGGGCCTACCATGGGCCTAACTGCGGACGGACAGCAGGGCCCCCCGTGGGGGGGTGGGGGGCGTGCTGGGGGTGGAGGGTTCAGGGCATGGATGGTAGGGTCCTGCCCCAAAAGAGGATTCCAGCTTCCCTGTTTGTTATGTGGTTGCTGGGGATGAGCTTTCTGCCTTGCGTAGGAAGGAGGAAGAGTGACAGGTGCAGAAAAAGAAAGAAAGAAAGAAAGGGAGAGGGAGGACGGAAAGAAGGAAAAGAAACAAGGAAAAAAGAGGGAGAGAGAAAGAAAGAAAGAAGGGAAGGAGAGAGTAAAAAGAAAGAAAGAAAGAAAGAAAGAAAGAAAGAAAGAAAGAAAGAAAGAAAGAAAGAAAGAAAGAAAGAAAGAAAGAAAGAAAGAAAGAAAGAAAGAAAGGGAGGGATGGAGAGAAAGAAAGGGGAGAGAGAAAGAAAGAAAAAGAAAGAAAGAAAAAAAAAAGGAGGGAGGGAGAGAAAGAAGGAAAGAAAGAAAGGGATGGAGGGAGAGAAAGAAAGAAGGGAGGGGGAAAGAAAGAAAGGAAGGAAGGAAGGAAGGAAGGAAGGAAGGAAGGAAGGAAGGAAGGAAGGAAGGAAGGAAAGAAAGAAAAGAAAGAAAGAGGGTGGGAGACAGAGAGAAAGAAGGAAAGAAAGAAGGAGGGATGGAGAGAAAGAAAGAAAGGTGGAGAGAGAACGAAGGAAAGAAAGAAAGAGGTAAGAGGGAAGTATGATAGCACAAATTCTGTCCTGGGTTCAAACAACACACCAAACTGAGTTCTCAACTCATAACCATTCGCTTAGTTTCTTTTCGAAGTTAAAACCGCAGTGAAAAAGTGGCATATGATTGTTTTTGACACTTCATGGTCACATGATCAAATTCGGATACCTGGCCATACTTACGATGGTTGCAGTGTGCTCGGGGTCATGTGACCTTCAGACAAGCAAAGTCAATGGGGAACCCAGTTTCACTTAACAACCATGTCACTGACCTAAAAACTGCAGGGATTCATTTAGCAGCTGTGACAAGTAAGGTCATAAGATGGAGCGAAATTCATTCAACAACTGCCTCACCCAGCAACAGAAATTTTGGGCTAAAATTGTGGCCATAAATCAAGGACTATCCACATTGTATTAAACCATTTTTTGAGGTTCACAAAAGTGTACCAAACTATGCCTTAAGCAAAGGAGCAGAATTCCCTCCAATCCCTTAAAGAAACCAAGCTAAGATTCAAAACCAAACTTATCGATGTGACATTTTTCAGTTAGCAGAGTTGGAAGGGACCTTGGAGGTCTTGTAGTCCAACCCCCTGCTTAGGCAGGAAACACAATGAAGGATGTTTCACAAACCCTGCCTGGATAACTGGAGAGACAACTGCGCTGAATAGACTATAGACTTTATTGGCCAAGTGTGATTGGACACACAAGGAATTTGTCTTGGTGCAAATGCTCTCAGTGTACATAAAAAGAAAAGATACATTTGTCAAGAGTCAAGAATCATCAGGTAAAACACTTAATGACAGTCATAGGGTATAATAAGCAATCAAATCATACTAGGAAGCAGTCCATATAGATCGTAAAGATACAAGCAACAAGGTTACAGTCATACATACAGTCACAAGTGGAAGGAGATGGGTGAAAGGAAGGATGGGTGATTAACATTAATAGTAATGCAGACTTAGTAAATAGTTGGACAGTGTTGAGGGAATCATGTGCAAAGTGCTTTTCCTTTTGTTCAGAACAATCTTTCAAAGCGGTGTTCTCAATCTTGGCCCTTGAAGATGGAAGGACTTCAACTCCCAGAACCCCCCAGGCAGCAAAGCAAAGATGGCTGGGGGATTCTGGGAGTTGAAGTCCACTCATCTTCAAGTAGCCAAGGTTAAAAATCCTCTTTTAAAGGATGAAAAAGCCAGGCTTTGGGTGACCGATTCTGAATTTTCGGAAAAGTATATTCTCTGCCTTCTCTGTTCGGTGAAAAGAAATGGGATAGCACCCCATTTCTGGGTCTCTCCTGGCCCGGAACCCCAATCCTTGCGTTAATGTTTACATGGGTAACCAGGGGATTTCAGCCTTTGCACATTGCATTTTCTGCTTGGCCACGTCCATCTGTGTCCCCGCATAATGATTTTTTATGCTACATTAATTTAACACACTGATGCAAGCTGAGAGGGCTGGGATCCCGGGCTTTTTAATTGTGTCAAAGGAAAAAAAAAAACTGTACACTTGCCCTTTCATTAAGAAGCAGTCTTTAGGATGGTCGGCCCACAGGAGGGGAGAAGGTCGGGCTGAGAAAGCGGAATGAGGCTTTAGTCGAGGAGTAGGCGGAGGGGAAGGAAAGGCCAGTAAATGCGTGGGTGTGAGCTGGACATGCAAATGAATGTATACGTGCCCAGGAGCTGACGGGAGGCTGAAATGAGAGTTCTGAGACAGGAGGGTATTTATACATACTATACAGTATTTATAAATACCGTTAACTCAGGATTTTGCTCTTGGCGTTTTATTGGAAGAAGAAACATCGGTCCTTACTTTTGCGTTTTCCTACGTTCCATATAGCAATAGCACTTAGACTTAAATACCACTTCATAGTGCTTTACATCCTTCTCTAAGTGGTTTTTACAGAGTCAGCCTATTTGCCCCTAACAATCTGGGTCCTCATTTTAGCCACCTCGGAAGGATGGAAAGCTGAGTCAACCTTGAGCCTGGTGAGATTCGAACTGCCAAATTGCAGGCAGTCGGCAGGCAGCAGAAGTAGCCTGCGGTACTGCACTGAGCCTTGGTGGCGCAGTGGTTAGAGTGCTATAACTGCAGGCCATTTCTGCTGACATTTCTGCTGCAATTTGGCAGTTCGAATGTTACCAGGCTCAAGGTGGACTCAGCCTTCCATCCTTCCGAGGTGGGTAAAATGAGGACCCAGATTGTTGGGAGCAATAGGCTGACTCTGTAAAATGGCTTAGAAAGGGCTGGAGAGCACTGTGAAGAGGTATATAAGTCTTATTGCTGACCACTGCACCACCATGGCTCATTTATAAAGAAAGGGTCCCCAAACCTGGGTTGTTGTGGCCCAATACTGGGAGAGAGCACCAAGGACCCAGGGCTCTGGCAAAAGCCTCTTAATTTCCCCAAATAAAGTGGCCTCCCCATCCTATATTTGCCAGTGATGCTTATCCTGGCATCTTCACTACCCATAATTTGATGCCACTATTTTCTTTTAGCGCCCCGCTTTACGGTGAGAATGTTTTCCAGTTTTCTATAATCTCTTGAGTCCACTTCCCTCTATTGCCTTCCCTGCATCTAATAAAATTGTAAAGGCTAAAATAAAGGCCTGTCTTCTTATATGCGTAAACCAATTGAAAGCTCACTTTCTGGAAAGTGAGCTTCAGTGGAAGAATGCCTGTTATGACTCTGCATGAGTTGCCAATCTGAGATGCATTCAGAGTGGTAATAGGACATCTCTAATGATCCACAGTCCAAAGCATTGCTTGGGATGATCTGTCAGGGCGTATGCAGCGTGACTATATTATGAGACAATCCAGGAGCAAAACACAGCACACAGAAACTTAGACATTTAACAGTGGTTTATATACAAAAAAATATACATGGTAGACAAAATACCTTACAAGCAATCAATCTTCTTAACTCTACATGGAGAACTCTGCAATAAAATAAATAAATAAATAAACAAATAAAATAAATAAATACCGGACACAAGGAGAGAGAAACGTACCCTCTGATGTCTGCCTTATATAAACACCCCTTAAAGTGCTAAAGAGTTCTGTGGACCCATACATAGTCTTAAAAAAGCAATACCAATTCTGATTCATCCTCACTGCATCAGCCTTATATTGCATCAGCCTTACAGCAGCTGGTCAGCTCCTAAATATCAATGCCTTAACATGATCCTTTTGTCTGAACAGAACAAGCAAGATTCAGGAGACTGAATTAATAAACTTCCCAAGAAAGTCATATTTAACAAGGGTGCTTTAAGAAGAAACAATTTAACAAGATAATCACCAAATTTATTTGGCAAGGGAAAAAAACCAAGGATAAACCTAAAGGCAATGCAAGATATGAAGAACAGGGGAGGTATGGCACTCCCAATTTGGGAATTATACTATTGTGCAGCCTCCTTACTTTGGATGAAAGAGTGGGTAAATTTGTCGAATAAAAGAATCTTATTTCTAGAAGGCCATGACTTAAAGAGGGGATGGCACAAAATGATTTCATTTTCACTGTGAGGTTTTGTACCTGGCAAATTTCCATGCAATTTACATCTTATTTTCCATCCACAAAGCCTTAACTTAAAAAAAAAAATTCGTAGCACTGAAGTATAAACTTTCATGCTAACGTCTATTAATATTAAAATCATTTAAAAATAATAAGATGCACATACAAATTGCTGGTGGGAATGTGTATATAAGAAGTACTCTATGGGAATCACAGAGAAATAAGTTTTCCAACCTGTGAACAAACATAATTTCAAAATAGTCCTTTTTAAAAAATATTGAGAAGCGGGCTCTTGTGATTTATGAACGTTACACATTAAGTGGAGGAAATGAATTTGATATTGGGGATGGTCTAAAGGGGGAAGAAAATCTTCCCTGAATCCTTCAGGGACGAGAGAGGGGTCAAGTTGGAGAGCAGTTTTTGTCCCCACCAGCTGGAAAAATAGTGAGGGACTCTTTGGGAAAAGTGAAAAACTGGGTCAGCAGAAGAACTAAATTCCTAGAAACAAGATAATCAAACAGTGACCCTATTTGGGTGGCTAAAACTTCAGACAGCAGCAGATGGAAACAAAGATTTCCTTCTCTTTCTTTCTTTCTTTCTTTCTTTCTTTCTTTCTTTCTTTCTTTCTTTCTTTCTTTCTTTCTTTCCTTCCTTCCTTCCTTCCTTCCTTCCTTCCTTCCTTCCTTCCTTCCTTCCTACCTACCTACCTTTTCTTCTTGCTTGCTTGCTTTCTCTCTCTCTCTTTCTTACTTATTTTTTCTTTCTTTCTCTCACTTTCTCTCTCTCTCTTTCCCTCCCTCTCTCTTTCCCTCCAGGTCTCTTTCTTTCTCTCTTTCTCTTTCTCACTCTTTCCCTTTTATCATTTCTCTCTCTCTTGCTCTCTTTTTTATCTCTTTCCCCCTCTCTTTCTCTATCCTTCTTTCCCCCACCCTCTCTCCCTCTCTTTCTCTCTCTTTTTCTCTCTCTCTTTCCCTCTCTCTCTCTCTCTCTCTTTCACCTAGCATTTAGTGATCATCCAGAATTTTGAAGCTGAAGGCTCGTAGCCATGTAATTCCAGATCAAATTAGGGAATCCGTATCATGGAATTCATCACCTTCTAAAGAAATGGAAGGATCTTGTTCTTTACCTGTTTTGCAGGAAATGACTAACCTCAGATTGGTATTAGACAGGGAGAAGAGCGGGGTGTTCCCCGGTTGAGGGCCAGTGGACATGACTCCTTCTTCTTCTTTACTGGCCAAAGGATTTCCACTCACCATTTCTACTTTCTGAGGGTGATCAGTGACCACATGACGTGGGGTGGTCCAATGATCTTTCTACAAAAGAAGAAGATGGTTGTGGTACACCATCTAAAAAGACAGAAGAACCCAAACAAAGTAGATGGACTTCCCTTTTCTCCCGCTTTTAAGGGGCCATTATGGGTCACATCGGTTTGAGGGCACCCTCTTCCAGTGATGGGATTCAAAAACAATTACTACCGGTTCATGGGTGTGGCATGGTGGGCGTGGCTTGGTGGGCGTGGCATGGGAAGGATACTGCAACGTCCCCATTCCCTTCACACCCCACTAACCTGCTTTCCAGTTTCGTTCTTGTTCTGATCCACGCCCTTTTCCAACAAATCAAACACAATCCAAAAGGAACAGAAACCTTTTACAAAATAATTAGCTGTGATAAGCATAAGCCTTGCCAAACTGTGCGAGACTTGCCAAAAGGTAACAGACAAGAAATAATTTGCAAAATAAGAATCTTCAAATACAGACTCAGGGTACTGGAATGTCCACAAGGCTGGAGTTTCAAAACATCTTTGCCTTCTGCAAAGAAGGTTAGTTTCACAGCTGGCTTTTATCTTCTTGAAGGAGAGGCCATTACCTTGCAGCCTTACTCCCGAGTCACCACGATCTCTGAAGGCAGCAGTCCACTCCCTAATGGTCCTGGCCCCCCACCTGAGTCCTTGCTGTCCTCAGCCATCCGCATCTGCTGCCAGCTAACCACAACAGTTCTCCTGTGCAGGGCAACAAAAGAAGACCCAGCTGATCAGCTGGGACTCAGGAGGCAGAGAATAGATGGGGGCGGGGCCAGTCAGAGGTGGTATTTACCGGTTCTCCGAACTACTCAAAATTTCCACTACTGGTTCTCTAGAACTGGTCAGAATCTGTTGAATACCACCTCTGCCCTCTGCCCTTATGATGGGAGTAAACTCCACATAAAGCGCTCTTTTGGGGCAACACTAGTAGATACCTACCTATCTATCACAGAGAAAGGAAGTGCCAGGATTAGGTAGAAGAATTCCCTGACTCAGGAATTCTAGGAGTTGAAGTCCACAGGTTGTAAATGGGCCATAGTCGCCCACCTTATCCAACTATACTTGTCCATAGTTGCTACTTTACCCTAGGAATATCTAGAATAGAAGTGGGCAACTGTGATCCCTTCACGACTTGTGGACTTCAACTCCCAGAATTCCTGAGCCAACATGACTGGAATTCTGGGAGTTGAAGTCCACAGGTCATAAAGAGGCCATAGTTACCCACCCTTGCTCTACTAGATATCTCTAATGTAAGATAGCATCAAGGCCTTGACAACTCTGGTGGGCCTGATTCTCCATCCTTGGGGCCTGGCAGGATCACTGCTTGAAAGAGATCCAGGGAGTTGGTTTAGCTGTCACTTTAATTTCCTACAGTGCCTTTGATGGACCAGTTAAATAAAAAAAAATAGAATGGTGATGTTTGGGGCATTAAACTAGGTTCTTTCAAGTGGAGCCAAGGCAGACATCAACACAGGCTTCTGCCAACATTGTTGAGGCCTTAGCAACAACCCTTGAATGCCTGAATAAATCTGGCCATAGTCCCAGAAAGAGATACCAGAATAAATGTGTATTCTAGTAAAACATAAGCATTACTTTTCTTCCCATCATGATTTTAAATGGTCTGTATTCTGAAGACACACCATGGCTACATTTGTACAATGTATGTAACCAAATTACTGATTTAACCCACGTGCTGGACTCTTACAAATATTCTTGAAACAACCAACCAACCAGGTTGGATTCCCACCAAAGACAGAAAGGAGCCAGGCCAGATTGTCAATAGTAAACTGTGTACGCTTGCAGGGCCCACCAAATAACCAAATTATTAACCAAGCGTTACGTATTGTGCAAACGCAACTGTTCAGGATTTATCTGACCTGATCAAGCATGCGTGAACACCGCCACTCCGGAGAGATGATTTCTGGGCCATTCATCCTAGAGTTGGTTGGTCTCCTTGTCCTGGGCAACATCTTCCCATGGGCATCTTCTGGGTTGCTGAGAGAGTCGGGGGAGGTGGGGTGGGGGGGTAAGAGGAGGGGAGAAAGAAAGATGGGTGAGTGGTGGGTTGTATAATGTGTGCTGGGGGTTAAGTGGCTTGCTTGTGTTGGATGAATGGCGAGCGGAGCCTAACAAGCCACAACGAATAGGGGTTGAAGGACTCTCCAGACAGGAACTGACAGCTTGATTTCAAGCTTGTCATGCATGAATTTGGTGAGCATTGAGGAGGGAACATTCCTTCGCAAAGCACCCGGCTCTCCTGGCTGCCGATGGACAAGCCACCGAGAGGAACAAAGGATTTCTGGGGGTAAGCTTGGTGGGTTGGGGCGGGATTCTGCCAAGTAGCTACAGCTAAAACAACCCTCAAATCTAGGTTGGGGTTTCAGATCTCCTGTCCTTCTTACCTACTCAAATCCGCCATACCCCACCTCTGTCTGACACAAATCTTATTCGGGTCTGGTCTGCTCACATTTTGGTTTTTGTTTGTTTTTACAGGAAGAACACGAGAAACAAGGAGAATTGAGACATGAAGTGGGCCACCAGGGCAGGGATTAGTCTTCTTAGCAAACAGTGCGGGAGGAATGGAACAGCTCGGTGGACAGGATTCAGCCCAAAGGAAGCATGTTAAGGATCCTGGTTTATTTTCTTAGGAAAGGGATACAGTTGGGAACATGTCCTCCACCAGAGCTGGTATTCAGCCGGTTCTGACTAGTTCTGGAGAACAGGTAGTGGAAATTTTGAGTAGTTCGGAGAACCGGCAAATCCCACCTCTGACTGGCCCCGCCCCCCCATCTGTTCTCTGCCTCCTGAGTCCCAACTGATTGGCTGGGTCTTCTTTGGTTGCCCTGCACAGGAGAACAGAGCTGGAAAGCAGGTTAATGGTTTACTTACTTTACTTTATTGTCACTGCACCTCATACCACGAAATTAAATACCATCTTCAGTGTATATTATGATTGAAAATAAACACGAACACACATCCTTCACATTCTATACATTGAATTGAAAACCCCTGATATTGCATTAATATTGCAATTAATGGGGTGGGGAGGGGATGGGGATTTTGCAGTAACGTTTCCTCAGGAGTGGGGAGAGAATGGGGCAATTTACAATATACTTCCCCTGCCATGTCCACCAAGCCACGCCCACCAAACCATGCCACGCCCACCATGCCAGAACCGGTAGTAAACATTTTTGAATCCCACCACTGTTCTCCACACATAGGACTTAAAATTGCATAGTGGGTTGCATCCAACTAACCATATTTTTCAGCAGTCCAGGCTTGGTTGTCATCATATGCCCTGAACATCAGTTCCCAAAATATCTCCTAATTCCAGTTCCCTACTGAATGGCATTTAATCAAATCTCATTTTTCCCCCCTTTCATTTGTTTTTAAGTGGTATCTCAGCCTTTTCTCAGTGGAGAAATGGGGGAAGTAGAGAAGTGGAGGAAGTCTCGTGGTCCAAATTTGACCCACGGCCTTGACCTACGGCATCTCTGATTTTGGATTATCTCAATTATTATTAAACTTCTGCAAACTCTGATTGCAGGACAATATTCTGGTAGCTTGGTAGAAAAATATCTGGGAAACAGTCTTGGAGAAACATTGGAAGGGAAGGTCTAAATATGTGATTGAATGCACTCTGGGGTTGTGTAAAAACCAGAAGGGCCATTGTTAGAAAAGTGGGTTTGGTTCTGGGAGCCATATTTTAAGAAGAATGTGGATACATTGGAAAAAATTCAGAGGAATAGACTTTGTTGCATGAACCCTGCCAACAAAGGTTCAAGAATTAAGGTACAGTATATCAGAGAAATGAGTACACCCCCTCACTTTTTGTAAATATTTAAGTATACCTTTTCAATCTGTTTTTTCAGATCCTTAGAGAGTTCACTTGACACTTGGCTACAATGGAAAATAGTGAGTATACAGCAGTGGTGGGATTCTGTGGGTTCTGTGGGTGTGGCTTGGTGGGCGGGGCATGGCTTGGTGGGCATGGCAGGGGAAGGATACTGTAAAATCTCCATTCCCTCCCCACCCCACTAACCTGCTTTCCAGCTCCGTTCTCCTGTGCAGGGCAACCAAAGGAGACCCAGCCAATCAGCTGGGACTCAATGGGAGGCAGAGAACAGATGGGGCCGGGGCCAGTCAGACGTGGCATTTGCCGTTTCTCCGAACTACTCAAAATTTCCACTACTGGTTCTGCAGAACTGGTCAGAACCTGCTGAATACCACTTCTGGTATACAGCTTGTATAACAGTGTAAATGTGCTGTCGCCTCAAGATAACACAACACAGAGCCACTAAACCGCTGGCAACCAACACGAGTACACCCCGAAGTGATCATGTCCAAATTGGGTCCAAGTAGCCCTTTTCCCTCCCTGGTGTTATGTGATTCATTAGTGTTACAAGGTCTCAGGTGTGAAGCGGGAGCAGGTGTGTTAAAAATTTTTGTTATTGCTCTCACTCTCTCATACTGGTCAGTGGAAGTTCAACATGGCACTGCATGCCAATGAACTCTCTGAAGATCTTTACAAAATGAATTGAAAAGGTACACTTAAATATTTACAAAATCTGAAGGGGTGTGCCCACTTCTGTGACATACTGTATGTCTGACTGGAGAAGATAGTGGTTGATTATAGCAACAATTTTTTTCCAAGGGAAAAGTTTTCCTACTGATACAGGTAGTCCTCGAATTATGGCACTTTGTTTAGTGACTGTTCAAAGTTACAATGGCACTGAAGTGACTTAGGAGGGGCCCTCAAAATTACAACCGTTGCAACATCCCCATAGTCACATCATCAAACTTTGGACACTTGATAACTGGCATATATTTACAAGAATTGCAGCATCCCAGGGTCATGTGTGATAGCCGTTTGTGATCTTCCGACAAGTGAAGTCGATGGGGAAAACCAGATTCGTTTAAGAGCTGCATGATTCACTCAACTGCTGTGATTCATAACAACCATGGTAAAAAAAAAAACATCATAAAATCAGGCATGAGTCACTTAACACCTTGCTTTGCTACAGAAATTGACTTATTATCAATTGTGGTAATAAGTCGGGGGGTAGCTGTATTGGGCAAGGCTTCATTTAGAATAGAATAGCAATAAAATAGAATTAGAATAGAATACAGCATACAAAATAGAATAGAATGCAAAATACAGAATAGAATAGAATAGAATAGAATAGAATAGAATAGAATAGAATAGAATAGAATAGAATAGAATAGGGGGGACGAGCGGTCTGCCACCTCCAAGTGGTGTCCCCTGGATGCGCGAAGCCGTCAAACGCTGACCGTAACTGAGAGCAGACCCTCCGACGACAGGCCCATGCGACAGGCCGGCTGGAGTACTTAAATGCCGCATCAATATGGTGGAAACGTCCACTACAAAACACACGTCCAATGCTACCGCGTTCGGGGGAACCGACGGGCGCAGGAGACCATTGGCCTGCGCCAAAAATCAACGAAATGGTCCACGCGGAAAGCACGGCGCACCTTAGCGGACCTCGCCAGAGCGCGAGACAAACGCTGAAGAAAAAGAAGAAGAAGAAGAAGAATAGAATAGAATAGAATAAGGAATAGAATAGAATAGAATAGAATAGAATAGAATAGAATAGAATAGAATAGAATAGAATAGAATAGAATAGAATAAGGAATGGAATGGAATGGAATGGAATAGAATGCAAAATACAAAATAGAATAGAATACAGCATACAAAATAGAATAGAATGCAAAATATAAAAAACAAAATAGAATAGATTACAAAATACAAAATAGAGTAGAATACAACATACAAAATAGAATAGAATAGAATAGAATAGAATGCAAAATATAAAATAGAATAGAATACAAAATACAAAATAGAATAGGATAGGATAGAATAGAATAGAATAGAATAGAATAGAGTTGGAAGGGATCTTGGAGATCTTCTAGTCCAGCCCCCTGCTCTGGCAGGCGGCCCTATACCATTTCAGACAAATGGTTGTCCAGTCTGTTCTTAAAACCCTCCAATAATGGAGCACCTGCAATTTCTGGAGGCCAATTGTTCTACTGGTTAATTGTCCTCCCTGTTAGAAAGTTTCTCCTTAATTCCAGGTTGCTTCTCTCCTTGCTTAGTTTCTGCCCATTGTTTCTTGTCCTGCCTTCTGGTGGTTTGGAGGTCAGGGATAGATTTAACAAACTTCAGTAAATTATGGTTGAACTTCAGGATAAATATCATGAGCACAATAGCATCAGTTGAACACGGGACATGGTGGAGTCTCCCATGCTAGACATATTCAAGAAACCACGGGTCACCCATCTCTTGCAGGGAGGTGGGGTCAAAAAAGTCAAAATGGTAGTCACAGCATCAGACACAGACGCCTTGACTTCCTGGTCCCTGTCTCCATAATTGACTCTCCCCCTGATCTTTTGGGAAAGTTTCAGATTTCTGTCTTCCTCATGCTTTGGGATTTTTATGACATTATTGTGGTGAAAGATATTCCAGGAAACAAGTAACAAAACTTTGATTCAGCTAGTAAATATAGAAGCAGAAGAGACTGTGGGTGGACAAAGAAGGTATTTGAGAACGTCATCCAAAACTTTTTTTTTTAAAGGAGAATTAATCATTGCAAAAACCTGGCAGGAGAAACCAAGTAAAATTCTGTCTGGGGGGATGAAAAGATTTGACAGATCTTCAGCTGTGATTTGCAGGCTCCATGTGTCTCGATTCAACAGAGATACTGCGTTCCATTTGGCTTTCTGATTTTTACCGTTGATTTTATTCTCGATTTTATTTACTTATTGAGTGGGTGTCAAACTCAAGGACCAGGGGCCAGATCCGGCCCACGAGGTGCTTAGACCCGGACCGATCCACACAGAGGTGGGTATTCAGCAGGTTCTGACCAGTTCTGGAGAACCAGTAGCAGAAATTTTGAGTAGTTCGGAGAACCAGCGGTAACCTTCCCCCAGGAGTATGGAGGGAATGGAGATTTTGCAGTATCCTTCCCCTGCCACACCCACCAAGCCACGCCTACCAAGCCACACCATACCCACCAAGCCACACCATGCCCGCCAAACCCGCCATGCCTGTCAAGCCACGCCCACAACCAGTAGTAAACATGTTTGAATCCCACCACTGGGCCATGGGACTGGCCTGGAAATAGCAAAGGACTGTCCGGTGGTGGCTCTGACAGCGAAATGGGGCTCATTTTTTGCTGAGACGGCTTCCTGCAGTCCTCTGCCAGTGAAAACGGGGTGCAGGGAGGCCATTCACTATTTTGCAATTATTACTGATATGTTTATTATGCTTATTATGGTGCTTAATATTGATTAATATTGCATTTCTAATTAAAACTAATTGTGTCCAGACAACATGCTGTTCAGATAGATATGGAATTTTGCATGTGATATTTTAAAAAATGTATTAATCAAACATATAATTTTTAAAAAATAAATCAAAATGGCGGCCACAAGGGAATGATCACAGCTGTTCCAGAATAAAGGGGCGGGGCTTTCATTGCAGGTTGTGGTGCCATCTTGACTCTTTTGCCCATCTCCCTGTAGCCCTCACCTCGCCCTGTTCCTATTCCTTTATCAGTAACCAATGACTAAAACCTAGGACATACATCTTGACAAATCACAACTTTATTACTACAAGGAAACTCCTCGCCCGCCTTTTACAGGCCTCTCTTTTACTTTTCCTCCTCTTTTCTTTTTTCTTTTAAAAGAGATGCATTTTTAAATGGAGTGTGACTCTGAAACTTGGAGACTATGTCAATATAAATGCCAGATGCGCTACAAACCATTTTTCAGGGGGAGTTGAACAGCAAAAGGGGAGATATATCAACTTCTCCATTGTCCAAATAATATTTGACAGTAAACGCAGATATGAAATAGTTGATGTTTCCAAGGCAGGGAGATAAAGGCTGACTTCTTTTTTTTTAAAACTACCCCATGTAGCTCCGCTAATTAAAAGTGTCTCTGACGGTAATGTTTAGCAGCTGAATGTCTCTTAGTGCCCAGAAAGGTTTCAGCTGGAATTCCTGTGTCTTATGTGGCTTCTTAGAGGCAAAGCTAAGGAAGTCCTTAAAAAGTTGGCAATCTAGACCTAGCGGTGGTTGAAGCGATGCTTAATGGTGAGTCAACCTCAAAAAAAATATTGGGTCTTCAAAAGCCTAGGAATTTCCTCTGGACTGCCATTCAAAAACAGGCTAATCCAACCTTTAAACTGCATCCCTGGAAGCGAAGATACATGCTTAAAATAGGAGCAAAAGGCCATAAAACTAATTAGTCCTTCACTAATTGTATAAATAGTGGTATCGAATCAAAATCATGTAAGGTTAATACTGCTTTATAAAGCCTTAGTATGACCCCACCTGGAATATTTGCATCCAGTTTTGGTCACCACATTACAAAAAAAAATAAAAATGTTGAGACTTTGGAAAAAGTGCAGAGAACAGCAACTAAGATGATTAAGGGCCTGGAGACTAAAACATATGAAGAACAGTTGCAGGATTTGGGGTTGGCTAGTCGAGAGAAAAGAAGGACTGGGGGTAACATGATAACAGTGTCCCAATATTTGAGGGACTGCCACAAAGAAGAGGGAGTTAACTTATTTTCCAATGGATGGAAACTGATCAAGGCGAGAAGCAACCTGGAATTAAGGAGAAACTTTCTAACAGTGAGGACAATCAACCAGTGGAACAGAATGCCACCAAAAACTGTGGGTGCTCCATCACCGGAGATTTTCAAGAAGAGACTGGACTGCCATTTTTCTGAAATGGTTTAAAGACTAGAAGAACTCCAAAGTCCCTTCCAACTCTTTTTTTGAACTAGATTACAGATTAAAAGAGTTGTGAGGGGCCTTGGAGGTCTTCTAGTCCAACCCCTTGCCCAAGCAGGAGACCCTACACCATTCCTGACAGATGGCAGTCCAGTCTCTTCTTGAAAGCTTCCAGTGATGAAGCTCCCGCAACTTCCGAAGGCAAAAGCTGTTCCATGGGTTGATTGTTCTCACTGTCAGAAAATTTCTCCTTATTTCCAGGTTGAATCTCTCTTTGTTCAGTTTCCACCCATTGTTCCTTGTCTGGCCTTCGGGTGCTTTAGAAAATAGCTTCACCTCTTCCTCCTCTCTATGGCAGCCCCTCAAATATCAGAACCCTGCTCTCATGTCTCCCCTGGTCCTTCTCTTCACTAGACTAGCCAAGCCCTGTCCCTGCAAACGTTCATCGTATGTTTTAGTCTCTAGTCCTCTCATCATCCCGGTTGCTCTTCTCTGCATCTTTTCTAGAGTCTCAACGTCTTTTTTATAATTTGGGCACTTGGCAATCAGCATGTATTTATAACTGTTGCAGCATCCTGAGGTCCTGTGGTCGCCTTTTGCAACCTTCCCAGCTGCAAAGCTAATAGGAGAAGCAGAGTTCGCTCAATGACCACAGGGGTCTCTTAATTGCAGTGATTTGCTTCCCAACAGTCGCAAAAAAGGCCCTAAAATCAGGCATGACTCACTTAACAACACACCTTGCTTAGCAACAGAAATTCTGGTTGTATGTCAAGGACAACTGGCAAAATATGTATTTTAGCCTTCGTATAGCTTTCATTTTTTTCTTTTTTTTAATATTGTAAGCCTCCTAGAGCTCCCCTGTGCTAGAATGGGAGGGCAATGAGTTTTAGATAGATAGAATTCTTTATTGGCTAAGTGTGATTGGACACACAAGGAATTTGTCTTTGGTGCAAATGCTCTCAGTGTACATAAAAGAAAAAATACATTCATCAAAAGTCAAGAATCATCAGGTACAACGCTTAATAATAGTCACAGGGTACAATAAGCAATCAAATCATACTAGGAAACAGTCAATATAAATTGTAAGGATACAAGTGATGAAGTTACAGTCATACAGTCCCAAGTGGGAGGGAATGGGTTATAAGGAGTGATGAGAAGATTAATAGTTATAGTAGTGCAGACTTTGTAAATAGTTGGACAGTGTTGAGGGAATTATTTCTTTAGCAGAGTGATGGCTTTCGGGAAAAAGTGTTCTTGTGTCTTGTTGTTCTGATGTGCAGTGCTCTATAGTGTCATTTTGAGGGTAGGAATTGAAACAGTTTATGTCCGGGATGTGAGGGGTCTGTAGATATTTTCACAGCCCTCTTTTTGACTCGTGCAGTATACAGGTCCTCAATGGAAGGCAGGTTGGTAGCAATTTTTTTTTTCTGCAGTCCTAATTTTTACAAATAAAAATAATATAAACACCTTACTAGCCAAGGTTTGGCATGAATGAACGATTCCTCTAGCAGTGTGTTTTCTTAGCCTCTGGCAAACTTTAGAAGACATGGACTTCAACTCCCAGAATTCCCTGTCCAGCCTGCAAACTCCGGACTCCAACTGGGTGGGGGTGGGGCAAAAATGGGGGAGGAGAAACCGAGGTTAGAGGTCACTTCTGCTCCCCATCACTCCAGCCAGCCTAATTCTCCAAACCCACCTCTACTGGGATGCCGACAGCAAGTCAGCACAAGGCTGGGGCCCAGGGGGATTCTGGGTACCATCCAGAGGTGGTATTCAGCAGGTTCTGACCCGGTTCTGCAGAACCAGTAGCGGAAATTTTGAGTAGTTTGGAGAAACCGGCAAATTACCACCTCTGACTGGCCCCTCCCCCATCTATTCTCCGCCTCCTATTGAGTCCCAGATGATCGGCTGGGTCTCTTTCGGTTGCCCTGCACAGGAGAACGGAGCTGGAAAGCAGGTTAGTGCAGTGCTGAGGGAATGGGGATTTTGCAGTAACCTTCCCCTACCACGCCCACCATGCCACGCCCACAGAACTTGTAGTAAATTTTTTTGAATCCCACCACTAGTACCAGCCATTTTCCTGGTCTCCTCCCCCCCTCCCCCACCCCTCCCTTGGCTCTCTCCCACCCTGGGCTTGGCCTGATGTCTGTGCAATTTGCTTTCTTTGTGGCCTCCCTGAACTGAAGCACTGTGCAGCCTTCCAATATTTGCAAACACAGAAAAATAGCCTTTGAGGCTTGTGGGTCCAGCTGCCGGCTTTGTGCCCGGCCGTCCCCGCTCGGGACTAATTACCATTCACAGGGTGGGATTCTTCCCATCTCCTTTCTGAATCAGTGAGAAATGCCAAGGGAGGCTTTTCTGCCTTGCAACTCATGCATTCACTCATTCTTTCCCTTCGACGCGCCGCTAATCATCTCTTAGGCAAGAGACAAAGATCGGGGCTGGGTCGCTACAGACTGGGGGTCTTAGAGATGGGGGTGGGGAAGAGAAAGGAAGAAAGGGGGGTGGGGGGGCACATGCTCAGGCAACCAGCCGCCCCAGCCCCAGCCCTGCAAACACACACACACACGCACACAAGGACCCTCTCCCATTCTGCTCAATTCTGTTCAACTGCAGCCTCTCCGGGGTTTTGTGTGTGTAGATTTTCTAAAGAGGGGTCCGTCCAAGTTGGGGGGGGGGGACAGTTTCTCCAGCTGGATTCAGCCCGTGGGGCATCCCTTCCCACCCACCATATTTCTTTTGAATGTGCATTTGGGAGCACAGTAGATTGGTGGGGGGAGGGGTTTTTTACTGTGCGTGGATCAGTGGCTCTTTGTGTGCGCACCTGCGTGGTTAACCTCGTTTGTCCTTCAATTTGTATTAACGGTGTCCCCTCCACCTGGGGGGCTGGCCATCCACTTCTGTTGACTTCTGCCTTTCCCAGCATTTGAGCCTCTTCCAGAGAGTTGGATAGGGAGAGAAGAGAATGTCTGTAGCTCAGAATTGAGCTCTGGGGGGTGGGGGGTCCTTGGTGCTCACTGAGCTTGGTGGTTTCCTGGCAGACTTTTCATGAGCCAGGGGTGGCCTGCTAGGGGTTCGCAGGGGTTCGGGAAAGCCCCTAGCTAAGATTCTGTGCAGTTCAGACAACCCCCAAATCCCACTCCTGGCTGCCCCCCCCACTCTCCCCCCCCCCCATACAGCCCATTTTGGATGCAAGTAAGCGCAGGACGTGCACAAAGGCTCGGGGAAGGTGAAAAATGGGCCTCCCAAAAGTTCTGGAAGGCCAGAAATGGGCCTGTTTCCGGCTTCCAAAGAGCCTCCGGAGCCCAGGGAGGGCAAAAATGGCCCCCTGCCTCGGTGCAGGAGGCCGACTAGGCCACACCCACCCAGCAATCAGGCAGATAACCCTTTGCTAAACTTTTTGGAGCCAACCCCTGTTCATGACTCAACTAGCAGAGGTGGGATTCCGCAGATTCTGACCAGTTCTGGAACTTTGGAGTAGTTTGGAGAACCGGCAAATCCCACCTCTGACTGGCCCCGCCCCCATCCATTCTCTGCCTCCCATTGAGTCCCATCTGATCGGCTGGGTCTTCTTTGGTTGCCCTGTATGGGAGAACGGAGCTGCAAAGCAGGTTAGTGGGGTGGGGAGGGAGGGAGATTTTGCAGTTACCTTCCCCCAGGAGTGGGTGGGAATGGAGATTTTACAGTATCGTCCCTCTGCCACCACACCAAGCCACGCCATGCCCACAGAACCAGTAGTAAAAAAAATTTGAATTCCACCATTGCGAACTAGGTAACGTCATGATGTCACCTAGTTGGGTAATGCAATATCTGCAAAAAAAAAAAAAAACCCACCAAGCTTGGAGAGCCCCAAGGACGCCACAGAGAGTTGGGACTCCTTTGCATAATGCATCCAAAGTAGGATAATTCAAGTCTGGCCATTTGGGCCTTGAGTGAGAACTGTGAATTGATTGGTTGGATCATTCACAGGAACTTTCTCCAGTGCCACACAATCGAAGAAAAGAGCAGCCAAGATGATTAAAGGCCTGGAGACTAAAAATATATTTATGAAGGATTTGGGTTTGGACAGTCTAGAGAAAAGAATTACCAGGGGTGACGTGATAGCAGGGTCCAGTATTTGAGAGGCTGCCATAGAGAAGAAGGGAGCCAGCCTATTCTCCAAAGCCCCTGAAGGCAGGACAAGAAGCCATGGGTGGAAACTAAGCAAGGAGAGAAGCAACCTGGAATCAAGAAGCAACGTCCTAACAGTGAGAACAATTAACCAGTGAAACATCTCGCCTTCAGAAGTAGTGGTTGCTTCATCACTGGAGTCTTTTAAGGAGAGACTGGACGTCCACTTGTCTGAAATGGTATAGGGTCTCCTGCTTGAGCAGGGGGCTGGACTAGAAGACCTCCAAGGTCCCTTCATTCCTGTTCTATTCTATTCTATTCTATTCTATTCTATTCTATTCTATTCTATTCTATTCCTATTCTATTCCATTCCATTCCATTCCTATTCCTATTCTATTGTATTCTGTTCCTGTCCCTGTCCTGTCCTGTCCTGTCCTGTCGTGTCCTATTCTATTCTATTCTATTCTATTCTATTCTATTCTATTCTATTCTATTCTATTCTATTCTATTCCATTCCATTCCATTCCATTCCTATTCCTATTCCTATTCTATTCCATTCCATTCCATTCCTATTCCTATTCTATTGTATTGTATTCTATTCCTGTCCTGTCCTGTCCTGTACTATTCTATTCTATTCTATTCTATTCTATTCTATTCTATTCTATTCTATTCTATTCCTATTCTATTCCATTCCATTCCATTCCATTCCATTCCTATTCCTATTCCTATTCTATTCCTATTCTATTCCATTCCATTCCTATTCCTATTCTATTGTATTGTATTCTATTCCTGTCCTGTCCTATTCTATTCTATTCTATTCTATTCTATTCTATTCTATTCTATTCTATTCTATTCTATTCTATTCTATTCCTATTCCTATTCCTATTCCTATTCCTATTCCTATTCCTATTCCTATTCTATTCTATGCCTGTCCTGTCCTATCCTATCCTATCCTATCCTATCCTATCCTATTCTATTCCTCTTCCATTCCATTCCATACTCCACTCCATTGTCCCAAAGGTGCTTTCTCAAGAGGCAACTGGACTTTCTGGTTTTTCTTTGAAGATGTTTCGCTTCTTGAAAAAGCACCTTTGGGACAACCAAGACCTGAATGACTGAAAATCTGCATAGACATTCCATTCCATTCCATTCCATTCATATGAAAAAGAATGACAAAAAAAGTGTTCAGTGCGCAGACATGAAAACAGAGTAGCCAAGTGGTGATTCTTGGTAGCAAAATATATCCAGATTACTGAATTAATCCATTTGCAGTACATTCGGTATATTACATTTGTCCAATGTAATATATCAAAGAACCAACTGGGTTGGATTCCCAGAACACAATCTTATCTCTACAACCCTAGCCCAGTTAATATTCATCATATCTAATCGGTTGGGTCATTAGACATTTAAGTGGCTAGGGTAAGACCTTATGGAAGCAGCCTGTGTGAAATGTCACAATATATCATCTTTTCTTTTCTTTTCTTTTCTTTTCTTTTCTTTTCTTTTCTTTTCTTTTCTTTTCTTTTCTTTTCTTTTCTTGTGACATCAATTTAAAATTGTAGGCATCTAAGGCGGCACAAAGCCCTATGAAAAAGAGGAGCAAATGGGCCCTTTAAAGACAATTTATCAGACAGACTTTATCCACTTAAAACAATTAAAAAGAATGAAATGAAAGAACATAGTGGCAAACTAAGATTAAACGAGGAAAAGCAATCCCTTCTGATCCAACTGATAGAATTGCCATACCCACCCCCCACCCCCATGAAGTAGCCCCTCTGTCAGCTTTTGAAATCTGAATCCATTCTCTGTGTTAAATCTCCATTTTTAAGGGAAGATAAAATAATGGGGAGAGAGAGAGATGTAACAGATAATCAGAGTTGGAAGGGATCTTGTAGGTCATCTAGTCCAACCTCCCACCCAAGCATGTGACCCTACACCATTTCTGACAGATGGGAGTCCAATCTCTTCTTGAAAGTCTCAAGTGATGAAGCTCCCACAACTTCCGAGGCCAAAAGCTGTTCCATGGGTTGATTGTTCTCCCTTATTTCCAGGTTAAATCTCTCCTTGTTCAGTTTCCATCCAATATTCCTTGTTTGACGTTCAGGAGCGTTAGAAAATAGCTTGACCCCTTCCTCCTCTCTGTGGCAGCCCCTCAGATATCAGAACCCTGCTATCCTGTCTCCCCTGGTCCTTCTCTTCCCTAGACTAGCCAAGCCCAGTTCCTGCAACCGTTCTTCATACGTTTTAGCCTCCAGTCCCCTAATCATCCTGGTTGTTCTTCTCTGCACTTTTTCTAGAGACTCTCAACATCTTTTTTATAGTGTGGTGACCAAAACTGGATGCAGTACTCTAGGTGTGGTCTTACTAGGGCAGACAGGAGGGGAGGGAGAGAGGGAGGGAAAAACATAAGAAAAAAGAAAAAAAGAAAGAAGGAAGGAAGGAAGGAAGGAAGGAAGGAAGGAAGGAAGGAAGGAAAGGAGGAAGGAAGGAAGGGAAGGAGGAAGGAAGGAAGGAAGGAAGAAAGAAAGAAAGAAAGAAAGAAAGAAAGAAAGAAAGAAAGAAAGAAAGAAAGAAAGAAAGAAAGAAAGAAAGAGTTATCTTGAAAACCAAGTTATTAAAAGTTGGTGTTCATGTCCACGACATAATCTTCCCCTTAAAGATTGAATACCAATTTGTCACCTTTTTTCTTTCTTGAATGGAAGAGTGGGAGCGAACGTTTGAGCATGCCATGTAAGATGATTTCTGAAGCAACCCCACTGGAAAACTGAGTGGTATCTCCCTTCCACACCACCCTCACTCCCCCCCACACACACACACACTTGTCTTATTCTCTTATTAAAGCATGGCTTGGGATGGGGGCTGATGATCTGCCCTCTCTTTAAAAAGCTTCATCCCATATTGCTCCTATTTTACAAGCCTGCATAAAACATCTGGCTCTCTCTGCATCCTGGCTCTGACATTTCGGTTACCTTTGCAAACGTGGAACGAATGCAGCTCGTGGGGCTGTTCTGAATTTGCAATAGATTCCAGTCCTCCCATAATATCAAAACCATCGTTAACTCTGCTTAGTGGTGGGAAATTGATTTTTCTTAATGGAGATTTTTGGTGGGGGAATTTGCTATTCTCAGGCATTCTTATCTCACAAAAGGGGCCTAAGTATCCTCCAATATGCTGGCAACCTGGTTTTCTGAAAGGAGAGTACTTTTAAAAAGAAAAAGAAAAGATGTAGTTTGATAGTTAGGCACAGTTCTTCCCTTCCTTTCCCTTGCCTTTTATTCCCTTTCTTTCTTCCTCCCTCCCCCTTCCTTCCTTCCTTCCCCCTTCCTTCCTTCCTTCCCCCTTCCTTCCTTCCTTCCTTCCTTCCTTCCCTTTCCCTTCCTTCTTTTCTCCATTTCCTTCCCTTCCTTTCCCCTCCCTCCCTCCCTCCCTCCCCCCTTCTTCTCTTCCCCTTTCTCCCTCCCTCCCCTTCCTTCCTTCCTCCCTTCCCCTTCCCTCCCCTTCATTTCCTTCCCTCCCCTCCTCTCCGTCCTTCCTTCTCTTCCTTCCTTTCCCTTCCTTCTTTTCTCCATTTCCTTCCCTTCCTTTCCCCTCCCTCCCTCCCTCCCCCTTCTTCTCTTCCCCCTTCTCCCTTCCTCCCCCTTCCTTCCTTCCTTCCTTCCTTCCTCCCTTCCCCTTCCCTCCCCTTCATTTCCTTCCCTCCCCTCCTCTCCGTCCTTCCTTCCCTTCTCTTCCTTCCCTTTCCCTTCTTTTCTCCATTTCCTTCCCTTCCTTTCCCCTCCCTCCCTCCCTCGCTTCTTCTCTCCCCCTTCTCCCTCCCTCCCCTTCCTTCCTTCCTTCCTTCCTTCCTCCCTTCCCCTTCCCTTCCCCTTCATTTCCTTCCCTCCCCTCCATCCTTCCTTCTCTTCCTTCCTTTCCCTTCTTTTCTCCATTTCCTTCCTTCCTTTCCCCTCCCTCCCTCCCTCCCTTCTTCTCTTCCCCCTTCTTCCTTCTCTCCCCTTCCCTTCCCCTGCCCTCCCACCATCTTCCTCCCTCAACCAAATGCCGTATATCCCATCTTGATCAGCAATGCTCCTTTTCAAATCAGGTTGAGATCTCTGCCTGAGCTTTACGTGATCCCATCTGTTTTGCTTTGCAAGCAACGTTGCCCCTTTCTCATTCCGGCCTTTCCTACTTATACCAGTAAATGCCAAGCCCGGCTGCCATCTGCAGAAATCCACACGCAGGCCCAGGCACCTATTTTGATTTCCTTCCATTGCATCCAGATGGTTTTGACAGGCCTCCAAGTCAACAGATCTGAGATGTGGCTTCCCCATTCCCCCCACCCCATTCCAAAACAAGAAATGGTTTTGATCACTTGCTTGGCCCTTTAACTTGGCCTGCTAGATTTCAAAGTGCCAGGAGCGCAGGGTGAGGAGTGCAGGATAGTCAAGGGGGGTGTTCCTGGCTGCCAGGAAGGAGTAGAATCAAGATAGAGAAGCTTTTTCTTTTTTCTTTTCCTTCTTCTTTTCTTTCTGTCCTTTCTCTCTCTCTCTCTCTCTCTCTCTTCTTTCTCTATTTTTCTTTCTATCTTTCTTTCTCTCTTTCTCTTTTACTCTTTCTTTCTTTCTCTTCCTATCACTCCTTCCTTCCTTCCTTCCTTCCTTCCTTCCTTCCTTCCTTCCTTCCTTCCTTCCTTCCTTCCTTCCTTCCTTCCTTCCTTTCTTTCTTTCTTTCTTTCTTTCTTTCTTTCTTTCTTTCTTTCTTTCTTTCTTTCTTTCTTTCCCCCACAGTTTATTACAGCATTCACGTCTGCAAAAACAACAAATAGAGTCTTGTTCCAGCTTGGCTGAAAGAACGCCAAACATCGATTCAGTCTTGGAAACAGCACAGTCCTTAGAATCAACCTTTGGGTAGGAGGGTGCAGAAAGCATAACTGTTCACAAAATAGCTTATATGAAGTGGGGGAGAACCCCACGTTTGTACAGGGAAAGGCCTGTACAAAGGCCTATACAGCTCTCTCTAAGCGGTTTACAGAGTCATCATATTTTCCCTCAACAATCTGGGTCCTCATTTTGATGCCTTATTTTACTGCAAGAGAAGTCCATCCTTCTTTCTCTTTCTCTTAATTCTTCCTCACTTTTCTCTCCCTCCCCCCGCCTTCCCATTGTTTTCCTATTTTCTTTCGTGTTTTATATCTTATTTTATCTTATAACTCAATACAAATGTTAACGGAGGGGAAAAAAAGAATGAAGCATTTCCACCCAGTTCTTTATTTATATTTGTATCTTTATAACTCGATGACACGTTGTTTAAACCAGGGGCCTCCAAACTTGGCATATTTAAGACTTGTGGACTTCAACTCCCAGAATTCAACTCCTGGGAGTTGATGTCCACAAGTCTTAAAGTTGTCAAGATTAGAGAGGTTAAAATGGAAGATTTATAGTTTGTATAAAATAAAATTAAAAATTAAAAAAAAAAACAACCTTGAGCCTGGTGAGATTTGAGCTGCCAAATTGCAGGCAGCTGGCAGTCAGCAGAAGTAGCCTGCAGTACTGCACTCTAACCATTGTGCCACCGCAGCTCATAAGGTTCAAAAAGCAGCTAGCCCGTTATCAACTCATAAAACATTCCTGTGCCTGTTTTAGTAGTTGCCATAAAAAAGGGAGGGGAGGAAGGAAATCTGGAAGAACAGTGCAGCAGTTTGAACACAAAAGTACATTCCAACTCTTTATCTTTAAAAGATTGTAACTAAAATACCAGAGCTTTTGCCCGAGAATATATTTAATTGGAGAATGGGAATGATGACACCCAGCCTGTGAACGGGCTCAATTGGAGAATCTGGTTTATGACACACCCAGGGGGGGAGGGGGAAACAGGGTCACAGGGGACTGTAAATTACATATGCCAGAGTTGGCTTCATACAGGGCGATGCTGGTATGTTGCCTCTAATAAATCCTTTGAAGTTTTTTGAAGTTTGGCTCGAGAATCATGATTTAATTAGAGCAATTGCTAGAAACCTGACACCTATATGAAGGCAGCTCCCAGGTCTTTAATGGATGTGGTTAAGAGGTTTTATGAATCCAACACTTTGGTTCCTTGAATCAGTCAAAGTCATCATGTCCTGTTGTGACAAATGGAAGTAACTTAGGCGTGAGAGATGCTGTTGAGTTTCTTTCTATTCCTCCCTCCCTCCTGTTCAGTTTCTTTCTGTACACCTGGCTTTATTCCTCCGCTTGCTTGTGCTCTCCTGTAATACCTTTTCGGTTTTGATGTTTGGAAAGAAGCTCTTTTCTACAAACATGCCTCGAACATCCCCACCGGGAGGAATGGAGCAGGCGATAATACCTCCCTTTCATCTCGAGTTAAGTGTTTGTTATTTTAAACTGAGTGATGCTAAGTGAAGCTTTGAAAGCAGACTTTGAGCACGATGCTAAGAGGCCTGGTTCACTGAGATCTGAGCAAAAGGGTCGGTCGGTGTTCTCAACTCACTGGATAAGCAGCCTTTTGGGAAAACCAGGAGGCCGAAGATCCCTGTTTTATTCTTTTTCTCCCCACTGGATTCCTCCCCAGTTTCCCCCTTCCTCCCCCTCTTCCCTTCCTCGCAGGGGTCACCTAAGCTCAGAGCTGCAATTTGTTGATTGCTCTGGTTGACAACAAAGGGGAAAAATCACCTTCCCACAGCTGCTGGCCTTTGGCTCCCTTCTTTTCTCTCTACCAGCCTAATTGTTGAGGAGCAATTCACACAGATCCTCCTGTTTCCCATCTGATATTGAAGCTGGCAGGAATAGCCAGCACCCAAGAAGATAGGCTCAATATCCAGATGGGTCTTGACAGATTCAAACGCTGGGCCCTATCTAACAAAATGAAATTCAATGCAGAGAAAAGTAAAGTCTTACACTTAGGCAAAAAAAAAAAAAAAAACCCCTCAAAAGCACGCATATAATAGACCGCGTGAAATCAGGCTCAATAGCAGTAACTGTAAGAGCAGGGGCCATCTTAACAGCATTATGGGCCCCGGGGAAATGCAGTATAATGAGGCCCCTTCGACAACTACTCACAGGATTAAAAATGTAAATGCTTGATAAAATTAAGCATATTATTTGCATAATATATGTATAATATATTTATATGATACAAGGTGCATTGAAGGGTTAACATATATAGATTAGTACGGGGCCCCTCTGCTCATCAGGCTTATGCATTAAGACAGCCCTGTGTGAGAAGGATCTTGAAATCTTAGTGGACAACCAGCTAAATATGAGTTAACGGTGTGTGGCGGCAATCAAAGAAACCCCAAAGCACCCCTAAACTGTATTAACAGAGGGATCATACAATCAAGATCAAGTGAGGTACTAATATCACACTATAAAACCTTAGTAAGACCTCACCTAGAGTACTGCATCCAGCTTTGGGTCACCAGATTATAAAAAAAGAGGTTGAGACTCTAAAAAAAAAGTGCAGAAAAGAGCAACTAGGAATGATTAAAGACTAAAACATATGAAGAACGGTTACAGGAACTGGGCCTGGCTAGTCTACTGAAGAGAAGGACCAGGGGAGACATGATAGCTGTCTTCCAATATTTGAGGGGCTGCCATAGAGAGGAGGAAGGGGACGAGCTATTTTCTAAAGCGCTTGTAGGCCAGACAAGGAATAATGGATGGAAACTGAACCAGGAGAGATTCAACCTGGAAATAAGGAGAAATATTCTGACAGGAAGAACAATCAGCCCATGGAACAGCTTTTGCCTTCGGAAGTTGTGGGAGCTTCATCACTGGAGGCTTTCAAGAAGAGACTGGACTGCCATCTGTCAGGAATGGTGTAGGGTCTCCTGCTTGGGCAGAGGGTTGGACTAGATGACCTACAAGGTCCCTTCCAACTCTGATTATCTGTTAAATGTGTTAAATCTTCAGAAGTTCTGTTTGAACTTCTGTTTGGATCTGGCAGGGGAGCCACTTCAGGAGAACCAGAGCTTCAAAAAGGCAGGCAGATACTCTCATCTTGATTGTGCCGACCTCTTTAGGCCCAGTGCCAACACCCAGAATAGACACACTGCTGGCACCGATCTGCCCTGCCAGTCCCTGGGAGAGCCAACCCACTTCCTGTGATCCACTAAAATATTATTATTATCCAGACTCAGAAGTTTCCCCAAGGTAGAGTTTGCCATCGAAGAGTAGTGGATGCTTTGGACAACAGTTCATTTAGTGACTGTATAAAGTTACAACTGCACTGAAAAATGTGACTGATGAGCATTGTTCACACTTCCAACCATTGCAGCATCCCCAGGGCCACAGGATCAAAACTGAGATACTTTGCAACTGATTCATACAGTGTTTATGATTGTTGTAGTGTCCTGGGGTGATATGATCACATTTTGATATCTTTTGATGAGCAAAGCGAATGAGGAAGGGAAGAGAAGAGAGGAGAGGAGAGGAGAGGAGAGGAGTGGAGAGAAGAGAAGAGGAGAGGAGAGGAGAGGAGAGGAGAGGAGAGAAGAGAAGAGAAGAGAAGAGAAGAGAAGAGAAGAGAAGAGAAGAGAAGAGAAGAGAAAGAACAGAACAGAATAAAATGGAGTAGAGTAGAGTAGAATAGAGTAGAGTAGAGTAGAGTAGAGTAGAGTAGAACAGAACAGAACAGAACAGAACAGAACAGAATATTTTATTGACCAAGTGTGATTAGACACATAAGGCATTTGTCTCTGGTGCAGAAGCAACAGAGTACTGATAATCACAATAATGACACCAATAAGAGGAATATTAATGATACTAAATAATGAAAGTAAGATATACCCATTCCTCCTTCTCCATCTCTTCTGGCTAGAGAGAATTGGATCCTTAAGAAAAAAGAAAATCCAAAACAAAAGTAGACCGGGAAGAAGGGCCAGGTGAAGAAACTGTGAAAAGAAGAGACCAACATTATTTCCCAAAGCCTCAGATTAAACCTGGGAATTCTAAGAAATAGGGGTAGAAAGGAGCAGGAATCTTTGCTTCAAGAAAGAAAAAAAAACACCAAGAAATGTCTATCGAAAGAGGCAAGACGGTCTAAGTAGGATTTCTTTCAGATTGTTTCTTTCTTTTTCTGTGCACTGCTGAGTCAAATCTAATATATTTCACAGTATAAATTTAGAAAATTGGGGTTTATGTCAACCTTGAAACAAACCTCAGACTGCCTACAGGGAAATATTAATTTTATGCATAATGCTATTTTGGTCTATATAATTTGTAGCTTGTTTTCATCTCTTGAAAGAAACATCTTTTATTTGCGGTAAACTATTGCCATCTTGCAGGCTGCTTGAAGCATTCCTTGTGCATTTCCTTCCAGAGTGTGTTTAGTTTCTGATTGTGATGAAGACAACTCATTGTTGAATGTATGCATTTTAAAGTTAAAAAGACTTTATAGATTTTTAAAATCTTTTTCTCTTTTCTTTTTTCAATAAAGTTTGATTTTGTTTATTTCTGATGAGATGGCTCTATATCCCAATGGCGGCAGGAACATAATCTCTACGCGTTACAGAAATTGTTTTGCATTTGAATGTTTTTAGCCTTTTAATTGACAGCAAGACAGCAGAATGATAACAGAATAACCGAGTTGGAAGGTCTTCTAGTAGTTCAAACCCCTGTTTAAGCAAGGAGACCCTAGACTAGTGGTGACTAATCTTTTTGGGCTTCTGTGCCAAAAATTGTGTGTGTGCTTACACGCTCATGCTCGCATGCCAGCACCCAGAGGGCAATGCGTGCCCCCCATGCCCCCTACACATGCGCACGCAATCCTACCCCACCCCCGCTATCCTCTTACCTGCACTGTGCCCCTCACAGCTGATTTTCAATCAGTTTGAGGCCTTTTTGGCCTCCCAGAGACTTGAGGAAGGCTTCTGCAGGCTTCTACAAGCTTTGTAGGCCAAAATCTAGCCCCGTTTTGTCACTTCCTGTTTTGTCACTTCCATTTTCCTGATGCCAGCATGACATCACAGAACGCAGTTACCTTCCCACCAAAATGGCACCTATTTATCTGCTCGCATTTGCATGCTTTCGAGCTGCTAGTTTGGCAAGAGCTTGAGTACGTAACTTTCCTGTTTTCCCAAAAATACTGGAAATGATGAAACGGAGCTAGATTTCAGCCTACAAAGCTTGTAGAAGCCTGCAGAAGCCTTCCTCAAGCCTTTGGGAGGCCAAAAAGGGCCTCAAACCGGCTGAAAATCAGCTGTGAGGCGCACACATGCGCAGTGAGGTAAGTTTGCCTGCAGCTTGCGTGCTGGCACAAATGGTTCTGCCTGCCACCTGTGACACGCATGCCATAGGTTCACCATCACGGCCCTAGACCAGTGATGGCTAACCTTTTCATCGTCGCATGCTCCCCTGCTCCCCTGTGCATGCACGCACAACCCCCCCATGCTGCGCCCCCTGCGCATGTGCGCACATCTCCCCTCGTGCATGCGCAGCAGATACCCGACAATTAGCTGGCTGGCGGGGGGCATTTGTGCATGCGCACTGGATCAATTCTGGGAGATGGCTCGCGTGCTGGCAGAAATAGCTCTGCATGCCACTTCTGGCCGTCGGTTCCCCATCACAGCCCTAGACCATTTCGGTTGTCCATTCTCTTCTTAAAAACCTCCAGTGATGAAGCACCCACAACTTCTGGAGGCAAACTGATACAGATAATCAGAGTTGGAAGGTACCTTGTAGGTCATCTAGTCCAACCCCACCCCGCCCAAGCGGGAGACCCTACACCATTTCTGACAAATGGCAGTCCAATCTCTTCTTGAAAGTCTCCAGTCTCTCCTTAGTTCTAGGTTGGGTCTCTGTGATTAGTTTCCATCCACTGCTTCTTGCCCTGCCCTCAGTTGCTTTAGAGAATATGGAAGTCCTATCTCTCCCGTGGAACACACACCAAATGAGGCGATCCCTGGGAGATGAGTGCTGTAGTAGGAACTAGCAAGTTACAGTATCATGCCGAGGCAAGAGGTAAGTCAGGTGTGAAGTTCTCGAGAACTTCTGAGAGAGAATATCCCCCAAAATCCAGCCTTCCATGCTATTGGCTCACCCATTTCATTGCTAGGTAAGTTAATATAAAAGAATCAGAGAACTGTTGCAACAGCATATGATAACCGAGTCCCTGCGGGTTTTACTCCGCTACTCATTGCTGGCTATAGGGAGCAGTGCTCGTCTCCTTTTCAAGGCCATTGAGCCAGCGCTATCCAAAGACATTTTCATGGTCATGTGGCCAGCATGACATCACAGAACGCTGTTACCTTCCCACCAAAATGGCACCTATTTATCTGCTCGCATTTGCATGCTTTCGAGCTGCTAGTTTGGCAAGAGCTTGAGTACGTAACAGGAGCTCACCCTGTCATGTGGTGCTTGGGTCTCGAACCTGGACTATCGGCTTTCTAACCAGCAAGCCCAGCTTCTTAACTGCTGAGCCACCATGCCACCTAACAGCATATGACAGGATGAGCAAAATAATACGAGCGAAGCGAAACCGTTGCTTTTGAAGATTTCCAGTTTCTGCTGTTAAATCTTGAAAATTGGGCAGAAAATAAGATTGAATTTTCTGGGTTCAAATCTTTCCTTTATCCTACACCCAAAGGATAGGTTTAGAAGCAACGTTTTTTTCCCCAATGCAACTTTTCCAACAGTGCTTTATATTTATTTATGCTTGGTGCTGATATTTAAGGTTGCATTTGAATCAAAAAGTTTCCAAACCACTTTGCAATAGGAGAGGGAAAGATTTCATAGAGAGAGTCTAGGGAGATTCTCAATCATCCATGTCATCTCCCAAAGATGCTTTTTATCCAAAAGGAAACTGGATTTTCTGGGTTTTTTTTCTTCTTCTTTAGACCTGTTTCTATTCTCATCCAAGAAGCGCCTTCAGTTCAGTTCAGAAGGAATGAAGAAGCTTCTTGGATGAGAAGCAAAACAGTTTAAAGAAGAAGAAAAAGAAAGAAATATCAGTTGCCTTTTTGAGAAAAGCACCTGGGGGATTTCAGGCAGAGCAACAAAATGAAAAGAAGGAAGGAAGGAAGGAAGGAAGGAAGGAAGGAAGGAAGGAAGGAAGGAAGGAAGGAAGGAAGGAAGGAAGGAAGAGAAAAGAAAGAAGGAAGGAAGGAAGGAAGGAAGGAAAGAAAGGAAAGAAAGAAAGAAAGAAAGAAAGAAAGAAAGAAAGAAAGAAAGAAAGAAAGAAAGAAAAAGAAAGAGAAAGGAAAGAAAGAAAAGAAAGGAAGGAAGGAAAGAAAGGAAGGAAGGGAAGGAAGGAAAGAAAGAAAGAAAGAGAAAAGAAAGAAAGAAAGAGAAAAGAAAGAAGGAAAGAAAGAAAGAGAAAAGAAAGAAGGAAGGAAAGAAGGAAAGAAAGAAAAGAGGAAGGAAAGAAAGAAAGAAAGAAAGAAAGAAAGAAAGAAAGAAAGAAAGAAAGAAAGAAAGAAAGAAAGTTACAATATCCATTAAAGAGGCAGGGAGTATCACAGAGAAAAAGCAGAGAGTGTCATTGTCACAAAAAAAGGGTCACAATGAGTGGGCTCTCTCATTGAAGTTTGGGTGGGCAATTCTTTTTCTGACAGGGGAGTGAATTGCAAAAAAATAATCTGCTGGGGAATATGCGGAGGAGTAGAAGGTCTCAGACAAGTAGTGAATGGAGACAGATGAGAAATGGATACTCATCTGGATACTCATCTTTTGTTGACTCCGTTTTTTTTTTCCTCTTTCAGTTCCCTCTTTTCAGAATTAACAGAATAACAGAGTTGGAAGGGACCCTGGGAGGTCTTCTAGTCCAACCCAGGGGACCCTACGCCATTTCAGACAAATGGCTGTCCAATCTCTTCTTAAAAACCTGCAGGGTTGGAGCATTTACAACTTCTGTCATTCCATGATTAATTGTTCTAACTATCAGGAAATTTCTCCTCAGTTCTAGGTTGCTTCTCTCCTTGCTTAGTTTCCATCCGTTGCTTCTTGCTCTGCCTTCAGGTGTTCTTCTCTCTCTCTAGCAGGCAGGAAACTACAGGGAATTTCCCAATTATTAAGGAACTCAACTTAAAAAAAAAAAAAGGAATTTTGCAATTAAGATCATGCACCACTCGTTTGAAGCCTGTCCTACATGCTACAATTCTGTAAGCATTTTTTTTTAATAAATTTCATACTATGACATCAAAGACTTTATCTGCAAGAGTGACTGAACCCTCAGACAACCCCTTTGTTCTGATTTTAAACAAAAAAAAATGTTGGCCTGTAATTTGCAACATTTTGAGTTGATGGTTCCTTATCCGTCACCACTGCTTTGTTCAATGTAGCCGCTGATGTTCTTAGAACAAGAATGATATTTTTTCTTTTGAAGCCTTACAAGGACTTTATATTTCACTCCTGCTTCAACTCCTGGAAAAACACAATCCTTCTTTTTGGTTCAGTCCTACTCGTTTTATTTTTAAATAGATAGCTGGAATTTTGGAAGCTGGCTGGTCTACAATTCTGAATTGCTGCTGTTTCCTCCTAGGAAATTAACAGAATAACAGAGTTGGAAGGGACCTTGGAGGTCTTCTAGTCCAACCCCCTGCTCAATCAGGGAACCCTATACCATTTCATACAGATGACTGCAGTTTAGGAGATTTTTGCTGAAAACCAGCATTTAAGGAGCCTCGGTGGCGGAGCGGTTACAGTGCAGTACTGCAAGCTATGCAATTTGGCAGATCGAATCCCACCGGGCTCAAGGTTGACGCAGCCTTCCATCCTTCCGAGGTGGGTAAAATGAGGACCCAGATTGTTTGGGGGAGAATATGCTGACTCTGTAAACCGCTTAGAGAGGGCTGTAAAAGCACTATGAAGAGGTATATAAGTCTAAGTGCTCTTGCTACTTATTTCTAGCTTTCAGGGTGGGAAAATGTCCATAGCGAACAATGGGTTTGCTTAATGACCATCGTGATGTAGACTTCTAGAGACAAACCACAACTTCTGAAGGCAAGCCCTTCCGCTGTTTAATTATTCTAACTCAGGAAATTCTAAATTAGTTTTCTCCTGGATTAGTTTCCATCCATGGCTTCTTGTCCTGCCTTCAGGTGCTTTGGAGAATAGCTTGACCGCCTCTTCTTTTGGGCAGCCCCTTAAATATTGGAATGCTGCTATCATGTCACCCCAAGTCCTTTTCGTTAACCCAGATATGCCCAATTCCTGCCATCTTCATTTTTTTTTTTTTTTAGTCTCCAGTCCCTTAATCACCTTTGTTGATCTTCTCTGCACTGTTTCCAACTTCTCCACATTTTTTAAAAAAATATATTGTGGGGACCCAAACTTAGATGCATTCAGTTTTTTTTCCAAGGGTGGTCTTACCAAGCCCTTATAAAATGGTTACCAACCCACTTCACGTGATCTTGATTCTACCCTCTGTTCATGCAGCCTAGGACCAGAATCTTTGGAACTCATTGCAACAAGAGAAGGTCTGGACGAGCGAAACAGAGGAATCTAATATTTCGCAGGCTGAATATCGAGCTACGAGGAGCTGAAGGCTCAGAATCTGCCCCCCACCCCACCCCAAAAGTAAAAAAGTAGCTTCCTTTGCTAGTGGCTGAATCCCAGCTTTGTTAGCAGCCTAATCCCCTGCTTGTTGTTGAGGGGTCAGCAGAGGTCTGGGGAGGAGTTGGGGTGGGCTGGAGCATTCCTTGTTCGTTTAGGGCCAGGAGAGCGTTGAGTTGCTCTTTTCTGCTGAGTAAATCCCCCCCTTGGGGGCCTCTGAAATGACCTGCCCCTCAGCACAGCCTTTAAGCCTTTTGTAAAAGGATTTCATGGCAGAACTGGCAAATTAGGGGAGAAATGAAAGCCCCCTAAGCCCCTGGTTTCCTTTCTGGCGGGGTCCCTCTCTCAGGCCTACCGGGGACGCGGTGGGAGCCGGCCCAAACAAAGCGGGGAGCCCGCTTGCTTTGAATCCCAGGGGCAGGCGTGGGGGAAAACCCCACCACCACCAGCAGCCTGGTGGGATCTTAAGCCCCCAGGAGGCAGGAAAAATGGGTGAGAGAAGAGGGGGGGGTCCCCCCGCCCTGGGCAAAGTCAGGGAATGGAATGAGACAAGGGGCAGCCTGAGATGGCAGGCTAAGTAGCCTAGACTGCTAATGAATTTCCAATTCACCCTCCCCCCTGCCCCCGAAATAGATTTTTTTAAAAAATTTCTTTTCCAGAGAACTGCAGGAAAGAGAGTAGAAGGTTTCTGTCTTCTTCCCCCGTGAGCAACTTTTAAAAATTAGTTTTAAAATGACGATTCTGCTCGGGAAGAGACAGACCGTCCTGGGAAAAATAAATAAATGGGTGCAAGGGCTAAGAGAGGATTCCCAATTCCATAGCACATAATTCAAACCCCATGTTGACAACTTAGAATGAGTTGCGCCCTGAACCGCCCCGTTGTGTGTGTTCTCACTCTGGGTCCTTTTTGGGAAAGGATGTGTTCCCTTCCTTGGAATTTTCCCAGTTGCAACCCAATCAGCGATTAAATTTAAGCATCGCTAATAGGGGATTTTAAGCCAAGGGTGGGAAGTCCTCCCCTTGCCAGAGGAATCTGTCAGTTTCACTGTTTTCACCCAATGCTTTTTTCTTGGCTACCTAAACTGGGGTGTCAGGTCAACTGTGTCGGCCTTGGAAGCCATATTTTACTTGGAAGCTTCGAGGCTGCCACATTTAGGGCCTGGGAATTTGGGAGGGGGGATTTCATAGTGAGTAAAAGATTAGAATCAGCAAAATTCTTTCTCAGAGAGTCAAGGACATGTTACCCTGCACCTGGAGAGGATTGTCTGGAGGAAAGTCTCAGGCTGGGGCGATGATTTGATGGGCCATGTGATGGACTGATGGGTGCGGGGGATGGGTCTTTGATTTTGGGGGGGTAGGGAAAACCTGGAACTCTCAGATTTGGGTTTTCCTACATGGGTCAATATGACAACTCTAATAAAATGGAACTTTGAGGAAAAGTTTGTCTCAGAGTTTATTGGTTTGGAGTTGGTTAGTTGGAACACAGTTAATTAGTAAGTTAGTTAGTTAGTTCAACTTGGAGGCTAAAGATCAGGTGTGGGATTCAAACTTTTAACCACCGGTTCTGTGGGCGTGGCTGAAGTGGTGGGCGTGGCTTGGTGGTCATATGACTGGGTGGACATGGCTTGGTGGTCATGTTATTGGCTGGGTATGGCCAGCTCAATATCACTCACATCGAGGCAAGCATCTCCTCGCCTGGCCTCTCATGATTGTGGAGATGCTGCAACAGTCGTAAGTGTGAAAAATGGTCATAAGTCACTTTTTTCAGTGCCATTGTAACTTTGAATGGTCATTCCACACAAGCAGAGTACCAGCAAAGGAGGGAAAAAACTCCAGAGACGTTCCTGAGACAGGAAGTCTAGTCCTGCCAAGAATGTCATAAGGGTCAACGGAGAGGCAGTTTCTGTAAGCAACACCAGAATGTTTCCTTCCTGCCTTCCTTACAGGATTAGGCCAGTAATTTCTTCTAACAACCAGTTCTCCAAACTGCTTAGAATGTTAACAACCGGTTTTAGCAGATAGGTATGAACTGGTAGAATCCCACCCCTGCTAAAAATGCAGCTTGGCCTTCTTCAATTCGAAGAGAAACTCATTTGGCAGGCTGAGGCAAAGAGACAGTCCTGGAACCAGTGAAATCCGGGGGCTGGACAGGAGACAGCCTGTATCTGTCCTCAGTGTGGAAGGGATTTCCACTCTTGAATTGGCCTTTTTAGCCACCTCTTTTCAGAGCACGATGCCATGGTCTCTTGAGACTGAAGGATGCCAGTTCAATTCAATAAAATGGAACTTTGGGGAGAAGGTTTGTCTCGGAGTTTATTGGTTTGGAGTTGGTTAGTTGGAATGCTGACACCTTCTTTTATGAAGAAAGACCTCTCAGGGGGCCCCCTAAGATGTTATCAAAGATCAAAGAACACGAGACATTCTTCCATCTTGCAGGTGGCCCTAGGAGAAAACAGAGAGAACTGTTACGGTCACGAGCGGCATTTCATGGAACATTAAAACCCCACATATATTGTACTATACAGAGATAACATGCCTACGATAGCAGAAAACAGTGTTTTGTTTTAAAAGAATTTTATTTATTTAAACAGAGCAGAAAAAAAGAGAAGTGTGGGGTAAGACAAACCATGAAAGTAGAGATGGAGACCTAGAAATGCCATTCAAGTCAATGGAAGTATTTTAGAAATAATAGAATGAATAATGAATAAAGAGGGGGGGTTTGCCCCTGGCTGGTGGTCAACAGTGTTGAAATGATGAATTTAACTAGGCTAGTGAAGTCCTCCACTTTTCTAATGTATTGTAAACATCACATGCTTATTAAAAAAGGGTAGGTCTTCAGTTGACCACTCCCATTCAGCATTTGGTCCTCATTGATCTTCTTCACGGACAGGGACAGGGGGAAAGAGATCTGATTGAGACAGATTTCCATCCTGTCTTACTTCACCCCAATGAGATCTGAGTTTGCAGAGAAGAATACGTTCTCTGCTGAGCACAGATTGGTTTGGGTCTGGGCTTGATTTTCAAGTCAGGTTTCATTGCTTCAGAGATAATCTCATTCTTTTCATTCTCATTGACCAAAGGGTGAGGCATCATGCATGTTAAAAATGACCCCTGTGGGCATCTCTGGAAGGGAATCAACTCACAACTATCTTTTTGTTATTGTTGGTTGGTTGGTTTGCTGGTAGAATTGAATAAAGTATATATATACTTTAAAAGCACAACTACAATGACGTGGGAAAATACCCGAACAAAGCTGAATACCATACATGTAAGTACACGCGAAAACTTAAGAATATATATATATATATATATATATATATATATATATATATATATATATATATATATATATATATACGGATCTTTGGTTATTCGGGTTTTCTCCTGCGTAAGATTGGAAGTATCTAGGCAACGTTTCGATGAAGTCTCATTCATCATCTTCAGGCTTGTGTCTTCGGCTCTGTGCTTCTCAGAGTGATGGGAGCTTGCAGCTGCTTCTTCCTTTTAACTGCTAGTGGGGGCGTGACTTGATTGGGTGGGGGATTGGCTGTGTTCTGATTGGGTGGGGGTGTGTTCTCATTGGTAGGGGGTTTGGCTGTATTCTGATTGCTTGGGGGGTTGGCCATCACTCTGAATGCCATACATGTAAGTACCCGCGAAAACTTAAGAAAGTGGTGGAAAGAAGCCTTTCCAACTTTGAGAGAAGCTGAAGGGTGGGCTCACTTTATCTGCAGTCTGATCTGCTTCTGGTTTTGATTACACACTCTCACATACAAAAAACTACTAAAGAAATTAGTAGTTTACTCACAGTTGAGGAGATAACAGCGGACAAGGAATGGAAACCAAAACAAAGTCTCTGAAAGAACCTTTCCTAAGCGGTTCTGCTTTCAACAGAGGAATAGTCAAAATTCAGTCCAAGTTCCAAAAGCCAAATCAGGGTTGTGTCAGCCAGTCCAGCAGTCAGAATTTCATCAGCAGAATCCAAAAGAGTGTCATGCAAAAGCCAGAGATCAGATGGTTGTGTCCAGCCAAGGAACATGGATCGGGGCTGCTGTTTCAATTAGACTACAGCCAGCTCTGTTTAATCGAGATGTTTACTCTCATGCTTGGCAAGAAGTATTATGTCTTTGCTCTGCTCCCTCCTCTGCAGGGGCTGGAAGGGCATCATCAGCTGACTGGTCTATCTGTTCAAAGACTCTCCAAGTTGGATCAACTTCAAGTGATTCTTGGCTTTGAAGCTTGTCCCCTGAAGCTGACAGTCCACAAGATCTACTGGAAGCTGCTCCTCGGTGTCTGTCATTGGAGTCCTGGGCCATGACATAGTCCTTTCATGTATGATAGAAAGCTTTGGACATTTCAGTGGGCTTTTCTGCTCTAGAAATGATGTGAAACTGTCCACAGAATTCCTACCTCTCTCCCGTAACATCTTCTTCCTCAGGACGTCCATCCAATAACCTGCTCCCATGCCATGTATATGTCTCAATGTCTGATGTTCCTGATCATTCATCCAGTTTTGGTCACCACATTATTACAAAAAAGATATTGAGACTTTGAAAAAAAAAAAAGGTGCAAAGAAGAGCTGCTCAGAGGTTTAAAAGCTTGGAGACTAGAACATATGGTAGAGAATGGTTGCAGGAATTGGGTATGTCTAGTCTAGTGAAGAGAAGGACTAGAGGTGACATGATACAAGTGTCCCAATATTTGAAGGGCTGCCACAAAGAAGAAGGAGTCAAGCTATTCTCCAAAGCCCCCGGAAGGCAAGACAGCAACAATGGATGGAAACTAATCAGGGAGAGAAGCAACCTGGAATTCAGGAAATATCCTAACAGTGAGGACAATCAACCAGTAGAACGACTCGCCTTCAGAAGTTGTGGGTGTATAGCAGAGGTGGCATTCAGCAGGTTCTGACCAGTTCTGGAGAACCGGTAGCAGAAATTTTGAGTAGTTCAGAGAACCAGCAAATACCACCTCTGACTGGAGATTTTGCAGTATCCTCCTTCCCCTGCCATGCCCACCAAGCCACGCACACAGAACTGGTAGTAAAAAAAAAATTGAATCCCACCATTGGTGTCTCCTGCTTGCACAGGGGGTTGGATCCAAGATCCCTTCTAGCTCTATTCTGATTGAATTCAGCCTTGCACTGGGTGGAAGAGATATTTGGAAGAAGTTTAAGCAAAAGGTTGAGGATTGATCGCAAAGAACACGGTGAGTTTTCCCTCCTTCAGAAGAGCTGCATTGCATATTTCGAAGTACACGAGATGCAACACATTGCCCTGGGGAAAAAAAAAAGATCCCCCCTCTAATGATCTAAGTCAGGGGTGTCCAACCTTGGCAACTTTAAGACTTGTGGACTTCATCTCCCAGAATTCCTCAGCCAGCTTTGCTGGCTGAGGAATTCTGGGAGTTGAAGTCCACAAGTCTTAAAGTTGCCAAGGTTGGACACCCCTGATCTAAGTGCTAGAGCCCACTGTAACTACATAGCCAAAAAGGCATTAAGAGTTGTTACCCTAATCTTACGTAGCTTTTTCTCTGGTAATATCACACTACTAACTAGGGCATACAAAACATTTGCTGGACCAATACTTGAATACAGTTCATCAGTCTGGAAACCCGCATTATGTATAAAACCTAGAAAACTTAGAACTACGCTGCCTTCACTCCAATCTAAGTATAGTACATAAAATTATGTATTGCAATGTCCTCCTACCTGTCAATGATTAATTCAGCTTCAACCATAACAATACAAAATCACACAATAGATACAAACTCAAGGTAAACTGCACCAAACTTGATTGCAGGAAATACGACTTCAGCAACAGAGTGGTCAATGTCTGGAATACTCTACCTGACTCTGTGGTTTCTTCCCCAAACCCCAAAAACGTTAACCTTAGACTGTCTACGAGTGACCTCACCCCTTTCCTAAGTGGTCTGTAGGGGGTGTGCATAAGCACCCCAACGTGCCTACCATCCCCGGCTTATAGTTTCTTTTTTTTTCTTATATGTATCCATTTCATGTATTCATAACCATGCTTATACTTATACCTGTTATCTTATAATCTCTTGACAAAATAAAATAAAATAAATAAATAAAATAAAAATCCTTTTCAAACCAAGCCTCTAAATTCTGGGTGTACTATTACCGAAACTCACCGCTATCAGGCAGCGTGTTTGTAACCTAATAACTCCATCGAGTGTTGCCAGATCATAAAAATAAAATATTGATCCTTACACCGAGGCCATAAACAGGCAGTTCAAAGATTGGAATCAACTCCCTCCCCGTGCCCATTTTCCAAAGCAAAACAGAGATGAAAAACCCAGAGCGTTTCAAATCTCTCCAACAAAGATTGGAATGTAGGAATGAAGGCTGGAAGCCACATTCAGGACATTATTTTGAGTTTCGGAGTCAAAGATCAAACCGACCTCGGATCATCTGGGATAAGTTGCAAAACCAACTGGGTGGTATAGGCACTTTACACCTCAACATTGTAAAGCTATGATCCCTTGCTTGAGCAGGAGGCTGGGCTAGAACTGCTTTTAATACCTTAGTAAGATCACACTTGGAATATTGCATCCAGTTATGTTGAGATTCTATAGCAGTGATGGTGAACCTTTTTGTTGTGGCGTGCCAAAAGTGCACGTGCAACGGCGTGCACGTGCTGGCACCCACAATGCAATGCACCCAGCCCCCCTGCGCATGTGCACGCAACACTCCCACCCCGTCCCCTTATCTGCACTGTGCATGCGTGCACCTCCCAGCTAATTTTCGGCCCGTCTGAGGTCATTTTCGCCCTTCTGGAGGCTCAAGGGAAGCCTCTGCAGCCTTGCGGGGCTGAAAACAGGCTGATTTCGGCACTTCCGGTATTTTCACAAGGCCTGTTTTTTGGCCTCCCAAGGTTGCAGAGGCTTCCCTCGAGCCTCCAGGAGGGTGAAAACAGCCTCAAACGGGCCAAAAATCAGCTGGGAGGAGCGTGCATGCGCAGTACAGGTAAGTTTGGCTGGGGCTTGCGGGCACCTGTGGCCCTCGTGCTATAGATTTGCCATCACGGTTCTATAGAATTCTTTTATTGGCCAAGTGTGATTGGACACACAAGGAATTTGTCTTTGGTGCAAATGCTCTCAGTGGGCATAAAAGAAAAGATACATTTGTCAAGAGTCAAGAATCATCAGGTACAACACTTAATGATAGTCATAGGGTACAACAAGCAATCAAATCATACTAGGAAACAGTCCATATAAATAGAAGAACAAAAAGAAGATTAAGTGACTGGAGGCTCAAACATATGAAGAACGGTTGCAGGAATTAGGTGATCAAAATTTAGACGCTTAGCGACTGACTCATATTTATGACCGTTGAGGTGTTGGGGATTATGTGATCCCCTTTTGTGACTTTCTGACAAGCAAAGTCAATGGGGAAGTCAGATTTACCGAACTAACTTAACAACGGCAGTGATTCACTTAACAGCTGTAGGAAGAAAGGTCATAAAATGGGACAACACTCAATTAACACTCTGTCTCATTTAGCGACAGAGATTGGGGGATATGTGCACTGATTCTCCTGCACTGAATTCTGTTTACACTGATTCTCCTGCACTGAATTATATGTGCACTGAATTCTCCTTCACTGAATTATATTTCCACTAATTCTCTGCGCTGAATTATATGTGCACTGAATTCTCCTTCACTGAATTATATTTCCACTGATTCTCTGCACTGAATTATATGTGCACTGATTCTCCTTCACTGAATTATATTTCCACTGATTCTCTGCGCTGAATTATATGTGCACTGATTCTCCTTCACTGAATTATATTTCCACTGATTCTCTGCGCTGAATTATATGTGCACTGATTCTCCTTCACTGAATTATATTTGCACTCAGTCTCCTGCGTTTTTCCCTGAGCACACAAAATTGTGGAAGCCACCCATGCCCAGCGTGATCATTGAGCTGAGCCCAATGAAAATTGAAGGAAGGGCTGAAGCGGTGTGTCTCTTTGACACTGTCATGGCAACCCAGGGGGCATTAGCCCAGCTACGCAAGCAAACACTTGTGCCGAGGTGCACTTAGAGGCCTGGCGCTTTGCAATCATGTTCCGTTCCACGCAAGACTTCATTAGCGCAAGCAAATAAAAGCCATAAATACTGGTTAATTTGCTGGCTAATTGATGTCCTCCAAACACCCTGTTTACTCAACAGCCAGCCACATCATTCCTGTTTAGGGCATGAATTGCCTCGTTTTCTTTTTATGACTCGGTTAATTAACCGTCCATCATTTGTATTTTGCACACGGGAGTCGAGTGATAGGTCGAAGCTTGGCCTTGGCCTCCAGGTGTTGTTTGGATGCTGGGCCTGCCAAATCAAAGCCTAATTGATTATTTTCCTCCCTTCCTCTCTCTGCTCAGTTCAGAATTCGGTCCTGTAGGAAAGCTCTACGAATCGCCAACTCAGAAAGACTGGTAGCAATCCTCGACTTATGACCGGGGGTGGGATTCTACCAGTTCAGACCAGTTTGGGCAAACCGGATGTTAAAGTTACAGCTGGTTCATCAAACCAGTATTCATCAAACAACTGGCTGGCCCTACCCCTCCCGCCCTTCCCCTCCCAGCAGTCTCCACGTGGCCCATTTTTGATGGAGGCAAGTGCAGGAGGCTCTGGAAAGCGGGGAAAATGGGCCTTCTGGAAGACCAGAAATGGGCTTGTTTCCAGCTTCTGGGGGGCCTCCAGAGGCCGGGGGAGGCTGTTTTCGCCCTCCCAGAGGTCCGAGAGACACCACTGGATCCTTGGGAGGGTGAAAATGGCCTCCTCCGGCCTCTGGAGCCCCCTGGAAACCAGAAACAGGAAGTTCCAGTAGGCCACGCCCACTCAGCAACCGGGCAGCGAACTGGTTGCTTATGATCATTCACTGAAAAACGTGACTTACGATCATTGCAGCATCCCCACGGTCAGGAGATCTAAATGTGGACCCTTGGCAATCCTCATGACAATTGCGCTGTCCCAGGGTCATGTGGTCCCAGGGGTGGGTTTCTACCAGATCTGTCCATCTCTGTAGAACCGGTAGCTCCGAAGAGCAGCAGACATAGAACTGGTTCTATGTCTGCTGATGTTTTTGCCCACCCAGGCTCTTACCTGATCTTTATTACCTGATTTTTTCAACTTCAGCTGCCAAACGAGGCACAGCTGCAGTTAAAAAAGCAGGAAAAGAGGGCTGTTTCAAAGGCTGCTTCTCGGCACCGCAGCGTGCTAATGACGATTAACAGGCACGCGGCTCACAGCGTGCAGGCAGGCTCGTAAATCCCGAACTGGTAGTTAACCCTGTCATATCCCACCCCTGTGTGGTCCTCTTTTGTGAATTTCTGACAAGCAAAGTCAAGGGAGGGGCAGCCAGATTCACTTAACGACCGTGTGACTAACTTAACAACTGCAGGGATTTGCTTAAAAACTCTGGCAAGAAAAATTGTAAAACAAGACAAAGCTCCCTTAGCAACGCAAACATTTTGGGCTCAATTATGGTTGTAAGTGGAGGATTAACTGGATTGTCTCCCCCTCCCCCTTAGTTTTGGACCAACAACTTGTTGGACAACCATTGTAAGACCCTCCTATGGTTGCTTAAGTTCTCATTATAGCTCAAGTTCCTCCGATAGTCAACTCTCAGTCAATGGGAAATGGGAAATTCCAAGATCTCAGATAGTTTCTCAAATCTGGTGCTTCCAAATAGCAACAGCACTTAGACTTATATACCACTTCACATTGCTTTACAGCCCTCTCTAAGCAGTTTACAGAGTCAGCTTATTGTTCCCAACAATCTGGGTCCTCATTTTATCCACACCACTTCAGCCTTTCCTTCAATTTTCAACAGGTGCAGCTCAATGATCACGAGGGGCACGGGTGGCTTCCACAGTTTTGCGTGCTCAGGGGAAAATGCAGAGGACTGAGTGCAAATAACAGATAACAGATAATCAGAGTTGGAAGGGACCTTGTAGGTCATCTAGTCCAAACCCCCGCCCAAGCGGGAGACCCTACACCATTTCTGACAAATGGCAGTCCAATCTCTTCTTGAAAGTCTCAAGTGATGAAGCTCCCACAACTTCCGAGGACAAGCTGTTCCATTGGTTGATTGTTCTCACTGTCAGAAAGTTTCTCCTTACTTCCAAGTTAAATCTCTCTTTGTTCAGTTTCATCCATTATTTTGGCCTACAGGAACTTTAGAAAATAGCTTGACCCCTTTCTCCCTTTGGCAGCCCCTCAAATATTGGAAGAGTGCTATCATGTCTCCCCTGATCCTTCTCTTTACTAGAGTAGCCAAGCCCAGTTCCTGCAACCGTTCGTTGTATGTTTTAGCCTCCAGTCCCCTCATCATCCTGGTTGCTCTTCTCTGTACTTTTTCTAGAGTCTCAACATCTTTTTTATAATGTGGTCACCAAAACTCGATGCAGTACTCTAGGCGTGGTCTAAATGTAATTCAATGCAGGAGAATCAGTGCAAATATAATTCAGTGTAGGAGAATCAGTGCAGGGGAATCAGTGCAAGGATGAAAGGCTAAGTCAACCTTAAACCTGGTGAGATTCGAACTGCCAAATTGCAGGCAGCTGGCAGTCAGCAGAAGTAGCCTGCAATTATGCATTCTAACCACTGCGCCACTGTGGCTCAAATCCTTCCAAATTGCTCCTGAGTTGTAATTTGCACAATACGTCAAGCTATAAGCAGACTGAGTTTGTACCACAAGACGGTCCACAAACAAACTAACCAGGTTAACACTATCCAAGTTTAATATTGTTAAGTTTGAGCAATGAGAGGCTGAACCAGAGCATGAGTGCAACAGTACTTTATTTACAAATAAAGGGCTGACCGTGCTTGCCAAGCCTGGAACTGGCTCGCAGCAATCAGCAGCCAGTTGGACCCCGCAGCCTGCTTTTATAGCTGGCTGCTGGGGAGAACTGACCAATGGGAATGGGGGAAATAACGCCCACACAAGTGAGTGGACCTGAGTGAGAACTCCTTGAGTCCTCAGGACATAACACCCCTTCCTCCCAGATGCGAACACGCATAGTCCTTGAGGTAGATGGGGGGTTTGTGTTGGCGCCCGGAGCGGCGCAACTCGGGAACATTGTCTGACTGTTCGGCATCAGTCTGTGACGGTTGAGCTGGCATAGTGTCACCAACACTCTCTCTGGACTGGGCATCCTCGGAAACCTCCGGGTTGGTTTCTGGAGTCAAACTCTCGTGGGTTGGATCCGGTTGATCAACTCTCTGGGCGCTGTTGTCCGGGTTTGAGCTGACCAGAACGATCGCTGGCGCAGACTGGTCACTGGGTGCGATGTGGCTGGGTGGTGGATGGGACGGTTCCCCTTCGACTGGAGACTCTGGATCCTTGTTTGCGAGGTTGCTGAGGCGCCTTCTGAGTTGGTCTATGTGTCTCCTCCAGACGCGACCGTCCTCCAGCCTGACTCTATATGATCTCGGCCCGGTGACGGCGATGACCTCGCCCGAATCCAAAGTGGGTCCCCAGCGAAATTCCTGGCGAATATCGGCTCCTGTAACATAAAATGTCTAACCCCGAAGTGGAGCGAGGGAGAGTCAGGGCAGTATTGTGGGTGCAGTCTATCCAATACAGTCCTCAGGCGTCGGCCCATCAGAAGTTCCGCTGGGGACTTATTGGTGACTGCACAGGGGTTGAGTGCTGGCTCATCAGGAACCGTGAGAGTTTGTGGTGCCAGTCATCTCTGCCAAACCTAGCGAGGGCCTCTTTGGTGGTCCTGACGGCCCTTTCAGCCAACCCATTACTCGCAGGGTGAAATGGGGCTGTGAAAATGTGGCGAATGCCTAGGTTGGCTGCAAAACGGCTGAATTCTACTGATGCGAACTGTGGGCCATTATCGGAGACCAAGGAGTCGGGTAGTCCATGGGTAACTAACAGGCGCGTTAACACGTTGGTGATTGCTAGTGTGGTTGTCGTGGATAGCTGCGCCACGCTATCCACTTGGAATAAGTGTCCACGACCACTAGGAACATCTTTCCATGCATGGGGCCGCCAGATCGATATGGATTCTAGACCAAGGGCGCTGGCGCTCTCCCATCTGGTAGGGGTGGCGATGGGGGAGCAGGACGGGATTCCTGGCAAATGCTGCAGGAACTTACCCAATTGACAATGTCCTCGTCTAGACCCGGCCACCATACGTAGCTGCGTGCCAACGCCTTCATTCTCACAATGCCGGGTGTCCCGTGCAACGCCTCCAGGACTCGGGCACGCAGCGAGGTCGGAATGATCACTCGAGTGCCCCACAGTAGACAACCCTGCAAACTGGACAGCTCCTGCATGCGAGTCTTAAAGGGTGCGAATTTGTTATCAACATTGCCTCCCGGCCACCCCTCCTCACCCAGTCGAGCACCTGGGCGAGCGCTTGGTCTGCCTTGGTTTTGGCGGCGATGTCAAGGGCAGTGATGGGCAGGTCCAACTGGGTGATTTCAAAAATGGCATTGACAGGAGCTGGGTCTTCAGCCGGAGCGGGTAAGGGGCAGCGACTGAGTGCGCAGCGTGGGATAGAGTTTTGCCCGGGCGGTGGATAAGTTTGTATGAGTAGGCCGCTAGAAAAAGCGTCCACCGTGTCATCCGAGGGGAGAGGACTTGAGGTGTCTGTTTGTCGCCGGCCAGTAGGCCCAGGAGGGGTTTATGGTCGGTGACCAGCTCAAGAAGTGGCCAAAAAGGAATTCGTGAAACTTTTTCACGGCTGCAACAGCTGCTAGGGCTTCCTTGTCTATTTGGCTGTAATTTCGCTCCGTGGCCGAGAGCGTCCTGGAGAAAAAGGCGATGGGGGCCTCGGCGCCATTGGCGAGTCGGTGACTAAGGACCGCCCCAATTCCAAAAGGGGATGCGTCTGCTGCCAGTACTAAAGGAAGGTTGGGGTCGAATTGGATGAGCACTGCCTCTGACGTAAGTAGTGATTTGACGGCGTTAAACGCCTGGTCTTCTTTGTGCCCCCAGTGCCACGGTGACTTTTTGTCTAGTAATCTGTGTAGGGTTCGGCTACTGAGGCTTTATGGGGCAAGAAGGATGCATAAAAGTTTAGGAGTCCCAAGAAAGCTTGTAGCTCCGTTTTGGAGGTTGGTGTGGGAGCTTCGTGGATCGCCCTGACCTTGGACTCCAGGGGGTGAATGCCAGAGGCGTCAATTTTATAACCCAGAAAGTCCACCTGTCTAGTGGCAATGGCGCATTTTTCTTTTTTTTAACTTGAGGCCATGCTGTCTGAACCTCTCTAACACTGCTCGCACTCTCTGGAAGAGTTGGGGTCTGTCCCTGGCCGAGACCAAGATGTCGTCGAAGTAGGGTACTACACCAGGGAGGCCCTGTAAAATCCGCTCCATGAGGGATTGAAAATGCCCGGGCAACACTTACGCCAAATTGGAGACGCTTGCATCGGAAGGCACCCCTGTGAGTGACGATGGTCTGAAGTTCCGCTGTTTGGTTATCAACAGGGAACTGTTGATATGCTTGAGACATGTCCAATTTAGCAAAAATACTGCCCGGTTCGAATGTATGCAATAAATGCTGAATGACGGGCACGGGATAGGCGCTAACTTGTAAATATTTATTGATTGTTGTCTTGTAGTCCGAGCAAATTCTCAGGCTACCATCTTTTTTTAGGGTGTGACAATGGGCGCTCCCACTTGGCGAAATCTGTTGGCTCAATGACCCCTTGTTTTAGTAGTTTATCCAATTCAGCGCCTAGTTTTGGTCGAATAGCAAATGGAACTCTACGTGGTTTTAATCTGATTGGGGCTGCCTGGGGTCAACGGTGAACGAGATGGGGGTTCATTATAACACCCAGCTCCTCGCTGAACACATCTGCGTAGTCAGCGAATAAGGAGTCAGTGTCTGAGGTTGAGACAGCATGGACTCCTGTTAACCCTAGGCCGAGGTGGGGAAACCAATCGAGCCCCAATAAGGTGGGTAGGTTGCCGTTAACTACCACTAGAGGTAGGTGGCCTTTAAAAGCTCTAAAACTGACAAAGAACTTGCCTCTGCCGATCACGGGAATGGCCTTCCCTGGTAGTCCTTCAGACCGAACTGGCATCTCTGAAGCCGGGTAGTAGATAGGCTGGGGTGGAGTCTCTTGAGGGTGTTCCACGAGATTATTGAGAGCGCGGACCCTGTGTCAACCTCCATGTGGCACGGTTTACCTTCTAGGGAAACGGAGAGAAAATTTTACTAACAGAGTGGCAAGTACGCCTGGCAAGGCGGTGCGTGCGACAGTTTAATACTTGCCTCTGTGGTCCCGAGTGCGAGGACGGGGGTCTTTGTGCAGCGCTTTGGGGGCTTGGCAGACTCTCGCAATGTGCCCCCTCTTATGGCAGTTGTTGACAAACGGCTCCTTTAAACTTGCAGGTGGCCCTTGATGTGATCCCCACAGGCTAGGCACAGGGTGATGTGCTTGGGTGGACCGTGTATTTCTTGTTTGGCCCCTACCTGCACCGTCTGTCATTGGTGAGGCGATGGACATCGTTCTCATCGCGTGGCCTTCCTCCGCTTCCACCTCTTCGGAATGGACTGGGAACGCTGCTAGCTTGGCGCTTGGGCCCTGAATTTCGGTGGCTGAGTTCGTAGCTAGCTCGGCTGCTAGGGCCTCCTCTACACGCTTGCGCGAGGTTGAGGTCTTTCTTAGCTAGCAGACGCCTCTGTAGGTTGAGATCCTTGACCCCACAAACCAATTGATCGAGGAGCATGTCCTCTAGATATGTTCCAAACCCGCAGTGCAGGGCTGCTGTTCTGAGGGCGGCCATATATTGCTTGATGGTCTCCTTACTTGATTGCTTCCTCATTCGGAACGTGAACCTCCTGGCGATTTGTGAAGGTCTGGGAGCGTAGTGGTTTGTGAGGATCTCAAGCAACTCGGACCACGGAACGTTTTTAATTCTCTCGGCGCCACGAGTGCTGCAGCGGTATCAGAAAACGGTGGCTCCGCAGTAGATTAGGAAATAGGATTTTTTCCGATGCTCTCCCGCATCCGACAGGCCGACCGCATCGATGTAATGATTGAAACGGTTCTTATACGATTCCCACTTCTCTTCGTCTGGTTTAAACGCCGGGAATACTGGATTGGAACTCATGGTGCTGGAACGGCTGGGCTACCTGCGGGAGAAATCTCTCTGGGACTACGAACGCTCGTGAGTTACAAGTGATATCAGCTCTGGAGAGGTTTTTTTGCTACCCTCTCTTTCTCTCTCTCTGGGTTACCACGTTGGCTGCTAGCCGTTGGAGGTGTCTTGATTCGCGCCAAAAAGTGGGCGTTAGTGACTCTCTACAGCGCTGTGCTGTGATTTCTACTGGCCCGAAATTCAAATGACACCCGCTTGAATTTCGCGCCAAATGCAGAGCGGCTGCGGCTCACAGCGCTTCACTTTCCCGTAGCGAGGCTAACAAGCGGCTACAGACGCTTCTAACTATTTGACTCAGACCGCTTTCTGGCTGCGGATCTGCGTTTGCTCTTTTTGATCGCTGCGTTTCGCTAGCTGACCGCCTCTCTGGCTGCGGATCAGTGTTTCCTTGTTGCCAACCGATCGCTCTCTGGGCTGTAGATCGGTGGCTAGTGACTCAGCGGTTGCAAGGTGCTTCTGGTAGCCATCCCATCCTCGTCGCCAGTGTTAAGTTTGAGCAATGAGAGGCTGAACCAGAGCATGAGTGCAACAGTACTTTATTTACAAATAAAGGGCTGACCGTGCTTGCCAAGCCTGGAACTGGCTCGCAGCAATCAGCAGCCAGTTGGACCCCGCAGCCTGCTTTTATAGCTGGCTGCTGGGGAGAACTGACCAATGGGAATGGGGGAAATAACGCCCACACAAGTGAGTGGACCTGAGTGAGAACTCCTTGAGTCCTCAGGACATAACAAATATGTTGTACAAATGAAGCTGCCTGGGCATGATGTGGTTTGGTTCAGTGCATTCTGCAAATATAGCTAGAGAGTCTTCCTCTTAACTGCCTTCATCATCTTCATTTTATTTATTTAATGTTATGCTACAGATTTTTCTTGACTGATGGCCGGTCACTGTCAAAGTTGTAACAGACCTTGCAAAATTACGATTGGTTTTGAAGTTGCAAAATTATGATTGGTTTTGAAGTTGCAGTGGCTGCCCTACCCTTGCTGTCGTGTGACCATATGGTCTTGGTGTGGGACAGCTAGGAGACTGAGTTTTAAACAGGGACAAACTTGAATTGAAACTTTGTTTGTTTAATCAAACTTCTTAACTGTCCGTCTCTCATAGAGGGGCTCTGGGAGGTGTACAATTTAAATTGCTTCCCCCCATCACCATGTGCATTTTTGAGATAAAATGCTCTGACCTAGTTATGGAAGGCAGTATAACTCAGCTGACAAGTCCCTGGTAACACCCCAGGATCTGGTTTTGTGTCAAGGCCTTGCCTGAAACAAATCTACAGTGATGAATTCCCAAACTCCCTTAAGAAATCATTAGCCAAGTCACCTGCTAGGCGGTTGCCTGAACTGGTGTGCCAGGGTTGTCAGTGTCTCTGTCTACTGTGCCAAAGTGTCGTCCAACGACTTTCAGTATCCATCTTCCTTCTTCTTGGCTAAGACAAATTCTGCAATGGGTGCTATGTGGAGTTAAGAGCAGCTGATGCTTTAATTGACGGGCTCCATGGTGTCTGGTCTACACAGAATCTGACTGGCTTACACCACCCACAGCTTTCTTGGCTTCCACAGCAGATGCCAGGGACTGCCCCCAACAGATGGTTCAAGAACATGCTTCATTTGGCACCGAGGCATTAGCCTTATATAACAGATAAACAGAGTTGGAATGGACTTTGTAGGTCATCTAGTCCAACCCCCTGCCAAAGCAGGAGACCCTACATCATTTCTGGCTAATGGCAGTCCAATCTCTTCTTGAAAGTCTGAAGTGATGATGCTCCCACAACTTCCGAAGGTAAAAGCTGTTCCATGGGTTGATTGCTCTCACTGTCAGAAAGTTTCTCCTTATTTCCAAATCTCTCCTTGTTCAGTTTCCCACCCATTATTCCTTGTCTGGTCTTTGGTGCTTTAGAAAATTGCTTGACCCACACACCCACTTTGTGGCAGCCCCTCAAATATTGGAACCCTGCTCTCATATCTCCCCTGGTCCTTCCCTAGACCAGCCATGCCCAGTTCCTGTAACCGTTCTTCATATGTTTTAGCCTCCAGTCCCCTCATCATCCTGGTTCCTCTTCTCTCTACTTTTTCTAGAGTCTCAACATCTTTTTTATAGCGTGGTGACCAAAACTGGATGCAGTACTCTAGGTATGGTCTTACTAAGGTTTTATAGAGTTATTTATCTGTTTATAGAGCGGTTATATATTCTAGGTCTTCTTTTCTAGCCAGAGCCCTATGAGAGTGTAAGGATTTTAACTTTCCAGCATTCTCCATCATGGAACAGGAAGCTCAACAAATTCATGTGACCATGACCTGTTCTCTCTATAGATAGATAGATAGATAGATAGATAGATAGATAGATAGATAGATAGATAGATAGATAGATATACATATAGATATAGATAGATGGATGGATGGATGGATGGATGGATAGATATAGATAGATATATATACTATATATATGTAAGTATACATACATGTAAGTTCCCACGAAAACTTAAGAAAACAGTATATGTGTGTGTGTGTATGTGTATATATATATGTGTGTGTGTGTGTGTGTGTGTGTGTGTGTGTATAGAGAGAGAGAAAGATATGTAGATGTAGATATAGATGTAAATATACATATAGATATAGATAGATAGATGATAGATAGATAGATAGATAGATAGATAGATAGATAGATAGATGGATGGATGGATGGATGGATGGATGGATGGATGGATGGATGGGTGGGTGGATAGACAGACAGACAGACAGACAGATAGAGATATGTGTACATATACATCTCTATATCTGTCTATCTATCTATCTATCTATCTATCTATCTATCTATTTATCATCTATCAGCAGGAATCTTCAGACCATCCCAGAAAAATGACTGTCCAACATTTGCTTAAGCGCAAGTACACTTACTTATCCTCCACTTACAACCCCGTTTAAAGTTCTAATAGACATCCCCCCCACCCTCAAATATACATATGACCTGGTTTTGAAGTTATGGCCACCACAGCACCACCACTCCCGCGCATCCCACTCCACCAGATTTCCAGAAGTCTTGGGCCTGCTTCTCACCCAAACAGGTCCCACACCCTCCTTCCTACCTCCCTATCGCCAATTTCTCACCTACCTCCTGTTCCTCTCCAGAGCTTCAGAGCTCCCACTGAGAATGGAGAGCAGGAAATGCCCCTCCACTTTCAGCGTTCCTAGGGCATGTGGGTCCATATCAGAAGTGGATACCGTTTTTTGAACAGCTGCAATTAATTACCTTTTTCTTTTCATGGCCAAAGGTGAGAGGACACATCACCCTCTTTTGAAGAAGGAATCTCCTTTGCTTCAAGGAACAGAATGATTAATTATTCGAGTTGGTAGGGCAGGTTAGAACTTTATGGCAGTGGTTTCTATCCATAGATTTCTGTCCAGGGTGGAAAATCAGGACTACAGGTTAAGTTCCTGTTAAGAGGATTTATTCACTCATGCTTATACACAAGAATCTAATCCGAGGCTCTTCAAACTTGTCAAGTTTAAGACTTGTGGACTTCAACCCTTCATTACTGAAAATAATGGAATGTGCTGAAATGAGTAGATTGACATTTGAAATCAGAGAACAAGAAGATAAACAATTTTATAAAATTTGGGATCTATCCTATCAATGGTTTGACAATAAAAATGGTAATGAAATATATAGATTTTTAGAACATAATGAATATATATATATATATATATATTCTTAAGTTTTCGCGGGTTCTTACAATAGAAGCCATACAGAAGCCTGATGATGGCAGATGAGATTCTACCAAAACGTTGCTACAACTTTAAAAGCACAACTACAATGACGTGGGAAAATACCTGAACAAAGCTGAATGCCATACATATATATTATTATATCTACAAAATGATTATAGGATAGATTTGAGGTGGAAATATGAACTGATAAAATAAATTAAGTAAAATATGGATTATTTCGTAAAACATGAATGAATAATAGTATAATCAAATGATTGATTAACAATGATACTAATGTATTTAGGAATTTAGGAATGTATTTAGGAATCATATTGACAATATGAGAACATATACAATGTAATTCTCATTGAAGACTATGAAGTGGAAGCACAAAACAATTTGTAAACCAACCGACACACTGTATGTACATATATGGAAGATGGTTTGATGTTTTTATGTTTTGTTTGTTTATGTTGGTTTTTAAAAAAACAATAAAACTTTTTTTTTTAAAGTGACACATCGGGCAAGGTAAAAAAAAATACTTGGCAAATTTAAGACTTGTGGACTTCAACCCCCAGAATTCTTGAGCTACCATGACTGGATGAGGGATTCTGGGAGTTGAAGTCCACAAGTCTTAAAGCTGCCAAGTTTGAAGACCCTTGATCTAATCAATAAACCGTCAGTGCTAAACCAAGAGAATTAAAGAGGAATTTGACTTAGACTATTTGTGGAAATGTAATGATTCTAGGCTGTTTCCTTGTTTGACTCTGCCCCAGAGGTGGTATTCAGCTGGTTCTGACCAGTTCTGGAGAACTGGCAGCGGAAATTTTGAATAGTTCAGAGAACCACAAATACCACCTCTGACTGGCCTCACCCCCATCTATTCTCTGCCTCCAGAGTCCCAGCTGATTGGCTGGGTCTTCTTTGGTTGCCCTGCACAGGAGAACAGAGCTGGAAAGCAGGTTAGTGGGGTGGGGAGGGAATGGAGATTTTGCAGTAACCTTCTCCTAGGAGTGGAGTGGGAATGGAGATTTTACAGTATCCTTCCCCTGCCACACCCAACAAACCATGCCCAACAAGCCAAGCCATGTCCAACAAACCACACCCACAGAACTTTTTGAATCCTACCACTGCTCTTGAATCCTACCCCAAGACTTCGCCTCTTCTCCTACAATTACCACTCTATGTTGTGATATTGGTGTCAAAAAGAGAGAGCAAGGGAAAATTTCACTATTTTGTGACTGTCCTGTCTCCTATTACAGCCAATTTCTGGTTGTGCCAGGGTCCTGATTTTTTGCCCAATGGCTAGAAGACATTCCCCTAAATATAAAAATCAGCACGTTCCCAGTTGATGCAAAGATAATTTAATAATGCATTCCTATTTTCTGGCAAGTCAGAAGTGGCCAGCACAGCATCTTAATTTCTGGAAGATACGAGCAAATCCATCCATGTCAGTTTTAGTTACTTTCTCATTTTTCCATTTTCCAATTCAGTTTTGTCCATTTCTTCATTAATTTGATTTCATCAAAAAAGAAATCCATAATATCTAATGTATGCTTGGGCTGTACCTGTTTTTAAAAAGGATTTGGAAGAGCTGCTTCAGCTTGGTTAGCCACAGGAGGGGTCATGGGAGGGGTAAATGATGAAACACGTATGTTGCAATGCGAATGTGTGTTGCAATGCAAACTCCACCTCCTGCATACATGGATTACAACATTGTACACACATGCATAAGAGGTTGAGATGGGGTTGCAACATCATGACAAATGTTTCAGTGTTCTGATGAAATTACATTTTGGAATGCATGGGAGCATGAAAGCAAGTTTTGTTTTTTTTTAAAGCAGCTACAGCTTTTTCCTGGTTCCAGCGAGAAAATTATTGTCAGGCTGTGCTCCATTCAAAATCCAAGAAAGAAATACTTTAGACTCTTTTAGTTAGAGAAAAGATATCTTTTACTGGAAATGAAGTGGTAGCTACAGTAGAATTCTGAATCTGAGGAATTAGGCGCGTAAATCACATATACAAAGTGATGGAATTGTTCCCACCCCCAATAGTTCAAATGATTCTTCCAATTAAAAGTTGTGAACATCATCATGTGGACATCTTCAGGTGGTGATGAAGTTTCTGTCCGTTGACCTTGGCATACTTTGATAAAGGTTTGCAGCTGCGCAGAGAAAAGAAAGCTAAGCAAGAAATAGAAACCTAAGCAGAATGCGCTCTCCCCACTCCTCAGTTTATACAATGCTAAGTTTTACTACCTCCTGCTCGCTTCCCATACTTGTCCTCCCTCCTCCCCCCATTACTTATGGTAGCCGAAAGATGCAAAGCAGAAGTAGAAGATCTTGAAGGCTGACAATTATAGGGCTGCTTTCATAAATTGTATATGGGATGCTCACAGGGGTTGGATTCAAAAATCCCAGCAACAGGTTCGCTGCCCAGTTGCTGTGTGGGCGTGGGCGTGGTGGGCGTGGCCTACTGGAACTTCCGGGAGGTCTGTTTTTCACCTTCCCAAGAGTCCGGAGGCTTCCCTCGGGCCTCTGGGAGGGCGAAAATGGCCTCCCTCAGGCTCTGGAGGCCCTCCGGAAACCAGAAACAGATCTATTTCCGGATTTTTAGAAGGCCCATTTTCCCCCTTCCCAGAGCCTCCATGTGGACCCTGCACTTACCTGCTTCGAAAATGGGCTGTGTGCAGGGGTGGGATTCAAATTCTGTAACAACCAGTTCTGTGGGCATGGCTTAGTTGGTGGGTGTGGCTTGGTGGTCATGTGACTGGGTGGACATGGCTTGGTGGTCTTCTGACTGGCTGGGCATGGTCAATTCAACATCACTCACATCGAGGCACGCATCTCCTCGCCTGGCCTCTCATGACTGTGGGGATGCTGCAACAGCCGTAAGAGTGAAAAATGGTCATAAGTCACTTTTTTCAGTGCCATTGTAACTTTGAATGGTCACTCCACACAAGCAAAGTACCAGCAAAGGAGGGGGAAAAAACTCCAGAGAAGTTCCTGAGACAGGAAATCTAGTCCTGCCAAGAATGTCATAAGGGTTAATGAGAGGCAGTTTCTGTAAGCAACACCAGAATGTTTCCTTCCTGCCTTCCTTACAGGATTAGCCCAGTAATTTCTTCTAACAACCGGTTCTCTGAACTGCTTAGAATGTTAACAACCGGTTCTAGCGAATAGGTGCGAACTGGTAGAATCCCACCCCTGGCTGTGTGGAGACTCCTGGGAGGGGCGGGGTAGGTGGGGCCCAGCCAGTCAGTTCAAATACCGGTTCAGTGAACCAGATGCAAATTTAACATCTGGTTCACCTGAACTGTTTTGAACCGGTAGAATCCGACCTCTGCTCCGGACCCTTGGGAAGGTGAAAAACGGCATCATGCTCATTAAAGTAGCCACATCATTTCAGAATTGTACTTCTGCACAGTCAGAAGCATCCGAGTCATTTTCAAAGCACTCACATTCTCAGTATACACAATATGCAATATACACATACATATTTGTATCTTCTCTGCTGACTTTAGTCCAGACACTTAATTTCACCTGACAGGGTTGTTCTTGTGGGGGAAATAAGAGGAGAAATAAGTGTTGGCTATGTTCATCTTTATTATTTAAATGGAAAACAGAAGCCAAGATACTCAAGGACCACTAGAGGCTCCAGTAGAGATGGAGATAGTATCATCCTTTATTATTTATAAAAATAATGGAGATGAACATATCCAATATGATCCAATATTATTTTATAAAAATAATAAAGGCAGGGTGTAAATAAATATACATATTTCTTCTACTAGGGTAATGCCATTTTGTGTTCACAGTATGGAGATCTAGGGCCAATGTTTTGCATATATTTTCTACATTGAAAAATTGGGAGGTATACAATCAAGAATTGGCTCACAAATTAATTTGAAAGTAGAAATTCTTATCTTTTTAATTTCTTAATTATAGATTTAAAAATGAAAGCAATTTTTTAAAAAACAGATTTCTCCTTCATTGCTATATTAGAGAACGCAAATTCCTTGTGTGTCTAAGCACATTTAGCCAAATAAAGCATTCGATTCAGTTCAAATTCATTAGGTCCATCACCAAAAGGTAGAAACTGGAGGTATGCTACGATTCTGTAAACTACTTAGGAAGAGTTGTAAAGCACTATGAAGCTGTATACAAGTCTACAGGTGAAACTCGAAAAATTAGAATATGTGCAAAAGTTCATTTATTTCAGTAATGCAACTTAAAAGGTGAAACTAATATATGAGATAGACTCATTACATGCAAAACAAGATAGTTCAAGCTGTGATTTGTCATAATTGAGATGATCATGGCTTACAGCTCATGAAAACCCCAAAGCCACAATCTCAGAAAAATTAGAATATTGTGAAAAGGTTCAATATTCTAGGCTCAAAGTGTCCCACTCTAATCAGCTAATTAAGCCATAACACCTGCAAAGGGTTCCTGAGCCTTTAAATGGTCTCTCAGTCTGGTTCAGTAGGAAGGGAAAGACTGCTGACCTGACAATTGTGCAGAAAACTATCATTGACACCCTCCATAAGGAGGGAAAACCTCAAAAGGTAATTGCAAAAGAAATCGGATGTTCCCAAAGTGCTGTACCAAAGCACATTAATAGAAAGTTATGTGGAAGGGAAAAGTGTGGAAGAAAAAGGTGCACAAGCAGCAGGGATGACCACAGCCTGGAGAGGATTGTCAGGAAAAGGCCCTTCAAAAGTGTTAGGGACTTTCACAAGGAGTGGACTGAGGCTGGAGTCAGTGCATCAAGAACCACTACACACAGACGGATCCTGGACATGGGCTTCAAATGTCGTATTCCTCTTGTCAAGCCACTCCTGAGCAACAAACAACGTCAGAAGCTTCTTACTTGGACTAAAGAAAAACAGAACTGGTCTGTTGCTCAGTGGTCCAAGGTCCTCTTTTCTGATGGGCAACTTTTGCATCTCATTTGGAAACCAAGGACCCAGAGTCTGGAGGAAGAATGGAGAAGCACACACTGCAAGATGCTTGAAGTCCAGTGTGAAGTTTCCACAATCTGGGTTGATTTGGGGAGCCATGTCATCTGCTGGTGTTGGTCCACTGTGCTTCATTAAATCCAGGGTCAATGCAGCTGTCTCCCAGGATATTTTGGAGCACTTTGTGCTTCTTTCAGCAGACGAGCTTTATGGGGATGCTGACTTCATTTTCCAGCAGGACTTGGCACCTGCCCACACTGCCAAAAGCAACCAAAACCTGGTTCAATGACCATGGAATTACTGTGCTTGATTGGCCAGCAAACTCGCCTGACCTGAACCCCATAAAGAATCTATGGGGCATTTCCCAGAGAAAGATGAAAGACAAGAGACCGAACAATGTAGAGGAGCTGAAGGCTGCTATTGAAGCATCCTGGTCTTCCATAACACCTCAGCTCTGCCACAGGCTGATAGCTTCCATGCCACACCGCATTGAGCAGTAATTGCTGTAAAAGGGGCTCAAACCAAGTACTGAGTACATCTGCATGTTTATACTTTTCAGAGGTCCGATATTGTTCTATGTACAATCCTTGTTTTGTTTATTGCATGTAATATTCTAATTTTCTGAGATTGTGGATTTGGGGTTTTCATGAGCTGTAAGCCATAATCATCACAATTATGACAAATCACAGCTTGAACTATCTTGCTTTGCATGTAATGAGTCTATCTCATATATTAGTTTCACCTTTTAAGTTGCATTACTGAAATAAATGAACTTTTGCATGATATTCTGATTTTTTGAGTTTCACCTGTATATACTATAGTTTAATAATGGGTTAATAAGACACAAGCACTGTATTCACGTCACTAGCTATGACCAAGCAAATAAATCATGACGGTTCATTTACACCACACTTATGAGGTTTATGAGTATGCCCATGTATGTTGTATAAAACAGCCATTTCTGATTGTGATGTGATACTCTACCAGTCTTTCTCAACTTCAAGATGTGTGGACTTGATGTGATAGTCTTGCTAGCTGGGGAATTCTGGGATTTGAAGTCCATACATCTTAACGTTGCCAAGTTGAGAAACACTGGCCTACTCACAAAGCATTAGAAGAAAACCTAGCATACAAAAGTTGAAAGGGACATTGGAGATCATTTAGTCCAATCTCCTGCCCATTCAAGGATCCACTTCAAGATTGTCTCCAAAAGATGCCCAGCTATCCTTTACTTAATTAATTCCAGCAAAAGATAGTCTATCACCTTCGAGGCAGCCTGCTCTATTGTTACACAGTATGTACCATTTGGAAATCCTTCTTGATGTCCAACCAAACTCTACTTCCTTTCGGTTAAACATCTATTGATGTTTATCTTGTCTTCCTTCACACTCCTGAACAGGTCCAGCCTGTTGCTCAGTTTCCTGGATCTCTACACATGCATGGATTTCCTTCAGCTAGAGTGCCACTCCTCTCTTTTATCTGGGCTGTTCCTTTTGAACAAGTTACGATCTTCAATCTTCACATTCCACTCATGAGTCTCATCCTATCAGATTTCAGTCGTGCTTGCTAAATCATATTTGTCTTCCTGTTTTAAGACTTCGAGTTCTTTCTCTTTATTGCTCAGGTTATGTGTATTTATTCAACCCCACTGGAAGTCTTGGTCAGGTACCTCCTTCCTGTAGTTAACTACTCGTTGGTGACTGCCTCCACCTCCATTGTACAACTCACAATCCCATTCCCTACATTATTCCTTTGCATTATTTCTTCTATCTACTTCTCCTTCTTTTGCAAAATACCTGGAGGTGGAGTTAAAAGAGGGCTCCGCCTAGAATCCCTACATGGTCACAAGCGAACTAAAGTCGACGGTCCCCTGACTTCCATTCACCTAACCTAATTCCAAGCAGGTGCTAACCCTTGGCTGAAGAACAGCCCTGTACATCAGCACAGGAAGCAAAAATATCAGTTTAATACTGTAATTGGGTCTTTATTTGCAGACCTGACTTTTTGCAACTGGCAAAATGTGAGCCCCCCAAAAGATTGAAGTACATCATCCTCCATCCAATGGAACAAGGCAATGATGTCATGAAAGTGTTGAATTTATGTTTTACAGACAAAGAAATAAAGGGAGATGCGTATAGATCTATTTCAAGCTATTTAGCTCTCATCAAATAGCCATACCCTTCTGGGATTCAAAACTGGACTACTTGTATATTAGGAAAGCGGAGCAGTATGCTCCATCCCATAATTGGGTAGATCAGGTTGCCCTGATAAAAAAAAAACCAACCTTCCCCTGATATAGGCAACAAAGTAAGGAGAGCCCGTGGCTTAGAGGTCAATACATCTCGCCAATATGGCTAGCTGATGACAGCTAAATAGCTTGAAATAGTTCTATACTAGTTTCCCTTTATTTCGTTGTCGGTAAAACATAAATTCAACACAAAAACAGTTTGTTGTGAAAGTGACTGCCTGTGAAGGCTCCTGGATTGGGGCTGAAAGGTGAAAGTGGAAGCAGATAACAGATAATCAGAGTTGGAAGGGACCTTGTAGGTCATCTAGTCCAACCCCCTGCCCAAGCAGGAGACCCTACACCATTTCTGACAGATGGGAGTCCAATCTCTTCTGAAGTGAGGATGCTCCCATAATTTCCAAGGGCAAGCTGTTCCATTGGTTGATTGTTCTCCCTGTCAGAAAGTTTCTCCTTATTTCCAGGTTAAATCTCTCCTTGTTCAGTTTCCATCTATTATTCCTTGTCTGGCCTACAGGTGCTTTAGAAAATAGCTTGGCCCCTTCCTCTGTGTGGCATCCCCTCAAATACTGGAAGACCTCTATCCTGTCTCCCCTGGTCCTTCTCTTTACTAGACTAGCCAGGCCCATTTCCTATTACCGTTCTTCATATGTTTTTGTCTGCAGTCCCCTAATCATCCTAGTTGCTCTTCTCTGCACTTTTTCTAGAGTCTCAACATCTTTTTAATAGTGTGGTGACCAAAACTGGATGTAGTACTCCAGGTGTGGTCTTACTAAGGCGTTATAAAGTGGTATTACTACCTCACTTGATCTCTATCCCTCTGGTAATGCAACTTAGGATTGCATTAACTTTTTTGGCAGTGTGCTCCATCCCATAATTGGGTAGACCAAGTTGCCCTGATAAAAAACACTTAGGATCATAAAGGCACCGCCATCCTGTCTTCATGTAAACTCTGCCCCTTATCTCCATGGATCACAATATTGGACTCCGGCATCACAGGGAAAGAGTTTACATTGAATCAGCATGGTGCTACTTGAGATCAAAGCCCCCAATGTGGGAGATTTTTGTGGACCATCAACGTTGCCACCTGTCCTTGAAGAGAAAAATATGTTTGCTTCCATGCCTTTCGGCATAGAAAATGACTGGATTCCCACTGCACAAACTATAGATAGTCTTGACACTACAACTATTTGTTTAGTGGCCATTCGCTTTTACAACTGCACAGGAAAAAAATAGTGACTTATGACCAGTTGCCACACTTAAACCGTAAGTGTCCCCGTGCTCACATGATCAAAATCTAGGTGCTTGGTGAATGGTATGTATTTACGAAAGTCACACTGTTCCGGGGTGATATGATCACCATTTGTGACCTTCCCAACTGGCTTCCAACAAAGTTAGTCAATGTGGGAAGTTTAAACTCAACAACCATGTGTTCCACTTAACAACTGTAGCGATTCATGTAACATCTATGGCAAAAAAATATATATCGGTAATTGCACACTCGTATGTGTGTTTCTAAGTTGAAAGGATTAGCCGGCGACATCACTGTTGCTCAAGGGGCACCCAATTGGAGGCTCCTTTCATGTCCGCGGCAGGAGCTGGAGCGAAGGACAGGGGTCTCACCCTGTCCCACGATATCACTTGGGTTTCAAGCATGGGCTTGCTAACCATCAACTGAACATCCTAACAAGAGGTGGTCTTCAGCAGGTTCTGACCAGTTCTAGAGAACCGGTAGTGGAAATTTTGAGTGGTTCGGAGAACCGGGAAATCCCACCTCTGACTGGCCCTGCTCCCATCTCTTCTCTGCCTCCCATTGAGTCCCAGCTGATGGGATGGATCTTCTTTGGTTGCCCTGCACAGGAGAACGGAGCTGGAAATCAGGTTAGTGGGGTGGGGAGGGAATGGGATTTTGCAGTAACCTTCCCCTGCTATGCCCACCAAGTCACACTACGCCCACCAAGCCATACCCACAGAACCGGTAGTACAATTTTTTGAATCCCACCACTGATCCTAACCACGCGAGCCACCGTGTTCCTTAAAAGGGTCATAAAACGAGGCACAAGTCACTTAACAACCTTCTTACTTAGCAATGGAAATTTTGGGCTCAATTTCAATCGTAAACTGAGGACTGCCTGTATTGAGAGCTAGGTTTAACCAGGCCTAGCAGGTCATGCACACGGAGCTCTGGATTTTCCATCCGCCTCAGTCTTCCTGCCTCTAAACACCACCGGCCTAGTTCACCCGAGCGGCCATAAATTTCCCAAAAACGATTCTTCCCTCATTCCCCAGCAGGAAGCTGGTTGCCAGCCCCAAGAATTATTTTCACTCCTCCTTTACTCCCCTGAACTAATTATTTTAGCATCTCCCCTGCATGCAATTTATCTCTCTCATTTGGAAAAAAAAGGCAGTTTAATTAAGATAAAAGCTTGGCCTTTAATGCTTGGGGAATTGGTCTCTGCTCTTTACGGGCACGTATCTGATGAATGGATGTAACACCAGGCTGACCCATATCAAGGAAATCTGGACAAGCAGCGGCATTCAGGGCAGAGGAAGAAAAAGTGAGAGAAAAGATAATATTCCAATTTTCTCTGGCTTCCCGTGTTCAACCTTCCTCTTTTGCTTGACGCTGTGATGTTAGAAACTTAATAGGAAGAAAATCGGTGCTTTTCTTTTATCCTAAGATTTGTCAAGGAACGAATGCTAGTCCATTTACAGAGCCAAAGGGGTTGTTTTTCAACCAAGGAACTCTGGAGTCAGCTCCTGGAAAGGAATTTGGCAGAGGAAAAGGTTGGCGAAACACAGGCGGATCCATTTAACAGCCCTAAAAGTCAATCTGGACACCTTTTTGGAAGAGAAAGCTTCCAAGCTGGAGACTGAAAGCCCCACTTTCAGCAAACCTTCCCACCTCAGCCACCTTGGATTAATTTTAAATTGGGGGGTAGGAGGGCTTCGTTCCACTTAGCCGGTAATTAGAAAATGGCTGCAGACATAAAGTTATATATCCCAACAATGAAGGAGCCCCTCGCGGGGAACCTCGACCTAGGCCCCACTATGGGAAGTGAGGTGATACAATGGGTAGAAAATATTTATTCGGTTGGAGATGATGGGCTGATTTAAGTCAAAGAGAACATTAGTAAGCCTTAGTAAAGACCACACCTAGAGTACTGCATCCAGTTTTGGTCACCACATTATAAAAAAGATGTTGAGACTCGAGAAAAAGTGCAGAGAAGAACAACCAGGATGATTAGGAGACTGGAGGCTAAAACATATGAAGAACGGTTGCAGGAACTGGGCTTGGCTTGTTTAGTGAAGAGAAGGACCAGGGGAGACAGGATAGCGGTCTTCCAATATTTGAGGGGCTGCCATAGAGAGGAAGGGGGTCAAGCTATTTTCTAAAGCACCTGAAGGCCAGAAAAGGAATAATGGATGGAAACTGAACAAGGAGAGGTTCAACCTGGAAATAATGAGAGATTTTCTGACAGGAAGAACAATCAACCAATGGAACAGAAGTTGCCCTTGGAAGTTGTGGAAGTGCCATCACTTGAGACTTTCAAGAAGAGACTGGACTGCCACCTGTCAGAAATGGTGTAGGGTCTCCTGCTTGGGTAGGGGGTTGGACTAGATGACCTACAAGGTCCCTTCCCACTCTGATTATCTGTTATCTGTTACTTTTATCGGTTATTTCAAACTTGCAGATGTTTAAACGGTAGATAGGTAAATACTCTATACATGAAAAATAGTTAGCTATTTTCCCCAAATAATTTATTTTCAAAGTTACCGGTAATTGGGTTAATAGCAAGGGAAGCATATTGTTTTCTTCCTAGTATTTCTCTGAGGAGAGGATCATCTTAAAGTCAGGATTCAAAGCCCATGTTTTATCACAGAGCAAATCTTTCTGTGTGGTTAAGAGTCAGCAATGACCTGATGCCACATTCTCTCTCTCTCTCTCCTATCTATCTATCTATCTATCTATCTATCTATCTATCTATCTATCTATCTATCTATCTATCTATCTATCTATCTATCTATCTATCTATCTATCTATCTCTAGCTAGCTATATCATCTATTTATCTTTCGTCTATCTGTCTGTCTGTCTCTCTTTCCGTCTGTCCGTCCATCTATCCATCTATCATCATTCTATCTCTATCTATCATCTACACTGTAACATAAAGAAAACTAGAAAAAAATCTCTGTAATTTTTAACGTGAACAGTGAGGAAAATTTGCAACAGGAATCGATTGATCGACTTGTCACATGAGCCAAAGTTAGCAAGCAAGTTTTCATGCCTAGGGAGAGATTAGATCTCAGTGTCTTCTGATGATTGGCACAAAGTCACCCAGCTGGCAGGGACTAAAACTCACACTCTCCTGGCCATTGGGCCAAAGTTACCCATCTGGGTTTCATGCCTAAGGCAAGACTAGAATTCACGATTTCTTACTTTCTAGCCTGGTGCCTTAACCACTATACCAGTCTAGAACTAAGAAGAAATTTTCTGACAGTTTGAACAATTAAGCAGTAGAACAACTCGTTTCCAGGAACTGTGGGTGTTCCACAATTAGGTACTGGAGGTTTTTAAGAAGAGATTGGACAATCATTTGTCTCAAGGGTCTTCAAACTTGGCAAGTTTAAGACTTGTGGACTTCAACTCCCAGAATTTCTGAGCTAACAAGACTGGAGGCGGAATTCTGGGACTGGAAATCCACCAAGTTTGAAGACCCCTTGTCAGCTGGTGCTCCATTCAAAATCCAGTAGTATTTGTCTGAAATGATATAGGGTTTCCTGCTGGAGTAGGGTGTTGGACTAGAAGACCTTCAAGGTCCCCTTCCAACTCGGTTATTCTCTTACTCAGAAGCCTGTCCTCACTATAGACACAAGTGCTTCTGACAGAGGAGAGGAGACGTCGTAGATAGCAAAAAAGCGGGGCCATGCATTGAATAATGTTCAAGTTTAGGTACAACTTTGAGACTTTTCTCGAAGTTTCTTGGAATGTAACACTGGTGAAAGTTTTCCAGGGCTTGAAGCTAGGTCAGAGCGCCTCGCCAGATGAAACTGGGGCGACAACCTCTTTTGCGATGGATCAACAACACTTTGTCTAAAGTGCGCCACGTATGGAGTCAAAGTTCTATCGCATCCATAATTGAAGGCATTTCCTAGCAGCGAGCAGGCTCTTGATGCGCTCTCTTCCTCCTCCGACAGGCATCTGATATCGAGTGTGGCAGGATAAGGAAGTGTGAGGGTCACAAGAAAGAGAGCAGGTTGCACATCCTCTCCCTTGACCCGCAAAAGGGAAACTGACTGAGAATCAATCCTTCCAACTTCTGCAGGTGTCATTCAATCCTCGGAAGCTGGACCGGGCTCTCAGGCTGAGCTCCATCTCAAGAGCAGCCAACCTGTTCATTTTAAGCTTTCTCCAATCCAAGAAGGAACTTCTCTCCTGAAAGTTGACCTTCAATCTCTTCTTCTCCCTGTCCTCCAGCGTGTAAGTTGATGTTTATATTCAGGATTGTTAGAACCGTAGGGCTGGAAGGTCTTCTAATCCAACACCCTTGCCCATGGCAGGAGATCTTATATCTTCCTGGACAAATACCGTCTTTCCCCCCAAAATAAGACCCTGTCATATAATTTTTGCCACCAAAAAAAAGGCACCAGGTCTTATTTTCAGGGGATGTCATCCACTGACTAACCTCACTTGCGCGCATCGCCCCCGGCCTCATTTTCGCTGTCAGAGGCCTTCAGGAATTTCTTCTGCAGCTGGCAAGGCTTTCCCGAAGGCCTCTGCAGCAGAGCTCCAGATCGATCTGAAGTTTTGTTATCCGCTACAAAGTCTTTCGGGAAAGTTTTGCCAGCCTTGCCAGCTGCAGAAGAAATGGGCCGGCAAGGCAGGTGTCGAGATGTGCAAGGACTGGTTACAACTGTCCAAAGGTAAGTACGAGGGGACCTCCACCCCCAAATCCCCACCCTAGCTTAATTTTAACTGTACACTTGAGTGGGCATGATCTTAATTAGGGCTTATTTTAGGATTAGGTTTTATATTGGGCACACATGTAAAAGTCAAGCTAGGGCTTACTTTCAGGGTAGGTCGTATTTTCAGGAAAACAGGGTAGTTATCCAATCTTTTCTTGAAAACCTCCAGTGATGGTATACCCACAACTCCAAGGGCAAACTGTTCCATTGGCTAATATCAGGAAGTTTCTTTTTGGTTCCAGATAGGATCTCTCTCCAACAAGTTTCCACCCATTGCTTCTTGTCCTATCCTCAGGAGCTTTGGGGAACAAGTAGACCTCCATTTCTCTGTGGGAGCCCCTCATGTAATGGAAGACAGCTATCATGAATTCCCTAAGTCTTCTTTTCATTCGGCTAGACCAGAGGTTCCCAACCTTTTTTTTGCCCTGCACCCCTAAAGAAATTTCACTCGAACCTCGCACCCCCTGAAATAAATAATAAATAAAAATGCCAACATATAGCCAATATCCTATTATTTACCTGGACTTTTCTCTCACCCCCTGGAATATCGTCTTGCACCCCCAGGGGGGTGTGAGCACCCCAGGTTGGGAACCTTTGAGCTAGACATACCTAGTTCCCTTAACCATTCCTCAAACAAGTTATCCTGCAGACTCTTATCATCTTAATTGCTCTTCTCTGCACTCTTTCTAGGCGGCTGCCAAACTCGATTTCATCAGGGTTGTGTTTGACTTTAGGGGGCCAGGGTGCACATGGCCTGTTTGACATCACTCGTGTTGGGGGTACCTGTGGCTCTGCCAGTGAAAACGGGCTCCTGATGGCCTTCTGCAACCCTGTGCCTGTGCCCTCCCCAGCTCTGTTTTCCTTGGAAGAGGCGCCACAGGCCAGCCCTTCGCTGTTTCCAGGGTGGCCCCAAAGGCCAGATTTAAGCACCCCATGAGACTTGAAGAATGTGAATTCCCAGTGCAAGAATATGTTCAGAATGGGTACAAATGTAATAATGAACGATTTAAGAGATTAGAATTGTTTGTATTTTTATAATAATAATTTAAAAATATTTTGGGTTCCCTATGATCTGCAAGAGCTTCTGAGATATAAGTGTCATGCTGCCTGTTGCACCCCTTCAAGAGGGCAAAATGGACCTTTGATCATATCTTGTTGAAGGAGCTACAAAGCGCTGAGTTCTCCCACCATGCTAAGGCACAGACTGGTTTGCAAGCCACCATGGCATTGTTTGCATACTGGATTAAATAAAACTCTAGCTAGCTAACTTTGCATAATATAGTTGATTACTTGAAGATAATTATGAGAGGTACTCTAACTAGTGTTGGAAGAAAAATCCAGGTCTAGTTCCAAGCTGGAAATAAAATGAAGGCTGCTTAAGAAAGAAAAGTCCGTTTATAAATGAACAGAACCAACATACACACACAGTGTGTGGTTCTGGGACAGCTGACAAAATGGGGGTGGGAGTGAGTGGGTTTTTTATACCTTCTTTGGGCTTTGTATTTGAGATTCCTATTTCTGTGCAAGAGCGTGTCCTTTAATATTCTAATAGCTGTTGTCAGATTCCTATGGGGTCATGTAGGGGTCATAGCTGGCTCTATAGACAAAAGGGGAAATGTAAATCCTAGGTGTTTGTCTGAGCTAATCCTGTCAACCTTCCGCTTGCATAATTGTATTGCTTATCAGGAGTATCTGTCTGACCCAGTCTTTCTGAATGGATTACCAAATCTGCATTTCTAAAAAAAACCTGGCTTCTTCGGTTTCTGCTTGGGACAGGGAGATTGGTGCTGGTTTCTACCTCCCTTAAGACTTTTTCCCATTTCTCCTTTAGGGGAAATATTCTATCCTGCCTTTTTAATATTCCCCCAAATATTTCATTCTCTAGGAGGCTGGGTGAGTGCTGACTTTCTACACTAGTCAAATAAGTTGGCAACAATTACAGGTAATCTTTGACTGACAACAATTCATATAAGTGACCGTTCAAAGTTACAGTAGCATTGAAAAAAAAAATGACATGATTGTTTCTCACACTTGTGACATTGCAGCATCCCCAGGGTCATGTGATCAAAATTCAGATGCTTGGCAAACTGACTCATACTTATGACGGTTGCAGTGTCCTGGGGTCATGTGATCCCTTTGTGAGGCCTTCAAAATCAACGGGGAATCCAGGTTCCCTTAACCCTGTTACTAACTTAACAATTGCAGTGGTTTACTTAGCAACGGTGGCAAGCAAATGGGGCAAAACTCACTTAACCACTGTCTGGCTTAGCAACAGAAATTTGGGGCTCAATGGTGCTCGTAAGTCAAGGACTACCCATCACGAACGATGCTTGCTGAAACTGTCAGATGTAGTCTATTGTAACTTTCCAAATAAACCAAGTTCAAAAAAAAAAAATACCGCAGTGGCCAGATGGACTTAACTCGGCAGGGAGGCTTACCCTACACCCTAAGGCTGAGAAAAAGATCTGCTTCTAGACAGGGTGGAGTCTTCCCATTTTGGGTTTTGCCAGTTCTTATTTTTTGTGACTCAAAATGCTGTCAATGGACTGGAGCAAAAAAATAATAATATTGCATTGAAAGGTGAATCTTCTCAGTTCTCTATTTGCACTCTGACACACACGAACACACACACCAGTGGTGGGATTCAAAACATTTTTTTACTACCGGTTCTGTGGGCGTGGCTTGGTGAGAGTGGCATGGCTTAGTGGGCGTGGCTCAGTGGGCATGGCAGAAGACGGATATTGCAAAATCCCCATTCCAGTGGTGGGTTTCAAATTTGTTTACTACTGGTTCTGTGGGCGTGGCTTTGCGCATGCGTGTGCCAAACACGTGCTTTGAGCGCATGCAGAGGATTTCCTACTAACCTTCTTCTGCAATCCTGCACTATCCCTGTGTGTTCAACCGTGGATGCGTGGCAACCGGATGTGCCACGTGATGCAGCTGAGGATGAAGATCAGGAAATAAAGGTCAGTATGGAGCTGGGGCGGGTGGATCGTCAGAGCGAACCAGTTTGCTCACAGATGATTGTCAGAGCTGTTAGGACAAACTGGGCCGAACCGGTAGAATACCACCCTTGCCCCATTCCCTCCCCACTCCATGGGGAAGATACTGCAAAATCCCCATTCCCTCCCCACCCCACTAACCTGCTTTCCAGCTCCGTTCTCCTGTGCAGGGCAACCAAAGAAGATCCAGCCAATCAGCTGGGACTCAGGAGGCGGAGAATAGATGGGGGCAGGGCCAGTCAGAGGTGGGATTAGCCGGTTCTCCAAACTACTCAAAATTTACGCTACCAGTTTTCCAGAACCAGTCAGGACCTGCTGAATACCGCCTCTGACACACAAACACACACACACACACACACACACCACCAAGCCTTACCGACCAACTCCATCAAAAGCTTTCCTCTAAGTTCCCGGCATTCTCGGGCCAACTTAGCGTCACAGTCCCAGCTGCTCAAGCAGATCAGTGCTTGATTAATGTTCCACAACTTGTTATATTGTCAGATAATTATCCCCAAACTGTATGACTTTTCTGCTAAGTGATAGTGCTTAATTGCGTTTTTAATTACACTGTAATAATTCCAGCCCAGGCTGAATGAGGGGGACCAAGCCTAGCGGGATGCCAGAGGAGATTGCCAAGAACCATTAACCTGTCTGAGAAGAGAGGACAGGGGCAGGGGATGATTGCAGTGCAAGCTAACGGCCACGGATTATGGTAATGGCCAGGCACTACAGCATGACCCTAGGAATTCTCTCTGAGATGACAGCGCTAAGTCTATGCAATAATTGAACGCCTATAGGCCAAGGAACATTCAGCCTTCTTGTTTTGAGGGGCTGCCACAAAGAGGAGGGGGTCAACTTCTTTTCCAAAGCACCAGAAGGCGAGACAAGAAACAACAGATGGAAACTAATCAAGAAGAGAAGCAACCTGGAACTGAAGAGAAATTTACTCACAGTGAGAACAATGAACCTGTGAAATGGCTCGCCTTCAGAAGTTGCGGGCGCTCCACCCCTGGAGGTTTTTAAGAAGAGACTGGACAGCCACTTGTCTGGACCAGGGGTGGGCTGCTAGAAGGGGTTGGACCGGGGGTGAGCTGCTAGGGGTTCACAGGGGTGTAGGAGAACCCCCAAATCCCACTCCGAGCTGGCCCTGCCCGACCCACCTCTGAGGAATCCCCACACAGCCCGTTTTGGATGCAGGTAAGTGCAGGGTGCGCGCGGAGGCTCGGGGAAGGTGACAAACAGGCCTCACAGAAGTTCAGGAAGGCCAGAAACAGGCGCATTTCTGGCTTCCAAAGTGTCTCTGGAGCTCCGGGAGGCCATTTTCGCCCTTCCGGAGGCTCGAGGAAAGCCTCCAGAGCCCGGGGAGGGCAAAAACTCCCTACTCCCTGTGCTGTGGAGCAGGAAGCCACCTAGTCCACACCCACCATGGCCACGCCCACCCAGCAACTAGGCAGAGAACCCTTTGCTAAAAAAATTTGAAGGCCACCCCTGGGTTGGACTGGATGACCTCCAGGTTTCCTTCCAGCTCTATTCTGATTGATTAATTACTTATTTCTCATAGACAGAGAGAAAGAGACAGAAAGTAGCGCGCAGAGGTTGCAAAGTCCTCCCACTGAAGATTGGCTCTGTCTAGGTTCCTTCATTGGCTTTGCTTACTATTGCTATTACTCGTTGGAAAAGACCTTGATGTTGAGAAAGATGGGAGGCAAAAGGAGAAGCGGATCGTGGCAGAGGATGAGATGGGTAGACAGTGTCATCGACACAGTAGGCGTGTATGTGGGTGGCTTACGGCAGACAGAGGAGGACGTGGTGCCTGGCATTCTATGGTCCATGGGGTTGAGTTAGTGACTGAACAACAACAATGGCAAAACTATGGCTTTGTAAGCAAAAGGATGTTACAGATAGGAAAGAATAGCTCAGGGTAGAAATGAGAGGTCCTGTGATGACCTGAGGCGTGGCACAAAGGCAACACAGTCAGATAATCAGTAGGAGTCCCTTTAATAGCTCCAACTTTGCCCCCAATGTCCAGGTTACCTTCTGGCTGGAGAAAAACTCTCCCAAGAACAGCCTTTGACTGCAGGGAATCAAGTCCAAAACATGGTCAACACAAACTGTAACTTTATGTCCAATCAAACCAAATGGAGGTAATTAGTTTGGCAAGGCAGGAGGAAGAATTCCAGAAGTGAAGGCACGGCAAAACTCACATGGTTGGGAAGATGCCAGGAACACAGATAAGCAATGACAACACAGGATAAAGTCATGTTTGCTCCCAGCAGCTGCCGCAGTCAGCATTCAGTTGTTATAAACTTTCATCCCAGGTGTGGCTAATGAAGGGAATCAGGGCTCTTTCCTCCCCCATAAGCCATGCAACCCACATTATTCTCTTTTCTGTTCTTTTCTGAGTGCTCTAGGATGAAGAAGGGGTGGGCCTGGATCTTTCTCTGAATTCCCTCTCCCTTGTTCTACCTCTTCCCTGCTCTGCCCAGACGGACTTTGCCCTTCCCCAGTTTCCTCCACAGCCAACGGAGCCACACTCCCATTCCCCATCAGCTGTTCATCCTCCTCCTCAGATTCAGACCCTGACAGGGGCATGACAGGTCCTTGGTGCTCTCTGAGCTTGGATGTTTTCTTGCAGACATTTCATTACCCAACTAGGTAACATCATCAGTGCTAGAAGGGAGTGGGGTTTGCTCTTTGTTTATATACTTGCCCTGTCAGTGTTGGTGGTTTCTTGATTAGGCTGTTGTTTATTGTTTGTTTGTTTTGTGTCAGTGGTTCCTTGATTGAGGTATTGTTTAAGGCTTGATTATTGGTCTAAATATTAATCTTGCTATTAATCTCTGTTTATCTGGGTATTAATTGCTGGCAGGAAGGTGTTTTGGTCTCTTTTGTTTCCTCTTTGGCCTTTTGATGTTCTTTTTTGAATGGTGTGTAAGTGTTATTCATCCCTCAGCTTCTGGAGTTAATGAAGGATGAGGTTTTGTGATCTAACCAGGGCTCTCCAATCTTGGCAATTTTACGACTTCTGAACTTCAATTCCCAGAATTTCTTTCCTCCAAGAAGGAAAGAATTCTGGGAGTTGAAGTCCAGAAGTTGCTAGCTGAGGAATTCTGGGAAGTTGAAGTCTGAGAATCTGGGAGTTGAAGTCCAGAAGTTGCTGGCTGAGGAATTCTGGGAGTTGAAGTTCTGCGAGGAATTCTGAGAGTTGAAGTCCAGAAGTTGCTGGCTGAAGAATTCTGGGAGTTGAAGTCTAAGGATTCTGAGAGTTGAAGTCCGAGAATTGAAGTCTAGAAGTTTCTGGCTGAGGGATTCTGAGAGTTGAAGTCTAGAAGTTGCTGGCTGAGGAATTCTGAGAGTTGAAGTCTAGAAGTTGCTGGCTGAGGAATTCTGGGAGTTGAAGTCTAGAAGTTGCTGGCTGAGGAATTCTGGGAGTTGAAGTCCAGAAGTTGCTGGCTGAGGAATTCTGGGAGTTGAAGTCCAGAAGTCATAAAGTTGCCAGAGTTGGAGAGCCCAGTGCTCCAACTGATGAAAGTTCTGCTTTTTCCAGGAGAGAAGCATTGCTCTCTGAAGAAGATACCTCAACCTCAAAGCAGGATGGTGAATTCTCATTCTATCCTCCTGCAGTTGGCTTGGCAAACAAGATTCAGAGATATCCAAACAAAGCGATGATCAAGAAGAGCGCATACCTAAGACTGATCTTGATTCTTTCTTTTCACGCTCTTTGATAATGTTATGATAGCATGGCAGAGGATTATCACAAAGAACGTGCCTTGCTTTGTTTCTTATCCCCCCCTTTTGGGAGATGAAAGACATATGCCTTTGGCAAATACCACTGACGCACGGAGCCGTTTCATTGTTTATTGTCACCTGGCAGAATAAACCGGGTTATTCTATTAATTCACGTTCTGGACTTGCTCAAAAGATGAAATCAGTGTTTCTTTTACTTCAACTGCCCAATTTCCCCAGCCAGCAGGAGAGGGAATTAAGTTGTGGAAGGCTGCCTGGGGCAGGCTGGTTAGAGAATTCTGGGAGGGAGGGAGGGAGAGAGAGACGGGGGAGGGAGGGAGGGAGGAAGGAAGGAAGGAAGGAAGGAAGGAAGGAAGGAAGGAAGGAAGGAAGGAAGGAAGGAAGGAAGGAAGGAAATGGGAGGAATGAGGGAGGGGGAGGAAGGAAATGGGAGGGAGGGAAGAAGGGAGAAAGGAAGGAAGGAAGGAAGGAAGGAAGGAAGGAAATGGGAGGAATGAGGAGGGGGGAAGGAAGGAAATGGGAGGGAGGGGGAGAAGGAAAAGGAAGGAAGGAAGGAAGGAAGGAAGGAAGGAAGGAAGGAAGGAAGGAAGGAAGGAAGGAAATGGGAGGAATGAGGGAGGGGGAGGAAGGAAATGGGAGGGAGGGAAGAAGGGAGGGAGGAAGGAAGGAAGGAAGGAAGGAAGGAAGGAAGGAAGGATGGAAGGAAATGGGAGGAATGAGGGAGGGGAGGAAGGAAATAGGAGGGAGGGAAGAAGGAAGGAAGGAAGGAAGGAAGGAAGGAAGGAAGGAAGGAAGGAAGGAAGGAAGGAAGGAAGGATCCGTCTACAGGGAAAGACATCCCTTGACAGATATTATTCTTTTCCCTAAGAAAATAAGTTTAGATAGTTCTGAAGATATTGGCTGGAGTGGGAGAAATCCCAAGCTCATGTAGGATTAATGTACAGTATAAGCACATTTGATTTTCTTAGTTTGGGATCAACCTACCGTACTGATTCACAAAATAGTTGATCAGTAACCAGGTTAAGCATGTTGGGTGAATGCACCCATAGTCTGTTTAGCCAAGGTAATGTAAACCACAGTTATATTTGCAGGGCAGGCTTAACCAGTACAATAAATGGCAGCAATTAGGGGATTTTGTTGTTATTACATATTTCGCATGGAGTCTATTTCATCAACCTGCAAATGGGTTATCCAGCAACCAAATTATATATGTATGTATGTATGTATGTATGTATGTATGTATGTATTTAATCAGTCAGTCAGTCAGCCAGCCAGCCAGCCATTTATCTTATAACATTTATAGACCACCCATCTTACCTCAAGGTAACTTTGGGTGGCTTATAATAAAAAATAAAAACTGTATAATCTAAAAACAAAATCCAGACACTAGCGCCCAATTAAAAAATGGGGAAGGCGGGATAAGGACAGGGAGCAGGAGATGGGATGAGTTGCTAATCCATCCACTGTAATGAACAGAATAGAATAGAATTCTTTTATTGGCCAAGTGTGATTGGACACACAAGGAATTTGTCTTGGTGCAAATGCTCTCAGTGTACATAAAAGAAAAGATACATTCATCAACAGTCAAGAATCATCAGGTACGACACTTAATAATAGTCATAGGGTACAATAAGCAATCAAATCCTACTAGGAAACAGTCCATATAAATCGTAAGGATACAAGTGACAAAGTTACAGCCATACAGTCACAAGTGGGAGGGGATGGGTGATAAGGAGTGATGAGAAGATTAATAGTGATCGTAATGCAGACTTGGCAAATAATTGGACAGTGTTGAGGGAATTATTTGTTGAGTAGAGTGATGGCGTTTGGGAAAAAGCTGTCCTTGTGTCTAAGTTGTTCTGGTGTGCAGTGCTCTATAGTGTCGTTTTGAGGGTAAGAGTTGAAACAGTTTATGCCCAGTTTATGTGAGGGGCCTGTAGATGTTTTCACAGCCCTGTGTTTTGACTCATGCAGGATACAGGTCCTCCATGGAAGGCAGGTTGGTAGCCATTGTTTTTTTCTCCAGTTCCCCCATTGGGACCCCAATCTAATTGGCAGACCTTATGGAAGATCAGGAGAGCTGGGACTGATCTCACACCTGGGGGCAAGATGTTCCACTGGGCAGGTGCCAAGGCAGAGAAGGCCATATATTATATACGTTAAGTACCTAGAATCTAAGTTAAGTATGTTCTGCGAACACAGCCTGCCTGTCCTGGTTGCCTTCCCAATCCCATACAGCCAACCGGGATTCCCAGGGAGAGAAAGGGAGAGCTCCTTGTTAGCCTGGAAGGGCGACCCCAAGAAAGGTGCTTTTTTTTTCAAGAGGCAACTGGGCTTTCTGGTTTTTCTTTGAAGAGGTTTTGCTTCTCATCCAAGAAGCTTCTTCAGTTCTGGCAGTAGGGAATGGAAGCATTTTACACTCCTTGCAGGCTTGTTGCAAATCCTTCCTTCCATTCCCCACCATCCAGTCAGAACTGAAGAAGCTTCTTGGATGAGAAGAGAAACTTCATGGCAAAACAGGAAAGCCCAGTTGCCTTTTGGGGTGGGGGAACACCTTGGGACAACCATGACCTGGATCAGAGGCCTCCAAACTTGGCAGCTTTAAGACTTGCGGACTTCAACTCCCAGAATTCTGGAAGTTGAAGCCCGCAAGACTTAAAGCTGCCAAGTTTGGGGACCCCTGACCTAGAGATTGATGAGAATTTCTATGGACAGGGAAGGGTGAACAAGGGGTCCCTGCGTCGAACAATCTTTCTTACCTCTCGGCTGTTTGGAAGAGAGAGCCGAGTTCAAAGCGCTCCCCTGTCCCTCCCATCTCCCCTAAAGGCAGGGGACCGGGGCTGAGCTCCCCATGGGCTCGGCGGAGCTGCCCAAATTCCACTGGTGGGACTCAGCCTTGGGGAGGGCTGGAAGGGGGAACAGAGAAAATGACGTGGCTTTGTCTAGTCTTCTGTGTTCGTTGGAGAGATTAGCCCGTAGCCTGAAGCCTGCAGAGCAGGCACCTTTTTGTAAACTTGTGCCGGTGTGTTGTAGGTGGGGGTGCATTGAGCATCAAAAAAAAAAGGAAAGGAAAAGGAAAGGAAATAAAAAAGGCAAGGCAGTTGCAATGTGTCGCTCAGATTTGATTGGCGCACAAGTCTGTGCAGAGAACCTACAGGATAAAACACAGCCTGGGTGAATTTCAGAGCCAGGTAGGGAAGTTGGGAGGGAGATGATGGATGGATGGATGGATGGATGTTTGGAAGAGAGAGAGGGAGAGAAAGAGAAGGAGAGGAAGAGGGAGGGAGGAAGAGGGGGAGGGAGGAAGGAAAGATGTAGGTGATGGATTGATGAATGTTTGGAAGAGAGAGAAAGAGGTGAGGAAGAGGGAGGGAGGAACAGGGGGAGAGGGAAAGGGAGGGAGGTAGAGAAGTAGGTGATGGATTGATGGATGTTTGGAAGAGAGAGAGAGAGAGAGAAGAGAAGGAGAGGAAGAGGGAGGGAGAGAGGGAGGAAGAGGGAAAGGGAGGGAGGTAGAGATGTAGGTGATGGATTGATGGATGTTTGGAAGAGAGAGAGAGAGAAAGAGAAGGAGAGGAAGAGGGAGGGAGGGAGAAAGAGGGAAGGGAGGGAGGTGGAGATGTAGGTGATGGATTGATGAATGTTTGGAAGAGAGAGAAAGAGGAGGAAGAGGGAGGAGGAACAGGGGAGAGAGGGAAAGGGAGGGAGGTAGAGAAGTAGGTGATGGATTGATGGATGTTTGGAAGAGAGAGAGAGAGAGAAAGAGAAGGAGAGGAAGAGGGAGGGAGGAAGAGGGGGAGGGAGGAAGGTAAAGATGTAGGTGATGGATTGATGAATGTTTGGAAGAGAGAGAAAGAGGTGAGGAAGAGGGAGGGAGGAACAGGGGAGAGGGAAAGGGAGGGAGGTAGAGAAGTAGGTGATGGATTGATGGATGTTTGGAAGAGAGAGAGAGAGAAGAGAAGGAGAGGAAGAGGGAGGGAGAGAGGGAGGAAGAGGGAAAGGGAGGGAGGTAGAGATGTAGGTGATGGATTGATGGATGTTTGGAAGAGAGAGAGAGAGAAAGAGAAGGAGAGGAAGAGGGAGGGAGGGAGAAAGAGGGAAGGGAGGGAGGTGGAGATGTAGGTGATGGATTGATGAATGTTTGGAAGAGAGAGAAAGAGGTGAGGAAGAGGGAGGGAGGAACAGGGGAGAGGGAAAGGGAGGGAGGTAGAGAAGTAGGTGATGGATTGATGGATGTTTGGAAGAGAGAGAGAGAGAGAAAGAGAAGGAGAGGAAGAGGGAGGGAGAGAGGGAGGAAGAGGGAAAGGGAGGGAGGTAGAGATGTAGGTGATGGATTGATGGATGTTTGGAAGAGAGAGAGAGAGAAAGAGAAGGAGAGGAAGAGGGAGGGAGGGAGAAAGAGGGAAGGGAGGGGAGGTAGAGATGTAGGTGATGGATGGATGGGTGTTTGGAAGAGAGAGAGAGAGAGAGAAGGAGAGGAAGAGAGAGGGAGGGAGGGAGGAAGAGGGAAGGGAGGAGAGGTGGAGATGTAGGTGATGGATTGATGAATGTTTGGAAGAGAGAGAAAGAGGTGAGGAAGAGGGAGGGAGGAACAGGGGAGAGAGGAAAGGGAGGGAGGTAGAGAAGTAGGTGATGGATTGATGGATGTTTGGAAGAGAGAGAGAGAGAGAAAGAGAAGGAGAGGAAGAGGGAGGGAGAGAGGTGATTGATGATGCTGGAAGAGGAAGAGGGAAAGGGAGGGAGGAAGAGAGAGAAAGGGGAAGGGAGGGAAGTGTAGGTGATGGATTGATGGATGTTTGGAAGAGAGAGAGAGAAAGGAAGGAGAGGAAGAGGGAGGGAGGGAGAAAGAGGGGAAGGGAGGGAGGTGGAGATGTAGGTGATGGATTGATGGGTGTTTGGAAGAGAGAGAGAGAGAGAGAAGGAGAGGAAGAGAGAGGGGAGGAGGGAGGAAGAGGGAAAGGAGGGAGGTAAAAGATGTAGGGAGTGATGGATTGATGGATGTTTGGAAGAGAGAGAAAGAGAAAGGAAGGAGAGGAAGAGAGGGAGGGAGAAAGAGGGAAGGGAGGGAGGTGGAGATGTAGGTGATGGATTGATGGATGTTTGGAAGAGAGAGAGAGAGAAAGGGAAGGAGAGGAAGAGAGGGAGGGAGAAAGAGGGAAGGAGGGAGGTGGAGATGTAGGTGATGATTGATGGATGTTTGGAAGAGAGAGAGAGAAAAGGGAAGGAGAGGAAGAGAGGGAGGGAGAAAGAGGGAAGGGAGGGAGGTGGAGATGTAGGTGATGGATTGATGGATGTTTGGAAGAGAGAGAGAGAGAGAGAGAGAGAGAGAAGGGAGAGGAAGAGGGAGGGAGGGAGGAAACAGGAGGAGAGGGAAAGGAAGGGAGGTAGAGAAGTAGGTGATGGATTGATGGATGTTTGGAAGAGAGAGAGAGAAAGAGAAGGAGAGGAAGAGAGGAGGGAGAAAGAGGGAAGGGAGGGAGGTGGAGATGTGGGTGATGGATTGATGGATGTTTGGAAGAGAGAGAGAGAGAAAGGAAGGAGAGGAAGAGAGGGAGGGAGAAAGAGGGAAGGGAGGGAGGTGTAGGTGTAGGTGATGGATTGATGGATGTTTGGAAGAGAGAGAGAGAGGAAAGAGAGAGAGAAGGAGGAGAGGAAGAGGGGGAGGGAGGGAGGGAGGAACAGGGGAAAAGAGAGGAAAGGGAGGGAGGTAGAGATGTAGGTGATGGATTGATGGATGTTTGGAAGAGAGAGAGAGAGAGAGAAGGAGAGGAAGAGAGGGAGGGAGAAAGAGGGAAGGGAGGGAGGTGGAGATGTATGTGATGGATTGATGGATGTTTGGAAGAGAGAGAGAGAGAAGAGAGAGAGAGGGAGGAGAGGAAGAGGGAGGGAGGGAGGAACAGGGGAGGAGGGAAAGAGAGAGGAGAAAGGAAGGAGAGGAAGAGAGTAGGTGATGGATTGATGGATGTTTGGAAGAGAGAGAGAGAGAAGGGAAGGAGAGGAAGAGAGGGAGGGAGAAAGAGGGAAGGGAGGGAGGTGGAGATGTAGGTGATGGATTGATGGATGTTTGGAAGAGAGAGAGAGAAGGAAGGAGAGGAAGAGAGGGAGGGAGAAAGAGGGAAGGGAGGGAGGTGGAGATGTAGGTGATGGATTGATGGATGTTTGGAAGAGAGAGAGAGGAAGGAAGAGGGAGAGGGGAGGGAGAACAGGAGGGAAAGGGAGGGAGGGAGGAGATGTAGGTGATGGATTGATGCATGTTTGGAAGAGAGAGAGAGAGAGAAGAAGGAGAGGAAGCGAGGGAGGGAGAAAGAGGGAAGGGAGGGAGGTGGAGATGTAGGTGATGGATTGATGGATGTTTGGAAGAGAGAGAGAGAGAAGAAGGAGAGGAAGAGAGGGAGGGAGAAAGAGGGAAGGGAGGGAAGTGGAGGTGTAGGTGATGGATTGATGGATGTTTGGAAGAGAGAGAGAGAGAAGAAGGAGATGAAGAGAGGGAGGGAGAAAGAGGGAAGGGAGGAAGGTAAAGATGTAGGTGATGGATTGATGGATGTTTGGAAGAGAGAAAGAGGTGAGGAAGAGGAGGGAGGGAGGAACAGGGGGAGAGGGAAAGGGAGGGAGGTAGAGGATGTAGGTGATGGATTGATGGATGTTTGGAAGAGAGAGAGAGAAGAGGAAGGAGAGGAAGAGGGAGGGAGGGAGGAAGAGGGAAAGGGAGGGAGGTAGAGATGTAGGTGATGGATTGATGGATGTTTGGAAGAGAGAGAGAGAGAGAAGAAGAGAGGAAGAGAGGGAGGAGAAAGAGGGAAGGGAGGGAGGTGGAGATGTAGGTGATGGATTGATGAATGTTTGGAAGAGAGAGAGAGAGAAGAAGGAGAGGAAGAGAGGGAGGGAGGAAGAGGGAAAGGGAGGAGGTAGAGATGTAGGTGATGGATTGATGCATGTTTGGAAGAGAGAGAGAGAGAAGAAGGAGAGGAAGAGAGGGAGGGAGAAAGAGGGAAGGGAGGGAGGTGGAGATGTAGGTGATGGATTGATGGATGTTTGGAAGAGAGAGAGAGAAAGAGAGAGAGAGAAGGAGAGGAAGAGGGAGGGAGGGAGGAACAGGGGGAGAGGGAAAGGAAGGGAGGTAGAGAAGTAGGTGATGGATTGATGGATGTTTGGAAGAGAGAGAGAGAGAAAAGAGAAGGAGAGGAAGAGAGGGAGGGAGAAAGAGGGAAGGGAGGGAGGTGGAGATGTAGGTGATGGATGGATGGGTGTTTGGAAGAGAGAGAGAGAGAGAAGGAGAGGAAGAGAGAGGGAGGGAGGGAGGAAGAGGGAAAGGGAGGGAGGTAAAGATGTAGGTGATAGATTGATGGATGTTTGGAAGAGAGAGAGAGAGAAGGAGAGAGGAAGAGAGGGAGGGAGAAAGAGGGAAGGGAGGGAGGTGGAGATGTAGGTGATGGATGGATGGGTGTTTGGAAGAGAGAGAGAGAGAGAAGGGAGAGGAAGAGAGAGAGGGAGGGAGGAAGAGGGAAAGGGAGGGAGGTAAAGATGTAGGTGATGGATTGATGGATGTTTGGAAGAGAGAGAGAGAGAAGGGAGAGGAAGAGAGGGAGGGAGAAAGAGGGAAGGGAGGGAGGTGGAGGTGTAGGTGATGGATTGATGGATGTTTGGAAGAGAGAGAGAGAAAGGGAAGGAGAGGAAGAGAGGGAGGGAGAAAGAGGGAAGGGAGGGAGGTGGAGGTGTAGGTGATGGATTGATGGATGGGTGTTTGGAAGAGAGAGAGAGAGAAAGGGAAGGAGAGGAAGAGAAGGAGGGAGAAAGAGGGAAGGGAGGGAGGTGGAGATGTAGGTGATGGATGGATGGATGGGTGTTTGGGAGAGAGAGAGAAAGGGAAGGAGAGGAAGAGGGAGGGAGAGAGGGAGGAAGAGGGAAAGGGAGGGAGATAGAGATGTAGATGATGGATTGATGGATGTTTGGAAGAGAGAGAGAGAAAGAGGAGAGGAAGAGGGAGGGAGGAACAGGGGGAGCGGGAAAGGGAGGGAGGTAGAGATGTAGATGATGAGTGGATGTTTGGAAGAGAGAGAGGGGCAAGGGAGAGAAAGAGAATTAAAGGAAGAGGGAGGGAGAGAGGGAGGAAGAGGGAGGAGAGGGAAATGGAGGGAGGTAGAAATATAGATGATGGATGGATGGATGTTTGGAAGAGAGATAAAAAGAGGGAGAGAAAGAGAGGGGGAGAGGGAAAGGGAGGGAGAGAAAGAGGGAGAGGCAGAAAAGGAGGGAGGGAGAGGGAAGGGGCAGAGGGAGAGAGGGAGGGGGAAAGGGGGAGATGGGAGGGGAGAGCAGAGAGGGAGTTCCCCAGCCACAGAATACACAGACCAGCATTCCTCAACCTTGACAACTTTTAAGACGTGCGGACTTGAACTCCCAGAATTCTCCCTGTCAGGGTCGAAGAACACCGCTCTAGACATTTCGGCGGGGGAATTCTGGGGGTGGAAATCCACACCTCTTCAAAGGGGCCACGGTTGAGGAAGACGGCCAGTCTAGAACCCGCCTGCCGAGAGGCCTTTGTCTTTCGGATCCCACTAAGCGGAACATTCTTGGCCGGAGGGGCCTGTCCTGGAAGACCTGCCCAAGGAACGCAACCTACCTTATCCGACCTCCACCCCCTTCCACCCAAACCCTCCGATCCTTGGATTCCCCTCTGCCCGGCAGCCCTCGGTGGGCGGGGGAGGGCTGCTTAACCACCCCTTGACCCCAGCCCTTCGGCCAAGCTTGTCATTCCACCTATTTGCCTTTATTTATTTGGCTGGATCTTTCTCTGGAGGATTTGGTGGGGTTGGGGGCATAAGGATGGGCTCAGAAGAAGGACAATAGCCAGGAAGCCGCAGGGCCACAGGTGCGGAGTCACCTTTGGGTCACCGGGAGGGGGGGGAGAGATTCACTCCATGCCCGAGAAGAGACAAGGGGGTCTTTTGTTCACCCCCCCCCCCGCTCCCACCCCCAGCAAAAGGTTAAGAGGGCTACTGCAGCAGAGGGAGGGGCGGAAAAGCGAAGACGCTCCCTGGATAAAGGCGCTACGGAGGTTTTTCGGCATCTTCGCTCTCCCTCTCGCCCCCACCCCGCCTCCAAAGAAGGGGCTCCGGAATGTTTTTAATTAAGCTAATATTCCAGGATTTGCATTGGGAATGAGTATTTATTTTGGAAACGAAAATAACTCCTCCCCCTGCCCCAATTTCCTTCCCTTCCCGGGTTGCATGGGGGTCTAGGACGCAACGTGCAAGTGGATGAAGCAAAGTCTATGGAGGCTCGGGTTTAAGAAGGTAGAAGATGAAGAAGAGAGAAAAGGGATGTCCAGCTTCACGTCATTTTTATTTTACAGATATTCACAGAATAAACAGAGTTGGGAGAGACCTTCGGAGGTCTTCTAGTCCAACCCCTCCAGTGGTGGGATTCAAAAAAAAATTTTACTACCGGTTTTGTGGGTGTGGAATGGCTTGGTGGGCGTGGCTTGGTGGGCATGGCAGAGGAAAGTTACTGCAAAATCCCCATTCCCTCCCCCACCCGACTAACCTGCTTTCTAGCTCTGTTCTCCTGTGCAGGGCAACCAAAGAAGATCCCAGCCCATCAGTTGGGACTCAGAAGGCAGAGATAGATGGTGAATACAGGGCCCATCCGGGAGTGGGATTCAAATTTTTTAACAACCAGTTCTGTGGGCATGGCTTAGTTGGTGGGCGTGGCTTGGTGGTCATGTTATTGGCTGGGCGTGGTCACTCACATCGAGGCACGCATCTCCTCGCCTGGCCTCTCATGACTGTGGAGATGCTGCAACAGTCGTAAGTGTGAAAAATGGTCATAAGTCACTTTTTTTCAGTGCTATTGTAACTTTGAATGGTCACTCCACACAGGCAGAGTAACAGCAAAGGAGGGGGAAAAAACTCCAGAGAAGTTCCAGAGACAGGAAATCTAGTCCTGCCAAGAATGTCATAAGGGTTAACGGAGAGGCAGTTTCTGTAAGCAACACCAGAATGTTTCCTTCTTGCCTTCCTTACAGGATTAGGCCAGTAAATTCTTCTAACAACAGGTTCTCCGAACTGCTTAGAATGTTAACAACCAGTTCTAGCAAATATGTGCGAACTGATAGAATCCCACCCCTGGGCCCATCAGAGGTGGTATTTGCTAGTTCTCCAAACTACTCAAAATTTCCACTACTGGTTCTCCAGAACTGGTCAGAACTGGGATGGGTGGGGTGAGGTGGGATGGGATGGGATGGGATAGGATAGAATGGGATGGGATGGGATGGGATGGGATGGGATGGGATGGGATAGAATAAAATAGAATAGAATAGAATAGAATAGAATAGAATAGAATAGAATAGAATAGAATAGAATAGAATAGAATAGAATAGAATAGAATAGACCAGGGGTCGCCAACCTTTTGGACCTCAGGGACCACCAAACTCATAATTTTAAATCCTGCGGACTACTAATATGAATTTTGACTGAAGGTAGCTGATGTGTGGCATTGCAAAGTCCCAGCCTATATTATCACCATTATTTCCAGGAATAACTGTAGACCTCATGTAGAACCTATCAACGTTCTTAAGAAAGGAAGACAAGTGGCTAGAATGTTTCCTTGGGAGCACTTTATGATATGATGTATGAAAGTAGTAAACTAGATTGTAACCTGCTAAGGGAGTTTTCTGCTCGCTCTATTTCTGAAGAAAAGCTGCATCAGCTGCTCCTAGGCTAGCTCAGTGTTTCCCGAAGACAACTTTGATATCTGTTATTTTATTTAAATCCTGTCTTTTTTATTTCTAAAAAAAAAAAACCTCAAATTGGCAAACACCCTTCTTTTATTTTCCCCACAACAACTTTGTGAGGTGGGTTGTGCTGAGAGAGAGGAACTGACCTAAGATGACCCAGATGGCTTCCATATCTAAGGCTTTCATTCATACCTAAAAATCACACCATCTCCTGGTGATCGGCCCAAAGTCACCTAGATAGCTTTCATGCCTAAGGTGGGACTAGAACTCACAGTCTCCTGGTGATTGGTCCAAAGTCATCCAGTCACCTAGCCAGCTTTCATGGCTTAGGCAGGACTAGAACTCACAGTCTCCTGGTGACTGGCCCAAAGTCATCCAGCCAGCTTTCATAGCTAAGATGGGACTAGAACTCACAGTCTCCTGGTGATTGGTCCAAAGTCATCCAGTCAGCTTCCATGCCTAAAGGTGGGACTAGAACTCACAGTCTCCTGGTGATTGGTCCAAAGTCATCCAGTCACCTAGCCAGCTTTCATGGCTTAGGCAGGACTAGAACTCACAGTCTCCTGGTGATTGGCCCAAAGTCATCCAGGCAGCTTTCATAGCTAAGATGGGACTAGAACTCACAGTCTCCCGGTGATTGGTCCAAAGTCATCCAGTCAGCTTCCATGGCTAAGATGGGACTAGAACTCACAGTCTCCTGGTGATCAGCCCAAAGTCACCTAGCCAGCTTTCATGGCTAAGGCAGGACTAGAACTCACAGTCTCCTGGTGATTGGTCCAAAGTCACCTAGCCAGCTTTCATAGCTAAGGCAGGACTAGAAGTCCCAGTCTTCTAGTTTCTAGCCCGATGCTTGAATTCCCTGACCCAACTGGCTCCTTAGATGCACCTCTGCTTTCAGAATTTGACAACTTCGACTTTCAACACCCAGAATCCTGGCATTGCAGTCCACCCATCTAAAAGTTGCCACAGCTGAGAAATCTGGTGCTACATGCCGACTGTGCGGTAGGCCGCTCTCTAAGTTGGGCACACTTTGCAGCGTTTGGGGGAAGCAGGAAGATCTTCCCTGGCTTTGCAAGTTGGGCTCCTGCAGCTGTTTCAATAAAACCTCTGTGGCTTCTTTCGGTATGCAGTTCCTGCGCGGGTTTGATTCCTCTTTCGATAATTTCCACCTGGGCCAGGGGAAAATTGGATGGGAAGCTATAGAGAGAGCTGGTAGCGTCTTTCCTCTCCTTAATTGTCTGTCACTCACATGCTCCAGCTAATTGGCTCTAGTTAACTGCTGGGCGAAGTGTATCTCATAACTAAGCACCCCCTTTTTGCCACCAATTTTTTTTCCCCCGTCTTTCAAAATATATTTTCATTAGACTTTTTAGAAAAAGTATATACATGCGAGGCAAAAGGAAGAGACAAAAGAGAATATAAAATGAGGGATTTGCATGTGTAAGTGTCCTAGAGAGCATACTTTTCTGGTTTATTATTAATTGCTTGCAAAATAGCTGCATATAGGATCTCGTTTTTAAAACGCTGGAAAGTTGGGGGGTTTTGCGACAGATTTCAAGAACCCTTCATTTTTTCCACCGGGAAACGTGGTATTAGAAAATGAAGGCGAGACACAAATCAAACGGGTGATTTAAGTTCCTAGAGGCAGGTTGATCTCAATTTTTCAAACTTGGCAACTTTAAGATTACGGACTTTCACTCCCAGATTTTGTTCCCTCTCAGTCGGTGGATGAGAATCTGCTGAACATTCTTTCTCAGGAAGACATTACGGTCTTATTTTTTAATGTTTCCATTAGCCGTGTAAAATAACTGGAAAACTCACAGTGTAATTTATTGAGAGGAGAAGATTTCTGTTTTTATTTCTTTCTCCCCATCATGGATCAAGGGAGAGGGGAAGGGGAGGGACAGGAAGGGACAGGGAGGGGGAGGGAGGGAGAGAAAGAGAAGGGGAGGGAGGGGAGGAGGGAGGGAGATGGGAGGGAGGGAGGAGAGAGAAAGAGAAGGGAAGGGAGGGAGGGGAGAAAAGGGAGGGAGGGAGAGAAAGAGAAGAGAAGGGAAGGAAGGAGCGAGGGATAAAAGGGGAGGGAGGGAGGGAGGGAGGGAGAGAGAAAAGAAGGGAAGGGAAGGGAGAGAAAGAGAAGAGAAGGGAGGGAGAAGGGAAGGGAAGGGAGGAGGGGAGAAAAGGGGAGGGAGGGAGAGAAAAGAAGGGAAGGGGAAGGAAGGGAGAGGAAGGGAAGGGAAGAGAGGGAAGGGTGAAGGGAAGGGAAGAGAGGGAAGGGGGAAGGGAAGGGGAGAGGGGAGGGGGAAGGGAAGGGAAGAGAGGGAAGGGGGAAGGAAGGGAAGAGAGGGAAGGGGGAAGGGAAGGGGAGAGGGGAGGGGACAGGGGGGAGAGAGAAAAAGAAGGGAAGGGAAGGGAGAAAGAAAGAGAAGAGAAGGGAGGGAGAAGGGAAGGGAAGGGAGGGAGGGGAGAAAAGGGGAGGGAGGGAGAGAAAAAGAAGGGAAGGGGAAGGGAAGGGAGAGGAAGGGAAGGGAAGAGAGGGAAGGGGGAAGGGAAGGGAAGAGAGGGAAGGGGGAAGGGAAGGGGGAGAGGGGAGGGGACAGGGAGGGAGAGAGAGAAAGAAAAGGGGAGAGAGGAAGGAGAGAGGAGAAAGGGGAGGGAGGGAGGGAGGGAGAGAAAGGGAGGGAGGGGAAGGGGAGGAAGCAACGGAGGGGAAAGGAAGGGAAGAAAGGAAATCCATAATTCACAGGAAGTAATGTCTGAAATCTGGCGCTAGAAATTTTCCTTCTCATCCTAGATGGATGGAAAGACATCCCAAAGGTTGCTGGAGCGCAGAAGCCTCTCTTCCAACCGAGCATCTTACATCGCTCCACGTTCCCTGTGGAAAACCAGCCTTTCTCTGCTTCCTTCTCATTCTTCTGCCAAATTAGCATCAGCCAGGCAACCCCAAAGCTCCCACATAGGGTGTTCTGTGCCAAAAAGTGCCCAAGCGCCTATAATTTACGCCCAAGTTTGTGTGTCTGTGTCTACGTCCACCCATCGAGACGCAGAGAGACAGAATACGCCATCGCTTTCATTTTCTCACTTTCCTGGCCTCGTTGCAGATCTGTGCTTGTTACTGAATTTGGAATTGTTTGGCACAGGGCTGTGTTTGCTGGGGGAAAAGAGGCATTTGGCCTTATATTTCTGAAAAAAAGAAAAAGAAAAAAACGAAGGGAGGGAAGGAAGGAAGGAGGAAGACAAAGAAAGGGAGAAAGGCCATTACGCCTCTGCTCCAGATCTGCAAACTTATCCTCTAGCCAAAGGATTGGACTGTCTTCACTCATTACTTTCTTAGGCAGACAGGTTGCCAAGAGTGACCTGTAAGAATTTCTGCTGTAGGAGTAACATATTTTTTTTAAAGCTGCTGCTAGCAGAAAATAGGGGAGAAAGGAACGATGGGGGTTGACTCTGAATGCACTGAAGAAAAGACTGGTTGGGGGGGGAGAGAAATAGCTAAACCAGCATTGATAATTCTCCGAACTAGGATGGAAGGAAACTAATCAAGGAGAGAAGCAAGCTAGAACCAAGGAGAAACTTCCTAACAGTGAGGATAATTAATCGGTGGAACAATTTGACTGCAGAAGTTAGGGATCACTGGACCCTCTACTCTCAAGAGAATACCCTACTTCACCAGGCTTGAGATTTTGGGCTTGGACAACCTAGAACTACAGTTATACTTAAGCGTAGCACACAAAATTATCTGCTACAATGTCCTAGCTGTCAATGACTACTTCAGCTTCAACTGCAACAATACAAGAGCACACAACAGATACAAACTCAACGTAAACCGCTACAAAGTTGATTGCAGAAAGTACGACTTCAGCAACAGAGTGGTCCATGCCTGGAATGCCCTACCTGACTCTGTAGTTACTTCCTCTAACCCCCACTCCTTTAACCACAAACTATCCCCTATTGACCTCACCCCATTCCTAAGAGGTCTGTAAGGGGCGTGCATACATGCACATTTGTGCCTGCCTTTCCTGTCCTATTGTCCCCATTAATTCGTACTTATTTCCTGTATTCTTACTCATGTTTATACTTATATCTATTATCTTGTAAGCGACTGACAAATAAAATAAAGAAATATAAGTTTTTAGGAAGAGGTTGGACAACCATTTGTCCGAAATGATACAAGGTTTCCTGCCTGAGCAAAGGTTGGACTAGAAGATCTTCAAGTTCCCTTCCACATCTGTTATTCTGTTCTGTTATTCTTAGGATAGCCTCACACATGGTCACCAAAGCTTGGAAGAAACGTATTTTGTTTTACGTATACAACAGAAAATCAACAACCAGTGAGGGGATGGAGGATTCTAGAGGTCAACCAATGGCTCAAGTGATGGTGCTGTTGAAAGAACTTTGGGTGTCTGGACCATGTTGACACAGAGGTGGGATTCAAATATCCCAGCAACCAGTTCACTGCCTAGTTGCTGGGTGGCCATGGCCATGGTGGGCGTGGCCTACTGGAACTTTCAGGAAGGCCATTTTTTTGCCCTCCCCAGGCTCCGGAGGCTTCCCTTGAGCCTCTCGGAAGGCGAAAATGGCCTCCCCTGGGATCTGGAGGCCCTCCGGAAGCCAGAAACAGGCCCATTTCCTGACTTCCGGAAATCCCAGGTGGGCCATTTTTCACCTTCTCCAGGGTGCAGAGGCTTCCCTCAGGCCCCTGGGAGGTTGAATATGGCCTCCCCCAGGGTCCAGAGGCTCTCTGGAAGGGCGGGGTGGGGTGGGCAGGGCCAGCTGGTCAGTTCAACTACCAGTTTGGTGAACCAGATGTGAATTTAACATCTGGTTCGCTTGAACTGGTCCAAACCGGTAGGATCCTACCCCGTGTTTACTCTATCTACATGAGGAGTGTCTCATCTTGGTGACTTTATGGACATCAACTCCCAGAGCTCCCTAGCCAGCATGGAAAAAAAAAAACCTTTTTAAGTAAAGCAGAGTGAAAAGAAATCTACCTTGACTGCATTAGAAAATGTTAGAAAATGAATTAAAGAGGCAAACTATTAATGTCCCAAACTTAATATCCCAACTGCTTTTTTCCAGTTCTGATTGGATGGTGGGGAATGGAAGTCACAGCTGGAGAAGCTTCTTGGATGAGAAGCAAAATGTCTTCAAAGAAAAACCAGGAGGTCTAGTTGCCTCTTGAAAAAGCACCTTTGGGGCAACCATGACCTGGATAACTGAAAATCTCCATAAATCTATTAACTTAATGCTGGTAAGCAGTGAATTCTCCATGCTGGCTGGAGAATTCTGGGAACTGCAGCCTTAAAGTGGCCAGGCTTGAAAAAACACTGCTAGATCCTCTGTTCTAGTCTTATGAGAAAAATCCAGAAAAATCCAGAGTTTGGAGAGTTCTTGGAGTAATATCCAAGATTGGAAAGAGAAAACGGGGAACTTTGATTTTGTAAGTCCCAAATGAGTTTTCCAACTAGGTACCACAATAGGGTTATGTATCATATTTTCCAGAAGAAATTCACTATTTGGAGCCATTCTGGGTTTCAAGAATGTTCAAATCCAGTTTAAAAATCAGAGCCATCAAGGACAAAAAAAACCCTGTAGGATTTGGAATCTACCTTTTCTCCTGGGGGCCCCAAACCACAGGTGGGAATGAAATAAAGGTTTCTAACTTTGCTACAGGAAATCCACTAGGTTTCTGCAAATTTCCGATGTTGCATCTTCACATGTAAATTATCTCCCACAAAGGTAAGGTGTGCATGTCTGTATGAATATATAAATGTATTCGTCCACTTGGGTGATGCAAAAATGGCCGCTCGATCTTCAAATGAAAGGCAGGTGGCAAACAAATGGAACATAAGGACTGTTATCTTCTCTTTTTTGCTGCCTGCTGCAAGCCAACCATGGGGTTTTTTATATAATTTTCCAGCTCTTGTGAATCCCTAATGCAGACTCTGGATGCTGCTTGAGATGGAAGCATAAGGAAGCTACAACCACACAACTGGATAGTAATCTAAACAGTGCAGTCATTAATGGCGGGTTTTAAGGTAGAACTTGACCTGATGGACTTCGGCTTCAGTTAAACAAGGTTGTACCTGATTGATACCTCGATGAGCAACAGCTGCAAATTCTAAGGCTGTTAAACTAGAATGAGAACTGGAAAAGAAAAAATCCAGAAGATAACATCTAAGGAAACACCTTGTCCTGGTTCCTGGGTGAGCACTGAACTTGATTGCTTGCTTGCAGAAGTGAAACTGACTTGATTTGCCCATGAAATCATCAGGAAATGAGGTCCATCAGAGTTCTACATTTGATGGTGGAATACCTAAAGAAGAAACACAAGGGCTCCAAGGCTTGTAGGTAGGTAGGTTGGTAGGTAGGTAGGTGCATAAATAGGTAGGCGGAAGGAAGGAAGGAAGGAAGGAAGGAAGGAAGGAAGGAAGGAAGGAAGGAAGGAAGGAAGGAAGGAAGGAAGGAAGGAAGGCCTTGAGAAAGATTCAAAACTAAGTGTTTCAAGACAGTTCCCAGACTAGTTCGAGAGCAACATTGAAAAATAATTGGTTAGCCTTTTACCTGATGGGGTCAATTATTTATTTAGAGGCGTTCCCAATCTTCAAAACATCAGTCCATTTGATTTAATAAGGATAACAAGAATTATAATGTGGAGGAGGGATCTCAATCTTTCAAAGATGCCCATCCCAAGTCAGCCCCCCAGACAACAATCAGAGCAATGCCGTCTTTTGCTGAGAGAGAGAATATATTTCTATTTGCACATGAGGTATACAGTAGATCACAGCTGCTCTTCTTCTATATACTATAAAGTATATATAGTGTACCCAATAGCTATGCAACTTTGTCTCTAAAGATGATGCACTTCCTTGTCCTCTACTACAACTCCTTCCTTCTCTCTTCCTCCTCCTCCTCCTCCTCCTTCTTCCTCTTCCTCTTCCTCTCCTTCTCCTTCTTCTTCTCTTCCTCCTCCTCCTCCCCCTCCTCCCTGCAGCTCCTGCTCCAATGCATATTGTAGCTTTTTTGAGTCATTCTTCTTTCCAGTATGATGATGTATATCTTCTCTCTCTCTCTCTCTCTCTCTCTCTCCCTCCCTCCCTCCCTCCCTCCTCTCTCTCTCTCTCTCTCTCTCTTGGAGTTAAGGGAGACTCAAAAGACAGGTATCACCTTTACAATGAGCTGAGTTTCCCAGTCATCTGAACCTCAATCAAGAGGGTGTCTTCGGAACGGCTCAGTTCTGCAAGCTGGATGTTGAAACGATGCACTATTAACAGCCCAAGACATTTAGGATGGCGTCTCTCCATTGGAAAAAGCTTGTTTGAAGCCTTTCCTGCTCTTGGCAATCTTTGCAATGTGGTGCATGGAGGTGGAAACATCTGGAAATCGAGATCTACCTGGTGGATGATCTTGGGAGATGGTCCAAAATCTTGACTGCATCCTCCTATAGCAGGTTGCACAGAAACAGCTGCATCCAGGGGTGGGCTGCTGGGGGTTCTCAGGGGTGCGGGAGAGTCCCTGTGTTCTGTTGTGGAACAAAGACGGACTCGAGACTGGAGTTAAATTCAGCTCTTTATTAAGCGTCAGTAACTTCAACTAAACTCGAGCCACGGCAGCCTCTTTTATAGTGGCTGCTCACGGCTCGCGTCCAATGGCATCGTTTTAAACTTTGCACCATTGGCGGACCAATCGCAACAGTTGTTAAACCGCCAATCGCTAGGCGGCAGTGGTCGTCCAATCAGAATATGATATTACAAGTATGCAAATGTCTATATACAACACCCTAGCTAAGATACTGTGCAGTTCAGAGAACACCCAAATCCCATTCCTGGATGGCCCCGCCCACCCCACTCCTCCCCTCCCAGGAGTCCCCAAATGACCCATTTTGGATGCAGGTAAGTGCAAGGAGGTTCGAGGAAGGTGAAAAACGGGCCTCCCGGAAGTTCAGGAAGGCCGGAAATGGGCCCGTTTCCAGCTTCCAGAGACCCTCCAGAGCCCGAGGAGACCATTTTCACCCTCCCGGAAGCTCGAGGAAAGCCTTTGGAGCCCAGGGAGGGCGAAAACTCTCTCCTCCCACGCCGTGGTGCAGGAGGCCAACTAGGCCACATCCACCCAGCAACCGAGCAGAGAACCCCTTGCTAAAATTTTTGAAGCCCACCGCTGACTGCATTTGCTGCCAAACCCTAGAAGGAGGGGAGGGAGGGGGAAAGAGGGAGAAACCTCAAATACACACTCAAATACCTCCGAATTTATTTTGACACACTCCCATCTCTGGATCTCTGTACTAACTAGGTCTCTAAGACTGACGCTAAGGCAGCTTGCTGAGCTAGCAGTAGCTTTCAGGCCCGCCGTGCTTTCGAGCGGAGAAGGCCTGCAAGCCAGGAGAAGAGAGAAATGCCATCTTGAGAGTCCGCAGGAGAAGGGAAATTACCCAGCAAGGATGGACGGGGGTGAGGCGGAGGGGGAAAATGCTGAGCACCTGAGTACAAAGGGGGAGGAATGTTGGATTCTTTTCAATTGGGTGCAAAAGCAGAGTACTATAATTGAGAGGTGGATAAGGTTGTCCCTTGGTTTAATAAAGAGCTTAACAGAGCTTGACAAAATAACAGTTGGCTGGGACCTTGGAGGCCTTTTAGTCCAACTCTCTGCTTAAGTAGGAAGTCCTACATCCTTTCAGTCCAATGGCTGTCCAGTCTCTTCTTAGAAACCTCCAGTGTTGGAGCAGACACATTTTCTGGAAGCAGCTCATTGCACTGATTGGTTGTTCTCACGGTCAGGAAATTTCTTCTTAGTTCTAGGTTGCTTCTCTCCTTGATTAGTTTCCACCCGTTGCTTCTTGTCCTACCCTCAGGTGCTTTGAAGAATAGCTTGACTCCCTCTTCTTTGTGGCGGCCCCTGAGATATTGAAAGACTGCTATCATGTCACCCCTAATCCTTTTTTTTTTTCATTATGAAAAAAGACATACCCGATTCCTGCAACAATTTTTCATATGTTTTAGCCTCCAGACCCCTAACTATTCTAGTTGCTCTTCTTTACACTAAATTTCTAGAGCAGGGTGGCAAACTGGATTTCTTCGAGGACTGCAGGGGTGGGATTCAAATTTTTTAACCACCGGTTCTGTGGGCGTGGCTTAAGTGGTGGGCGTGCCTTGGTGGTCATGTGACTTGGTGGACATGTTATTGGCTGGGTGTGGCCAACTCAATATCACTCACATCGAGGCACACATCTCCTTGCCTGGCCTCTCATGGCTGTGGGGATGCTGCAACAGTTGTAAGTGTGAAAAATGGTCATAAGTCACTTTTTTCACTGCCATTGGAACTTTGTATGGTCACTCCACACAAGCAAAGTACCAGCAAAGGAGGGGAAAATACCTGAGACAGGAAGTCTAGTCCTGCCAAGAATGTAATAAGGGTTAAAGGAGAGGCAGTTTCTGTAAGCAACACCAGAATGTTTCCTTCCTGCCTTCCTTACAGGATTAGCCCAGTAATTTATTCTAACAACCGGTTCTCCAAACTGCTTAGAAAGGTAACAACCGGTTCTAGTGGATAGGTGAAAACTGGTAGAATCCCACCCCTGGAGGACTGGATCAACAAACCCTCTAACCTTGCCCCAATTTTGGCCTGGACAGTCTCCTGAAACACCGTGCCAGCCAAAACTGGGTTTTGGGGGAGGGCATGAACACCCCCCGTGCCCTGTTTTGGTTTCCAGAGACATCGCAGGCCAGTCCTTTGCTATTTCCAGGCCTGCATGCCAAATTTAAGTACTCCACTGGGTGGATCTGGCCCGTGGGCCTTGAGTTTGACACCCCTGTTCTAGAGTCTCAATTTCCTTTTTGTACATGGCAACCAAAATTAGATGCCGTATTCCAAGTGTGGTTTTACCAAGGCATTACAACGTGGTGCTGACACTTCACCTGAACTTTTATTCTACCTCTCTCACTTTGTCCATCCAAGACAAATCAATAAATCACTTAACTAATCAATGCAATTAGCAAATGTTTTTGTACCACTTACATGGGTGTGTTTTATTGTAATTGGATATACATTTGGATATGTATTAAATGCTGGCTACACCAGTTATTGCAAGAGGTATAAAGTTGGGATAAAAAATATGTTCTTTGCTGTTGTTTGGTTAGTCCTTTTTGTGCTGGAAAGAATAGCATAGCATAGCATAGCATAGCATAGCATAGCATAGAATAGAAGAGAAGAGAAGAGAAGAGAAGAGAAGAGAAGAGAAGAGAAGAGAAGAGAATTCTTTATTGGCCAAGTGTGATTGGACACACAAAGGGATTTGTTTTGGTGCAAATGCTCTCAGTATACATAAAAGAAAAGATACATTCATCAAGAGTCAAGAATCATCAGGTACAACTCTTAATAATAGTCATAGGGTATAATAGGCAATCAAATCATACCAGGAAACAGTCAATAAAAATTGTTAGGATATAAGTGACAAATTACAGTCATACAGTCGCAAGTGGGAGGGGATGGGTGTTAGGAATGATGAGCAGATTAATAGTAATAGTAATGCAGACTTAATAAAGTGTTGAGGGAATTATTTGTTTAGCAGAATGATGGCGTTTGGGAAAAAACTGTCCTTGTGTCTAGTTGTTCTGGTGTGCAGTGCTCTATAACGTCATTTTGAGAGTAGGAGTTGAAACAGTTTATGTTTGGGATGTGAGGGTTCTGTAGATATTTTCACAACTCTGCTTTCATTTCTGCTGCTGAGAACACGAGGAAGGGGGTTTTATTAGCTAGTTGGTGTTTTTAAAAGACATTTGAGCAGCGGTTGGAGAGGTGAGAATAGATCTATAATGAAAAAGATGGACATGGTGACAGAGGTGGGCAGAACTGAACTGGAATTCACATAAATACACCCTGCCTTGGCTCCAGTAATTCCTATCTACTATTTTTTTGACTCTTCTTCCAGATGCATTTAGATATTTCCAAATATGGACAATTTCACAATTTTTGAATCTAATGCAAACTCTGCAATTTCCAACCTGGTGTCTTCCAGATAATAATAGCAATAGCACTTAAACTTATATACCACTTCACAGTTCTTTTTACAGCCCTTTCTAAACAGTTTACAAAACCAGCATATTTGCCCTCCAACAATCTGGGTCCTCATTTTACCGACCTCAGAAGAATGGAAGGCTGAGTCAGCCTTCAGCGGGTAAGAATCAAACTGCCGAATTGCTAACAGTCGGCGGTCAGCAGAAGTAGCCTGCAGTACTGCACTCTAACCACTGTGCCACCACATCCTAGATGTGGGAACTACAACTCCCAGAGTTCCTCCTGCATTTATCATCCCAGATGCCAATGGAAAGGATGATTTAATGCATCATCCATAATCTTTTACAGGTAGATTTCGATCAATAATCATTCCTTTAATGACTATTCAAAGTTACAACAGCACTGAAAAAAGTGACTTATGGCCATTTTTCACATTTATGACCTTTGCAGCATCCCCATGGTCATGTGTTCAACATTCAGACATTTAGCAACTGACTCATTTTAGGATGGTTGCAGTGTCCCAGGGTCATATGATTCACCTTTGCAACCTTCTGATAAGCGAAGTCAATGGGGAAGCCAGATTCACTTAACAACCATGTTGCTAACTTGGGAGCAGCCCTAGAAACAGCAAAGGACTAGCCCACGGCCCTCCCAAGCTCCGTTTTCACTGAAAGACTGCTGGAGAAGGCCGTTGTGCTAAAAATGGAGCCTGGAAGGGCTGTGTGCAGCCCTCCTGAGCTCCGTTTTCGCTGACAGACTGCTGGAGGAGGCCATTGTGGCTGAAAATGGAGCCCAGGAGGGCGGTGCGTGGCCCTCCTGAGCTCCGTTTTCACTGACAGAGTGTTGGAGGAGGCCGTTGTGCTAAAAATGGAGCCTGGAAGGGCTGTCTGTGGCCCTCCTGAGCTCCCTTTTTGCTGACAGACTGCTGGAGAAGGCCGTTGTGGCTGAAAATGGAGCCAGGAAGGGCTGTGCGTGGCCCTCCTGAGCTCCGTTTTCGCTGACAGACTGCTGGAGAAGGCCATTGTGGCTGAAAATGGAGCCTGGAAGGGCTGTGCATGGCCCTCCTGAGCTCCGTTTTCACTGACAGACTGCTGGAGGAGGCCGTTGTGGCTGAAAATGGAGCCCAGGAGGGCTGTGTGCGGCCGTCCTGAGCTCCGTTTTCGCTGACAGAGGGCTGCAAGAGGATTCCCACCACAGGTGCTCCTGACACAAGTGACCATGCTCACTCCAGACACACACACACCCAGCCCCCCCAAGGCCAATCACAACCCTGATGCGGCCCTCAATGAAACCGAGTTTGACACCCCGGTTCTAGTATCTGTCTTTCTGATCCCTCTTTGTCAAATGCACTTCATTCCGCTAAAGGTACTATGGTTTCTGACATGTTAAAAAATAATCAAAGCAAAGGCCTGGCACACAGTGATGGAAAATTTCATCCCTCCATTTATTGTGTGTATATATCTTTCAGAAGGAATGATTGCAGGTTTGACAGAATGAAGCATTAAAATCCAAATTAGATATCGCTTGCACTGTGGGATTGGCAACCATCCTTCCGGAGTGCAGCAAGGTTTGCCGTAAAACCATTCTCATCTCCACCATTATATCAATGAAACCCAGGCAGACAAAGGGTAATTAATGTTAGATTTTCCCCTCCCCATATTTATTTTTCACACAGGAAAGGGAAATATTTCTTGTAGATTACGCCTACCCAAAGCTTAAACCTCTTCCCTCCCCCAAGTGCTATGCTAGTTGAAATCCCAGCTATATCTAATATATTTGGAGAACCCACATTTGGGAGGCTGGTTTGTGATGTGCTCACAACTCCACACTTGGATATATTTAGTTTTTATTCACTTAACAAAGACTTAACTGTTTAGTGATAGTTACAAAGGTATTGAAAAAGCAACTTTTCAACCAGTCTCGGCCCTTGCAATCATGGCAGCATCCCCACAGTCACGTGATCACAGCATTCTGTGGTCATGTGATTGCCATTTACCTGGTTCCAAGCTGGCTTCCGACAAGCAGAATTAGTGGAGAAACTGGCTATAAAGTTGTTAATTGCGGTCACACGTTCTCTCCCTTAATGACCACGGCTAATTCAGGGAACGACGTTAAGAGAAATGGGATTGCATTTCTGGAATGGTCACAGGATGTCTCACTTAGCGATGGTGTCAATCATCAACAGTCCCAAATTGTGGTAGTTATAGTATCAAGATCATGCGATATATTAGTACCACTATATATACTGCCTTGATAAGATCACACTTGAAATATTTATACAGTTCAGGTCACCACGATGCAAAAAAGATGTTGAGACTCTAGAAAGAGTGCAGAGAAGAGAAACAAAAATGATTAGGACAGGATAAACATTTTTTTAAAATTTATTTTTTAAGAACAAGTTTTATTGATTTTTGAAGACAAACAAAACATAAAACATAAAAGCATAAAACCTCCTTTCTAAAAATTACTTATAAATTTTAACAAGGCAAATAAAGCTTTATTTTTTAAGACATAGTTCCACATTATCACATTTCCATTTAAACACATATATATCTTTTCCAAATTTCTCATTGTTTCTCCCTTCATTTTTATTCAATTGTATTTCTTTCTATCAAGGTTTTATTAACTCTCAATCAGTCATAAGCACACAAAATTCAAAATACAAAACATAAAATAAAACATAAAAAGATAAAACCTCCTTAATTGTCAGTTATACATGTCTTTTCCAAATTTCTCTCCCTTTAGTTTTATTCCTCCAAGGTTTTATTAATTCACAATCAAACATAGCTAACCAAAACACAAAACATAAAACATAAGACTTCTTTTGAAAAGTGGCTCCCTCCTTCCCTCCCTCCCAAGAAGGGAGAAGTTATATAGAAAATATAAAATGGTTAATAAGATATGAATGGTATATAAGGTGAGCATGAATTTGATTTAGGTCTGTAAAAAAAGATGTAGCCCGGGGCTAAGCCGCTTTTCAAAAGGACAGGATAAACGTTTATAGCAATTGGCAGGGGTGGGATTTTACCGGTTTGGACCGGTTTGGATGAACTGGATGTTAAAATTACAGCTGGTTCACTGAACCAGTATTTCAACAGACCATCTGGTCCTGCCCTTCCCGCCCCTCCCCTCCCAGGAGTCTCCACATGGTCCATTTTCTATGGAGGTAAGCGTAGGGTCTGTGCAGAGGCTCTGGGATGAGGGAAAATGGGCTTTCTGGAAGTCCAGAAACGGGCCTGTTTCTGGCTTCTGGAGAGCCTCCAGAGCCCAGGGGAGGCTGTTTTTGCCCCCCACCCACCCCCCCAGAGGCCCGAGGGAAGCCTCTGGACCCTTGGGAGGGTGAAAATGGCCTCCCCCGGGCTCTGGAAGCACACCGGAAGTCAGAAACAGAAAGTTTCAGTGGGCCCCACCTACCATGGCCCCACCCAGCCAGCAACTGGGCAGCGAACTGGTTGCTAGGGATTTTTTAGGCAATTGGGTATGTCTAGTCTAATGAAGAGAAGGACTAGGGATGACGTGATATCAATGTTCCAATATTTGAGGGACTTCCACAAAGGAGAGGGAGTCAAGCCATTCTCGAAAGCCCCTGGAGGCAAGATAAGAAGTAATGGATGGAAACTTATCAAGGAGTGATCCAACCTAGAACTAAGGATAAATTTTCCTGACTGTGAGAACAATTAATCAATGGAATGGCTTGTGGGTGCTCCATCACTAGAGGTTCTTAAGAAGTGATTGGACAACTATTTGTCTGAAATGGTATAGGGTCTCCTGCTTGGGCAGGGGGTTGGACTAGAAGACCTTCAAGGTCCCTTCCAGCTCTGTTATTCTCTATTCTGCAGTTAAACAAGGACAATCCATATTAGTAATAGAAAAAAAGGAAATAGTGTTTTGCAATTAACGTTTGGCTCAACCTAAAATCCAAGGGTGTGCAATTTTAGAACAGAACTTCCATTAAAAAAATGAAAGCTGAAGATTATTTTTTTTTAAAGGCATTTCAGAGCCTAGATTCCCCTTGTTAAGTGAGATATCCATTCATCCAATCTCCATTCCCTGCCAGCTGCCCAAATTCAGAAATTGAAGATACTAGAGAAGAAAGCGTACAAATGACAAAATACTCACATTTTGTGGGTCTTCAACCAGTGCTGCTTTGTAAGGGTTGTAACCGCTAGGTGGGAAAAGCAACATACCAAGCAAAGCCTTTAAGCTAGACATTAAATACCCATTAATTCTGAAAGATAGGAAGAAGAAAAACAAAAAGTTTAAATCATCTCTGGTGTGAAGGCTTTGTTATTGTCTGGAACAAAAGTTCCAGTTTAGCTTGTTGTGTCCAAGAATCTTCTGCCAACACAAGCAAAGACCCAAATAAGGGATAAGTATCTGAAGAGCTGTGATTTATTGCCCAGCGCTATAAAAATGGATGCTATCTGGACTAGTCTTATTTACCTAAAACATATGAAGAACGGTTACAGGAGCTGGGGATAGCTAGTCTAGGGAAGAGAAGGACCAGGGGAGACATGATAGCAGTCTTCCAATATTTGAGGGGCTGCCACAGAGAGGAGGAAGGGGTCAAGCTGTTTTCCAAAGCACCTGAAGGCCAGACAAGGAATAATGGATGGAAACTGAACAAGGAGAGATTTAACCTAGAAATAAGGAGAAATTTTCTGACAGTGAGAACCATCAAACCAATGGAACAGAAGTTGCCTTTGGAAGTTGTGGGGGCTTCATCACTGAAAGCTTTCAAGATGAGATTGGATTGCCATCTGTCAGAAATATTGTACGGTCTCCTGCTTGGGCTGGAGGGGGTGGGGGTTGCACTAGATGACCTACAAGGTCCCTTCCAACTTTGTAATCTAATCTAATCTAATCTAAACCTTCCTAACAGTAGTGCTGGACCTGAAACTTTGCCTGAAAAACTTAATTTTGAGGGGTCCTTTGAGTTTGGTTTTCTGGCAGACATTTCATTATCCAAACTAGGTAACACCCACAGTGCTAGGAGGGAGTTGTACACTTTTATATTCTACTAGCACTGATTATGTTACCTAGTCAGGTCATGAAATGTCTGCAGGAAAATCACCAAATGAGCAGCAACGACTGCCCATTTCAACCCTGAGCTTCAAATATTCTCCTCTATCGGTTGTTCAGTCTCCTATCCAGATATGGACTCTTATTATGGTCAAACAAACATAGTTGTTTTTTTCTTGGTCCATGTTCTCTTACTCCTGGGGTCACCAGAGTGGTCAATATTGACCCCCAAGGTCAATGGGACTCTTCCAAGTGCTCAATAAATGTCTGGAGGGAGGGGTCAAAAGGAGGTCAGTAAAATGTCTGGGAGGCAATAAGTGGTTGATAAATGATAGGAGGTTGATCGGGGTCAATTAATTTTTGCTCCATGCCAGTCTCCTGTTCTCAAGATAAGATGGCTAGCAATGGGGACATTTTGCCCAGGTAATGCTGACCGTCACGTTTTATTTGGCTACATGCAACCAGGAACCATATAAATACAATGCTGTAGAACAGCTCAGTGCACATATTCTGGGGAAAGAGAAAATTCCCGAGGATGGGCTCCAACACAACCCCAAAAGCTTGGAAGAATAAATATCTGGTTCCGGTAACCGACTCAGATTGGATTGAGGTCCATCCCATTTTAAAGTTGCCACCAGTGGTGGGTGGGATTCAAATTTTGTTTTTACTACCAGTTCTGTGTGACCAGGTAGGTGTGGCCAGGTGGGCGTGGCCAGATGGTCATGTGACTGGATGGGCATGGCTATGTGATTCCGCCCCCCTTTTTGCAGTATCTCCCCCCTGCGCCCCATTTGTTGCCTCCTGGGCCTCAGGAAAGCCGCCTAGAGAGGTAAATACAACAGCGAGGAGGGAATCAGCTGTGCCGCACGATTTAGATCAGCTAGAAAGCAAGACATCTGAAGATTTCCTGCTTTGTAGCTAATCTAAATCGCGCGGCACAGCTGATTGTCAGAAATACCAGTTGGATCGAACCATTAGCATTTTTTTTTTTTTTTGCTACCAGTTCGCCCAAACCAGGCCAAACCGGTCGAATATTACCCACTGGTTTCCATGCTTGAAAAAGACTGTTATACAAGGCACAGGTAGTCCTCATTTTAAAACAGTTTGTTTAATAACTGTTCGAAGTTACAACTGCATTGAAAAAAAGGGACTTACGACTGTTTTAAACACTTTTGTCTGTTGCAGCTTCCCCATGGTCACACGATCCAAATTCAGGCACTTGGCAACCGACACGTATTTATGATGGTTGCAGTGTCCCTGGGCTGTGTGATCACCTTATTCTGTTATTCTGTACCTTTTGCAGACTTCTGAGAAGTAAAATCAATGGGGAAGCCAGATACCTTTAATAACCGTATTACTAACTTAACAACTATAGTCAGTTGGTTCGCCGAAATACACGAAAAAAATAACAACGGGTTTGGCCAAACTGATGCGAACTGGCTGAATTCTACCACTGACTGTAGTGATTCACTTAACAACTGGGGCAAGAACGGTCATCAAATGGGGCAAAATTCATTCAACTGTCTCACTCAGCAACAGAAAGTTTGGGCTCCACTGTGGTCATAAGTCAAGGACTATCCAGGTAAATATATAACAATTTCACCTGCCTTCCTAGAGTCTTTTTTTCTGAGATTTCAGCACCAGGCACCTTCAGAGATCTATCTGATATTTATTATTTTTTCACACCCTGGGCCAGAAAGCTAATGTGGATTTTTTTTTTTTGCTGCTTTTTTCCCTTTTCCTTTGAGTTTTGTGCAAACGGCAGCCACTTTAATTTGCCGTTCAGCACTTCTGAATGCTTTCCTGTTCTAATGAGGCTTTTTCGCTTCTCGAAACCGACCTTTCCTGCACATAGATCGCTTGGAAGAGTTAGCCAAAAAGTTATGAATAAATGCATAAAGATAAGCAATAATCAGCCGGCTTCTCTTTTTACTTTCCTTCCTTTGTTGTCTTTGCCACACCTGAAACAGAGATTATTAATTCCTTTCCTTTGCCCTTTTTTCTTTAATCTTGAAATCCCTCCAATTAGCTGAAGGCGATACACATCGGAAGAAAAGATGAGGCCTGTTGGATCAAACCGAAATATGTTTCCTTGAGTAGCTCCAGATGCTAACAGGAAGCGTAAAATCAGGAGATAATAGCAATAGCACTTAGACTTATATACTGCTTTACAGTGTTTTACAGCCCTCTCTAAGCGGTTTACAGAGTCAACATTATTGCCCCCAACAATCTGGGTCCTCATTTTACCCACCTCAGAAGGATGGAAGGATGAGTCAGTCTTGAGCTTGTGGAGATTTGAACTGCCAAATTGCAGGCAGCCGGCAGGCAGCAGAAGTAGCCTGCAGTACTGAACTCTCAGCACTACGCCACCGAGGCTCATGATGCAGGAAAACTGGATGTGGCCAGTTCTCATTACATAGTAATTCCCTCCTGGGTTGCCATTACAACAATCTAATGAGGTAGGTTGGCTAGGGAGACATTTCATCCAATGTATTAAACCCGGGCTATAAAATACAGTGAAGAAATCTCCTATTCCCCAATTAGATTTTGCACCACACTAGAAATTGGGAGAGTTGTGAATTCTAGTCCTGCCTTAGTCACAAAAGCTGGTCGAGTGATCTTGGGCCAAGCACCAGGAGACTGTGAGTTCTAATCTTGCCTTAGACACGAAAGTCAGCTGAAGTACTTTGGGTCAGTTCCTCTCACAGCTCAATTGACCTCAAAGGTTTGCTGTAGTGGAGAAAACAAGAGAAGCAAGGAGTATTAAGTATGTTCGCCACAATGAGTTATTCATGAAATTAATAAAGGCAGGATGAAAAAAATATAAAATAAGGAGTAAACTCAGATTGCCCAATTTCATTTTATCCTAGAAAAGGCCAGGCTTGTGCAAAATATACACATGCGTGTGGTCCAAAGCCATCCATTGAACTTCACAAAGGGATATAGACTTGAATTCAGTCAAGGTTCATTTTCCCCAAGGGCAGGAGTCTCCAAAATTGGCAACTTTAAGACTTGTGGACTTCTACTCCCAGAATTCCCTATATCTGGCTGGGGAATTCTGGGAGTCGAACTCCAAAAATCTTAAACTTGCCAAGTTTGCAGATCTCTGATCTCGGTTAACCAAAGATGTGGTTGTAATCTAGATACTTTTCCTAATGATGCGATTTATAATTGTTATGTTGAGGTTCTGTCCATTCCTACCTGGTACTAGTATTTTCCCATATATTTTGGAATGGCATCAAAGAGATGAACCCCTATTAACACAACTTACTTTTCTAATTTTGCTCTGCTTCTACCTCTCTATTTCTGTCTTCTCTATAATCTCTATGTGTATCTCTATCTTATTATGTGTGGGTCATCTACAGTTAGATTCATAGCCCAAGATTAGTGGGAACTTAATAATTCAAGTCCTAACTAAAGACCTAAGAATGATTAAGGGAGCATCTAAGAATAGAGGCAGTTCCAAGAGGGGTCTTCTGTTGTAAAATTAGGGTGTTCAGGTCTGATAAATTCAATATTTTCAGATATCGAGGGAGTCCTTTAAGAATTGCTTTGAGGGCTCCCATCACAATAGGTGTAACAATGGGTTTATTTTATAATTTGTAAGGAAGGCATGTAAAATCTTGTGCAATTTCCTGTTTATTCCTGCACTGCAGTGTGGCTTCTTGGCCAACTCTTGGCTCACCATTAATATGTACAAATAAAAAGGAACGTTATAGTTGCATAAATGTTAGGTGTTAAACATTAATATGTCTTGGATGGGCAGGTGGATAATAAAAAGATTTATATAATTATTTTGCTGGATGCCTAAAGGACTGTAGAGATATTTTTCCTCCAGATCCACATAGCACCCCTTTTTGGTGGCCAATAACCCTTCTGTATTTCCTATGCTTAAATCTAAGTCTTTACTGTATTCTTAATTCAAAATAAGGAGAAGCACACACATCTGTCTCTCTTTATTTCCATTTAATTTTCTTTCTTTTTTAACACTCTTGGCTCTCCTAGCTTCCCTATCTTATATTTATCTCCTCTATTATCTTTTTTAAAAAAATATGTTCTAAGACACAGAGTACTAAAGAAGTGCCAAATTAGTGCTGTGTTATCACAAAAATGATGGACTACAAACTCTCATATTTTCATCTCAGTTTTTGGAAACAGTTATTCCTCCAAGCTTTAAAGCAGAAACACTTAGCAACTTTATGAAATGTGGACCTCAATTCCCAGAATTCCCCAGCCAACGTGACATCCACACATCTTAAAGTTGCCAATGTTTGAAAAACACTGGTTTAAAGTATCTCACCTTCTCTCTCATTCTTGTAAGTGGTTATTTGTTTGTTTATCGTACATGCATTTTTATTGTTCTTTTTTTTTTAAATTATGTGAAGCATCCACAGCTATTTAGAACTGGGTGTTTTAAAATCTATGTAAATAAATATGTAAATAAATAATTGTCCAGGCCAATTGAGGATCACATAGTGAACGTGTTATATACATCACAATTCTCTCATTTTTCAATTTTTTTCAAAACCTAATGCATGGTCCAAGCCAAACCATTCTTCTTATAATCAAGTAACTGTGTAGATCAGGGTTTTTTCAAACGAGGCAATTTTAAAATGTGTGACCTTCAGTTCCCATAACTCCCCAGCTGACATGTCTTAAAATTGCCAAGTTTGAAAAATATTGGTTTAATTTTTCCCATTTTATTACCTTTCTTGCCACAGGTTGTAAGTGAATTATTGCCGTTAAGGTAGTAACACGTTTGTTAAGCGAAGCTGGCTCCCCCACCAATTTTACTTGTCATCAACCCCGAGACACTGCAATCGTCACAAATATGAACCAGTTGCCAATCGTCGGAATTTTGATCACGTGACCACAGGGATCCAGCAAAGGTTGTAAGTGTGAAAAATGGTCATAAGTCACTTTTCTCAGTGCTATTGCAACTTTGAACAGTCACTAACTGAATGGCTGTAAGTCAAGGATGCCCTGTATTATTTTTTCCCCTGACCAATAGAAATGGAGCCTCATTTGCAGTCCTGGAACTGTCATTCTGACCCCCTGATAGCACAGGGGTGTCAAACTGGCGGTCCGTGGGCTGGATGTGTCATGTTGAGGCCACACTCACCCCAGTTCGTGAAACGTCACGCGATGGCAACGTGATGCGGTAAGTTTGACACCCATGCTATAGGAGAAACACTCATCTCCCTGTCCCAACTTAAAGGTAGCTCCTCAGCCATATCTCAGGCAGAAACTGGTTGAGTTTATAGCAACAGCACTTAGACTTATATACTGCTTCACAGTGCTTTACAGCCCTCTCTAAGCGGTTTACAGAGTCAGCCTATTTGCCCCCAACAATCTGGGTCCTCATTTGACCGACCTCGGAAGGATGGAAGGATGTGTCAGCCTTGAGCCTGGTGAGAATCGAACTGCAAAACTGCAGGCAACTGGCAGGCAGCAGAAGCAGCTTGCAATACTGCATTCTAACCACTGTGCCACCATGGCTCTTATAACTCAGGGTCAATGCAGTTCGATGGGCCCCAGCTAGCTATACCTCTTCGAAACTGTAGATCAATTACGAGTTCATGAAATCAGTGCGTGCAATGCTAATCTTCAAGCCAGGACCCTCCACAGAATCAAGAGCAACCTGCATCCCTTCATATATTGGTCAAGTTCTAGTGTGATATGTGGCTGCCATTTTATTTCCCAGAATCCTCCTGTGGTACTATCCTTCAGGGATGCTGTAAAAATAAATAAAAATAGCAGCTCTCCCAGATCCATTACTTCGAACTCCTTGACTGCATTCATACAATACATCGAGCCAAGTCAGTACAGGCAGTCCTCAACTTATAACCACTTTTTTTTAGCAATTGTTCAAAATTACAGCAGCATTGAGGAAAGACTAACAACCGGTCCTTGCACTTACAACCGTTGCTGCATCCCCAACTGAGGTCCACATATCTTAAAAGTTGTCAAAGTTGAAAAACGCAGCACAGTTTATTATCGGTAGAGCTGCAGTCAAGCTTGTGGAATCTGACTTGGCCTACCTCAAAGGGCTGGTGTTGGAGCCCGAGGTGCAATAACAGGCAGATTTTGAAAGAACCCGAATGGCCTAAATTAGCAACAACTTATGATAGCTCAAAACAACAGCACTGTGGGGCACCCAAGATATAATTAGATGCTAATAATTATTTCCAAGCCTCAGCTCAAATCACCATGAGGAAAACTGACCAACATTAGTCCGGATACATAATTAGTGGCTTCTAGTCATCATTGTTGTGAAAATCCCCAGATGCAGGTCTTCTAAATTGGTCCGTTACTAGTCCAGAAATATAAATGATCTTAATTTGGGATCTATACCAAAATTTATACTGGTCCTAATTTTGAATATCTCCCTTCCTTCTGATAGCCCGGAGGCTGTGCATGCCAGAAAACAGGAAATTTTAAAGCAGAAAGTTGATGGGAGAAAATATTTGCTCAAACAGCCTAAGGGGACGATGGGTTGATGGGTGGTTGGTTCTCACCCCTCCTCCCCAATTAACACAGTTATGTCTTACACCCTCTGACAGCTGTGCACTTCTGCCCTCCAACAACATCCAGTCTCCTACTCACACCCACTTAGTGAAGTGTGTCTGAAAACACCAGGCCACTTCTGTGAAAGCTTGGGCTAACAGGAGGTGTGAAAGTCAGGAGAGGAGACAGGAAAACTTTGAAATTGCACCATTCTTGGAGGAAAAAGATGTTTTGCGATTGATCCCCCATGACACACACATACACAAACACACAGTCATGTGTATATCATCATAAACAAACTTTCAGCAACTCTGATTTGTCATCTTTGCACTGTAGAAAAGTTTTTGTTTCGGTCTTTCTCCCCGCTCAGCTCTCTGGTCGAGACCGATGAAGCAATGGATGGAAACTTATCTAAGGACGCTAGAACTAAGGAGGAATTTCCTGGCAGTTCGAACAATTAATCAGCGGAATAGCTTCCCTTCAGAAGTTGTGAGTGCTCCAACACTGGAGGTTTTTTAAGAAGAGTTTGGACAACCATTTGTCTGAATTGTATAGGGTTTCCTGCCTAAGCAAGGGGTTGGCTAGAAGACCTCCAAGGTCCCTTCCAATACTGTTCTGTTCTGATTTGTTCATATTTTTCTTCCCAACATTCTTCCTGGAATTGTGACTTCAATTCTGACTTAAACATCATTACCAAGGTCAGCCAAGATACTCCAAGAGGCCCAGAGTCAGTATACACGACTCTTTCTTTTTAAATAATACTTTTTTACTGAAGTTTAAAAATACAAAGATAAAAAAAAAAATCCTAATATTTTCAATATTAATGCGGGGTGGGAATCAAGAAACACAGGGGCGTAAGGGCAAACAAATTGACGGGGGAAGTGGAAAATGTTAGAAAGTATGACTTCACGGAAAGAGGAGTGGGAGTTTGGAACCAACTTACAGCGGAGGTCGGAGGTCAATTCTCAGTAACTGAGTTTAAACATGCTTGGGATAAACACATGTCTATCATCTGACAAACATTTAAATAAATAAATCATAAAATAAAATAGAAATAGTAACATAAATAAAAAACAGTTATTAAAAATAAATAAAAATTATAAAGAAAAAACAAACAAGACAATAGAAAAGGAAATGGAGAAGCACAGAGAGAGAAAAGGGAAGAAGGGAAAAACAAAGAAAAACTCTCTCTCTCTCTCTCTCTCTCTCTCATAATCCATGCTTGGTTATTCAGCATGCTGACAAGGGAATTCTGGGTGTTGAAGTCCGCACATGGTCAACTTTGTCAAGGTTGAAAAACATAGCTACAGTCACAGAACCTTAAACCCAGCCTGTCATGGTTCTTCCTTGTAAGCCGCCTTGTTAGCGGGAAACCCATCTGAGCTTCTTCCTAAAGTTTTTCTTTCTTTCTGTTTCCTGGGAGTAAAACACGTTATTGCTTTTGGAACTATCTTGGTGCAATTTCTCCAATGCTCCTATGAAGTATATCTGGCAGAGAAACTGACTGGATCAAGTCAGTCAGCTCAAGAGCTCAGTGATTGTCAACGACAGCTTAAAAAAGAAAGAAAGAAATAGGAGAAATAGGTAGACAAATGGGGAGTGGGCAGATTTAAAGCACTACTTCATCCTTCCTTTGCTATCCAATTCTGCACTGTCAATCATTCGTCAATCACATTCAACTTCTTCGTAAGAAAAAAAGCGACATGGAAAGTCTAACTCATAAATAATCTGTGCCTATACTGAAGTTTCTGACAAGAAAAGCAGGTTTCACACAACAGATTAAGTCAAAACTGAGCGACTCCTTATATCTCCATCACTTGGAGTGATGTGTGAATCCCGCCGGTGTCTCTTTCATTTGATCTGCAAAGATAGGAGCCAATCAGAAGCCACCCACGGGGGGGGGGAGGGGGGAGGTCTGCAGGCTATGGTCAAAACTTCAAAATGGCAGCCACGATGATGAAATGGTGGTGCAACACTGATTACAAGCAAATAGAACTTTGATCTTATCCTTCTGGCTGCCATCTTCTTTTCTTTTCTTTTTTGAACTCTGCAGATCTCCCTGTAACTAGAGGAACAGAATTCTGCAAACAAAGAGTTCTTTTCCCCCATACAGAGGAATGCTGACAGCGTTGCACCAATTAAAGGGATTTCCCTGATCCTCAAAGTTGTTTGAAGGACAGGAGAATTGCTGCAACGGACACCACTCTGCCAAAATCTAATTTGCACCTTTCTTCCCCAGTAAAGCGATTTCTGTTTTCCCACTTCGTTGGCAGGATGCTGAGTTTGCACAATAACAAGCCATAAATTAAGCAAGGGAACTTGGCATCCACTGATCCATTAAGCTACAGAAATACTAGCCAAAGATAACCCCAGCCCAGGTTTAATGTGCATGCTCAACCAACTGGCTTGGTGTTGGGCTGACATGTTATGTAGGCTGCTGCAGGGTTGCTGGGTGTTGTGGTTCGCCGGCAGCTTTTGGAGATGGCAGTGGAATCAGACAGTGAGGAAGAACAGGGACCAGTCTGGGAATCTGGAGAGGACTTGGACGAGGGTCCTGCGTCCGATGCAGATATGGGGCTAGGATCATCTGGTAGTGGTGGGCTAACTCCGGAGCCTCCGGAGTCTGGCAGCAGAGAGGCAGAGGAACAAGGGGAGCCTGTTCCCAGTGCTCTTGTGCACAGAGCTGCTAGAAGGCAAGAACAGCTGAGACAAAAGGGGAGACTCGGGAGGTGATTGCCCCTCCCATAAGGTATAAAGGACAGGCAAAGATGATGAAACCTTTGCAGGAAGCAAAGTTGTTTTCTCTGTTCAGATTCAACTTTGAAGCTCTGTGTGGACTTGGTACTTTGGTTGGTATTTTTCAGTTAATTTGGCACTTTAATTGTTGGCAGCAATTCAAAGGAGATAAAGGTGGGTACTTATCTTGAGAAACTATTTGAAACTCATTACAGGCTGGGAATGAACAGAATTCCCAACCATTGAAATAAAAAGAGAGTTATTTTGACTAAGTGTGTGCTTAATTACAGTTTCAGGAAGCCTTGGTCAGGACACTGGGCTCATTCACACCTTTTTTGAGGGAAAAGTGGATTTCCATCCAGATTGACCTCCAGGCTCAAGGAATCAGGAGTGAAAATGCTGCTGAAGGAACAGTTTTAGTCTGCAAGCCACGCTGACTTGGACAAACAGTTCCCTTCCTTCCTTCCTTCCTTCCTTCCTTCCTTCCTTCCTTCCTTCCTTCCTTCCTTCCTTCCTTCCTTCCTTCCTTCCTCTCTCTCTCTCACACTCTCTCTCCCTCCCTCCTCCTCCTCCTGAATGAAGAGCACTCATCAGGTTCAACCGGTGCCAAAGGTCATGGCAGGACAGGTAGCAAATGGCACAGGTTACCTCTCTGTGAGTTGCACTGGTTGTTGTTGTGCTTCTGGGTGAAATTCAAGAGGCTGATTGTCACTTTTAAAGGGCTCCATGGCTTGGGATCATTTACTTGAGGGGACGTCCCTTCCCAGTTGTTTCTTACCCATCTGATCCAATCAGACAGGATAGCCTTGCTACGGGTCTCATGAGCCCAGAATGTCATCTAGCAGGACCTGGAAGATGTGCCCTTTTCTGACATAGGGCCTGCCCTATGGAGCAGCCTCCTTCCAGAGATTAGGATGGCCCTGACTCAGCTGGCTTTTCATAAAGAACTAGCTCTGCCCGGATCCCCAAGGCTCTACAAGGACCTGTTTCACGGTTATTTTAGTGACTATGATGTCTGGTTTATTTTCAGCTGCTATGCATTATAATTTTTGCATTCTCATAATTGTTTTTATTTTCCTTGTAATTTTGTTTATTGCCCAAAGTCACTCGGTTCTGTTGGGTTAGCAGATGAGCTTATGTATTATACAATTTAATTAAAATGAGGTTAAGTGTGTTGTGAGAATGCAGAAATCGTGAGTAGGGATCCTAAGCACAAACAGGTCACACTTTTTTTCCATATATGTATGCAGAGGTGTTCTCTCTCTCTCTCTGCCTCTCCCCCACTCTTTCTCTCCCTCTCTTCCCCCACTTTCATACACATATATGCACACACACACACACACACACTCCTCTCTTCCTCCCTCTGTTTTTTCTTTCTCTCTTCTCTCTCCCCCATTCTTTTTTCTTTCTCTCACCTTTCTCCCTTTGCCTCTCTCTCTCTCTCTCTCTCTCACATACACACACACACACACACACACACACACACATATATCCCTCTTTCTCTCTCTCATTGGTAACCTGGCACTTGAACAGAATGCTGGCAACACAACAAGGAACTTTGGAATCTAATTGCAGAAAACAAGAGGTGTGAATTTCAGTGCAACTGCACTCTCATAATGCTGGAGGCATTAAAAAAAAAAAAACAACCCAACAACTTAGCTTTTCCTTCTGCAGCTTTGACACCTCTCGCCCCCCGCCCCCGCCCCCCAAAACCGCCCCCTTCCCTCCAGAGTAATGCAACTTGAAAAGATCCAGACTTCAATGGCACAATGCGTCAAAACACCCACTGAAGCCTCTTTGATCAAAGGCATCGAAGTGAGAGTCCGCAGAGCAGGGAGCAACTGCCACTGTCATGCCCTGCCCAACCTCTTTGCAACATCCAGGATTTGACTTCTGGCTAGCCAGCTATTCTTTCTCGGTTTCTGTCCCAGGGAGGACCCCTGGGGACAGGTGTGTCTCAAGGACACAGGTCCCCCCGCCCCCCATGGCTTACTGACACAGGAGTGCTATTGGCATATGGGGGCGGGGGGGGGGCGGGGAGGACTTAACACCTCTTCCTGACGACATTGAAATTTCCTCATTCTCTTCTTCCGTTCCCAGAAGTTCAGCTGGGTCTGCGATTTACAGCAGGGATGTGTGTGTGTGTGTGTGTGTGTGTGTGTGTGTCCTGTTTGATCTCTTCCTGCCTGAAAGACACCCCCCCCAGCAGTTCCCATCCCATTGTTTCTCGTTGTTTACAAAAAACAGATTTTTGATCACTCTTTCCTACCATCACCTCTTTGAGAGATGCAGAAATTCAGCCAGTAACTCAATTTCTTGTTGACACAAAGGTTAGTCTGTTTCATTTTTAATTTTTGCTTTTCTCGCCGAACCAAAAGGTCAGGCTATCAAATATAGGCTGCAGAATCTCAGACAATTAGATGGCAGCAAAGAGGTGTTGTTTTTTTAAAAAACACCTCATTCTTGCCACCTAGTGGTTTCCTGGAGCATTGCAGCCAAGATCTGACAGCATTTCCCAAAGGATCTTAGCACCGGTAGCCCTCGACTTAATGCCATAATTGAGCCCCAAAATTATGTAGCTAAGTGAAACATTTGTTAAAGTGAGTTGTATGACTCCTTTCTTGACACTGTTGTTAAGTGAATCACCGCAGTTGTTAAGTTAGTAGCCCAGTTGTTAAGTGAATCTGGCTTCCCCATTGACTTTGCTTGTTATGAGGGTTGTAAAAAGGAGAAAACATGACCCTAGGACACTGCAACCGTCATGAATAGGAGTCAATTGCCAAGCGTCCAAATTTTGAACCCGTGACCATGGCGATGGTGCGATGCTCATGAGTGTGAAAAACAGTCATAAGTCACTTTTTTCAGTGCCATTGTAACTTCAAATGGTCACTAAATGAACTGTACTGTAAAAGGAACACCCTTCTCTAAGAGGCGAAAGGGACCGTAAAATCACTAGTGTAACTTCAAAAACGCTCATCGCGAAACTGGCCATTTTTAGAACGCTGCCCTTCGCTTTCCATCCTCCCTAGCAGCATGATTGGGAAAGAGCTGTTTAAAATATTGGTTTTCAACATCCCCTGGAAATTCTTTGTGATGATGCCAGGTGCTGCAGAAAAACCTTTTCAATCAAGCCGCATGCAGAGCAGAAATAAAACAATTGGCAGGGCACCGCAGATCAACTTGTGGCCCAGGTTCCTTTGTAACCTATTCACACCCAAACTCATACTACCTGGTTTTCTCTACAACTTTGGGGTGGTGGCGTTTCTGTAGGTCGTTTCTCATTAGTGACTTAGATGAGGGAATAGAAGGGGAACTTACCAAATTTGCAGATGATACTAAGCTGGCAGGAATATCTAACACCCAAAAAGATAGATAGGCTCCAGATCCAGATGGATCTTGACAGACTAGAACACTGGGCCATATCTAACAAAATGAAATTCAGTTGTAGAGAAAAGTAAAGTCCTGCACTTAGGCAAGAAAACCCAAAAGTGCACATATAGACTGGGTGAAACCAGGCTCAATAGCAATAACTGTGAGAGGGATCTTGCAGTCTTAGTGGACAACCAGCTAAATATGGGCCAGCAGTGTGCAGCAGCCGCCAAAAAAGCTAATGCAATCCTAAATTGCATTAATAGAGGGATACAATCTAGATCAAGGGAGGTACTAATACTACTCTATAAAGCCTTAGTAAGACCACACCTAGAGTACTGCATCCAGTTTTGTTCACCACACTATAAAAAAGATGTTGAGATTCTAGAAATAGTGCAGAGAAGAACAACCAGGATGATTAGGGGACTGGAGACTAAAACATACGAAGAACGGTTATAGCAACTGGGCTTGGCTAGTCTAGGGAAGAGAAGGACCAGGGGAGACATGATAGCAGTCTTCCAATATTTGAGGGGCTGCCACAGAGAGGGTCAATCTATTTTCTAAAGAGCCTGTAGGCCAGACAAGGAATAATGGATGGAAACTGAACAAGGAGAGATTCAACTTGGAAATAAGGAGAAACTTTCTGACAGTGAGAACTAATCAACCCAATGGAACAGAAGTTGCCTTCGGAAGTTGTGGGAGCGCCATCACTTGAGACTTTCAAGAAGAGATTGGATTGCCATTTGTCAGAAATGGTGTAGGGTCTCCCGCTTGGGTGGAGAGTTAGATTAGATGGCCTACAAGGTCCCTTCCAGCTCTGATTATCTGTTATGTTTACATTTGAACCAGTGGTGGGATTCACAAATTTTTACTATCGGTTATGTGGGTGTGGCTTGGTGGGCGTGATGTGGCTTGGTGGGCATGGCGGGGTAAGGATACTGCAAAATCCCCATTCCCTCCCCACCCCACTAACCTGCTTTCCAGTTCCATTCTCCCATGCAGGGCAACCAAAGAAGACCCAGCCAATCAGCTGGGACTCTGGAGAATAGATGGGGGCAGGGCCAGTCAGAGGCGGTATTTGCCGGTTCTCTGAACTACTCAAAATTTCGACTACCGGTTCTCCAGAACTGGTCAGAACTGGCTGAATACCACCTCTGATTTGAACTTGTAGTCAATGGCATATACTGTATTTTAAGGCCTTTTTCTCATACCAAATGCATTTTCTCCCAACCTGCCTGCTTTTTATATATTTGTACACCTTTTTGAAGAACTAAAATTGCAACATAACTCTTCAGAAATGGGGACTTCAGAGATTAAACCATGTACTTTGCAGAGCAACCTGGTTAGTTTCAGAATTCATAAAAATCAAAGCCTGTAAGTCTCCGTGAAAGATCTTGCTGGAGAGATGAATAAATATATATATTCTTCTTTTTAACAACAACCCTATTAATTATAATAAATCTTGGACCGAAGTTGCTTAGATTTTGCAAGTGAGCACAGCTGAATAGCACAACATGCAAAAACAATGCCCAGCTCATTTATTTGCATATATATTGGTTTCTTTCATATAATTTATTCCTCTCTGTTAAAGCAGGGAGGAGCAAAGAACTGTTCAAACCAACCCCACCTTTGATGCTTCTGTTATGCTAAATGCCTGCTGTTAGGATTTCCATTTTCCCAGGCACTATCCTGAAGAAGAGCAACAAAGATGATTAGGGGACTGGATACTAAAACATACAAAGAACAGTTGCTGGAATTGGGTATGTCTGGTTTAATGAAAAGAAGGACTAGGGGTGACCTGATAGCAGTCTTCCAGTATCTCAGCGGCTGCCACAAAGAAGAGGGAGTCAAGCTATTCTCCAAAGCACCTGAAGGCAGGACAAGAAGCAATGGAGGGAAACTAATCAAGGAGAGAAGCAACTTTAGAACTAAGGATAAATTTCCTATCAGCAAGTATAGCAAGCAATAGCAACGGCACTTAGACACTGCTAAGATACTATACATACTGCTCCTTAGGACTCTCTGAGCCGTTTACAATGTCAGCATATTGCCCGCCAAGAAACTGGGTCCTCCTTTTACCAACTTTGGAAGGATGGAAGTCTGAGACAACCTTGAACTGGTCAGGATCAAACTCCTGGTTGTGGGCAGAGTTTGCCTAAAATTACTGCTTTCCAACCACTGGGCCACCACGACTCTAGAGAACAATTAACCAGTGGAACAGCTTTGCCTTCAGAAATTGTGGGTGCTCCATCACTGGAGGTTTTTAAGAAGAGACTGGACAGCCATTTGCTTGAAATGTTATAGGCTGTCCTGCTTGAACAAGGGGGTTGGACTACTCTCTTCCTTCCAACTCTGTTATTTTCCATTTTCTTGGAAATGTTCTGCTGGCAAGATCCCCAACATGGCATCCATTTGGCCCAGGGGTGGGATTCAAAAAATCCCAGCAACTGGTTCGCTGCCTGGTTGCTGGGTTGACATGGCCATGCCGGGTGTGGCCTACTGGAACTTCCTGTTTCCGGCTTCCGATGGGCCTCCAGAGCCTGGGGGAGACCGTTTTCGCCCTCCCAAGGATCCGGAGGCTTCCCCCAGGTGTCTGTGGGAGAGCGAAAGCAACATCTGCCGGGCTCTGGAGACCCTTCGGAAGCTGGAAACAGGCCCATTTCGTGTCTTCCAGAAGGCTCGTTTTCCCCCTTCCCAAAGTCTCCGGATGGACCCTGCACTTAACCTGCATCCAAAATGGGCCACATGGAGACTCCGGGGAGGAGATGGGTGGGTGGGGCCAACCGGTCAGTTGAAATACCGGTTCGGCAAACCAGATGTAACTTTAGCATCCAGTTCACTGAACCGATCCAAACCAGTAGAATCCCACCCCTGCTGAGGCCCCAAGGTGTCCTTGGCATAGGCAGCTGATATTTTCCAGCATTTTAAAAATGGCAAACAATGAAAAGTACTGGACCCAAGGAATCCTTTTTGTTTCCAAGTATGTCTCTGGCCCTCAGTGCCCCCCAAAAGTTTTCTTAGAAAGAGAAAGTTTAGAACTGCAAGTTGATCACTTTGAGAACTGCAAGTTGATCACTTTGAGATAGCACGTCCTTTCTACATCCAGGTTTTTTGGTGAGAATGATCAAAGGTTGGGAATGCCTGTCTTAAGAGCTAGAAACTTGATTCTTTTGTTTTTAATTCTCTCTCCCTCAAAATTGACAGTCAGCATCAAACTCTGGGCAACATCCAAGGCCAATGAGCTCTTTCTCTTTTGTGAATTTCCAGTGAGGTTCCTGTCTCTACTCCCTTTTGAAAAAAGGCATTGGAGGAATGTGGATTGGCTAAAAGGGACAAGAATCACAAATTGGGATTTTAGATTCCAGAAAGAAGCCATCTTTGATTTCTCTGTGTCATTTGAAACCATGGATGTTGCGCTGCTGTCTAGGCTGGATAGATGAAACCCTTTTCTCTCTTATTATTCAAGCTCCTGCTATTCCTCCCTTGGCATGACTCATCTGCAAATCACACCTTGTGCACACCTCCCATGCCAACAAACACAGATGACACAACTCTCCATCGAAACACATCACTTCAGATGTGGCCCAAACATTTGCTTCCTGCTCTTTGACCTCTCGGCATCATGAATATCACTGACTGTTCAAATTTCAGGGAAGGCAGGAAACTCAACCCTCAGTCTGCAGGCCAGCTCAGGGAAATCAATGAGTGCTCAGGGATATTAAAAGCCTCTCCATGTTTCTAGTCCTTATTGTGACTCAAGTGCCATTCCAGAGCAACTAGCCTGTATGCTGAATTGGTCAATGGGAGGGTGACAGAATCAAGCCCCCAAGGGGAGGGAGAAAGAAAGGAAGGAAGGAAGGAAGGAAGGAAGGAAGGAAGGAAGGAAGGAAGGAAGGAAGAAAGAAAGAAAGAAAGAAAGAAAGAAAGAAAGAAAGAAAGAAAGAAAGAAAGAAAGAAAGAAAGAAAGAAAGAAAGAAAGAAAGAAAGAAAGAAAAGGCAGGGAGGGAGGGAAGAAAGGAAGGAGGAAGGAAGGAAAGAAGGAAGGAAGGAAGGAAGGAAGGAAGGAAGGAAGGAAGGAAGGAAGGAAGGAAGGAAGGAAGGAAGGAAGGTCACGAGGTGAAAATTTTAAAAAGCAATCCAAAGCAGAAGTGTCCACAGATTGTGGTCCATTCCAAAAAGTCAAGATGATGGATGCCATCTTGCCATGTGAAATAAAATCAGACATTGTGGCTGCCACCTTGACTTTTTGACCACCCTTTGCAGGCATTCCTGATCTAAAGGATGGGTAGCTTCAAGGCCACGGAGGGCAGCTTGCCTGGTGGACGGAATGCTGAAAAAGTCACTTCTGTAAAATATCAGGGCGGCCATCTTTTGCCAGAAAAAAAAGAGAAGTGGGCTGTGAACTGTTTTGCAAAGAGGGATGCGGCAGCAGGCAGGAGGATTAAAAGGAACGGACAGATCAGGTGGGAGGAGCATCAGGTGGGAGGAGCATCTAATGGAAGCAGCATCCGGTGGGAGGAGCTTCCGGTGGGAGGGGCAAAGCACCTGAATAAATTGATCAGTGACGATTTAATACTCATTAATATTAATCTCGTAGATATTAAGGCTTAATATCTATGGGAGATATTGTCTATTTGCAAATATCCTGCAGATCTTCAAAAGATAGCATTCAAGAAACACGGCATAGTCTTTAAATCTATGTTTTTGGGAAACTTAACGGCTTTCCCCAGTTACCTTGCAAAATATGATTTAAAAACAACTGCAATTCATTTGCTGAATACCAAAAAAAAATTTTTTTTTATTTCCTTAGCATTTGATACCTTGTGGGATTCTGCTTCACCACTTGTGAACACTGCCTGTATTTCTCTGCCTGTCTTTTATTTTATTGTGTACATTTCAGAGTATTTTATATTTTATTAAAGGTATTTTAATGTTGCACACCACCTGGAGATGCACAGCATGATGGGAGAAATAGATTTAAAAAAAACAATAAACTTTAAAGGAAGAATGAAAAGTGTGGTAGATTTATATATGTGTGTGTGTGGTTTTTGCACTTTCTAGGAATTGTCTCAGAAGCCGAAAGACATTCCAGCAAAGTTCACACTTTTCAAAACTTGCAGTCCCTCGAAAATGAAACACTTAAAAAAAGAAAAAAACAGAGCTATACTATCAATGAAATATGTACTTGCAAGGCAAATTCACTTTGGTGAGAAAGTTCATGATTTTTCAGGGAAAACAGCCAGGGGAAAAAAATGCTTTCAAGTGAACAGGGTCTATTTATAAAAAGTTCATAGCTGCTTTGAACTCTCGCAGTTCTTTTTTTACCAAAAAATATGAAAAGAAAATCTCAGCACAAAACTGTAGGCCTGATCTTCCCACTCAAGGCTGTGTTGTACAAAAGAAGCAAAAAAACCAGAAAGCTGTTGGGAAAGTGACATAAGCACAAGCCCCTGGATAACATCAAGCTGGCAGGAATAGCCGATACTCCAGAAGATAGAATAGAATAATAGAGTTGGAAGGGACCTTGGAGGTCTTCTAGTCCAACCCCCTGCTTAGGCAGGAAACCCTACACCACTTCAGACAAATGGCTATCCAACATCTTTTTAAAAACTTCCAGAGCATTCACAACTTCTGGAGGCAAAATTTTCCATTGATCAGTTGAAATAGACTCAAGATACAGAAGGATCTTAGCAGACTTGAACATTAGGCCCTATCTGACAAAATGAAATTAAATTTAGAGAATAGTAAGGTTTTACATTTAGGCAAGAAAAACCCAAATGTTCGGGTATGGAATAGGCAGTACCTGGCTCAACAGTAATAACAACAAGAGGGATCTTGGGGTCCTAGGAGACAATCACTTGAATATGAGCCAGCAGTGTGCCTTAGCCAAGGCAGTCCTAGACTGCATTACTAGAATAGAATCAAGATCATGTGAAGTGTTAATACCACTTTATAATGCCTTGGTAAGACCACACTTGGGATACTGCATCCAGTTTTGGTGACACAATATAAATAAGATGCTGATCAGGGGTGGGATTAAACAATCCCAACAACTGGTTCTCTGCCTGGTTGCTGGGTAGGCATAGCCACAGTGGGCGTGGCCTAAGGGAACTTCCAGGAGGGCAGTTCTTCACTTTCCCCAGAGTCCGGAGGCTTCCCTCAGGCCTCTGTGAGGGCGAAAACGGCCTCCCCTGGACTCCAGAGGCTCTTTGAAAGCTGGAAACATACATGTTTACGGACTTCTGAGAGGGCCATTTTTTACCTTCCCCAGAGTCCGGAGGTTTCCCTCGGGCCTCTGGAAGGGCAAAACCAGCCTCCCCCGGGCTCCTGAGGCCCTCCAGAAGCCAGAAACAGGCCCTTTTCTGGACTACCGGAACTTCTGGGAGGGCCGTTTTTTGCCCTCTCAGAGCCTCCACACGGACTCTGCACTTTCCTGCATCCAAAACAGGCCGCGTGGAGATTCCAGGGAGGGACAGGGCAGGGTGGGCAGGGCCAGCCAGTTGGTTCAATTACCGGTTCGGTGAACCCAATGTAAATTTAACAACTGGTTCACCCAAACCAGCCCGAACCGGCTGAATCCCAGCCCTGATGCTGAGACTCTAGAATGAATGCAGAGAAGAACAACAGAGGCAACTGAGGGCTAAAACATATGAGGAACAGTTGCAGGAATTGGGTGTGTCTAGTTTAGTGAAAAGAAGGACTCCGGATGATATAATAGAACTCTTCCAATATTTAAGGGGCTGCCACAAAAAAGAGAAGGTCAACCCATTCTCCAAAGCTCCCGAAGGCAGGCCAAGAAGCAATGAATGGAAACTAATCAAGGAGAGAATCAACCTAAAATTAAGGAGAAATTTCCTGACAGAACGATTAGCCAGTGGAACTGTTTGCCTTCAGAAATAGGGGGTGCTCCATCGCTGGAGGTTTTTAAGAAGAGGTGTTTTTTTTCTTTAAGAAGAGATTATTTTCCTGGAATGGTAAAGTATCTCCTGCTTGAGCAAGGGGTTAGACTAGAAGACCTCCTTGGTCCCTTCCGCTCTTGTGATTCTCCAATCTGCTCCTTGAGTTCTCTTGAAAAGCTCCCCCTCTTTTCATGTAGATGGATGGGAGTCATTAATTTTCCTTTTGGAGGGAGGGGGCTTGCAAAAACTGAGCCGCTGCACTTTAGCCCGATCTATGTCCTTTCCCCATTCCTGCCTCATTCCTTTGCTGCTCGTCAAAAGAGGAGATTGGGATACGGAGAGGTCAGAACGGGATGGGTGGGAAACAGCTTTTCTGATGGGAAATTTCTCATTAGTGTGAAAAATAAATATCCCAATGAAATCAGGTTTGGGTCGACGCCAGTGGAAACACTGCCTCAGTCTGGACAGGAGATAGAGAGGCTTGTGTTTGTCTCGCCGGTATCAAAACAGGATTATAATCACCGTGCCTTCGTCTCGCCGCCCACTTGCACCCAAAGAAGCCACAGAAAAATATATTTCCTGATACATCCCCCAATATACATGATTGTCTGGATTTTATCTCCACTTAACCCCAATGCTGATTTGATAGCACTCTTCCAGGACGTGGGGGTCTGTCACAGAGATGAAGGGGTCAATCTCTTTTCCAAAGCACCTGAGGACAGGACAAGAGGTAACAAGTAGAAGATCATTAAAGACGGCTCCAACCTAGCATTAAAGGGAAATTTCCTGCCAGCAAGAACAATTAAATCTGTGGAACATCTTGCCTCCAGAATGCCCAAAGGTGTTTTTTCTCATTTGGCTTCTCATCCAAGAGATGAAATATTCTCAATGAAAAAAGAACCAAGAAATTTCACTTGCCTTTTGGAAGAAAACATCTTTGGGACAACCATGACCTCAACGATTGAGAATCTCTGTAGACCCTTGCCTCTAGAAGTTTTGGGTGCTTCATCACCGGAGGTTTTTTGAGGGGCTGCCACAGAGAGGAGGAAGGGGGTCAAGCTATTTTCCAAAGCACCTGAAGGCCAGACAAGGGACAATGGACAGAAATTGAACAAGGAGAAATTCAACCTGGAAATAAGGAGAAATTTTTCTGACAGGGAGAACAATCAACCCATGGAACAGAAGTTGCCCTCGGAAGTTGTGGGAGCTTCATCACTGAAAGCTTTCAAGCAGAGATTGGACTGCCATCTGTCAGAAATGGCGTAGTGTCTTGGATGTGGGGGTTGGACTAGATGACATAATAGGTCCCTTCCAACTCTGATTATCTGTTATCTGGTTTTCAAGAAGAGCTTGGACAATCAATTGTCTGAAATGGTACAAGGGAGGGGTGTCAAACTTGATTTCCTTGAGGGCCTTATCAGGGTTGTGTTTGACCTTGGAGGGCAGGGGTGGGCTTCGCCAGGGTAGATGTGGCCAGCGTGACCTCATTCGTGCTGGGGATGCCTGCACAAGTCCAAGTGCTCTGCCAGCAAAAATGGGCTTCGAAACTCTGTTTTCGGCTGCGATGGCCTCCTACAGAAAAAACGATTACTACCCACCTGCCTTCAGTCGAGGACCTGTATACTGCACGAGTCAAAAAGAGGGCTGTGAAAATATTTACAGACCCCTCAAATCCCGGACATAAACTGTTTCAACTCCTTCCCTCAAAACGACGCTATAGAGCACTGCACACTAGAACAACTAGACACAAGATCAGTTTTTTTCCCGAAAGCCATCACTCTGCTAAACAAATAATTCCATCAACATTGTTCAACTATTTAGAAAGGGTACACTACTATTCTGTTAATCTTCTCATCACTCCTTATCACCCATCCCCTCCCACTTGTGATTGTGGGACTGTAACTTTGTTGCTTGTATCCTTACGATTTATATTGACTGTTTCCTAGTATGATTTGATTGTTGATTGTACCCTATGACTATCATTAAGTGTTGTATATTATGATTGTTGATTCTTAACGAATGTATCTTTTCTTTATGTATACTGAGAGTATTTACACCAAGACAAATTCCTTGTGTGTCCAATCACACTTGGCCAATAAAGATTTCTATTCTATTCTATTCTGCAACCCTCTGCCAGCAAAAACGGAGAGCTCCATTTTTGAGCTCCATTGAGCTCCATTTTTGTTGGCAGAGGCACCATGGGCCAGTCCTTCGCTGTTTCCAAGGTGGCCCCATGGGCCAGATCTAAGCACCTCACAGGCCAGATCCAGACCCTGGACCTTGAGTTTGACTCCCCTGGTATAGGGTCTCCTGCTTGAGCAAGGGGTTGGACTAGAAGACCTCTAAGGTGCCTTCCAACTCTGTTAACCTATGTTGGGTGTACTGCCTCAAGATAGGTAGCTTTTATTAGACTCTGTTACCAACATGTCACAGTTTACAAATGTTTACAGTGGTAATTTTTTTTCTGCTCACTTCAGGATGGGCTGAAGGGACTTCAACTCAATGTTTTGTGGGTGGAAAACCACCTTCGTGTTGAACAAGTGCAGGAACCAGGAACAAGTGCAACCTGAGGAAGGGATGAAGAGATATGAAAAAGGACAGAGTAGAAAAATGTTGACAACACATAGTTGTGCTGTAGTTAAGTACAAGCAGAGACCTGCCTTTCGTCGGACAGGTTTTCCCACCTGCGTTTGATCAGCATGCTAAGTTCGGTTAGTATTGCCCTTGGTTAGTTTATTTTGGAGAATATATTTACAGCTCTGCAGTTTCACCATTTCTACCCAAATTTCAATAATGTAATAGACTTGGTGCTGTTATTCTGCCTGTGCAGTCTCAACTTTCAACTTGGTAGAACATTAGCTACTAAATAAAAAAGTAACAATAATTGCACCAATCTTTTAGGTTCTCATAGATTTTTCGGAAACACCAGTCCTCATTCATATAACACACTTAAACTGGTTGCTGAATTAGCACATTTTCTGTGGTTGCAGAAATGCATTAAGCCATAAACATAGCAAGCGGGGTGGGTTAGGTTTGTGCAATATGCAGAGCCACAAAGAGTCTAACCCTGGTTAAAAGTGCACGCAGCAGTTAGGTTACTATCTGGCATGGTTACAGGTGTGCGTCAAAGCAATCCGATCTCTTCCTTTCTCAGCACAAAAACATGAACTAATTAACCATAATTGGTCCATTCCTTCCTGAGGTGTCTGCAGGATTGGAAGTTTTCATCACAAATGACAAGAGCTACTTTACAAAGCTCTGTCTACAGAGTTCCTCACTCATCCAGGTGATGGTTGTCTCAAAGGTGCTTCTTTCAAGAGGCAACTGGACTTTCTGGTTTTTCTTTGAAGACGTTTCGCTTCTCATCCAAGAAGCTTCTTCAGCTCTTCAACATCTTCACACACAAAAAAATTGCAAAGCTGTGTAATGTTTTTTGGGAAATGAGCATGGGAAACAGACAAGGCAACAGTCAGATTTGATGCAGGAGAATTTGCAGAAGAAATAGGGAAATGGCAAATTTCTCAGAAAGGACCTTCCTTAGTTTCTTGCATTATAGTGGGGGGTGAGGGGTGGGGAAGATATGCACTTTCAGACTTATAATATTCTATTGATGTCAGGCTAAGCCCACAAATGATGTGGAACAATTCAGCCAGAGAATTCAGCCAAAGAACAATTGAGTTCTTTATTGCCTTGCACATAAGAGACAGAATCTTGCCAGACTAAACCCTTGCTACCTTTAGCCTAATAGATATACCCTGGGAGATTGTAGGGAGTGACTATCTGTACTCTCTACTTCTCTTTCCGAGGAGCGTGGTGACTCGAGCGGTTGGGACACCAGGCAGGAGGTTAGCAAGCCTGTGTTCGAGACCCGAGACCTGATATCGGGCAGGGTTGAGCTCTTGTCCTTCACTCCAGCTCCTGCCAGGGACATGAAAGCTGTCCCCAACTGGGCGTTCCCAGGGCAACAGCGATGTCACAGCTAACCCTTTCTACCTGGAAGTGCCACAGGTAAAAATAATAATAATAATCAATTGGTGGGCTATGTTGTCTGTCTCTCTCTCTCCCCTACTCCACCTTTCTAGAATGTGTTACCTCCTTCCTGGGAAATTGCCACGTCACCCTAATCCTTCACACCAGTTCTTCTTCCTCGGGCATCCTTTCTCACAGTGAATGCAACTTTCCATAAATTGGAGCTAATCCTTTAGGATGTGTTTCCCATCTGAAACTAACTCAAAGGCCCGGCAACTTGCAAAGCAAGCTCCATCCTTTTCACCCAAGCCATGTCTTGATGCTCATACCAAATGGAAGACCTTTTTCTTCTGCATAGACACCTTTCTCCCCACCCTCCTTCCCTGATCTGCAACTACGTTCATAGAATAGGTTAAGTTTGGGTCGTATTAATCCTGTGTTGTGAAAATAGTTCCCTTGCAAAGCTATCAGACATTTCCAATCCACACATCCTTGCCATAGGGTTGCTCACTGTCACATACACAGGGGCAGATAAATTCACACCCTTCCTCTCCTGGACAAGGGGGAAAACCATTGGTTGTTTAAAATATTACAGCAGAATTCACGGAGAAGCTGTGGACCAGGAATATTACTTAAAAGCAAAGAAAAATCACAATTTCTCAACAGTTTATGATTCCGATTTAGATTTTAAGGAACTGGAAAATTCAGATAAAATGTCTAGAGAATGTCCAGAGAAATTGATCTGTTTAATTTTGGAATAAGATTTAAATTTTAAGAATCTGGAAAGTCAAGAGAAACTAATGTAAAGAAACCAATGCCTCCGATAGTGTTGCTTCTGAAAAAATAAATAATGCTATAATTTTGATGTCTATTTCCTCTGTGCTACTAAGTAAGCTCCATTGTCTATTTCTCCTTGTAAATTACAGAATTACCAGTAGATACTTCAATTTCAAGACTAAATTCCTACAATGTGCCAGGAAAAATATTTTTCTCTGTTAATCTGTCACATTAATTTGGGATTCTCCTCCCATCTCTTCTTTATGAAGACATTAGAATTCCCTTTACTTGTAGCAGCCCACTGCCATCTAGTGGTCAGCCTCCAGCACTGAATTTGTCCCCTGATTGTTCTTTTTACCCAAGTTGCTGTTTTCCTGTCATTTTAAACTGCTCCGTAACTCATCTCCTTCACTATTAAATGCTTAACCTTAAATACAGACCCTTTAACAAAGATATTACACGATTGCTTTTCTCCATTTTTAACAAGGTTTGATTTCATTTATTCCTTGTGAGACTGGTCTGTCTTCCAAGTGGAATGGAAGACAAAGCTTTCATTTCTAAGTGGCAGCACTGAATTACTTTCCCGTCTTATTTTTTTTTCCCCTTTTAATTGGTAAAAAAATGACTCTCTCACACAAAACATACCAGAGTTAGGATGCAGTGTGTTGTGGTCTGCCAACAGCCAGCAGAGCTTGGCAGCAGATTCAGACAGTGAGGAGGTTGGGGAGGAACGTGGGCCAGTCCAGGTGTCTGGGGAAGGCCCTGATGAGTGCTCTGCATCAGAGGCAGAGATGGGGCCAGGGGCATCTGGCAGTTAGTAGCTGCCTTTGGAGTCGGACATCAGTGAGGCAGAAGAACAGCTGGAGCCTGTTTCCAGTGTGTGCATGCACAGAGCTGCCAGGAGAAGGGAAGTTAAAGAACAAGGGTTGACTCAGGAGTAAAGGCACAGGTGGATGGTGAATGGCCCCTCCCATAGGGAATAAAAGAGGAGTGAAAGGGAAGTGGAGTTTGCAGGAGACAATTAGTTCATTTAGATGAAGATCTGTTCCTGCATTCTTGCCAAATATTGTCTGCTCCAGTGTGGCATCTGAAAGATATTGGCCAGACAACTCTCCAAGCCTGATAAAATGAAATATCTTGAAAGACTGTTGGCCGGGACTTTGCTGGAGAGGAATTCACTATAAACTAAATAAAAGGGGTTTATCTCACCCCATCCAACTCACCCTGGCCAATTCACCCTGGTAAACTCGGTGCAGGACAGCTCACCGCAGCCAACTCACTGAGGGACAATGTGCTGTGAGACAGTTCAACAAGCGATAACTCAAGAGAAGGACAAGTGAATTGCATTGGGCCTTGTCTTGCTTTAGGTTTGAACCTTCTCGGGTTAGGGTGAACTGCCATTCTCCTTGTCCCACTCTTGAGCTATCCCGCATTAAATTGTCCTGCAGCGAGTTGGTTCATGTCAAGTTGGCACAGCAAGTCAGCCATGGTGAGATAGCCGGGCAAGTTGGCCGGGGCAAGTTGGCCGCAGTGAGTTGTCCCATTCCACCCTGGAAAATAGTGGTGGCAGCGGACATTACAAACTCACTCCCTCCAAAGAAGGAGACTGGTCCATGATGTGAAGGCTTTGGGAGCTTCTGGAAGGGCAATTTTTTGAATTCCTCACTTTCCTACCCTTCAAGATAAGTCATTCCGCTAAACCTCGGTTTAGAATTTATTTATTTGTTTGGGGGATCTTACATGTTGTGAAAACCCAACCGATTCAGTGAGCTGATGGTTCGATGCCTTCTATTCAAAAAGAGAGAAAAAGTTAATGAATTAATCAGGCGACATATGCTACACGAACACCGCCCCTGGCTCTTCTATTGAGTGGAAAACCTTACAGGAGTTAAACTCGTGGTATCCTTGAATTTGAAGTTGCAATTCTGCACGTGAGTTTAAATTTCTGAGGTGCTGCTGCGGGCAAAATGTAAGACAGATGGAAGAAGGCATACACGGTGGCTGTGCTTGTTATTTCCCGAAGGCAAAGAAAGGGGAGGGAAGGAAGAGAAGGAAAGAGAATGTAGAAAAATGCGCAAAACAATACTCTAGATGAGTGTATCTCAACCTTAGGAACTTTTGGGCGGACTTCATCCGCCAGAATTCCATGCTGGCTGGGGAATTCTGGGAGTTGAAGTCCACCCATCTTAAAGTTGCTAAAGCTGAGGAAACAGTGCTTTAAATCTTGGAAGCTCATTTTTCATTGTCTCGTCCCAAATCCAGTAGGAAGGGCAGCCAGCCCATATCAATTTATTCCATTGATTGAAAACTAAGGACGTATCAAATCAATGATCTGGTCTCTGCGTGGCAGCTATGGCCACAACCACATCTCCACTGGACGAGCAGGCCCCAACCTAGCTTCCTAGGGCCACACTGTTCATTAAACATCCAGGCCAGAATGCATTCGCGTTGCGCCTCCCTTCATCGCCTGCCGTTTGCTGAGCCAGTGAGGTCCCCAGCATTATGTTCCTGGCCTACCCACACAGCAGGAAGCTAATGATGCCTCACAAAAAAAGGGTCTGCAAAGAAGGCGTCTAAATTATTCAGCCACTTGCCAGTGCAATTAAATTAACTCTTCATTGGGAGCCATGAATATTTCACCAGAGAGAGAGAGAGAGGCGCAGGAATTCCCTAAGTGGCCACGATTTCGCTTCCAAGGCAGCGGAAGAGGGTGCACGATCGGTGGAGCGAATCCTACATGCAGCTCATTTTCCCGAGGTCAGAAACTCCAGTGCGGGATTGCCTGCACCTATTTGGACAGGTGTGGAGGATGCGTTGGCTAGATTAAAGCCTGGGAGATAACTGCTGGTTCGGAATCTCAAACGGAAATCGGTCAGGATTTGTTTTAATATCTGCTTCGGAGAACAGTTCTTTCGACGCTAGGTTTATTTCTACAAGTAGCACCGAGGAGAGAACATGCTTTCTTCAAAGTTTCATCATAGCTTCTTCCAGTTGTGCGAGGTTAGTAGTATATTTTAACCTCCGTTACAGGTAATCCTCAACTTATGACCAGAACTGGGGCCAGAATTTCCATTGAGTAGAAAAGGATAGGATAGGATAGGATGGGATGGGATGGGATGGGATGGGATGGGATGGGATGGAATAGAGTAGAGTAGAGTAGAGTAGAGTAGAATAGAATAAAGTAGAGTAGAGTAGAATAAAGTATAGTAGAGTAGAGTAGAATAGAATAGAGTAGAGTATAGTAGAGTAGAGTAGAATAGAATAAAGTAGAGTAGAGTAGAATAGAATAGAATAGAAATGGAATGGAATGGAATGGAATGGAATGGAATGGAATGGAATGGAATGGATAGAGTAGAGTAGAGTAGAGTAGAGTAGAGTAGAGTAGAGTAGAATGAAGTAGAGCAGAGTAGAGTAGAATAGAATAGAGTAGAGTAGAGTAGAGTAGAGTAGAGTAGAGTAGGACAAAGAATAGAATAGAATAGAATAGAATAGCAGAATTGGAAGGGACCTTGGAGGTCTTCTAGTCCAACCCCCTGCTCAAGTAGGAAACCCTCTACCAGGAGCGTTAAACTCAAAGCCCACGGGGTTGATCTGGCCCATGGGGTGCTTAGATCTGGCTCGTGTGGCCGTCCTGGAGACAGTAAAGGACCGGCCCGTAGTGCCTCTGCCAGTGAAAATGGAGCCTGGAAGTGCCATGTGCAATCCTCCCGGGCTCCGTTTTCAGCCGCGATGGCCTCCTGCAGCCCTCTGCCAGCGAAAACGGAGCTTGGGAGGGTAGGGTGAGAGCAAGGAAGGAAAACTAAGGAAAGAGGGGAAGGAAAATGAAAGGAGAATGAAGAGGGAAGGAAAAAGAAGAAAAGGAAGGAAGGAAGGAAGGAAGGAAGGAAGGAAGGAAGGAAGGAAGGAAGGAAGGAAGGAAGGAAGGAAGGAAGGAAGGAAGGAAGGAAGGAGATTATAAGGAGAGTGAGGGAGGGTCTGAAGGAAGTCCTGCTTTAGCACTTGGGTCACCACAGGTGCCCCTGACATGAGTGACGTCAAGCTGTCCATTCCCACCATGCCCCACCCACCCATTGTGGTCAAACACAACCCTGATGCAGCCCTCAATGAAATCAAGTTTGACACTCCTGAGGCCGATACCTTTTCAGACAAATGGTTTTCCAATCTGTTCTTTAAAACCTCCAGAGTTGAAGAATTCACAACTTTTTCCACAATTGCTAAGCAAGGCCATTGTTAGCAAATAGCACATAGACTTATATATTACCTCATAGTGCTTTACAGCCCTTTCTAAGCAGTTTACAATGTCCGCCTGTTTGCCCCTCCCCCCCAACGATCTGGGTCTTCATTTTTACCCACCTCAGAAGGATGGAAGGTGGAGTCAACCTTGAGTCCCGTCAGGATCGAACTCCCGGCTGTGGGCAGAGTCTGCCTGCGATACTGCAGTTTAACACACCGCACCACAAAAGGATCCTTGTGAAGTGAGGCCTGCTCGATGTTATCATCTTTTTTGCGCACTAAGCGAATCACTGCAGTTGTTAAGTGAATCATGCAGTCATTAAGAAAACCACGGCTTCATCCATTGAGGTTGCAGGTCTGAGAAGATGGTGATGATCATACGACCTCAGGACGCTGCACCTGTTGTGAATACATGCCAGTTGCCAAGCCACCCAAATTCTGAACATGTGTTGTGGTTAGCCGGCAGCAGGTGTGGACAGCTGAGGAGAGCGAGGACTCAGATGAGGAGCCAGGACCATTAGGGAGTGAATTGCTTCCTTCAGAAATTGTGGGGGCTGGTAGCAGTGATGAGGAGGTTCCCGAGGAGCCTGTGCCAAGTGCGTGTGCACGCAGGGTTGCTTGTAGGAAAGAGCAGCTACAACAGCACAGGCAACTTAGGAGTAAGGCTTCGAGGTAAAGGCCCCTCCTTCAAGAAGATAAAAGCCAGCTGTGAAAGGAACATACTTTGCAGAAGGCAAAGACGTTTTGAAACTCCATCCTTGTGGACATTCCAGTATCCTGAGTTTGTGTTTGAACATTTTTGTATTACAAATTATTTCTTGTCTGTTATCTTTTGGCAAGTCTCACACAGTTGGGCAAGGCTTGTGCTTATCACAGCTAATTATTTTGTAAAAGCATTACAAGGTTTCTGTTCCTTTTGGATTATGTTTGATTTTGTCAGAAAAGGGCGTAGGGTCAGAACAACATGTGACTGTGTGGATTTGTATGTGACAGTTCGTAAGTCACAGAAGTTCAGCTCAGAGCTGAAGAAGCTTCTTGGATGAGAAGCGAAACGTCTTCCAAGGAAAACCAGAAAAGTCCAGTTGCCTCTTTCAAAAAAGCACCTTGACCTGGAGAACGGAGAAACTCCACAGACATTTGCAAATGGATAGATAGCGCCTCATTTTCCTCCTGTATAAAGGTGGCAAGGGAATTCACAAGCCACAATAGGGGAAATTCCTTTTTGGCTCGGCCTTTTTATGCGAACTCAGCCACAAATGGCTTGCAAACCATAATTTATGGCTCGGGTTCACGCCTGAAGCCAACCTTGCCTCTCGTTCAAGCCATGGGTGAAGCAAAACATAGTTAATGAGATGTATTAACCCCGCCCCCTTCTTTTTATTAGCAGCGATTGAAAGGGCTTTCACAAAGGGTCCGAGGTTGCTCAGCCGTTCTTCCCCCTGCATGGAAACTTTCCAAGCTCAGCTCCGTGCCCAGTTCCCCAAATGCCCTTTCGATTCCTCTCTCCTCCCGATTCCCCGTTTTCAGAAGAGCCGACTTCGCTTCTCCCTCCACTACCCACATCTCCCCTTCTCCGGCAGACGTGCTAACCTGCGGCTGAAACCAGCGTGGCCTCTGTGATTCTCTGCCGTTTTCTGTGCTGAACAATTAATAATTTATTTCATTATGAGCAAAGGAGGAAGAGGGAGGGGAAAGAGAAAAAAAACAGCCAAAGAAACCGCTAACGAGATCAAAACAAGCCCATAACATCTGGCAGAGTTGCTTTCATCTTTGGCCTCTGGGCACCCGGGGAGAAATGGAGCTAGGCCTCGGGTGGCAGTGTGAAGATCTCAGCATGCCAGTTGCTCCCGGCCTGCCTTACCCTCTTTGCTATCCCTTCCCGCTGCCTTCGTTGCCTCCACCTACATCTTGGCCCAAGGTGTGTCTTCTCCAGAGCCGGAGAAAACCAGCCCAGCTCTCCTACCAAAACTTCTCCCGCCTCTTTCCTTTGCCTTCTTAAGCAAGGACAAAATCCTTCGTGCTCTCTGAGCTTGGTTGGTTTCTTTCAGACCGTTGTTTCCTTACCAAAGTAGGTAGTATTGTCTGTGCCCTTGATTACGGTATTGCTTTCTGTCTGGTTGTTTGTCTGGTATTAATGCCCGCTTATCTGAAGGATGGCGGCTGGAGAGGTGAAAGGGGGAAAAAACCCACAGCCTGCCAACACTGACAGGAGAGGGGGGAGGGGATGGAGAGGGGAGGGGTGGAGAGGAGAGAGAGGGGAAGAAAAGGGGGAGGAGAGGATAGAGGGGAGGGGAAGGGAGAGGGGAGGAGAGGTGGAGGAGAGGATGAGGACAGAGGAGAGGAAAGAAGACAGAGGGGAGGGGGGAGGGGAGAGGAGGGGGAGGAGAGAAGGAGGGAGAAAGAGAGGAGAGGAAGGGGAGGGAGAGGGGGGAGGAGAGAATGAGGAAAGAGGAGAGGAGAGGAGAGAGAGGAGAGAGGAGGAGAAAGGAGGGGAGAGGGGAGGAGGGGGGAGGAGAGGATGAGGACATTGGAGAGGAGAGGAGGAGAGGAGAGGAGGAGAGGAGAAAGGAGGGGAGGAGAAAGGAGGGGAGGGCAGAGGAGGGGGGGAGAGAGGACAGAGGAGAGGAGAGGAGAGGGGAGAAAGGAGAGGAGGCGGGGAGGAGAGGATGAGGACAGAGGAGAGGGAGAAGACAGAGGGAGGAGGAGGAGAGAGGGGAGGAGAGGATGAGGACAGAGGAGAGGAGAGGAGAGAAGACAGAGGGGAGGGGAGGAGAGGGGAGGAGAGGATGAGGACAGAGGGAGGGAGAGGAGGAGAAAGGGGAGGAGAGTCATGCCATGTTTTCCATGTTTGTCACCCAAATTTTCCAGTCTCAGTTGAAACCTATCTGAAGATTCCCCTCCCTCAATAAACATGAGGATAGGAAAAGTGAAGCTACATAGCTTGAGGCTGAACTGTGGAATGCTTGGTCCTCCCTGAGCTTGGTTGTTTCCTTGCAGACATTTCATTACCCAACTAGGTAACACCATCAATGCAAGTGAATGTGGGTTTTCTCTCTGTTTATAGACTGTAGCTTGCCCTGGCACTGTTGATGGGTGGGTGTGGTTTTCTCCTTGGTAGAGTCAACTTCTGCATCAGCCAACACCCAGATAAACGGGGTTTAATACCAGACAAACAATTGGGCAGAAAATAATACCACAATCAAGGAAATACCAAGGAAAAAAACCACATCCTCACTAAACCATCTCCTGTCCCATCTCTTCACCCTTATTTTGAGTGGTAGAGAAGCCTTCCCACTAAACGGTAAGCACCTGAAACCAGAAAGGCAGGATACTAGGAAATTCTACCCACCCCTTGGCTTAACATGCACTAGAGATGGAAAATGCAGATGCCACTATTTGTGGACAAGACCAAATTGAAGGAACAGATGCAGGAGAAAATTCAGTTATGGGGAAAGTCAAGTGTGAGTTGATATTGTTTCCTTCCATCTCGGGGGTTAGTGTGAAAAGTATTTTACACAATAATAGGAAAAGGACCATAGGGTATTTATACACCTCTGTGTGTGTGTGTGTGTATAATTTCTCTCTCTCTCTCTCTCTCTCTCTCTCTCTCTCTCTCTCTCTCGTCTTTGTCTCTCTTCTCTCTCTCTCTCTCTCTGTTTCTGTCTCTCTTTCTCCCCTCTCTCATCTTTGTCTCTCTCTCTTCTCCCTCTTTCTCTCATTTTCTCTCTCTCTCATCTTTTCTCTTTTCTTCTCTCTCTTGTCTTTGTCTCTCTCTCTTCATCCCTCTCTCTGTCTCTCTCATCTTTGTCTCTCTCTTCTTCCCCACCCTCTCTCTGTGTGTTTCTATCTCTCTGCCTCTCTTGTCTTTGTCTCTCTCTCTCTCTCTTCATCTCTATCTATCTATCTATCTATCTCTATCTATCTATTCTATCATCTATCTATCTATCTATCTATCTCTCTCTCTCTCTCTCTCTCTCTCTCTCTCTCTCTCTATCTATCTATCTCTGTATCTCTGTCTCTATCTATCTATCTATCTATCTATCTATCTATCTATCTCTGTCTATCTATTCTATCATCTATCTATCTCTATCTATCTATCTATCTATCTATCTATCTATCTATCTATCTATCTATCTATCTATCATCTATCTCTGTATCTATCTCTGTATCTATTCTATCTATCTATCTATCTATCTATCTGTCTGTCTGTCTGTCTGTCTATCTATCTATCTATCTATCTATCTATCTATCTATCTCTGTATCTATCTATCTATCTATCTATCTATCTATCTATCTATCTATCTATCTATCTATCTATCTATCTATCTATCTATCTATCTATCTGTCTGTATATCTATCTATCTATCACTCTCTCCATCTATCTCTGTCTGTCTATCTATCTATCTCCCTTCCCAAGATCCTCTGATCAGCAGCTGATTGCCACAATAAAGTTTGCAGCTTGTTGCCCCATGACTGAAAAAAGCCACCGGCCTGTTCCTCCTCTTAGTAAAACCTCCTCTTGCCCAGCACGGCCGCTCAGTCTTGTGCTCTGGCTTAGAGGGTTCATCCAGCCAGACAATGAATAATTCAGCCCCTTTAATCTTTCTTATTAACTTGTTCCCACAGGCCTTAGATCCTTCGCTCGCTGCTCAGCTCTGAAGTACCTCCGATTTGTCCCTGCCGACCCACCCCTCCCAGGACTGAGGGGGAAATGGGGATTGGTGGGAAAGGAGGCGGGCGGGCGTGTGAGTGAGTGATGTTTCCCCTCTTCCAGGAGCAGTAAAGAGAGAGAGAGAGAGAGGAGGGAGGAAGGAAGGAAGGAAGGAAGGAAGGAAGGAAGGAAGGAAGGAAGGAGGGAAGGAAGGGAGGGAGGGGGAGGAGGGAGGGAGGAGGAAAGAAAGAAAGAGAGAGAGAGATTGGGGATGGAGGAGGAGTAGGGGAGGCAGGAGGAAGATGAAAGAGAAGAGAGATGGGGAGGGAGGGGGAGGGAGGGGAAGAGAGAGAGGAGGGAGAGAAAAGGAAGAGAGAGAGAGACAGGAGGGAGGGAAGGAGAAGGAGGGGAGGGATGAAAGAAAGAGAGAGAGGGATGGGGAGGGAGGGAGAGAGTGGAGTAGGAGAAGGGAGAGAAAAGAAAGAGAGAGGGGGGAGGGAGGGGAAAGAGAAGGAGGGGGAGGGATGAAAGAAAGTAAGAGAGAGATTGGGAGGGAGGGGCAGGAGGGGGGAGGGGGGAGGAAAGAAAGAAAGAGAGAGAGATGGGGAGGAAAGGAGAAGGAGTGGGAGGGGACAAAAGAAAGAAAGAAAGAAAGGGAGGGAGGGAAAAGAAAGAAAGAAAGAAAGAAAGAAAGAAAGAAAGAAAGAAAGAAAGAAAGAAAGAAAGAAAGAAAGAAAGAAAGAAAGAAAGAAAGAGAGAGAGAAAGGAAGGAGGGAGAGAGGAGGAAAGGAAAGAAAGAAAGAAAGAAAGAAAGAAAGAAAGAAAGAAAGAAAGAAAGAAAGAAAGAAAGAAAGAAAGAAAGAAAGAAAGAAAGAAAGAAGAGAAAAAGCAATTGATTTATGGAAAGGGTCAAGATTTCAGAAAGCAGGGGAGAAGAGCCCCCTGCTTATGTGAACCCCTTACTTCCTTTAAAAAAAAAACATACTAATGAGAATTCACAAGGCACCCCATGGCTAATCACTGATATAACCCAGAGTGGAGTTGCGAGTAAAATGATGGTCATAAAGCACATCTGAGATCAAAACCGTCAATGCTCAGCTCGCCAGAGAAAAGAGATAAAGGCAAGCAGCAGGTGATTAAAATTTATGTTTTACCTTCCCTGAACAGAGAGACATGGTGGGGGGGGGGGAGAAAGGAGCCAGGAAAGGCAGAACCTGCCCACAACGAACTTGCAACAGCAGAAGAACAATGACAGAATGACAGAAGGGACCTTAAAGGTCTTCTAGTCCAACCCCCTGCTCAAGCAGGAGACCCTACACCATTTCAGACAAAGAGTTGTCCAATCTGTTCTTTAAAACCTCCAGAGATGGTGCATCCACAACTTCTGGAGGCAACTTCTGTTCCACTGGTTGATTGTTCTCACTGTCAGGAAATTTCTCCTTAGTTCTAGGTTGCTTCTCTCCTTGATTAGTTTCCATCCATAGCTTCTTGCCAGCCTTCAGATTTGCTTTGAAGAATAGATTGACCCCCCTCTTCTTTGTGGCATCCCCTCAAATATTGGAAGACTGCTATCCTGTCACCCCCTAGTCCTTCTCTTTGTTAGATTAAACATACCCAGAATACCTTATGCCACCAGACTTGAAATTCTAGACCTAGAAAACCTAGAACTATGCCGCCTTCGGTCCAATCTAAGTATAGTACATAAAATCATACATTGCAATGTCCTACCTGTCAATGAATACTTCAGCTTCAACCATAACAATACAAGAGCACACAATAGATACAAACTCAAGGTAAACCGCACCAAACTTGATTTCAGGAAATACGACTTCAGCAACAGAGTGGTCAATGTCTGGAATATTCTACCTGACTCTGTGGATTTTTTTCCCCAAACCCCAAAAACTTTAACCTTAGACTGCCTACTATTGACCTCACCCCTTTCCTAAGAGGTCTGTAGGGGACGTGTATAAGAGCACCAACGGCCCTACCGTCCCTGTCCTATTGTTTCTTTTTATTTTTCTTATATATATCCATTTCATATATTTATAACTATGTTTATACTTTTACCTGTTATTTTATAATCGCTTGACAAATAAAATAAATAAACAAACGCCCAATTCCTGCAACTGTTCATCGTACGTAATGTTTTGGCCTCCGGCCCCCTCATCGTCTTTGTTGCTCTTCTCTGCACCCTTAACTCTGCAAGTGAAGTAGAAGGGAAATAGCAGAGGGGAAACAAGCCAACATAATGACAGATCAGGAAGGAAGAGGCAGGATTTGAACTGACCTCTCCCGCTCTTTAGCCTGGTGCCTTGGCCGCTAGATCAGACTGGCTATGCCTTGATTATAACCAGGGGTGGGCTTCAAAAAATTTAGCAAAGCGTTTTCTGCCTGGTTGCTGGGTGGGTGTGGCTATGATGGGCGTGGCCTAGTCGGCCTCCTGCCCCATGGCGGCGGGGCGGGGGAGGGCGTTTTTGCCCTCCCCATGCTCCAGAGGGTTTTCTCAAGCCCCTGGGAGGGTGAAAATAGCTTCCCCGGGCTCTGAAGGCTCTCTGGAGGCTGGAAAAGGGCCTGCTTCCGGTCTTCCAAACTTCCGGAAGGCCCGTTTTTCGCCCTCCCTGAGTCCCCACATGCGCCCTGCACTTACCTCGCATCCAAGACAGGCCGTTTTGGGAGTCCTGGGAGGGGAGGGGAGGGGTGGGCGGGGCCAGCCAGGAGTGGGATTTGGGGGTTCTCTGAACTGCACAGAATCTCAGCTAGGGGCTCTCCCAAACCCCTGCGAGCCCCCAGCAGCCCACCCCTGATTATAACTATGATCTGATTATGATATGAAGTAGGAGAAGAATAAGAACCACTTGTGATGACCCAGGGCGTGGCACAAAGGCACACAGTCAGATAATCAGTAGGAGTCCCTTTATTAGCTCCAACTTTGCCCCAAATGTCCTGGTTACCTTCTGGGCTGGAGAAAAACTCTCCCAGGAACAGCCTTTGGCTGCAGAGAATCAAGTCCAAAACATGGTCAACAAAAACTGCAGCTTAAAGTCCAAACAAGCCAAACTGAGGTAATTATTTTGGCAAGGCAGGAGCAAGAATTCCAGATGAGAAGGCATGGCAATAACTCAACATGATTGGGAAGATGCCAGGAACACAGATAGGCAAAATCAACACAAGATAAACACATGTTTGCTCCCAGAAGTTGCCGCACTCAGCATGCATTTCAGAGGTGGTATTCAGCAAGTTCTGACCTGTTCTGGAGAACCGGAAGCGGAAATTTTGAGTAGTTTGGAGAACTGGTAGTGGAAGTTTTGATTAATTTGGAATACCACTTCTGACTGGCCCCACCCCCATCTATTCTCTGCCTCCCAAGTCCCAGCTGACCGATTAGATCTTCTTTTGTTGCCCTGCACAGGAGAACAGAGCTGGAAAGCAGGTTTGTGGGATGGGGTGGGAATGGAGATTTTGCAGTATCCTTCCCCTGCCAAACCCACCACACCACGCCCACCCAGCCGTGCCATACCCACAAGCCACGCCCACAGAACCGGTAGTAAAAATGTTTGAATCCCACCGCTGATGCATTTCTTTTAAATTCTCATTCCAGGTGTGGTTAATGAAGGGAATCGGGGCCCTTTCCTCCCCTGTAATCCACGCAACCCATGTTGCTCTCTTCTCTGTTTCTCCCTGCATGCCCTAGGATGGTGGGCCTGGGTCTTCCTCTGAACTCCCTCTCCCTTGTTCTACCTCTCCCTTGTTCTACCTCTTCCCTGCTCTGCCCAACTGGATTTTGCCCTTCCCCAGTTTCCTCCACAGCCAACGGAGCCACGCTCCCACTCCCTGTCAGCTGTTCATCTTCCTCCTCGGATTCAGACTCCGACATGATAACCACGAATTAAGAAATGCAGTGGAAGTTAGTGATATATACCAATTGCATCTTAGAAATTTGGAGAAAGCAAGGCTATTTAAAAATTTTGGAATGGAGGTGATATGATTTTGTTCACTCTTGTGGAAAAGTGTTGATGGATACAGGTAGTCAGTGGAACAACTTGCCTCCAGAAATTGTGAGTGCTCAAACACTGGAGGTTTTAAAGAAGAAATAGGTCAACGATTGGTTTGAAATGGCATAGGGTTTCCTGCCTGAGCAAGGGTTGGACTAGAAGACCTCCCAGGTCCCTTACAACTCTATTGTTCTATTACAACCATTTTTGAAATGACCATTCAAATTTACAACAGCACTGAAAAAATTGACATGGACCTTTTTCATACTTAACAACAGTTATAGCATTCCCACAATCACGTGGACAGAATTCGGACACTAGGCAACTGGCATGAATTTATTCATGTGAATATTTGCTGTGATCTTCTGACAAGCAAAGCCAATTCACTTAACAACCGTGTTACTAATGTAACTACTGAAGTGATTCACTTAACAACTATCATAAAAAGGTCATAAAAATGGACAAAATTCACTTAACAACCATCTTGGGCTCAATTGTGGTCATAAGTCAAATGCAAAGAAGTGAATGCAGCATGCAAGCTACTGAGACCATCTGTGAAAATCAAAATCAGTAGATTGGGGTGAATTGTACATCATGCTCCAGTAAATGCTGGTTATGGAACAGTAAATGGTACTGGTTTGAGGGGTGGAAGTGTGCAAAATTTTGAATCAATAAAATCTGGGGAAAGCAAGATGGAACTATTTTATGAGATAATCTAACTGAAAGGTGGGAAAGAGATAGCAAAAAGGTAATTCAGCCATTTGGAAACTGTATGGTGAGCATACGTTGGCTTCAAATGCATAGATTAAACACAAGTGTTCCTTGCATACACTTGAAGAGGAATGAATAAAAACCCTTAACTGAGCTGGTAGTTTTGATGAACAATTGAGGAAACTAGTGTAGAATACAAAGATAATGAGAGTTTAAAAAACTGAGGAAGATTTGTTGGGACAGAGGAGGGAAAGGGAAAGAGAAAAGGGAATAGAATAGAATGGAATGGAATGGAATGGAATGGAATGGAATGGAATGGAATGGAATGGAATGGAATGTAGAGTAGAGTAGAGTAGAGTAGAGTAGAGTAGAGTAGAGTAGAGTAGAATAGAATAGAATAGAATAGAATAGAATATTCTTTGCTGGCCAAGTGCAATTGGACACACAAGGAATTTGTAAAAAATCAAATTACATTTTTAAAAATTTAAATTAAATTAATTTTTAAAAAATTATAAAAATTATAAAAAAAAACAGCTGCAGGAACAGAAAATAGAAATTAGGTATGAAAAAGTTTTAGAAGGTAGATAAATCTCCCAAGGGAATGAATAGAAAATAGACACAATGAAATAGAAAATGTCTGGAATAAGGTGACAAGAATTATTTTTGTTCCACAGAAATATGCATAAAAGTCAATCATTACTAGAAAAAAGGAAAGATATGTAATACAATGTAATGCGCATTGGGAAATGATAGATAGATAGATAGATAGATAGATAGATAGATAGATAGATAGATAGATAGATAGATATAAATAGATAGATAGATAGATAGATAGATAGATAGATAGATAGATAGATGATAGATAGATAGATAGATAGATAGATAGATAGATAGATAGATAGATAGATAATAAATAGATAATAGAAAGATAATAGATAGATGATGGATGGATGGATGGATGGATGGATGGATGAATAGATAGATAGATGGATGGATGGATGGATAGATAGATAGATAGATAGATAGATAGATAGATAGATAGATAGATAGATAGATAGATAGATGGATAGATAGATGATAGAGATAGATAGATAGATAGATAGATAGATAGATAGATAGATAGATAGATAGATAGATAGATAGATAGATAGATAGATAGATAGATAGATAGATAGATAATTGATGGATGATAGATAGATAGATAGATAGATAGATGGATGATATGATAGATGGATGATAGATAGATAATAAATAGATAATGAAAGATAATAGAAGATGGATGGATGGATGGATGGATGGATGGATGGATAGATAGATAGATGATAGAGATAGATAGATAGATAGATAGATAGATAGATAGATAGATAGATAGATAGATAGATAGATAGATAATTCCTTTGTTCTCTTCAAATACATTTGAATACATACAAGAACAAGGAATGTTTAAGCCATGAAAATGAGAAAATTGGAGAGATTTTCATGGAAAATCAAAATTGCTCTGGAAGTGAATAAGAAAGTTTGAACAACTCCAATAGAGCAAAGTATTTTTAAATGAAAGGGATGAAATTATTTGGGTGGAAACTGAAAAGCAGTATTTTAATTAGTGTTTGTTGTGATGTGCTGAAAAATTGAATTGAAATGCCTCCTAAAAAGGTTGGAGTGGAAAGAAAAAAATGTTGAAAAGACCCTCATAAATGTGGTTGAAAAGTTAAAAATGACTACACTGCAGGCCTTGAATGTTTAACCAGAGTATTGTCAACATGTGGACATGGTTTGTTTATGAGGGGGGGAGTGTCACTGCACGAACCTTTCATGTTTTTGTGAAAGCTGCATCACAAGCCTGATATTTGGATGAGAGATATCATTGTACCCTAAACAAAGAAAAAGCTAGCACAAATGAATGCAAAAATACATACAGGGAGATTAGTTTGTAGAGTGTGCTACACTTGGTGACTGGCAGTAATCTGATTCAGGGGATACAAAACATGACAATAAGCACAATTATAGGTCAGGTAGCACTCTAAAAAAATAGGCAAGAGCGGGCAAAAATATGTTGCACTTCAATTTACCGTATATATTCATGGATAAGCTGAGAATTTTAGCTGCCACTTACCTCCCTACCCAAACTGAGCTTGGCTTATCTTCAGATGGGTTTATATTTGAATATATAGGGTAAATATATATCCCATATGGGGGCATAGTGGCTCAGTGGTTAAGATGATAAGCTTGTCAGCTGGCAAACTGACAATCACGGTTTGAGACCTGAGCACTAAATAATGGGGTGAGCTCCCGTTCCTTGCTCAAGCTCCTGCCCACCTAGCAGTTAGAAAGCATGCAGATGCAAGTAGATAAATAGGTACCACTTTGGTGGGAAGGTAAAAGAGTTCAGTGCATCTTGGTCCAAAGTCACCCAGCCAGCTTTTAGGCCTAAAGCAGGACTAGAACTCACAGTTTCTTGGTAATTGGCCCAAAGTCACTCAGCCAGTTTTATGCTTAAGGCAGGACTAAAACTCACCATCTCTTGGTGATTGGTCCAAAGTCACCCAGCTGGCTTTCATGCCTAAGGACTAGAGCTCACAGACTCCTGGTGATTGGCCCAACATCACTCAACCAGTTTACATACCTAAAGCAGGGGTAGGATTCAAATTTTTTAACAACCAGTTCTATCGGCGTGGCTTAGTTGGTGGGCATGGCTTGGTGGTCATGTGACTGGGTGGACATGGCTTGGTGGTCATGTTATTGGCTGGGTATGGCCAACTCAATATCACTCACATCTAGGCACGCATCTCCTCGCCTGGCCTCTCATGACTGTGGGGTTGCTGCAACAGTCATAAGTGTGAAAAACGGTCATAAGTCACTTTTTTCAGTGCCATCGTAACTTTGAATGGTCACTCCACACAAGCAAAGTACCAGCAAAGGAGGGAAAAAAACTCCAGAGAAGTTCCAGAGGCAGGAAATCTAGTCCTGCCAAGAATGTAATAAGGGTTAACGGAGAGGCAGTTTCTGTAAGCAACACCAGAATGTTTCCTTCCTGCCTTCCTTACAGGATTAGCCCAGTAATTTCTTCAAACAACCGGTTCTCCGAACTGCTTAGAATGTTAACAACCGGTTCTACCGAATAGGTGCAAACTGGTAGAATCCCACCCCTGACCTAAAGCATGACTAGAACTCACAGTCCCCTGGTGATTGGCCCAAAGTCATCCAGCCAGCTTACATGCCTAAGGTGGGACTAGAACTCATGCCTCCGGTTTTCTAACCTCATTTCTTAAGCACTAGACCAAGAACAGACTTCCCCAGAGCTACTTACAACACGGTTCCGGAGTTCCACAAGCCATGCCTCCACACAGTCACGTGATCACATTTAAGATCTTTACTAAAGACAAAGCAGTTCTCCTGGCACTGGCTGTCCGTATTTCTGTTAATTCACCATGAATGTTTGCACATTTCAATTTGACCCTGAGTTTCCAAGGAATGTTAAAGTGGGAGAAAGGCAGACAAAAAGAAGGAGAAACCTCTCGGTTTATTTAAAGAAGTCCCAATAGCAAGCTGACTCTTTATCGTGGCCTGCCAACCCAAGCATTCCAGGAATTTGGCATCTGGATTTGGACAGAAAACCTAGCCAGTTTCCCACTGTAGCAACTTCTTCTGCGTTGATCCTGGAACTCTTCTTCTCACTGACAGAGGAACAGCTCAGCTGAGCGATGGATGCTAGGTGAGTGCGCTTAGGAAACATTCTGCTTAGCTCAGCATCTTCCAGGATTAGATCAGTCGAGCTGAGTTTTCCAAAACCCTTTCCACACCCTTCTCCTGAAAATGAATCATCCAGAAGGTCAGGAAGAGGTTTCCTTCCAGATTTTTGGGTTGCTGCTCCTCTTTATCCAGGATACCTAGAAACAAAAGCAGGTTTACAACCTGTGGTGCAGGTAGTCCTCAGCTTACAAACCGTGGTTAATGACCATTGGTAAGGCCACACTTAGAACACGGCATCCAGTCTTGGTCGCCACGATATAACGAAGAGGTTGAGACTCTAGAAAGAGCTCAGAGAAGAACAACAAAGATGATTAGGGGACTGGAGACCAAAACATAGGAAGAAAGGACCAGGGGAGACATGATAGCAGTCTTCCAATATTTGAGGGGCCTCCACAAAGAAGAAGGAGTCCAAAGCATCTGAAGGCAGAACAAGAAGGAATGGATGGAAAGCAATCAAGGAGAGAAGCAACCTAGAACTAAGGAGAAATTTCCTGACAATTGGAACAATTCATCCGTGGAATGTCTGGCCTTCAGAAATTGTGGGTGTTCCAACAATGGACGTTTTTTTTACAAAGAGATTGGACAGCTACCTGTCTGAAATGGTATAGGATCTCCTTCTTGAGCAGGGGGTTAGACTAGATGATCTCCAAGGTCCCTTCCAACTCTGTTATTCTGTTTCAAAGATACAACACCGCTGAGAAAAGTCCTTGCACCAACAACCGTTGCAGCATCCCCCCCGTGGGCCTGTGATCAAAACTCAGGCATTTGGTAACCAGCGTGTACTTTAAAAGATTGTTCCACCTCAGGCTCATGGGGCACTTCTGACAAGGAAACTCAATGAGTGAATCCAAATTCACATAACAACCACAGTATAAAAGGTCATAAATTCAAGCGCAACTCATTTAACAACTGAATTGCTTAATGACAGAATTGTGGTTAAGTCGAGATCTACCTGTATTTCCCAACTGAACTAAAATTTTACATTATATTCTTCATTTCTATACAAGTCCTTCCTCCCTCCCTTCCTACCTACCTACCTACCCACCTACCTATCTTCTTCCTTCCTTCCCCTCTCCCTCCCTCCGTCCCTCCCTACTTCCATCCTTCCTTTCTTCACTCCCTCCTTTCTCTGTCCCTTCCTCTTTACTTTTTCTTTCTTTCTTTCTTTCTTTCTTTCTTTTTTCTTTCTTTCTTTCTTTCTTTCTTTCTTTCTTTCTTTCTTTCTTTCTTTCTTTCTTTCTTTCTTTCTTTCTTTCTTCTCTCTCTCTCTCTTTCTTTCTTTCTTTCTCTCTTTCTCCCTCCCTCCCTATCTCCTTCCTCCCTCCCTCCCTCCCTCTCTCCCCCTTCCTTCCTTCTACTGAATTTATGAAGCCACTCATCTCACAATTAATTAACAAAACCACACAATCAAAGTCATGAGAAACAAAAACATTACACCCCAACAAAGCAATTAAAACAATGATTACACAAAAAACATAGAAGAGTGCATTCCAAACATACAAACAATACAGCCATTTAGCAAGCCATATATTTCCATGGAGCCCCTAACCCAATGTCAGCACCAGATATTAAAGCCTTTCTGGAGGGTCAATAGACTCAGGGCCAATCTGACCTCTGGTGTAACGGTGGCTGGAGTAGCAGAAGGAATGGCAGAATCTGGGGGTGGAATAAAACAGGGAATCAGCCTAGAATCTCTACATAGCCACAAGTGAACTATGTCCAAACTCCCTTGAGTGCCATTGACCCTTATCTAACTCTAAGCAGGAGTTGACTATTAGTTGAGAAGATTCCTATGCATAGGCTTTTAGCAATAAATCAATTTAATTGGACCTTCACTTATGGACCTGATCTTTTCTGCCTGACTGACAGGACACGTGCCCCTTCTGCTGAAGTGGACGCTATCCGATGTCCTTACTTTCTAGCACCCTGAAGGGACCCCAGTAACTGTTTCTGTCTGCAAAGTCCTCATGAAATTGCCTTCATCTCATTCCCATCGGATAGCTCAGGCAACTTAAAGCCATCTTAACTTCTTCTAAGTCTTTTCATTTTCTCCAGACACAATTTTTGGCATGGATGCTCTCAGGCACACTTCACTGACAATTCAGTTGTTGACACAATCAGAGACAGGATCTAGTCAGCGTTTCATGCCCTGCCTATTTTGACTGGTGCTGTGAGGAAGACCAGAGAAGGGTCCTTGGTAGTCTCTGAGCTTGGTTTTCTTGCAGATGTTACCTGAATAAGGTAACATCATAAGTACTACCTATGTGTTCCCAAAAATAAGACCCTGTCTTATTTATTTTTTTTGCCACCAAAAAGGGCATCAGGTCTTATTTTTAGGGGAAGTCATCCACTGACTAACCTCACTTGTCCCACACATCGGACTTCTTTTCACTGTCAGAGGCCTTAGTTCTAGTTTGGATCTCACCTTGATAAAGTTCCACCTGTTACTTCTTATCCTGAACTCAGGTGCTTTGGAGAACAGCTCAGACAACTGTTCTGTACATTGATGAACAATGGTCAACAGTGAATATTGTTGATACAGAAGACTTTGAAGATTAACATTCAGTTGAAGCGGAAAATCTCTTTTCAGGACTGACAGATACACAGCAGTGGTGGGATTCAATTTTTTTTACTGCTGGTTCTGTGGGTGTGGCTTGGTGGGCATGGCACGGAAAGGATACTGCAAAATCCCCATTCCCTCCCCACTCCAGGGAGAAGGTTACTACAAAGTCTCCCTTCCCTCCCCACCCCACTAACCTGCTTTCCAGCTCCATTCTCCTGTGCAAGGCAACCAAAGAAGACCCAGCCAATCAGCTGGGACTCAATGGGAGACAGAGAAGAGATGGGGGCGGGGCCAGTCAGAGGTGGGATTGGCCAGTTCTCTGAACTACTCAAAATTTCCACTAGCAGTTCTCCAGAACCTGTCAAAACCTGCTGAATGCCACCTCTGATACACAGCTGGACAATCGCCCTAGAAGATTATTTCAATATATGGTTACTGCAGTGAGATGATTATATGCAGAAAGGTGGAAATATTCTGCATTGCTCACCATGGAGGAACGGATGGTGAAATTGTCAGAACTTCCTGATGTGATTGATCTGTCTTCTTTGATTAGAGAAAGGTTATTATTGACATTGATTAGAAACTCTTTGCAGACATTTTGTGTAAAAAAGAAAACATGTTTTTGTGTCTTACCAGAAAGAATAGGCTATAAAAAGAAGAGAATTACTGTATGATGTAACCTTAGAGAAAGAGGTTTGATAAGAATTGTATGTATAACTACTGAGAGAAATATTGGGAGACATTCATTCACTCACTTATTCATTATTCATCCATCCATCCATCCATCCATCCATCCATCCATCCATTCTCATTCATTCATTAATTCGTTCATATTTTCACTCATTCATTATTCAACCATCCTTCCATCCATCCATCCATCCATCCATCCATTCTCATTCATTCACTCATTCATTCATTCATTCATATTTTCACTCATTCACTCATTTATTATTTATCCATCATTCATTCATTCATATTTTCACTCATTCATTATTCATCCATCCATCCATTCTCATTCATTCATTCATTCATTCATTCATTCATATTTTCTTGTCTTTTACTTTGTTTCTATTTTTCCAGCCTCCATTTTAATTTCATGCCTCTTCCTTTCTTTCCTTCCCCCCCCACCCCCCGTTTTACACATGTACTATATTTTTTTTTCTTTGAACGTGTTTCTTATTCTATACATAAAATCTTTTAATGGATCATGCCAATGGATCATGCCCAGTATTTCTAGAACTAGAACTCACCATCTCCTTGGTGGCTGGCCCAAAGTCATCCAGCTGGCTTTTATGCCTAAGGCAGGACTACAATTCTCAGTCTCCTGGTTTCTAGGCCAGCACCTTAACCATTACTGGCTCTCGTCTTAGTAACAATATTAGAAGCATCAACACTAATTGCTTCCCCTTTTCACCTTCTTTGTCCCCTTCCACCAAAATTGACTAAGGGATAAGTCAAATTCTACCCTACAATGCATTGTAACCTCCTTTCCTAAAATACCTTAATCTAATAAAGTTCCCCTCAAATTAAGTTTGTCCCTGTTAATAAGATGGACGCATCCAACTTGTTTTTTACAAAGGTGTTTTGCCTTGATTGTTCCCTTTTTCCGTTTTTTCTTTTTTTGACGTTCCAGTCTAGTCTGCAGCTCTGAATTTCTTAGTGATCTCCCATCTTAAGCCAATTAGACAACAAACAAACAAAAACCTTATTGTTTTTGCTTGCTGCAGAAGCTTTTAGTATCCTAACAAGATGACCTCAGGAACACACAATGGGAGAAATGGATGGATGTGAAGCAGCTTTTGATCCCGAAAGTTATAATAGCGACTATAAATGAAGAACACAGGAGAAATCAGTCATAGAGTTCTTTTAATCCAGAATGGCATAGCTATTAATCTAAATTTTGTGGCAGCGTAAATGAGGCTAACATACCGAGTCTTCTAAAATACATCATCTTTGGCTCAAAAAAAAATAAAAAAATCCTACATTGCAGTCAAAATCTGCTCCAAAGTATATATTTGAGAAAAACGTATTGCTTCTATGCCAAAAAAAAGAAAAATCCTCTGTATAATTTATTATTTTCTTTTTAAAAAAATAAACTTCTGCTTTTCTACTTGACTCACAAAGTACTTGAAAAATTCCAATTTCCCTCAGTGATGTTTTTGACTTTACTGGATTACCGAGAGGGGTACAAGGTGTGAATAGCAGCGGGTTTGTTTCGGGTAACACTTCGTTGATTATGCACAATTTCTCATCTCAAAAAATGGTCCAAGGAAGGGAATTGCATGGTGATCGAACACAGAACATAGAGTAATAGAGTTGGAAAGGTACCTTAGAGGTCTTCTAGTCAAACCCCCTGCTGGAGCAGGACACCTTACACCAGTGGTGGGATTAAAAAATTTTTTACTACCAGTTCTGTGGGCATGGCTTGATGGGCACGGCTTAGTGGGCATGGCAGGGGAAGGATACTGCAAAATCCCCATTCCCGCCCCACCCCACTAACCTGCTTTCCAGCTCTGTTCTCCTGTGCAGGGCAACCAAAGAAGACCCAGCCGATCAACTGGGACTCAGGAGGCAGAGAAGAGATGGGGGCGGGGCCAGTCAGAGGTGGCATTTGCCGGTTCTCCAAACTGCTCAAAATTTCCACTACCGGTTCTTCAGAACTGGTCAAAACCAGCTGAATACCACCTCTGAAAAACACCCATCCATTAGGTAAAACCAAGCTGCTTAACGGTCGCTACAAAAAAATATATTGAAAAATGGTCACATGATGCCTTGACTTATGACCCCAAGGACTCACAACCATAAGTCATAAGTTAAGGACTGCATGTAAAGAAAAACAGAATGCAGGATAACTCTTGCCTCGCAGCATGCATTTGTAGCCAATACACCCAAAATCATATATACAGGTAGTCCTCGATTTACAACAGTTCATTTAACAGTTCATAACTTCATTCGAAGTTACAACGGCATTGAAAAATGTGACTTATGACTCTTCTTCACACGGATGACTGTCACAGCCTCCTCGTGGTCACGTGATCAAAATTCAGGGGCTTGGCCACTGGCCTGTATTTATGACGTGTCCTGGGGTCACATGATCCCCTTTTGTGACCTTCTGACAAGCAAATTGGGAAGCCAGATTCACTTAACAACTGCAGGGATTCGCTTAACAACCGAGGCAAGACAGATGGTAAAATGGGGCAAAATTCACTTAACTGTCTCGCTTAAACACAGAAATTTTGGGCTCAATTGTGGTCATATAAGTCGAGGATTACCTGCATTATGTACCGTTTCCCCCAAAATACAACCTACTCTGAAAGTAAGTCCTAGCTTGATTTTTACACACCTGCCCAATATAAGCTCTACCCCCCAAATAAGCCCTAATTAAGATCCTGCCCACTTCTGAGTACACAGGTAAAAATTAAGCTAAGGTGGGGATGGGGGTGTAGAGCTGCCCTACTACTTACCTTTGGACAGTTGTAACCATGCCTTGCACACCGTAACACCTGCCTTACCAGCCCAATTCTTCTGCAGTCAGCAAGACTTTCCTGAAGGCCTCTGACAGCAAAAATGAATCCAGGAGCAACACGCACAAGTGAAGTTAGTGGATGACCTCCCCCCAAAATAATACCTGATACCTTTTTTGGTGGAGATATATATATATATATATATATATATATATATATATATATATATATATATATATATATATATATATATATAAATAATGTTTTCTGAGGTTCTCATGGGTATTTGTATGTGGATCTTTGGTTGTTCGGGTTTTCTCCCACGTAAGATTCGAAGTATCTAGGCAACGTTTCGATGAAGTCCAATCAGAACACCCAATCAGAACACAGCCAAGCCCCCACCCAATCAAGTCACCCCCCCACTAGCAGTTAAAAGGAAGAAGCAGCTGCAAGCTCACATCGCTCTGAGAAGCACAGAGCCAAAGACACAAGCCTGAAGATGATGAATGAGACTTCATCGAAACGTTGCCTAGATACTGCCAATCTTACGCGGGAGAAAACCCGAATAACCAAAGAGATAGATAGATAGATAGATAGATAGATAGATAGATAGATAGATAGATAGATAGATGAATGACAGGGTCTTATTTTCAGGGAAAACACGGTATCTTTGTTTAGGGAAAGAAAGCTGGAAAGAAAGGGGTTTTTTTTAAAAAAAAAATGTTGGATCAGAATGAGGTGAATTAAAACCAAACATTTTGCAATAAAAACTGTGCTCTAGAACAGCTGATAAGAAGATGCTGCAGTCCGAATATACAAAATATGTAAGGTAGGGAAGAAGGGCCAGGAAAACCTGCCGCTAGTTTTGAAATAATTTGCAGGAAAGTGGATGAAGTAGACCATCCTGCAGCCCAGCTGCAAACGGCACCTAAAGAGCGCTCCCATCTTTGCAACAAGCTGCAGTTTGCCTCCAGCATTTCGTTCCCCCCCGCCCCTTATGGCATCAGAAAAACGGAGCCTCGCGGCCCCTACGGTGTCTGGATAATTATGCTTGGCTACACAAGGGAAAGGGTTGGCCAGGGCAAGTCTCATCCTTCTTCATTGTGGGAGGCCCCCTGCTGTCCACAGACACACCGGGGTGTAAAATGCCAACTCCGAGACAACCCCCACCCCCCTCACCCCTCACCCCCACCCCACATCTCTAATCTAGCCCATAAACATGGCCAGGAGTGGTTAATTGATTGTTCAGGCTCGCTAGAGTTGGAGCGGCTGAAATCCACGGGCGGCAAAGCCTGAGAACTGTAAGCAATTGGATTGTAATCTGCAGCCTGACAATTTTGCACCATGACGAAGGTGTCCGTGAATGAGAGAAGAAAGCATGAACGGCTATAATATTGATGAGGCAAAACCGGGAGCCGAACTAACTGCAGCTGGCGACGGAAGAGGTGGGTGGGAAACAAAGACAAAATGAGGACAGAGAGCTGGAGGAACACAGGTAGTCCTCGACTTACAGCCACAACAAGATTCTGTTGCTCAGCAAGACAGTTGTTGAGCGAGTTTGGCCTCGTATTATGATCATTCCTGCCAACGTTTTTTTAAGTGAAATCACTTAATCAAGTTAGTAACACGGTTGTTAAGTGAATCAGGCTTCCATTGACTTTGCCTGTCAGAAGGTGGCTGTCAGGATTCCGACAGTTACCCCAATTAAATCTTTATTCTCGAGCCAAATTCCCAAAACTTCAAAGGATTTATTGGAAGTTAACATGTCGGCATGACCTGGGTGTAGCCGACTCTGAGACACGTAATTCATTCTCTATACACGCTTTATACTTGCCAGTCACAATCATATAACACCCTCAGGATGCTGCAACCATCATAAATACATGCCAGTTGCCAAGAGTACGAATTTTGATCACGTGACAATGGGGAGGGGATATGCTGCAATGGTCATAGGTGTTGAAAAATGGTCATGTCACTTTTTTCAGTGCCTTTATAACTTTGAACGATTGCTAAATGAATGGTCGTAAGTCAAGGACTACCTGATGTAGGAGATGACCAGGCTGAGCCTGAGGGAGGAGTCAAACATATCATAAGTCATGAGTTCCTGTGTCCCACAAGAGATCTAAGTCCAACCCTCCTTCAATATCTTTCTTATCTCCCGCTCATTTCCCTTGACAGTTAGTAGTTCAGATTCTTGTAGAGAGCTTAAGCTCGCAATAAATCTTCATACTCATTTGAATTGCCCAAATCTTCTGATTTCCCTGGCATTTGACACCTGTTGTAGGCTATGTCTAGAGTCTAGACAAATGCAGGTTGTCATTGACTTACAACCATTCACTCAGAGGCAATTCTAAGTTACAATACACCTTCAAAAACCTACTTACAGCTGTTTTGAAGTTGCAATATTAGTTTCCTCGTGCAATCATGTAACTGCATTTTAGGCATATAACAACCAGTCTATATTTGTAGCTCCCCGTGGTCACACAATCACAATTTACATAGTTTTTGCAGGTGTTTACTTCTGGGTTCTGGCACAAACCACCCCATAGTAAACAAGACAAAGGACTTGTGGATGTAACTTCAATGTGATTATCTTGAAGAACCTTCTGATCATTTCAGGATAGGATGTGCTTTTCCTTAAATGGCCTGGATATGATACCTCTTCATCCCTACCCCCTGCCCCAAATTTGTGCGATCTTGGAAAAGTAAATTTGTGACATGTTGTTAACAGAGACTAGTAGAAGTGACCTGTCCTGAGAGAGAACATAAAACATAGGTTAACAGAGTTGGAAGGAATCTTGGAGGTCTTCTAGTCCAACCCACTGCCCAACAGGAGACCCAATATTATTCCGGACAAATGGTGGTCCAATCTCTTCTTAAAGGCCTCCAGTGTTGGGGCACCCACAACTTCTAGAGGCGAGTGGTTCCACTGGTTAATTGTTCTCACTATCAGGAAATTTCTCCTTAGTTCTAAGTTGGATCTCTCCTTGATAAGCTTCCATCTGAGTTCCTCTTGTCCAATTGCAAGCCTGCCCTCAGCCTTCAGATTCCTTTTCCTTCACTGATGTGGACCAGTTCTGGAGAAGAAGCCTCCAGATTCTTCTTAGCTCAGGACCAAAAGGGATCCCAGCTTAGCCATGACTTTCTTCCTCACCTGATGAGAAGGCAGTTCCCATCTCTCTCTCTCTCTCTCTCTCTCTCTCTCTCTCTCTCTCTGTCTCCCTCTGTCTCTCGGTCTCTCTGTCTCTGTCTCTCTCTGTCTCTCTGTCTCCCTCTGTCTCTGTCTCTCTCTGTCTCTCTGTCTCTGTCTCTCTCTCCGTCTCCCTCTGTCTGTCTCTCTGTCTCTCTGTCTCTGTCTCTCTCTGTCTCCCTCTGTCTGTCTGTCTCTCTCTCGGTCTCTCTGTCTCTCTGTCTCTGTCTCTCTCTGTCTCTCTGTCTCCCTCTGTCTCTGTCTCCTCTGTCTCTCTGTCTCCTTCTGTCTCTCTGTCTCTGTCTCTCTGTCTCTGTCTCTGTCTCTCTCTCTGTCTCCCTCTGTCTGTCTCTCTCTCTGTCTCTCTGTCTTGTCTCTCTGTCTCCTTCTGTCTCTCTGTCTCTCTCTCTCTCTGTCTCTCAGTCTCTCTCTCTCTCTCTCTCTCTCTCTGGCTCTCTCTCAGGCTCTCACTCTCTGTGTGTGTCTCTGTCTCTCTCTCTCTGGCTCTCATTCTCTCTGTGTGTGTGTCTCTCTCTCTGTGCCTCTGGCTCTCTGTGTGTGTGTTTTCTCTCTCTCTCTCCCTGTCTCTGTGTGTGTATGTCTGTCTGTCTGTCTCTGTCTCTCCCTCTGTCTCTCCCTTTGTCTCTCTCTCTGTCTCTCCCTCTGTCTCTCTATCTCTGTCTCTCTCTCCGTGTGTGTCTCTCTCTGTCTCTCTTTATCTCTTTCTCCTTCCTCCCTCTCTCCCCCCCCCTCCTCTTTCTCTCTCCTTCTTACTTGCCAAGCTCCCCACACCAGAGCCGTAAGACAGAAGGACTCACTCCCCGTAAATCAAGCTGGCTTGCGTGGAGGGTGACTCGCAGCCAGGAGACCTGTTTGATTTGGAAAGGAGCAAAGCCTTTTGCAAACAAGCTGGAGAATTACAAGACAGGCCCAGGCCTCTCTCCATGGGAGAAGGAAAAAGCACTGCCAGGACTTTGCAACTGCAGAAAGCAAAATGTGTCTAGATTCAGATAGTCCCTGACTTACCACCATTCGTTTAGGGACCGTTCGAAATTACTACGGCAATAAAAAAAAAAAAGTGACTTATGACCGTTTTTCATACTTACAATCATTGCAGCATCCTCATGGTCACGTGATCAAAATGGTCACGTGATCAAAATGGTCACGTGATCAAAATTCAGATGCTTGGCAACTGATCCATAGTTATGACAGTTACAGTGTCCTGGCATCCTGTGGTTTGCGACCTTCTGATGATCTAAGCCAACGGGGAAGCCAGATTCACTTAACAAACATGTTCCTGACTTAAAAACAGAGGTGATTTGCTTAACAATAGTACAGATTATACAGATTAACAGCGTAGGGAGGGACCTTGTCGATCATCTAGTCCAACCCCCCACCCAAGCAGACCCTACACCATTTTTTGACAAGATGGCAGCCTAGTCTCTTCTTGAAAGCTTCCAGGGTTGAACCTTTCTGTGTCAAGAAAGGTTGTAAAATGGGGCAAAACACACTGTTCTGTCTTTTAATGACTGGCAAATAATTTATATTACTTATAATTTATATTACTTATAAAGACAGACAGGCAAACTCTACAAAGGCTTCCATACAAAGTTTCTTTATTGGATCCAAGGCATTCTCAAGGTGTAACTCACAGTTATGTTGAGATTCATCTAATGTCCAATTCTTTGCATAGCTGACTTCATAGTGTAAAATTCTAGTGATCTTCATCCCATAACGGTGGAGCCAAGGGTGATACACCAGCACGGTTCTGGGGTCCAAGCAAGAGTAAAGGAAACTCCCCCAACCCAACCAAGAGTCAATTCAGTGACCAATCAGGATTACAGATGTGGCCACATGACATGAACTACATTTCCCATGATGCTTTAACTACATTTACCATGAGGCATTCCCTTAAGGGGACAGCTCCCAATTCCTAACTAACTATCCCAATTCCCAATTAAATATATACTGTCTGGACAGCACACACATGTAATCATCGTCTCGCTTAGCAACACAGATTTGATGCTCCGTTGTGATTGTGAGTTGAGAACCACCTGTAGTGACACACAACTTGTGGACAACTAAGGGAGGAAAGTCATTTATGGAGCCCTCTGGGCCAACTCAAGATACTTGAAGGCATTCGTGGGGAACAATGACATGAAATCCATTGTTTGCGAGTTCTAAATTGCATTTTCAGTTGGTTATCTGATGCTGGGAAGAACAAGATCATTCAGCCGGAAAACAGAAAAGAATAACAGAATAAGAGAGTTGGAAAGGATCTTGGAGGCCTTCCAGCCCCTTGCTCCAGCGGGAGACCCTATATTATTTCGGACACATGGCTGTCCAGTCTCTTCTTAAAAACCTCAAGTTTGTAAAGCTATTTGGAGAGATCTGTCCCTAATAAACAAGGGCCCTTGAGGTTGGAAGAGTGGTAGATACCACTCTGAAGCTTTAGGTACACCTCCAAATTATAATTTGCCACTATTGCAAAATTATAATTTTGAAGTATGAATCCAAAAGCTCAGAAGACCAAAAACTCTGGCACTGGTGACCGATCCGGATTGCATCCTGTAACATTATCCTGGGACACTTATATTCACCTTCATTCAGAGGTGGCATTCAGTGAGTTCTGACCAGTTCTGGAGAACCGGTAGTGGAAATTTTGGGTAAAGTTCGGAGAACCGGCTGAATCCCACCTCTGATTGCCCCCGCCCCCATTTCTTCTCTGCCTCCCATTGAGTCCCAGCTGATTGGCTGGGTCTTCTTTGGTTGCCCTGCACAGGAGAACAGAGCTGGAAAGCAGGTTATTGGGGTGGGGAGGGAATGGGGATTTTGCAGTATCCTTCCCCTGCCACGCCCACCAAGCCACGCCCACCAAACCAAGCCAAGCTCATCACCCATGCACACAGAACCTGCAGTAAAATATTTTGAATCCCACCACTGCCTTCATTCGTTGTCATTTTAAAAGACAAGAACAAGATGGTTGAAAATCTTTGAATTTTTATTATCTTGACATTAAATTAGATGCTGATTGACCGGGGGAGGGTTGTTGATTCCTGATGACTGCCTGGACAAGAACCTGCCATTTTCTTGGCAAGATATTTTTATAAGTGGTTTGCCCTGCTCTTTTTCTTAGAATTGAAAGACAGTGACTGGCCTAAGGATGCACATTTGGCTTTGGGCTTAAGGCAAGTCTAAAACTCACCATCTTCTAATGTCTATGGAGATTCTCAGTCATCCAGGTCATGGTTGCCCCAAAGGTGCTTTTTCAAGAGGCCGCTGAACTTTCTGGTTATTCTTTGAAGAAGTTTCGCTTCACATCCAAGAAGCTTCTTCAGCTCTGACAGGATTCCATTCCCCACCATTCAGTCAGAGCTGAAGAAGCTTCTTGGATGTGAAGCGAAACGTCTTCAAGGAAAAACCAGAAAGTCCAGTTGCCTCTTGGAAAAGCACTTTTGGCTCACCATTCTCTCAGTTTCTAGCCTGTTGCCTTAACTAAAACACCAAACTGGCTCTCTAGATGCCAATTACATGTAAACAAATTTAGTTTTTGTGCTGAGTCTGGCATCTTTCTTGCCGTGCGCCTACTGCTCAAAGGCCTTTGGCCTGAAAAAGTTCACGCACATTTTGCAAAGGGTTTCTTTCTATTTTTTGCAAAGGCCAAGTATTTGGGCTAATATCACCCACTGACACAACCAGCTGGGAAGGAACACTTGCTTGCAAGGGACTTTAAAGGGTCTCTCTTTTGAAAATAAAATCAAAGTAATGATTGTAAATAATAAAAATGGAGTATAGGTTGTGACCAGCGCCACAGTTGTTCTTAAATAGGTTGCCTCCTGAAAATTGCAATTGTGAGGTTAGAGTACGAAAAGGCACTGATATCCCATATTCCATCTCTACATTTAATAATTAATAGAAAACTGTGTTTGCAGTTGCTCGGGATTGAGTTTGGTCACAATCAGACTCCTGGTGTCATGCTTATGCTACCAAATTGATGCAGTAATTATTTATGGATTATTTGTTCTAAGAGGCCACGCACTGAACTTCAGCTGAGAAATAGAAATTGAACTCCAAATTCATCCACTGGCCATAGCCAACACTTAATTAGGCCCAGTAACAGCCTACAGTTGTATTCCAAAAAATTTCCAAAAGAATGTTTTTAAGTGTTCACTTTTTCTTCTTTCTTTCTCTTTCTTTCTTTCGCTTTTCCTTTCGCGTCTCTTTCTTGTTCCTTTGCTCTTTTCTATTTTTTCTATTTGTGTATGTGTTGTTGATTTGTTTTTAATTGTACATTTAATAAAATTTGTTTATTTAAAAAAAAAATAATTTCCAAATCTTACTGGCACCAACCTTTCTCAGGGTATTTTTTTGTAGCTTAATTTGGTTTCTAAACCCAATCAGAGTTAGTTTATCGTTCTCCCTATTGTATACAGTACGTCAATGTTTTTCAAGCTTGGTAACTTTAAGTGGTATGGGTTCAACTTCAGGCTGAGCTGGGAATTGCTGGATTTCTGGCTGGGGAATTCTGGGAGTTCAAGACTATAACCACTGAGCTACGGTAGCGCAGTGGTTAGAATGCAGTATTGCAGGCTAATTCTGCCAACTGCCAGCAGTTCGATCCTGACTGGCTCAAGGTTGACTCAGCCTTCCATCCTTCCGAGATCAGTAAAATGAGGACCCAGATTGTTGGGGGGAAATAGGCTGACTCTGTAAACCGCCTAGAGAGGGCTATAAAGCACTGTGAACTGGTATATAAGTGCTATAGGTAGTCCTTGACTTACAATCACAAGTGAGCCCAGAATTTCTGTTCCTAAGCAATACAGGTGTAAATTTCCCCCCATTTTATGTCCTTTCTTGCCCCAGTTGTTAAGTGAATCACTGTAGCAGTTAAGTTAGTAACACAGTTGTTAAATGACTCTGACTTCCCTGTTGATTCCGCTTGTCAGACGGTCACAAAAAGGGATCCTGGGACACTGCAACCGTCATAAATACAAACCCTTTGTCAAGCATCTGAATTTTGATTATGTGACCAGGGGGATGCTGCAGCAGTCCAGCATGTAAAAACTGGCCATAAGTTATTTTCTTCAATGCTGTTGTAACTTTTGGACAGTCACTAAATGAATGGTGATAAATCAAGGGGTAACTGTGCATCTCTTAAAATTGTCAGGTTTGAAAATCACTGTCCCAGAAGATGCTTGAATTTGTAGCCAAGCTCAGCTTGTTGATGGGGTAATTATTTATGGATTGGACATGACCCTTAGGACATAATAGGATTAGCCCTTTATCCATCCAACAGCAGGGCTCACTGCATTGTGAAATCACCTGGGGACACATTGCATCATCCAGCAAGGTTCAACCAAACTTAATTCAGACAACCAAAAAGTTAGCTATGACCCCTGGGAGTCTGACAACTAATAGAATACATTTCTTGCACAGGAACAGGAAGCTCAAGGCCCAAGAGAGGGTATAAATACCGCTCTCTCTCTCTCTCTCTCAACCCCATGTGTTTAGCTGCCCAGGACCTCAAACACATGTGGTCCTGTCCATCAATAAACCATCTTTCCAATCGCCCTCCATGTTTCCAGTGTCCTTCTCCCCACTTGGAACTGAACACAGATGGATATTTCTTCCAACAGAATGATCCCAGCTACCATGTAGAAATGGGGCACCCCCTAGAAATGGAGAGAGGGTTCTCTTCATCCGCCCTTAGGCTCCATTAAATTGCGTACTCTCCTAGATTTCTAACTCTCCCTGCTTTCTTCTCCTATCCTTTCCCTGCAAACACAAAAAAAGCTTGCAACGTTCCACCATCGCAGTTACATCACTGCAATTTTGATGGTTTTGCCAGAAACTGCTGTTCGCTACCAGTTTCCGGCAAAAAGCAGACCATGAGTCCCAGAGGTGGTCTTCAGCAGGTTCTGACCGGTTCTGGAGAACTGGTAGCAGAAATTTGAGTAGTTCGGAGAACTGGCAAATCCCACCTCTGACTGGCCCTGCCCCCATCTATTCTCTGCCTCCCGAGTACCAGCTGATCAGCTGGGTCTTCTTTGGTTGCCCCGCACAAGAGAACAGAACTGAAAAGCAGGTTAGTGGGGTGGAGAGAGAATGGAGATTTTGCAGTATCCTTCCCCTGCCACGCCCACCAAGCCACACCACACCACGCCCACCAAGCCACAGAACCGGTAGTAAAAAAAATTTGAATCCCACCACTGATGGGTCCGCTTAAGGGCAGTGGTCTTTGGTTTACGACCGCCACGTTGGGTTGATGACGATCGTGTTTGTTTCCTGGCGGCACAAAAATCATTGTTAAATTTGGCCCCGTCCTGGGTTGACCTGCTTAACAACGATCATGAAAGTTCAGTTACGGTTCAACCAGGTTTCACATATTGTGGTGAATGCAACCAAGAGATCTCAATTTGTTTTGCTTAAAGTGAGTTGATCGGGGACCCCAGACTGGAGAGAACACTTAGCTGCTTTTCTGCAGCTGCACAGAAGTGCAAGTAAGTCACAAAACCCCATTATCATCTTTATTCCCCTTCAAAATAAAACGAGAATCTCTTGGGAGCCGAGCTGAACTCCTAGTGATTTCACGGACACATCTAGGCCGTTTTTTTCTTGATGACAATGCAGATGTGGCTTGCCTTTGTCTTCCACTGGGACGGCGTGAGGCTTCCCTGTTCCTCCCAAGTATTAGTCCCTGGTAATATTTTACTAACGTTTTAGACAGTTTGAGTTTCTTCTTTTCCTTATTTCCCAGCACTGTTGGCCTACAAAGTCTACGCTGGGACTGGGCAAAAAAACCCAGCCAACTGTTCACTTATGATAACTTTTGCCAAGATAAATTGGTCCCCTGCCAGGCAGAAGAGACTTGTGCTTCTGTCCAAGTCCAGCAGGCACTTTGTCTGCTTCAGATCTTCTGTCTAAAATCCCTTAATCCCAGCTCAGTGATTTATGTATGGAGGTATCAAATCTCATGATGGCCTGAGAAACAGCAAGACCCGGGAAGGCAGAATGATGTTCTCCAGATACAGGAGCATCTGTCTGGCTGTGCAAAGGGGTACCACCCAGGAGAAGGTAATGGGCTTCGAGACAGGGTTTCTCCACCCCAGCAACTTTAATATGTGTGGACTTCAACTCCCAGAATCCCCTGGGCAGCATTTTATGTGTGGACTTCAACTCCCAGAATTCCACAGACAGCATTTTATGTGTGGACTTCAATTCCCAGAATCCCCTGGGCAGCATTTTATGTGTGGAGTTCAACTCCCAGAATTCCCCAGGCAGCATTTTATGTATGGACTTCAACTCCCAGAATTCCACAGGCAGCATTTTATGTGTGGACTTCAACTCCCAGAATCCCCTGGGCAGCATTTTATGTGTGGAGTTCAACTCCCAGAGTCCCCTGGGTAGCATTTTATGTGTGGACTTCAACTCCCAGAATTCCCCAGGCAGCATTTTATGTGTGGACTTCAACTCCCAGAATTCCCCAGACAACATTTTATGTATGGATCTCAACTCCCAGAATTCCCCAGGCAGCATTTTATGTATGGACTTCAACTCCCAGAAACCCCCAGGCAGCATTTTATGTGTGGACTTCAACTCCCAGAATCCCCCAGGCAGCATTTTATGTATGGACTTCAACTCCCAGAGTCCCCTGGGTAGCATTTTATGTATGGACTTCAACTCCCAGAGTCCCCTAGGTAGCATTTTATGTATGGACTTCAACTCCCAGAATTCCCCAGGCAACATTTTATGTGTGGACTTCAACTCCCAGAATCCCCTGGGCAGCATTTTATGTATGGACTTCAACTCCCAGAATTCCCCAGGCAGCATTTTGCTGGCTGGGAAAATCTGGGAGTTGAAGTCCACACATCTTAAGAGTTGCTGGGGTTAAGAAACTACTCTAAAGGAGAGCCCATGCTCAGCCAGGAGAAAGGTTAAGAAAATAGGTTGACCCTTTCCTTGTGACAACCCTTTATAGTAGATACTGGAAGACTGCTATCATGTCACCCCTGGTCCTTCTTCTCATTAAACTAGACATACCCAGTTTCTGCAACCATTCTTCATATGTTTTAGTCTCCAGGCCCCTAATTATCTTTGTTGCTCTTCTCTTAACTCTTTCCAGATTCTCAACTTTTTGTATCCCAACGGTACTTTTTCAAGAGGCAACCGGACTTTCTGGTTTTTCTTTGAAGACGTTTCACTTCTCATCCAAGAAGCTTTTTCACTTTGACTAGATGGTGAGGAATGGAAGAATCTGCAAGGAATATAAATCCTGACCTAGATGACTGAGAATTTCCATAGACATTCAACATTTTGTGGCAAACCCATCCTACCCCCGCAAAAAAATATGAGTTTAGTCATTTGTGTGAATAAGAATTCTGATTTATTTTCGTTAGGGGATGTAATATAAATTTAGTATGGTTCCTATTGCTATTTCTTCTTCTAAAAGCCATTTGTTTGCTTTCTTGGCTCACCTTTCAATTAACGTTCAATAGAAATATTGCTTTTCTGAGTGGCTCTGATACAAGTTTTACAACCCACACATCAACCAAAAAAAATCCTTCTGGAGAGAACAGAAAACACTCTTGACATCATCCCATTTTATTATTTTATTTATTTTATATTTTATTATTAGGAGTGGTCTGAAGGCTAAAACATATAAAGAACAGTTGCAGCAACTGAATAGGTCTAGTTTAATGAGAAGAAGGACTAGGGGTGATATGATAGTAGTGTTCTAAGATATGGCATCCAGTTTTGGTCGCCACAATGTAAAAAAAGACGCTGAAATTCTAGAAAGAGTGCAGAGAAGAGCAACAAAGATGATTAAGGGAGCTGGAGGCTAAACCATATGAAGAAGGGTTGCTGGAATTGGGTATGTCTAGTTTGATGAAAAGAAGTGAAAGGGGTGACATGATAGCACTGTTCTGCTATCTCAGGGGTTGCCACAAAGAAGAGGGAGTCGAGCTATTCTCCGAAGCACCTGAAGGTAAGACAAGAGGCAAAGGATAGAAACTAATCGAGGAGAGAAACAATCTAGAACTAAGGAGGAATTTCCTGACAGTTAGAACAATTAATCAGTGGAACAACTTGCCCTCCAGAAGCTGTACATTATCCAACACTGGAAGTTTTTAAGAAGAGATTGGACAACCATTTGTCTGAAATGCTATAGGGTTTCCTGCCCAAGCAAGGGGTTGGACCAGAAGACCTCCAAGGTCCCTTCCAACTATTCTATTCTATTCTATTCTATTCTATTCTATTCTATTCTATTCTATTCTATTCTATTCTATTCTATTCCATTCCATTCCATTCCATTTCATCCCATTCCATTCCATTCCATTCTATTGAGGTTGTTCTAAACAAGAGGGAATCAACTTTTTCTCCAAACCACCAGAAGGCAAGACAAGAAACAGTGGGTGGAAACTACTCCAGAAGAGAACCAACCCAAAACTTAGTGAGAACAATTAAACATTGGAACAGCTTAGCTCCAGAAGTTGTGGATGTTGCATCATTGGAGGTTTTTAAGAAGAGACTGGACAGCCATTTGTCTAAAATGGTCCAGGGTCTCCTGCTTGAGCAGGGGGGTTGGACTAGAAGACCTCCAAGGTCCCTTCCAGCTCTTTATTCTGTATTCTACTCATGGTGATGTGAACAGCCCATTTCAACCTGCATTCACAGGTGACTCACCGGGTTTTTGAATCCAAGCAGCTTTGGCTGAAGGCATCTAACGTTGATCCAGAAATATTTCTCCAGTGGCTTCCTCTTTTGGCAGAGTCAGGTTCTCCCAAGGATCCTGCTTGGGAGCCAATCCATTCTTAATTAACAGGGCTCCTCATCAGTGCTTTCACTAATTGCTAATCAGCATAATTGATTGTTAAATTGTCACTGACGGCGCTGCGAGGACTCGCCTAGCAGGAGATGCAGGCTGGGGTCTGTGTTTATTGTGCGGAACTGTGACTGTACCAGCTGGGTATCCGACATGGGGATACGGTACTGACACTTTAAAAAAATTCATTGTGTTCATCGTCCAAAAAAATAAAATAGTCCATTCCAGAAAATCAGTGGAAAAGCAACAAAGGCAGCTGATATCTCTGGAGCAGGTACTAACAATAGTCCCAGTTATCCAAAGGACTCCAAATTAATTCTCCATTGGCAACCAAGGATCTATTGCAGTTGTCAAAAGCTAAATGAACAATATAAAATTAGAATAATATTAAACAGAAGAAGAACAACAGAAACTTGACTTTTTTTATCCTGCGCTGTCAAGGCTTTCCCATGCATTGTGAGAACTCTTCAGAATTCCCAGGTTAAGACAGTACAATTACTGTGTCCATGTAGCAGGTTGTTCCCAAATAAATGAATCATGCCATGGCTTAATGAGATGACAACATGCTAAGGTTGCGGCTGGGCTGCACAATACACTGTGCTGCACATTCGTTGCACTGCTGCTTTCATTTAAACTAGTGAGCTATGTGAACCCAGAGCATTAGTTTACAAGAGAAAGGGATAATCAACCCACTCTTAGGATTCTTTATTATAACAAACTTGGAGGGTTATAATACTATTCAAGAAAAGTTGAAACAGCTGTTCTAAACTGGCAGAAAATTGTCCTGGCATCATGTTTGCTTCCTGGCTGCCAATCAGTATCTTGCCACAGGCACGAAACTCACAAACAGGATTTCTTTCTTGATAGAATTAGAATTAGAATTCTTTTATTGGCCAAGTGTGATTGGACACACAAGGAATTTGTCTTGGTGCAAATACTCTCAGTGTACAGAAAAGAAAAGATACATTCGCCAAGAGTCAAGAATCATCAGGTACAACACTTAATGATAGTCATAGGGTACAATAAACAATCAAATCATACTTAGAAACAATCAATATAAATCGTAAGAATACAAGCGACAAAGTTATAGTCATACAGTCACAGGGGATGGACGATAAGGAGGGATGAGAAGATTAATAGTAATAGTAGTGCAGACTTTGTAAATAGTTGGACAGTGTTGAGGGAATTATTTGTTTAGCAGAGTGATGGTGTTCAAGGAAAAACTGTCCTTGTGTCTAAGTTGTTCTGGTGTGCAGTGCTCTATAGCGTCGTTTTGAGGGTAGGAATTGAAACGGTTTATGTCCGGGATGTGAGGAGTCTGTAGATATTTTCACAACCCTCTTTTTGACTTGTGCAGTATACAGGTCCTCGATTGAAGGCAGGTTGGTAACAATTGTTTTTTCTGCAGTTCTTATAATCTGTTGAAGTCTGTATCTTGTTTGGCTGCAGAGCCAAACCAGACAGTTATAGAGGTGCAGATGACAGACTCAATGATTCCTCTGTAGAACTGGATCAGCAGCTCCTTGGACAGTTTGAGCTTTCTGAGTTGGCGCAGAAAAAACATTCTTTGTTGTACATTTTTGATGTTAGGTGTCCATTTTAGATCATGTGATATAGTAGAACCTAGAAATTTGAAGGTCTCTACTGTTGATACTGTGTTGTCTAGTATCGTTAAGAGGTGGTAATATGAGAGGATTTCCTCTAAAGTCTATCACCATTTCTATGGTTTTGAGTGTGTTCAGTTCCAGATTGTTCCAATTACACCACGAGGCAAGTTGTCCAAGCTCCTGCCTGTTGTCGCGAATGAGACCAATCACTGTTGTGTAACATACAGGACTAGAAATCTCCTAACTTGATTTTCATCCACTACCAACAAATGTCACTAGCCAGAAAGAAGGCAGCAGTTATTTCATTCCTGGCAGTCCTTGATTTATGGCTACAATTGGGACCAGATTTTCCATTCTTAAGGAAGGCAGCTGCTAAGTGAAGCATGGGATAAAGTTTAAAGCATGAGGTTGTGGCTGCCAACTTGTTTTTTTTTCTTTTTTCTTTTTTACATCCCACGGCCCAAAGAGACCTCTGACTCTTTGTGAATCTGGACAGACTTCAGCACTGGACCCTATCCAACAAAACACAGTTTGGTGGTGAGATAAATATGGTCCCACACTTAGGCAGGAAAACCCAAATGCCTTGTGAATAGAATAAGTGGTACCTGACTTCAACGTTAGTAGCTGTGAGAGAGATCTGAGTATCCTAATGTTGTTTGTTAGTTGCAAAGTTGTGTCCGACCCATTGCAACCCCATGGATAACGTTCCTCCAGGCCTTCCTGTCCTCTACCATCTCTCAGAGTCCATTTAAGCTCACACTGACTGCTTCAGTGACCCCATCCAGCCACCTCATTCTCTGCTATCCCCTTCTTCTTCTTTTGCCCTAAATTGTTCCCAGCATTAGGCCTCTTCTCCAGGGAGTCCTTCCTTCTCATCAGGTGGCGCTTTGAGTTTCATCTTCAGGATCTGGCCGGAAGGTTCTGCAACCCAATAAGACAGACACAGACTTCAGAGGCGAATTGGGACTGCATAAAAAACCATTCCTGCCAACCTGCCTTCCAACTTACACTGCAAAAACATATGGACTACACAACTCGATCAGAGCAAAGCAATAGATGCAATCTACATAGACTTCTGTAAAGCCTTTGATTCAGTGGTACACGACAAACTACTCCTAAAACTAAACTCTCATGGTACCTCTGGACACCTGCATAACTGGATAGAAGTATTCCTATCAAACAGACAACAAATGGTCAAAATTGGGAGCATCCTATCAAATTCTGTACCTGTCAACAGTGGTGTCCCCCAAGGCAGTGTTCTAGGACCAACTCTTTTCATACTCTACATAAATGACCTCTGTGATCATATCAAGAGCAACTACGTTCTTTTCGCTGATGATGTAAAGCTATTCAACACCACCGACAATGCTGTTACCCTTCAAAAAGACCTTGACTATGTATCAGAATGGTCAAACAAATGGCAACTTCAAATCTCAACAAATAAATGCTCTGTCTTACATATTGCCGAAAAAAATCAGAAAATAAAACATAGGCTGAATAGTCAAGACCTTTTTGATGATCCAAACTCTGTCAAGGATCTTGGGGTACTCATCTCTAATGATCTAAGTACTAGAGCCCACTGTAACTACATAGCCAAAAAGGTGTTAAGAGTTGTTAACCTATCTTATGTAGCTTTTTCTCTGGTAATACTACACTACTAACTGGTGCATACAAAACATTTGCTAGACTAATACTTGAATACAGCTCATCAGTCTGGAACCCACATTGCGTATCTGATATTAATACAGTTGAGAAAGTCCAGAAATATTTCACAAGAAGAGTTCTCCACTCCTCTACTCGTTGCAAAATACCTTATGCCACCAGACTTGAAATTCTAGACCTAGAAAACCTACAACTATGCTACCTTCGGTCCGATCTAAGTATAGTATATAAAATCATACATTGCAATGTCCTACCTGTCAATGAATAATTCAGCTTTAACCATAACAACACTAGAGCAAACAATAGATACAAATCAAGGTTAACCGCACCAAACTTGATTGCAGGAAATACGACTTCAGCAACAGAGTGGTCAATGTCTGGAATACTCTACCTGACTCTGTAGTTTCTTCCCCAAACCCCAGAAACTTTAACCTTAGACTGTCTACTATTGACCTCAGCCCTTTCCTAAGAGGTCTGTAGGGGATGTGCATAAGCGCACCAATGTGCCTACCGTCCCTGTCCTATTGTTTCTTTTACTTTTTTATTTTTTTATATGTATCCATATATTCATAGCTATGTTTTTACTTATACCTATTATCTTGTAAGCAATTGACAAACCAAATAAAAATAAAAAAATAAAAATCGAGGACCTGTATACTGCATGAGTCAAAAAGAGGACTGTGAAAATATTTACAGACCTCTCAAATCCTGGACATAAACTGTTTCAACTCCTACCCTCAAAATGACACTATAGAGCACTGCACACCAGAACAACCAGACCCAAGGACAGTTTTCTTTCCCCAAATGCCATCACTCTGCTAAACAATTCCCCTAACACTGTTTAACTATTTACTAAGTCTGCATTACTATTACTATTAATCTTCTCATCACTCCTTCCCCTCCCACTTGTGACTGTATGACTGTAACCTTGTCACTTGTATCCTTAGGATTTTTATTGACTGTTTCCTAGCATGATTTGATTGCTTATTGTACCCTATGACTATCATTAAGTGTTGTATCTTATAATTCTTGACTCTTGATGAATGTATCTTTTCTTTTATGTATACTGAGAGCATTTGCACCAAAGACAAATTCCTTGTGTGTCCAGTCTCAGTTGGCCAATAAAAGAATTCAGATTCAGATTCTCAAGAGCAGCCAGGGTTGTTCTCCACTAGGACTGACCAGTTTGATCACCTTGCAGTCCAAGGGACACGCAGGAGTTTTCTCCTGCACCAGACTTCAAAGGCCTCAATTCATTGGTGCTCAGCCTCCCTGATGGTCCAATTTTTGCAGCCATACATTGCAACTGGGAAAACCGTAGCCTTGACTATACACACCTTTGTTGACAGAGTGATGTCTCTACTTTTTTAGTATGCTGTCTAAGTTTGCCATAGCTTTCCTCCCCAGGAGCAAGCATCTTTTAGTTTCTTGGCTGTAGTCCCCATCTGTGGTGATTTTGGAGCCCAGGTTTTGCCTTTTGGTAGTGTCCATGGTGTTTTCATGGCAAAGATACTGGAGTGGGTTGCCATTTCCTTCTCCAGTGGATCACGTTTTGTCAGATCTCTCTGCTATGACCTGTCCATCTTGGGTGGCCCTACACGGCATAGCTTCATTGAGCTATGCAAGCCCCTTCGCCATGACAAGGCAGTGACCCATGAAGGGATCCTAATCTACCACCCCTTAAATATGAGCCAACAGTGTGCTGCAGCTGCCAGAAAGACCAATGCAATCTTAGGTTGCATCGACAGAGAGCGAGAGCATCAAGAGAACAAGAAGTGACTCTTCCGCTTTACACCACACTGGTGAAACCACCCTTGGAATATACAGTGTCCATTTCTGGTCACCACAATGCAAAAAAAGAGGTGGTTGAGACCCTGGAAAGTGTGCAGAGAAGAGCAACAAAAATGATAAAGGTTCTGGAGGCTAAATCGTACGACGAACAGTTGAAGGACCTAGGGACATAGGCTAACGAAGAGAAGAACTAGCAGTGATATGATAGCAAGAGCCCTTAGACTTACATACCGCTTCACAGGGCTTTACAGCCCTCTCTAAACAGTTTACAGAGTCAGCATATTTGCCCCCAAGAATTGGGGTCAGGGGGGTTCGCAAGGGTTCGGGAGAGCCCCTAGCTCAGATTCTGCACAGTTCAGAGAACCCCCCAAAACCTACTCCTGACTGGCCCCACCCACCCTGCCCTGGAGTCCCCACATAGCCCATTTTGGATACAGGTAAGTGCAGGGCCTACACAGAGGCTTGGGGGGGTGGAAAACAGGCCTCCCGGAAGTTCCAGAAGGCTGGAAACGGGCTTGTTTCTGGCCTCCAGATAACCTCCGGAGCCCAGGGAGGCTGTTTTCACCCTCCCAGAGGCTCAAGGAAAGCCTCCAGAGCCCCGGGAGGGCGAAATGCCTCCCCTGCCGTGGTGCAGGAGGATGACTAGGCCACGCCCACCATGGCCAGGCCCATCCAGCAACCGGGCTGAGAACCCATTGCTAAAATTTTTTGAAGCCCACCCCTGATTGGGGTCCTCATTTCACCCACCTTGGAAGGATGGAAAATTGAGTCAACCTTGAGCCTGGTGAGATTCGATCTGCCAAATTGCGGGCAGCTGGCAGGCAGCAGAAGTAGCCTGGACTACCGCACTCAGAGGTGGGTATTCAGCAGATTCGGACCCGTCCTGCAGAACCTGTAGCGGAAATTTTGAGTAGTTCGGAGAACCGGCAAATCCCACCTCTGACTGGCCCCACCCCCATCTATTCTCCGCCTCCCAAATCCTAGCTGATTGGCTGGATCTTCTTTGGTTGCCCTGCACAGGAGAATGGAGCTGGAAAGCAGGTTAGTGGGATGGGGAGGGAATGGAGATTTTATAGTATCCTTCCCTGCCACGCCCACCAAGCCACGCCATGCCCACCAAGCCATGTCTACAGAACCGGTAGTAAAAAAAAATTGAATCCCACCACTAATTCTAACCATTGTGCCACCCTGGCTCATAATAGTTATCTTTCAGTACTTGAGGGGCTGTGAGAAAGAAGAGGGGATTGGCTCATTCTCCAAAGCACCAGAGGGCAGAAGAAGAAATAATGGGTGGAAGCTTGTCAAAGAGAGATCTAACCTAGAATTAAAGAGAATTTTTCTGACAGTGAGAACGATTCATCAGTGGAATAGCTTGCCCTCCTGGGGTTGTGGATGCTTCATCACTAGAGGTTTTGAAAAATAGACTGGACAACCAATTGACCGGGATGGTTTAAGGCGCCTGCCTTGAGGACGGAATTGGACTACACTTCTGACTTCCTTCCAGCCCTATTTCAGTGATTCTTTCAATGTTTGCATGAAGTTTTCTCTTCCTGCTGGAAGGAAGGAAAAGGAAGTTTGTGTCTCTCACCTGCTTGTGGGCTTCAGTATGAGAGTGGCTGTGCGGGGAAAAGACACAACGGTTTTATGTTGCGTACAGGGACAAATACATTTTGTAAATGTATTAACCTTATTAATTACAAGTAATTAGTTTTATAGTTATAAGTCAGAAAGGATCAGGGACTGACTTTCCTGACGAACAAATGTTATTAAAAAAAAAAGATCCAACAAATTGTATTTTTCAGGTGAGCTTCTGCTCTTTAATAAAAATTGGTCAGTTAGAAAAAGTTCTCCCAGGCTCCCAAAATGTGCCACCATATTGTAGATCCCCTCTCAACTACCTTGTAGTTATGGATTCAATTGATACAGACTTTATTTCACCCTGTCACTACCAGTTGGGCATCAGGTAAGTTATACGTACCTACAAACCAAATAGGAGCCGGCTGTGTGCAGCAGCTGCCAAAACAGCCAACATAGTTCTAGGCTGCATAATCAGAGGGATAGAATCAAGATTACGTGGTGTTAATATCACTTTATAATGCCTTGGAAAGGCCACACTTGGAATACTGCATCCAGTTTTGGTCACCCCAATATAAATAAGATATTGAGACTCTAGAAAGAGTGCAGAGAAGAGCAAGGAAGATGATTAGGGAGCTGGAGGCTAAAACATATGAAGAACGGTTGCGGGAACTGGGAATGTCTGGTCTAATGAAAAGAAGGACTAGGGGAGACATGATAGCAGCGTTCCGATATCTCAGGGGCTGCCACAAAGAAGAGGGAGTCGAGCTATTCTCCAAAGCAGCTGAAAGCAGCACAAGAAGCAATGGGTGGAAACTAATCAAGGAGAGAAGCAACTTAGAATTAAATAGAACTTTCCTAACGGTTAGAACAATTAATGAGTGGAACAACTTGCCTCCAGAACTTGTGAATGCTCAAACGCTCAAAGTTTTTTAAAAAGATGTTGGATAACCATTTGTCCGAAGTGGTGTAGGGTTTCCTGCCTAAGCAGGGGGTTGGACTAGAAGACTCCAAGGTCCCTTCCAACTCTGTTATTCTATTCTATTCTATTCTAGTCTAGTCTAGTCTAGTCTAGTCTAAACCCACATTCACAAATGTGTTATTTGCATATATGGAAGGTCTTCCAGGTTGATCTCAGCTGAACTAGGCAATTGTAGGTTGACAAAGCAGAAACTACGGAGATTTTAGAGTCGTGGATGCACCTATGGTCTACTCTTACATTGGATTAGATGACCTCTAAGGCCCCTTCCAACTCTGTTATAGCAATAGCACTTAGACTTATACACTTCCCAGTGCTTTGCAGCCCTCTCTAAACGGTTTACGGAGTCAACCTATTAACCCCAATAATCTGGGTCCTCCTCTTACCCACTTCAGAAGGATGGAAGGCTGAGTCAACCTTGAACCTGGTGAGATTCGAACTGCCAAATTGCAGTCAGCTGGCAGACAGCAGAAGTAGCCTGCAGCACTGCACTCTAACCACTGCGCCACCATTATTCTGTTAATCTGTATTAGGTGGGCATCATCTTAAATGCAGTTGGGAAGTTAGTAACCTGGTTGTTAAGGGAATCCCCACTGACTTTGCTTGTCAGAAAGTCACAAAAGGGGATCACCTGACCTCAGGACATTGCTACCCTCATAAATAGGTGCCAGTGGCCAAGTGTCCGAATTTTGATCACGTGACCATGGGGATGCTGGTCATAAGTGCGACATCATAAGTCACTTTTTCCAGTTCCTTTGTAACGTTGAAAGGTCAGCAAGAAAATGGCTTGTAAGTCCAGAACTACCTGGAACGCTGAGGACATCGGTCATAACTTTGAACACTTGTCAAGCAACCGTTGTTAAGTTGGGACCTTCTTGCACTTTATGGTTGCCAGATAACGCCATGGGAATCTCGGTGCACAATCCATGCTTGATGCTTTTTCAAGAGGCAACTGGACTTTCTGTTTTTTTTCTTTTTCTTTTGAAAACGTTTCGCTTCTCATCCAAGAAGCTTCTTCAGCTCTGACCGGATAGTGGGGAATGGAAGGATTTATACCTCTTGCAGACAGCTGGTCATTTGCATCCTTTTCGAGGGTCGTTGAGGCCACTTGGAGGTTTATCTGTGTCCTCAGGGTCGCCTGAGTAGTGCAAATGGTTCCTGTAGCTTTTTCCCTGGAAATCCATTCCTACTCCTATATCATTCTGTGGGAGCTCATCCCAAATTGCATAGCTAAATGTCTATAGAGATTCTCAATCATCCAAGTCTTGACTGTCCCCAAGGTGCATTTGTAAAAGCCGAAGGCCATCTCTTCTTGATCTGGTTCCCCTCCTTTCCAAAGCAAAAGGCACCATCTCAGCCCGGGGTGAACGAAAGCTGCCGAATTCTCCTCAGCCCCCATGGCTCTCCCCCCACCTCCATTCCCCCCCCTGCCCCCCCACTGGCACCGTAAAATGAAGGCATTAGGAAGCGGTGGCAACCCCAGTCTGCAGAAGCCAAACTAATTGAGCCGTTTTGTTTCAGAGCACTTGAAAAGAGCAAAAATGAATTGGCTTTGAGAGGCGTGCAAAAAAAAACGGGAAGGAGGGAGTGAGAGAGGGAGGGGGAGGCAAGGTACAAGGAGAGGGGAGGGAGGGGGAAATGAAGGCAGTCAGCCAAATATAGGAGTCGGGATCCATGTTGGCTAAGTTGCTTGCAGTGTGTGAGAGCCAGGCGCAGAATATGACACAGAACTGGTTTCTGAGTCAGCCTGCAAGTTGGGGAGATTTGCACAAAATGTGAACCATAAAGGAACCAAAAACGGTAGAATTTACACAAGATCGTAGAAACATCAGACTAGAAGGGACTTGGGATGCCTTCTAGTCCGACCCTTTGCCTGAGGTAAAATATCCAAAATAACTTCCAAATTATCCAGATAAATATCCAAAAGAAAAGGAACTTAAAACGCAAGATTAAAACTGACATGTGAGAGACGGACAAGGTCAGACAAGAGATAGAAAAAGCAGGCCTTATAACAACTCCAATCATTAGCCATTTGATTTAAGACACAATTATATCTCTTGTCTCATCAATTGTAGTGGCCATTCAGGGGTATGTCTGTATGTGTAGGATTAACTTTTAATCATGTATTTAATATGGTTCCCTTTGAGACCCACTGATTCACTAACAATGATTTGGTGTCTAGAAAGTCCAGAATTTGGGGATCCCCTAGTGACTAAAATTAACACAAAATCAACCCAAAATTAGGTCTGTTTCTTTTCAATAAGCTTTGCCTACGTTCTCCTTTGCTAAACCTGGTGACTATAATACACCATTTTCTAGATTTGTGCAAGGGCCACTGAATAATACACTAACTCAATGGGCAGGCTTCACACATACCACCAGGGATGGGATCCTGGGGGTTTGTAGGGGTTCAGGAGAACCCCTAGCTAACGTTCTGACCAGTTCTGGAGAACCATTAGCAGATATTTTGAGTAGTTCCAAGAACTACCACCTCTGACTGGAGATTTTACAGTATCCTTCCCCTGCCACGGCCATCAAGCCATGCCCACAGAACCGGTAGTAAAAAAAAAATTTGAATCCCACCACTGGTGCAGAGAACCCCCAAATCCCACTCCTGGCTGGCCATGCCCACCCCACCACGCCCCTCCCAGGAGTCCCCACATGGTCCATTTTGGATGCAGGTAAGTGCAGGGTGCGCACAGAGGCTCAGGGAGGGCGAAAAAAGGGGCCTCCCGGAAGTTTGGGAAAGCCAGAAATGGACCTATTTCCAGCTTCCAGAGAGCCTCCAGAGACCGAGGAGGCCGTTTTCGCCCTCCCGGAAGCGTGAGGAAAGCCTCCAGAGCCCGGGGAAGGCAAAAATGCCCCCCCCTCCAACATGATGCAGGAGGCTGACTAGGCCACGCTGACCATGGCCACGCCCACCCAGCAACCAGGCAGAGAACCCGTTGCTAAAAAGTTTTGAAGCCCAACCCTGCACACCACCCTAAGCCAGAGACAAACCAAGTGAGGTCCAACTTAACCATGTTTAGCATCTCTTGCAAATTCAGCCAGTGGTTTTTTTTTTCCTCACCCTGGTTAAGGAGCCCTCTGTCGAGTCCTTAGGCCATTGGGAATCTGACTGAAGAGGTTAATAATATAAGGTGTGCTGGTAAAACTGGCTTGTAATGTTGATTAAAAAGAAAGAAACCGGGGAATCTACAAAATCAACTGTCATCAGCGCAACCAAAGTCTATGCGGAGCAAAAGATCCTGTCAATTAAAAACCAGGATCCACACAAACACCAGCTGGCAGTCCAACACCACAACAGCCAAATTCTTCATCTTTTTTAAAAAAGTTTTTTATTTTAACAACAAAACAACATAGACATACCACATAAAACATAAAAACATCATCCTTCTTCATAAATTTACAAACAGTGCATCGGTTGGTTTACCACTTTTTTTGTGTGCATCTATTTCCTAGTCACTAATATAATTATATTACATAATAGCTCATATTATCAATCAATAATTGTATAACCTAATATCATCACTAAAAAATAATTTATCTATAATTTGATTAATTCATACTTTAACGAGATAACTATAGTTTACTTAGTTTATTTTGCAATAAATCATAAGATCATACCAAATCTATCTTGATAATGTTTTATAAAGATAATATCAAAAAAAAAGAAAAAAAAATTTTTATGCTAAGTCTGAATGTTCTATTATTATGCTTTATTATCTAACCATTGATAAAAAAGATCCCAAACTTCATAAAATTGTTTATCTTCTTGTTCTCTAATTTCAAATGTCAATTTACTCATTTCAGCACAATCCAATATTTTCTTAATAATTTCTTCCTCTGATGGAGTTTTCTCACTCTTCCAGTTTTTAGCAAACCAAATTCTTCACCTTTACCCACATCGACACCAAACAGCACCAGTTCGATTCAGAGCGACACAAAAATCATGGGCCACGCCACACTGCGCCTTTGGCAACTCTGTTTTGGGAAATGGTTGCCACTGCAATGCCTCACACAGAACAAGTCTGCAGAGTTTAAATCCTTTTTAAATCCTCCTGGCTGCTATCGAAAAACCGGTCTTTTCTAAGGTACAGATCTTGCAGTATCTTCCCATCCTGGCGGCTTTTTTGGCATCGCCACATTTGACTGGCAAGGCTGTTTGCCGAATACCTTGGATTCAGCCTTGAAGTCAGGTCAGTTGCTCCAAGTCCGTGTTCAGCCTGCCAGATTTCATCTTATGAGTATCTTCATTCCCTTGTGATTTGGTTTTTTTTTTAAAGCACAAAATGCGAGCGTTAAATTCTTGCTCGTCTAGCGTAACTAAACAATGCACGTGGTCTGAAATGATTGTTTAGATTTTGCATGTAGGTTTTGGAAACAAATAACGTCACCTGGGGTGTGGTGGTGGGTTTTTTTTGGCATGGGGGAAGATTTGTGCTTAGGATGAGCTGGGGGGAAAGAAAATATTAATTTTCCCTTTGGTTGTTCCTCTTAATTCTTATTCCGAGCAATAAGGCAAAGAAGGCAGCCTATCAACTCACAATCATAACTGGGACCAGCATTTCTAGTTCTAAGCAAGTTTTGTTGCTTGAGTGAGTCATCCCTGATTTTATATTTTCTGGGCATAATTGTTAAGTGAATCACTGCAGTTGTTAAGTGAATAGTGTGGTTGTTAAGCAAATCTTCCCACATTGACTTTGTAAGAAAACAATGCAAAGGTCAAAATTGAAGATCACAAAACCCAGGATGCTGCACCCATTGTAAATACACTCCAGTTGCCAAGCACCTGAATTCTGATCACATGACTGTGAGGATGCTGCAACAGTTGTAAGAGCAAGCCATCCGGTCGTAAGTCAACTTTAACTCAGTATCATTGTAAGCTTGGTCACTAAATGAACAGTTATAAGCCAAAGACTAGCTCTAGCCTTCTATCCATCTGATGCAACCCCTATCTCAATTCCTCTGAACAAATCCGGTAAGAGAAATAGCAAAAGAAAGAAACTAATACAGACCAGATATCCATAGTTCTCCTTTATTGCAGTCGGTCTTCCAGCAAGTAACAGGGTATGAGCAGAGTAGCCAAAGAAAACTCACATAAAGTCAGTGCTGGGAGACGCCACCTCCCAGCGCTACTTAAATAGCTTTACTAGCACCCGTTCACATGCATCCCATATCTGGCTCTGCCAAACCACCATCCACCCGCCACCCATCCCATTACATCACATATAATTAGATTGATTACAGCCAGGGGTGGGATTCAAATTTTTTAACAACCGGTTCTGTGGGCATGGCTTAAGTGGTGGGTGTGGCTTGCTGGTCATGTGACTGAGTGGACATGGGTTGGTGATCATGTTATTGGCTGGGTGTGGCCAACTCAATATCACTCACATCGAGGCACGCATCTCCTCACCTGGCCTCTCAAGACTGCGGGGATGCTTCAACAGTCGTAAGTGTGAAAAATGGTCATAAGTCACTTTTTTCAGTGCCATTGTAACTTTGAATGGTCACTCCATATAAGCAAAGTACAGAACCGATTGTTAAGAAATTTGAATCCCACCCCTGGGGTCAACCTATTCTCCAAAGCATCTGAACACAGGACAAGAAGCAATGGATGGAAACTAATCAAGAAGAGAATCAGATGGGGTATTCAGCAGGTTCTGACCGATTCTGGAGAATCAGTAGCAGAAATTTTGAGTAGTTTGGAGAACCGGCAAAAACCACCTCTGACTGGCCCCGCCCCCATCTATTCTCCGCTTCCTGAGTCCCAGATGATTGGCTGGGTCTTCTTTGGTTGCCCTGCACAGGAGAATGGAGCTGGAAAGCAGGTTAGTGGGCTGGGGAGGGAATGGGGATTTTGCAGTATCCCTCCCCTGCCATGCCCACCAAGCCATGCCAACAGAACCAGTAGTAAAAAAAATTTGAATCCCACCACTGGAGAGAAGCAACCTAGAAGTAAAGAGAAATTTCCTAACAACTAGAACAATTAAACAGTGGAACTACTTGCATCCAGAAGTTGTGAATGCTCCAACAATGGAGGTTTTTAAGAAGAGATTAGACAACCATTTATCTGAAGTGGTGTACGGTTTCCTGCCTAAGCAGGGAGTTGGATTAAAAGACTTCCAAGGTGCCTTCCAACTCTCTTATTCTGTCAAATCGAGGTGGTGGGCCAAATTGACTGGTACGTTCAAGTGAAAAGTCAAATCAAATTATGGCCTTAATACAGTGTAATGACCCAATTCACACAACGTTTCACGACAACAGCTGGATTCCCACCGCACACATCTTACAGGTTCATTTTAGCCCAGTCTAGCCCGCTGGGAGAACTAGGTCTCAGAAAATCGGATTGATTTAGAAACCCGGTTAAATATGATGTGTGAATGAGTGAATTGGTCAGGAAAAGCGCACGTCACCGGAGACTTTCCAAGCTGCGAGCAAGGATCCCTTTGAAATGCAGGCCCGTGGAAAAGTATCTGCCTTTCTTCGCTTTCACACTGTCAAAACTGACTAAGCCAATGGAAATACATTAGCGTTTCTCTCTTCAACACCTTATTTCCAGCATAATAAAGTTCACTAAATATTCTCCAAGCTTCTCAATGGAGCCATGTGGTTCGGGCACTCGGTACCCAAGCTTGTAAGCACCTGATTAACATCTTATTTCACCACAAGAGCACTCTATTCCCCTCTGCGGGCCATTATCTCATGACCCCCGCAACCCTTGACCCCCCATGAGGAAGGGAGGGATGCAAAAATCGGCTCAGCCTTCAGGCCCCCATGTAATATCAGTAAGTATTTATTGGAGCAAGCCATCAAAGGCGGAGAGCTTTTAACTGTTAAGTGGTGCCATGAATCTGCTCAAGGTTTCATTCAAGGTTTTATAAGGGGTTGAAATCGGTGTAGCATGGAGGTGGCAGTGGATGGGTGGGGAAGAGGGGGAGACCCTGCCTCTAAGATTCATTTGGACGCCCACCTTCTGAAATTCTCAGTCGCCCTATGGAGATGGAGTCCCACCAAGCTGGAGTTCCACCATAGAACATAGAATAACAGAGTCGGAAGGGTACTTGGAGGTCTTCTAGTCCAACCCCACACCCCACCCCTGCTCAAACAGGAGTCCTTATACCATACTGGACCAATGGCTGTCCAGTCTCTTCTTGAGAACCTCCAGTGATGGTCTACCCACAACTTCCAGAGTCAAGTTGTTCCACTGATTAATTGTTCTAATTGTCAGAAAATTCCTCCTTAGTTCTAGGTTGCTTCTCTCCTTGATTAGTTTCCATCTGTTATTTCTTATCCTTCCCTCAGGTGCTTTGGAGAATAGCTTGACTTCTTCTTCTCTCTGGAAGCCCCCCAAGTACTGGAAGACTGCTATCATATCACCCAGAGGTGGGTATTCAGCAGGTTCTGACCAGTTCTGGAGAACCGGTAGCGGAAATTTTGAGTAGTTTGGAGAAGCGGCAAATACCACCTCTGACTGGCTCCGCCCCCATCTATTCTCCGCCTCCTGAGTTCCAGCGGATTGGCTGGATCTTCTTTGGTTGCCCTGCACAGGAGAACGGAGCTGGAAAGCAGGTTAGTGGGGTGGGGAGGGAATGGGGATTTTGCAGTATCCTTCCCCTGCCACGCCCACCGCCACACCCACAGAACCGGTAGTAAAAAAAAATTGAATCCCACCACTGATATCATCCGTAGTCCTTCTCTTCATTAGACTAGGCATACCCAGTTCTTCAACTCTTCTTCGTACAATTTAAACCTCCGGATCAAAGGTGGTATTCAGCAGGTCCTGACCGGTTCTGGAGAACCGGTAGCGGAAATTTTGAGTAGTTTGGAGAACCGGCAAATGCCATGTCCCGCCCAGGGGTAGGATTCAAATTTCTTAACAACCAGTTCTGTGGGCGTGCCCTAATTTGTGGGTGTGGTTTGGTGGTCCTGTGACTGGCTGGAGATGGCTTGTATGTAAATATTGTAAATATTTATGTAAATGTTGAATTTTTTTAATTAAAAAAAGAGCAACTTTTACCCAAAACAAGGCAAACTAGGCAGTCAGATCGAGTTGCTTGCAGAATCACAGAGTCACTCGCAGATCTACCTTTCTGCAATCTGCTGCCTGAGTCTGCACTGAAAAATAGGAGCTTCGGTCCTAAGGAAGGTTCAGCTCTGCTCTCAGGACAGCGGTGCGATTTGCCAGTTCTCTGAACTTTGCAGAATCATAACAACCGGTTCCATAGAACCGGTCTGAACCAGTAGAATCCTACCCCTGGCCCCATCCCCATCTATTCTCTGGCTCCCGAGTCCCAGCTGATTGGCTAGGTCTTCTTTGGTTGCCCTGCACAGGAGAACGGAGCTGGAAAGCAGGTTAGTGGGGTGGGGAGGGAATGGGTATTTTGCAGTACCCTTCCCCTGCCACGCCCACCAAGCCATGGCCACAGAACCGGTAGTAAAAAGAAATTGAATCCCACCACTGCTCCAAGATCCCTTTTCATCTTTGTTGCTCTCCTCTGCCCTCTTTCCAGGGTCTCAACATCTTTCTTGTAGTGTCACAACATGCCAAGTCTGGTCCCACCTGCGCAGTATAAAAGTGTACTATTACTATCCCTGATCTTGAAACTATCCCTTGGTTGTCCGAAAGGTGCTTTTTTTTCAAGAGGCAGCAAAGTTTTTCTTTGAAGATGTCTGCTTCTCATCCAAGAAGAAGCTTCTTGGACAAGAAGCGAAACATCTTCAAAAGAAAAAAGAAAAAACCAGAAAGTCCAGTTGCCTCTTGAAAAAAGCACCTTTGAGACAACCAGGACCTAGATGACTGAGAATCTCCATAGATATCCCTTGGTTGACGCAATCTAGAATTGCATTTTGGGGGGCAGCTCCAGCACACCGCTGGCTCACACTGGTGTTCGACTAGGACACCTAAATCCCTCTCACAGTTGAGCCAGGTACCATCTATTCCCGTGATGGCGAACCTATGGCCCACGGTCCAGAAATGACATGCAGAGCCATCTCTCTGGGCACGCCAGCTGTCACCCATTGCTCTTCTGGCTCTGGCACGCACATGTGCACCACTGGCCTGCTCATCCAGAAACTGTAAGTTCAGCTCCCTGGCGCACATGCTTCATGGTCTTCGCATACCCATGTGTGCCAGAAACCAGAAGACCAGGTGGCCAGGATGCATGTGCGTGCACGCTGGAGAGCTGCTCTTCCATATCCAGTACTCCCCCACGCGTACGTATGCGTGCTCTGGTTTTGGCACTTGGTGCCAAAAAGGTTCGCCAACACCGACCTGTGCATTTGGTTTTTCTTACCTAAGAGTGGAACCTTGCTTTTCTCATTCGTGAATGGCAATGTTTTGTCTCTGCTATTCCACGCTGAGACCCAACTCATCTTTTGTTCCCTGTTAAATGTCGCATGACCCCCTTGGAAGCTTCCTTTCCTGCCTCCCCCCAGCCCCCCTCCCCACAAGTCCTGACTTATCAGCGTGCAAGGCCAAACATTGATCCACCGAGAGAGAGAGAGACACATCCATCTTCCTTCCAGATGGCACGACTCATCGCTCGGTTCCTCCAGCTGTTCCCGGCCCTAGACGTGACTTTTCCCTGGGCCAGATGTGTAGTGGAGCATTCCTTCTTTCCAGGTGCTGGGACCGATGTGTGCGCATTGTTACAGTCCTGGCAAAAGATGAGAGATGGGGCTGGCAGCCACCCAGCCTCAAATCGCACGCCGCATGCTCTGCAGGAGGACACCTTGGTTGAAGGGCCGACCTTCTAGACTCCCATGCAGGGGCTGCCCGTTTTATTAACGTCACCTGACAGCTGCAAACAAGGGGGCAGATTTTGGAGATTCCCAAAAGGCTTTCTCCGGCAACCATCCCAAGGGAAAGAAAGTTGAGGCTGACCCAAGGTCTCTGTGAATTTATAAAAGGCTTCCCGTTAAATATAGAAAAGGTTGCAAAACACAGACCTTCGGATATCGGCTCATTCCCAGATGCTTCCAGCTACGGCCAGGTCTTTCTCTGGGTTGCCAGAATGAAGAAATAAACACAACCTTCCATTTGTGAAAGCATGAAATCCACTGTCACAAAAATTCTTTCCATCCTCAGACGAAGCACACAGGCTAGGCTCACACAAGATGTTTCGTTTGGATGCCCTATTAACCTTTTTTTTTTTTCCTGGGTTTACACAATCCATTGGCCGAGGCAATCCCCAATTAACCAAACGGGACACATTCACGCCGATTCACACAATAGCCTAACACAAGCTGAGCAGGCTGTGCCAATGAAACAAGCTCGCCCGGTGCTTTATAAATTTGGGCCTTCTTGAAGATGTGTGAACTTCAAACTCCTAGAATTCCCCAGCCCGAGGCTGCTGGGGAATTCTGGGAATTGAATCCATGCATCTTAAAAACATACTGGCTGGGAAATTCTGGTTGTAAAGTGAAGCATCATGTGAATGGATCTGATTTTTTGACATGTTTTGCAGCGGCTGTTGCGAACGTGGCGGTTGTTTAGCAAAGCAATTTTCCTCAATAGACATGTTTTGTTGCTGGAAACTGGAAGTAACCCCAGTAATCAGGAAAAAGGAAAGCCTCACAAACTTCAGTTGTGTGACTGTGGGATAATGCCAAACGGCCATCGAAGTGAGCCAGTTTCCACCCAAGAGAGTCAGCTTGGCCTAGTGGTTAAAGTACCAGACTAGAAAGCAGGAGACTGTGAGTTCTAGTCTCACCTTACGCATGAAACACAACTGGATGAAGTTGGGCCAATCACCAGGAGACGGTGAGTTCTAGTCCCACTTTAGGCATGAAAGCCAGCTGGGTGACTTTGGGCCAGTCCCTCTCTCTCAGCCCAATCCACCTCACAGGATTGTTGTGGGGAAAATAGGAGAAGGAAGGTGTGTTGGATAGGTTTGCCGCCTTGGATTTCTTGGCAATCAATCAATCAATCAATCAATGCAGGATACAAATAAATAAACTAAAGTGCCTGAAATGCAATCATGTGACAATGTGTTGTCTGTTATAAATTTGAAAATGGGACCTAAGTGGCTTTTAAGGGGTTTGTTTTTAACTTTGAATAGTTGCTAATAACTGGTCATAATTTGAGAACTAACTATATATTGGGGCATTGACACCATTATAATGGGCACATAAGTTTAGCCCAGCACATAATTTTAGCCCAATTTTTTTTAACTATCGGTTCTGTGGCCCGTGGCTTGGTGGGCGTGGCAGGGGAAGGATCCTGTAAAATCTCCAGTCAGAGGTGGGATTTGCTGGTTCTCCAAACTACTCAAAATTTCCGCTACCGGTTCTCCAGAACTGGTCAGAACCTGCTGAATACCACCTCTGGTTTAGCTACCCAACTAGCCAACCCACTCACAGACTCAAAGAAGCATTTTGTGCAAACACAACCAATAAACATTTAACATGGTCAAAGATATTGTGTGAATGCAGCCACAGAATAAATACAATCCCATTAGCAGATATAAGAGCTCAGTTATTCCGCAAATACAAGCAACGAAAAACAGCACCCAGCTGCTAAATAGGAAAGAAACCCACGCTTCTACCCATAAATTATACACCTGGCTATATTATTATTTCTTGTTATCCCTTAATCCTTTTAGTTTGAAAGCGAGAAGCAGATTTGCCTCCTCTAAACTAGTGGGCAGAATCTTTCTACCTTTGTACCTACAGAGGAGGAGAATCGATTGAAAACATACTGAAGCAGATTCAGGAAGTAGCTCTGAACCAGAGGTGGGTATTCACCCAGTTCTGACAGGTTCTGGAGAACCGGTAGTGGAAATTTTGAGTAGTTCGGAGAACCGGCAAATATCGCCTCTGACAGGCCCCGCCCCCATCTATTCTCTGCCTCCCAAGTCCCAGCTGATTGGCTGGGTCTTCTTTGGTTGCCTGACACGGGAGAACAGAGCTGGAAAGCAGGTTAGTAGGGTGAGGAATAGAGATTTTGCTGTATATCCTTTCCGCAGGAGAGTGGGGGGAATGGGGATTTTAGAGTATCCTTCCCCTGCCACGCCCACCAAGCCAAACCCACCAAGCCATGCCCACAGAAGTGATAGTAAAAAACAATTAATACTGTTCTAAACAGTACTCTGGAAACTCTCTCTAGCTGGGTTCACACAATACGTTAAAGTCTACAACTCGTACCTTCATCCCTACACCGAACAGGACAGATGTATCTAACTTCATGCTCTGGTTATACTCAGGTTTACCAAGGAGATCTTTGAGTTCCACATTACATTCCCTGATGAAAAATAAGCCAATATTGCCCTGATTCGCACAATGACCAAAACAGGGTTCCCACGTGACATTGACCTGCTTGCTTAAACCAGCCCCCAGCTGCATCCTAGATCAACGTCTGCAGGTTCGTCGCCTGTATTTCTTGCACCAGCTCAGTCAACATTTTGAAAAACGCCAGCCAGGGAATTCTGGGAGTTGAAGTCCGCAGGTCTTAAAAATTGCCAAAGTTGGACAGTTCCTCTGTAAAGGAAGGTTTGAGTGCTGGAGGAGATTACAGGCTAAAGGATGGCTATGCCATCCACCCCGTGGTGGGATTCGAAAAAAATGTACTACTGGTTCTGTAGGCGTGGTTTGGTGGGCGTGACGTGGCTTGGTGGGCGTGGCAAGGGAAGGACAGTGTAAAATCTCCATTCTCACCCCACTCCAGGAGAAGGGTACTACAAAATCCCCATTCCCTCCCCACCCCACTAACCTGCTTTCCAGCTCCATTCTCCTGTGCAGGACAACCAAAGAATAGCCAGCCAATCAGCTGGGACTCGGGAGGCAGAGAAGAGATGTGGGCGGGGCCAGTCAGAGTTGGGATTTGCCATCTACCATCATGAATACTTCGCTCTGGGGGAAAAAACATAAGTAAATCTCATCTCTGTTCTTCCACAGCTATAATTAGGGTACCCCAGAGCCTACAACTCCCCCTGCCCAAGATGTCAGGACATCATTGGCACCCTATTGGCCAGAAGACCCTGTGGGAAATCATCCTTTCCTCCCTGTTCGTTCCGGAGAGACCCTCTCCCCAATATCCCTTCTGTGCCTTGGACAAGCTGTAAATGCAGAAGCCAGATAAAGTGTCAGCGCCCAAGAAATCCTTCCACCGACACCTCGGGCTGCTGAGGGGTCTTCGCCCATCGGGTCCGGCAGGCCCAGCTCTGGAATCTGCTGGATGTCAGCAAAGCAGGATCGGCCCGGAAGATGCTGATTGTGAAAGGAGCCGGGAGCGATAAGCTCAAGGGAAGGCCCTCCAGAAAGCATTAGCTAATGCCCCAGGTGTCCAGATAGGCATTGAGACCAGGAGCCGGTCAGTTTCTCTTTCTGATAACGATACGGCCAGGAGCAGATGATCCTCCCCGGGGGTGGAGATGTTCCTTCTCTGCACAGCTGGACTGGCTTCAATCAGCCACCCAAACTTTTCTGGGCTAAGTAACTTTTTAAGCAGTGGGGCAGAAACCCCCACACAAGCAAGCCTGAACATTGCATTGCATTGCATTGCATTGTGTTGCATTGCGTTATTGTGTTGCATTGCGTTGCATTGTGTTGCATTGTATTTTATTGTGTTGCATTGCATTGCATTGTGTTGCATTACATTGCATTGTGTTGCATTGCGTTGCATTGTATTTTATTGCATTGCATTTTGTTGCATTGCGGTACATTGCGTTGTATTGCATTGCATTGTGTTGCATTGTATTTTATTGCATTGCATTGCAATAAAATACAATGCGATTTATTTGTTTATTCAACGTGTATCCTGCCTCTATAAGTAACTCAAGGCAGTGAACATAGAGGTAGCCTTCCACTTAAATCACAAGGGGGCTCCAAAATTTATGTTGCTAAATGAGACTTTTGTTAAGGGAGCTATGCCCCATTTTACAACCTTTCTTGACACCGTTGCTAAGTGAATCATTGCAGTTTTTAAGTCAGTAACACAGTTGTTAAACGAATCTGGCTTCCTCGTTGACTTTGCTTGTCATATGGTCAAAAAAGTTGATCACATTACCCAGGACACTGCAACCATCATAAAAATGAGTCAGTCGCCAAATGTCTTTGATCCTGTGACCATAGGAATGTTGCACTGATGTGAAAAATGGTCACAAGTCATTTTTTTTCCCCAATGATGTTGTAACTTTGAATGATCCCTAAAGCAACCATTGTATGTTGAGGACTACCTGTATATAATGCTTCTTCCTGCTCCTATTTTCCTGAACACCAGCCCAGGGCTCTGACTAATTTTTAAGTGCAGGAACAGATGATGTTCCTGATCAGAGGTGGGATTTAGCAGGAGCTGCAGGAGCTGTAAGCATATAGGTGTACCTGGGTTGGGATGCAATGATCCTAGTGACCACTAGAGGGCAGGAGTGACACTGCTGCCCTCTAGTGGTCCCTGGGAGTTTTGCAATCCAAATCTAGCAGCTCTAAATTAAAAGGGTTGCGTGAATGCTGCCTCTGAGAGCTGTCTGCTGGTCTGAGTAACTAGAAGCTGTTAGAAACTATTCTTTGTATTGCCTTTGGAGTGGTGCACCTGCTGGGAAGGTCAAACAAGTCAAGATGGCAGCTGCAAGCATGCAAACTCTTTTTTAATGTGCATCATGGCACACCTTGAAAAGGGGCAGGATTCAGAGGTGGGTATTCATCAGGTTCTGACCAGTTCTGGAGAACCGGTAGTGGAAATTTTGAGTAGTTTGGAGAACTGGCAAATGCCATCTCTGACTGGAGATTTTACAGTACCCTTCCCTTTGCCACGCCCACCAAGCCACGCCTACAGAACCGGTCGCAAAAAAATTTGAATCCCACCACTGTTCCTGACCAGCCATTACAGATGCATCCTGCAGCCACGTTTTCGAGCTTTGCTTCTTTTTGTTCTCAACCAAGCCGCCTTAAGTCCTTCAGAGTAGCTGTCGATCGGAGCAGAGCTGGAAGGGACCTTGGAGGTCTTCTAGTCCAACCAGGAAACCCTATAACATTTCAGACAAGTGACTGTCCAGCCTCTTCTTAGAAGCCTCCAGTGATGGAGCACCCAGAACTTCTGAAGGCAAAGCCGTTCTACTGGTTAACTGTCCTCACTGTTAGAAAGTTTCTCCTGAATTCCAGGTTGCTTCTCTCGTGGATTACTTTCCACCCATTGCTTCTTGTCTTGCCTTCCGGTGCTTTGGCAAATAAATTGATCCTCTCCTTTGTGGAAACCTCTCAAAATGCTGGAATCATGTCCTTCTTTTCTTTAGACTAGCCAAGCCCAAATCCTGCAGCCATTTCTTCATCTATTTTAGCCTCCAGGCCTTTTAGCCTTAGTTGATCTTCTTCTCAACATCTTTTTTGTAACGTGGTGACCAAAACTGGATGCAAGTATTCCAGGTGTGGCCTTACTAAGGCTTTGTACTTAATAAGCGGTACTAATACTTACATGATTTTGTTTCTATGCCTGTGTTTATACAACCAGGGATTTATTACACTTTTTTGGCTGCTACACACACTGCTAGCTCATGTTTAAGTGATCGTCCACCCAGACTCCAAGGTCCCTCTCAAAGTTACTATTCTGAGCCAGGTTTCGCCTCATCTGTACTTGTACCTGTGGTTTTTCCTGCCTTGGGTGTCAAACCTTGCTTTTCTCCACATTAAATTTCATGTCGCTGGACATGGCCCATTGTTCAAATCTGTCAAGATCTTTTTTAATCCCAAGCTTGTCTTCCGGGGTGTTGGTTATTCTTGCCAGCTTAGTGTCATCTTCAAATTTGATGAGTTCCCCTTCCGTTCCCTCATCTAAGTCGTTTACGAAGATATTGAAGAGTACTGGGCCTAAGACGGAACCTAGTGGCACACCACAGCTTTACTTAGAACATGGAATAACAGAGCTGGAAGGGACCTTGGAGGTCATCTAGTCCAACCCACTGCTCGAGCAGGAGAGTCTGTTCCAAATATTTGCCTCGACCTAGGATCGAACTCACAGCCTCCTGATTGTGAGACGAGAGTTCCACCTCTAGGACACCAGACTGGATTTAGGCCACTGCACTGGACTTCCCTCCATGTAGATGTAGTACCGTTAAGGACTACTCGTTGAGTACAGTTGGTCAGCCAGTTACAAATCCATCTGTACATGGCCTCCAATCAGTGGTGGGATTCAAATTTTTTACTACTGGTTCTGTGTGTGTGGCTTGGTGGGCATGGCAGGGGAAGGATACTGCAAAATCCCATTCCCTCCCCACCCCACTAACCTGCTTTCCAGCTCCGTTCTCCTGTGCAGGGCAACCAAAGAAGACCCAGCCAATCAGCTGGGACTCGGGAGGCAGAGAAGAGATGGGGGCGGGGCCAGTCAGAGGTGGGATTTGTTGGTTCTCCAAACTACTCAACATTTCCACTACCGGCTCTTCAGAACTGGTCAGAACTTGCTGCGTACCACCACTGTCTCCAATGCTTCCATCCACTCAGGAAAGAAGTATGGGTTATATACCAATGGTGGGATTCAAAAAAAAAAATTACTACAGGTTCTGTGGGCGTGGCTTGATGGGCGTGGCGTGGCTTGTGGACGTGGCAGGGGAAGGATACTGCAAAATCTCCATTCCCTCCCCGCCCCACTAACCTGCTTTCCAGCTCCATTCCCCTGTGCAGGGCAACCAAAGGAGACCCAGCCGATCACGTGGGACTCAATGGGAGGCAGAGAATAGATGGGGGCGGGGCCAGTCAGAGGTGGGATTCGCCGGTTTTCCAAACTACTCAAAATTTCTCATGCCGGTTCTCCAGAACCTGCCAGAACCTGCTGAATACCCACCTCTGTTATATACCCAGTCCTTTAATTGCTTTCCACTCTCCTCTAACAGGGCTGAGCTGTGCTTCCAATTCATCCCTTATGCTGGTGGAGTCCATCTGTCCACTTCATCTGTTTGCCTTCCCAAGTCATTCATCTGATACAAAGCCTCAGCGGCTTCCTCCTGCCAGGCCCTCACCTCGGCCTTCTCTTGAGTTTCTCATCTCTTTTTTTAAAAAACCAACAACGACAACACCGTCGCTGTGGAGATAGCAATCCCACCACGGGCGCCTCCGTCAAATGGAAGACTAGAGAAGAGAGAGAACGGTAATTAATTGCCGCCATTCCACACATGGGCCATCCAATGGCTGGGTGGCCACCATCTGTATCCTCCCCACACGGCTGTCAACGGTTGCCAGGGTCAAGGGGAGAATATAAATCGATGGCTGGAGAGAAATAGGAGTCCTCCTGTCAGGCTGGATTGGATCGATTTCCACACGGGCGAAGCAGCTAGCCGCTTGGCTGTGGATGATTGGGCCGGCTTTCATGACACGTGGATTCGGGGCAGGGCCTCCCTGCCTGAGATGGCGAAGAAGAAGAGGGTGGGGGAAGATGTCAAAAAGGCAACGGCCGTGCCTCTCAATCACCCAAGGACAAAAGGACCCATCGAGCAGAAACCGACCAAGCACGGCACCCGAGCAGCCAACCCACCGGGGGGGCCCTGTCGATTCTTTTTTACTAACCTCTGCCCTCCGGTTTGATCAATGATGCACAGCAAATGAGATTCTCTCACCTAGGTTAGGACAAGCACCGGAGCACAGCAAGCCAGCCTCAGCCGTATATAGATTCAGTTCAGTCGATCGATATTGTCAAGTAGAGGCCCAAAAGCAGAAGGAGTGAGTGAAGGAATGAATGGTTGGATAAATGCTCAAGAAGTTCTCCCCCTTTTTTTTAAAAAAAAAAAGAAAGAGAAACAGAGAGACAGAAAGAACGAGAGAGACAGAGGGAGAGAGAGACAGAGTGGAGACAGACGGAAAGAGAGACAGAGAGATGGGGTAGACATAGATACAGAGAGAGAGAGAGAGAGAAAGAAAAAAAGACAGAGAAAAACAAAGAGAGGGAAATGGAAAGAGAGAGAATAAAAGAGAGAAAGATGGGAGAAACAGAGGGATAAAGAGACAGAGACAGACAGACAGACAGACAGACAGACAGAGATAAAGATGGAGGGGGGAGACAGACAGATAGAAAAAGAGAGAGAGAGAGAAGAGATGGAGGAAAGAGAGAGAGAAACAAAGAGAAGGAGAGACAGAGAGAGAGAGCAAGAGAGAGATGGATAGAGACAGAGACAGACGAAGAGAGACAGGGACAGAAAGACAGCAAGATACAGAGAGAAAGACAGACAGACAGACAGACAGACAGACAGGGGTAGAGAAATGGAGGGGGAGACAGAGAGATAGAAAAAGAGACGGGGGACAGAAAGAGAGAGAGAAACCAAGAGAAAGAGAGAGCTGGAAAGAGACAGACGAAGAGAGACAGGGATAGAAAGACAGAAAGATACAGAGAGAGAGAGAGAGACAGACAGACAGACAGACAGGGGTAGAGAAATGGAGGGGGAGACAGAGAGATAGAAAAAGAGACGGGGGACAGAAAGAGAGAGAGAAACCAAGAGAAAGAGAGAGCTGGAAAGAGACAGACGAAGAGAGACAGGGATAGAAAGACAGAAAGATACAGAGAGAGAGAGAGAGACAGACAGACAGACAGACAGGGGTAGAGAAATGGAGGGGGAGACAGAGAGATAGAAAAAGAGACGGGGACAGAAAGAGAGAGAGAAACCGAGAGAAAGAGAGAGCTGGAAAGAGACAGACGAAGAGAGACAGGGATAGAAAGACAGAAAGATACAGAGAGAGAGAGAGAGAGAGAGACAGACAGACAGACAGACAGGGGTAGAGAAATGGAGGGGGAGACAGAGAGATAGAAAAAGAGACGGGGGACAGAAAGAGAGAGAGAAACCGAGAGAAAGAGAGAGCTGGAAAGAGACAGACGAAGAGAGACAGGGATAGAAAGACAGAAAGATACAGAGAGAGAGAGAGACAGACAGACAGACAGACAGACAGACAGACAGACAGGGGTAGAGAAATGGAGGGGGAGACAGAGAGATAGAAAAAGAGACAGGGGACAGAAAGAGAGAGAGAAACCGAGGGAAAGAGAGCTGGAAAAAGACAGATGGAGAGAGACAGGGACAGAAAGACAGAGAGAGACAGAGACGGAGAGACAGATGGAAAGAGACAAAGACAAAGACGGAGAGAGACAGAGAGAGAGAAAGGGAGGGAGGACACAGAGCGAAAGAGAGATTTTAAAAAGATTGTTGCTTCTTATCAATACTAAAAGTTTCTAGCAAAAAGCACCCATTGCAGACAAAAGTGCCACTTAACAACCATCTCAAAAAAGGTTATAAAATCAGGCATGGTCGCATGGTAGCCCACTAATCTGTTAACCGTTTCTGTTAAACTTAACGACGTGCATGACTTCCGGGCTCAATTATCGTTGTAAGTCACAAACATTGTTATGTGTTTGTGTGTTTGTGTGTGTGTACATATTTTCATCCAGCTGCAATCAAAGGCTTTCAACAGCTAACACAAAATATAAAATCACTTAAAAACATCCACAGTACGAGCTTCGGTAAAAAATAAAACAATAAAAACAGCACCATGCAAACATAAAAATGCAAACAACAAAAACTGAAGATTAAAGATGGCGTGATAAAATGATAAAATCAGAGAAAAGTTCTCCAAAGCCACTCAGTCTTTTATACTTCCCGAAGCCTGGCAAGGAGGGAGCTGGCTTGCTCATTCTTCAATGCCTGATTTGATTAATCCGATTTGATTCATTGCTCAAGCCGTGTCTGAAGCACGTAAAGCGGATCTGAACTCAACCATCCAGTGAACTCTCACGGATTAAATCAGCGTTGGTCCAACCAGGGCCGCTTTAAGACTTGTGGACTTCAACTCCCAGAATTCCCCAGCCAGCAAAGGAATTGGACACCCCTGGCCAAGACTGGACACCCCTGGTTTAAAGACTCTGTTTGCCTGGCCAATTGACCATTTGCCAATAAAAAGAAAATGCATCACTGCAAATACCCACTCCAAGAAAAGAGAGAGAAAGTTACGTCTCATTTGCATGTGATAATTTATAACTGTAGATCAGTCTTTAGCATCTTGATAGCTACAGATGGATTGGACAGGGCAGAGTTGTCATTCTTCTCGTTTAAACAGTGGCCTGGGTAGGTCTGCTATTGAAGCATTGCTCTTTAAATAGAACTATATATTTTAAACTAAAAAAATATACAGTAAATGATCCCAGCCTTGGAGGGAAAGGTATCCAGGTGAATCAGTATCAACTCTTCCAAGCATGGTAAGTCAGGGAACATATCACAAGCAAAAGTAGAATAACAGAATAACAGAGTTGAAAGGGAATGGAATGGAATGGAGTAGAGTAGAGTAGAGTAGAGTAGAGTGGAATAGGGAATGGAATCGAATGGAGTAAGAGTAGAGTAGAGTAGAGTAGAGTAGAGTAGAGTAGAGTAGAGTAGAGTGGAATAGGGAATGAAATGGAATGGAGTAGAGTAGAGTAGAGTAGAGTAGAGTAGAGTAGAGTAGAGTAGAGTAGAATAGAGTAGAGTAGAGTAGAGTGGAGTGGAATAGGGAATGGAATCGAATAGAGTAAGAGTAGAGTAGAGTAGAGTAGAGTAGAGTAGAGTGGAATAGGGAATGAAATGGAATGGAGTAGAGTAGAGTAGAGTAGAGTAGAGTAGAGTGGAATAGGGAATGGAATCGAATGGAGTAAGAGTAGAGTAGAGTAGAGTAGAGTAGAGTAGAGTAGAGTGGAATAGGGAATGAAATGGAATGGAGTAGAGTAGAGTAGAGTAGAGTAGAATAGAGTAGAGTAGAGTAGAGTGGAGTGGAATAGGGAATGGAATGGAATGGAGTAGAGTAGAGTGGAGTGGAGTGGAGTGGAGTGGAGTAGAGTAGAGTAGAGTAGAGTAGAGTAGAGTAGAGTAGAGTAGAATAGGGAATGGAATGGAATGGAATGGAATGGAGTAGAATAGAGTAGAGAGTAGAGTAGAGTAGAGTAGAGTAGAGTAGAGTAGAGTAGAGTAGAGTGGAATAGGGAATGGAATGGAGTAGAATAGAGTAGAGTAGAGTGGAATAGGGAATGGAATGGAGTAGAATAGAGTAGAGTAGAGTAGAGTAGAGTAGAGTAGAGTAGAGTGTAGAATGTAGAATATAGAATAGAATCAGAGTTGGAAGGGACCTTGGATGTCTTCTAATCCAGCTCAAGCAGGATTATGCCATTCCAGACAGGTGGCTTCCCAAACTCTTCTTAAGAACCTCCAGTGATGGAGCACGCATGGCAACACACCTGGGAAGTTGCTCCACGCAGTTCCAAAGTCTCAGCATCAATCTGAAACCTTCTTCTTGGCCCCGTCCTCCCTTTCTTTAAGACTTCAATTCCAACACTCAAACCAAGGGAATTGTGAGATGTTTCTGGAGGAACCAAGTTAAGGGAGTGTCTATGGAGATTCTCAGTCATCCAGGTCATGGTTGTCCCAAAGACACTTTTTTTGGAGGAGGCAACTGGACTTTCTGGTTTTCTTTAAAGACATTTCGCTTCTCATCCAAGAAGCTTCTTCAGCTCTGACTGGATGATGGGGAATGGAAGGATTTATACGTCTTGCAGATAGCTGGTCATTTGCATCCTTTAAGAGGGCCATTGAAGCCGCTTGGAGGTTTATTTGTGTCCTCAGAGGTCACCTGAGTGGTGCAAATGGGTGTGGAGCCTTCTTGGAACTGTTGAAAGGATCCTGTTGTAGACTGGAGATAGATGATGCCGTATCCCTTCCCCTCTGTTGAGAGAGGGCTTTTCAATTTGGTCATAGATGGCCTCACTGAGCCCCTCTTTCAAATCAGCAGTCCTCTCTGTCCAAAATTTGGACTTTGCTGTCTTGAAAAGAGTGGGCCTTTGTCTTTTAAATGCAGGTGGACCTCTGAATCTAGTCTTGATTGGTTTGTTCTCCTATGTTAGGGGAAAAGTCTGGTCCTCAACTTGTAAATATTCCTTTAGCAACCATCCAATCATGTTGTGATGGTGCTGAAAAAAGTAACTTATGACCAATATTCACACCGATGCGGTGTCCCTGAAGTCACCCAGTTGCTATTTGGACGCTTGCATGTACAGGTAATCCTCCGCTTACAACCACAATCGAGCCCCAAAATTCTGTGGGTTAAGTGAGACATTTGTTAAGTGAATTTTGCCCCATTTTAGGACCTTTCTTGCCACAGTTGTTAAGTGAATCACCGCAGTCGTTAAGTTAGGAACATGTTTGTTAAGTGAATCTGACTTCCCCATGGATTTGGCTTGTCGGAAGGTCGCGAAAGGGGAATCACAGGAGCCCAGGACACTGCCACCGTCGTAACTATGAATCAGCTTCCAAGCATCTGAATTTTGGTCATGTGACCATGGGGATGCTGCAACAGTTGTAAAATACAAGACTAGCTGCACGTCAGGGCTCCAGCAGTTACCGCCATTTAAATCGTGAGTCTCGAGCCAAACTTCCAAAGCTTCTCGAGCCAAACTTCCCAAAGATTTATTAGGAGTAAACATGCCGGCACTGTCTGGGTGTAGCCGACTCTGAGACACATCATTCATTGCTACCCTTGACCCTGGTTTTTCCCCACCAGCTGGGTGTATCATAATTCATATTCTCCAATGGGACACCTCCATAGCCAAGAGTCATCAATCATGCTCTCCAATTAGAATTTTGCACAGCAGAAACTTCAGTCACCTTGTTACTATCTGTGAAATCATTTATAGACTGCAAGCTGCCCACTGCGCCCCACTTCCTTTCTGTTGCCAATTCTAAAAAGACCATATATTTTATGAGTTGACACTGTATATACAATGGTTGCAGTCAGGGGTTGGATTCAACCGGGGTTATTACCGGTTTGGTGACTACATTTTGTGCATGCATGCACGCTTCACGCACACGTGCACCTGACGTGCGCTGTGCACACGTGTAAAAAAAACCTTAAGCCGTGCCACCCGAACAGCTGAAAAGCATTGTGCACAGGTGCACAGCGTTTGAAAAGCCTCTTTTTTTCCTGCTTTTTCCTGTGCCGCGCAAAGCAGCCGAGGTTGAAAAAGCAGGAAATAAAGGACAGGTAAGAGCCTGGGCAGGCAGGTGGGCCAAACAGCAGCACACGCAGAACTGGTTCAGTATCGAGGAATCATTTGGTTATTAGCGGGTCAATCTATTCTCCGAAGCATCTGAATGCAGAATAAGAAACAATGGGTGGAAACTCATCAAGGGGAGAAGCAACCTAGATCTTAGCAGAAAATATCTGAAAGTGAGAACAATCCAAACAATTTTCTGACAGTGGGAACAATTAAACAATTAATCAATGGAACGACACGCCTCCAGAGATTGTGGTTGCTCCATCACTGGAAGCTTTGAAGAAGAGATTGGACAAGCATTTGTCCCAAATGGTACAGGGTCTCCTCAGTGGTGGGATTCAAAAATTTTTACTACCAGTTCTGTGGCTTGGCTTGGTGGGCATAGCAGGGGAAGGTTACTGCACAATCTCCATTCCCTCCCCACCCCACTAACCTGTTTTGCAGTTCCGTTCTCCTGTGCAGGGCAACCAAAGAAGACCCAGCCAATCAGCTGGGACTCAGGAGGCGGAGAATAGAGGGGCCGGGGCCAATCAGAGGTACTATTTGCTGGTTTTCCAAACTACTCAAAATTTCCGCTGCTGGTTCTCCAGAACTGGTCGGAACCTGCTGAATACCTCCTCCTCCTCCTCCTCTTTCTTCTTCTCCTTCTCCTCCACCTCCTCCTCCTTCTTCTTCTCCTTCTCCTCCTCTTCCTCCTTCTCCTTCTCCTCCTCCTTCTCCTCCTCCTCTTTCTTCTTCTCCTTCTCCTCCTTCTCCTTCTCCTCCTCCTCCTCCTCCTCCTCCTCCTCCTCCTCCTCCTCTTTCTTCTTCTCCTTCTCCTCCACCTCCTCCTCCTTCTTCTTCTCCTTCTCCTCCTCCTCCTTCTCCTTCTCCTTCTCCTCCTCCTCCTCCACCTCCTCCTCTTTCTTTCTTCTCCTCCTCCTCCTCCTCCTCCTCCTCCTCCTCCTCCTCCTCCTCCTCCTCCTCCTCCTCCTCCTCCTCTTCCTCTTCTTCTTCTTCTTCTCCTTCTCCTTCTCCTAGAAGACCCCTTCCAACTCTGTTGTTCTATTATTCTGCTACTTGCAACCTTCCCAGCAGGCTTCCAACAAGCCAAAAGTCAAGGGAGGAGAGCAGGATTTATTTAATGGCCGTGTGATTTGCTTAACAACTGTGGCCCCCAAAAATCAAATAAAAGTTGTAAAATTGGGCACGGTGACCCGATGACGCTCTTAACCGTTGCGCTGCTGCTTAGCGATGGAATTTCTAGTGCTGATTGTGGTCCTAAGTGGAGAACCACCAGTAGAGAGAGACCGATAACGGTAGGATGGATATCCCGTTCCATGCATGCGAGAGCTCAGCCCCGGAAGGAGGATGGCCAGAGGGGAGAGAGGAATCCCAGCCTTTCCGAGCAATGTTGTCTCCCACTGATTCCATGCACCGACTCAGAAGTTGTCTCTCTGCTCCAGGGAATAAACAAAGCGCCCCTGTGTATTTCTCTCCGTAGCCTTAATTGCAGCAGAAAAGATTAATCCCAGAGGCTCAATCCAAATTAGCAACTTTGATCTTAAAAAGCCAAAGGGAGCCAGCTCAGCATTCTCTCGCTGCCTCTTTTGGCTGCCAGAGCTGGGAGACAGAGAGGCTACGTTTCCACAGTACATTTTAACTGATTATTCAATCAAAAGATGTTGAGACTCTAGAAAAAGTGCAGAGAAGAGCAACCAGGAGGATTAGGGGACTGGAGACTAAAACATATGAAGAACAGTTGCAGGAACTGGGCTTGGCTAGTCTAGTAAAGAGAAGGACCAGGGGAGACAGGATAGTGGTCTTCCAGTATTTGAGGGGCTGCCACAGAGAGGAGGAAGGGGGTCAAGCTATTTTCTAAAGTGCCTCTAGGCCAGACAAGGAATAATGGATGGAAACTGAACAAGGAGAAATTCAACCTGGAAATAAGGAGAAACTTTCCGACAGTGAAAACAATCAACCAATGGAACAGAAGTTGCCCTCAGAAGTTATGGGAGCTTCATCAGTTGAGACTTTCAAGAAGAGATTGGACTCCCATCTGTCAGAAATGGTGTAGGGTCTCCCGCTTGGGCAGGGGGTTGGACTAGATGACCTACAAGGTCCCTTCCAACTCTGTTATTCTGTTCTGTTAGAGATGCACAAGCCAAAGTCCAAAGTCAAGTGGTTGTGATGCCTAAACTACTTACAGTTTGGGATAATCTGCACTTACAACAATTTTACTTCTTCTTTCACATCCCATTCACATGTTATTTTTTTTAAAAAAAATACTTCTTATTGTTTTAATTGTTTTTAGTTTTGGAATTGTAAGCTGTCCAAAGGAATTAACTGAGATGGGCAGCAATAGAAATTGTATAAATCAGTTAATCCCAGAGAGATTCAACTTGGAAATAAGGAGAAATTTTCTGAGAGAGAACAAGCAACCCATGGAACAGAAGTTGCCTTCAGAAGTTGTGGGAGCTTCATCACTGGAGGCTTTCAAGAAGAGATTGGACTGCCGTCTGTCAGAAATGGTGTAAGGTCTCCTGCTTGGGCAAGGGGTTGGACTAGATGACCTACAAGGTCCCTTCCAACTCTGATTATCTGTTATCCCTGGGGGTGTCAGCCTAAGAGCTGAAATCTGCTTAAATTAAGGGAAAATGTAACGAAACTGGCTAGGTTTTTACACCAAGCTAAGCCAAGGAAGAAGTAACTGCTAGCTCTTTCTTTCGTGGAAAAAAAGATGGTGGTTATTTTTTTTTTCCAAATTGCACTATTACAGGTTATCCTCCATTTACGACAGTGCATTTAGTGACCCTTTGAAATTGCAACAGCACTGGAAAAAAAATGACTTAAGACCGTTTGTCACACTTACGACTGATGTTGCATTCCCCATGATCAAAAGTCGGATGCTTGGCAACTGACTCGTGTTTACGATGGTCGCAGTGTCCCGGAGTTACGTGATTCGGATAAGTGAAGTCAACAGGGAAGCCAGATTCACTTAACAACCATGTGACTAACTGCAATGATTCACTTAACAATGGTGGCTCTAGAAGAGTTGTAAAAAAGGGGGCCAAAATTCACTGGAAGACTGTCTCACTTAGCAACAGAAAATTTTGGGCTCATAAGTCGAGGACTACCCGTATATATCAGAATATATTGGACTGTTTCCTATGAGGATTTAGACTGGGGTTAGGCATCCTCTGTATTTCCAGGTCCTTGAAGACTAAAAGATATCAATCCAGTGGCTCACACAACAACTGAAAAATGTCGTCCAGTTTTTCTCCTATTCCTTCCCTTGAAGGTCTGTGGTGTTGAGAAACGCAACTTCTCCTCCTGCGTCATCGTTCAGAGGCCTGTGTCTGTTCTATTGATGGTAAACAACCATCCATTCATGGCAGGACTTAAGGGCTGGGGCATGACGGGAAAACTCGAGGTTAGCACACTTCCCCAAATTCGTTTAGTTTAGCTAACTTTACTTTACTGTCATTGTACCTCGTACAACGAAATTAAATACCATCTTCAGTGCACATCATGACTATGAAAATAAACACAAACACTAAGGCGACCAACTTTTTTAGAAAGAGAACGAGGACACAAATAAATTGAAGAACAAAAAACAAAGCCACTTGCGTACGAGGCACTCTTGCAAGTGGTGCACTCTTGCGCATGGCACACTCTCTCAAAACAATTGTCCTGTGTGGAGCGCCTGCGTCTCATAATCGCATCTCGCCGCACTGTACCGAGCCTTGACGAGTCGCCGTCTCAAATACAAATACGTCACATCACACACAACGGATCGGATCGGCATCGATCAAATATGATTTACAGATGAGTCTTCAAATATCAGAAAGGAGGACATGTAGGTCACTTTTCGAGGGAGGACAGAACTTCCAAAAGGAGGATTGTCCTCCCTAAAGGAGGATGGTTGGTCACCTTACAAACACACACCCTTCACATTCTATACATTGAATTGAAAACCTCTGATATTGCACTAATATTGCACCATACAGTAGAATTCAACAGAGTTACTGCCCTGGGATAGAAGCTGTTTTTCAGCCTATTTGTCCTTGTTTTTATTATCCTGTACCATCTGCCAGACAGTAATACTTCAAAAAAAGGGGGTTGCCAGGATGAGGTGGATCTTTGAGAATGTTTTGAACTTTCTTAAGGCAGCGGGAGCTATAAAGCTCTTCCGAAGAGGGGAGAGGGCAGCCAATGATCTTCTGGGCAATGACATTAACCCTCTGGAGCGCTTTCCTATCTGCCCCTGTGCAATTGGCAAACCCTACAGAGGTGCAGTAAGTTAAGATACTCTCTGTGGTGCAGTGGTAGAAGGTCACCAGCAATTTTTCATTCAGTTGTTGTTGTGCACAACATAGGAGAACAAATTCATGAGGACAAGACTCAGCAATCGAGCTACACTGGATAAATGTCACTCTTTTGAAGACAGCAATGTCCATATTTTGGACCACTGCTTTGAAAGGGGTCAAAGAGGTCATCTCTATATATATATATTGAACAGCCCTCTCTAAACAGAAGGGGAGGGATACGACATCATCTATCTCCAGTCTACAACAGGATCCTTTCAACAGTTCCAAGAAGGCTCCATACCCATTTGCACTAGAGGCTTGAGGAAGGCTTCTGCAGGCTTCTGCAGGCTAAAAACTCGCCCTGTTTTGTCACTTTTGATATTTTCAGAAAAACAGGAAGTGATGAAAAGGGGCTAGTTTTCGGCCTGCAAAGCCTGCCGAAGCCTTCCTCAAGACTTTGGGAGGCCGAAAAAGGCCTCAAACTGGCCAAAAAATCAGTTGTGAGGCGCGGGCATGCGCAGTGAGGTCAATTTGCCCCGCAGCTCATGTGCTGGCTCAAATGGCTCTGCGTGCCATAGGTTCGCCATCACGGAGCTAGAAAGTGAATTAGATTGCACCGAGAAACCTGGTGCAATGTGTTTTAACAAAGGTATAGTGCTTCGATATTGATGGCTAAGAGAGAGAACTCATTCTCTAAAAGGGGTAGGAAATGAATAAACAATCTATTTGAAGATTAAGGCCAAAGGCGTTTGTTCATATTCAGAGGTAACGTTGCAAAGACCAACAATTCTGGAAGACGATCTGTTGCGAAATGAAACACGTTCTAAAGATTTGGATTCTGGTTTCCAACCAGTTGTTTGATACACTTTGCCAAACCTTCTGTTTTCACAAAGTTATATTGAGTTGGCTTTGCATCGGGGTAGGAGATGCCAGGACACGCTTATGTTTTTCATTGCAAATTATATATTATTATCTTCATAGAGAAATGGCAAATTAAGTGGCCGTATTTCATTTCCCTCAAAAATAATGTTACATTTGCACAAAAACAAAAGCAAAACCAAATCTAATGCAGAATTCAATTCCACTTGGAAGCCATTCCTGGAAAACAGTTCAACATACGAATGCATACTGGATCTGAAGTTTCTTTTATGGCATAAGGTTTTAATACAGGAAGCCGTCAGCAGAGGAGGGATGTAACATCATCTTTCTCCAGTCTACAACACAGACCTTTCAACAGTTCCAAGAAGGTTCCACACCCATTTGCACTACTCAGGTGACCCTGAAGGCACAGATAGACCTCCAAGTGACCTCAACGACCCTCAAAAAGGATGCAAATGACCAGCTGTCTGCAAGGAGTATAAATCTTTCCATTCCTCACCATCCAGTCGGAGCTGAAGAAGTGTGTTCAGTGGCCATTCGAAGTAACAACAGCACTGAAAAAAGTGACTTATGATCGTTTTCCACACTTATGACCGTTGAAGCATCCCCCATAGTCAAAATTCATACACTTGGTGGCTGATTCATATTTATGACGGTTGCAGTATTCCGGGGTTGCTTGATCTCCTTTTGCAACCTTCAGACAAGCAAAGTCAACCAGTTTCACTTAACAACTGTGTTACTCACTTGACAACGGCAGCAATTCACTTTACAACTGTGGCAAGAAAGCTCGTAAAATGAGGCAAAACTCACTTAACAAATGTTTCACTTGGCAAGGGAAATTTTTTGTCTCAGCTGTGGTTGTAAGTTGAGGACTACCTGTAGGTAGGCTCTTGTTTGATTTGTTAAACAATGCAGAAGTCCCAGACAGAAATTTCTGTAGATTCTCAGTTTTATTTGTAATTCTAATCGTGACTATTTTTGCATATCAACTTGATTTTAATAATGTTCTGAAGTTTTAAATGGTTTAAAAAATGTTCTAAAATACAGCGCTTCCTTTCTTTGGAATTGCTAGTCCTCTTATAATGCTTGTAGTTCTCTTTTCTCTTTATTTGTCTTACGTTCTTTCTGTCGTCTTACAATATTTCAGTTGTTCTTACTTTCTGGGTTTTTTTTTCTTCCTGATCATGTCCCCATGATTCTAACATCTTTTATCAATGAAATCCAATTGCATTAATGGTTACTGTCAATAGCAGGAATCCAACCATGTCAGAAAGGCATGTAGGTTCTAAAATTAGCACACTTGATAAGAAAAGCACTTTTTGGTCCTGTGACATTTCTTGTGATTTTAAAGTGTAACGGCATACACACATCATTTAAAAAAACAAAACAAAACAGCCTGCAACAAAGGCAGATTTGGGGTGATAACATGCACAGATGGAGCAGAATCCTAGCTAAACAGTGTTCAGGAATGTGTATGCAAATCAGTAAAACACAACCCCAAAGGCGTTGGGCCGCCTCATTTTGGTTATGTTTGTTTTATGCCAATTCTCTATGGCCCACCGCACTGCAGGAGATAGGAATAGTTGGAGGAAAGAAAGAGAAACTTCCAGTGCATTGAAATAATTTATGGCCGTTGCCTTTATCTCTGGAAATAATTTCAGCTGTTTTTCTCCTCAAACCAGAACCAGAGGAGGAACTGAGAGGGAACAGAGAAGGAAAAGAAGTGAATGGATGGGAGAGAAAAAGGAGAAAAGGAGAAAAAGAAATTCCATAGCTGAAGAATTTAGCAGGACAGGGAAGTGGGCATCTGCCATATTGGAAATTATGAATTGTGAGGGGTCCTTAAGTGCTCTCTGAGCTTGGTTGTTTACTTGCAAACATTTCATTACCCAGTGTTGTGGTTCACTGGCAGCCGGTGCAGACGGCAGCGGAATCGGACAGTAGGGAAGAACAGGGACCAGTCAGGGAGTCTGCAGAGGACTCGGACGAGGGTCCTGCATCCGATGCAGAGATGGGGCTTTTCTGTCTGGGTTCACAATAAGCATTTCACAACCATGACAACTTTCAGTGGTGGGGACTTCAACTCCCAGAATTCTGCAACCAGTCATGCTGGCTGAGGAATTCTGGGAACTGATGTCCACACTGCTTAAAGTTGCCAAGGTTGCAAAACACTGTAGTACAGGGTTTTCCAAGTCACCTGGTTGGTTGCCCATTCCCTCCCTTCCTCTTCCTCTTCTACCTCTTCTTCCTCTTCTCCTTCCTCTTCTCCTGGGCAGGGAGTTGCACTAGATGACCTACAAGGTCCCATTCAAACTCTGTTAGTCTAATCTAATCTAGATAAATCTATAGTTTAACTTTATAAAAAATAATCTGAAATTCTTCTTCTTCTTCTTCTTCTTCTTCTTCTTCTTCTTCTTCTTCTTCTTCTTCTTCTTCTTCTTCTTCTTCTTCTTCTTCTTCTTCTTCTTCTTCTTCTTCTTCTTCTTCTTCTCCTTCTCCTTCTCCTTCTCCTTCTTCCTCCTCCTCCTCCTCCTCTGTGCAAACTCCACCCCTTTAATTACTTTCAGGTCCAGTGCCTTCCTTGAAGGTAGACAAATGAATGAATTCAGGAACACAGCTTTTGTCTCCACAGCCCGAAGGCAGTTTCCCTTCTCTTCTCCTCTTGTTAATACTTTGGGATCGGCTTTCCACTTGCCCATTCTTGTAACTAAAGGGATAGTTTGTAGGACCGATGCCAGGTCCTTTGTGCTCTCCTCTCCCACCCCTCCCCTTTCCCTCCTAAAGGGTCCCCACCAGCAGCCTGACTAATCCTCCCCTGATAACCCAAAAGTTCAGATAATCCTTCTTATTACTTCCCTCTAATCCGTTGTGAAGTATGACTTGTTGATGGCCATTTTAACAGCTCAGGTCTCTCGTCAACTGTTTCTCCTGGTCTCCGCTGGGATGGATGGAGTTGGCTGGGGCTTTGATTTGGGGAGAATGGCCAAAACTGGGGCAGGCTTGGACTGTTCCCACAAAGGGTTTCCCATGCATTAAAAAAACAAAAAAAAACAGGGACTCTGAACGAATAAAATCTACTATTGTCTGAAGACCGGAGAAGTAGCAGCTGCTTTGTCTGGGACTGGTTTGGAACTTGCCTTGAATGCTCCCAAAGCTGCAGTTCACAAACAACTGTGGCAGTCAGAAGAGGTGATGAAAGCTCTTTAATTTCACAACATACGGACAGACTTCACCAGAGTTTCAACTGGGAAACGGTGACCATCCATCCTAGACCAAGTCAAGTCCAAAGAACAGCTGGAAATTTCTAGAAGCTTGTCACTCTGTCAAATAAGCCATCAACAGATACATAGACATAAACAGTATCTACATACTATGCAAAAAAGACAATCAACAAGCCAAAAAGGGAACAAGACAGCACACACCTCCCCACTAGCAATCAGCATATTAACTCCGGAATTAACATCAGAGCAACGATTAAGAAGTAAACAACACCCCAAATCAAGGAACTGCCAAACAAACCAATAATAAACAGCCCAACCAAAGGACCTCTATGACAACCCCCACACTGACAGGACAAGCCACTAGAATATAAACTGGGGGCAAACCCCCACTCCTAGTAGTATAGATAATGTTACCTCATTGGGTAATGAAATGTCTGCAAGAAAACAACCAAGCTCAGAGAGCACTGAGGACCTCACAATTCTCTTCCTCCTCCTCCTCCTCCTTTCTGTAAACCCCATGCCCTTGAGCACTGATGATGTTCTGGAAGTTGGTCCTCCAGGCTTAAAATTGCTCTAAACCAATTAGGCCTGCCGTGAGGATTTTGCCAATATCCTGGTTGTGTTCACACGACATACTTAACCTGGTTACTGAATCAATCCTTGTTTTGTTGAATGTCCACTGCACACTAAATCATGCATTAACCAAAGAGTCTCTGTTCTGTCGCGGGAAAAGATCAGACTCAAGACCGGAGTTGAATTCAGCTCTTTATTTGCTCTCAGTAATTTCAACTAAACCGGAGCCGCGTCAGCCTCTTTTATAGTGGCAGCTCGCGGCCAATGACATATTTTTAAATTTCCCACCGTCAGGCAGACCAATCGTAATTGTTGTTAAACAACCAATCGATAGGCGGCAGTGGCTGTCCAATCAGAATGAAGTATTACGAGTATGCAAATATCTATATACAACAGTCTCTATATTGGCCCACCACATTTAGAATAGAACAGAGTTGGAAGAGACTTTGGAGGTCTTCTAGTCCAACCTCCTGCTCAAGCAGGAGACCCTATATTTAACAAATTTAAGTCAAACTCGCTTCATCAGGTTGCTGTTCACACAATGTTTTTTCCCTTCACGGAGCTAGGGTGAATATGGCCTGCGCGTGGCCCACGAGCCGCCATTTTGATACTCCTGCCCTACACCTTTTCAGACAAGTGGCTGTCCAGTCTCTTCTTTAACACCCCCCCCAGTGATGGAGCACCCACAACTTCCAGTAGCAAGCTGTTCCACTGGTTAACTTTGTTCTCACTGTTATGAAGTTTCTCCTTAATTCCAGGTTGCTTCTCTCCTTGATTAGTTTCCATCCATTGTTTCTTGCCTTGCTCTCTGGTGCTTTGGAAAATAAATTGATCCCCCTTCTTCTTTGTGGTAGCGCCTCAAATACTGGAACTCTGCTATCCTGTCACCCCGTCTTTTCTCTTTGGACAGGATTTAGACAGGCAGCCCCAAAAGCCAACATTATAACTAATCAGTGGTATCCTGTTGTAATTGCTAGATCTTTAACAAATCCATCTATTTTTGGGAACTAGAACTACAGTCAATTTTAAGCAGTCAGATAAAACCCTCACTCCTTTAACCTCAAACTATCCACTATTGACCTCACCCCATTCTTAAGAGGTCTCTAACGGTCGTGCATAAGTGCACCATCGTGCCTCCTGTCCCTGTCATATTGTCCCCATTTATTCGTACCTATTTCCTGTATTCTTACTCATGTTTATACTTATACCTATTATTTTGTAAGCAAAATAATTTGTATTATTTTGTATTTTTATCTGACAAATCAAATCAATCAATAAAATAAATAAAATCAACTTGGTTGGTGTTAACCTCAGGAAGGACAGCTTCATACAAGCCACCGTTTATTGCTGGAGAAAATTTAAAACAGCCTCAGCCGAGTGCTAGGAGTATTCAAAGAGACCCAATTAAACGCTGGACTTTCTGGAAAGCAAATAAATATAGTCCACATTGACCAAACCTTTCTGTGCAATTGAGAAGGCTAACATGAGAGACAGGAATATGAGTGTCTGGCCCGACATGAGAATATTGCCATAATAGATATGTCAAATTCTGGCAGAATTGATGTGATCAATGAAGGACAGTGATGGCTAAGTACCAACAATATAGGATAATAAACCAGAAGAAATAAGGGGCAGAAAGGAGAGCGAGAACGGAGTACACACTGTACAGAATAATAAACTGAAAGAAAGAGAGGGAAGAAGCGCAAGAGAACAGACAATAACAGTATAAACTATGGTAATAAGATTGGATTTCTCAGAAAAATTGCAGCTTTCAATAGGAAACAGGTCTCTGGAGGATTTTATTACGTGCAACCATAGGTTGTTGTTTTCAGGTAGTGCAATTGTTGGCTGGCTGCAAGATGTCAGCTTAAGATAACAGAGTAGCAGAGTTGGAAGGGACCTTGGAGGTCTTCTAGTCCAACCCCCTGCTCAAGCAGGAAACCCTATATCATTTCACACAAATAGTTGTCCAATCTCTTCTTAAAAACTTCCAGCGTTGGAGCATTTACAACTTCTGGAGGCAAGTTTTCTCACTGATTAATTGTTTTCACTGAACAGGAAATTCTTCCTTAGTTCTAGGTTGCTTCTCTCCTTGATGAGTTTCCATCCGTTGCTTCTTGTCCTGCCTTCGGGTGCTTTGGAGAATAGCTTGACTCCCTCTTCTTTGGGGCAGCCCCTGAGATATTGGAACACTGCTATCATGTCACCCCTAGTCCTTCTTTTCATTAGACTAGTTCCAGCAACCGTTCTTCATATGTTTTAGCCTCCAGTCCCCTAATCATCTTTGTTGCTCTTCTCTGCATTCTTTCTAGAGTCTCAACAACTTTTTTACATCATGGCGATCAAAACTGGATGCCGTATTCTAAGTGTGGCCTTACCAACTTGCAGTGGTCGGATTCAAATTTTTTTACTACCGGTTCTGTAGGCGTGGCTTGATGGGCATGGCAGGGGAAGGATACTCCAAAATCCCCATTCCCTCCCCACCCCACTAACCTGCTTTCCAGCTCCGTTCTCCTATGCAGGGCAACCAAAGAAGATCCATCCAATCAGCTGGGACTTGGGGAGGCGGAGATTAGATGGGGGCGGAGCCAGTCAGAGGTGGTATTTGCCGGTTCTCTGAATTACTCAAAATTTCCTCTACCGGTTCTCCAGAACCGGTCAGTACCTGCCGAATACCAACTCTGTTACCAAAGATTATAGAGCGATATTAACACTTCCTGTGATCTTGATTCTATTAGTAAGACAACTGTTAAGTGAACCTGGCTTCCCTATTGTGTTTGTGTGTCAGAAGTTTGCAAAAGATGATCCCATGACCCTGGGACACTGCAATGGTCATAAATACGAGTCAGACGCCAAGCATCTGAATTTTGATCAGGGATGTCACAGTGGCCGTAAGTGTGAAGAATGGTCATAAGCCCCATTTTTCAGTGGCGCTGTAACTTGGAACGGTTGTCAGTCAAGTCCTGCATTCTAGATTTTGGCAGATCTTCCCCACCCCCTCAGATCTTACAGTTCCCCTTCAAGCTTTTGAAGTTCCTTTAATGAGAGTTAATTTGACACTTTACTAGATGGGAGCATTTTTATGTTAGGTACCCGGAACAAGTGAAGTTTGCATCCCAGATTAACTTCTGATGAACTGTGACTCAGATTAAAGCTTGGCCAATTACCCTAATAAGTCCCAGCGGGGATGCTTTTAATTTCCTGTGGATGAAAGATCCGTTTTCTCTCGGTGCCAAACTGTGCCAAGCCCAGGAAACCATCCTCCCTCCTGCCCCTCCCAATTATGAGCCCGCTTTAGGAATCCCCCCCTTCCTTGGAGAACAATTATAACCTCTTGTTACCACACTGCTCCTCCTGTAGAGTCAGCCAACAAGAACTGAGGAGAAATTTGAGAAACAGCCTGGCTACAGTTCAGATCGGAAATACACTAAGGCTTTTATCCAAGGTACTTAAACCAGCTTAGGGTATGGCCGATGTGGTCGCGTTCATACATGCTTGGTTAGAGTTTTTCTAACAGAGAGGGCGGCTTTGGGTTGTTTGGGAAGTTCACCTAGAGAGCTTATGGTTCGTGGCATCATGAAGACCCAGAAAATGGGCTGCTGCGGGAGCTGTAAGCATATAGGTGTACCTGGGTTGGGATGCAATGATCCTAGCGACCACTAGAGGGCAGGAGGGACACTACTGCCCTCTAGTGGTCACTAGGAGTTTTGCAATGCAAATCTAGCCGCTCTAAATTAAAAGGGTTGTGTGAATGCTGCCTCTGAGAGCTGTCTGCTGGTCTGAGTAACTAGAGGCTGTTAGAAACTATTCTTTGTATTGTCTTTGGAGTGGTGCACCTACTGGGAAGGTCAAATAAGTCAAGATGGCAGCTGCAGACATGCAAGCTCTTTTTTAATGTGCATCATGGCACACATTGAAAAGGGGCAGGACTCAGAGGTGGTATTCAGCAGGTTCTGACCAGTTCTGGAGAACCGGTAGCAGAAATCTTGAGTAGTTCAGAGAACTGGCAAATACCACCTCTTGACTGGAGATTTTGCAGTATCCTCCTTCCCCTGCCACACCCACCAAGCCACGCCCAAAGAACCGGTAGCAAAAAAAAAATTGAATCCCACCACTGGCAGGACTTCGATCATATGGTCAGAAGAACTATCTTCATACACATACAGAGGGAGAGGGAGAGAGAGACACACAGAGAGAGAGAGAGAGAGTCAGAGAGACAGAGACAGAGAGAAAGAGAGAGACAGAGAGACAAAGAGAGAGATACAGAGAGAGAGATACAGAGAGAGAGAGAGAGAGAGAGAGAGAGAGAGACAGAGACAGAGAGAGAGACAGACAGAGAGAGATGGGGGGAGACACACACAGAAAGAGAGGGAGACAGACACAGAAAGAGAGGGAGACAGACACACACACAGAGAGAGACACACAGAGAGAGAGACACACTCAGAGACACAGAGAAAGAGAGGGAGAGAGACAGAGAGAGAGACACACAGAGAGAGACAGAGAGAGAGAGAAAGAGAGAGACAGAGAGACAAAGAGAGAGATACAGAGAGAGAGATACAGAGAGAGAGAGAGAGAGACAGAGACAGAGACAGAGAGACAGAGAGAGAGACAGACAGAGAGAGATGGGGGGAGACACACACAGAAAGAGAGGGAGACAGACACAGAAAGAGAGGGAGACAGACACACACACAGAGAGAGACACACAGAGAGAGAGACACACTCAGAGACACAGAGAAAGAGAGGGAGAGAGACAGAGAGAGAGACACACAGAGAGAGACAGAGAGAGAGAGAGACACACACAGAGAGAGAGGGGGGGAAGACACACACAGAAAGAGAGGGAGACAGACACACACACAGAGAGAGACAGAGACACAGAGAGAGAGAGAGAGAGACAGAGGGAGACACACACAGAGAAAGAGAGACACAGAGAGAGGGAGAGGGAGAGACAGGGAGAGAGACAGAAAGACAGAGACAGAGGGAGGGAGACACACACAGAGAGAGACAGAGACAGAGACAGAGACAAAGAGAGGTTTCCCCATTCCCCAGTTTGGCCTAGAGCCCTGGGATCGCCTTGTGGTCTCATGTTCATATAGGTAATCCTCAATATATGACAGCCAGGGGTGGGCTGCTGGGGGTTCTCAGGGGTTCAGGAGAGCCCCTACCTAAGATTCTGTGCAGTTCGGGGAACCCCCTGGCTGGCCCCACCCACCCTGCCCCTCCTCTCCCAGGAATCCCCACGCAGCCCATTTTGGATGCAGGTAAGTGCAGGGCACTCACAGAGGTTCAGGGAGGGCAAAAAACGGGCCTGCCAGAAGTTTGGGAAGGCTGAAAATGGGCCCCTTTCCAGCTTCCAGAGAGCCTCCGAAGCCCGGGGAGGCCATTTTCATCCTCCCGGAGGCTAGAGGAAAGCCTCCGGAGCCTGGGGAGGGCAAAAATGCCCCCCCACCACACACTGTGGTGCAGGAGGCCGACTAGGCCACACCCACCATGGCCAGGCTCATCCAGCAACCGGGCAGAGAACCCATTGCTAAAAATTTTTAAAGCCCACCCCTGCTGACAGCATGGTTCCCCCTCCAGAGCCATGTTTTGGCCTATCCACTTCCACCCACCCCGATTAACTTCTCACTCTCTTTTTTCCTACGGAAGCCTCCACGGGTGGGGCTCACCCTCCATAGCTGCCCTACAAGGGTCTCTCTCTCTCAACCTGCTTTCCAAGCCATTCTCCACCCCCTACCCCACCCCCACCAAGACAGCCAGATGGGTGGTTGCATGGATCAGCCTTGGCTACCCCAGGAACGGCGGCACCTGTTTAGAGCAGGCCAGATGTGAGTCACCGAAGGAGTCAACACTGGGAGCAAACACGGACCTGCTCTTTAAATTCCCCGTCTCTGCCTCCATTGGAGCGTTCAAACACGGTAAGAGCTTTGGAAAAGTCAACAGACTTTGCGGCCTTGGGAACAAGGCATGCAAGGGGGCGGGGGGGTTAAGAGGCCTGGAGGGCTGCCACCTGCAGAAAGACTCACGGGAAGTGGCACCTGGTTAATTCTTGGCGATGCCTAGCTGTGCCTAGAGTGCCTCCTGTTGCTGACCCTCAGTGACTTTCTCTGGTTGTCACCTTTGTGGGCTGATGGGCCTGCAGCTCTAGTAATAAGCTTCTAACTTCCAAGATAGGCCCCCGATGGAAATTCAATTTAGCTGGGATGGCAAGCAGAATCCCAGGTAAAGTTCCCCCCACTTAGCTCTCTTTCGGTTAAATCAAAGAGGGGTTTTGAGGGGGGGATTTAATGCAAGGAAGACGAGAGGTTTGGCCGAGGGCTGATGGATGGGATGGGTATCCTTGCATATAATCACTGATGAAGTAGACCCAAGGATGGGATTTTAACCGGTTCGGACTGGTTTGGGCGAACCGGGTGTTAAGTTTTCCTCTGGTTTGCCAAACCGGTATTTCAACTAACTGGCTCCGCCCACCCGTCCCCTTCCTTTCCCAGGCTCTGGGAGGTGGGTGGAAAACGGGCCTTCTACTAGTCCAGAAACGGGCCTGTTTCCATCTTCCAGAGGGCCTCCAGGGCCCGCGGGAGGCCGTTTCCATCCTCCCAGAGGCCCGAGGAAGTCCTCTGGACCCTGGGAAGGCAAAAAATGACACACACACAGATGTTCTGGTAGGCCACACCCACCCAGCCACTGGGCAGTGAGACAGTTGCTGGGATTTTTGAATCCCACCCCTGAGTAAGACCAGTGTTTCTCCAACATGGAAACTTGAAGAGGTACCAATAAAGGAGAATATTTGTGGCTCGGGGTTGAAATTAGGGATCCTTGGTGCTTTCTGAGCTTGCTTATTTCCTTGCAGACGTTTCATTACCCAAACTAGGTAGCACTGACAATGTTACCTCGGTCCCTAGTCTGTAAGAAAACAAGCAGGTTCAGAAAGAACCAAAGGACCCCTTTAAGAGGTGTGGACTTCAATTCCCACAATGCATGCATGGCAGGCTGGGAGAATTCTGGGAATTGAAGTCTACATCTCTTGCCAAGTTGCCAAGGTGGGGAGATAGAATTAGACAAAGCAGGTGTGCAACTTCCTAGCAGCCTGTACATCTTTTTTTTTATAATATGGCGACCGAAACTAGATGTAATATGCGAAGCGTGGTCTCACTAAGACTTTATAAAGCAAAACTAAGACGTGTCATTAGGAGGCAAAATCGTGAAACTGCACCTCAGTTATTTTTGCCATATTTCAGGGGCTGCCACAGAGAGGAAGGAAGGGGGTCAAGCTATTTTCCAAGGCATCCAAAGGCCAAACAAGGAATAATGGATGGAAACTGAACAAGGAGAGATTCAACCTGAAAATAAGGAGAAACTTTCTGACAGGGAGAGCAATTAATCCATGGAACAGAAGTTTCCCTCAGAAGTTGTGGGAGCTTCATCCCTGGAGGCCATCCCAAGAAGAGACTGGACTGCCATCTGTCAGAAAAGCTGTAGGGTCTCCTGCTTGGGTGGGGGTGAGGGTTGGGGGTTGGTCTAGATGACCTACAACAGGGATCCTCAAACTTGGCAACTTTTAAGACTTGTGGACTTCAACTCCCAGAATTCCTTGGCCAGATGCTGGCCAAGGAATTCTGGGAGTTGAAGTCCACAAGTCTTAAAGTTGCCAAGTTTGGAGACCTCTGACCTACAAGGTCGCTTCCAACTCTATTAATCTGTAATCTGGCAATGTTGTGCTAGGGCATCCACTGGAGAAAGCAATTGCAGTGGTTGTTAGTGGTAAAAGAAAACCAGGCTGTCAAAGAGGAATACTTTCTCCATGGGGCCAAGAAATTCAGTATGCTTTAAAGCAGAGGTGGGAAATCACAGCCCCTTTATGACTCGTGGACTTCAACTCCCAGAATTCCAGAGCCAGCACGGATGTCTCAGGAATTCTGGGAGTGAAGTCCACAAGTTGTAAAATTGCCAAGTTTGGAGACTCCTGGTCTACAATGCCCTTATGAAAAGCCTGCCGGACCAAGAAAACAACCCCAACCAGAGGGTCAAAGGAGACTTAAAGCTTCTCTTTATCTCATTATAATGAAAAGCAAATTTGGGGGGGGCGGGGGGGGGGATGTTCAGTGTGCAACAAGAATCAGGGTAGGAAAACTATTTATGCTTTTGAAACTTTGAACATTGAAGAATGCCACACAGACACAGGCTGAGGAATTCTGGGAGTTGAAGTCCACAAGTCTTAAAGTCGTTTTGCTGGCTGAGGAATTCTGGGAGTTGAAGCCCACAAGTCTTAAAGTCGCTTTGCTGGCTGAGGAATTCTGAGAGTTGAAGTCCACAAATCTTAAAGTTGTTTTTCTGGCTGAGGAATTCTGGGAGTTGAAGTCCACAAGTCTTAAAGTTGCTTTGCTGGCTGAGGAATTCTGGGAGTTGAAGTCCACAAGTCTTAAAGTTTCTTTGCTGGCTGAGGAATTCTGGGAGTTGAAGTCCACCAGTCTTAAAGTTTCTTTGCTGGCTGAGGAATTCTGGGAGTTGAAGCCCACAAGTCTTAAAGTTTCTTTGCTGGCTGAGGAATTCTGGGAGTTGAAGCCCACAAGTCTTAAAGTTGCTTTGCTGGCTGAGGAATTCTGGGAGTTGAAGTCCATAAGTTGTAAAATTGCCAAGGTTGGAAGCCACTGCTCTACTGCACCGTGTTCCGCATGGGAGCCGAAGGCTGTGATGGTTCCAATCCAAACATTCCCTCGTTGAAAGGCGGGTGGCAGATCTGTCTTCCTTATTAGCTGATGCCACTGAAAGCCCCCACCTCTCCCGGCCCTGCTCCCCCGACCCCCGCCCCGGCCAAGCCTCCAGGGATGCTTCTCTCAATTGGGCCCTCTGTCCCGCGTGTAACCAGAGCCAACCTCCCTCCCTTTTGTGCTGCGGATAATGAGCGAGGTGGGGGCCCCTGGAATGACTCATAAGACCTTTCAAAGCCCCCATTGTCCCTTCCAAAGAGGGATTCCCCCAGGATCCTCTTCCATCTCTCCACACAAGGCCCACCACCGACTGCACGTCCTTCCCCAGCTGACATCTCTCTGTCCTCAAAAAGTTTGAGCGACGGGTTCCACAGAGAGGCTGAAGCAGCCTCTCTATGGCGTCTTCCTCCGGATGAACAGACTTCAATGCTTGTGCCTCAGAGAGTTGGAAGAAAATATCCTTCTGGGTTCAGTTCCAAGTGGGGCAGAAAGACGCTGGAAACATGGAGGCTGTTTGGAAAGAGGGTTTAATGGTGGACAGGATCACATGGCTTGGGTGAAGAAGAAAAAAAAGGGCAGAGATGCTGAGAATCCCTGGGTTTTATGCCCTCTTTTTGGGATTTGATTTTGAGCTTGTTATTCTGATTGGTTGTCAGACCCCCATGGGGCCATGCAAGGGCAACTCTGTAGGCCTGTCCTGAGTCCCAGGTTTGGTTGAGCCTTTGCTGGATGATGATGCAATGAAAATGGCTTTGGAATTCCTATTATGGCTCTGCCCGAAGGAGGTAGGTCTTCGTTATGTAGAATAGGCTGGCTCAGGCTTTAATGGCCCATTGACAAAGGTGGGAGGGGACTGAGTTTCTGCCTCTCCGAAGTTTCTACTTCTCTTTGAGGGGAAATATTCTGCCTTTTTTTTTTTAGTATACCCTAAAATATTTCATTTCTCTAGGAGATGGGAGGTTATAACTTCCAACAAGAGGACACCCAGGCTGAAGAAGGAAGATTGCAAGATAGGAGATAAAGGTTGCCAGTGGGCGTCTCCAGAGGCTACGCTCATAAAAGTCGAGATTAGGGGACTGGAAGCTAAAACGTATGAAGAACCGTTGCAGGAATTGGGTATGTCTAATTTAAGGAAAAGGAGGACTGGGAATGACATGATAGCCCTGTTCCAATATTTGAGGGGCTGCCATAGAGAAGAAGGGGGTCAACCTCTCCTCCAAGGCCCTTGAAGGCTTTCGAGGACAAGAAGCCACAGATGGAAAGGAGAGAAGAAACCTAGAACTAAGGAGAAATTCCCTGACAATGAAAACAATTAACCAGTGGAACGACTTGCCTTCAGAGGTTTTGGATGCTTCATCACTGGAGGTCTATAAGAAGAGATTGGACAGCCATTTGTCTGAAACCATATGGGGTTTCCTGCTTGAGCAGGGGGTTGGACTAGATGACCTCCAAAGTCTCTTTCAGCTCTGTTATTCTGTTACTTCTGTTCTCCTGTTATTTAAGAAGGTGTCTTTTCTTAACAGGCTGAGTTGCCCTCACACTGCTGTGGCTGCCCTCTCGGTCTTTTTGAGCAGTCTACCTATGCTCAGTGTCACCTTGACCAGTACAGGCTAAATTTTGCGTGGCCAAGCACTGTTCCCTTCCCTCTTCAAACTCTGTGTTTCACGTCGTTATGGTGAAAGCCCAGGGTGAAGTTCTCCCCAGCCCCTGGTTCTCCCCTCTTCTCTGACTCCATTCCACCGATCACCCACACCCACCCTTCTCTCCTACCTCATGTCCATCTCGGCTGCCCCGCCTTGAAGCTCGGGGGGGGGTGAAATCTAATATCTGATCTACGCAGCGGGAATAAACTCCTTTTGACCTCCCGGGCCGTATCAGAAATTTCAGAAGAGGCATCGAATTGCAGAAAGCACAAACAAATAACCTCCCCCCTACATCGCTTTATCATATGCGTTTCTCTCAGCTTTGTCTCAAAGGAAAATAATCTCTTCCGTGACTGTTTTTTCCCTATAACTGAGATAAAAGGGCTCTATGCCCGCTGGGCATTGGCAGAAGACTATCCTGGCATGAGATATCTAGTGCTCTACTGTTGATCCCCCTCCAGTGTTGAACTGTTCCCAGTCACTGCCAGGCCTCTGTTGGAAGAAATATCCATCTGGTTCAATTCCAAGTGGAGAGAAAGACACTGGAAACATGGAGGCTGGTTGGAAAGATGGTTTATTGGTAGACGGGACCACATGGGTTTGAAGTCCTGAGCAGCTGAACACATGAGGTTGAGAGGGAGAGGTATTTATAGCCTCTCTTGGGCTTTGCCCCTGAGCTTCCTGTTCCTGTGGCAAGAGCAATGTATTCTATTGGCTGTTGTCGGACTCCCAGGGGACTATGCAGGGGTCATAGCTAACTATGTAAGCTGTCTGAATCAAGTTTGGTTGAACCTTGGGCTGATGTAATGTCCCCAGGTGCCGTGTGGTGAGCTCTGCTGCTAGATGGGTAAAGGGCTAATCCTATTATGTCCTGAGGGTGAAGGTCTTTTGCCATGTAGATAGGCTGGCACCAAAATATCTGCCGGGGGAAGGGAGCTGAGGCCGAGTTTCTGTTTCCTTTAAGATTTCTCTTTCTCTTTTAGGGGAAATATTTTCCTAAAACATATTTCATTCTTCGAGGAGAGAGGTGGGTGCTAACTTTCTATATCTGTGGCCTCTTTGAAATGGGATGTGGCTTGCAATGGGCTGAGTTCCCACTAAATGCTTCACTTGATTTCTGACCTTCACGCACAAGATCTCGCACAACTAGGGCAACCACTCAGGTTGGGTTTCTACCTACCATGCTAACCACAAATACAAACCAGCCAAAGTTAAAACTAGCCACGTTTAATAACCTACATAAGCCTAACCACTAGATTGGGTTGATTTGACTTATTTTACTTTAACTTTACTTTAACTTTACTTCACATTATTTATTTATTTTATTTTTCTCTTACTTTACACTTTACTCTTCATTACTCTTTACTTTTTACTTCACTTTACTCTTTACTTACTCTACACTTTAAGCTTTACTTTACTTTTTACTCTTTACTTTTTACACTTTTCACTTGACTCTTTACACTTTAATTTTTTCTTCATTCTTTACACTTTACACTTTATTCTTTATACTTTTTACTTTATTCTTTACCCTTTACATTATACTCTTTACACTTTTCTTTACTTTACCTTTTACTTATAATATTTGGTGCCTTCAAGCCAATGTTGACTCGAGGCAATGGCCTGAACAAGTCCCAGCCGTGTTCTTGGCAAGATTTTCGGAAGTGGTTTGTCCTTGCTTCCTTCTTCCTGCAACCTGAAACGAAGGGACTGCCCCAAAGTCACCTAGTTGGCTTCATGCCTAAACAGGACCAGAAGGACAGTTTCTCATGGACCTACACCCACCCTGGCTCTCTATTAATTATTTTCTAATAAATGTTTTGTGATCATGATCACTGCCTTGAAAATGTGTTGCAATGGGGTGCTATGGAGATTCTCAATCATCCAGGTCATGGTTTGCTCAAAGGTGCTTTTTTTTTTTTAAGGACAATGGTCATTCTTGTTTATGTTTTTTTTCCTTTGAAAATGTTTCGCTTCTCATCCAAGAAGCTTTTTCAGATGGAGTGGAAGCAGATCCTCTTCCAGTTTTTTCCACGAGGGTCACCAAATCTCTACTTCAAGGACCACCACCAGGCCCCCAGTTGAAATTCCTCCGGATAGCAACAGCACTTAGACTTATAGACCACTCCATACTGCTTCACAGCCCTCTCTAAGCGGTTTCCAGAGTCAGCCTCTTGCCTCCCAAAAATCTGGCTCCTTATTTTACCGACCTCAGAAGGATAGAAAGCTGAGTTCAATCTGGAGCTGCTCGGGATCGAACTCCTGGCAGTGAGCAGTGAATTAGCCTGCAATGTTGCATTCTAACCACTGCGCCACCACAGCTCTTGTACACCAACAAAATATCTACAAAAACACCACGCTGTCTTATCTTTTCAGGCCACCATATTGCCCGCTTTCTGCCAGTCTGCACTTTTATGGCTGTAAAAATAAATGCAACTTATTTAAATAAATACAGTTTTTAAAAAAAGCAGGGCCTAGAGATAAAAGGATATCAGAATTGGAAGGGACCTTTGATGCCTTGTAATCCGATCCCCTGTGCAAGCTGGAAACACTATAACATTTCAAACAAATGGTTGTCCAATCCAGAGGTGGTCTTCAGTAGGTTCTGACCGGTTCTGGAGAACCGGTAGCGGAAATTTTGAGTAGTTCGGAGAACTGGCAAATCCCACCTCTGACTGGCCCCGCCCCCATTTATTCTCTGCCTCCCATTGAGTCCCAGCTGATTGGCTGGGTCTTCCTTTGTTGCCCTGCACAGGAGAACAGAGCTGGAAAGCAGGTTAGTGGGATGGGGAGGGAATGGAGAATTTACAGTATCCTTCCCCTGCCATGTCCATCAAGCCACACCCACAGAACCAGTAGTAAAAACATTTGAATCCCACCACTGGTCCAATATCTTCTTTAAAATGCCCAGTGATGGGAAACCCACAACTGCTGGAGGCAAATGGTTCAATGATTAATTATTCTCACTGACATAAAATTTCTCCTTAGTTCTAGGTTGCTTCTCTCCTTGACTGGTTTCCATCCGTGGCTTCTTCTCTTGCCTTCTGTGGTGCCTTGGAGAATCGATCGATCCCTTCTTCTTTGTGGCAGCCGCTCAAATATTGGAACACTGCTATCACGTCACCGCTGGTTTTTCTTAAGCTAGACCTACTCAATTTCTGCAAGATGTTGTATCTAAATCCAGGTGGAGTTTTCAGCTTAGGAAAGGGGGAACAGAAAACAGAAAACTCTGTCTGGATTTGAACATCTCCTGTCCCTGTGCTGGCTGGGCCAGGCGGCCAGGCTGAAGTTTCCCAGCGCGATTATACCGAACAAAGAAATGCATTGTGGGCGAGGTTTATATTATTGAGGTATTATTCACTGGAAGATCACACGCTCGGTTGCTTATCGGCAGCTTGCAGCTTGGAAACAAACAGGAGTTCAAGGTGAGATCAAAAGGAAGTTGGCTTTGCGGTAATTGACGTTTTGATCTCACCTGGATTAATTTACCTGTTCCCAGGACCTGGGCATCGCGACAGGTGTAACTGGCACGGGATCACTTGTTTCTCAGTTGCCTTTGCTATCCTACCCTTTGCTCCTAGTAGTTTCCCCAGCCACCCATTGTCCCTCTTTCCCGGGGTCATTGAAGACTCCAGGACTTCAAATGGAGAGGCTCAATCCCTTTCTTCCGTTTTGGTTAATTTGTCTACATGAAACCTTCCTGTAAAGCAGTCGTTTTCAATCCCGGCCACTTTAAGATGTGTGGATTTCAACTCCCAGAATCCTCCAGCCAGCAGCCTTGTAAATATTGGAATGCTGCTATCATGTCTCCCCTAGTCCTTCTTTTCATTAGACTAGACATATCCAATTCCTGCAACTGTTTTTCATACGTTTCAGCCTCCAGGGCCCTGATCAAGAGGTTTTTTTTTATAAAGCCTTAGAGTAAGACCACATTTGGAATAATACCGCAACCAGTTTTGGTCACCACACTACAAAAACATGTTGTGACTTTGGAACATGTTCAGAGAAGAGCAACTAAGATGATCAAAGGCCTGGAGATGAGAACATATGAAGAACGGATGCAGGATTTGGGTTTGGCTAGCTTAATGAAAAGAACTAGGGGTGACATGATAGCAGCGTTCCAATATCTCAGGGGCTGCCCCAAAGAAGAAAGGGTCAAATTATTCTCCAAAACAGCTGAAGGCAGGACAAGAAGTAAAAGATGGAAACTAATCAAGGAGAGGAGCAGCCTGGAATTAAGGAGAAATTTCGTAATAATGAGGACAATTCACCAGTGGAACAGAAATTGCCTTCAGAAATCATGGGAGCTTCATCACTGGAGGTTTTTAAGAGGGGACTGGACAGCCACTTGCCTGAAATGGTATAGGGTCTCCTGCTTGAGCTGGATTAGAAGACACCCAAGGTCACTTCCAACTCTTATTCTATTCTATTCTATTCTATTCTATTCTATTCTATTCTATTCTATTCTATTCTATTCTATTCTATTTTCTATTCCATTCCACTCATCCTATTCTATTTTCTATTTTATTTTCCATTCTATTTTCTGTTCCATTCCATTCTATTCTTTATTCTCTATTCTATTCCACTCTATATTCTATTCATCACAACACTTTATTATATATCATAGGGACAAAAACCAGAGCGTTGTTCTAATTCAACATCTGGGGTCTCCTTGATTGAATGAATATAGTCATTATGATGAGCTTCCAGGACAGATAAAGAAAGGGTCTCTGTATTTTAGGACCAGTGGAGATATGAGCATGGATAATACCCTTCTGTGTTTCTTTTGTAAGGCAATGCAACAATGCCAGACTGGTACTTCACTGAAAAAAACATTGAATAATATTTTTGCTTCATACCGGAAGTCTCCAAACTTGGCCATTTTAAGTTTGTGGACTTCATCTCCCAGAATTCCTCAGCCAGCCATGCTTAAGGAATACAATGTTCATTTAATATCCTGGATTCAGTTAACGGCTGCCACAAAAAAAGGTCATAAAATCAGGTTGGTCACTTAACCGGCCTGTTTTATGACGATCCTAAGTTATGACTGTAATAGGCAGGCTCCATTACAGTCATAACTTGAGAACTACTTGTAATAGTAAACTTGGCTTACAGGGAAACTACATCTAGTTCTCAACTTACAACAGTTCATTTAGTGACCATTCAGAATTACAATGCCCCTGGAAAAAAAAGCAACGTAAGACCGTTTCTCACACTTATGACCGTTGTAGCATCCCCAGGGTCACGTGATCAGAATTCAGATGCTTGACAACGGACTCACGTTTATGACAGCTGCAGGGTCTTGGAATCCTGTGATCTCCTTTTGCGACCTTCTGGCAAGCAAAGTCCACAGGTTTGCTTAACTAGTAGCTTAAACCCTGCAGCGATTCACTTAACAGCTGTGGCAAGAAAGGTCATACAATGGGGCAAAACTCACTAACCAAACAGTCTTGCTGTCAACTAAAAAAAATACTTCTTTGGTCCTCTTTGCCAGCAGAAAGGGAGCCGGGGAAAGTAGTGCATTCCTAAAATGTTTCAGATAATTGCTAGGCAGCAGAAGCTGTTGGCGCACAAGATTATTACTGCAGAGCATGATTGATGACTCTTGGCTATGGATGTGTCCCATTGGAGATTATACATCCAGGGGGTGGAGGGAAGGCCAGGGTCAAAGGTGAAATGAACGATGAATCTTAGAGCCGGCTGCATCCAGGTAAATGCCAATATGGTCACCCCTAATAAATCTTTTTTTTTTTTTGCTCTGAGAAATGTGGCTGGAGACATGATTTGAATGGGGGTAGCTTGTCGGAGCCTTAACTCTTGCTTAGTAAGAGAAATGTTGGGCTCCATTGTGGTGGTGAATTGAGGCCTGCCTGCACACAGATCTGTAGAGTTCAGTTCCATGCAGAGGTGTCTCCATTTCTTTTCTCTTTTTTTTTTTTTGAACTTTAAACCTGAGATCCATTAAACCAGAATTCCCCTGGCAGGTGCGACCCTTTGGCCACGGAATCACAGTCTGTTCTCCTCGTTGCCTCACTTCGGTTCCCATCTTCCCAGTGTTCTTCTTCTTTACCTCCATCACCGTTGCCTTCTGTTCTTCCTCCCTGGGCTCAGCTCCCCCGAGGGCCCATCGCCCCAAAAAGTAAAGCATTATGGGCAAATATTGCGCTTATTACAAATAAGTTATTTCTGTTGCGGAGTTCAGAAGGCCGGCACAATGAAGCAATCACTTCAGACTCGGAGCAGATCTCTCCTGGGAGCTTCCGATGGAAAGCAGAACATACGAAGGCCGAGCAAAGCATGTTCCACAGCAGTTTCCCGCCGGGACGCATAAAATGCTTCCGCTCATTGTCCCAGCTGTAAATTATCTAGCAAGTAGTATAACACACACACACACACACACACGTTCAAAGAGCGGAGGAGGCTCTTGGGGACTTGCAATGCAAGTGCAGGTTGAACGGCTGCTTTTGGGAGAGCAGGGAGATGGATGGGCTTACTAATTCGATCAGGAGGAGCAGCTAAAAGTGCCTTGTGCTGTTCTAATAGGAGAAGCCAGGTAAAAGGTTACATAGGGAAGCGTTTGGTTTTACCTGGATGACTGGTCCTGTTTCCAATGGATCGGGTATCGATTGCTTCTCCCTAGTGGTGGGATTCAAAAAAAATTTTACTACCGGTTCTGTGGGCGTAGCGTGGCTTGGTGGGCGTGGCAGGGGAAGGATACTGCAAAATCCCCATTCACTCCCCACCCTACTAACCTACTTTCCAGCTCCATTCTCCTGTGCAGGGCAACCAAAGAAGACCCAGCCAATCAGCTGGAACTTGGGAGGCGGAAAATAGATGGGGGCGGAGCCAGTCAGAGGTGGGATTTGCCAGTTCTCTGAACTACTCAAAATGTCCACTACCAGTTCTCTGAACTACTCAAAATGTCCGCTACCGGTTCTCCAGAACTGGTCAGAACCTGCTGAAAACCACCTCTGCTTCTCCCACTGGTTTGGGCATTTTTTTGTCCACCTCGTGAGTCTTTCCCAAAGACCTCGGATAGGCAGGTGGTGATTTTGATACGTTAAAGCAGGGGCGTCAAACTCGATCAGGATTGTGTTTGACCTCAATGGGGTACGGCCAGGGGGGGTGGCCAGCTCAACTTCACTCAAGGCTCCGTTTTCAACCGCATGCTGCCTGCCCAAGGCTCCGTTTTCAGCCATGACGGCCTCCTGCAACCCCCTGTAGGAGGCCATCACGGCCGCAAATGGAGCCCCGAACTCCCTTTTTGCTGGCAAAGGCACCATGGGCCGGTCCTTCTCTGTTTCCGGGACAGATCTACGCATCCCATGGGCCAGATCCAGCCTGCAAGCCTTGAGTTTGACACCCCTGTGTTAAAGATATCATTACAGAATCATCACAGAGTTAGAAGGGTCCTTAGAGGTCTTCTAGCCCAACCCTCCAGCTCAGGCAGGAAACCCTACACCATTTCCAACGAGTGACTGTCTAATTTTCTTCTTAAAGACTTCCAGTGGTGAAGCATCCACAACTTCTGGAGACAAGCCGTCCCACTGATTAATGGTTCTCACTGAGCAGGAAATTCCTCCTTACTTCTAGGTTGGTTCTCTCCTTGACTAAGTTCCCATCCCTTGCTTCTTCTCCTTCCTTTGTATAAATAATCTAATTTCCCAACCATCACATCCACACCTCTTTAAAAAGTTGTTGAGTTTGAGAAAAGACTGAGCTTGAGTATTTCACCACTGGGGGGGCACCTTCTCTATATTTGCAGCCTCCTTCTATTCATTTTGAGGTTCTATTTCTCTAAGGCACTGGAAGTGCACTCATACATCTTTGACTTGTAGCCAGGCGTGGGTTTCTAATGAACTGAGAAATTTTGCCAAGGAGTTCATAACTCACTTCTTTCTTTTGCGAAAGGGAAGCTCTGCAAGAGCCCTGCCGGTTTTGTAAGACTGACAACGAAGAGCTGCCTTCACACAATAAACCAAATCTGGTTACTGAAGACATCTATCTCCACAATACATTGAGTCATCAATGAGCTGAGTTTAAATAACTTGCTTAAACATGGTGCGCGCTGGTGAATCACAGTGTATAGCAGAATGCATGGCATGTCATGCAAATCCTGTTCTCATTTACGCCTGGTGTGGGTTCATTTTTGCAGTCAGGGAAGGAAAGATTGATCACGGGAAGCATGGAGCCTTCTCAAAATGCTGTACTTGACTTGACCATGCACATAGCTTGAAGCTTTTGCTCTAGCAATTGAGCAGCTACTATATGTTGTCTTGATGGAGGAGAATATTTGTACTCATGGTTGAAATGAAGGGGTCCTTGGGTGCTCTCTGAGCTTGGCTATTTTCTTGCAAGCATTTCATTACCCAACTAGGTAACATCATCAGTTTAAAAGGGAACAGGGTTTGCTCTCAATTTATATTCTAGTGGCTTGCCTTGTCCACGTTGCTGGGGGTGGTCTTGGTGACTCTTCAGCAGGTGTCGTGGCCCACCGAAGGCTGATGGAGCTGGTAGCAGAGACGGACAGCAAGGAGGTTGGGGAGGAACCTGGGCCAATCCTGGAGGCTGAGGAAGGCTTGGATGAGGGCTCTGCATCAGAGGCAGAGATGGGGCCAGGTGGGATTCTACCTGGTTGGACCAGTTCTATAGAACCAGTTGTTATGATTCTGCCCAGTTCAGAGAACCCACAAATTGCACCACTGGCTGGCCCCTCCTCTCCCCACCCACTCATTCCTTACCGGGCATGCGCGTCATCAAATTTACCTGCTAAATTGCTATTTTTCTCCGCCCCGCCCGCCAACCATCAGCTGTTCTGTTGTGCTGGGAGATTTAGTTTAGCTAGAAAGCAGGAAATTGTTGGATTTCTTGCTTTCTAGCTAATCTAAAAGCAGAGATGATGAACCTTCCTTAGGACTGAAGCTTCTATTTTTCAGTACAGACTCAGGTAGCAGATTGCAGAAAGATAGATCTCCGAGTGAACCTGTGATTTTGGGAGCAACTCAATCTGCCTGCCCGCTGTGCCTGATTTTGGGTAAAAGTTGCTCTTTTTTAAATAAAAAAATTATATATTTACAATATTTACATACAAGCCATGCCCACCTAGTCACGTGACCATCAAGCCACACACAGTCAGCAAACCACACCCACCCAGTCACATGACCACCAAGCCACACCCACAAATTAGGCCACACCCACCGAACCGGTTGTTAAGAAATTTGAATCTCACCCCTGAGCCAGGGCAGGCTGGCAGTCATCAGCTGCCTTCGGGCTTGGACAGCAGTGAGGCAGTGGAGTTAATAGAATCGGTTCCCAGCTTGCACATGCACAGAGCTGCCAAAAGAAAAGAACAATTAAGAACTTAGGGTCGACATAGGAATAAGGTCACAAGTGAACAGCAAATGGCCTCTCCCATCCGGATTAAAAGAGGATCGAAAGGGGAGCGGGCTTTTGCAGATAACAACTTGCTCGTTTGTTCATTCATTTGTTTGTTCCAGTTCGTGAAGATTTGTCTGTGTAACCCAGCCCTTCCCTGTCAGCACTGCGTGTGGAAATATTTACCAGGCAGCTTTCCAGGATAGATAAGGTCTGAGCTAATTAGTATACCTTTGCAAGACTGTTTGCCAAGCCGTCGGCTGAAGGTGAATGCGCTAAATTCAGATTAATTTAATAAAAGAGATTTTGACAGGACCCAGAGTTGGCTCAGTGCCTTTTGAGGAAGCCTAGGACAGAACGGTAGGGTTGTTTACTTGTTAGTGTAAACCCTGAAACTGACCTGACTGCGGCCATCTTGGAGGCTTCAGTGTGGCCACACTGGAGCTGAGGGATAGGAAGGAGGGAATAGAGATAGCTGGAATGTTGTAGCCAAAACAAAATATTTTCTCCTAGGAATTAAGGACATTCCCACAGGTGGCCAGATAGAGGGGGTTTACCAGGCAAGTGGACTGCACTGGGAAGGGGGAAAACTTTTACCTTTAATTAGGTGAGACCAATGGGAACCTTCACAGTCAGTTTTCACCAGCCTGTGCCAATATGATATATCCCAAAAAAACTATTCTTTAAGGAATCTAAGGAATCCTGCTTCGGAGTTCTGTTTGCTATGGGTGTATTACTTGGAACCCTGACAGTTTGTGTTCCGACCCAAACCTTTTTCCAAGGAAACAAACACAAAACGGAGGTAACAGCAAAACCTTTTAAGGATTCTTTACGAATTCTGTTCCTTCACAGTTAAAAGGCTGGTTCAAACTAATTGTCTCTGATAAGAACGAGCCTTGCCAAGGTTGTGCAAGGCTGCCAAGAACACTAGATAAAGTTACTAAGAAATATTTCAAACGCAGAGTCTCCAAACACAAATTAAGAGAGTCCGAACGCCCACAAGGCTTGAGTGCAAAAACTTCTTTGCTTCCTGCAAAGAACTCTGGTTTCTCAGCTGGCTTTTATCCCTTAAGGGAGGGGCCATCACCTTGTAGCCTTACTCCCGAGTTGCCCGTGCTGCTGCAGCTGCTCTTTCCTTCGAGCAGCCCCGCGTGCACGCACACTGGGCACAGGCTCCTCAGGGACCTCTTCATCACTGCTGCCAGCCTCCACAACCTCCGAAGGCAGCACTGATGGTCCTGGCCCCAACCCTGCATTACACGCAGGCCCCTCACCTGAGTCCTCGCTCTCTGAGACCACAGCTGTCTGCACCTGCTGCCAGCAAACCCCAGCAGTTTGCTTGTTTGGCAGTTCCTTGGTTGGGGTATTGTTTACTTCTTGGTTGTTGGTCTCAATATAATTTTAATGTTAATCTGTACTCATCTGGTTGTTGATTGCTGGTATGGAGGCGTTGTTCTTTTTGGCTGATTTATAGGCATGGCAGGCTTTCTAGAAATTTCCAAGCATTTTTTTTTTTAACTTGGCTTCATCTAGGTTGGTCACGGTTTCACAGTTGAAAGTTTGGTTTGTTTGAAAGTTTGTATCTGTCCACGTGTTGTGAAATTGAAGAGTTTTCATCAGGTCTTCAGACTGCTAGTTGGTGTTCCACTTTGGGGCTGAAACGCAGCTTCAAACAGGCAGCTAATCGACTCAGGCAGCTCTGGTGAGTATAGCAAGGCAGCACGGAACTCACCTGGGCAGGGGAAAAGTTAGTTATTTAGGGAAAGGGCAGGTGGTCGGGCCCAACCAGAGATCACAGCTAGGGGCTCACCTGAGCCCCACCAACCACCCAGCAGCCCACCACTGCTTCTGCCTGTTTGTCCCACATAATGGCTGTTGCAGTTCTTACATTATATGCAGGGGTGGGATTCAAATTTTGTAACAACCGGTTCTGTGGGTATGGCTTAGGTGGTGGGCATGGCTTGGTTGTCATGTGATTGGGTGGACATGGCTTGATGGCTATGTATTGGCTGGGTGTGGCCAACTCAATATCACTCACATCAAGGCACGCATCTCCTTGCCTGGCTTCTCATGACTGTGGGGATGCTGCAACAGTCGTGTGTGAAAAATGGTCATAAGTCACTTTTTTCAGTGCCATTGCAACTTTGAATGGTCACTCCACACAAGCAAAGTACCAGCAAAGGAGGGGAAAAAAACTCCAGAGAGGTTCCTGAGACAGGAAGTCTAGTCCTGCCAAGAATGTCATAAGGGTTAGTGGAGAGGCAGTTTCTGTAAGCAACACCAGAATGTTTCCTTCCTGCCTTCCTTACAGGATTAGGCCAGTAATTTCTTCTAACAATTGGTTCTCCAAACTGTTTAGAATGTTAACAACCGGTTTTAGTAAATAGGTGAGAACTGGCAGAATCCCATCCCTAATTATATGGTATGCCAATAAAGGAGAATATTTGTAGCTCAGGGTTGAATTGTGGGGTTCTTGGTGCTCTCTGAGCATGCTTGTCTTCCTGCAGACGTTTCATTACCCAAGTTGGTAACACCATCAGTGCTAGTAAAGAGTGCTGCTGTTTCCCAAAAGGTCTCAGCACTCCTTACTAGCACTGATGATGTTACCAACTTGGGTAATGAAACGTCTGCAGGAAAACAAGCATGCTCAGAGAGTACCAAAGACCCCCCTCATTGTATGTGATAGATGCTTTTTTTCCCCTGGACCTGCTGGGCCCTTTGATTTATTTAGAATGATTTGGAGGGCTTTAGATGGCTTGTGTGCTACACTGATGCCATGTGGTTGTAATGGTGGTTCCTGATGTTTTTGATGTATGGCAGTCTTTTCCTTTCCACAGCTTGTTTTGGTTGTGTTAGGTTGAGTCGAGTGGTCAGGCTCTTTTGATGAAGTTGGTGGATATCGGTTTTGTTGGAACATATTGTCCTGATGTTCAGGGTTGCCTTTATTGTTCTCTTTTATTATGTTGTCTCTCCTGTTGTCTCTTTTCATCTGAGAAGGGAGGGAGAGGTAGGAGGGAGGGAGGGAGGGAAGAACAAAGGGAGGAAAGAAGGGAGGGAGGAACAAAGGAGGGAGGGAAGGAAAGGAGGGAGGAAGGAAAGGAAGGAGGAGGAAGGAAGGGAGGAAGGAAGGAAAGGAGGGAAGGAAGGAAAGGAGGAAGGGAAGGAAGGAGAAGGGAGGGAGGGAAGGAAGGAAAGGAGGGAGGGAGGAGAAGGAAGGAAGGAGGAAATAGAGGAAGGAAGGAAAGGAAGGAGGAGGGAGGAAGGAAGGAAAGGAAGGAGGAAGGAAGGAAGGAAAGGGAAGGAGGGAGGGAGGAAGGGAGGAAGGAAAGGAAGGAAGGAAAGAAGGAGGGAGGGAAGAAAGGAGGGAGGGAGGAAAGGAGGGAGGAAGGAAGAATTAGGGAGGGTAAGTAAAAGAAGAAGAGAGAGAAAGAGATTTGAATCTCAAATTATTATGGCCTACCTTGAGATCCCTTGATTATACACATAGTCCTCAACTTAGAACCACAATGGGGTCAGAACCTTTATCACTAAAGGATATGGTCCTTAAGTAGGTCACACCAACTCTATGATCTTTTTTGCCATAGTTGTTTAAACAAATTCACCTTCCCTCACTGATTTTCCTTGTCAAAAGTTCCCTGGGACAATCATAAATGCCAATTACAGAGGTGGGTATTCAGCAGGTTCTGACCAGGTTCAGCAGGTTCTGGAGAACCGCTAGTGGAAATTTTGAGTAGTTCGGAGAACTGGCAAATACCACCTCTGACTGGCCCCGCCCCCATCTATTCTCTCCCTCCCAGCTGATTGGCTGGGTCTTCTTTTGTCCCAGCTGATTGGCTGGGTCTTCTTTTGTTGCCCTGCACAGGAGAACAGAGCTGGAAAGCAGGTTAGTGGGTGTGGGAAGGGAATGGGGATTTTGCAGTATCCTTCTCCTGCCACCCCTGTGATTACTTTGGGGAGAGTGGGCAAATTGTGGCCCGTTATTTTTTGGGAGGTCAAGAACTACTTTGGATGAGGATGTTGCAGCCTCCACCCGTACCTGGAATTTTCCGCAGAGTGGGAGGAGGTGGGACAGGGAGATGGGTCTCCCAGAAATCTCTCTTTCTTCTTTAATTGTGTCAATCTTTCTGAGAGGCTTTGAGTGTCAACTCATATGCCTCTTTTTAGAGTTGCCAACAGAAAGGGAGGGGGAAGTAATGCGCCAGCTTGCAAAACTCAAACTGCATTCCATCAATGTTTTCAAAGATAGTAACTAGGTGACTGAAGTTTCTGCCGTGCAAAATTCTAACTGGAGAGCATGATTGATGACTCTTAGCTATGGATGTGTCCCATTGGAGAATATGAATTACGATACATCCAGGGGGTGGAGGGAAAACCAGGGTCAAGGGTGACAATGAATGATGTGTCTCAGAGTCGGCTACACCCAGGCAGTGCCGGTCATGTTAACTCCCAATAAATCCTTTTTAAGTTTTCGAAGTTTGGCTCAGACTCATGATTTAAATAGAGGTAACTGCCGGAATCCTGATACTGAGACATTCTAGGGTAGAATTCACACAAATATTTAACTAAATATTTAACTAAATGTTTGGCTACAGGCCAGGGGTGGGATTCAAATTTCTTAACAACCGGTTCTGTGGGCATGGTCTATTTGTGGGTGTGGCTTGGTGGTCATGTGACTGGGAGGGTGTGGTTTGCTGACTGTGTGTGGCTTGATGGTCATGTGACTAGGTGGGCGTGGCTTGTATGTAAATATTGTAAATATTTATTTTTTTATTTTAAAAAAGAGCAACTTTTACACAAAATCAGGCAAAGCAGGCAGGCAGATTGAGTTGCTCACAGAATCACAGATTCACTCAGAGATCTACCTTTCTGCAATCTGCTACCTAAGTCTGCACTGAAAAATAGAAGCTTCAGTCCTAAGGAAGGTTCAGCATCTCTGCTTTTAGATTAGCTGGAAAGCAAGAAATCCAACAATTTCCTGCTTTCTAGCTAAACGAAATCTCCCAGCACAACACAACAGCTGTTGGTTGGAGGGGGGGGAGAAAAATTAGCAATTTAGCAGGTAAGTTTGATGGCGCGCATGCCCGGTAAGGAATGAGTGGGTGGGGAGGGGAGGGGCCAGCCAGTGGTGCAATTTGCCAGTTCTCCAAACTGGGCAGAATCATAACAACCGGTTCTATAGAACTGGTCCAACCAGGTAGAATCCCACCCCTGCTACAGACCCAGAGAAACCCATGATGTTTCCCACTGAGACTGACATGCCTATCTTCCCTAAATTAGCTAGAATCTTCCTGTTAGAAAAAATGGTAAAGATTTAAGAGCCTGGCTGGATTTCAAAGATGGGTTTGTGTTCAATAATTTATTGGCTGAATGCGAATGGCAAGGAAGCTCATGAAATATAGGGCCGGTCTCCCCAACCTGTTGCTTTTCTAATGGCTGAGAGAGCAGGAGAGAGAGGGGGAGAGAGGGAGAGAGAGGGGGGGGGAGGGAGAGAGAGAGAGAGAGAGAGAGACAAAGCCAGCACCTCAAGGTGAATGGGGTGCTCCCATGACCCAGGAAAGCTCCAGAGGGCTGGAGCAAAAATGGGGAAATGCCAGGCTTGCTTGGGTGGAAAGGAGGCAGCAGTTTTCAGAAGTTGCAAACAACAAAGGATGATTGTTAAGTAGCTTAGCAGCGTTTGGAAGTGATGTCCAAGATTTTTTTTAAAAATGCTGGAAAAAAGGACCCTTAGGTTTTGCGTTCACACCTGGATTGATATTTTATTTTATTTTACTTTATTTTATTTTATTTTACTTTATTTTATATTTTTATTATTTTATTCTTATTTTGGATTTTATTTTATTATTTATATTCTGACTTCATTGTTTTTATAAGTAACACAACACACACACACACAATATTCCTTCTCTTCCTATTTTTCGCAAAACAACGATCCTGTGAAGTTACCTGAGTTGAGAGAGAATGACTGGCCTAAAGTCACCCACCCACCCAGTTAACTTGCCTAAGGTGAGACTAGAACTCACAGTCTCCTGGTGATTGGCCCAAAGTCGCCCAGGCAGCATTTATGCCTAAGGTGAGACTAGAACTCACAGTCTCCTGGTGATTGGCCCAAAGTCACCCAGGCAGCATTTATGCCTAAGGTGAGACTAGAACTCACAGTCTCCTGGCTTAGAGCCTCAGTGGCTTAACCACCAGACAAACTGGTTCTCTAGTTTGTAAGTGAAGGGGCTCTTGGACCTTAAATCTGGCTTCCCCATCCATTTTGCCTGTCAGAAACTCACAAAAGTGATCACCTGATCCCGGGACACTGTGACTGTCTTAAATAGGAGCCAGGTGCCAAGCATCTGAATTTTGATCACATGACCATGGAGTTTCTGTAACGGTTGTAAGTGTGAAAGCCAGTTATAAGTCACTGTTTTCAGTGCTATTGTAACTTCGAACAGTCACTAAATGAATGATTGTAAGTTGAGGACTGCCTGTAGCGAACCAAAGAAATTAGAGGCAGGAAAAGAAGACATATAGTTACACCAACATAATGGAATGGAGTGGAGTGGGAGTGGAGTGGAGTGGAATGGAATGGAATGGAATGGAATGGAATGGAATGGAATGGAGTAGAGAATAGAATAGAATAGAATAGAATAGAATAGAATAGAATAGAATAGAATAGAATAGAATAGGAGCTGGAAGGGATCCTGAAGATCTTTTAGTCTTGCCAATATATGCCAAGCATCTATCTTTTTCATCCTTACAAGCCATCTCAACCAGTGGTGGGATTTAAAATTTTTTACTACCAAGTTCTGTTGATGTGGCTTGGTGGGCATGGCAGGGGAAGGGATATTGCAAAATCCCCATTCCCTCCCCATTCCTGGGGGAAGGTTACTGTGAAATCCCATTCCCTCCCCACCCCACTAACCTGCTTTCCAGCTCCATTCTCCTGCTCAGGGCAACCAAAGACCTGGGACTCCGGAGGCAGAGAAGAGATGGGTGCGGGGCCAGTCAGAGGTGGGATTTGCTGGTTCTCCGAACTACTCCAAAATTCTGCTACCAGTTCTCCGGAACCGGTCAGAACCTGCTAAATAACACCTCTAATCTCAATTCTCTTCACTTTTATTTAGCAAGGAAGGAGATTTTAAGCGTACTAAACTTCACACTTCTTTTGAAAGCTCTCCGGAAAATATCGAGACTATGACCAATTCTAATTTCCAGAGAGTTTTTGGCAAATTGCATTTCCCTCGAGAAAACAGTTCCTCCCTGGCAAACATCCAATGTCGGCTAATGTCACATATTCAGATTTTGCCTGACATTCACATAGGACGAGTGAGAGGCCTAGGCGGCACATGTTTGAAAAGAAATACATAATTCAGATGCAAGGAAGATATATGTGTTTGCTCATGAATTGACCTAGATAAGTAAAGTTACCATTTCAGTTCCTTACCGTGGGAAAAATCCGGGAGCTTGTAGCAAAATCTAATTCTCAGGGATTTGATGGGAAGAGGAAAAAGATGGATTCTGGGTCCGTTTATTTTTTTATTTTTTTTTAAGGGATGGGGGCAGCCAAGACAGCGAAAGGACTTGGAAAATCAAATGATGAATCCTCTGCCTCCTTTCCCAAATCCGTTGCTAAGCACTTCAGTCTCTAAATGAAAAATCATGTGACTGTGATGAACTTACAACATCCATTCTGCTGTGGTTGTTAAGAGAAACACTCTGTTACTATTAAGTAAGACATCCCATGACCAGAATGGTGATTTTATATCTGCGTTCTTTTATTAACTTTACTTGTTGGAAGGCACAAATGATGATCACATAACCACAGGATGCTTTGGAGAATAGGATGCTGTGATGGTCGTAACTGGAGGCTAAAACTTATCAAGAATGGTTGCAGGAATTGAGTATGTCTAATTTAATGAAATGAAGGACCAGGGGTGACATGATAGCAGCCTTCCTAAGGACCTGTCACAAAGAAGAGGGAGTCAAGCTATTCTCCAAAGCACCTGGGTGCAGGACAAGAAGCAATGGATGGAAACTCATCAAAAGGAGAGAAGCAACCCAACACTAAGGAGGAATTTCTTGACAGTTAGAAGACTTAATCAGTGGAACAACTTCCAGAAGTTGTGGATGCTCCAACTCTAGAAGCTTTTAAGAAGAGATTGGATAATCGTTTGTCTGAAATGGTATAGGGCAGGGGTCCCCAACCACCGGGCCGTGGACCGGTCCCGGTCCGTGGAACATTTCCTACCGGGCCGCCGGTTTGCTGGGCGCCGCCATCTTGTTTGATGAGAAAGTGCTTCCGGATGAGCTTTTCCGGTTGGAAACCGGCGTTTGGGTCCTGAAGGAATCCTCGCGCCTTAGTTTCATTGAAGGGAGGCGGTCTTCGAACGAAACTAAGGCGCGAGGATTCTTTCAGCACCCAAGGCAAGGCGAGCCGAGCGACCGTCCCAAGCCGTCCCTGAAGCGAAGCCCATCGACAAAGGTACAAAAGAGGAGTTGAAGGTGACGGAGAGAAGCGGGGGATGGCTGGCTGGCCGGTCGCTCGGCTCGCCTTGCCTTGTCATGCGTGCTGATGCCGGTAACTGGCCACGGATCATTTTGTGATGCCGGTACCGGGCCGTGGCACAAAAAAGGTTGGGGGCCACTGGTATAGGGTTTCCTGCCTGAGCAGGTGGCTGGATTAGAAGACCTCTAAGACCCCTTCGAACTGTGTTGTTGTTGTTGTCGTTGTTAAATGCAAGGATTGGTGACAAAGCTGGGGTTTTATTTTCAACCCACTGTAACTTGGAACGGTCGTTAAACAAGGCAGTTGCTAAACAAGGACTTCCTGTAAAGCAGGAAGGTGGTATTCAGCAGGTTCTGACCAGTTCTGGAGAACCTGTTGCAGAAATTTTGAGGAGTTTGGAGAACTGGTAAATACCACCTCTGACTGGCCTCGCCCCCATCTCTTCTCTACCTCCCACTGAGTCCCAGTTGATCGCCTGGGTCTTCTTTTGTTGCCCTGCCCAGGAGAACGGTGCTGGAAAGCAGGTTAGTGGGGTGGGGAGGGAATGGGGATTTTGCAGTATCCTTCCCCTGCCATGCCCACCAAGTCACGCCCACAGAACCTGTAGTAAATTTTTTTGAATCCCATCCCCGTCTGCCACCCCAGACAAGAGGGATTAAGTGGGGATCCCACTGCCTCTGCTGCCAGCTGATTCCCACTTCATCCCCTCTCCTCTTTCCAAGATCTAAGCTTGGCCAAACACTGGAAGGGAACAACTTTCCTTGTACTTTGAACAGCAGAGTCCCTCGGCCGAGGTGGCTGATCCCCCCTGGCTGGCCTCAGCCATCACTCCAAGAACGCTGCAGTTCAGGCACATGGTGTTTGGGCTGTAGGCCACGTGCCTGAGCCTTTGAGGAGATCAAAGTGGTCTGCATATCTCCAGCAGGCTTGTGTAACCTTGAGATAAGAGGAACCTGACAGTTGTGTGCAGTTGGAAGGAAGCTGGGGAGGGGAAAAGACCAAGAGAATTCTGGCCAAGGTTTGTTCGTGGTCTGGTCTACACAGCCTCTTTGCACTCCACCATCACTGTTCCCCTTCCACCTATGGAAGGCAGCCCGTCCATCTATAGAAGGCATCTTTTGAAGATGGCAGAGCTTATTTCTCATTAGCTTTGAAAGATAGCTGGTGGGGCTTATGTGAAGAGGACCTGAAGTCAACCTGCCCCAACCTGCAACCAGGATTGGCGGAATCCACTGCCAATCTGAAGTGAGTCGCCCCAATGCAACCAGGATTGACGGAATCAACCGCCAATCTGAAGTGAGTCGCCCCAACCTGCAACCAGGATTAGCGGAATCCACTGCCAATCTGAAGTGAGTCGCCCCAATCTGCAACCAGGATTGGCGGAATCCACTGCCAATCTGAAGTGAGTCACCCCAATCTGCAACCAGGATTGGTGGAATCAACTGCCAATCTGGAGTGAGACGTCAAGCAACCAATCCTTCCCAATCCTCAACTCAGCAGCTGATTAAAATCCTAGCTACAGGTAGTCCTTGACTTACAAGCAGAACCGAGCCCATTTCTATCACTAAGTTCAGGGGTGGGATTCTACCTGGTCGGACCAGTTCTATAGAACCAGTTGTTATGATTCTGCGCAGTTTGGAGAACCAGCAAATTGCGCCACTGGCTGGCCCTGCCCTGCCCACACACTCTATCATTGGATTTCTTGCTTTCTAGCTAATCTAAAAGCAGAGGTGCTGAACCTTCCTTAGGACTGAAGCTTCTATTTTTCAGTACAGACTCAGGTAGCAGATTGCAGAAAGATAGATCTCTGAGTGAATCTGTGATTCTGTGAGCAACTCAATCTGCCTGCCTACTTTGCCTGATTTTGTGTAAAAGTTGCTCTTTTTTTAATAAAAAATTAAATATTTACAATATTTACATACAAGCCATGCCCATCTAGTCACGTGACCATCAAGCCATACACAGTCAGCAAACCACACCCACCCAGTCACACCCACAAATTAAGCCACACCCACAGAAACAGTTATTAAGAAATTTGAATCCCATCTCTGGCTAAGTGAGATGGTTGTTAAGTGAGTTTTGTCTCATTTTATGCCTTTTCTTGCCCCAGTTGATAAGCAAATCACTGCAGTTGTTAAATTAGTCACACAATTGACTCCTATCTGGAATTTGAATAAAATATCTGGATGTGGCCAAACCTCCAAAGTCTTTTCATCCAAAATGATTACAGGTAGTCCTTGAATGACAACCATTCATTTAGTGACAGTTCAAAGTTACCATGGCTGGTCCTCACACTTACAACATCACCCCTGCAGGTCACATGATCAGAATTTGGGCACTTAGTAACCAGAAATGTATTGATGACGGTTACGGTATCCTGATGGGACCTTCCCAATCAGCTTCCAACGAGCAAACTCAAGGGGCGGAGAGTCAGATTCGCTGAATGACCACATGATTCACTCAACAACTGCACCGATTTGCCTAACAAACGTGGCAAAAAGACGGAGCAAAACTCATTGAACAACTCTCTTGCTTAACAATGGAAATTTGGGGCTCCATTGTGGTCATTAGCCGAGGACCCCCTGTATCACAGTGGGAAACTATTCAGAGTTTTGCAGAATAAATTCAGTGCCAGAAAAGTAAACACAGATGGGTGAAGCCTCATATAGTGGCTTTATAAACATGTGAAGTAAATTTTACAATACCAGTTGTAGATTTCTCCAACATGGCGCAAACTCAAACAGAAGTAAACATGTTACAAGTACAGAGCAGAGCAGCAACTTCAGGAGCAAAGAAACAGACATCAGTTTCACTTTAGTTCAGCAGGACAGCAAGTCACACAGCACAGGAGAGAAGCACTTTCATTTTCAATAGACAGACTCAGAGCTCAACATAGCTGCAGAGCTGCAGAGCTTAAAATAGAACCACACCTAGGGTACTTCTAGCTTCAGTTTCCAAACAGTCCTCATTGGCTGACTTAGTTGTTATGCCTATTCATTGACTGACTTTGTTACCAAGCTCTATTCCAGCTCACGAATATGACAAAAACCCACACTACCCCACAGACATCCGCCAACAACCTCTTTGGCTATTGTTAAGAAATGAGATTCTTCCTCGGGCCAGACCTAGAGATGGAAAAAAACTTTCTCAGCCTGGTCCTGCCTTTGTTGTCCCTGTAACTCAAGATAAAGCGCCGGCTGTGCCTTTGAAGAGAGATTGGTATAAAGCACTTTCCAAAACACTTTAATCTTTGCAGCCATTTAGCTGGCAAGACTGGCTTAGTAAGCACCCAGCTTGGTGAGTCAAAATTGAGCAGTGTAACATTCTCTCCTGACTTTCATTACAGCTTCCCTTCTTCCTTCTCTTTTCCATCGCTGCAGAATTTCAGCAAGGGAATGAAAAGGCTGGGATCCATTGGGCTGCAGATGCACACAGCTAATTAGGGGTTACAACAGTGTTGCTCGGCGTTGGGAGACTTTAAGGGTGGACTTCAACTCCCAGAATCCCCCAACCAGCATGGGAGTTAGCAACTCAGTAAGTTGTAGATGAGAAGACTTCAATGCACAGAATCCCTCAACCAGCATGGGAGTTAGCAATTTAAAAGTTGAAGATGGGAAGAGTTCAATGCCTGGAATTCCCCAACAAGTGTAGAGGTTAGCACCCTTAGTGAGTTGAAAATGAGAAGACTTCAACTCCCAGAATCCTCCAGCCAGCATGGAAGTTAGCAAACTTGGTAAGTTGAAGTTGGAAGACTTCAATGCCCAGAATTCCCCAACCAGCGTGAGGATTAGTGATCTTAGCAAGTTGAAGATGGGTGGACTTCCACTCCCAGAAGTCCCCAACCATCATGGAGTTAGCAACCTTAGTGAGTTGAAGATGAGATGACTTCAACTCCCAGAATTCCCCAACCATCATGGAAGTTAGCAAACTTGGTAAGTTGAAGATGGGAAGATTTCAACGCCCAGAATTCCCCAACCAGCATGGGTGTTAGCAACCCTACCAAGTTGAAGATGGGAAGACTTCAACTCCCAGAATTCCCCAACCAGCATGGGAGTTAGCAACCCTAGCAAGTTGAAGACGGGAAGACTTCAACACCCAGAATTCCCCAACCATCATGGAAGCTAACAACCTTAGTAAGTTTAAGATGGGAAGACTTCAACATCCAGAATTCCCCACAAATATTCTGGCTGGGGAATTCTGGAAGTTTAAGTCCACCCATCTTAAAGTTGCCATGCGTAAGAAACACTGGATTACATCATTGCAATCCTTCCAGACCTGCTGCCCCAGATAAGTCTGGGAGAGCCAGCAAATTGGTCACCGTACCACCATTATCTTGGAGAATACACCTTGAATAGTCCTTGAATTACAACCATTCATTTTTTTTAACTATTCAAAGTTAGAATGGCACTGGAAAAAGCGACTTATGACGTTTTTCACACTTATGAAAGCATCCCTGTGGTCACGTGATCAAAATTGGGATGTTTGTCAACTGACTCATACTTACGATGGTTGCAGTATCTCCCAGGGTCACGTTATCCCCTTTTGGGACCTTCTGACAAGCAAAGTCAATGGGGAAGCCAGATTCACTTAAGAACCGTGTTATTAACTTAACAACTGCGGAAATTCCCTGAACGGCTGTGGCAAGGAAGGTTACACAATGGGACAAAACTCACTGAATCACGGCCTCGCTTAGAAATTTGGGGCTCGCTCGTGATTGTAAGTCAAGGGCGATCTGTATTTATTCCCGACGGAAAAGAAACAAGTTAGGATTAAATATTAACCCAGGAAATGTATTAATCCAGCGACCAATTCAGCATGATGTTTGAACACGGCTATGCAAATAATCAGGTTCCTCTCTTGCCATGTTTTTATAAAAGGGAGAATATACAGACCATTTGAAGGGTAAGATTCAAATCTGTTCGTGAACATTGGACTTAACGTTGCTAGGGGTGTTATCTGCCAGGAAAATCTCTATATAACAGCTTTTTATGGGAAAAGCCATTGTGTGTGTGTGTGTGTGTGTGTGTGTGTGTGTGTGTGACTGCAATGACCATACATGGTTTATTATAAAGGGCTGCCCTTCATTTCAAAAAGCCATTTTGTATATTTATTCATTTTTCAAAAACTGCTTTTCCTGTATTCTGGTCATTTGGTTGTTCTCATACTTGTACCATTTAATGGCCCAACTTTTCCGTTCATGTGAAAAGTATGGAAATTGAATAGTCTTTTTTTTTTAAAAAAAATAGACAGTTTGACTTTTAGATAATTTTATTACAATAGGAGGCTCATAAACTTTTTGTTGGTTTTGCTCTTGAATGTTCCTTGGTAATGCAAAGCCATGAGCCCAAAGCATTTATTCTTATTTTATCCTGATAAGTCTCTTTCAGATTCACCCTTTTTCAGGTTTGTCCTTCACATTGCCCAAGAAACTGTTTCCTCGTATGCTTTGATTGCTTATTGTACCCTGTGACTATTATTAAGTGTTGTACCTGAAGTTTCTTGAACTCTTGACGAATGTATCTTTTCTTTTATGTGTACTGAGAGCATCTGCACCAAGACAAATTCCTTGTGTGTCCAACCACACTTGGCCAATAAAGAATTCTAATTCTAATTCTAAAATATGGTCACCCTGTGTATGACTGAAAATGACATGCCGCAGAAAGAAAGAAAAATCACGTGGTGAATTTTTTTGCCTCAAATAAATGCGCAAGCTAAATTTGCATATTGCTTTGGGTGGAAGGTCAACAACAATTAATGTGAAGTTTTGTACAACCTGTAAATTAAAATCCTGGTTGAGGAAATAACATGCCCCATTTTAAGATGGGAGAGTGATAAATGAACAGAAATGGAAACTAAGCGGTTCTCCCAAGTCCTTTGGGTCACGAGTACCTAAATAATATTTTCCTGCTTCAAGGTCTCCATTCAGACTGGGCAAGAGGTGGTATTCAGCAGGTTCTGACCAGTTCTGGAGAACTGGTAGCGGAAATTTTGAATAGTTCAGAAAACCATCAAATTCCACCTCTGATTGGCCCCACTCCCATCTCTTCTCTGCCTCCCGAATCCCACCTGATCGGCTGGGTCTTCTTTTGTTGCCCTGCACAGGAGAATGGAGCTGGAAAGCAGGTTAGTGGGGTGGGGAAGGAATGGGGATTTTGCAGTATCCTTCCCCTGCCATGCCCACCAAACCACACCTTGCCCACAGAACCAAAAGTAAAAAAAAAATTTTTGAATCCCACCACTGGACTGGGTGGTCCCAAGAATGGGGCTCAGAACTAGGATTCAACCTATGCCTGGGTTGGCTTTTATATTAAATATCTAATTCCCCCCTTCCCCCTTCCCGAAAAAAATCATTGCAACCTATTCAGAAACTGCACAGGGTCACCTTATAAGGGAGATAGGCAGTATAAATGTTTGAGAGAGAAAGATAAGATGATAGACAGACAAACAGACATGATATAAAGATAGATAGATGATAGATAATAGATAGATAGATAGAGAGATAGAGAGATAGAGAGATAGATAGATAGATAGATAGATAGATAGATAGATAGATAGATAGATAGATAGATAGAGAGAGAAGGGAGGGAAGGAGGGACGGAGAGGGAGAGGGTGTGCAGATTGTTGAGGGCAATATACTGACTCTACAAACTGCTTAGAGAGTGCTATAAAGAGGGACGCAATTCAACCGGTGTAACAACTGGTTGAGTGAGTGTGCGCTTTGCATACGTGCAGAGCATTTGCTACTGATCTTCTCCAGCAAGCCCCTGTGTGTAAAACAGCTGACACGCAGCAATCTGCTGTGCCACACGAATCAGCTGAGTGTCAAACTCATAAAATATTTCTATGGCAACAGAAAGGGAGGGTGGAGCAGTGTGGCAGCGTGCAAACCAAAAGTGCATTCCATAAATGTTTTCAAAGATAGTAAATAGGTGACCAAAGTTTCTGTCACGCAAAATTCTAATTGGAGAACATGATTCATGACTCTTGGCTATGGATGTGTCCCATTGGAGAATATGAATTACGATACACCCAGGAGGTGGGGGAAAACTAGGGTCAAGGGTGACAATGAATTATATGTCTCAGAGTCAGCTACACCCAGGCAGTGCCAGACATGTTAACTCCCAATAAATCCTTTTGAAGTTTTGGAAGTTTGGCTCGAGACTCATGATTTAATCGGGGTAACTGCCGGAATCCTGACAGTGAGCTTAAAAACCAGGATATAAAGCACAGACTAGAACCGGGGCAGGCAGGTGGGCCCAATAGCTGATTGTCGAAGCGAATGGTTCGCTCACAGCTGATCCTCCTAGCTACCGGTTCACCCGAACCAGGCTGAACTAGTAGAATCCCACCCCTGGCTATAAAGCACCATGAAGCGATATATAAGTCTAAATGCTCTTGCTATTCCAGGCTCTGTGGAATGTATTTAGCAAGATGGATGGCTTTGGGATGTATTAAATCAAAAGATTTGTCCCGATATCACCAATGCCTTGTCCCTTCCTTTGAATACAATTGAAGATAGGACTGGAGAGTAACCATGGTCACTGTTTTTCATTTTCAGTGGATTGCAAACTATTTAAGTCAAATTGAGGTTTACTGCCTTACTGCTCTTCTTCTACCATTCAAACACCTTCCTAAGCTGCCCCCACTCCAAAAGTAAAAGTCACATATTCCGATTACTTAAAGAACGGCAGAGAGGGCAATTTCCCAGCTATCAGATTCAATTTCCTTTCTGGTTGCATCGAACGTGTCTTTAAAACTATCTCTCTCATTTCGATTTGAAAGGATTGCACCGGGGCGACTCCTTTCCCGCGTACCACTTGTCTGTATTTCCATAAAACCTTTTGCTAGGTTCGTTCAAGTCCCAGAAACCACGTGCACCTAAATTATCCAGCTTGGACTGTGTTGACATCAGTTGTGGAGTGTGTGTGTGTGTGTGTGTGTATGGTTTGATGTGCCAGGTGCATCAAACCTGTTTATATTCAGTTATGGACACAATATGAAACCAGGAAATGGTTGAACTGGAAAATAGATAAAGCATGTTCTGTGAGCACAGGCTCCAGAATTGCTAGCGTGTAGAGTTGTTCTTGTCCAGTTTGGCTATTTTCCTCTTGCAAGGACTACAACACCCATCCTGTTGCAACGCGGTCGCTCCAGTTCTTTGTGCATCTCTTGCGACAAGCTTCTCCCTCTCCCACGGGACTAGATCTTTTTTTGCATTCTAAAACAGTGTTTCTTAACTTTGGCAACTTTAAAATTCAGGGACCTCAACTCCCAGAATTCCCCAGCCGGCACGTGCCGGCTGGGGAATTCTGGGAGTTGAAGTCCACACCTCTTAAAGTTGCCAAGATTGCAAAAACGCAGCACTAAGACGTGTTCCTCCTCCTCCTTCAGTCCCCCTTCTTTCCCTTTCTCTTTCACACAACTCCGATTTTGGAAAACAACCAGCAAATCTTATCAGGAGCTACCTGGGAAACAGCCGAAGAACAAACAATGGTCAGAAATAAAGTTTGATGAGTCAACAACAAGCAGGTTGAACCGGAACTGCTGAGGCTGTGATGAGAAAGGGAGCTAGAAGCCTAAGACAAGGCGAGTTCGAGGAGCCCCTGTATTGATCCACGAATCCATAAATTAAGGGATTCACAACAGTGGTGCAAGGCTGCCGGTTTGCAACCATTTTAGCAAACCGGTTGCTCCGCTTGGCCCCGTCTGCCCGCTCCCACCATTTACTGTCCTATATTTCCTTGTGCGTGCTCTCATAGGACCAATAGTAAAAATGTTTGAATCCCACCACTGATTCACACAACAAACCAAGCAGAAAACACAGTTCCTGGTCCTCCTTGAGTCAGATCTAGCCCCTTATTGTTGCATGAATAGAATAATGTGATGGCATGATCCTCAATTCCAGCCAATGAAATATTCCGAAATCTCCCCACTTAGGCCTCCCAGCGATGGGACCACAGGACTGTTTTGTATCTCCTTCCTACCCAATGAACCTGTTTAATAAGCAATAACCATGCCAATTTTCTTGTTAGGTGAGCAAATTCCTGCAGCAGAGTTTCCTTGCCAAAGGGAATTAATTCGACCAGGCCAGCCTGTTCTGGATTACTTGCCAGCAAGCTCTAACAATTGGATTATTGTGCTAGACTTATGACATTTCTTAACATTTCTTTTTTCACATTTGCCTACCCACCTCCTACCGCCTTGTAACTCAACCTCAGCCAACTTTAAGATGGGTAGAATTCCCAGAATTCCACAGCAGGGCTAGGAATTCTGGGAGTTGAAACCCACACAGCTTAAAGTTGTTGGTTTTGAGAAACCTTGCTTTAGAGAGATCTGGCAAATTGAAGATGTCTGGACTTCAACTCCCGGAATTGTCCACCAGCAACCAATTAGCAAGCTGGCTAAAGAATTCTGGTAGCTGAAGTCCAGGGCATCTTAAAGTGACTGAATTTGATGAACACAGTTCTAAAACTTTCTGAGCAGCTGTTAGAAATCCTTAACAGCCTGGCATGGTAGTTTCTTACCTCCAAGTAAGAGAAAAACAGAGTTGGAAGGGACGTTGAAGGTCTTCTAGTCCAGGGGTCGCCAACCTTTTGGACCTCAAGGACTACCAAACTCATAATTTTAAATCCCAGGGACCACTAACTGGTTCTGTGGGCATGGCCTAATTTGTGGGTGTGGCTTGGTGGTCATGTGACTGGCTAGGCATGGCTTGTATGTAAATATTATAAATATTTATATACATATTGAATTTTTTATTATAAAAGAGCAACTTTTACCCAAAATCAGGCAAAGCAGGCAGGCAGACTGAGTTGCTCACAGAATCATTCAGTGATCTATCTATCTGCCATCAGCTAGCCCAGTCTCTCAAATTTGCTTGCTGTGAGTCTGCCCTGAATAATAGAACCTTCAGTCCTAAGGAAGGTTCGGCTGTGCTTAAAAGCAGAGCCGAAGATCTAAAGATTAGCTAGAAAGCAAGAAATCCAACCATTTCCTGCTTCCTAGCTAATCTAAAACTCCCAGCACAGCAGAACAGATGATGGTCGGAAAAAGGAAAAATAGCAATTTAGCAGACAAGTTTACCGGGTAAGGACTAAGTGGGCAGGGAGGGTTCCCACGGGCCATGTGGGCAGCACAGCCTTGTGTTTCTGCGCAGTCTGGATTCATTGCTTTGGGGGGATGCTCTGGGGGTGAGATTTCTCTGCAGCCCACCAAAATTTTCTCACAGCCCACCGGTGGGCAGTCGGCAGCTGCTGTTCTAGTCCAATCTCTCTGATCAGGCAGGAAACCCCATACCAGGGGTGTCAAACTCGTGGCGTCACGTTTTCATCACATGATGGATCGTGATTTTCCCCTTTTGCTAAAATGGGGTTGGGCATGGCCAGCGTATAATGCATCTGGCCAGTGACCCACAAGTTTGACACCCCTGCCATATACCATTTCTGACAAATGGTTGTCCAATCTCTTCTTTAAAACCTCCAGTGATGGAGCACACATAAGTTCTGGAGGAAAGTCATGCCACTGATTAATTGTTTCAACTGTCAAGAAATTTCTCCTAAGTTCTAGATTTCTTCTCTCCTTGATGTCCATCCTTGGCTTCTTGTTCTACCTTCAGGTGCTTTAGAGCAGTGGCCCCCAACCTTTTTTGTGCCACGGCCCGGTACCGCATCACAAAATGATCCGCGGCCCGGTACCGGCATCAGCACGCATGACAAGACAAGGCGAGCCAAGCGACCAGCCAGCCAGCCGTCCCCCCGCTTCTCCCCGCCACCTTCAACTCCTCCTTTGTACCTTTGTCGATGGGCTTCGGGACGGCTTCGGGACGGTTGCTTGGCTCGCCTTGCCTTGGGTGCTAAAAGAATCCTCGCGCCTTAGTTTTGTTCAAAGCCCCCCCCCCCTTCGATGAAACTAAGGCGTGGGGATTCCTTCAGGAGCCAAATGCCGCTTTCCAACCAGAAAAGCTCACTCGGAAGCACTTTCTCATCGAAACAAGATGGCGGCGCCCAGCAAACCGGCGGCCTGGTAGAAAATGTTCCACGGACCAGTACTGGTCCGGGGCCCGGTGGTTGGGGACCCCTGCTTTAGAGAATAGCTTGACACCCTCTTCTTAGTGGCAGCCCCTGAGATATTGGAAGATTGCTATCATGTCACCTCTAGTCCAGTGGTCGCCAACCAGTGGGCCATGGCCCATTGGTGGGCCGTGAGAAAATTTTGGTGGGCCGCAGAGAAATCTCACCCCAGAGCACCCCCAAAGCAATTAATCCAGGCTGCACAGAAACACAAGTCTGGCCGCCCACATGGCCCGCGGGAATCCTCCCCGCCCACTCACTCCTTATCTGGAAAACTTGCCTGCTAAATTGCTATTTTTCCTTTTTCCGACCATCATCTGTTCTGCTGTGCCGGGAGTTGCCCTTGAAGATAGGACCAAAACCAGCAACTTAAAATCACAAGGAAGGAGATACAAACATAGACATCGGAAGGCGCTTCGGGAAAATATAAGCCGTCAGCCAGTGGAACAGGCTACCACCTGGCGTGGCAAGTTCTCCTTCACTAAAATTCTTCCAACAAAGGTTGGAGTTGCTGTACATTTTTTTTTTCAACTTGAAGAACTTGAAGATGTGTGGACTTCCAACTCCCAGAATTCAGCCAGCCCGCAAGCAACTTGCAAACAGGCTGGAGAATTCTGGGAGTTGGAAGTCCACACATCGTTCGAGTTACCAAGGTTGCGAAACGCCGCTCTAGCTGATCCTATATTGAGCAAGGGGTTGGTCTAGACGACCTTTGGAGTTCTCACCCTTATATTCTATATTAGAGGGAGTTAACATCTGGGGAAAGAGCTTTTTCAATAATCCCTAAAGCAGGCTGTCACCTGGGGTAGCCTAGCACTATGATGGCGAACCTATGGCACACATGCCGGAAGTGCCATCTCTCCAAGCACTCCAGCCATTGCACCCCTGGGTTCCAGCGCGTGTGGGAGTGCCAGAAACTGGAAGCAGTTCCCTGGCACACATGGGCATACTGGGATCTGAGCTTCCAATTTCCGGTACTTCCATGAGTCCTGGGGAGCTGCTCTTCCGGTTTCCGATGCTCGCCCACACACACACACACACACACACGCTCCTATATTTTGGCACTTGCTGCCGAAAAGGTTCGCCAGCACTGGCCTAAGAGGAAGGGTAGGATCTACAAGGATCAGGCAGTGGTCTTCGCTATCCTCATCCAGGGTTTTTTTTTTTTTCCTGACAATTCTGAAATTGACTTCTCCGAATTATTTGTCTTCCAAAGCTGTCAGCTGAATCCTCTCTCGCTGCCTACCCCATCTCCTTCCAGCACCAGAAAAAGAAAAGAAAAAAAGGCCTCATCATTCGCTCCGTCTCTGTATTTATATTACTTTATCTTATTGAGACATAACTTCCTTTCCTAGTCTGGAGCATGTTGCACGCAGCAAACAAAACTTACAGAAAATGTTAAAAACACACAGATGAATTTTGACAATAAAGTGCTCAGATCCTCTCATTAAAAACCTGGTGAATGGTGGGGGGAGGGGAATAAATCTCCACAGAATTTAAAATGGGGAAAAAAACCACCACCACCTGCAAAAAAAAAAAAAAAAAAATACAACTCCTGGGAAAGCAGCTTCAGAAATCTGGGAGCAGAGCAGCAACACAACTGATGACCCCACAACTGCTTCTGAAAGAGTGAAAAAGGTTTGTCCTTTGCAGACGGCACGAATAAATAATGGTAATGGAGATTTAATCGGACCATGAGAGGTCCAAAAAGAAACTGTAGGAAGTTAGCACCCGCCCGTCTCCTAGAAAAATGAAATATCCTAGGAAATATGAAAAAGGCAGGATATTTCCTCTAAAAAGAGTAGAAACTCAGGAGCAGAAACTCACCTCAGAAGCAGAAGCTCACCCCCCACCTTTGTTAATGGGTGGGCCATTGAGGCCTGGACCAGAGTATTTTACATAACAAAGATCTCCAGGAAAAACTATAGCAATTGCTCAAAAGCCCTTTCAGTGCATCATCATCCAGCGAGGCTCAACCAAGCCTGGAACTCAGGACAGCCTACAGAGTTGCCCCTGCATGGCCCCATGGAAGTCTGACAACCAATCAGAATACAAGTTCAAATTCAAATCTCAACAGAGGGTATATAAGGGACTCTCAGCATCTCAGCCCTCTCTCTTTTCCTTCATCCTAAGTATGTGATTCTCCTTTTCACTCTGGAGCTCCAAGCCATGTGGTCCTGTCCACCATTAAACCATCTTTCCAAACAGCTTCCATGTTTCCAGTGTCTTTTTCCCCACTTGGAACTGAACCCAGAAGGATAATTCTTCCAACAAAACTAAATAGGGTTTTGCCCCCACTGTCTCCTCTTTTGTTTGTTTTAGTTCTTGAAATATTGAACAGAGAATATGAAGCAAGGTGAGAAAACGGTGGGCGTAAAGATTTTATTTTTAAAAAAAAGAGTCAGACAGGTTAAGATATTTTTTTAGGGGTGATGGTTCTGGTTTCCGTAGACCCTTTAAAGGGAATCAAGCTTTTAATGAGTTAAATTAAAAGAATTGGGGGCATTAGCAAGTTTCAGGATTAATCATCGGAAGACAAAGATGTTAGCAAAAAAAAAAAAAAAAAGGAAGGTTCAAAGAGAATTAATGAATAAAACAGGTTTTAAAATGGAAAAGAAGATAAAATGCTTGGGTATAACTATGACAATGGCCAACAGGATGTTATTTTACAATAACTGTTAAGATCATCCAGACATAGTAGAGCTCCAGTTCCCATCATCCCCTTCGTCCCACCATAGCTATTTCTTATTCTAGTTTTCCAGCAAACCTGCTCTGCTATTTCATCTCAACCGGATGTTATTATTCTCTCTTTTAACCGTGGCCTGTTGTGTTCCTCAGCTATTTTAGGTCTGCTAGCAATATGGTGCTGGGTTCTGATTTATGTGCAAGGATGTGGTCCAAAAAGTCAAGATGGCAGCCACAACCGTGGGATTGAAGCCCCACCTCTTTTTACATTCAGGGGAAAGCCCAAGGTATATAAAGAAATGGGGGAGTGGGAGCTTCAATTGTGTGTTATGGCCGCCATCTTGACTTTTTTGACCCCCTTGCAGACACCTTGGCTGGGCTCTTTGTTGGAGTGGGTTGTTCTTGATGGCTCACCTTGGATTGTCCCATTCAGTATTTGCAGACAAGCTGGCCTGCGCAAGATAAGGGCAGAGGTAACTATACAAGGGACCCTGATAAGAATAGTTTGCATTGGCAGAATGACCGACAGAGTCTCCAAAAATGTTTGAGAAAAGATTTGAACCTGCAGGAGATTTAAATATATTTCTTTTACTTGTCAGACGGATGGATTGCCTTTCAAGACTGTTTGTGTAGGAATCGCTTTTCATTCCCACAACAACCCTGTGAGGTGGGCTTTGCCTTACATTCACTCTGCTCCAGATCAATGGGCAACTTAGGACTTCCCCTGCCATGAAGAAACAGAAGGCTGGGGCTGAGGTGACATTTACAGGGATAATGAGGTATATATTTAGGGTTTTTCTGCAATGGAAGGCTTACTCTAGGTTATTTTTTTCTCAACCTATACAATTTCAAGAGGGGTGTATCTCAACCCCCAGAATTCATAAGCCTGCTTTTTGCGAAACGAGAGTGAATCTTAGAATCCTAAAAGTGTTAAGTTGGAAGTAATTTTTCCAAAACACCCGAAGGCCAGACAAGGAATAATGGATGGAAACTGATGAAGGAGAGATTCAACCTGGAAATAAGGATAAATTTTCTGACCGGGAGAACAATCAACTCATGGAACAGAAGTTGCCTTCAGAAGTTGTGGGAGCTTCATCACGGGAAGCTTTCATGAAGAGATTGGACTGCCATCTGTCAGAAATGGTGTAGGATCTGCTTGGAAGGTCGGGGTTGGACTAGATGGCCTACAAGGTCCCTTCCAACCCTGTTCTATTCTATTCTAACTGCATTGAGAATCTAATCCAGTGTTTTTCAAACCTGGCATGTTTAAGAAGGGTGGACTTCACCTCCCAGAATTCCACAGCCAGAAATCTGGGAATTGAAGCATGTTGCCTGTGGAATTCTGGGAGTTTAAGTCCACCCCATCTTAAACAAGTTTGAAAGACTGGTCGATCAACCTCCAACAGTGCACAGAAAACCTATCTAAACATCCATGAGAAACCTCTCTCCAACCAAGATGTCTCAAAACCCTCGAGAGATGGAGAACTTGCCACCTTCATAGATGAAGCATTTCAGTGGAATGGCAGGCGTACATGTTCCATCTTGGCTAAGCCATATCTCAACTCACCCAGGTCTCTAGTTTACTTTGGGATGTGTTCAACGGTTGTTCCTTTGTTTTCCAGACATCAAAGTACTGGCTGGAATAGTTTCCAGGATTATGTGTGTCCCTCCTTAACCAGGTCAGTAAATGTCCCAGTAAATGCTAAAGAATAGTGATGGGTAATCATGACCACATTTTTTTGTGGCTTGAGTGGAGCGGTCAAGGGAGAACACAGTTTTTTAGTTATTTAAGATTCAGCAGTTTAAAGGAACCCAGAAAATGGGTAACCCAATAATTTGGACACAAAATAATATAGTTAGAAGGGACTTTGGAGATGGGCTCTCCAAATATGGCAACTTTAAGACTTGTGGACTTCAACTCAGCTTGGCTGGCCGAGGAATTCTGGGACTTGAAGTCCACAAGCCTCAAAGTTTCCATATTTAGAGACTCCTGCCCTACACCAAATGGCTGTCCAATCTCTTCTCTGGATGTTGGGCACATTGTAAACCCTACAGCCACTTTCTCCTAGGCAGGGAGTGGTGGGGAATGATTATCTGCATCCATCCTATGTTTCTGCCGGATACTTGTATGAATTAGTGGGAACATGCCCTGTGAATTAGATCTCCCCTTTTCCCAACCATTCCTGACAACAGGAATGTATCTCTTTTTCCTGGATGGCCTCAGAAGATCAAGAGCCGGGGTGGAGGTAGGAGTCATGTTCCCTAATCCAAGACTGCCATCTTCTGGTTTTCAGAAATGGACCTTAGTTTAAAGGCGTTCCCTTCTTCCCTTAGGGTATTTTCGGCCTTGGCAACCTGAAGACATGTGGACTTCAACTCCCAGAATTCCCCAGCCAGCCATGTTATCATTGAGATTGGCAGCATGTATAAATTGAATTAATAAGTAAAGAAAGATGCCAGGCTAGAACGCGTGTGTCCTGTCTTAGCCATTACAGCTGATTGGATGACTACGGGTCATTCTTTGTCAGCCCAACCCACCTCACAGGGTTGTTGTTTTGGAGGAAAATAGGAAGTGTATTGGATATGTTGGCCATCTTCAATTATTTGTGAGGGTTCCTTGGTGCTCTCTGAGCTTGGTTGGTTTCTTGCAGATGTTTCATTACTCAAACTAGGTAACATCAACAGTGCGCTAAGAGTTACTTATAAAACTTATACAGGGAGTCCAAAACTTATACAGGGAGTCCTCAACAGTTCATTTAGTGACTGTTTGAAGTTATAACAGCACTGAAAAAAGTGACTTATGCTGATCCAGTTCTACAAAGGAATGATTAAGTCTGTCATCTGCACCTCTATATCCGTCTGGTTTGCTTCTGCAATCCAACAAAACAGACACAGACTTCAGAGAGTAATTAGGACTGCAGAAAAAATAATTATTACCAACCTGCCTTCCATCAGGGACCTGTATACTGCACGAGTCAAAAAGAGGGCTGTGAAAATATTTACAAACCCCTCACATCCCAGACATAAACTGTTTCAATTCCTTCCCTCAAAATGACATTATAGAGCACTACACACCAGAACAACTAGATACAAGGACAGTTTTTTCCCGAATGCCATCACTCTGCTAAACAAATAATTCCCTCAACACTGTTCAACTATTACAAAGTCTGCACTACTTTTACTGTTAATCTTCTCATCACTCCTTATCACCCATCCCCTCCCACTTGTGACTGTATGACTGTAACTTTGTCACCTGTATCCTCACAATTTATATTGACTGTTTCCTAGTATGATTTGATTGCTTAATGTACCCTATGACTATTATTAAGTGTTGTACCTGATGATTTGTGACTCTTGATGAATGTATCTTTTCCTTTATGTATACTGAAAGCATTTGCACCAAGACAAATTCCTTGTGTGTCCAATCACACTTGGCCAATAAAGAATTCAATTCAGTTCAGTTCAGTTCTATTCTATTCTATTCTATTCTCATTAATCCAGATTCTACGCACATGCAAAAGGTGTGGAACAACTGCTGCAATGCACACAAACATACCCCCACACACAACATGCATGCACTGCCAAGCATGTACCATAGCCCTTTGCAATGGGCTCAGCTTAGGAAATGGATCAGGTGGCCAACTCTAAGCCAGCCTTTCTCAACCTTGGCAGCCTGAACATGTAGAGACTTCAACTCCCAGAATTCCCCAGGTAGCAAGAGGAAGGACTTCAACCACTCACAACTCAGTCTAAGCAGTGTTTGGGTTCTTGCCCAACAATAGAACTAGCAGGGTTTCTTTCATCAAGTGAATCGAAGACAATTGCAAGTAAAAATTTATTGGCCAGCACTTGGATAACAATAACAACAAGAGCCACCAGCACCACCACAACTGCCCCAACTAAGAAAAAGTTCTAGAAATTATGAAAATGGCTTTAGAAAGGGTGTTTAAAAGGAGAAGCAAGCAAGCAAGCAGTTTAACCCTACCCTGAACACGCCTGATCCCTTCTGATCTCAGAAGCTAAACAGGGTCAGGACTGGGAATTCTGGCTGCTTTTTAACTTTTTTAATCTTTTATATTTATATATATATATATTTATTTATTTTTACCTTTTTAAAAAGCCTTTTGCCTTCCCCCTCCCTGTCAGGCGTGTCGTCCACTTTTGCTGCAAATTGCAGCCCATGCAGGAAATGCTACGCTACGGTTTCCCCACTCCTAGACCTCTTTGGCTGAGATCGGGTGGCCAGATATTTCAGAGATTTAAGGTAAAAAATCAACTTTTCTTCTCTCCCCCCCCCCTCCCCCCATCTTCACAGTGAGCACACTGGCTCACATTAAAAAGGAAATTCTGTGGCCTGGCCTCAAGAGAAAGCGTGTATCTTCCCAAATACATACATAACACACAGAGAAACACATGCTATATGCATACATACATACTATATATCTGCACCATGCACACACACATATATCGGTATATATTAATGTTGTCTCCGCTGGCTTAGAATGGAGTCCTGGCTTTACAGGGCAGCGCAGAAAAGCAGCAGCAAGGGGGATGGTGGGCTTGGGGGCAGGGGATGATGGATCCGTTTTGTAGTCCTGCTGATCGCTGTGCAAAGCATTGGGAAAGTGAGTGCAGAGAGGCAGCTTAAAAACAGCAGCAAAAAGCCAGTTCTCCGTCTACGGCCATACTACCCTGAACACGCCCGATCTCGTCTGATCTCGGAAGCTAAGCAGGGTCAGGCCTGGTTAGTACTTGGATGGGAGACCGCCTGGGAATACCGGGTGCTGTAGGCTTTTTTAATTTTTTATGAACCTTTTCTTTTTTTTTTTCTTTTTACCTTTTTAAAAAGCCCTTTGCCTCCTTCCTCCCCCTCCCCCTCCGGGCCTGTCTTCCACTTTGGCTGCAAATTGCAGCCCCTTGCAGGAAATGCAACGCTACGGGTGTCTCCACTCTGAGCCCTCTTTGGCTGAGATCGGATGGCCACAGCCTTTTGCCTCCGCTTGCTTAGAATTGGCGTCCTCGTTTGGGGGAAGGAACGGAGGGCCTGGGGGGCAGGGGATGATGGGTCTGTTTTTTGTAGTCTTCCTGCTGATTGCTGTGCAGAACATTGGGAAGGCGAGTGCAGAGAGGCAGCTTAAAAGCAGCAGCAAAGATCCTGTTCATCGTCTACGGCCATACTACCCTGAACACGCCCGATCCCGTCTGATCTCGGAAGCTAAGCAGGGTCAGGCCTGGTTAGTACTTGGATGGGAGACCGCCTGGGAATACCGGGTGCTGTAGGCTTTTGCTGCTCCCAGTGTTAAAAACAGCCCGAGCAGCAGCAGCAGCAACAACCAAGGGGAAAGGCAAGGAGGATCCTTGGAGTTCTTTTTTTTCATGCATCCTTTATGAAATGTTTTCAAAGCCATGGTGTGGGTTGGGCAGCCATTTTAACTCTTCTGAGAAACCCATCATCCACAGTGAATGGAGAACTCTATCCAAAGAACTTCTTTTGCTGAAGACGCGTTCTGAGGTCCCTCAGAGCAGGGCTCTCCAACCTTGGCCACTTTAAGTCTGGAGGACTTCAACTCCCAGAATTCCCCAGCCAGCTTTGCTTAAAGCTTCTCTTTATCTCATTATAATTGAAAAGCAAATGCAGGGGAGGGAACGTTCAGCGTGCAACAAGAAAACAGGGTAGAAAGAGTCTTGATGCTTTTGAAACTTAGTTGAAAATTACAGACCAATCTCTTTATGCTGCGTCACCTGTAAAGTCATGGAATCAATGATTAACCAATCCATCATCCTCCACTTAGAAACAACTTACTCTCTAATAAACAATTTGGTTTCAGGGAAAAACTATCCTGTAATCTGCAACTCTTACACTGCAAAAACATATGGACTACACAACTCGATCAGGGCAAAGCAATAGACGCAATTTACATAGTCTTTGATTCAGTGGTACACGACAAACTTCTCCTAAAACTAAAATCTTACGGTATCTCTGGACACCTGCATAACTGGATAGAAGCAGTGGTGGGATTCAAAAATTTTTTACCACCGGTTCTGTGGGCATGGCTCTATTTTCTATTCTATTTTATCCTATTTTCTATTCTATTTTCTATTCTATTCTATTTTCTATTCTATTTTCCATTCTATTCTATTTTCTATTCTATTCTATTCTAAAACAAACCATCAAGAGAAATCAACCCGGAACTGCCAAGCAAGGCACACATAACCAGGCTGATTATATTTTGAATATATTATTGGGGAGAGGGGGGTCACAGCTTTCTGGAGAAGGCTCCGATGCTGGGAAAGATACAAGGAAAGAGAAGAAGAGGACAACCAGTCAGAGGACCTCAGTTATGGTGGCCACTGTTGAAGGTTCTTGGATGGGAAGTGAAAAAAAATTAAGGAGAAAAAGGGTTGCCTCCTGAAAAAAGCACCTTTGGGACAACCCTGTCCTGGATGACTGAGAATAAGGAGATTTCCTGCCAGCGATTAACAAGTGCAACGCCTTCCCTCCAGAACTTATGGATGCTCTATCACTGGAGTTTTTAAAGAAGAGATGGGACAGCTATTGGTCTGGAATGGCATAGGGCAAGGGTCTTCAAACTTGGCAAGTTTAATGTCTTGTGGACTTCCAAACTCCCAGAATTTCTGAGCTAACATGGCTGGAGGAGGAATTCTAGGAGTTGAAGTCCACACGTCTTAAAGTTGTCAAGTTGGAAGACCCGTCGTATAGGGTCTCCTGCTTGAGCCGGGGGTTGGACTAGAAGACCTCCAAGGTCCCTGTTAATTCAGTTATTCTGTAATCCCAGCACAATTTAATCCGTGAAACGGCTTCCTTCCAGAAGTTGTGGGCGCTGGCTCCATCACAGGAGGTTTTTAAGAAAAGACTGGACAGCCATAGACACGTAGAGAGAGAGAGAGAGAGAGCGGCGCGTCCCTGGAAGAACGGAAAGCCCATACATGCATCACCACCACCCCCGGGACAGATTATCATGGAGAAAGCGGTTGCTAAGAGTTGAGAATAACTTGATGGGGCCTAATCGCCATCATACTGGACACCACGGGATCCTGGAAACCACCACTTCCCAAACCGAACGTTCCTGAAAAGACCCCCGCAAGCGATGAATTCTGCTTTCTCCTGGAATTCCGGAGTGAAGGCAATCCTTTCCAAAGCCCCCTTTTCCTTTGGCTCCCTGGCCCAATCCGTTCCCACCAGCAGCTGACCCAGGCCCCAGCTGTGCTGTCAGGTTCTCTGACATGCTGCCCAGGGTGCTTTGTGGCCGGGAACCTGCCAATGCCTGAAAGGAGGGAGAGGAAGAAGACAAGAAAAATTTGGGATGGATGCCAGCATTTTCAGAGACCCTCTCCCCGACTGCTTTTCCCTGGGATGGGTCGGATCTTGGGATGCTTGGCTTTTATCGACGCTGCCCCCCCTGACACACACACCCTCCCTGGATCCAAGAGCCAGGGCTGGTGGCCAAGGGGGTGGGAACAGGCGTTGATTTACAGGTTTGAGCAGGGGCCAGGTCGGGGCGGGAAGCAGGGGCTTGGCAGGGAGAATGCCGCAGTCCTGGCATCTAAAGAGGGCATTGGCCAGCCAACCCACCTTGGCTGCCTTTCACAGACATTGTGGCATCTGGGAAGAGCAGGCAAGCCCAGCCGTGGAAAGATCTTTCACCAACGGGAGAATGCCACTCTCCCACCGGTTCAGTGCCAGCCCTTGTTGCCTTGCCAAGCTGTCTCTGCAGCTCCCTGGAGGTGGCATCCTTCAAGCTGCCCCTCTCCGGAACCGTCAGGGGCTCAGCTACAGCCTCCGCCTTTCAAAGCCCAACCCCGCACCTCCCTGCCTACCCCTGCCATCTTCCCTTCCACCCTATCATCACCATGGTTGCCCAGCTGCCAACGAAGATAAACGGGAGAGCTAGGGTTGTCGAAAGCTGGTTCTCCAAGAACAGCATGTGGTCCAAAAGGAGAATCAAGAGTTTGGAAGGAAGCACCAACGGGACAGATGGAAGGGCCCGCTGAAGTTCACAGAGGTGAATTTCCGTGCCCAAGATGGCCAGGCCTGTGAACGAGGGAGGCTGTGCCAACCTCAATTAAATCGACACGCCCGCTGTAGATAGGGCAGGTCCTACACAGTCGAGATTCCACAGTGAGCGGCTTTTAAAGGGGGGTGTAATTTATGCAGGGGCGATTGGTAGGTAGGTAGGTAGAGATATATAGAGATATAGAGATAGATATATAGAGATAGATAGAGAGATAGACAGGCAGGCAGGCAGGCAGATGATAGAAATATAGAGATATAGATAGACACAGATATATAGATGTAGATGATAAATAGATATATAGATATATCTCTATATATCTTCTATATCATCTCTATATCTATATATATCTATGACTGTTTCTATCAATTAATCATCTATCTTTTAACTCTATATATCTATATATCTATCTTATCTACCTACCTACCTATCTATTTATCATCTATATCTATATGTCTACCTATATAGAGATATAGGTAGACATAGAGATATATAGATATAGATAATAAATAGGTAGGTAGGTAGATAAGATAGATAGATAGATAGATAGATAGATAGATAGATAGATAGATAGATAGATAGATAGATAGATAGACAGACAGACAGACATAGACATAGACATAGATATAGATATATAGATATAGAAGATATAGAAGATATATAGATATAGATGATAGATTGATAGAGATAGATAGAGATAGATGATAGATAGATGAGAGAGAGAGATGAGAGAGAGAGAGAGAGAGAGAGAGAGAGAGGATACGTCCTATTGAAGGTCCAAGAAATCCACTCACCCACCTCCATAAACAGGGAAGCTGAATGTCAGCGTTCCAGAAAACTCCAACAAATAACTCTGAGACAGACATCTTCTCAAAAGTTCTTATTTAGGGGCAAAACAAGACAGCTGGGCCAGAAATGCTGGCAGGCTCACCACTTCGACCTCTCAAAACGCTGGAAAAAGAAATAAAAAATGGGTTTAGTGCAGTGCATTTTTATGCTCCACGAAAACAGAGACGTTTGAGGGGCTCGTAAAATACAGGCAAAACCCATAAAATATGGCAAACCATTGCCTCGCAGCCTTTCCACGCTATGCTAATTTACGGAGTTGTGTGAATCCGGACAGCATGATTAGTGGTTCAATCTGTTACGCAAACTCCAAAAAAAGTGGGTTACTTGAGAAGACAGTTATTAAATTAATCATGGGTAACCCCGGGGTGGGGTGGGGACAAGCCCAGCCCATATATTCACAATCTAGGTTGATAAGCAATAAGAGAAGTAGGACTAACCCTGTTGATGCGCACCCATGCCTCTCTCTCGGGACCGTTTTACAGGCAGTCCTCGACTTACGATGACAATTGAGTCCAACGTTTCCGTCGCTAAGCAAGCAGTGAAGTGAGCTGTGCCCCCTTTTGCAACCTTTTGTCACAGTTCTTAAGCGATCCGCTGGGGTCGTTGAAGTGAAACGTGTGGTTGTTAAGCGAATCTGGCTTTCCCCCGTTGACTTTGCTTAGTGGGTAAGTTACAAATGGTGATCACGTGACCCCAGGACAACACAACAGTCGTCGATACATGCCAGTTGCCAAGCGCCTGAATGAAATGTGAGCATGGGGATGATGCTGCGACGGTCGTCAGGCCAAAAACCATCATAAGTCACTTTTTTCAGTGCCGTTGGAACTTTGATGGGTCACGAAATGAATGATTGTAAGTGGAGGAGTATCTGTATTTGACCAGGCTGCCCAGCTGAGAGGGGTGGCCAGAGCAGGGGTCTCCAACCTTGCAACTTTAAGACTTGTGGAATTCCTCAGCCAGAATTCTGGGAGTTGAAGTCCACGAGTCTTAAAGTTGCTTTGCTGCCTGAGGAATTCTGGGAGTTGAAGTCCACAAGTCTTAAAGTTGTTTTTTTGGCTGAGGAATTCTGGGAGTTGAAGTCCACAAGTCTTAAAGTTGTTTTTCTGGCTGAGGAATTCTGGGAGTTGAAGTCCACAAGTCTTAAAGTTGTTTTTCTGGCTGAGGAATACTGGGAGTTGAAGTCCACAAGTCTTAAAGTTGCCAAGGTTGGAGACCTCTGTGCCAGAGAACCCTGCGAGCTTTTCCAAGTTTTATCATGTTTGCGCTTATTTGAGAATAGGCAAATGGAAGGTAGTGGGAACATGTGATTAAAGGAGCAGAACACAGGCAGAAAATATTTGCCATATGAGAGACTGCCTCACTTTCCCAAACCGCTACTTATGGCTGAGAAACCTGAAATCTGAAAAAGGCAAAGAGGTGAAGGGTTGAACGCCTTTGGACTGTGATATTGGAGGCAACTATTAGCGGTAGTCCTCAACTTACATCCACGATTAAACTTAAAATTTCTGTTGCTAAGTGAGACAATTCTTTTCCCTTTTACAGTGTTTCTTGCCACAGTTGTTCAGTGTTTCTTGCCACAGTTGTTAAATAACATGGTTGATAAATGAATCCGGCTTCCCCATTGGCTTTGCTTGTCAGAGGGTCCCCAAAAGGGGATCATGTGATCGCACAACACTGCGACAGTCATAAATATGAGTCAGTTGCCAAGCGGCTTTATTTTGATCACCTGTCTTACACTTTAAAATGAATAGCCTTCAAATGATGCAGGAGTGTGAACGGATTTCCAGAAAAATGGCAGACTAGAGGAACCATTTGTGATTCAGTTTAAGATGCAGACACTGCTCGGGTGAGGACATAGATCTGTGGTGGCACACAAAGCCATTTGTGCCGGCATGAGAGCTGCAGGCAAACCTACCTCGCTGCTCAGGCGCGCGCCTGACAGCTGATTTTCGGTGTGTGTGAGGCCTTTTTTGGCCTCCCAAAGCCTTGAGGAAGGTTTCTGCAGGCTTCTACAGGCTTTGCAGGCCTGCAGCCCGTTTCGTCACTTATACCGGAAAAGGCCTCAAACCAGCCAAAAATCAGCTGTGAGGTGCAGTGCAGATAAGGGGGGGGGGGTGGGTGGGGATTACACGCGCATGCATAGGGGGCGTGGGGGAGCATGCATTGCCTTCTGGGTGCTGGCACGCAGCACGAGCATGCAAGCGCTCACACAATTTTTGGCACAGGAGCCCAAAAAGGTTAGCCACCACTGACATAGATAAACCTCCAAGTGGTCTCAACAATTCTCTGAAAGAATGAAAATGACCAGCTGTCTGCAAGGAATAATAATCCTTCCATCCCCCATCGTTTAGTCAAAACTGAAGCAAAATGTCTTCAAGGAAAATGAAGAAGTCCAGTTGCCTCTTGAAAAAAGCACCTTTGGGACAACCATGACCTGGATGACTGAGTATCTCCATAGACATCCTTCAAGAGTTGCCATGTAGAATGCTTTTCGCTCTCAGGCCTCACCCCATCGCATTCAAAACACACCACACTAACTACAATAAAGTGAGGGTTGATAACCCTGACCTCTCTGAATGTATCTATTTGTTGTTTAAACAATTGGTGGTAAGTTTCCTGAATTGGTGGTAAGTTTCCTTTCCCTTCAAACACCGTAGCCCCATAATGGCAAACCTATGGCATGTGGGCCACTGATGGCATACAGAGCCATTTTTGCGGGCAAGCAAGCCCCAGGCAAACTTACCTCACTACGCATGCGCGTGCTTCCCAGCTGATTTTCAGCCTCCCAAAGGCTCAAGGGAAGCCTCTGCAGCCTTTGGAGGCTGAAAAACAGGCCCGTTTTGTCACTTCCTGTATTTCCAGAAATACCGGAAGTGATGAAATGGGCCATTTTTCATCCTCCAAAGGCTGCAGAGGCTTCCCCAGCCTCTGGGAGGCCGAAATGCCGAAATGGGCCAAAAATCAGCTGGGAGGCGCACACATGCGCAGTGCAGTTAAGGGGATAGCAGGGAGGATCATGCACACGTGCACAGGGGGGCATGGGGGACCGCACACATTGCCTTCTGGGTGCTGGCACACGAGCACAATTTTCAGCACAGGAGCCCAAAAAAAGTTAGCCACCACTGCCCTAGCCAACCAACATTACTATCTTGATTTCTCCTAGGGCAATAAACTCGAGTTCGGACAAAAAAAGTTTTTTCACTGACATATTGCACGTCAGCATTATGAGGGGTCCTTGGTGCTCTCTGAACTTGGTTGGTTTTTTACAGACTTTTCCTTATCCAAACTAGGTAACATTGTTCTATCGCCAGGACAAAGCAGACTCGAAGACCGGAGTTGAATTCAGCTCTTTATTAACAAACAGTAACTTCAACCGAAGTCGAGCCGCGGCAGCCCTTTTTATAGCGGCTGCTCGTGGCTCGCAACCAATGGCATCTATTTAAACTTCCCGCTGCCTAGGCAGCCAATCAGTGATCGTCGTTATTGACCAATCATTAAGCTCTGAGAACTATCCAATAGGAATGCGGTATTAGAAGTCTATACATGAATACATTACAAACATCATCTGTGCTAGTCGGACGGATGAGATTATCTAATTTGGGTAATGAACAGCGGTGGGATCCTACCCGGTTTGGTGATCGCTCACATGCACAGCTTTCCCCACATCAGCTGAGGCCAATCAGCTGAGAGGATAAAGAAAAGGAAAGCACAGGGCCAGGTGGGAGGGCCTGTCCTGCGCTTTTCCCTTCTTTCTCCTCTCAGCTGATCGTCGGAGGCCTTTTTCTTTTTTTTACTACTGATTCAGCCAAACCGGTGGGAATTTTTGCTACCAGTTCAGCTGAACCGGGCCGAGCTGGTAGCATACCACCACTAGTAATGAAACATCTTCAAGAAAACAACCCAGCTCAAACAGCACCAAGGACCCCTCATTTCAACCCTGAGCTACAAATACTCTCCTTTATTGTTAACAGTAATATAGTCTAAGAAAACCAGAAAGGTTCTTAGACGTCTGTTTTACACCAGCGCGGAAGCTCGCGTAACTGAATATTCCTTCAGGTATAATATTCCCTTAAGACAGAAAACTAGCAGGTCAGGCCAGGCTTATCACTGCTAAATGGCTGTTTTTCTTTTCTGCCTGGTATCCAAGCTGTCAATCAGGAAAGTTATCACTCGGGCATATTTTCCTCGGCTTTTGTGGACGCAGAGTCCCTTTGGAAATCAACCTTTCCTCTAATGTCAGGTTTAATGAACTCAGTGGAATTTCCGCGTTGCTTTGCTCTACCTGTGTCACAGGAGCCCTTTTGTACCCAGTTTTAAAAAGGACAGGGGGGGGATAAGTGGGAATTTGGGGAACAAAGAGACCCCTTCCCCCCACCTCCTGCACCAGCAGCAACGTCGATAGAGAGATGAAGAACAACAGTAAAAATTTGGGCTACACGCCAAAGTGCTACGACACTCTATCCCATTTTATGCTCAGACATTCTACGTACAGGAAATGAATTGTCCTAAAGTCCAGACAGGACAATAAATTTCTATAATATCCAGGCTAGTTTGGGATGTCTGGAAATTTTATCCTGACTCTGATACTCCCAGGCAACGTCATGGGCTTACAATGCATGGGTCTCTCAGCAACCTTGAACGTGCGTGCAGAGTTCAGTAGGAAACGCCAAAGGGTCGATGTGCCGTTTTTGGCTTCGGTAGGTAAGAAAGCATCGTGCACCAAAAGCCTGCTGTGGGCACCACCTGCCTTTCTGTTTGTTTGTGGCTCTGGTGTAGCTTAACTTAGGGTGCAGGTCAGGGGTGGTAGTCAGCTCTAATACTTACCTTCTACTGCAGCCCCTGTGAATAAAACAGCTGAGGGGTGGCAAAACCACTCTGCCGTGCGAATCAGCTGTGCTCTAAAACAATGGTTGCCAACCAGTGGGCCAGGCACCACTGGTGGTCCGCGAGAAAATTTTGCTGGTCTGAAGAGAAATGTCACCCCCAAGGAACCCGCAAAGCAATTAATCCAGGCTGTGCGGAAACACAAGGTTTGTGTCACTTGCATTGCAAGCAACATGAGGTAGTGAGGGGAGGGGGAAAGGGCAGAGAGGGGAGAAACTTGCCCCACTCATCCCATGCACCTGGTCTGACCACCGGACTGCTTCTTTCCACTACTTTCTTCTTCTGCTTTTGGCTGCATGCAAGGAAAGCAGCAAAAGTCTTTCTTTCTCTCCCCCAAACTCTGCCAAAAATGAGTCTTTGGGACCCTGCAAGGTCTCCTGCTCCAAGAGGTTGCGCCGGTGTGACAAGTTTCACAAAGACTCATTTCGGACAGAGTTTGGGAGAGAGAAAGAAAGACTTCTGCTGCTTCTGCTGCTTTCCTTGCACGAAGCCAAAAGTCTCTCCCTCTCCTCCTGAGAACGGAGCTGGGGACAGTATGCTGCGATCCCAAATAAAGAATGATCAATCCGTAGGAAAACGGGGTGGGGAATTTTCCTGAAGACTTTTGCGGGGATTTTCCCAGGGTCTCTGGTCCGCAGGATTTAAAGTTATGAGTTTGGCAGTCTCTGAGGTCCAAAAGGTTGCCGACCTCTGCTCTAAAACAACGAAATAAAGCACAGGAAAGAGTAGGGGTGGGAACTACCTGTTTGGGTGAACAATCCCGCCCCTGGACACTCCTGAATTAAACGAATGGCTGTAAATCCAGGACTACCTGTGTCATATTATCCGGGGCACTGTCTCTCTCACCCCAATAAGTTTTATCTGCCCTGTTCACTGTGACGGAAGGGACATGTTACATACCCTGTTGGCCAGGAAATTATGGCTGGTGGTTTCTAAAAGGAGAGCCTTTTTTGCGGTGGCTCCCACCTTCTGGAAAACCGTGCCCTGCCTCTACCCTCCAGGAGGGCCTTAAAACCTGGCTCTGCCAATTGGCCTGGGCCCTGAATGGTCAGGTGCCATTCCTGGAAGTGGTTAGTGGAATAAATACAAGATCCCACCTCCACCCCGTTGTATACAGGTTGTCCTCGGCTTACAACCATTCATTTAGTGGCTGTCCGAAGTTATAGGCATCGAAAAAAGTGATTTATGACCATTGTTCACACTTACGACCATTGCAGCATCCCCATCATCACGTGATCAAAATTCAGACTCTTGGCAACTGACTCCTATTTATAACCGTTGCAGTGTCCTGGGGTCACGTGGTCCCCTTTTGGACCTTCTGACAAGCCAAGTCAATAGGAAACCCAGATTCACTTAACAACCATGTTACCAGTTTAACAACCGTGGTGATCCACTTAACAATTGGGGCAAGAACAGTTGTGAAAAACAGGGCAAAATTCACTTAACAATTGCCTCAATTGAGGTTGTAAATCGAGGACTACCTATATAAGAGCCTCGGTGGTTAAGCAGTGGTTAGGAGTGCAATACTGCAAGCTACTTCTGCTGACTGCTGGCTGCCTGCAATTTGGCAGTTCGAATCTCACTAGGCTCAAGATTGACTCAGCCTTCCATCCTTCCGAGGTGGGTAAAATGAGGACCCAGACTGTGGACTGAAATATGCTGACTGACTTTGTAAACCACTATGAGAGTGCTGCAAAGCATTGTAAAGCAGTATGTAAGTCTAAGTGCTATTGCTGCTATATTGGTCTCACCCCAGAGGTGGTATTCAGCCGGTTCTGACCAGTTCTGGAGAACCGGTAGCGGAAATTTTCAATAGTTTGGAGAACTGGCAAACGCCACCTCTGATTGGCCCTGCCCCCATCTGTTCTCTGCCTCCCGAATCCCAGCTGATTGGCTGGGTCTTCTTTTGTTGCCCTGCACAGGAGAACGGAGCTGGAAAGCAGGTTAGTAGGGTGAGGAGGGAATGGAGATTTTACCATATCCTTCCCTGCCACACCCACTATGCCATGCCCACAGAACCAGTCGTAAAATAATTTGAATCCCACCATTGTTTCACCCCCATCTGGTGCTTCCTTCCCTCCATTTCTGCTGACAATGACTTTCCCTTCTGATGTTATCTCCTATCCCATAATATTTGGCTAATAACCCCTTATAAGGGGCCCGCTCGGATGTCTCCTGGACGGGTGCCACTAAAGTGGTGGAATGGCTTCTCCGTCTTTTTATAGAAGCCCACCCAACATCTGAGAACTCCGTTTTTTTTTTATTATCATGGCCGTCCCAGGTCGTCTCCAGCTAATTAAACACAAGGGAGTTTAGATGGGCCCTTCGCTGACTCTCCTTCCTCCCACTTTTACTGATGGAAAGCTTGCAATCTTGCCCCTACAACTTGGGGGAGGTGAGTGGAGTTGTGGGGGGGGGCAGATTGTAATCAATGCAGTAGGATGGGGTGACACAAAGCTGTCACTTGAGTCGCTTTGATTCCTTTAATAAACGAACGGTGCTGCACAGATAGAACTACTGTAGCATGTTAAGAGCTGTCATCAGAATTTATTGGTGCCACAGGAGACGTTTGGAGTCAGTGTGGAAAAAAGGCAGCAATTTATGGACTCTCCAAAGCTTCGGCTTCTTCAAGCCCACCTCCCACCTCCTCTTCCCGAGATCCTTCGTGGCTCTAATAAATCCCTACATTGTTCTTCTCGTGCCGTTCGGCCGGTGGCATTAACTGGCGCAGACGGTTTATCCTGTCCCTTTGCCAGTTTTCTGAGTAAGGGACCTTACCGAGGAGGTCGGTCCATCTGCTTTGCGGTCTTGCACCGGGGAGGGGCAGGGGGGGGAAGAAAGGGGAAGCAGGCCCACACCCCTCAGCTGATAAAGAGATGGACTCTGTGATTTAGTCGCCCCCGCTGCTCTAGATAAAGACGGAGGGAGGGAAACTGCTGAGCTTTGTTATCTTTCATGGTTTTCCGCCACCAAAATGTAGTCACCTAATCGGTAGTAACACTGGTGGAATCCCACCCCCTGGTTATGATGATTCTGGAGGGTAAACTATATAATGAACAGCTAAGGGAAGTAGTTACGTTTAGCCTAATGAAGAGAAGGCTTAGGGGAGACATGATAGACATCAGTGATGGGATTCAAAAAAGTTTTTACTACTGGTTCTGTGGGGGTGGCTTGGTCGGTGGGGCGGGACTTGGTGGGTGGGGTGGGGGAAGGATATTGTAAAATCCCATTTCCTCCCCACTCCTGGGGGAAGGTTACTGCAAAATCCCCATTCCCTCCCCACCCCACTAACCTGCTTTCCAGCTCTGTTCTCCTGGGCAGGGCAACCAAAGAAGCCAATCAGCTGGGACTCAGGAGGCGGAGAATAGATGGGGGCGGGTAGGAGTGGGATTCAAATTTTTTAACAACCGGTTCTGTGGGCGTGGCTTAGTTGGTGGGCGTGGTTTGGTGGTTATGTTATTGGCTGGGCGTGGCCAACTCAATATCACTCACATCGAGGCACTTCCTGTTTTTCCGAAAATACTGGCAGTGACGAAACAGGACCAGTTTTTGGCCTACAAATCTTGCAGAAGCCTTCCTCAAGCCTTTGGGAGGCTGAAAAAGGCCTCAAACCGGCCAAAAATCAGTGAGGCTCACTGCACATGTGAGGCGCACACATGTGCAGTGAGGTAAGTTTGCCTGCAGCTCACGTGCCAGCACAAATGGCTCTGCGTGCCACCTGTGCCATAGGATCGCCATCACGGATCTATACTATAGTTATTTTGTTCTGTCATTTTTTGTCCTTTAATGACTCCGTAATCCTTTGCATCGGGGTGGAGTCGGGGCAACTGAGCGTTTGTTGGCTGGATGCCCTTCCTGTTGCCAATGCAGAGTTCTCAGCAGATATATATTCATTGTGCCCAGAGAGAGAAATATCTGCCGCTACCTAGAATCAAACTCATAGCTTCCTGATTGTGAGTTGAGAGCTCCACCTCTAGGCCACTGCACGACTCTTATTTTGTTCTGTCAGCTTGCCCTCGGAAGTTGTGGGAGCGCCATCACTTGAGACTTTCAAGAAGAGACTGGACTGCCATTTTTCAGAAATGGTGTAGGGATTCCCACTTGAGGGGGGGGGTTGGACTAGATGACCTACAAGGTCCCTTCCGACTCTGATTATCTGTTATCTGTTATCATCCTTGAAAATTCATTCCCAAATCCAGTTGAGTCCCCCACCCCACCCCGCTTGGGTAACACAATTAAGGGCCAACATGAGGGCTGTCAGTTCACTTCTCCCCGTAACCCCTCAAATGATGCCCTTGGTGTCAACATTCATGCAGCCAACCAAAAAAGCTGGATTTTAGATCACCCTGTGGCCGCAAGAGCACTGCCCCCATTCCAGATTTAAGTAGGGAAGGAGGATGAAGAGATGTTGCAGTTGGACTTTTGAAAGACACCAGGGCAGCGTTCCCGTAAAATGTTTATTCAACCCACTGGTTTTCACACATGACATTAAGCCCTAAGATAAACCCATCGAATTCACTTCATGGGTGGTCAGGGACGCATCTGCTAGGCCTCTGATTCACTGCCAGCTGGGGAATTCTGGGAGTTGAAGTTCCCCCCTCACACACACACACACCTCTCCAAGTTGCCAAGCTTGAGACAAACAGGGCTCTATTTTGACCTGAACTGGGTGTGTTGTAGGAAGGCAGGCTGGGAGGGATCTTCTCAAGGGATCTCTGAGGAGAAGTCGGACCGTGGCCGACAGGCCGACAAGCAGGCAACACGCGGAGAAAAGCTGCAGGCGAGGAAAAGATCCTGCCAGCTTCTCCAGCAAGGAAATATATATATATATATATTTCCATGAACTCAACTGTTATTAACCGCATAGCCTCTCTGGATCTGCTCAGCTGGCTGGGACACATTCAAGACGAAGCCCCAGCCTATTTCAAATATGGAGCCCCTGCCCTGAGCAAAATTGCTTTCCAGGCTGTTTTTTTGGCCTGCTTATACACCGAGCTTAATAAGAAGCAGATGCAGCGGAGACCAGACGCAGGGGCAGCCGGGCTGTTTTAAAGACGTGGGAAGGTCTGTCCTTTGGGTAGACGAAACCTCTCCTGGGAGGGCAGCGAGGAGCAACGAAGGGTCCAAGGTGAGGGCAGAAGCCAAGGGCAGCTTTAGCAGGTGAGGTCCGAGGCTCCGTGGAGGTCCAGGGCTGAAGGGAGGCAACCGCAAGGAGAATTGCAGCGTGACATTCTGCATTGGGCAAAGGTAGCAACTTTATAAGATCAGCATAATTGCCTCCAACGATCTGGGTCCTCGTTATACTTGACCTCAGAAGGATGGAAAGCTGAGTCGACCTTGAGCCTCTAAGGATCGAACTCCAGGCTGTGGGCAGAGTTTGCCTGCAATACTGCATTTTGACCACCATGGCACCAGAGAGCCTATCTCCTTCTCACTTTGACCATGAAAGTTCTTCTGCATGCATCACTCGGGAAGGCTGGACAGGGGCCAGATCAGAGGTGGTATTCATCAGGTTCTGACCGGTTCTGGAGAACCAGTAGCGGAAATTTTGAGTAGTTTGGAGAACTGGCAAATGTCACCTCTGACTGCCCCCTCCATCTCTTCTCTGCCTCCCATTGAGTCCCAGCTGATTGGCTGGGTCTTCTTTGGTTGCCCTTCACAGGAGAACAGAGCTGGAAAGCAGGTTAGTGGGGTGGGGAGGGAATGGGGATTTTGCAGTACCCTTCCCCCAGGAGTGGAGAGGGAATGGAGATTTTGTAGTATCCTTCCCCTGCCACGCTCACCAAGCCACACCCACAGAACCGGTAGTAAAAAATGTTGAATCCCACCATTGGACCAGATGTTGCAATGGCCTTCAGGGCAAGCTGGTTCCTATTTTGTGCCTACATCCCAGAGCATCATCTCTTTACTCATTTTGCTACAGAATTCCTCCCTCTCCCCTGCTTATCATTGCAGGTAGTCCTTGACTCATGACTGATAGCTTAGCAACCATTCAAAGTCACAGTGGACCTCCCCAAAAGGCACTTATCACCCAGCTCTGAAGCTCTGACAGCTGCCCCCTCCCCAGAATCATATGACCACATTTTGGGTGCTTGGCAACCAGTCTGCATTTACTCATTTTGCGGCATCTCATGCTCCCTTGACCTTAATTTATGACATTTTTGCCAATGTTTACTTCCAGTTTTCAGCAAAAATGCCTGACAGCAAACAATGAGCTTGCTTGCTGTCAAGCATTTTTGCTGAAAACCGGACGGGAGCTGCAAAGGGGAACTGCAACACCTTGGCCAAATCCGAACACACATTATAGGTTTTTTTTTTTTTCTCAGAGGAGGATGGGTTAAGGCCAGTGCCTGGAGAAGCGCATTGCTTCAGCACCACATCCCGAAATAATCTAGGTGATGGTAAGACCTCTGCCTGGACAGTGGGTTGAGAGAATGGTGAATCCCCCCCTGTGGCTGTCCTTGAGGAATCGGCACACCTGAGGTCTCATCCAGGGCTAACTGGGCTGTATTCTTTGCCTTGTGTAATAAGGACTTGAATAGTGGACACGTGATTGCCATTTGCCACTTCCTGCCGGCTTCCCCAGTGACCTTGGTCGTTGGTCAGGGAAGGACGTAAATGGTGATTGGAAGATGTCACAACTGTCCTCGTTGCAAGCTGCTTTCCAAGTGCCCAAATTGCAAGCGTGTGACCATGGAAATTGTTCTGTATCTATATTTGCATTCTTGTAAACCTGGACTTCTGATTGGCTAAACGCACAGCACTCGGATTGGTCGAGTGCGCGGCACTGATTGGCCGTTACGAAGCAACTGCGATTGGCCGAGCCGATCGCGAGTGATTCGAACGGCTGTCATTGGCCGCGGCACCCAGCGCCAGTTCAATATAAACCGCCGCACTCCAAGCCGGTGGCAGATCCAACTAAAATAAAAAGAGCTTTAAACCAGCCACTGCCTCGCGTCTTTTATTGGGACCGATCGGCCGACGTAACAGAAATGTTGCAATGACCGCAATTGCAAGGACTCATCATAAGTCTCCTCATTCGATGCTGCTAAAAATCTCCAAAAAAAAAAAACTGCTGAATGAGGGAACATTAAACAAGGAATACCTATAGGGGGGTTGTTTTGTCACCAGCCAAACATGTCATGCATTTGGGGAGTTAGTGAGACCCACGGCAGCCTTTCTGTGAAGAAACCTACCACAAACTACCTTCTAAAAATGTATACCCCAACAAAAAACAGCCTATCCTTTCTCCATCTTAAGCAGGAGGTCCAAGGACAAACTGCTGATCTGCCTATTTCTCCTTCCTGCCTATTGCGGACATGAAGGATAAAGTGAATTTTGGCATCTTCCTCCCAAACCTTTGCAGAAAAATAAAATCAATGGGGATTAAGCTGCTGCAGTCAGTGAACGAAGTCCTTAGAACAGTTCATCATCAGCAACTTGGCTTGGATTGAGGCAGCTTCTACCAAAGATTCAGTCATGGGAAGGAGGATTAATTAATGTGTTCTTTTCAAATCGTTTCCCCTTTTTTCTTTTTTTCTTTTCTTTTCTTTTTTTTTGTATGGCCCTAATCTGGAGCTGCTTGAGACCAGCCCCTCCCTTTAATTCCCGCAGTGCACAACTTCCAAGAAGCTGAAAAACACGCTCGAATGAGTTCAGTTCCAAAGCTGGTGGTGCAATGCCTCCAGGAGCCAACTGAGATGTGTGTGACATAACAAAGGTTGTCTAGCTGTACACAACATGCTGCTTGGTCTTTCTCCGGGGCTGGGTGGTTTTTATATTTTAAGGGTGTTGCTGGAGGCATACCACCCTTTGCACTCCCATCAGGAGCCATGGTGGCGCAGTGATTAAGACGCAGCATTGCAGGCTAACGCTGCCGACTGCCAGCAGTTCGATCCTGACCGGCTCAAGGTTGACTCAGTCTTCCAAGGTGGGTAAAATGATTCGGATTGTCGGAGGCAACTATGTTGACTCTGTAAACTGCTTAGAGAGGGCTGTAAAACCGCTGTGAAGTGGTATATAAGTCTACATGCTATTGTTATTGCTATCAGGACTGTTGGCAGGGCGTGGTCGCAAAAGGCAAGATGGCCACAACGGTGCGGCGGACAAAACTTTGCGTAATAGAAGCCTCAATTGTCCCGTCATAACTGCCATTTTGATTTGGCGTTTGGAGCTGTCAGCAACCTTCCGAGCCTCTGGCCAACTTCCCCTCCCATAGAGACGTATTGGGGAAATTTGTCTTTTCTCTGTACCCAGATTCACCCCGATAAAGGAAAATACTTGTAGCTCAGGGTTGAACTGTGTGGTCCTTGGTGCTCTCTGTTCTTGGTTGTTTTCCTGAAGATGTTTAAATACCTAACTAGGTAACATCATCTCTAGCACTGGTGATGTTACCTAGCCAAGGTAATGAAACATCTTCAAGAAAACAATCCGGTTCAGAGAGCAGATACAGATACAGGTACAGATAATCAGATTTGGAAGGGACCTTGTAGGTCATCTAGTCCAACCCCCTGCTCAAGCGGGAGACCCTACGCCATTTCTGACAGGTGGCAATCCAATCTCTTCTTGAAAGTATCAAGTGATGGCGCTCCCACAACTTCCGAGGGCAGCTTCTGTTCACTAAGGATACTTCTGGTTTAGTCCAGTTATCCAGCTTCTCCCTCCAGCCCAAAGTTGGGCTAAAATCAGAGGTGGTATTCAGCCAGTTCGGATCGGTTCTTGTGGACTGGTCAAGAAAATTTTGACTAGTTCGGAGAACCGACAAATACCACCTCTGGCTAGCCCCACTCCTTCCTTGCCCCACCCCTTCCACGAGTCCTCATGCACCCCGTTTTGGCTCCCAGGTAAGTGCAGGGAGGCTTACTAGGCCCAAAACAGGGCGCAGGGAGAGGCAGCATGCGCCCCCCCCGGGGTGTGTGTGCAGGAAGCCAAGTGCTACCTGTCACAGACCCCTGGCCACGCCCACAACGTCCACGCCCATCTGGTCTGTCATTAGGGCAGAGAACCAGCTGTTAAATTATTTGAAGCCCACCACTAACTAAAAGGGTCTATTTTCAGAGACTTAACTTCCTGACAAGCAAAGTTTTGAGCCTTTCCCTTCCAATATTCGACTGGATTGGAAAGAATAAAAAGACAGCAAGCAAGAAACAGTTTTGCATGGGAAGAGTTTAGAAAATGCCAGAGAGTGGTAGAAGTGTATCTAGAAATGCTCTCTCTCTTTTTTTTTTAAGATCAAGTCAGCTGTGAAAGAATTTCTTGTTTTTCCAGGCACTTTTTAGATGCCCGTGACTCCTTTCTGCCCAGCCAAAGTGACAGTGTTATCAGCCAGGTGACCTAAATGATCATGCTTACCTTCAAGGAATTGGAGATTAATCTTTTTGCCAGTCCTGCGCAGGACAAGCCAGGGGAGGAAAATAATTCGCAGGGATTCACTAAATGCGTAGTGAAAGGTGAGACTCTCTTCTTGTTACCGGCGTCTCCTTGCGTTTCTTGTCCTGCTCTCAGACTGGGCAATCCAACGATAGAAAGAAATGGCTGCTCCTCAGACAAAGCAGATTTCCAAGCGCACGTGTTTTTTTTTGGAAAGCTAAGTAAACAAACAGCCTTCAGAGTTTCAGAGTTTTGCCAATGGAAGATCTAAGCTCCGGTATTTTGCAATTGTCCAATATTTGTCTGAATTCACTGCTTGAAGCACTGATGGGTCTATGTCCTCGCAAATGTTCACATCACTGTCAAAAGGGTTTTGCATGTTCCTGAGCATGCATATAGATGCACATAAGGCCCGTTTTTTGAGGAGGGGGGGAGGGGGAGAGGGAGGAGGAGGACTGTACTTTGAACAGTCGCTAAATGAATGGTTGTAAGTCAAGGACTACTTGTAGTCTAGCAAAACCCACCACTGTAAGAGGGAAAGCAGGTAGGGGAGTAGATAATAATAATACTTTATTGCCATTGTACTTACAGTATATACACAGGGTACCTACAATGAAATTCACATAACACCCAGAGACCAGACCCAACACACACATACACACACACACACACGACAATCCCCAAACACTCCCCACCCACCGAAATTCCCCCGCCCCCTAAAAACACACAAGCCTCTACACAACAGACCGAGCAATACTGTCCAACAGCTCACTGGTGGTGGACCTTAAGTTCATTGTTAAGTGCAATTATAACTCTGGGATTAAAAACTGTTCAGAAAACGTGTGACAAAAGGATCAGGATAATATTAGGTGTTGTGGTGCTTTCCAGAGGAAAGGATGGTGGAAGAGGAAGAGGGAGGAGGAGGAGGAGGAGGAGGTGGTGGTGGTAGGAAGAAGAAGAAGAAGAAGAAGAAGAAGAAGGAGGGAGGAGGAGGAGGAGAAAGTAGGAAGAAGGGGAAGAAGAAGGGAGGAGGAGGAGACTATATGGCCACAGAAGTGTCTTTGAACAATACTGGCTAAGCTAAAACATGGAGATGAGCACCGTCCTTAAGCGTCAGACATGACTGGATGGAGGAAACTTTTGCCTTTATAAAAGGCTAACAGTGTGAAGGCCATTCTGATGTCCAAATTGGGAGGGAGATGTGCCATAGGATAGAGGCCACAGTCACTGCCAGCTGACCATCTTTGGCTGTCAGGGTCTACAGCCTGTCCATCTGCTCAATCTGGTTGGATGGGTACAGATTTTACACAGGGAGGTGTGTGTGGGGGGGGGGGATAAACAGCACCTGGCACACCCCAAAAGCAGAAACGCTCCGTGGGCTGAACGCGTGCATGTTTCGTTGCTTGTCAATCTGCAAAAGAAGGGCGGGTGGAATTGCAGAGTACCCTGCTAATGGCCTGGGACCCGGGGCTCTTGTTCAGAATAGGAAAACGCCGGAGGCAAAGTGCTCGCCAGCCGGGGCTGCGAAGAAGAATCCAGGCCGTAGTTCCAGGGTCTGGCCATACAGCATCCTCCTTCTAGGTTATCAACGGGGTAGGGGGCTGCATTCAGACCATCCTTGGGCTTTCCTGCAGGCAGAAAAGCAATCAGGGGGGAACCAGAGCAGATGAGACAGGACAGGAGGCATTCAGAAGAAGGAAAAGGCATGAGCAACCTGCTGTGCAACAGAAAAAAGGAAGAAGAGGAAGAAAGAAAGGAAGGAAGGAAGGAAGGAAGGAAGGAAGGAAGGAAGGAAGGAAGGAAGGAAGGAAGGAAGGAAGGAAGGAAGGAGAGAGAGAGAGAGAAGAAGGAAGGAAGGAAGGAAGGAAGGAAGGAAGGAAGGAAGGAAGGAAGGAAGGAAGAAAGAAAGAAAGAAAAAGAAAGAAAGAAAGAAAGAAAGAAAGAAAGAAAGAAAGAAAGAAAGAAAGAAAGAAAGAAAGAAAGAAAGAAAGAAAGAAAGAAAGCAAGCAAGCAAGCAGAGATTTTTCTCTGGAGCTGAACAGGCTGTTACACGCGCAGCCATGAAGACGAATGGATCCTGTGCACCACCCTTGGTTAAAAATCTGTAGAGATTCTCAGTCATCCAGGTCATGGTTGTCCTAAAGGTGTTTTTTTCTGGAGGCAACTGGACTTTCTTCTCGTTTTTTCTTTGAAGACGTTTCGCTTCTCATCCAAGAAGCTTCTTCAGCTCTGACAGGATGGTGGGGGATGGAAGGATTTATATTCCTTGCAGACAGCTGGTCATTTGCATCCTTTTAGAGGGTCGTTCTGCAAATGACCAGAATGCAAATGACCAGCTGTCTGCAAGGAATATCAATCCTTCCATTCCCAACTATTCTGTTAGAGCTTAAGAAGCTTCTTGGATGAGAAGCAAAATGTCTTCAAAAGAAAAAACAAGAATGTCCTGTTGCCTCCTGAAAAAGGCACCTTTAGGACAACCATGACCTGGTTACCATATTCTCTGGATGACCCCTAGATCAGGATTAGATTAGATTAGATTAGATTAGATTAGATTAGATTAGATTAGATTAGATTAGATTAGATTAGATTAGATTAGCAGAGTTGGAAGGAACCTTACAGAGACATTTCCTTACCAGATTCCTCAATTCCTTCAACAATGGCAGAGCTTCTAATGGAATGGAATGGAATGGAATGGAATGGAATGGAATGGAATGGAATAGAATAGAATAGAATAGAATAGAATAGAATAGAATAGAATAGAATAGAATAGAGAATGGAATGGAATGGAATAGAAAATAGAATAGAATAGAAAAAAGAATGGAACAGAATGGAACAGAACAGAATAGAATAGAATAGAATTCTTTTATTGGCCAAGTGTGACTGAACACACAAGGAATTTGTCTCGGTGCATATGCTCTCAATGTACATAAAAGAAAAGTTCTTGAAAATTCAGGGAGATTTTCAGAGAGTAACTGCCTTGAAAGCCCATATTATGCAAAAATTAATGGAGTTCTAGCAGTGATGGCCAAATTGACTGCTTGGATCAAAGAAAAAAAAAATTCAATTACTTTTGTTTCTACTTGGAAACTGTTTCTGGACTCTGTGCTTGAGGTGGACAAAAAAATGAACCTTTTGATTTTGAGTTTTACCAATTAGATAGATTTATTGTTACAGAAATGGCTACTTTATACTATTATGGAAAACTACTTTGGGCCAATCACCAGGAGGCTGTGAGTTCTAGTCCTGCCTTAGGCATGAAAACCAGCTGGGTTATTTTCGGTCAGTCCCTCTTTTTCAGCCCAACCAAACAAGACGGAGCTGCTGTTCTAAGAAAAACAGGAGTATTGCATATTCACTGCCTTCAGCTACTTATAAAAGTCATAAAAGCAGAATTTTTTAAAAAATATTAGAATAATAATTTACCTCCTCCAGCCTTTACCCCTCTCTGCCAAATGATGGGGTCAAATCGGGAACGGCTGGGTGGTTTGCACGACTCCTCTTGGATTCTATGACGGCAGTTTGAGTGAAGCGCATCCGAAGCAAGGAAACTGAGATTTCCCTAGGCGTCTCCCATTGTTATTGGAAGGAGCCATCTTCAGTCCCAATAGCCTGTAATCCAACTTGGCTGTATCTCCTCCTTGAATCGGCGTAAGTGTCTATGGAAACAATGCTCTCATTGATGCTCAACATTGGCCCCGAAAAGGTTTTGGGTTTCCCGTCCACTTTCCCTTCATTTCTCGCGGGGTGGAATTACGGAGCGATGTGGGGAACTCAGGCGATTCGGTTACAATTCTTTGGACAAAACGCACAACTCAGGGACTTTGGTGGATGCCCTGATTTCCAATGGCTGGTTTTTAATTTCGCAGACCTTGCTTTGCCTTGAGTTGTGGGGGTGGGTGGGGGCTTAATTAAAACAGGGGAGGGAAAGTTATTTTCAAGGATTCCCAACCAGGTTAAGCCAAATTCAGCCCTTCTCCACTGTAACCTGGGGATTGTGTGTAACTGGCAAGGTGCTGGAATAAAGAGCAGGAAATATATGTTCATGTGAATACTATACATGTAAGTACCCATGAAAACTTAAGAAAAAAAATATATATATGTATGTATGTATGTATATTTGTATGTAGGTAGGTATGTGTGTGTGTGTGTGTGTGTGTGTGTGTGTGTGGTATTCAGCTTTGTTCGGGTATTTTCCCACGTCATTATAGTTGTGCTTTTAAAGTTGTAGCAATGTTTCGGCAGAATCTCATCTACCATCAACAGGCTTGGTATATTCACTATACAGAAGCCTGATGATGGCAGATGAATTCTGCCAGCGTGCTACAACTAAAAGCACAACTATAATGACGTGAAAATACCCTAACAAAGCTACTATACATATAAATACCATAAAAACGTAAGACAACATATATATATATATGTGTGTGTGTGTGTGTGTGTGTGTGTGTGTATGGCATTAGCTTTGTTCAGGTATTTTCCCACGTCATTGTAGTTGTGCTTTTAAAGTTGTAGCAACGTTTGGAAGAATCTCATCTGCCATCATCAGAAGCCTGATGAGATTCTGCCAAACGTTGCTAAACTACTTTAAAGCACAACTACAATGACGCGGGAAAATCACGAACAAAGCTGAATGCCATACATGTAATACCTGCGAAAACTTAAGAAAACAAATACATACATACATACATATATGGCTCTTTGGTTATTCGGGTTTTCTCCCACGTAAAATTGGAAGTATCTAGGCAACGTTTCGATGAAGTCTCATTCATCATCTTCAGGCTTGTGTCTTCGGCTTTGTGCTTCTCGGAGTAATGTGAGCTTGCAGCTGCTTCTTCCTTTTAACTGCTAGTGGGGGTGTGACTTGATTGGGTGGGGGCTTGGCTGTGTTCTGATTGGGTGGGGGTATGTTCTGTTCTGGTGGGGGCTTGGTTGTGCTCAGGTTAGTCTTAGTTGCCAGGGGATTTGAGCTGGTGAGCTGTGATCCTGTTGTTTGGCTTCGTGTTCATGGTCGTGCCACATCTTCATGTGGGCATCTGTTCACTTCATGTATGGGTCAGAGAGGTTTGAAGCCGGTACTGATGCAGCTGCGGTATGGCTTCTGGTCCGTGGTCATGTCTCATCATCTGTGTGGATGTGAATCTGCTTTCTATGTGGAGGTGTGGTGGTAGCATCTTGTGCGGCTCTCGTGGGTGTGGGTCTGGTGTCATTCTTCATGTTAGCTACTCTTTTGTTAATGAGGGCAGGTTTTTCAAATGGCCGGTAGGCGGGAGGTATCATCTCATTTATTCATGCCGTGTAGGGATTTTTCTATCTCTATGGCTTCTCTGATTATTCTGTTGTTGAAGGGTTCGGTTTTGGCGATAGTTCTGGTATTTTTAAAGTCAATCTCATTTCCTGTGGCTTTGAGGTGTTGGACCAGGGAAGAGGTCGGTTCTTCTTTTTTGATTGGGTTCTTGTGTTCTTCAATGCATGCACTTATTCTTCTCACTACCCACTTCAAACCCCTCCGACCCATACATGAAGCGAACAGACGCCCACCATGAAGATGTGGCACGACCACAAACACGAAGCCAAACAACAGGACCACATCTCACCAGCTCAAATCCCCCAGCAACTAACACTAACCTGAGCACAACACAAAATAAGCCCTAGCCTGTTTTTACCGTGTGCACTTAATATAAGCCCTACACCTAAAATAAGCCTTGGTGAAGGGTAGTGAAGGTGGCCAGCATCAGAGGGGGCAAGCGTGCACAGGCCGACAGTGTCTGGCAGTAGTTGTAGCCCACGCAACACAGGTGAGTTGAGTACCTGTGCAAGCAGCAGGTGGAAGCAGTGTGCACTGGGGGGGCAGGGAGCCCTGCCAGGCTGATCACCCTGAAAGCATGTTTCTCCCAAAATAAGCCCTAGTGCTTATTTTGGGGACCAAAAGAAAATAACAACGGGTTTTATTTTCAGGGAAATACGGTATTATGTCAATTGCATTGGCTACTGTTGTGTTTTTGGTTGCAATTCAAGGTGCTGGTTGTCTCTTTTAAAGCCATACATGGCATGGGACCAAGTGTTCTGAGCGAACATCATTTTTCAAGATTCTCTACCTGTCCAATCTGCTACAGATCCCCTCAGTCATGGTGTTTTGACTGGAGGGAATGAGAAGACAGGCCTTCTTTGCTGTGGCCCCTGCTTTGTTGAATATTCTTCCCTCAGAGGTTAGAACGGGGCCCAATCCTGCAGGCCTTTCATAAGACTTTAAACATTTAGCTGTGTACCCAGACCTGGGGTTCTGAATATATTAAGGATCTCGTTCCTTGGCTTTATTGTTAATCATCTCAGCTGTATATATACAATTTTGTATTGTTTTTAGAGGCTTTCCGTGTGTTATTGTTTTATAATTGGAAACTGCCCAGAGTCACTTGGTTGAGACGCGTGGCCATAGAATTTAAATAAGTAAACATTATCTAACTCATGTCTTACAGACCATCCAACACTACATTTCCAATGTTGCTCCACAATAAGGAAAACTATTGAAAGACAGGCCCTCAATTTTTTTGTCAATAGGCTCATTTGAAACACATACACATACATAATCGTGTACTTGATCTTAGCTGAATTGGATCCAATTAGTAATTGGACAAGGGGGACGCATTGGCTCAGTGGTTAAAGATGCTGAGCTTATCAGCTGGAAAGCTGACCTCTCGCATTCAAGACCCGAGTGACGCAAGTGATGGGATGAGCTCCTATCACTTGCCTCAGCTCCCGCCCACCTAGCAGTTCGAAAGCATGCAAATGCGACTAGATAAATAGGTACCACTTCAATGGGGAAGGGAACGGCATTCTGTATTTTCATGCTGACCCCATGACCGCGGACGCATCTTTGGACAATGCTGGCTCCCTCATCTAGGAAATGAAGATGAGCATTGCATCCTAGTCAGACAGGACAGGACAGGGGAAACCTTCACCTTTAGTAACCAGACAGGAGACCACCAGGAGTTCGCAGAGCTGTAGAGTAGACTGGGAAATCCAATCAGAGTGAAAATAATGGCAAAACCACTTTCTGACCATTACCAAGTGAAGTCTGCAAGGGATCCATGCAGTTGTGGGATTCAAAAGTTCCCATCCCTGGTTCTGTCAGCATGACTTAGTGGGAGTGGCTGCGGGGTTGGGATTGCATGACTCGCGCAATCATGTCAGCGCCCCAATCCCACGCTTTGTGCACGCATTAAAACAGTACAAACTAAGCTACGGCAATCCCCTCTGCCGGGCCAAACAGCTGAGAGGTTAAAAAGGACCTAGGAGCAGGGGCTGGCAGGTGGGCCCAACTGCAGATTGTCAAAGAGGCTCCGAGCAAACCGGTTCTCTACCAGCTGATCTTTGGCGCTACCGGTACGCCAGAACCGGGCCGAACCAGTAGAATATCACTACTGGATCCGTGTCAAATATTTTTCTTTAGGGGAGGCCGCTGCTGACTACCCTTTGATGCAGCAGGCTTTGCCTGCAACCAAATTTAACCCGCCATCCTCCATCTCATTTGCCTAATGCTAGCAAATGGCGTCAGTCACGACAGGGAGGTTGACCAGGCATTTGTGAGGATCTGGTGCACCTTCCCTGCCACTAGTCTGTTAAAGCAACATCTAGGCATGAAATGGGGAAGTGCCGTCCTCGAGGAACGCCTTCATTTTCACTCAGCAGACGGAAGAAGGGTTGCCTTGGATCCTTGCCATTGCTGTAATTCCTACTACCACAAAGATGGAGGGATACGCCGCACACATACACACTGCTGTGTGCTGCTGTGTATGCGTATATGTGTGTGTGTGACTGAGCTTAGCAGCTTAGGCTCCCAAGGGCAATCTATCCCCACTTCAGCGGCTTCTCTAAGCTCTGCCTAAGCTGTCTTTCAAGTTATCTCGCATTTTTCCTCCCAAATGAAGGCCTGCCTTTGACTTATAAAGGGAGATTTAGTCACAGGAGCACATTATCTTAAACGGCTCACCTTCACCCGAAAGGACAAAACTCCAACCCAGGGGAGGAAATAAGAATTTCAAGGAAAAAAAAAATCCCAATAGCAAGAGGGAACATGGGAAGGTTCAATGAGCATTATGTTCCAATCCTACTTTGTCATTAATTAAATTTGTTTCCTCCAGGCAAATCTGGGTAGCATCCAGAAGTTTGCAGAGCTTCAACTTTTCAATTAAATAGATCCCCCGTACATTGGGTTTCTCAGCAACTCTGCACTTCAACTCCCAGAATCCCTCAGCCAGCAGGCAAGGACTTCAGCTCCTGGAATTCCCTACTCCGCATGGCTGGGGAATTCTGGGAGTTGGAGTCCACCCATCTTAAAATGGCTGAGGCTGAAAAATTCTGCCCTATAAAGGTAGTCCTCGGCTTACAACCACAATGGAGCCCAGAATTTCTGTTGCTAAGTGAGACGGTTGTTTAGCGAGTTTTGTCCCCATTTTATGACTTTTCTTGCCACCGTTGTTCAGTGAATCACCACAGGTGTTAAGTTAGCAACACGGTTGCTAAGCGAATCTGGCTTCCCCTTTGACTTTGCTTGACAGAAGGTTGCAAAAGGGGATCACATGACCCCAGGACACTGCAACGGTCATAAAAAAAAAAAAAAACATGATCACATGACCTTGGGACACAACAACTGCAAAGGTGGGCTGCTGCTGGTTTGCACCAGTTCAGGCGAACTGGTAGTTAAGATTCTGCACAGTTCGGAGAACCAGCAAATCCCACCACTGGCTGGTCCCACCTCCAATCATTTTTCAACCTGTTTTTCAGGCCATTTTTGGGCCCATTTTGGGCAGTTTGGGGGCCAAAAATGGAAACATCATGGAAACAGCCTGGAAAATGGCCTGAAAATGACCCAAAACCGGACTGAAAATAGCCTGAAAACAGCCCCCAAAACAGCCTGAAAACAGTCCAAAAAACAGCCTGAAAATGGCCCCCAAATGGGCTGAAAACAGCCTGGAAACAGCCTGGAAAATGGCTTGAAAATGACCCCAAAACAGCCTGAAAACAACCCCAAAACAGCCTTAAAATGGCCCCAAAATGTCCTGAAAACAGCCCCGAAAACAGCCCTGAAAATGATCCCAAAATGGCCCCAAAACAGCCTGAAAATGGCTTGTAAATGGCCTGAAAGCAGCCTGAAAGCCGCCCCAAAATGGCCTGAATATGACCCAAACAATGGCCTGAAAACAGCCTGGAAAACAGCCTGATAACGGCCCGAAAGTGCCCCCAGAATGGCCTGAAAATGACCCCAAAAATGGACTGCAAACAGCCTGAAAATGGCTAGAAAACAGCCTAAAATGGCCTGAAAACAGGCCGAAAAATGGGTGGGGGCGGGGCCAGCCAGTGGTGGGATTAGCCCCAACTGGCTGAATCCTATCTCTGCCTTTGAGGTGAGTGGCTGGGAGGCGGGGCTGGGTGTGATGAGTGATGTCACGCACCCAGTCACATGACTGACCAGCCATGCCTACCCAGCCAGATAACCACTTGTTAAATTATTCCAATCCCACCACTGAACAAGTGTCATAAATATGAACCAGTTGCCAAGCAACTGAATTTTGATCACGTGACCATGGGTGAATGCTGCAACAGTCATAAGTATGAAAAATGGTCATAAGTCACCTTTTTTCAGTGCCCTTGTAATTTTGTACTGTCCTTTATAATTACTGGCTGAATATATAAAGACAGACAGATAACTCTAGAAAGCATCCATGCAAAGTTCCTTTATTGGTTCATCAGGTATCCTCATATATAACTCACGGTTACATCAAGATTCATCTCAATGTCCAAATCCTTGCATAGTTGGCTTCCTAGTGTAAAAGGATGGTAATCTTTCATCCCATATTGAAGGAGCAAGGAGGTGAGACGCTAGCACGATGCTGGGTTCAGGCAAAAGTGCAGGAACCTCCCACAACCCAACCAAGGGTCAATTCAGTGACCAATCCGGATTACAGATGTGGCCACATGATATGGACTACATTTCCCAAGATGCTTTAACTACATTTTCCACGATGCATTCCCTTAAGGGGACACCTCCCAACTCCTAACTAACTATGCCAATTCCCATTAAACTATATACTGGCTGGACAGCACATTAAACGAACAACAGTCATGGTCCTTCTAATCTAGAGTCATTTCCCCTTCTTCCAGATTCCCACAAGGAACCATTTATCCCTTCTCCTCTCATGCAGACAGATACACATCTCCCTTTCGCCTCTTGTGTAGCCCAGTCCTTAGTAATCCATCAGGGAGGTTGTAAAACCCACAGCACCCTTCTTCCCCTAAGTAGCGCAGCAGATGGCGTTGGCTACAGCCTCTGAAAACACACTCCATATATCATGCTTGAGGCGTATCTCCTCTGGCACCATAGAAAAGGAAACAATGGGGCAGGAATGTTGCTGGGGAGGAAGAAAGCATTCCAGCCCCCCAACAACACCACTCCTCCTCTCCCCCACCCCAAACCCTGCAGGAACTGCTTGTTACCATCTGGGACCAGCCTCCTCCTGAGGTCATCCTGGAGTTGGCAGCTTGGTTCAGGGGTGGTGATGTATGCTTTGCAGTGGTGCATCAGATAGGAGAAATTAAGTGCAGGACAAAGCATCAGATATGTTCCTGGCTGGCTGAGAATCCACATATTCTACCCTGGATAAGGGAGCAGCCCATAAGACCCAGGCAGACCCCACACTAGCCAATAAAGGAGAACATTGGTAGCCCTGGGTTGACATGAGGAGTCCTTGGTGCTCTCTGAGCTTGGCTGTTTTCTCGCAGACGTTTCATGACCCAACTAGGTAACATTATCAGTGCTACTCTAGCTAACTAGGTAAACATCTAGTTTAGGTCGTGAAACATTGGCAAGAAAACAATCCAACTCAGAGAGCACCAGGGACCTCTCAAACCCTACAATGTTCTGAACCCTGGAATTAAGCCCATTTTTGTTCTATGGGGGGCGGGGAGGCAGTCCATCTCTCTGAATTCACACAAATTCAGACAAGTGGCGGTATTTGTTAGGAATATAAGTCACCTAACAGGTGTTTGGGTTAGAAATATATAAACCAGGATAAACATTTTAAAACTGTATCTTTAAGAAAATGCAAAACTGTAATTAGGTGTGCTTTCTCAAACGGCCATAAGATGGAGCCAGAAACCTGGTTTGTTTTAGTCTTAGTCTCAGAAGAGAGTGTGTCTGAGTGAGTCTCTCTGTTTCCTTCTGTTGGAGAGTTTTGCAATTCTTCCTAATTGACTGATATTACTGGATTTGATGTAAGTCTGATACTGAACTGTTTTTGACACTGGAATTTGTTATTGGATTATCCCTGGATTGAAAAACTGACTGATTTACCTGTGAATGACTTTGGATTGCTTATTTTGGACTTTGCTTAATGTTTCTGGAAGTAAAACCTACATTTACTGTACAGTGTATCTGTGTGCTGTGTGTGTGTATTATTCAAACATTACTCTCAAATACGTCTCCCTGTATGCGCTCATTCTCCTAACGGGGAATTACCTCAACAGTATTCACTCATTTCCCTCAATAGAGGTTGCAGGGGGCTTGATCTCCAAACAACCAGACACCGACATATTTGCTTCCCCAACTGTATGCACCGTGGTCAGCCTTCACTTGACCCAAGAGATAGTCTATCTCCCAGGTGGTCAAAGACTGTGTCTCACCCATCTACTTTCACTGAGCTTTTCATAAAAATGTCATGTATGTTCCAAGAAGGGAGGGAGGGAGGGAGGGAGGGAGGGAAGAAGGAAGGAAGGAAGGAAGGAAGGAAGGAAGGAAGGAAGGAAGGAAGGAAGGAAGGAAGGAAGGAAGGAAAAGGGAAGGAAGGGAAGAAAAGGAAAGGAAAGGAAAGGAAGAAGAAAGGAAGGACAGGAAGGAAGGAAGAGACGGAAAGGAAAAAAGAAGGGAGGGAGGGTGGATGGATGGAAAGAAAGGAAGGAAAGAAGGAAGAAAAAGAGGGAAGGAAGGAATTGAGGGAGGAAAGAAGGAAGGAGGGGAGGGAGGGACGGAAGGAAGGAAGAAATAAGGAAGGAAAGGAAAGGAAAGGAAAGGAAAGGAAAGGAAAGAGGGAGGGAGGGGGGAGGGAGGGAGGGAGGAGGAAGGAAGGAAGGAAGGAAGGAAGGAAGGAAGGAAGGAAGGAAGGAAGGAAGGAAAAGGGAAGGAAGGGAAGAAAAGGAAAGGAAAGGAAAGGAAGAAGAAAGGAAGGACAGGAAGGGAAGGAAGAGACGGAAAGGAAAAAAGAAGGGAGGGAGGGTGGATGGATGGAAAGAAAGGAAGGAAAGAAGGAAGAAAAGAGGGAAGGAAGGAATTGAGGGAGGAAAGAAGGAAGGAGGGGGAGGGAGGGACGGAAGGAAGGAAGAAATAAGGAAGGAAAGGAAAGGAAAGGAAAGGAAAGGAAAGAGGGAGGGAGGGGGGAGGGAGGGAGGGAGGAAGGAAGGAAGGAAGGAAGGAAGGAAGGAAGGAAGGAAGGAAAAGGAAGGAAGGGAAGAAAAGGAAAGGAAAGGAAAGGAAGAAGAAAGGAAGGACAGGAAGGGAAGGGAAGAGACGGAAAGGAAAAAAGAAGGGAGGGAGGGTGGATGGATGGAAAGAAAGGAAGGAAAGAAGGAAGAAAAGAGGGAAGGAAGGAATTGAGGGAGGAAAGAAGGAAGGAGGGGGAGGGAGGGACGGAAGGAAAGGAAAGGAAAGGAAAGGAAAGGAAAGGAAAGGAAAGGAAAGGAAAGGAAAGGAAAGAGGGAGGGAGGGGGGAGGGAGGGAGGGAGGAAGGAAGGAAGGAAGGAAGGAAGGAAGGAAGGAAGGAAGGAAGGAAGGAAGGAAGGAAGGAAGGAAGGAAGGAAGATGTGTTCAGGCATAAATGCAATTATCTCAAAGCCATTTCGCTCATCAAAAAGGATTGTTTCCTTTTTTTATTTTCCTAATGAAAATAACAGCAAATCGCAGGAGAAGGCAAGAGACGTTATCAGAAAAAAAAAAGCCAAGTCTTCCAAAAGGGCTGGAATGGAGCAGAGGTGGAATCAGAGATTAACAATGTAATACAAGGCAAAGTATAAGCTCTGTTGGATATAAAGGGGTTTATTTCTAAGTGAATTTGCTGAGGAATCAGTCAAACAAGGCTTTGGGAGGAAAGGAAACGCTTTCCCAAAGCATTGGCTTGCTCTTTCAATTTCCCAGTGTTTTGATCACTGTAATAATTTTAATTATGCTTACAGGTGCAGTGCCAATGACAACACAGTTTTGTTGTATATTAACGCAGACAGCAGAGCCTTGGGCTTAACCCTTCAATTTTACTTTGCAGCCCCACAGGTTTTAAGCTCAAACTAACAAAACGTACAGCACGATGCCAAGTTTTCATCACAATACCGTCTTTGTTGTTAACATACTAATGAAAAAAAAAATGCATTAAGAATTTGGTGGGAGAATGCACCTATTTTCTCTTGTGACTGCATTTCATCCTAGGACCACAAATATATATATATATATATATTTTTAAAAGAAGATCCTAACATTGCAGTTCTAAGAACATCACTGTGAAAAAGTGACTTTTGCATTTCTGAAGTCTTCTTTTATTTATTTATTTTAAATAAAAAGCAGGGCACCCTTTTGCAAAAGGGCCCCAACAGGTAGTCGTCAACTTACAATAATTCGTTTAGTGACCATTCAAAGTTACGATGGAACTGAAAAAAGTGACGTGACCGTTTTTCACACTTACGCCCGTTGCAACATCCCTGTGATGATACAGACGCTTGGCCAGGAGTTTGAAACTCACTAAGCTCAAGGTGGACTTAGCCTTCCATGCTTCCAAGGTGGATAAAATGAGGAGCCAGATTGTTGGGCTGTAAACCACTTAGAGAGGTCTGTAAAGCACCTGGGAAGCTGTATAAGTCAAAGCGCTATTGCTATTACAGTCAACGACCACTTTCATCTTCTTCTTCTTCTTTTAATGACCCCATATAATCCCTTGCAGGATGGAGTCTCTGGCAACTGAATGGAGCTGAGTGTTTACTGGCCAGATGCCCTCCTTGTCGCCAATGAGGAGTTTTGTTCGGCGGATATATTCTCATTGTGCCCAGAGAGAGAAATACCTGCCTCTACTTAGGATCGAACTCACAGCCTGCTGATTGTGAAGCGAAAGTTTCACATCTAGGCCACCTCACCACTTGGTCAGCAACTGCTTCAAGGTCTCCAAATTCAGCCACAAATTGGGCATCATCGAAACTATGCAAGGGGATGTATTTTCATCCCAGGTTCTCCCGATGGAACCAACCGCACCAAACAGCTGCCCGTGGCTCGCCTTTCTGATTCCATCCGAGGCATGAATGTCAGTAGCCCAGATAAACAACAGCAGGAGACCATCAGCCAAACTGGAAACAAACTGGCCCGTGCGTGAGCAACCATCCCCAACGCCATTAGGGCTGCCTGCGGCTCCAGACAAACCTCTATCTAAGGGAGATAAAGCCAGATGGTGTGATGTGCGTTTATCCCAAAGAGTGCTTTTTCAAGAGGCAACCTTTGGACTTGAGTTTTTCCTTTGAAGACATTTCCCTTCTCATCCCCCAACACGGGTAGTCATCAACTTACAATAATTCGTTTAGTGACCATTCAAAGTTACGGCGGCACTGAAAAAAGTGACGTGACCGTTTTTCACACTTACGCCCGTTGCAACATCCCTGTGATGATGCAGAGGCTTGGCTAGGAGTTTGAAACTCACTAAGCTCAAGGTGGACTTAGCCTTCCATGCTTCCAAGGTGGATAAAATGAGGAGCCAGATTGTTGGGCTGTAAACCACTTAGAGAGGTCTGTAAAGCACTGGGAAGCCGTATAAGTCAAAGCGCTCTTGCTATTACAGTCAACGACCACTTTCATCTTCTTCTTCTTTTAATGACCCCATATAATCCCTTGCAGGATGGAGTCTCTGGCAACTGAATGGAGCTGAGTGTTTATTGGCCAGATGCCCTCCTTGTTACCAATGAGGAGTTTTGTTCAGCGGATATATTCTCATTGTGCCCAGAGAGAGAAATACCTGCCTCTACCTAGGATCAAACTCACAGCCTGCTGATTGTGAGGCGAAAGCTTCACATCTAGGCCACCTCACCACTCGGTCAGCAACCGCTTCAAGGTCTCCAAACTCAGCCACAAATTGGGCTTCATCGAAACTATGCAAGGGGATGTATTTTCATCCCAGGTTCTCCCGATGGAACCAACCACACCAAACAGCTGCCCATGGCTCGCCTTTCTGATTCCATCCGAGGCATGAATGTCAGTAGCCCAGATAAACAACAGCAGGAGACCATCAGCCAAACTGGAAACAAACTGGCCCGTGCGCCAGGCAACCATCCCCAACGCCGTGGGGCTGCCTACGGCTCCAGACAAACCTCTATCTAAGGGAGATAAAGCCAGATGGTGTGATGTGCGTTTATCCCAAAGGTGCTTTTTCAAGAGGCAACTGGACTTCGTTTTTCCTTTGAAGACATTTCCCTTCTCATCTAAGAAGCTTCTTCAGCTCTGACTGAATGGTGGAGAATGGAAGGATCTATATACCTTGCAGTCATCTGGTCATTAGCACTCTTTCTGAGAGTCATTGAGGCCACTTGGAGGTTTAGCTGTGCCCTCAGGGTCACCTGAATCAGAGTGCAAATGGGTGTGGAACCTCCTTGGAACTGTGGAAAGGACTGTCTTGTAAACAGGACACAAATGATGTCACATCCCTGCCCCTCTGTTGAGAGAGAGCTGTTCAGTTTTGACATAGATGGTCTCTTTTTGACCCCTCTTTCAAACCAGCCGTCCTCTCTGTCTAAAATGTGGACTTTGCTGTCTTCAAAAGAATAGAATAGAATAGAATAGAATAGAATAGAATAGAATAGAATAGAGGAGAGGAGAGTATAGAGAAGAATAGAATAGTGAATACAGAGTAGAATAGAGCATAGAGGAGAGGAGAGGAGAGGAGAGGAAAGGAGAGGAGAGGAGAAGAGAAGAGAAGAGAAGAGAAGAGAAGAGAAGAGAAGAGAAGAGAAAAGATAGAATACAACTACAGTAGAATAGAATGGAATGGAATGGAAAGGAATGGAATGGAGTAGAGTAGAGTAGAATAGAGTAGAGTAGAGTAGAGTAGAGTAGAGTAGAATAGAGTAGAATAGAGTAGAATAGAGTAGAATAGTGAATAGAGTAGAATAGAGTAGAGTATAGAGAATAGAATAGTGAATACAGAGTAGAGTAGAGTAGAGTAGAGAAGAGAAGAGAACAGAAGAGAAGAGAACAGAAGAGAAGAGAAGAGAAGAGAAGAGAAGAGGAGTAGAAATAGAATACAAATACAGTAGAATGGAATGGAATGGAATGGAAAGGAATGGAATAGAGTAGAATAGTGAATAGAGTAGAATAGAGTAGAGTAGAGTATAGAGAATAGAATAGTGAATACAGAGTAGAGTAGAGAAGAGAAGAGAAGAGAAGAGAAGAGAAGAGAAGAGAAGAGAAGAGAAGAGAACAGAAGAGAAGAGAACAGAAGAGAAGAGAACAGAAGAGGAGTAGAAATAGAATACAAATACAGTAGAATGGAATGGAATGGAAAGGAATGGAATAGAGTAGAGTAGAGTAGAGTAGAGTAGAGTAGAGTAGAGTAGAGTAGAGTAGAGTAGGGTAGGGTAGGGTGGGGTAGGGTAGGGTAGAGTAGAGTAGAGTAGAGTAGGGTAGAATAGTGAATAGAGTAGAGTATAGAGAAGAATAGAATAGTGAATACAAAGTAGAGTAGAATATAGAGAAGAATAGAATAGTGAATATAGGGTAGAGTAGAGTATAGAGAAGAACAGAACAGAACAGAATAGAATAGTGTAGAACAGAATAGAGTAGAATAGAATAGAATAGTGAATAGAGTAGAGTAGAGTATAGAGAAGAATAGAATAGTGAATATAGAGTAGAGTATAGAGTAGAACAGAACAGAATAGAATAGAGCTGGAAGGAACCTTGGAGGTCTTCTAGACCAACCCCCTGCTCAAGCAGAAGACCCTATACTATTTCACACAAGTGGCTTTCCGAAATGGTACAGAAGGGTGGTTGTATATGAGAAAAAGATCGTCATAAAATCTAATCAATCAATCAATCAGTCTGCTTCTTCTTACGTCCCAGGCATATCATTTCTACAAAGAATCCAAGTATGTCTGGTGGGTGAAGGTCAAAAAAAAAGCCAAGATAACAGCCACAGCTACTTCATGAAAGGCAGGGTCGGCTTCCACCCTGGAGTGACCATTGTCCTCTTGACTTTTTTTTTGCACCCCTTACCCTCCGTGGTTACTCCTGGGGTCAGCCCACCAGTCACTTTGTGCCCAGAACGAGCAGAAAGGCCAGGCGGCAAACGGTGATTAAAACAACTCCAGCTCCCGAGGCATCGCTCCAGTTTGCCAACGTTGTTAGGTCCAGCCAAGTGTGAACAAGGCCAGCCGACAGCTTAATGAAGGCAGCAGTGCTTTAGAGCAGAGGGGGTGCTTGGGGGCCGTGGTATTGACTGCCAACGTGGAACAGCTTCGCATTAAGGAACAGAAGCAAACAAGGAACAGAAGCCCGTGAAGATGGATGGGTGAATGGATGGATGGCGGGGGCAGGATAGATGGATGGGAGCCCAGGCAAGTAACTTTACTTTTTTAAAAAATGTGGTTTTCATGGAGCTGGGATTGGCACCTGTAGGCCCTAGGGCTGATCTGAACAATCCCTCCCCCCCCCACACACACACGGGAGGGAGGGAGAGAGAGGGAAAAAGAGGGGGGGGGGAGAGCTAACCAGGGGTCAAGAACGATGGCCCTTGTATGACTTGTGGACTTCAATTCCCAGAATTCTAGGAGTTGAAATCCACGCTGGTTCAGGAATTATAGGAGTTGAAATCCACGCTGGTTCAGGGATTCTGGGAGTTGAAGTCCCTGCTGGTTCAGGAATTCTGGGAGTTGAAGTCCCTGCTGGTTCAGGAATTCTGGGAGTTGAAGTTCCTGCTGGTTCAGGAATTCTGGGAGTTGAAGTCCCTGCTGGTTCAGGAATTCTGGGAGTTGAAGTCCCTGCTGGTTCAGGAATTCTGGGAGTTGAAGTCCCTGCTGGTTCAGGAATTCTGGGAGTTGAAGTCCCTGCTGGTTCAGGAATTCTGGGAGTTGAAGTCCACACGTCATAAAGGGGCCATTGTTCCCCATCTCCGCTTTAAACTCAGGCTCAATTCAAGATTCTGGGATTTGAAGTCCACCCGTCTTAAGGTTGCCACATTTGAGAAACACCATTCAAAATTAACCAACAAATAAGGATAATCCAACAGCTCTCCAGTCTGGTTAAACAAGTTGTGTGGACAGATACCTGGACAGTTCTTCCTTCAGTTTCCCAGTTTCATTTATGAATGATTGTCCCACCAACAAGGAACAGCATGATAGAAGAATAAACAAACAGAAAATAAGCAGGAAAAACCATTAGCAGATTAGATACAGATTAATAGAGTTGGAAGGGACCTTGTAGGTCATCTAGTCCACAATCCCAAGCAAATGGGGTGAAGCCAAAATCCAGAACCCCCAAAGTTTTGAGAAAGGAAAAATAGACCTCCCACGGTTGCAAATGAGATTTAAAATATGACTTGCGGGGAACATGTTGATTACCAGGGAAACGTGAGTTCCAGTCCTGCTTTAGCCATGAAAGCTGGCTGGGTGATTTTAGACAAGTCCTTCTCTCTTAGCCCAACCTACCACACAGGGTTGTTGTTGCGGGGAAACTAAGAGGAAGAAATTGTATTTATTTATTAGGTTTTAATTCTGCTATTATTGTTGTTTTATAAGTCATTTTATAAGTAACCATGTGCACTGAACATGTAATATACTCCATTTTATATGTTCACGGCCACAGTTACTTATAAAAGGACTTATAAAACAATAAGAATAGCAGAATAAAAACCTAATAAATAAATAAATACAATGTCAGAGTTCCAGAAAAACCCAACTCCAATTAAAAAATCAAAGACAGGCATTTTCTCAAAGTTTCCTTTTATGAAAGTAGGTATACTGGTACATCTGGGAAAACCCCAATTTGAAAGTTCCGGGTTTTCCTCCAATAAGTAAAAAAATACAAATCCACCCCCTGCACCCATCATTTCATCACATGCCCCAATCGCCATCCGTTCCAATCTGACACATCCCTTCAACCATTCCTCAGCCAGGTGCAGGAATAACATGACCTTAATTTTAAAGAAGAATGCTATTACGTCTAACCACATACACTCCATTAAATCCCCCCTCCCAACTTCCCCAAGCTCAAGAATGTGACGGCATGGAAGCTTCCGGTGCTAATATGGCTTCCAAAGCTGACATACAATTTTAAGGGTGCGGGGGGAAAGCATAGGAAAGTACATTATGTCATACATATAAGCTATTGGAAATTAAAACTGAGAAAATTTTAAATAGTTATTTGGTTTCACGGATCCCCTGAGAAACTCTTAGGGGCTAAACTAAACTCCGAGGCCTGGATTACATTCCACACATGGCGCAGTGGTCAGAATGCAGTATTGCAAGCTACTTCTGCTGACTGCCGGCTGCCTGCAATTTAGCAGTTCAAATCTCATCAGGTTGACTCAGTTTTCCATCCTTCCAAAATGGGTAAATTGAGGGCCCAAATTGTTGGGGATGAGAGGCTGACTCTGTAAACCACTTAGAGAGCGTGGTAAAGAATTGTGAAGCGGTATATATGTCTAAGGGCTATTGCTATTGCTACCAAGTGCCTAGATTTTAATCCCATGACCATGGGGATGCTGCAACCATCATATGTTCAAGGACGAGTTGTAAGTAACTATTTTCAGTGCCATTATTATTTTGAATATTTGTTTAGCCAATGTTGTCAGCCGAGGGCTACCGGTATGGTCACGATAGAAGGGCCCGATAGAAGTCACAGCAATAAACATGGCTCATGATGTCATTGAGAAATGAGAATTATGATTTCATTTTGAAATGAGAATTGTGATTTTATTCACAGTGGGGGGAGTTATTTGCTCCCTTCCTCCCGCCATCCCTCTGCCATTTTGCCATGAAGTTTCTTGAAAACGCACATGTTACTTATAAACATGTTCACATTTTAAACAAAAAATGGCTACTCCCGATAGGATGAGGGAACAGCTTTATAAACTCAAAACAACCAGAACAAAACTTTAAAAGCTGGAGTTTGATAAATACAGATGAAGCCTTTCTCATTTAGCAAGCATGGTTGCAATCAGTTTAATTGGTAGCTTTGGCAAGCGAAGTTTAATTTCTGAGACCCTTTTTTTAATTAGTGGGGCTGAGAAGGAGTTAAAAGCACGGTTATTTATTTTTCCAGGCAATTTTTACACTGAATCATACTTTGCTAGGGAGCCAGGAAAGCAAAACATTAAAGATACAACTTTTCCCCCTTCTTCCTCCCATTGAATCATTGCTTTTTTTTTTAATTACATTGTAAATTATCAGACTCTTTTTTCAATATCTCAAGCAGGCAGCCATGTTGAAGTTTTGGTGACATACATAGGAAATGTAATTGGTTAATTAATCAACTTAACAACACCATCTTGCAGATGTCTCCTACAAAAATAAGCTATTTGATTGCAATAAAACTTACACCCAGGGTAGGGCATATAGAAATGCTGTCTGTAATTGATTGACAAGCATGGTTATTGTTATTTAAATCAAATAAACCTCGCCATAAAAAAAGTTTATTAAAAGTGCTGCCCTTGCCAAACATTTCAATGTGTGCCCATATGAGTAGAAATGCTAAAAGTAGTTTTAATAGTTTTATTGGGGTCGTGGCAGAATTCATAGGCCCTCACTTGTTTTAAATAAAACTATAACATTAATAGATTAACGGAATAACTTGAGTTGGAAGGGACCTTGGAAGTGTTCTAATCCAAACCCCTTTCTCCTTAGTTCTAGGTTGCTTCTCTCCTTGATCAGTTTCCACCCGTGGCTTCTTGTCCTGCCTTCAGGTGCTTTGGAGTAATAGCTTGACTCCCTCTTCTTTGTGGCAGCCCCTCAGATATTGGAAAACTGTCACCCCCTTCTTTTCTTTAAACTAGACATACCCAACTCCTGCAATTGTAAAATAAAAATAAATAAAAAATAAAAACTTACTTTTAAAGCTATGCGTTCAGAGAACAGCCTAAATTATCATTCGTGTATACAGGTAGTAGTCCTTGACTTGCAATCATCTGTTTAGTGACTGTTTAAAGTTACAAGGGCACTGAAAAAAGTGACTTATGACCAGTTTTCACACTTACAACGCATGGTCAGATGATCAAAATTTGGACGCTTGGCAACTGACTCATATTTACGACGGTTGCACTCTCCTGGGGACATGTGATCACCATTTGTAACCTTCTGAGTTGGTTTCTGACAAGCAAATTCAATGGGGCAAGTCAGATTCACTTAATGGTGGCATGTTTCATTTAACAACGGCAGTGGTTCTCTTAAAACCTGTGTGTAAGATGAGGCCCAGCTCACAATTACAAACATTTCATTTAGTGGCCGTTACAACAGCACTGCAAAAAGTGGTTTTTATGGCCGTTTTTCACACTTACGACCTTTGCAGTGTCCAAAGCGTGATCAAAATTCAGATGCTTGGCAACTGGTTCACACTTATGACCATTGTTGTGTCCAAAGGTCATGTTTTGCGGCCTTCTGACAAGCAAAGTCAATGGGGAAGCCAGATCTACTTAACAAACTCTGTATTGCTAACTTATCAGTTGCAGTGATTCACTTAACAAGGGTGGCAAGAAAGTTCGTACAATGAGGCCAAACTCACTGAACAAATGTCTCACTTGACAACAGAAATGTGGGGCTCAATTGTCATAAATCAAGGACTTCCTGTACCTTTCTTAGCAATGGAAATTTGAGGTTCATTTGTGGTCATAAGTCAAGGGCTACTTACTGTGTATATATAAGCTCATCTCTTACAAATCCATTTATTTTATTTTATTTATTCATTTTATTTATCAAGCAAGTATTAGATAACAGATATACGTATAAACATGATTATTAATACATGAAATTGATATGAATAAAAAGAAACATTAGGACAGGGCAGCTTGGTGCATTTATGCACGACCCTTAAAGACCTCTTAGGAATGGGATGAGATCAACAATAGACAGTCTAAGGTTAAAGTTTTGGGGGTTTGGGCAGGGGTGGGATACGACAGGTTTAACTACCGGTTCGGGATTTACGAGGTTCAGTGATTTGCGCGCCCTGTAAATCGTCATCAGCGTGTTGCGTTCAGAGAAGCAGCCTTTGAAAGAGCCCTCTTTTCCTGCTTTTTTAACTGCAGCTGTGCCTCGTTCGGCAGCTGAAGTTGAAAAATCAGGAACTAAAAATCAGGTAAGAGCCCAGGTGGGCGGGTTGGCAAAAACATCAGCAGACATAGAACCGGTTCTATGTCTGCTACTCTTCAGAGCTACCGGTTCTACAGAGCTGGACAGAGCCGGTAGAAACCCACCTCTGGATTTGGGGAAGAAACCATAGAGTCAGGTAGGGTATTCCAGACATTGACCACTCTGTTGCTAAAGCCGTATTTCCTGCAATAGAGTTTTGTGCTGTTTACCCTGAGTTTGTATCTATTGTGTGCCCTTGCATTGTTGTGGTTGAAGCTGAAGTATTCATTCACAGGTAGGACATTGCAATATGATAATTTTATGTACTACACTTAGGTCGGACCAAAGGCGGCGTAGTTCTAGGTTGTCTAAGTCTAAAATTTCAAGTCTGGTGGCATAAGGTATTCTGCTATGAGTAGAGGAGTGTAGAACTCTTCTCGTGAAATATTTCTGGACTTTTTCGACTGTATTAATATCCGATACGTAATGCGGATTCCAAACTGATGAGCTGTATTCAAGTTTTGGTCTAGCAAATGTTTTGTATGCTCTAGTTAGTAACGCAATATCACCGGAGAGAAACCGGTAATTAAATCAAGGGTTGGAACCGCAAACAATGGCCAGGTGTTTCTCCTTCCAAACTTCCTAAGAACTTGGAATATCACTAAAGCTCAGGAGTTTGGGACAGTCTGTTTTGGGATCCCATGTCAGGATCTGAAATTTCCTTGGCTGTTTTACAAGTGGTTTTCTGTTTTCACAGGAGATCTAGAATGAAAGCTACAATTCTGAATTATATGGTGCTCCCCTGCGATTTTGGTTTTTCTATGCAAAGCCATAGTTATTTATTTGTATAATTATTTAACAAAGGACCCTCAGACTTAATTATTGCTGTTGGTAAGTGCTGGCTACCCCAGCATTGAACTAACACATGGTCTATTTTAACCACATTTTTTTGCTAACAAGTCTGAGTGGCCAAGTTCAGTATAATCCACGCATTATGTAAATACAACCCCGCTTAGGTTTACAGTCTGATTAAGCCAAAACTAAACAAATTGTAACGTGGCTTAATAGGATAATAAGCCCCAGTATGATCTGATTTGTAAAATTGGGGGAACTTGTATAGTTTTCAATTATGAATCAGAGAGAAAAGCACCTTCCTGATCCTGGGTTGAAGATCATGTAGCCCAGTGTTTTTTTCAAAATTGGCATCTTTCAGATGTGCGGAATTCAACTCCCAGAATTCCACAGCCAGCACACTACATATAGCATACAGCAAGAAACCATGAGTTCAAGTCCTGTCTTAGCCAACTGGGTGACTTTGGGCCAATCACCAGGAGATTGTGAGTTCTAGTCCCGCCTTAGGCATGAAAGCCAACTGGGTGACTTTGGGCCAATCACCAGGAGATTGTGAGTTCTAGTCCCACCTTAGGCATGAAAGCCAACTGGGTGACTTTGGGCCAACCACCAGGAGATTGTGAGTTCTAGTCCTGCCTTAGGCATGAAAGCCAACTGGGTGACTTTGGGCCAACCAACAGGAGATTGTGAGTTCTAGTCCTACCTTAGGCATGAAAGCCAACTGGGTGACTTTGAGCCAACCACCAGGAGATTGTGAGTTCTAGTCCTGCCTTAGGCATGAAAGCCAACTGAGTGACTTTGGGCCAACCACCAGGAGATTGTGAGTTCTAGTCCTGCCTTAGGCATGAAAGCCAACTGGGTGACTTTGGGCCAACCACCAGGAGATTGTGAGTTCTAGTCCTGCCTTAGGCATGAAAGCCAACTGGGTGACTTTGGGCCAACCACCAGGAGATTGTGAGTTCTAGTCCTACCTTAGGCATGAAAGCCAACTGGATGACTTTTGGCCAATCACCAGGAGACTGTGAGTTCTAGTCCCGCCTTAGGCATGAAAGCCAACTGGATGAAGTTGAGCCAATCACCAGGAGCCTGTGAGTTCTAGTCCCGCCTTAGGCATGAAACCCAGCTGGATGAAGTTGGCCCAATCACCAAGAGACTGTGAGTTCTAGTCCCACCTTAGGCATGAAACCCAACTGGAGACCCTGGAAAGAGTGCAGAGAAGAGCAACAAAGATTAGGGGTCTGGAGGCTAAAACATACGAGGAATGGTTACAGAAATTGGGTAGGGCCAGTCTAGAGAAAAGAAGGACCAGGAGTGACATGACAGCAGTGTTCTGAAATCTAAGCGGCTGCCACAAAGAAGAGGGGTGGTGGTCAAGCTATTCTCCAAAGCACCCGAAAACAGGACAAGAAACAATGGATGGAAACTAATCAAGGCAGGGGTGGTATTCTACTGGTTCAGCCCGGTTTGGCTGAACTGGTGGCTCTGAGGATCATCTGTGAGAGAACAGGTTCGCTCCAACGATCAGCTGCTGGGCTCGCCCATCCGCCCGGGCTCTCTTCTGACCTTTATTTCGTGGTTTTGAAGCTCAGCTGCTTCACGCGTCACAGCGGATTGCCGCCCGTCATCTGTCGAACACGCAGGGAGAGTGCAGGATTGCAGGAGAAGGTCAGTGGGAAACCTTCCGTGCACATGCAAAGCGCGCCTACCACACCGTGCCCACAGAACCGGTGGTAAAAAAAATAAAAAAAAATTGAATCCCATCATTGAATCCAGGAAAGAAGCAACCTGGAATTGAGGAGAAACTTCCGAAGAGTGAGGACAATTAACCAGTGGAACAGCTTGCCACGGGAAGTTGTGGGGGCTCCATCCCTGGAGGCTTTTAAGAAGAGACTGGACAACCGCTTGTCTGGAATGATATTGAGTCTCCTATAGGTTTGAGCAGGGGGCTGGACTAGAACAGCAGTCCCTAACTTTTGTGGCTTGGTGGAGAAAGAGGAAGTGGGCCGTGTACCCTCTTCTTAAAAGCCTCCCCTGATGTTGCACCCACGACTTCTGAAAGCAAGCTGTTCCACTGATTAATTGCTCTCACTTTTACGCAGCCCTTGCACGAGCGATGGGCCAATCCAGTGCGCATGAATGCGAGTGCCCGCCCAGCCTGCTTTTCGCACAAGTTGTGGCTGGGCACATGCCCATGGACGCTCCGGCAAACCACTCGTGCGGCCCAATTCCGAATAGGCCACGGCCCGAGAGAGGATTGAGGGGATCCCTGGACTAGCAAACCTCCATGGTTCCTTCCAAATCTATCATCCTGTTCTTCTGCTTACGGGATCTGTTTCAGGTTGCGGGCGCATTGGTCCACCTCTCAAGACCGTTTTGCATGGACCCGCAGCAATCCTGTGCTGATCCCACTTCACATAACACAGTATTAGAGACCGCCTTTGCGATGGTGGGGGCCTCCAGATCTGTTGCAATGGCCTTCCAAGCGCAGATGGAAATATTTTACACTTCAGAGCTCATTTCCAAGCCTGCACAAAGGAATTTGAGGGTGGGGGGGTGGGGAAACCCACTCAGAGTCCTTGATACTCATTGCAGTAACAAGCAACTCTCCCAAAGATGTTTCCCCACTCCGTGAGTATAATTGCTGGCACATACAATCCTAAATCTTCCAAAACTAGGGATTGGGGGGCGGGGGGAATCTATATTTTTTCATGGGAATATACAAAAGTTACTTAAGACAATTAGATTGTTCTCGGCGAGCTATTCCTGGGTTATTTGTTCATGTCTCTGACGTTTTGCCCACAGTCGAGTCTAGAGAAGACAGGTATGGCTTGAAAAAAAACCAGACTTCCATGAGAGGGCAGGAAAGAGCCGGAGTTTTGGGTTTCTCTTGGCTGCTTCCTTGATTTTCCCTGGAAAATGGCTCTTGAAACGTTAAATATTATTATTTGCCGTAATGCTACTTTAGGGGTGTCAAACTCAAGGGCCGGGGGCCAGATCTGGCCAGATCTGGAAACAGCAAAGTGTTCGACATGTCATGCCCCTGTTGGAATCTGATTCCGAGGGGGAGGTTGAGCAGCTGACAGGGAGTGTGGCTCCAGTGGCTGTGGAGGAAACTGGGGAAGGGAACAGTCTGGCTGGGCATTCAGAGGGAGACCCAGGGTGTTATGTCCTGAGGACTCAAGGAGTTCTCACTCAGGTCCACTCACTAGTGTGGGCGTTATTTCCCCCATTCCCATTGGTCAGTTCTCCCCAGCAGCCAGCTATAAAAGCAGGCTGCGGGGTCCAACTGGCTGCTGATTGCTGCGAGCCAGTTCCAGGCTTGGCAAGCACGGTCAGCCCTTTATTTGTAAATAAAGTACTGTTGCACTGATGCTCTGGTTCAGCCTCTCATTGCTCAAACTTAACACTGGCGACGAAGGTGGGATGGCTACCAGAAGCACCTTGCAACCGCTGAGTCACTAGCCTCCGATCTACAGCCCAGAGAGAGCGATCGGTTGGCAACAGGGGAACGCTGATCCGCAGCCAGAGAGAGCGGTCAGCTAGCGAAACGAGCGATCAAAAAGAGCAAACGCAGATCCGCAGCCAGAGAAAGCGGTCTGAGTCAAATAGTTAGAAGCGTCTGTAGTCGCTTGTTAGCCACGCCACGGGAAAGTGAAGCGCTGCGAGCCGCAGCCGCTCTGCATTTGGCGCGAAATTCAAACGGGTGTCATTTGAATTTCGGACCAGTAGGAATCACAGCACAGCGCTGTAGAGAGTCACTAACGCCCACTTTTTGGGCGCGAATCAAGACACCTCCAACGGCTAGCAGCCAACGTGGTAACCCAGAGAGAGAGAGAAAGAGAGGGTAGCAAAAACCTCTCCAGAGCTGATATCACTTGTAACTCACGAGCGTTCGTAGTCCCAGAGAGATTTCTCCATGCAGGTAGCCCAGCCGTTCCAGCACCATGAGTTCCAATCCAGTATTCCCGGCGTTTAAACCAGACGAAGAGAAGTGGGAATCGTATAAGAACCGTTCAATCATTACATCGATGCGGTCGGCCTGTCGGATGCGGGAGAGCATCGGAAAAAATCCTATTTCTAATCTACTGCGGAGCCACCGTTTACGATACCGCTGCAGCACTCGTGGCGCCGAGAGAATTAAAAACGTTCCGTGGTCCGAGTTGCTTGAGATCCTCACAAACCACTACGCTCCCAGACCTTCACAAATCGCCAGGAGGTTCACGTTCCGAATGAGAAAGCAATCAAGTAAGGAGACCATCAACCAATATATGGCGCCCTCAGAACAGCAGCCCTGCACTGCGGGTTTGGAACATACCTAGAGGACATGCTCCTCGATCAATTGGTTTGTGGGGTCAAGGATCTCAACCTACAGAGGCGACTGCTAGCTAAGAAAGACCTCAACCTCGCGCAAGCGTAGAGGAGGCCCTAGCAACCGAGCTAGCTACTGAACTCAGCCACCGAAATTCAGGGCCCAAGCGCCAAGCTAGCAGCATTCCCAGTCCATTCCGAAGAGGTGGAAGCGGAGGAAGGTCACATCGATGAGAACGATGTCCATCACCTCACCAATGACAGACGGTCGCAGGTAGGGGCCAAACAAGAATACACCGGTCCACCCAAGCACATCACCCTGTGCCTAGCCTGTGGGGATCACATCAAAGGGCCACCTGCAAGTTTAAAGGAGCCGTTTGCAACAACTGCCATAAGAGGGGCACATTGCGAGAGTCTGCCAAGCCCCCAAAGCGCTGCACAAAGACCCCGTCCGCGCACTCAGGACCACAGAGGCAAGTATTAAACTGTCGCACGCACCGCCTTGCCAGGCGTGCTTGCCACTCTGTTAGTAAAATTTCTCTCTCCGTTTCCCTAGAAGGTAAACCGTGCCACATGGAGGTTGACACAGGGTCAGCGCTCTCAATAATCTCATGGAACACCCTCAAGAGACTCCACCCCAGCCTATCTACTACCCGGCTTCAGAGATGCCAGTTCGGTCTGAAGGACTACCAGGGAAGGCCATTCCCGTGATCGGCAGAGGCAAGTTCTTTGTCAGTTTTAGAGCTTTTTAAAGGCCACCTACCTCTAGTGGTAGTTAACGCAACCTACCCACCTTATTGGGGCTCGATTGGTTTCCCCACCTCGGCCTAGGGTTAACAGGAGTCCATGCTGTCTCAACCTCAGACACTGACTCCTTGATTCGCTGACTACGCAGATGTGTTCAGCGAGGAGCTGGGGTGTTATAATGGAACCCCATCTCGCTTCACCGTTGACCCCAGGCAGCCCCAATCAGATTAAAACCACGTAGGGTTCCATTTGCTATTCGACCAAAACTAGACGCTGAATTGGATAAACTACTAAAACAAGGGGTCATTGAGCCAACAGATTTCGCCAAGTGGGAGACGCCCATTGTCACACCCTAAAAAAGATGGTAGCCTGAGAATTTGCTCAGACTACAAGACAACAATCAATAAATATTTACAAGTTAGCGCCTATCCCGTGCCCGTCATTCAGCATTTATTGCATACATTCGAACCGGGCAGTATTTTTGCTAAATTGGACATGTCTCAAGCATATCAACAGTTCCCTGTTGATAACCAAACAGCGGAACTTCAGACCATCGTCACTCACAGGGTGCCTTCGATGCAAGCGTCTCCAATTTGGCGTGGTGTTGCCCGGGCATTTTTCAATCCCTCATGGAGCGGATTTTACAGGGCCTCCTGGTGTAGTACCTACTTGACGATATCTTGGTCTCGGCCAGGGACAGACCCCAACTCTTCCAGAGAGTGCGAGCAGTGTTAGAGAGGTTCAGACAGCATGGCCTCAAGTTAAAAAAAAGAAAAATGCGCCATTGCCACTAGACAGGTGGACTTTCTGGGTTATAAAATTGACGCCTCTGGCATTCACCCCTGGAGTCCAAGGTCAGGGCGATCCACGAAGCTCCCACACCAACCTCCAAAACGGAGCTACAAGCTTTCTTGGGACTCCTAAACTTTTATGCATCCTTCTTGCCCCATAAAGCCTCAGTAGCCGAACCCCTACACAGATTACTAGACAAAAAGTCACCGTGGCACTGGGGGCACAAAGAAGACCAGGCGTTTAACGCTGTCAAATCACTACTTACGTCAGAGGCAGTGCTCATCCAATTCGACCCCAACCTTCCTTTAGTACTGGCAGCAGACGATCCCCTTTTGGAATTGGGGCGGTCCTTAGTCACCGACTCGCCAATGGCGCCGAAGCCCCCATCGCCTTTTTTTTCCAGGACGCTCTCGGCCACGGAGCGAAATTACAGCCAAATAGACAAGGAAGCCCTAGCAGCTGTTGCAGCCGTGAAAAAGTTTCACGAATTCCTTTTTGGCCACTTTTTTGAACTGGTCACCGACCATAAACCCCTCCTGGGCCTACTGGCCGGCGACAAACAGACACCTCAAGTCCTCTCCCCTCGGATGACACGGTGGACGCTTTTTCTAGCGGCCTACTCATACAAACTTATCCACCGCCCGGCAAAACTCTATCCCACGCTGGCGCACTCAGTCGCTGCCCCTTACCCGCTCCGGCTGAAGACCCAGCTCCTGTCAATGCCATTTTTGAAATCACCCAGTTGGACCTGCCCATCACCGCCCTTGACATCGCCGCCAAAACCAAGGCAGACCAAACGCTCGCCCAGGTGCTCGACTGGGTGAGGAGGGGGTGGGGAGGCAATGTTGATAACAAATTCGCACCCTTTAAGACTCGCATGCAGGAGCTGTCCAGTTTGCAGGGTTGTCTACTGTGGGGCACTCGGTGATCATTCCGACCTCGCTGCGTACCCGAGTCCTGGAGCGTTGCACGAGGACACCCGGCATTGTGAGAATGAAGGCGTTGGCACGCAGCTACGTATGGTGGCGGGTCTAGGCGAGGACATTGTCAATTGGGTAAGTTCCTGCAGCATTTGCCAGGAATCCCGTCCTGCTCCCCCCATCGCCACCCCTACCAGATGGGAGGCGCCAGCGCCCTTGGTCTAGAATCCATATCGATCTGGCGGCCCGTGCATGGAAAGATGTTCCTAGTGGTCGTGGGCGCTTATTCCAAGTGGATAGGCGTGGCGCAGCTATCCACGACAACCACACTAGCAATCACCAACGTGTTAACGCGCCTGTTCGTTACCCATGGACTACCCGACTCCTTGGTCTCCGATAATGGCCCACAGTTCGCATCAGTAGAATTCAGCCGTTTTGCAGCCAACCTAGGCATTCGCCACATTTTAACAGCCCATTCCACCCTGCGAGTAATGGGTTGGCTGAAAGGGCCGTCAGGACCACCAAAGAGGCCCTCGCTAGGTTTGGCAGAGATGACTGGCACCACAAACTCTCACGGTTCCTGATGAGCCAGCACTCAACCCCTGTGCAGCCACCAATCAGTCCCCAGCGGAACTTCTGATGGGCCGACGCCTGAGGACTGTATTGGATAGACTGCACCCACAATACTGCCCTGACTCCCCCTCGCTTCCACTTCGGGGTTAGACATTTTATGTTACAGGAGCCGATATTCGCCAGGAATTTCGCTGGGGACCCACTTTGGATTCCAGGCGAAGTCATCGCCGTCACCGGGCCGAGATCATATAGAGTCAGGCTAGAGAGGGGCAGTCCACGTCTGGAGGAGACACATAGACCAACTCAGAAGACGCCTCAGCAACCTCGCAAACAAGGATCCAGAGTCTCCAGTCGAAGGGAACCGTCCCATCCGCCACCCAGCCACATCGCGCACCCAGTGACCAGTCTGCGCCAGCGGCTCTTTCCGGTCAGCCCAAACCGGACAACAGCGCCCAGAGAGTTGATCAGCCGGATCCAACCCACGAGAGTTTGACTCCAGAAACCAACCCGGTGGTTCCGAGGATGCCCAGTCCAGAGAGAGTGTTGGCGACACTATGCCAGCTCAACCGTCACAGACTGATGCCGAACAGTCAGACAATGTTCCCGAGTTGCGCCGCTCCGGGCGCCAACACAAACCCCCCATCTACCTCAAGGACTATGCGTGTTCGCATCTGGGGGAAGGGTGTTATGTCCTGAGGACTCAAGGAGTTCTCACTCAGGTCCACTCACTTGTGTGGGCGTTATTTCCCCCATTCCCATTGGTCAGTTCTCCCCAGCAGCCAGCTATAAAAGCAGGCTGCGGGGTCCAACTGGCTGCTGATTGCTGCGAGCCAGTTCCAGGCTTGGCAAGCACGGTCAGCCCTTTATTTTGTAAATAAAGTACTGTTGCACTGATGCTCTGGTTCAGCCTCTCATTGCTCAAACTTAACACAGGCCCTCCCCCCTCTTCATCCTAGGGCACGCAGGGAGGAACAGAGAAGGACGCAGTGTGAGTTACACGGGGCCCCTGCACGCATTGCCTTCTGGGTGATGGCACACGAGCACAAGCAGACAAGCACGCATGCAATTATCGGCACGGGAGCCCCCCGAAAAGTTAGCCACCGCTGGTGTAGGGTCTCCCACTTGGGCAGGGGGTTGGACTAGATGATCTATAAGGTCCCTCCCAATGCTGATTATCTGTTATCTGGAAGGATGCTGTAAAATCTCCAGTCGGAGGTGGGATTTGCCGGTTCTCCGAACTACTCCAAATTTCCACTACCGGTTCTCCAGAACCGGTCAGAACCTGCTTGATACCTACCTCTAGGTTCTGTGTTATTTCTCATTCGGCTGCACCAAAGGGAGTTGGAAGGCAAATCCTTTTCTTTATTTTTTCCCTTCTACTCTACGCTTTTCTCTTCCTTTTCCCTCCCCGGTTTTTTCCCATTATTGGCTTTTGAATTTTTTGTATTTCCTATCATAACCTAATAAAAAGGATTGACATGGAAGAAAAAAGAAAAGTTAAAAAAATAATAATAAAATGAATCGTCCGCCTCTGGTATGAGAGGCAACAAGACAGGTATGGAGGATACTGTGTTGAAATTAAATACAGGTAATCCTCAACTTACAACTGTTTGTTCTGTGACCGTTCAAAGTTACAACAGCACTGGAAAAAAAAGCGACTTATGACTGCTTTTCACACTTGTGACCGTTGCAGCATTCCCACGGACACGTGATCAAAATTCAGATGCTTGGCAACTGACTCATATTTATGACGGTTGCAATGTCCTGGAGTCAGGTGATTCCCTTTTGTGACTTTCTGACAAGGGGGAAGCCAGGTTCGATTAACATCCATGTCACTAATTTAATAGCTGCGGTGATACACTTAACAACGGTGGCACGAAAAGTCATGAAACGGGGCAACATTCACTTCACAAATAGCTCACTTAGCAACAGAAATTTGGGGGCTGAATTGTGGTCGTAAATCTGTAATATTTGAGACCGGTGGTGGGGGTTCAAATTTTTTTTACTACTGGTTCTGTGGGCATGGCTTGGTGGGCGTGGTTGGTGGGCGTGGCAGGGGAAGGATACTGCAAAATCCCCATTCCCTCCCCACCCCACTAACCTGCTTTCCAGCTCCGTTCTTCTGTGCAGGGCAACCAAAGAAGACCCAGCCAATCAGCTGGGACTCAATGGGAGGCAGGGAAGAGATGGGGTTGGCGGGGCCGGTCAGAGGGGGTATTGGCCGGTTCTCCGAACTACTCAAAATTTCCGCTACCAGTTCTCCAGAACCGGTCAGAACCTGCTGAAGACCACCTCCGTTTTGGACCCTGCCTTTTCTTCATCTTAAGGCATGTGTACAAGGGTCTCTTTCTGAGGGGAGAAGACCAAGCCGAGAGCGCGGGCAAAGGCTTGGGGCGGGCCATGGTGAAGTGCCAGAGCCAGGCGAGGCCATGCCCAACATTGTGCCATTTGTAGAGGACCAGCTGGGTGACAGCGGTTCCAACAGCTACAAAACAGATGGCAGGCTAATTCCTGTGAATTATGGATGCCAGTAGGAATGGCTCACCAGCTGGGGGCTTTTGCCCTGCACCAGCTGGGTGATCGGTTACGCTAGAGAGACTGTAGCCTTGGCGTGGAAAGGAAAAAGCCAACGGTGCCACCCAGTGTCACCGGGAGGAGAAGGGAGGATTTAGGAAGAGGGTTTATAACCAGAAGAGAGCATCAACATTTCTCAGTCATTCAGGTCATGGTTGTCCCAAGATGCTTTTTCAGGAGGTAACTGGACTGTCCTGTGTTTTTTTTTCTTGTGAAGACGTTTTGATTCTCATCCAAGAAGCTTCTTCAGCTCTGACTTGTACAGACTTTTAGCCGTACAGTTTGGGATGAACACCCTGGGAAAGGTATGGGAGTAAGAATAGATTTCCAGAGGAAAAACGGCAGACTACAGGAACCATTTGCACTACTCGGGTGACCCTGAGGACACAGATAAACCTCCAAGGGGCCTCAATGACCCTCTAAAAAGATGCAAATGACCAGCTGTCTGCAAGGAGTATAAATCTTTCCATTCCCCATCGGCCTGTCAGAGCTGAAGAAGCTTCTTGGATGAGAAGCGAAACGTCTTCGAAAGAAGAAACAAGGAAATCCAGATGCCTCCTTGAAAAAGCACTTTGGGGACTCTTTGAACAGTCTTTATTGTGCAAATCCATCTAACTTACGGTTGGGTTATCGAAGATGAGCGAATTCAATAAGTTGATTAAGAGTGTCATGTGAACGTAACTTTGGATGATCTTTGGCATTCTTCAACCCTGGCAGCTTTAAGAATGCTGGAAGATCCCTATTCTTAAAGTTGCCAAGATTGAGAAACTGGTCAAAAGGGCAGTTGTAACAGAATAATGGAATAACAGAGTTGGAAGGGACCTTGGAGGTCTTCTAGTCCAGCCCCCTGCTCAAGCAAAACACCCTATATCATTTCAGACAAATGGTTGTCCAATCTCTTCTTCAAAACTTCCAGTGATGGAACACTGTTAGGAATGTAAGTCACCTAACAGTTGGGTTGGAAAATATATCAACCAGGATAGACATTTTAATACTGTCTCTTTAAGGGAATGCTAAAATTGAAATTTGGTGTGGTTCCTCAAATGGCCATAAGATGGAGCTAGAAACCTGGGCTGTTCTGTCCTGTTGCTGAGAGTGTTCCTGTTCCTGCATTGACCGTTGCTGATCATCGTTAGTCTTGGATTTGATGTAAGTCTGTTACTGAACTGTTTTTGATATTGGACTTTGTTATTTGGATTATCCCTGGACTGAAAACTGACTGCTTTTAACCATGAATGACTTGGACTGTGTTTGGACTTTGCTTAACCGTTTACGGGAAGTAAAAAACCTACATTTTACTATACAGTGTATCTGTGTGCTGGTTCACCACTCTCACTACGTCTCCCTGTGTGCGCTCATTCACCTAAAGGGGAATTACCTCAACAAGCACCCACAACTTCTGGAGGCAAGTTGTTCCACTGGTTCCACTGGCCTCACTGTCAAGAAATTTCTCCTTAGTTCTAGTGTCAACTCATAAAATATTTCTATGGCCTTTATAGAGTTGCCAACAGAAAGGGAGGGGGGAAGGGGGTTTGAAAGAGCAGTGCGGCAACTTGGAAATCGAAAGTGCATTCCATCAATAGCTTTCAAAGATAGTAACTAGGTGACTGATGTTTCTGCCGTGCAAAATTCTAACTAGAGAGTATGATTGATGACTCTTGGCTATGGATGTGTCCCATTGGAGAATATGAATTATGATACACCCAGGGGGTGAGGGAAAACCAGGGTCAAGGGTGACAAGGAATTATGTGTCTCAGTGTCAGCTACACCCAGGCAGTGCTGGACATGTTAACTCCCAATAAATCCTTTTGAAGTTTTGGAAGTTTGGCTTGAGACTCATGATTTAATTGGAACAACTGCCAGAATCCTGACATCTAGGCTGTGATGGAGATGGGCAGTTTTTAAATTTGATCAATAAATAAACCCCCAGAATTCCCCAGCCAGCTGGCTTGAAGATGGATGGACTTCAGCCCCCAGAATTCCCCAACCAGCATGGTGGGAATTAAAGCCCACACACCTTAAGATTACCAAGAACCACTCTTCTGTAGACAAAGGCTAGTATTCCTCCAGCATTCTCAGCAGTCCTCGCCTTACATCAGTTCATTTAGTGACTGTTCAAAGTTACAACAGCATCGGAAAAAGCAACCTATGACTGTTTTTCATAGTCACAGCTGTTGCAGCATCCCCGTGATCATGTGATCAAAATTCAGACGCTTGGCAATTGGTTCGTATTTATGACCGCTGCAGAGTCGTGGGATCCTTTTTTTTTTGTGATCGTCCGATGAACAAAGTCAATGGGGAAACCAGATTCACTTAACAACTGGATTACTAACTTATTGACTGCATCGATTCATTTAACAACTGTGGAAGAGGTGGTATTCATCAGATTCCAAACAGTTCTGGAGAACCGGTAGCGGACATTTTCCCCCTCCGGCCAATACCCCCTCTGACTGGCCCCCGCCAACCCCATCTATTCTCCGCCTCCCATTAAGCCCCAGCTGATCTGCTGGCTCTTCTTTGGTTGCCCCGCAGAGGAGAATGGAGAATGGAGCTGGAAAGCAGGTTAGTGGGGTGGGAAGAGAATGGGGATTTTATAGTATCCCTCCCCTGCCACGCCCACCAAGGCACGCCCACAGAACTGGTAGTAAAAAAAATTTGAATACAGCACACCTGTATTCCCCCAGACGAATTGATCATTCAAAAAATTATGACATGTGCTGAAACGGTCAAACTTAACGTTACAAGAGAAAGATGAGTCCGAAAATTACAAAATCTGGGTGAAATGGTATAATTGGATTGAATTAAGACGGATGGAAAATGAAGGACTTTAAGATAAGCCACGTATAAATTAAATGTATATATTTGCACAAATTATACATTTGTAAATATGCACAAAAGATAGAAATGTATGAGATTGATGTCACAGAACTGTTAATGTAATGATTATCTTTTGGTTTCTAAAAGACCTAAAAGACTAATAAAGTTGATCTTTTTTTAAAAAAAAATTTTTTTTTGAATCCCACCACTGGACTTTGGCCCCAGGAAGGTCTCCAAACAAACATCTCGCCACCACAGAAATGTGGTGCGGTCGTAAGTGGAGGACTACCTTTTGCCGCCGGTGAAGCGTTTGAGGCTTGCCTGCCTGCCTGAGCATCCATTTTGGGGCCCCGAGGGGAAGTTCTCCCCCTTGGCCACGATCTCCCCCTACGAACCGCGATCTCCTTGTTGGAGAGCTATGAAAGAAGCGCCTCTGTTTTCCCTCCTTCCAGACGGTAGCGAAGGAATTCGAAAGGTCAGGCCGAGCTTTCGGCTGTCTCCTGGCCCTGCTGTCTCTCCGCTGCCAGCCACCTTGGAGCCCTCCTCTCTCCCTGGGACGGGGCGGTGCGGTGGGGCAGGTGCGTGCCTTCCCCTGCCCTGCGTCGGGGGTCATTCCTTGGTCATGCCGGTGTCGTCATCCTAGACGAACCAAGGCCTCTTTCAGAGGAGCCGATGATGCTCTTCTGTGGGGGGGAAAGAAGAGGCGAGGACTATTATGGGCTGGGCAAAGTTCCAGCTCTCCTAGAAGACGAGGAGGGCGAGGGAGGAGGAGGAGGAGGAGGGGACGGGCAGCCCCACATTGAGGTGGGCAGCCTTCAAAGGGTGCCTGCAGCCTTCTGAAGGCTCTTTGTCTTCCCCCACCGGGGCCCAGTTTCCGTGAGATTCCATTGCTGTCAGCGGAGATGAGACGGGCAACAAGGTTGAGGATGGGACAAGCGCCCAGTCCGGGGGGGATTTGGCAGGGCAGCCAGGCCCAAGTCTGCTGCAGCTCTGTCAGCACCACCAAGCGGAGCTGACAAGCATCCAGAAGCCCACAGAGGCAGGCAGGCAGGCGACGCAGAGCCCTCCATCTGCTGCCGTCGTGGAATCCGTCTGGCGGCCTGGATTCCTTCGGCTCTCTTAAAAGTTTGCCTCTCCAGGGCTTCTCCTGCCTGGGCAGAGAAGATTGGAAGGCCAGGGAGGGTCTTAGCGCAAGAGGTCGAAGTGGGGAAGTTTCAGTGCCCAGGGATAAGAAGAGTGGGTTTTGTACAGGCAGGTGGGTTTGGGATGAATTCTGCAGGTTTTTTGTGACTGAAACTGCCAGAAAGTGGAACTTCTCCCTTACTGGGGTTAAGAGCAGGGGAAGGAAAGAGGAGGAAAAGAGGGAGGGAGGGAGGAAGATGGGTGGGTGGCTGGATGGATGGGTGGATGGGAGGAAGGAAGGAAAGGAAAGAAGGAAGAAGGATAGAAGAAGGAAGGAAGATGAGTGAGAGGGAGGTAGGGAGGGAGGGAGGGAGGGAGGAAGGAAGGAAGGAAGGAAGGAAGGAAGGAAGGAAGGAAGGAAGGAAGGAAGGAAGGAAGGGAAGGAAGGAAGGAAGAAGAAGGAAGGAAGATGAGTGAGTGGATGGGAGGGAGGGAGGGAGGGAGGGAGGAGGAAGGAAGGAAGGAAGGAAGGAAGGAAGGAAGGAAGATGAGTGAGTGGATGGGAGAAAGGAAAGAAAGGATAGAAGAAGGAAGGAGGGAAGGAAGATGAGTGAGGAATGGGAGGGAGGGAGGGAGGGAGGAGGGGGGAGGAGGAAGGAAGGAAGGAAGGAAGGAAGGAAGGAAGGAAGGAAGGAAGGAAGATGAGTGAGTGGATGGGAGAAAGGAAAGAAAGGATAGAAGAAGGAAGGAAGATGAGTGAGTGGATGGGAGGAAAGAAGGAAGAAGGATAGAAGAAGAAAGGAAGATGAGTGAATGGATGGGAGGAAGGAAGGAAAAAGGATGGAAGAAAGAAAAGAAGGAAGGAAGGAAGATGAGTGAATGGATGGGAGGGAAGAAAGAACAAAGATGGAGGGGAGAAGGAAGGGAAGGAAGGAAGGACGGGAGGAAGGAAGGAAAGAAGGAAGGAAGGAAGGAAGGAAGGAAGGAAGGAAGGAAGGAAGGAAGGAAGGAAGGAAGGAAGGAAGGAAGGAGAGCAATAGGTGGATGGACAGATAGATGGATGGTTGGGTTGTTGGTAGATAGGAAGAAAAGAGGAAAGGAAGGGAAAGGAAGAGGTTAGAAGCACTACATCAAATCTACCCATCTGGATATTTTTCATAATTCCCAGGCAGCGTGGTCCTCTTTCCCACCATCCTCAAAAATTGGTTCTCCCAACTGCACTGAATTGAACATTATTTGGTTTCTACTTTTGGGTGGAGGGAATGTTTTTGCCACAGAAGTGAGTGGCAGCAATCCAATCCCGGAAAGAAGGGGAGACACCCCCGTGGTGGTGGGGTGGTGGGGCATTCCCACTGACACAATCCCTCCTTAGGCCGACAGGAAGAATCCACAGGTGGAGGATGGAGGCATCCAGCCCAGAAGTCAACCAGCTCCACCTTCTTATTTATTTATTTTTTTGCAAAAAAAAAAACCCAAACCCAAATACCTACAGCCAGGTGGGCTCCACCTGCCCCCTCCTCCTCCTCACAGTTTATCACGCCCAGCACATAAGGGCGGGATTTGAAGTCCAGGCCAGATGTGAGTCCCCGAAACCTCCGGCGCAGCTCACAACCTCATAACGTCATTACTTAATAATGATTTATAATTCGACAGAACGGGAAAAGTATTTCAACCTGGAGGTTAATCCGAGCCAACCTTGGCTGATCTTGAAACGCACAGGAGAGTCAGAGCTGATTAAGACTCGGAAAGGAGAAAATCCAGACAGTTGCAGGGTCTGAAGGCTACAAAGGACAACCAGCAAACCGCAATGGACGGATACCTGGTTTTTACCTGTGCTACGGATTATGTATTCCTTGCTAGGTTGTGTCCTTAACAGACTAACAGAGTTGGAAGGGACCTTGGAGGTCATCCAGTCCCACCCCTTGCTCAGGTGCAGGAAACCTTATGCCATTCCAGACAAACGGCTCTCCAATCTCTTCTCAAAAACCTCCAGTGTTGGAGCATTCAGATCTTCTGGAGACAAGTCATTCCACGGATTGATTGTGCTAACTGTCAATACATTTCTCCTTATTTCTAAGTCGCTTCTCTCCTTGATTCGTTTCCATCCATTGCTTCTTGTCTTGCCTTCAGGTGCTTTGGAGGATAGCTTCCTCTTTCTGGCAACCCTTCAGAAATTGGAAGACTGCTAACCTGTCTCCCCTGGTCCTTCTCTTCACTGGAGTAGCCACGCCCCGTTCCTGCAACCGTTCTTCGTTTGTTTTAGACTCCAGTTCCCTACTCATCTTTGTTGCTCCTTTTTGCACTCGTTCCAAATTCTCACCATCTTTTTTTTATATTGTGGCAATCAACATTGGACTCAATGTTCCAAATATGGTCTTACCAAGGCATTATAATGTGGTATTAACCCTTCCCATGATCTTGAGTCTATAGCAGTAGCGACAGTCCTTAGAGTTAGACTTATATACCACTTCACAATGCTTTACAGCCCTGTCTAAACAGTTTATAGAGTCAGCATAATGCCCCCAATAATCTGGATCCTCATTTTACTGACCTCGATAAAGGACGGAAGGCTGAGTCAATCTTGAGCTAGTTTTGGAAGTCTGAAGACTCTATTATCACTAACATTTGGATTGAAGCTATTAAATTGGATCCAGAAGCAGAACGAAGCCGATCGGGGGGAAAGACAGAGCAACGCCATAGGCAGTATCCAGAACGCTGAAACAAGTGGGAATATTGCTTACTGGCAGCTGTTGCTCAGCAAATCTTCATTTGCCATTTCCGGTCAGAGTCAGCCTTCAATACTGCATTCTAACCATTGTACCACCACGGCTCTTAGAAAAGCTTTATGAAAACTGAAGATTGAATGGAATAGCAGGAGCACCTAGACTTATATACCACTTCACGGTGCTTTACAGCCCTCTCTAAGTAGTTTATAGAGTCAGCACAGTGCCCCCAATAATCTGGGTCCTCATTTTACCAACCTCGGTAAAGGACAGAGGGCTGAGTCAATCTTGAGACATCATGAATCAAACTCTGAAGCATGCAGTGAGTTAACTGCTATCCCTCTGTTAATGCAGCCTAGGACTGTGTTGGCTTTTTTGGCAGCTGCCACACACTGCTGGCTCATATTTGAATGAATTGTTGACAGGAGTAAGTGAAGGGACAAAACTGTAAGAGGAAATAGCTAGCTTAACCGCAAACATAAATAGTTAAATAACAGGAAAGCCCCTGCAGCTCCAAGGACTGTCCTATAGCCTAACCACAAGAACTTGCATGCAAGGTAACAGAGCATGCTTATTATGCTATTGAATATTAACTGACATACTTTGCATATATTGCCGGCTCATTTTAATGCACGTGCAATGTATGATTGGGCATGTTTGTGGAGGGTAGCAGGAAATATGTAGAAGGCGGTCGGAAAGAGGGTAACTTCAAAATACCTCAGCCAATGAGGAATCAGGATCAGATCGGAAGAGAAGAGAAGAGAAGAGAAGAGAAGAGAAGAGAAGAGAAGAGAAGAGAAGAGAAGAGAAGAGAAGAGAAGAGAAGAGAAGAGGAGTAGAAATAGAATACAAATACAGTAGAATGGAATGGAGTAGAGTAGAGTAGAGTAGAGTAGAGTAGAGTAGAGTAGAGTAGAGTAGAGTAGAGTAGAGTAGAGTAGAGTAGAATGGGAAGGGACTTGGAGGTCTTCTAGTCCAGCCCCCTGCTCAAGCAGGAACTTTATTTGTTGATTGATTGATTTGATTTGTCAATCTCTTACAAGAGAATAGGTATAAGAATAAACTTTGGAGGGAATTTTGATAGCTTCTCCCTGTTGATCACAATAAATGAAACAAGAGTTCTTCACTGTGTCTTGGTCAAGCAGGTTTGCCGCTGGTTGAAAAGCAAAGTGACGAGGGGGACATAATAATTATCCACTAGGATTCCATGATCCCAACGGCCCTCAAAGACCTCAGAAGCTAAATTCAAAGGGGACCTTTCCATCCCCCTTTTTTATCCCATTAACTGAGGAGCATTGGAAGGATTTGAATCTTTGATCTAAGTGATATAAGGAAGGTGCTTTTTTCAGAAGGCAACTGGACTTTCTGGGGTTTTTTTTCTTTTGAAGACGTTTCACTTCTCATCCAAGAAGCTTCTTCAGCTCTGACAGGATAGTGGGGAATAGGATTATATTCCGTCAGAGCTGAAGAAGCTCCTTGGATGAGGAGCAAAACATCTTCAAAAGAAAAACAAGAAAGTCCAGTTGCCCCTTGAAAAAAACACCTTTGGGACAACAATGACCTGGATGACGGAGAATCTCTACAGACCAAAAGCTGCACTGTGTTGTCACAGTGCAATCCTCACCCCTTTTATGTGCGTGCGTACAACATTGTGATGTACATATAAAAGAGGTTGAGTTTCTAAAACAACAACCTGACACCAATCTTCTAATTTGTTCCCCTTTTGAACTTCTCTGTAAATACCTCTAGTTTAGCTCCACAATAAAAGCACACCTCATTTTATTGTGTTTTCCTTTAGCTTCGCAGATGTTGTGTCTGTGTTTTTTTTTAACAAGGATTTCCACCAGCAAAAAAATTACGACTTGCTGAAGGCTCAGGTCACGATTAGCATTTTTTAGCAATACAGTATTTTTAATTAAGGCATGTGCTTTTCTTAGACACTGTTGCACACTTTTAATAGACTAGGATCTAGGGTAAACAGAACTTTTATACGCACTGGGAAACCAAAGCAAAATTGTGTGACTCACTTTATTGCAATATTCACTTTATTGCAGTGGTCTGGAACTGAACTTGCAATAACTCCGAAATATGCCTGTATTTTAATCAGAATTTATCAGACTGTAAAACTCAGTGAAATTAAAGCAATTTTGGTTTTTAACCCAGGTCCTGACTCTGTTTTGAAATGTGGTCTCTGAAAATCCACAGAGGCTGAGACCTTGGCTTGGAAGAACATTGCTTTTACATGACAGGTGTGGTGGAATCAGGGTGATCTACAGGATGTGGTCAAAAAAGTCAAAATGGTGCCCAGGACAACATGATTGGAGCTCCGTCCATTTTTTATGTGCATCGCTCATGTAATGCATGTAAAAAAAAAACCCTGAAGTTTTGATTGACCTGTTATGGCCAATTTCCAAAGGAAGGAAGGGAAGGAAGAAGGAAGGAAGGAAGGAAGGAAGGAAGGAAGGAAGGAAGGAAGGAAGGAAGGAAGGAAGGAAGGAGGGAGAGAGGAGGATGAAGGAAGGAAATGGAGGGAGAGAGGATGGATGAAGGAAGAAAATAAGGAAGGAAATAAGGAAGGAAGGGGATGGAAATGAGAAGGAGGGAGGAAGGGAAGGAAGGATAGCTGCCATCACACAGCATATTTAATTTAACCTGATTATAAAATGAACCCCTTTTTTGGAACAGCCCAATCCACTGAATTCTAAACTATCCAAAACAGCTGTATTCAAACCATACATCCCAGCCACAAACTATCCAAGCAATTCTGGCGTCTCAGGCCAGGCCTTCCCCTGGTTGTTAAGGAGGCACCTGAACACAGCCAGTGAATTGAGGGCTGAGCTGAAAGACAAACTGGACCCTCCCAGTTTGGGCATAAGCGTACCATCGTGCCTCCGGTCCCTGTCCTATCGTCCCCATTTATCTGTACCTATTTCCTGTATTCTTACTCGTGTTTATACTTACACCTATTATCTTGCAAGCGATTGACAAATCATATCGAATAAATACATAAAGTTTCTCACCCCCTACCCATTTCTGACTTCTCCGGATGGATGGAGACTCCCATCCTTCTGATGCCAACCTCACCCTTGGCTCCTGAGCCCATCAATTCCACCCTTGCCAGCATGGTGAAATGGTTCTGGATCTTGTCCAAGCCTCCCTCGGCGCTCTCTCTCTCTCTCTCTCTCTCTCCTGCTGACGGAGGAAGGACCAGCTCCAGCTATTCCCCCAGCCTGCAGCATCAAGGGGGTGACTTGAATGACTCATTAAGGCTCTCCCCTCCACCGCCTTCCCCCCCCCCTCAATAGATTGCAGGTTGAACGACTCTAATAACAGCTTGCTGGTGGAAAGGGCAGAGATGGCTGAGGAGGGGGAGGCGGACAATGGGAGCCCCCAGGAGATTTGCCAGCAATACGTTCATTGCTCTAATGAAATGTGATGGCTCGTATTACGCAGGGAAAGGAAAAGACAGAGTAGAAAGCAACTGTGGTATTTGATTGGGTAGAAGAGGGGGGGCTAAGAAAGGATCAGCTGGTCAAGGGGAAAAATGGTACATAGGTAGTCCTCGATGTACGACCGCAATTGAGCTCCAAATTTCCCCTTCTAAGCGAAGCAGTGAATTGCGCTCCATTTTACGACCTTATTTTTTGCCACGGCGTTAAGCAAACGGTTGCGGTTGTTAAGGGAACCATTGCAGTCATTAAGCGAATCTGGCTTCCCCCAGATTTCTTTCTTTGCTCGTTGGAAGCCAGCTGGGAAGGATTTTGGCAGATGATGAACATCCCAGGATCCCACGAGGATGCTGCAACAGTCATAAGCGTGAAAAAAAATGGTCGTAATTTGTCATTGCCCACGGTGATTCCTTTTCGTTGTAATTGTTTTGACCCAGGCTTCATCAAACGTAATTAAGCATAAACTTGTTTTGAAAGCAAAACCTATTTTAATGCAATGCTGGGAATTATTTTCATTCACAACCAAAATTAACCTAAACAGATAAGCCCATGCCTCTCAGTGCTGTGGAATGCTGCCAAAAACAGAAGTATCCAAATTAATTATAACAGTCCCAGAAAAAAACCGACTAGAATACACAGAGCTTCAAGAAGGACTCGGAATCTATTGAACTGCTTTGCTTCCTGCAAAGGTTTCGTCATTGAGGTCTGACTTTTATCCCTTATGGGAGGGGCAATCACCTCCCAGACTTACTCCCAAGTCACCTCTTCTGTTTCAGCTGCTCTCACCATCTAGCAGCTCTGTGCATACGCGCACTGGGAACAGGCTCCCTTCGGTCCTCTGCTTCGCTGCCGCCAGACTCTGGAGGCTCCAAAGTCAGCACCCCACTCCCAGATAGTCCTGGCCCCATCCCTGGATCGGACGCAAGACCCTTGTCCGAGTCCTCTCCAGACTCCCTCACTGGTTCCCTTTCATCCTCACTGTCTGATACCTCTGCCGGCTGCACTGGCTGCCAGTGAACCACAACAGTAATTTCCAATAGTCCTTAAACAAATGGTTGGAAGTCAAGGAGTACCTGTATGCTAGGTTTACCTAATGGTGAGTCAGAGGCCTAACGCTGGGCTTCCTTCTGCTGTTCATTAAGTAAACACTGCAGTTGTTAAGCAAGGCGATGGTCTTTAATCAAACCTGTTTTCACTCTAAATGCCAAAAACCGCCCCCCCCCCCAAAAAAAACCTGCCAAAACTTATAATCAAGTTATCACAGATGCGGCAAACAGCTGTATGTGCAAGCCAGTTGCTTGAGTGCCCACAATGCAATAGTGTGACCAGGGGTGTGGTGGCCATCAGAAATTCGAAAATGGGTCATAAATACACTGGGGATGTCCAAACAGTCTAAGTGATCAGTCATTAAGCAAGGACTATCTGTCTGGGTCAAAAACCTGGATACATTCATTCAGCAAGCTTCCCTGCCTCAAGGTTTGACGGCTGCCTTTGATGGTACATCAAGCTAAACCTGGTTTTAGTTGGAAGACTTCTTTAGCTTTTTGCAGTTCAGCCTAGGTTAACCGGTATAGCGCAGTGTTGCACTTCGGCAAAGCAATGGTGAAATATCACTCTGAGAATGTTTTGTCATGCAAGGATGTTTTGTCTCCTTCTTACAAAAGCGAAGTAAAATCACCTTGTAGTTCAAACTTCACTTCTCTGACCTGTCCCTTAGCCACAGAGTCTGTATAGTACATGCACAGCGTAGAGTAGAGCCCATGTCCAATACCAAAGTCAGAATTAGCATATCTGCAAAACTTCGAGTGGCCGCTAGTTGGCAGCACAGAGTTAAAGGGTGAACCAGCATGTCCTTTTGCTGCCCTCTAACGGTCACCCAGGTTTTGCAGAATCCGGATGAGCTGCACCGCCGATCTTTCTCAAGGTGAGTTGCACCACCCCAGAAAGCAAAGGACTGTAAGGAAGGCTGAGCGCCGAAGAATTAAAGGTTTTGAATGGTGGTGTTGGACAATGTTTGTCTCTCTGACAATTAGAATAATTAATCAGTGGAACAACTTGCCTTCAGAAGTTGCGAAGTTTTAGGAAGAGATTGCACAATGATTTGTCTGAAATGATATAGGGTTTCATGCTTGAGCACGGGGTTGGACTAGAAGACCTCCAAGGTCCCTTCCAACTCTGTTATTCTATTTGTGGCCTTCCCAAAAGGGTTTTGAGAAGCAAGCAGGAAAAATGAGATTCACTTAGCAATGGCAAAGCAACCTATCCTATCCTATCTTCTATCCTATCTTCTATCCTATCCTTTCCTATCCTATCCTATCCTATCCTATCTTCTATCCTATACTATCCTATCTTCTATCCTATCTTCTATCCTATCCTTTCCTATCCTATCTTTTATTCTATATTCTATCCTATCCTTTCCTATCCTATCTTCTATCCTATTTTCTATCCTTTCCTATCCTATCCTATCCTATCCTATCCTATCTTCTATCCTATCTTCTATCCTATCCTATCCTATCGTCTATTCAATATTCTATTTAATTATTTTCTATATTCTATTTAATTATTTTCTATATTCTGTTTATATTCCATTCTAGTCAATTATTTTCCATATTCTATTCCATTCCATTCTCTTGGTTTGGTCCGGTGAGCATAGCTTGGTGGGCATGGCAGGAGAAGGTTGCTGCAAAATCCCCATTCCCTCCCCACCCCACTCAACCTGCTTTCCAGCTCCGTTCTCCTGTGCAGGGCAACCAAAGAAGACCCAGCCAATGAGCTGGGACTCAATGGGAGGTGGAAAATAGATGGGGGCGGGGCCAGTCAGAGGTGGGATTTGCCGGTTCTCTGGACTACACAAAGTTTCCACTACCGGTTCTCCAAAACCGGTCAGAACCTGCTGAAGACCACCTCTGAATTGCTACCTGAAAGGATTTTTAAAAGGAAAAAAAATGGTTTTCTGAGTTCCATGAAGGAAGGGAGAAGCGATAGATTTTAATTACGGGAAAGTGCCTTGACGGTATACATGCAGAAAGGGGTAGCAGCCTTCTTGAGACAAAGGAAAGATCAAGGATCTGGTCCCCTGCCCATTAGCCAGGCCCACTGCAGAATCTGACGTATTCAGACAAAACAGCTTTGAAATCAAAGTGGCCACTCTAAGCCTAACCTATTTATAATCCTTGGCATATGGTCCTTCGCTCTTTCTTTTCATCAGATGTTTATTAAGAGCCAAGCAGCATCTGATGTCAAAGGCATCTTTGCATTTAATGCGCAGGTCTTTGGGAAAGACAGATGTAATGGCAACGAAAGCTGATGCTTTCCAGGACTGGAAGAAGCCAAAGATTGAGGATTGGAGGTTAACTCTTTCCTTCCAAGTGGAGATCAGGGAAGAGGAAGGGCGAAGGAAGGGGAACACTTCCTTGGCATGAGGGCGAAACTGCCCCTCGGTGGCGGCATTAAAAGGCATTTAATGAATGAAAAAAGAAAACAATTAAAAGTCCATCGCTTAAAGACCTTTAACATTCTAATTGGGTCCCCAAGAAAGCAGCCGCTTCAGCATCTCCCAAATTGGAGTGAAGTCTTGCCAAGCTACACTGGAAGGTAACGGAAGTGCTGAGTGTGACAAGACGTAGGTGTTCTGTATTAGCATTCTTGTAAACTCGCATTCTGATTGGTCCATCCGGACCGCAACCCAATTGGTTCACTGAACGCCTGTGATTGAAGCGCTGAGAATCTACCGCGATTGGCCAAGCCGATCGCGGGAGATTCAAAGTGCTGCCATTGGCCGCCGAGCTGCCGGCCGGCTGTATAAAGCCAAGCGGCTCGCACACTTTAGCTGTCCTTGTTCTGAAGTCACAATAAAGAGCTGACTGTTCACTTTCGCGTCCCGCCTCTTATGTGACCCGATCCACTGATCTAACAGTAGGGCTGTACGGAGGTGATTCTTCTAAAGAACAGTTTCTCTTTTCTCACCTTGCTCCACTCCAGAATAAGAAGAACAGAACAGAATAAGAGGAGTTGGGAGAGACCTTGGAAGTCTTCCAGTTCAATCCCTTCCTCAGGCAGGAAAAAAATATACAACTTCAGACAAATGGTTGTCCAATCTCTTCTTAAAAACTTCCAGTGTTGGAGCTTTCACAACTTCTAGAGGCAAATTGTTCCACTGATTAATTGTTCTAACTGTCAGGAAATTTCTCCTTAATTCTAAGTTGCTTCTCTCCTTGATTAGTTTCCATCCATTGCTTCTTGTCCCACCTTCAGGGGCTTTGGAGAATAGCTTGACCCCCTCTTCTTTGTGGGAACCCCTGAGATATTGGAAGGCTGCTATCATGTCACCCCTAGTCCTTCTTTTCACTAAACTAGACATACCCAATTCTTTGGGTCGGGTCCCAGTGCCTCTAAATCAGTGGTGGGATTCAACTTTTTCTGTGGGTGTGGCTTGGTGGGTGCACTTTCCTTGCCCACGTGCGCTTTGCACATGCATGTGCCAAACACACGCTTTGCACACGCACAGAGGGTTTCCTACTGACCTTCTCCTGCAATCCTGCATTCTCCCTGTGTGTTCGACAGCTGACACGTAGCAATTGGCTGTGCCACGCGAAGTAGCTGAGCTTCAAAAACAGGAAATAAAGGTCAGTATGGAGCTTAGGAGGGCAGGCCCATCAGCTGATCGTCAGAGTGAACCGGTTTGCTAACAGATGATCCTCAGAGCTTCCAGTTCGGCCAAACCGGACCGAACCGAGCCAAACCAGGCCAAATTGGTAGAATTCCCCTCCTGCTCTAGATCGGAGGTGGGGTGCTTAGATCTGGCCCATGGGGCCACCCTGAAAACAATGAAGGACCAGCCTGTGTTGCCTCTGTCGGTGAAAATGGAACCCGGGAGGGACACACTTGTCCCTCCCGGGCTCTGTTTTTGGCTGTGACAGCCTCCTGCAGCCCTCTGCCAGTGAAAAAGGAGCCCATGGGTGGCCTCCTCACACTCTGTTTTTGTGGCAGAGGGCTGCAGGAGGCTGTAATGGCCAAAAACAGAGCCTTGATGAGTGACGTTGAGCTGGCCACGCCCAACCCGGCCACACCCAACCCCAGCCCCCCCCCCAGGGTTAATCATAACGCTGATGCAGCCCTCAATGAAATTGAGTTTGACAGCCCTGCTCTAGACGGTGGCTGGGAATGATGGGAGCTGTGGTCCAATGCAATTTGGAGGGCGCCAAAGGGATGGAAATCTCAGTCCCATCTGCAGAAATAGTGTATGCCTCGATTGGCTTTCAGGGCAACAAAAACAACAACAAAACTTTATTATATTTTTTTTCTTCTTCTTCTTCCTCTAGTGATCTAGGTCTTTTCGTTTCCACGGTTTCGGATGCTCAGTCAAGCGGGGGAGAAAAAGGGGCTGCCTTGTGGCGGGAAATGCTGACAGCTTGGCATTTTGGAGACCTTGGCCACCGGAGAAACAAGACAAGCTGACAAGGTGAGCTTTTCCCTCTGCGATCCTGGCTTGTCCCTCTTCCCTCACTCCCATGTTACGCCCCTTCCTCACACGGGTGGTTTGAAAGGGTGGTATCCATACGGGGTTTTGATCTGACTCAGTCCCGGGCCTTTCGTTTTGTCCTCACCTCCCCCCTTGCATAAAGAATCCACAATGCTTTGTGTGTGTGTGTGTGTGTGTGTGTGTGTGTGTGTGTGTGTGTGTGTGAGTGTATTTATTTATTTTGTCAAACAGGTACAAGATAATAAGTATGAACATAAACAAGAACAAAGGGAGTAAATACAGACAAATGGGGACGGTCAGGCAGGGACGGTAGGCACGCTGGTGTGCTTATGCACGCCCGCTTTAAGGACCTCTTAGGAATGGGATGAGGCCCACGGTAGACAGTTTGTAGTTGAAGCTGTGACAATGGGGTTGAGGCTGTAACTACAGAGTAGGGTAGGGCGTTCCAGGCATTGACCACTCTGTTGCTGAAATCGTATTTTCTGCAATCGAGTTCAGAGCAGTTTACCTTGAGTTTGTATCGGTTGTTTGCCCGTGTGTATTATTGTGGTTGGAGCTCTTGTTGACAGACAAGAGACATTGTAGCAGACAATTTTGTGAACTATGCTTAGATCGACCGCAGGTGATACAGATACCTATGTATTTACCTACAGCCTAACATATAACTACATACTGATATTGATCGCTGTCCATCTTGAATACATGGCAGGAAGAGGAAGCTTGAGACTTCACAAAGTTGATAGTGTATGGAACAAAACTGTGGCTGAATCTGGATGTTCTGCTTCAGATGCCACTGTAAAAAGTTAGCACCCATCCCTCTCCTAGAAGAATGAACTATTTTGAGAAATATAAAAAAGGCAGAATGTTATGTTTCCCTGGATGAAAAATGGAGAAACATGCTCTTGGAGACAGAAAGCAGCCCCCACCTTTCTTAATAGCCCGCAGTAGATGCCAGCACTTAAGAAATAAAGAGATAGCTAACTCTATTCATAAGCAAATACCCTCACCCAATTACAAAGGTAGGATTAGCCTTCAGTCACAATAGGAATTATCCAACAAACCCCTTCATTGCATCATCCTCAGAAACGTCAACCAAACTTAGTTCTGACAAACTTCTAGGATTTGTACATGGCCTCATGGGAGTCACCCAATAGAATACATACTCTTGCACAGGAACAGGAAGCTCAAGTGCAAAGCCCAAGAGAAGGTATAAATACCTCCCGCTCTCAATTCCATATGGTCAGCTGCCCAGAATCACCAACATGTGGTTCTGCTTCATCACTACGTCATCTTTCCAGTCAGCTTCCAGCCTCCAGCCTCCATTTTGTCTCCAGCGCCTTTCTCTCGGCTTGGAACTGAACCAGATGGAGATTTCTTCCCAAACCATGAAGCCCCCTCCCAGAAGGTGGCAAGGAAAACAGATTCTGGAGAGGCTGTATAGTGTCCAAGGCAATCTGCGGTCCCTGATGAAGCAACGCTTATGTGCTATAGGTCCTGGATAGAAGGGAGTGAATCATTCTTACTATCAGAAAATATCTCTTTATTTACAGGTTGGATCTCCCTCTGACGAGCTTCTTGTCCTGCCCTCAGGTGCTTTGGAGAATAAATCCATGCCTTCTTTCCTGTAACAGGCTTTTAAGAGCCACGGTGGCACTAGTGGTTAGAAAGCAGCATTGCAGGCTAACTCTGTCCACAGCCAGGAGTTCAATACTGACCAACTCAAGGTTGACTCAGCCTTCCATCCTTCCGAGATCGGTAAAATGAGGACCCAGATTGTCAGAGGCAAATTGTCAGACTCTGTAAACTGCTTAGAGAGGACTATAAAGCACTGTGAAGTGATATATAAGTCTAAGTTCTATTGCTATTCGAAGACAGCTATTATGTCACCCCTCAAGCTTTCTCTTCCTTAGGCTAACATGCAGGTAATTCTTCACCTACCACTACAGTGCGGCTCAAAATTTCTGTTACTGAGTGAGACAGTTGTTAATTGAGTTTTGCACCATTTTGTGGCGTGTCTTGCCACCACTGTTAAGTGGATCACTGCAGCTGTTAAGTTGGTAACATGGTCATTAAGTCAGTCTGACTTCCCAGATTATCTGAGGGCCGCAAAAGGGGATCACATGGCCCAGGGACACTGCAACTGTCATAAGTACATGCCAGTTGCCAAGCATCTGAATTTTGATCATACGACCATGAGGATGCTGTAATGGTTGTTAAGTGTGAAAAATGGCCATAAGTCACTTTTTTCAGAGATGTGGTAACTTTGAACGGTTCCTAAACGAACTGTTGTAAGTCAAGAGGGATGCAGTGGCTCAAGGGCTAAGACGCTGAGCTTGTCAATCAGAAAGGTCGGCAGTTTGGCGGTTCGAATCCCTAACATCACGTAACGGAGTGAGCTCCTGTGACTTGTCCCAGCTTCTGCCAACCTAGCAGTTCGAAAACATGTAAAAAAATGCAAGTAGAAAAATAGGGACCCCTTTGGTGGGAAGTGAACAGCGTTCCGTGCGCCTTCAGTGTTTAGTCATGCCAGCCACATGACCAAGGAGACGTCTTTGGACAGCACTGGCTCTTTGGCTTTGTAACGGAGATGAGCATCGCCCCCTAGAGCTGGAAATGACTAGCACGTATGTGCGAGCGGAACCTTTACCCTTACCTTAAGTCAAGGACTACCTGTAGATGAATCGTTATCACATAAATATGAGGGAAGATAAAAGTGTTCTGTGTTTTGACATATGCTCTGTTCTGCAGGGTGATGTCATGCTGGTCACCTGACCATGGAAATGTCTCTGGACAATGCTGGTTCTTTGGCTTAAGAAACTGAGATTGTACCACCCCCTAAAGTCAGTCACACCTAGCAGAGGTAAAGCCTCAGGGACACCTTTGTCCCCAGGTACAGAATTTGATATTTCTCTATATCAGATTCCATCTTATTTATTACAGTCCACTGTGCAAGCTTGTCTAGCTTTTCCTAAATTGTGTCTTTCTCTCCAAAATCCTCTGGATTTTGTGTCATATTTCCAAATCTGATCATCATTCCCATCTATGTCATTAATTAAAAAATGTTGAATTGGCCCAGGGCCCAGGACAGAGCCTTATGGTCCTCCACTCGAAACCACTCTCTGCGCTGTGATAAAAATATTTATGAACATGTTCTGAGTGCAGCCACCCAGCAAATTGTGAGCATAATGTGCATTGATGGTTTATTCAGAAACCAGGCTAAGTGCATGTTTGCTTAACTTGAGGCAAACACCCTGCAGCCCACCTTACGGAACAAAATACATTCATTACGCAGGATGCTTTTGCAAAACCTATTTTTTGACATAAGGCAGGGAAAGAGAGAGAGAGAGAGAGAGAGACTAAATTTAGCAGTACGAAAGGATCCAGATGGAAGAAGGACTTTTTCTCGTGATAAATTTAAACTTCATCTTTGAAAGAAACCAAGTCACTCTTGCAATCAGCTCCAAATCAGAAATGGGCAGGTTTGAAGCTGGTGGGATCTAGTTCGATTTTCACTAAAATCTCCAGATCTGTCCGTTTGGAGCCAGAATGCAAAAGTCATGCCTTTCACTGGGGTGCCAGCTCTTATTGCCCACAAAAGCCTACTGCTGCTTATTCCCAATCTTTGTTTTAATCTATCAGTTGTGTAATTTAGTTGGCAACTTTTGCTAAAAAGTAAAGCTTTATGGAAATTCTCAATCACCCCCATCATGGTTGTCCCAAAAATGCTTTTTCAAAAGGCAACTGGACTTTCTGGGTTTTTTTTCCTTTGGAAAAAGTTTCGCTTTTCATCCAGAGGTGGGCTTCAAAAAATTTAGCAACCGTTTCTCTTCCCAGTTGCTGGGGGTGTGTGGCCATGGTGGGCGTGGCCTACTCAGCCTCCTGCACCACGGCGGTAGTGGGGGGGGCGTTTTTTGCCCCCCCGGGCTCCAGAGGCATCATGGTCTTAAGTTGAGGACTACCAGTATAGGAGCAGGGAGCAAACCCTCATACCATCACTGATGAGGTTACCTAGTTGGGTAATGAAATGTCTGCAAAGAAACAACCACGCTCAGAAAGCACCGCGGACTCCGCAGTCGTGAATATGAACCAGCCCTTTTCTGCTCTGCTGAACCAGATCAGCAGAGGGAGGATGCTTTCTGAATCTCTCCTGCCAGGAACTGGACTATCTAGCACACAAGGGAGGACTTTCTCCGATGTGCCTCCGGGCTGTGGAAGTTTCTCCCTAAGGAGATGCAATGGTTCTCGCTTCTCCCAGTAAGGATATGTCAAAAACCCATCTCTTTTTCAAACGTTTAACCATTAGTCCGGCTGATTTTGATCTCAGCGATAGCTTTAAGGTTGCTTCGTTTTTCACTACAAGAACATAAAGCTTTTTAATGTGCATTTTAAGTGCTGTAAATCACCTTGACCATTGCATGGGCAAAGAGTCAGGATCGAGGGTGGGCTGCTGGGGGCTAACCCTAACCCTGCATAGCTCAAGACAGCATGAAAAAGCACGCCTTTATTATCAAGCTTTTCACTGCCCTTATTTGGATTCCTCTTAAATAATATATAAGTCCCTCAACACTGTCCAACTATTAACAAAGTCTGCATTACGATCACTATTAACCTTCTCGTCACTCCTTATCGCCCATCCCCTCCCACTTGTGACTGTAGGACTGTAACTTTGTCGCTTGTATCCTTACAATTTATAATTGACTGTTTCCTAGTATGATTTCATTGCTTATTGTACCCTATGACTATCATTAAGAGTTGTACCTGATAATTCTTGACTCTTGATGAATGTATCTTTTCTTTTAGGTACACTGAGAGCATTTGCACCAAGACAAATTCCTTGTGTGTCCAGTCACAGTTGGTCAATAAAGAATTCTCTTCTCTTCTCTTCTCTTCTCTTCTCTTCTCTTCTCTTCTCTTCTCTTCTCTTCTCTTCTCTTCTCTTCTCTGCTCTTCTATTTTTTTAATGATATTGGTTTTAAATTTGGATGAAGCCATCTTGTGTGCTTGTGCAGACAGAGAGGTAGGATATCAAATAAAAATTACAGGGGTTTGAATTCTCAGAGCGTTTAATTATAACTAGACACTTAATCAAACAATCGTTTTGACATGTAGTCCTCAACTTATGACCACAATTGTGCTCAAAATTACTGTCGTTAAGTGGATTTTGCCCCCATTTTATAACTTTGCTTGCCATAGTTGTTAAGTAAATCACTGCAGTTGTTAAGTTAGTAATATGGTTCTCGACTGAATCTGACTTTCCTTGTCAGAAGGTCACCACATGTGATTATATGAAATTGGGGTCCTTGTTGCTCCCTGAGCTTGGCTGTTTTCTTGCAGACGTTTCATTACCCTATCAGGTAACATGATCAGTGCTAGAGGGGAGTGGGGTTTTCTCTTATTTTTATATACTAGTAACTTGTCCTATTGGTTGGAATGGTCTTAGAGGTTCCTTGATTAGGTTGTTGTTGTTTACTATTAGTTTGCTTTTCTGAGTTGGTAGTTTCTTGATTGGTCTATTGTTTACTGCTTGATTGCTGTTCTAGTAGTAATCTTGATATTAATATCTGCTTATCTGAGTGTTGATTACTGACATGGAAGTGTTTTGGTCTTTTTGTTTCTTTTTTGGTTTTTGACTGTCTCTTTGGAATGGTATGTAGATGTTGTTTATCTTTATGTGTCTGTTGATGGCTGATCTGTCAGAGTGCCAGACTTTCAGGAGTCCTCTAGCGCTTTCAAACTTAGCTTTGTTTAGTGTGCTCACGCTTTCCCAGTCGAAGCTATAGTTACGTTTGTCCACGTGATGTGGAAATTAAGAAAATAAATAAAAAAACCCTCTGCTTCTGGCACTGATGATGTTCCCTAGATGGGTAATGAAACGTCTGCAAGAAAACAACCAATCTCCGCAAACACTGGGACCCCACAGCTCAACCCTGAGCTACAAAATTTTCTATCCGTGTGATGAAAAGTAATTACTGCTATTCAGCCATTTCTTCTATAACACTTTTCATTTGTTCTTCTATTTTTAATGCCCTGGTCTGTTTATTCTTCCCCAGGTTCTGCTCCAATTTCGCCATCGTGGGCTGCTATAAATGAATTTTTTTTATTTTTATTATTATTATTTAAGCCACCTGGAGTGCACCCAAGTGGGTACTGTAGAAAGGAGATCGATATTCTCGAGAGAGAATTATTTACCACAATAAATGGCTTAGTTCTGAACGGAAGCCTTACAGAGCTGGGATTGAAACGCCTGGCAGGTGGAGCAAACTTACCTGGGATGTCCAACTGAAAGATGGCATCCTTCCCCTGCTTGTCAATTCTTGTGGGAAACAGCAGGAAGCTGCCTTTTCTGAAGAGCTGAAAGGGGTAGGAATCAAGGGCCAAAGACCGATTTTGCCTTTTGAGCCTCATTCGGAGTGCAATTCTGCCATCTTCTGGACATGCACACAAAGAGCTCTCCGTTTGCAGCCGTTCTCCCCAATTTAGGGGTTTTGCAGGTGTCTGGGGGAGGTTTGCTTCAACCGTTAAACAGAATTTCTCAACGTTGGCCACTATAAGATGCACGGACTTCATCTTTGTGTCTTAGGTGGGACTAGAACTCACAGTTTCCTGCTGATTGGCCCAAAAGACACCCGGCTGGCTTTCATGCCTAAGGCAGGACTCGAACTCGCAGTCTCCTATGCGAAGTTACCCAGCTGGCTTTCATGCCTAAGGCAGGATTAGAACTCTCAGTCTCCTGCTGATTGGCTGGAGGATACCCAGCTAGGTTTCCTGCCTAAGGCAGGATTAGAACTCACGTTATTCTGATGATTGGTCCAAAGTCACTCAGCTGGCTTTGAATGCCTAAGGCAGGTCTAGAACTCACAACTCCTGGTTTCTAGCCTGACACCAGAACTGCTAAACCAAACTGGCTCTCCATGAAATCATAGCACTAATTATATTGATTTATGAAGCACAGAATTTGTATCACTTATGTAGTTCGATTCCCAGGTGGAAGAGGGCGGGAGAGGGTGTATTCCAGAGGAGCAACTCAATTCAGATGGGTGAAAGAAAGAGGATAAAGACTGCTCCTCCTTAAGAGTTCCCAGAGGGCATACAAAACATTTGCCAGACCAATTCTCGAATACAGCTCATCAGTCTGGAACCCACATTACATAGCTGATATTAACACAGTTGAGAAAGTCCAGAAATATTTCACAAGAAGAGTTCTCCGCTCCTCTACTCGTTGTAGAATACCTTATGCCACCAGACTCGAAACTCTAGACCTAGAAAACCTACAACTACGCCACCTTCGGTCCGATCTAAGTATGGTATATAAAATCATACATTGCAATGTCCTACCTATCAGTGAATACTTCAGCTTCAACCATAACAACACAAGAGCAAACAATAGATACAAACTCGAGGTTAATCGCACCAAACTTGAGTGCAGGAAATACGACTTCAACAACAGAGGGGTCAATGTCTGGAATACTCTACCTGACTCTGTGGTTTCTTCCCCAAACCCCCAAAACTTTAACCTTTAGACTGTCTACTATTGGCCTCACCCCTTTCCTAAGAGGTCTGTAGGGGGCGTGCATAAGCGCACCAATGTGCCTACCGTCCCTGTCCTATTGTTTCTTTTTATTTTTCTTGTATGTACTCATTTCTTGTATTCATAACTATGTTTTTCCTTATACCTATTATCTTGTAAGCGATTGACAAATCAAATAAATATATATAAATAATAAATAAATAAATAAATAAAAATTAAATGCTTTCTGGGAATGTTAGCACGCTTTAGTGTGGCAAGATTCCGTCTGGGGATGAAGAATAATAAAAATAGCTGCCTGAAGAATCACATCCTGTCTTTCTTGGGTTTTGAAGCCTGACACTTGCCTGATGACATCATAGTATTTGTTAAGTTACTTGTCCCTTTTGTAGAAATTCGTCAACTTAACTTCCCTGAAGGACTCAGTGGCTGTTCTGACCCAAGCCTTGTTCAAATTAAACAAACACAAACTGTGTATAAAAGCAAACATTTTTTTTAATGCGGCGCTGGGAATTCAGTGAAGAAAAAGTTTCATTTTAGGTAGACAGGCCACAAAAAAATAATAAAAGAATAACAGAGTTGGAAGGGACCTTGGAGGTCTTCTAGTCCAACCCCCTACTCAAGCAGGAAATCCTATACCATTTCAGACAAGTTTTGGTCGCCATGATGTAAAAAAGATGTTGAGATTCTAGAAAGAGTGCAGAGAAGCGCAACAAAGAGGATTAGGGGACTGGAGGAGAAAACATATGAAGAAGGGTTGCCGGAATGAGGTATGTCTAGTTTCATGAAAAGAAGGACTAGGGGAGACATGATAGCAGTGTTTCAATATCTCAGGGGTTGCCCCAAAGAAGAGGGAGTCAATCCATTCTCCAAAGCACCTGAAGGCAGGATCAGAAGCAATGGGTGGAAACTAACTTGAGAAAAAATTAAGTCCTACACTTAGGCAAGAAAAACTACATATAGACTGGGTGAAACCAGGCTCAATAGGAGGAACTGTGAGAGGGATCTTGGAGTCTTAGTGGACAACCAGCTAAATAGGAGCCAGCTGTGTGTAGCAGCAGCCAAAAAAGCCAATGCAATCCTAAATTGCATTAACAGAGGGGATACAATCAAGATCAAGGGAGGTACTAATACCACTCTATAAAGCCTTAGTAAGACCACACCTAGAGTACTGCATCTAGTTTTGGTCACCACACTATAAAAAAGATGTTGAGTCTCTAGAAAAAGTGCAGAGAAGAGCAACCAGGATGATTAGGGGACTGGAGGCTAAAACATACAACGAACAGTTGCAGGAACTGGGCATGGCTAGTCTATTAAAGATCAGGGGAGAAATGATAGCGGTCTTCCAATATTTGAGGGACTGCCACAGAGAGGAAGGGATGAAGCTATTTTTCTAAAGCTCCTATAGGCCAGACAAGGAATAATGGATGGAAACTGAACAAGGAGAGATTTAACCTGGAAATAAGGAGAAACTTTCTGACAGTGAGAGCAATCAACCAATGGAACAGCTTTTGGCCTTGGAGGTTGTGGGAGTGCCATCACTTGAGACCTCCAAGAAGAGATTGGAGTGCCATTTGTCAGAAATGGTGTAGGGTCTCCTGCTTAGGTAAGGGGTTTGACTAGATGACCTACAAGGTCCCTTCCAACTCTGATTACCTGTTATCTGTTAATCAAGGAGAGAAGCGACCTAGAACTAAGGAGAAATTTCCTGACAGAACAATTAATCAGTGGAACAACTTGCCTCCAGAAGTTGTAAATGCTCCAACACTGGAGGTTTTTAAGAAGAGATTGGACAACCATTTGTCTGAAATGCTATAGGGTTTCCTGCCTAAGTAGGGGGTTGGACTAGAAGACCTCCAAGGACCCTTCCAACTCTGTTATTCTATTTTATTCTAAAGTGCTTGTGCAATTTCTTTTTACAAACCTCCAGTGGTGAAGCATCCACAACTTCTAGAGGCAAGCAGTTCCACTGGTTAATTGTTCTAACTGTCAGGAAATTTCTCCTTAGTTCTCGGTTGCTTCTCTCCTTGATGAGTTTCCAATCATGGCTTCTTTGTCCCGCCTTCTTATAAAGTTAGGAGATTTTCATTTAGCAGAGGTCGCTTCATGAGTTAGACTTCAGACCTCTTTTTATTTTGAAATGTTTAGATCTGTTTGCGGTTTTATTGCACGAAAATAATTTTAGTTGTTTGAAATGCTCTCTTTAAAAATTATAACTTGATCTGTTTTTATTGGAAACTGAAGCTCATTAAGGAAAGAAAAATAGGCTATACATGCTGAAAAAAAATTTTATAAGATGTAAGAAAGCTTTCAAGTTTACTGGAACCGTTTCACTCCCTCCCTCTGTGAAAAAAAAAATTAAAAAAGGGGGAGTGAAGGAAAGACGGTATTTGGTATGATGGAAACGGTCCAGCATAGTTTAGATAATCATTGTAAAACTGAATGAAACTGTAAAGAAATTGGTTCTGCTTGCATTTTAATGCAAACAAAACTAATTTGCTTTTCCAGAAACAACCAACAGTTATTCAAAAATCAATTTTTATGATTTTTTTAGTTTACATTCTTCAGTGAGGAGTAGGTTGCAAAATCCATAGATTATAGAAAAGGTATTCAAGTGTGCTTACATTAGGAGATTTAGGCATATATTTAAAAAGCCATTTTAAAAAAACCATAAAGTGATGTGAACATAATGAATAAACTCCCTAATGGACAGTTTTATGCACCCACCCACCCCCAACTAAGCCAACCTTCTCCTGACATCTAATTGGGGATAAAAGGGAAAAGACAAATGTTGATGTAATGCATGGAGAATCCTTTTGTTTGCAGAAGAAAATGCCTGAAAATTAAGGCAAGGTAGACTTGCGACACCAAGAATTTTAATCCGGTGGATGGTCCATATGGGATGAGCAAGCTTGATCACAAAATCATAGGGCTGGAGGGACTTTGGAGGTCATCTAATTCAACCCCCTGCCCAAGGTAGGAAACCTTATACCATCCCAGAAAGAAATATTTTCTCAAAAACTTCCAGCAATGGAGCACCCACAATTCTGGAAAGCAAGCTGTTCTATTGATTAATCCTTCTTACTTTAGGTAGAGATTCTCTGTCATCCAGGTCATAGTTGTCCCAAAGGTGCTTTATCAAGAGGCAAGTGGACTTTTTGGTTTTTCTTTTGAAGACATTTCGCTTCTCATCCAAGAAGCTTCTTCAGCTCTGACTGGATGGTGCGGAATGGGAGGATTTATACTCCTTGCAGACAGCTGGTCATTTGCATCCTTTTAGAGGGTCATTGAGGCCACTTGGAGGTTTATCTGTGTCCTCAGGGTCATCTGAGTAGTGTTCCTGGTTCCTGTATGCAATTTTATTCCTTTGGAAATCCATTCCTACTCCCACACCATTCAAAGGGTGTTCATCCCAAATTGTATAGCTAAAAATCCATAGAGATTCAAAGGCTGTCTGCAAGGAATTCCCCACTATCCTGTCAGAGCTGAAGAAGCTTCTTGGATAAGAAGCGAAACATCTTCAAAAGAAGAAAACCAGAAAGTCCTGTTGCCTCCTGAAAAAAGCACCTTTGAGACATTCTTACTGTCCGTAAATTCCTCCTGAGTTCCACACTGGTTCTCCCAGGTTGGACAATTCAACATTGTATTAATTGTTTCAGTCCGTTACTTTTATTATTGGCAGACATATTTTCGTCAAAATTTTCATAGCTTCTTGGAATGAACATAATTCCCAGCGTTGAAATAAAACAAGAGTTGTTTTAACTAAGCGTGTGCTTAATTACGGTCTCGAGAAGCCTTGGTCAGAACAGTACCTTTTGTGTACATAACTGCCTGCATCTGGGTGTTCAGCAACCCAAAGTTGTCAGACAGCAGTTGAGTGAATGCCAGAGAGGGCTTCCTTATCAGAGTTCATTGCAGAAAATCAAATCCAGAAAGCACACACTGATAACTGATTCAGCAGGATTCATTAACTTCTTTATATAGATAACAACATATGACGTCAACTTACAATACCAACAGCAGATTCTTCCAACATGGTAACAGTTACAGGCAAAACACAAGCAGAGGAGAGAACAGTGGAGAACAGTTTCAGTTTTGATTCGGAGTTGCAGACTAGTTAGCAGATTCAGCACTCAGAGCCTTAATACAGAGCCATGCCAAGGCTCCTTCTAGTTTCAGTTTCCAAACAGCCCCCATTGGCTGATCCAGTTGCCATACCCATTCCTTGGCTGACCTTGTTACCATGTCTCTGCCAGTTCATGAATATTCTGACATTCCTGGATTTAAGCCTGCCAATTGATAGAGAAGAAAGATCAGCGTGCCCAGGAAGAAGTGGGTTTCTCGTTATTTTGTTGTCCTCCTTCACTAAGGCTTCTTGCCTTCGTAGAGCTGGTGGTGCAATGTGGCTCAAAGACAGGGAGCCAGTAAGTAGGAGTAGTTTTTATGCAACTGCTTGTGATTGTTGGAAGAAATGTCCTTCTGGGTTCGGTTCCAAGTGGGGAAAAAGACACTGGAAACATGGAGGCTGTTTGGAAAGATGGTTTAATGGTGGACAGGACAAGATGGCTTGGAGCTCCTGAGCGAAAAGGGACGATCACATGCTTCAAGATGTTGGGTGAAGGAAAAGAAGGGCCAAGATGCTGAGAGACCCTTAGTTATAAACCCTCTGTTGGGCCCCACCTTAGTGTTTCCTGTTCCTGTGTAAGAAATGTATCCCATTGGCTGTCAGACTCCCAGGGGGCGGGGTCTTAGCTAACTGTGTAGGCTTTGTCTGGACCACATGGCTTCACCTGAGTGCTGGCTGATGCAATCTTCCCAGGCCAGGTGGTGAGATGGGTAGAGGCCTTTGTTATGTAGAATACTCAGGCCCAGGCCTTAATGGACCACCCATTAACAAAGGTGGGGGGTGAGCTTCTGCTTCTGAGGTGAGTTTCTGCTTCTGAATTTCTATTCTTTTTTTTAGGGGAAATATTTTGCCCTTTTAATATTTCCTAGGATATTTCATTTTTCTAGAAGAGGGATGGGTGCTAACTTCCTACATGATCCTCATTGTACCATTGAGTCTAGCATCAGTCTTGCTAGTGTGGCAGAATAAAACCAATAACAATAAAATTAAAAAAAATTTAAAACCAATAAGATTTTTTTAAAAAACAAATAAATCACAAACTCATCGCCTCGTTCGCCCCCTTGGGACGTCCCAAAACTAATTCCAGACATGGCCATTATGCCTGGATAAGACACCCTTGATGGCTTCCCACATTCAAGACTTGTGACTGAGCAAACACGGCCAGAACTACACTACAAAGTTTCCTGTTTCGACACCCGTAAAAACTCCACAATTTTTTTTTTTTTTGGAGAAACAAACTAAATTGAGAAGTGTGACAGATATGGCATCTTTCTTGGAAGGCTGTCAAGCATCATTTCAGACGAACATCCTCCCTTGGCACTTACTGACATGACAGGAGCCGGGGGTGGTTAGCCTGCAAAAAAAATGAAAACTGAGGAGAATGATAATAGCAGGCTACAAATATGGAAAAAGCCGTTAGGGGTAAGAAGGCAGAGCTGTTCCCTATTGAACCCAGGGAAAAGGCAATGACTAAATAATGATTTTATTTTTAAAAGGAAGACTTGGGGTGGGTTTAGGAGGACTTTCCTGACAGGAAAACGCTTTCAAGACTGGACAACTCTTTGTATGGAATGGTATAGGGTTTCCTGCTTGAGGAGAAGGTCGGACTAAAAGACCTCCAAAGTCCCTTCCAACTTTGTTATTCTGGGAGTTTGTTCATCTGGGAAGATTTAGAGCAGTGGGGTTTTTTTAAAAAAAATAATAATTCACAATTTGAAGATGTGTGGGCTTCAATTTCCAGAAATCCCCAGCAAAACAAGGCTGGGAGTCGAAGTCAAGATTTTTTCTTTTAGCTCTTCACGGCTCCTTCCCCAACCACAAAGATGTCGGTGATTGCCTTCCCTTGCTTAAGTTGTTTTAAGATGAGGAGGAGGAACAAAATAAAGGATTAAGTTTTTAATCTCTGCACGCAGCTGCGGTTTAGCATTTTCTGTGTGCAGAATCTGTTCCTTGAGCTCTCTGCATTATTGATTATTGTTGGGAGATCGTAACTTTCTACCCTCTGCTCAGAAAGCTTCGGTGTTGCTTTTATAGCTACTACATCTGCTGCTTTAATAATTTCCTCTTGTATAGAAATTATGGTTTTTAATTTGGTTTTGATTTTGAATGTTGCCCAGAAAAATGGCGGAGGGAGGAAAGGGAGGGAGGAGGAGGGAGATGGGAAGGAAGTTGGAAAGAAGGAAGGAAGGAAAGAAGGAGGGAGGGAGAGAGGGAGGGAGATGGGAAGGAAGTTGGAAAGAAGGAAGGAAGGAAAGAAGGGAGGGAGGGAGAGAGAGATGGGAAGGAAGGAAGGAAGGGATGGAGGGAGGAGCAAGATGGATGAAGGAAGAAAAGGAGGAAGGAAGGAAGGAAGGAAGGAAGGAAAGGAAAGAAGGAAGGAAGGAAGGAAGGAAGGGGAAGGGGAAGGAGGAAGGAAGGAAGGGAGAGAGATGGGAAGGAAGGAGGGAGGGAGGGAGGGAGGAGCAAGATGGATGAAGGAAGAAAAGGAGGAAGGAAGGAAGGAAGGAAGGAAGGAAGGAAGAAAAGGAGGAAGGAAGGAAGGAAGGAAGGAAGGAAGGAAGGAAGGAAGGAAGGAAGGAAGGAAGGAAGGAAGGGAGGGAGGGAGGAAAGAGGGAGGGAGAGAGAGAGGAAGGAAGGGAGGAGGGAGGGAGGAGCAAGATGGATGAAGGAAGAAAAGGAGGAGGAAGGAAGGAAGGAAGGAAGGAAGATGAAGGAAGGAAGGAAGGAAGAAAGGAGGGAGGAAGGAAGGAAGGAAGGAAGGAAGGAAGGAAGGAAGGAAGGAAGGAAGGAAGGAAGGAGGGAGGGAGGAAGAAGGAGGGAGAGAGATGGGAAGGAAGGAAGGGAGGGAGGAGGGAGGGAAGAGCAAGATGAATGAAGGAAGGAAGGAAGGAAGGAAGGAAGGAAGGAAGGAAGGAAGGAAGGAAGGAAGGAAGGAAGGAAGGAAGGAAGGAGATGATGAGGGAGGGAGGGAGGGAGGGAGGGAGGAAGGAAGGAAGGAAGGAAGGAAGGAAGGAGATGATGAGGGAGGAAGGAAGGAAGGAAGGAAGGAAGGAAGGAAGGAAGGAAGGAAGGAAGGAAGGAAGGAGAAAAAGTAAGCAAAGATTAGTGAAAAAATGGCAATGAGAAAGGAAGAAAAGATTCGTCTTCTTGGCATGAATATGCCCTAGGAATGTTTTGTCATGTTTTCATGACAAAATGTTTCATGGTGGGTTTTTTGTCACACACCCTCCCTTAGCTGGGGCAGTTTACAGCTCTAACTGCCCTTTTTGGGAAGGGCAGCTCCTGAAGGGGTGGAGCTCCAAAACTTTGGTATCCTAATGAGAAGAGAGGGCTTTTGGGAGAAGACCCCAATGTGGGGAAAGATAGAAGGCAGAAGGAGAAGGGGACGGCAGAGGATGAGATGCTTAGATAAGCGTCCTTGATGCAACGAACAGGAATTTCAGCAAACTCTGGGAGTCAGTGGAGAAAAGGGGGACCTGGATGTGCTATGGTCCATGGGATCATGAAGAATTGGACACAAGTTTTGGTCCCCAGACTATCAAAGAGATGTTGAGACTCTAGAAAAGAGCGCACAGAAGAGCAACCAGGACGATTAGGCGACTGGAGGCTAAAACATACGACTGCAAGTACTCGGTATGGCTAGTCTACTGAAGAAAAGGACCAGGGAAGACAGGAGAGAAGTGTTCCAATATTTGAGGGGCTGCCACAGAGAGGAGGAAGGGGTCAAGCTGTTTTCCAAGGCACCTGTTGGCCGGAGAAGGAATAATGGATGGAAACTGAACCTAGAAATAAGGAGATTTTTTTTTTCTGACAGTGAGATCAATCAATCAATGGAAAAGAAGTTGCCTTCATAAGTTGTGGGAGCTTCATCACTGGAAGCTTTCAAGAAGAGACCGGACTGCCTTCTGTCAGAAATGGTGTAGGGTCTCCTGCTTGGGCAGGGGTTGGATAGATGACCTACAAGGTCCCACCCAACTCTGTTAATCTGTCCGTGAAATGATTTAGTAACTGAACAACAAATGATCAGGTCTTTGATTGGTTCAGTGGGTTGTGTGAACGCAAGTCTTCCTTACTCCCTGTGGAAAGATCCGGGACAGAAGCAAACCAGCCTGGCAAAGAAGAGGGTCGTGGGGGGAGGTTGACACACACAGACCCCTGCCCTGGCCTCTGGATCACCCTTCCATGCCTCTCTCCGCTGACCTGGCACGGGCTTTGGAGGCTGGCTAAAAATAACCCTGGGAATGACGAATAGGGGGACAGAGCCGAGAGCGCAGGAGGGCATTGGTAGGCCGCCCATTCGGTGGCCTTCAAGTGAACCAGAATGATCGAGAGGAAACGCTGCCAGCAGAAGACCTGGGTGGGATGGAGGATGGCAGAGCAAGCTGGGGGAAATCACTGCGGAATCCCACAGCCTTCAGCATCTTCCAGAGGCCTCACACAGGAGGACCACAAAGGGACCCTGTTGACCGAGCGGCTCCTTTCTTGTCCCATGCGACCCATGCAACCCTCGGCCCAAATGGAACGGGAGCTAGTTCAGCCTTCCCTGGTTGACCCACCCAGGGAGAAACCTTGGGCTCACCTTTCTCCAAGTTGGCCGCCCTCCGCCGGGTTGGAGAAGGGAAGCTCTGAGAATTTCCAGGCGGTGCGGGCAGCCCCTGGGGGATGCCAGGAGTTGAGAGCGTGCCAGCTTTTTTTTCTTCTCTTAATTAAAATTCCCCGGCCAGCATTGTGGATTGTCATGCAGGAATCTTTTGATAACCAAGGGACCCCAGCAGCTTATTAAATCCCTAATGACAAGTTAAGACAGGCGGACCTTTTTGCCATGTGGGTCAATCTGCACGCTTGGTTTCTTGGGGGGGGATGGGGGAAGAGGAGGCCTTCCAAGAAGCATCGACACCACGTTGTCCAAGAGGCAAATGGACTTTCTGTTTTTTTGTTTTTCTTTGAAGATGTTTCACTTCTCATCCAAGAAGCTTCTTCAGCTCTGACCGGATTGTGGGGATGGGAGGATTTATACTCCTTGCAGGCAGCTGGGCATTTGCATCATTTTAGCGAGTCACTGAGGCCGCTTGGACGTTTATCTGTGGTCACCTGAGTGGTGCAAACGGGTGTGGAGTCTTCTTGGAACGGCTGAAAGGACCGTGTCGTAGGCTGGAGATAGATGATATGTTAGCCCTCCCCCCGACCCCCCAGGCCACTCTTTTGAAGACAACAAAGTCCATATTTTAGACAGAGGCCATCTATGTCCAAATTGAATAGCCCTCGCTCAACAGGGGGAGAGGGATACAGCATCATCTATCTCCAGTCTACAACCCAGTTCCTTTCGACAGTTCCAAGAAGGCTCCGCACCCATTTGCACCACTCAGGTGACCTCTGAGGACACCGATAAACCTCCAAGTGGCCTCAACGACTTTCTAAAAAAAAAGGATGCAAATGACCAGCTGTCTGCAAGGAGTGTGAATCCTTCCATTCCCCACCATATGGTCAGAGATGAAGACGCTTCGACTTCCGGTTTGAAGGGCTTCGGTGACAGACAGGAATCCGCGATCGTGCGTGGTTTCTGCCTGGGCTCGCCGCTGGAGCGCCCCGAGCCGGCTGGTTTCGGGGCTAAGCCACCCCATAGAGGTGGTGAAGAAGGGGGAGACTGCCAGAAGGGTCGAGGAGAACCGCATCTCTCCTCTTCAGCTGGTCAAACTCCCTTTCCCGAAGGCGGTAGGAGCGGTGGTCAGAAATGGCCACCTCAAGGAAGTACTCAACCGGAAAAGAACGTGCAGGAGGAAGATAAGAAGTGAAAGTTTCGGCTGACCGGGCTAAGTTGAAAAAGCAATAACCTAAGGTACCCTGGAATTTAAATGTTACAAGAAATAATATCGCTCCCAAAGAAGAGTCGGAAGCAGCGAAAGAAAGTAAAAAGGGAAAGGTTTGGCTTTTTTCTTCTTCTTCTCTCTCCTTCCTTATATTGACAATTAAGAAAAAAAGAGATGAAGAAACTTCTTGGTTGAGAAGCGAAACATCTTCAAAGAAAAAAACAAACCAGAAAGTCCATTTGCCTCTTGAAAAAAAAAAAAAAACACCTTTGGGATACTTCCTGACCGTGAGAACAATTAATCAGTGGAACAATTTACCTCCAGAAGTTGTGGGTGCTCCAACACTGGAAGTTTTAAAGAAGAGATTGGACAACTATAAATATAAGATTCGTCTGCTTAAGCAGGGATTTGGCTAAAAGACCCCAAAGGCCCCTTCCAACTGTATTATTCTGTGTTTCCTGTTAGTAAGGAATCCTGTTCACCCACCTTGATGTTGATGGAACCACAGTGCCTCCTGCTGGAAAAAGCATCATCTTCATCACCTCCAATCAAAATCGGCCCCAGTTTTAATAAGCAGCTGTATATTCAAAGAACAGAAACCTAGATATGGAAGGCAGGGAGGGACTGAAGGCATCAAGTCCGACGTCTCCTTCCATGAGAAACTCAAGTTCAAGAAATTCACAGCGGTCTCCTCTCAACTCGTCCTGGGAAGGAGAGCCCATCCACTCTTTGAGTTCTTGTGCGACTTTCTCACAGCTAAACTTTCCCAGATCCTGTCCTATTTTATTTACACAGGACTACGCTGCTAGTTCCCACTTTCGGAGTGGTTCACATTGGATATGGACCTCAGGGCGAGATCTAACCCCTTAAGAATGAAATGGAGCTGGTCCTTCTGAAGATTTGGAAATCACGCTTCCATGGGAACAGTCAAAACTTGTGCTCATATTGCTGGCAACCGTCACTCATTCATTGGCCTGTCATACCGTGACCAGCTACAATTCCTCAGTCCCCTGAGTGTAAGGTAAAGGTTCCCCTCACACATAAGTGCTAATTGTTCCCGACTCGACGGGGTGGTGCTTATCTCCGTTACAAAGCCGAAGAGCCAGCACTATCCAAAGGCATCTCTGTGGTCATGTGGCTGGCAGGACTAAACGCCTTCACTGTTCCCTTCCCACCAAAGGGGTCCCTATTTTTCTACTTGCATTTTTACATTCTTTCGAACTGCTTGGTTGGCGGAAGCTGAGACAATGGGAGCTTACTCTGTTACGTGGTGCTGGGAATTCGAACCGCCAAAGTGCCGACCTTTCTGATCGACAAGTTCAGCGTCTTAGCCACTGAGCCACTGGGTCCCCTTTTCCCCTGAGTGTAGGTTGGATAAACCTCACTTACATTTGAATTGTTCACCTAAGTTATAGAAGAGGCAGCAATTGCCACAAGTACATCTGCTATTTATACACTGCTCAAAAAAATAAAGGGAACACTTAAACAACACAATGTAACTCCAAGTCAATCACACTTCTGTGAAATCAAACTGTCCACTTAAGTAGCAACACTGGTTGACGATCAATTTCACATGCTGTTGTGCAAATGGAATAGACAGCAGGTGGAAAGCATAGGCAGTTAGCAAGACATCCCCAATAAAGGAGTGGTTCTGCAGGTGGTGACCACAGACCACTTCTCAGTTCCTATGCTTTCTGGCTGATGGTTTGGTCACTTTGGAATGCTGGCGGTGCTGTGGTACCATGAGACGGAGTCTACAACCCACACAAGTGGCTCGGGGAGTGCAGCTCATCCAGGATGGCACATCAATGCAAGCTGTGGCAAGAAGGTTTGCTGTGTCTGTCAGCGTAGTGTCCAGAGCATGGAGGCGCTACCAGGAGACAGGCCAGTACATCAGAAGATGTGGAGGAGGCCATAGGAGGGCAACAACCCAGCATCAGGATCGCTACCTCCGCCTTTGTGCAAGGAGGGACAGGAGGAGCACTGCCAGAGCCCTGCACAATGACCTCCAGCGGGCCACAAATCTGCATGTGGCTGCTCAAACGGTCAGAAACAGACTCCATGAGGGTGGTATGAGGGCCCAACGTCCACAGGTGGGGGTTGTGCTTACAGCCCAACACAGTGCAGGACGTTTGGCATTTGCCAGAGAACACCAAGATTGGCAAATTTGCCACTGGCGCCTTGTGCTCTTCACAGATGAAAGCAGGTTCACACTGAGCACATGTGACAGACGTGACAGGGTCTGGAGACGCCGTGGAGAACGTTCTGCTGCCTACAACATCCTCCAGCATGACCGGTTTGGCAGTGGGTCAGTAATGGTGTGGTGTGGCATTTCTTTCGGGGGCCCAACAGCCCTCCATGTGCTCGCCAGAGGTAGCCTGACTGCCATTAGGTACCGAGATGAGATCCTCAGACCCCTTGTGAGACTATATGCTGGTGCGGTTGGCCCTGGGTTCCTCCTAATGCACGACAATGCTAGACCTCATGCGGCTGGAGTGTGTCAGCAGTTCCTGCAAGACGAAGGCATTGATGCTATGGACTGGCCTGCCCATTCCCCAGACCTGAATCCAATTGAGCACATCTGGGACATCATGTCTCACTCCATCCACCAATGCCATGTTGCACCACACTGTCCAGGAGTTGGGGGATGCTTTAGTCCAGATGTGGGAGATCCCTCAGGAGACCATCCGCCACCTTATCAGGAGCATGCCCAGGTGTTGTAGGGAGGTCATGCAGGCACGTGGAGGCCACACACTACTGAGCCTCGTTTTGACTTGTTTGAAGGACATTACATCAAAGTTGGATCAGCCTGTAGTGTTTTTTCCCACTTTAATTTTGAGTGTAACTCCAAATCCAGAACTCCATGGGTTGCTAAATTTGATTTCCATTGATAATTTTTGTGTGATTTTGCTGTCAGCACATTCAACTATGTAATGAACAAAGTATTTAGTGAGAATATTTCATTCATTCAGATCTAGGATGTCTTATTTTTGTGTTCCCTTTATTTTTTGGAGCAGTGTACTTTACGAGAGTTGATTTCTCAAGAAATCAACTAGGGATCAAATAGGGATTAATAACTGGGAAGACCCAGAAACCCTCTATTGCAATGGTTGTTAAGTTTGAAAAAAGGTGACAAGCCACTTTTTATCAGTGCCGTTGTAATTTCAGTCACTGAATAAACTGTTGTAAGTCGAGGATATAGCCGGATAGAGCTGTGGGCTCCTTCATTTTATCTGATCATTCCCTAAGTGGGAGCTTTCTCTCCCTACTCCCAAGGCCATCCCCACATACCGTCATAGGAAGCTCCTTGAAAAGTTTGAGCCAACCTCTGTCTTTCTCCCCCAAACCCCTAGCCTACCTCACAGGATGGTGGTTGGGAGGTTAAAATGAAACCCCCCATGTAAGATGCCTTGAATTCCTGGAAGAAAACATTGCAGGCATACTGTGTGTGTGTGTGTGTGTGTGTGTGTGTGTGAGAGAGAGAGAGAGAGAGAGAGAGAGAGGGAGGGAGGGAGGGAAAGAGACAGAGAGAGACAGACAGACAGAGAGAGAGAGAGAGAGAGAGAGACTTACTTGTGAAGAAACCCAAATAGGAAGCACGTCCACATCAGCTAATTCTATTTTATCTATAAGGTTACATTTCCCAGAATCTTGCACACCTGAAAAACTACATTTCTAATACAGTTTCAGGATTGAACTGGTGCAGTGTGTGGCTCTCTCTGAGCTTGGTTGTTTTCCTGCAGGAGTTACCTCATCAGGTAAACGGGAGTATTTGCAAGCAAACAGCTCGAGCTCAGAGACCGTCGCAAACTCCATAGTAGTACATTTCTTCCCTGTCGCCTTTACAGCCCAAGAAACTAGGGTCTCTTCTGAGTTGCCTGTCCCACCCCGCACCTCCTATCCCACTGGCGTTGTCTCCAAGGTCATTTCCACATACCAACACAGGGGGTCATGTTAAACATACAAACGGGTGTGTTTTCTTGCTTTGCGCGCTTTGGAGAAATTGCCGGAGGAGGAGAGGTGGGTGGGGCTCTTTAGGATATCCCAAGCCTCTCTTGAACCTTTCCCACGCTTATTAACTTGGTTTCCCAGTACTGTTATTTGTTTGATGAATGTCTAGAGGGACCATTAGGCGATTCCAGAACACGCTTAGCAGCCTGGAGGGAGGGGGTGGGGAGGAGGAGGAGGAGGTAGAGAGGAGGAACAGGAGAAGGTGCCAGCTTGGGACATTTTTGAGAAATGGAGTAAGATGTCAACCAAATTGACGTTGTCAGTAAAAATCAGCCAAGTCGCTTGGTGACAAATAAGGAACAACTTCAATCGGGAATCAACAAGCAACAAAGATGATTAGGGGACTGGAGACTAAAACATACGATGAATGGTTGCAGGAACTGGGCCTGGCTAGTCTAGGGAAGAGAAGGACCAGGGGAGACAGGATAGAAGTGTTCCAATATTTGAGGGGCTGCCCCAGAGAGGAGGAAGGGGTCAAGCTATTTTCTAAAGCACCCGAAGGCCGGAGAAGGAATAATGGATGGAAACTGAACAAGGTGCTTTTTTTCCCAAAGGCAACTGAACTTTCTGGTTTTTCTCTGAAGACATTTCGCTTCTCATCCAAGAAGCTTCTTCATTTCTGAAAAAGCACCTTTGGACAACCATGACCCGGATGACTGAGAATCTCTACAGACATTGATCGAGGAGAGATTCAACCTGGAAATAAGGAGAAATTTTCTGACAGTGAGAACGATCAACCGATGGAACAGAAGTTGCCCTCAGAAGTTGTGGGAGCTCCAACACTGGAGGCTTTCATAAAGAAACTGGACAACTATTTATTTGTAATGGTATAGGGCTGTGATGGCAAACCTATGGCACGCGTGGTGGCACACAGAACCATTTATGCCGGCATGTGAGCTGCAGGCAAATCTACCTCACTGCGTATGTGTGCACCTCACAGCTGATTTTCAGCCTGTTTGAGGCCTTTTTCGGCCTCCCAAAGGCTTGAGGATGGCTTCTGCAGGCTTCTACAAGCTTTGTAGGCCGAAATCTAGCCCTGTTTCATCACTTCCGGTATTTTCGGAAAAACAGGAAGTGATGAAACGGGGCTAGATTTCAGCCTACAAAGCTTGTAGAAGCCTGCAGAAGCCTTCCTTAATCCTTTGGGAGGCCGAAAAAGGCCTCAAACCAGCCGAAAATCAGCTGTGAGGTACAGTGCAAGTAAGGGGGCGGCAGAGGAGTGGGGTGGGATTGCGTGCGCATGCATAGGGGGCATGGGGGGGCTCGCATTGCCTTCTGGGTGCTGGCATACGAGCAGGGGCTATGCAAGCACGCGCACAATTTTTGGCACAGGAGCCCAAAAAGGTTAGCCACCACTGGTCTAGGGTCTCCTGCTCCCGCAGGGGGTTGGACTAGAAGACCTCTGAGGTTCCTTCCAACTCCTATTATTTCTTGTTCTACGTTCCATTCAGTCCACAGCCCACAGGTGGAAAGCAAAGACAGGGTGGAAATACTTTAATAAATAAAACATCCAGACCTCCCAGTGCGGTTTAACAATCATCAAGGACAGAACTGTGAAAACAGCAGCCGTAGCAGCAACAGCAGCAGCAGCAAAACAATGGGTCAGTCGTAAAAGTCATAATAAATTAAAAGAAAGTAAAGATTAAAGGCCGGGGCGTTTCTTCTCTTTTTGCAGAAGGGTTTTTAGATTCGCCAAGGAGCTGTTCTCTTCTGCAAAACGGGATTTTAGTTTTGCACGGGTCTTTGGCTCAACTGAGGGGCTAACCACACCTTCTCTGTTCTCCTGCACACAGCACCCCGAAGAAAGAACGCTTGGGTGTCCTGCTGGGCTGGTATCGAAAAAGAACAGAAATATCTGGTGGAAAAAAAAGAGACTAAAACAAATTCCGTCCGACTCCTCCATCACTAAGGTGGACAGAGCCATTGCCGGCTTCTCCTGACGTTCCCGAGCCTGGAATTTGAAAGCCAAAGTGGTTCCCCTTGGCATGGCCAGCTGGCTGGCAGTTCCTTCACCTGGGGGGCCGGATATGAGCTTCTCCATCCCTCCCAGGGCGAGTCATCAGATCCTCACGAGTGGGACTCCTCCCGGGTTGTTCGTGGCAAAGGTTGTTGACTTGGGACCTCGACCAGATATTTGTAGGACATGCCCACCATGACCTGCAGGGGAGAGACAGAAAGGTAGCATTCTAGGGAGGTACGGAAAAGGAAAGGTTTGGCTGTAGAAAGATGGAAGGAGAACGGGTCTGGAGTTGACTCCAGGAATTATTTTATAGGTGGTCCAGGACTTATGACCACAACTGAGCTCCATTGTGATGATACGTGGAGGACCACCTGTAAATAACAGTTCTGTTTCTAAGTGAGACAGTTGTTAAATGAGTTCTGCCCCACTTTATGACCCGTTTGAGATAAACAGAGGTGCTCTATAGGTGTCCATACACACCCCAAAGCACTTTTTATTTTGCCTTTTAGCACTAGCCCTTAGACTTATATACCGCTTCACGCTGTTTTACAGCCCCTCTCAGGGGGGGGGGGGGGGGGGGGGGGGGGGGGGGGGGGGGGGGGGGGGGGGGGGGGGGGGGGGGGGGGGGGGGGGGGGGGGGGGGGGGGGGGGGGGGGGGGGGGGGGGGGGGGGGGGGGGGGGGGGGGGGGGGGGGGGGGGGGGGGGGGCGGGGGGGGGGGGGGGGGGGGGCGGGGGGGGGGGGGGGGGGGGGGGGGGCCGGGGGGGGGGGCGGGGGGGGGGGCCCGGGGCCCCCGGGGGGGGCCGGGGGGCCGGGGCCCCGGGGCGGGGGGCGGGGGGCGGGGGGGGGGGGGGGGGGGGGGGGGGGGGGTAAGCGGTTTACAAAGTCAGCCTCTTGCCCCCAACCATCTGGGTCCTCATTTTACCCACTTCGGAAGGAGGGAAGGTTGAGTCAACCTTGAACCAGCCGGGATCGAAGTCCTGGCGGTGGGCAGAAGTTAACTTGCAATACTGTATTCTAACCACTGCATTACCACGGTTCTTGGAAAAGGTTTCTGAAAACCGAAGACTGAATGGAATAGCAATAACAGTAGCACTTAGGAGGCTTGAGGGGGGTGACATGATAGCTGTCTTCCAATAGCACTAGCGCTTAGACTTATATACCGCTTCATAGTGCTTTTACACCCCTTTCTAAGCGGTTTACAGAGTCAGACTCTTGCCCCCAACAATCTGGGTTATCCTCATTTTACCCACCTCGGAAGGATGGAAGGCTGAGTCAACCTTGAGCCTGGCGGAGTTCGAAGTGCCAAATTGCAGGCAGTCAGCAGAAGCAGCCTGCAGTACTGCACTGTGACCACTGCGCCACCGCGGCTTTGCCCTTTAAGAACTATTCGGTTTCAGCAATTCTCTGAAAATGGCCGTGAAAATACTTGGCTGCCTTCTGTGATTCTCAGATTTTATTTTTCTATTCCTTCCCGCCCCCCCCACACACACACAGCTGTTTCTCACAGCTGGGGAAACCCAGGACGATCCTCTATTCAGAACAGAGAAGCTTAAATGAACAGAGAAATCTCAGGGGATCTCAGAATTACACTCTGAAGAACGGGACGCTTCGGCTGAAGAAAGAGAAAGGAAAAACCGGCCTCCGCACACTCACCATCAAGAGGCTGAGGAGGCCCATCATCACACCTAACATGATGTACAGATTATCCGTCAATCCTCCAGCCCACAGAGGCCCAAGGATGGTGGCAATTCCCCCAACAGACCGACGGAGACCCTGGCTGAAACCTGCCAAAAGGAGGAAGAACAAGAGAGAAATAAAATCCTGCTGTTTTGAAACTCTCACAAGAGTGGTGTGGTGGCCTAGAGGTGAAGCTCTCCCCTCACAATCAGGAGGCTGTGAGTTCAATCCTAGGTAGAGGCAGGTATTTCTTTCTCTGGGCACAATGACACTATATTCTTCTGTGGGGGAAAAAACTCCGCATTGGTGACAAGAAGGTCATCCGGCCAGTAAACACTCAGCTCCATTTAGTTGCCCAGAGTCCACCTCGCAAGGGATTTTTTGGGTCATTAAAAGATGATATTAAGCCTCTCAAAACCTGTAGCCAGTCTGCAAATGGACTCTCTTTAAAGGCACTTACAAGCCTCATCATTCATTTAATGACCGAGAATTCTAGGTTACGGTGGCACTGAAAAAAAATGTGATTTATGACCTTTTTTCCCCTCAGGCACGTTGCAACATCCCCGTGGCCACCTGATTAAAATTCAGACGATTGGCAACTGGCTTGTATTTATGACGGTCACAGTTGTCCCCGGGGTCATGTGGTCCCCTTTTGAGACCTTCTGACAAGTGAAGTCAATTGGGGGAGGGAATTCACTTAACAACCGTGCTGTTAACTTAATAACTGCAGTGATTCACTGAACAAGAGTGGAAAGAAAGGGGAATAAATGGGGCAAAAAAAAAAAATTATCTTCGTAACTGCCTTGTTTTAGCAACAGAAATGTTGGGCTCGATTGGGATTGTAAGCCGAGGACTACCTGTTCTTCTTTATCCACAAAACTCTTCCACGACTATCCCACCTTACAAAAGCCTAAAATTAGCACAAAGAGGTCCAGCTTTACACCTAAAGAAAGTGCGTCGCTGTTCAGCATCTGTCATGCCCCTGTCAGAGTCTGAATCTGAGGAGGAAGCTGGACAGCTGACAGGGAGTGGGAGTGTGGCTCCGTTGGCTGTGGAGGAAACTGGGGAAGGGCAAAGTCCGGCTGGGTAGAGCAGGGGAGAGGTAGAGCAAGGGAGAGGGAATTGGGAGGAGGACCCAGGCCTACCCCCTCTTCATCCTAGGGCACGCGGGGAGGAACAGAGAAGGGAGCAATGTGGGTTGCATGGCTTACGAGGGAGGAAAGGGCCCTGATTCCCTTCATTAGCCACATCTGGGAAGACAGTTGATAAGAAAGGCAGGCTCATGCGGCAGGCTGCTGGGAGCAAACATGACTTTATCCTGTGTTGTTGTGGCTTATCTGTGTTCCTGGCGTCTTCCCAACCGTGTGAGTTTTGCCGTGCCTTCAAGTCTGAAATTCTTGCTCCTGCCCTGCCAAACTAATTACCTCAGTTTGGCTTGTTTGGACTTTAAGTTACAGTTTGTGTTGACCATGTTTTGGACTTAATTCCCTGCAGTCAAAGGCTGTTCCTGGGAGAGTTTTTCTCCAGCCAGAAGGTAACCAGGACATTGGGGGCAAAGTTGGAGATAATAAAGGGACTCTTATTGCTTATCTGACTGTGTTGCCTTTGTGCCACCCCCTGGGTCATCACAGCATCCTTGACTGTACCCAAAAGAGAGCTTATTGTCTTCTGATTGGTATGAAGAAATGCATCAAAATAGCCTTTTTTTCACCCAACTCTAGAGCCACGCTGGAAGTAGCCATGCCAACACTTGGGCAACTGGAGAAGACTGGAATCAGGAATGGGGTGGGCTTACCTTGAGTCCTCTCCGCTGTGACTTTAGAAAAGAGCGACACTTGGGAGACAGCGACGAAGGGCAAGCCCAAGACCTGCAAGAAGACACCTATGACCAGCTCCGCGAGGAGTACAGCAAAGGTACCTGCGTGAGGGACGGAGACGTGCAAAACAAAGTAAGGAGAAAGTTCACAGCCAATCATACCAGTGTAAATTGCACCTCGCTCAAAGCTGCCTTCCTCAAAGGGACGCCTTCAGCTTGGCCTTCCTGGGAAGCTAAGCTAGCTCTTCGGTGGGTCATGATGGGCTACAGGTTCTCATCATCATCCATGCAACTATTTGGGAGAGGACAACCTGCTAAGAAAACCTTCCAGTGCCTATTTGGGCTAGGAGAGGATTACAGGTAGTCCTTGAGTTTTGACCACAATGGAGCCCAATGTTTCTGTTGCTAGGTGAGACAGTTGTTAAGTGAAATGTACTCCATTTTACGACCTTCCTTGTCACAGTTGTTCAGTGAATCGCTGCAGTTGTTAAGTTAGGAACATGGTTGTTAAGCAAATCTGGCTTCGCCACTCACTTTGCTTGTTGGAAGGTCGCAAAAGGGGATCACATGACCCCGGGACACTGCAACCGTCATAAATATGAGTCAGTTGCCAAGTGTCTGGATTTGGGTCACACGACCATGAGGATGCTAAATGCTAAGTGTGAAACATGATCATATAGTCACTTCTTGCAGTGCCATTGTAACCTCAAAACAGTCACTAAAAGAATGGCTGTAAGTCGAGGATTACCTGTATAGATATGACCATGTATGACAATATTCAAGGTTCCTTTTTTCCTGACCCAGCAACATCTTAAAATCACCCAATTTATACCAACTGCCGACTTTCTCTATTGCAGTTTAAGCGTTTTACGAGACCTGTCGTTCTCCGGGAGGCTATAAAACAAGGACCTTTCAAACTTGGCAACTTTAAGACTTGTGGACTTCAACTCCCAGAATTCCTGAGCTAACATGACAGGAGGAGGAATTCTGGGAGTTGAAGTCTACAAGTCTTAAAGCTGTTGAGTTTGAAGAGCCCTGCCATAGGCATTGAAGATTGGTGGACTTCAACTCCCAGAATTCCTGAGCTAACATGACTGGAGAAAGAATTCTGGGAGTTGAAGTCCACAAGTCTTAAAGCTGTCGAGTTTGAAGAGCCCTGCCATAGGCATTGAAGATTGGTGGACTTCAACTCCCAGAATTCCTGAGCTAACATGACAGGAGGAGGAATTCTGGGAGTTGAAGTCCCCAAGTCTTAAAGCTGTTGAGTTTGAAGAGCCCTGCTCCAGGGCATCAAGAGGTCAGGAATTGAGAAGATGGGAGCGAAAGACCCCTTCACGCTCTTCTCCAGCAGCCCAACATCATTACCCTGGGGGTGTGCCAGGAACAGCAGGCACCACACGCAGGCCACGTTGCAGATGACCAGGCCTAGCAGTAAGATGATCCGATCTGAGAGCCGGGCGCTGAGAAGGCGCACCAGGAAGAAGCCAGCGATGACCTGAAAAAGAAGAGGCACAATGACAGTGTAATCGGACCCTGTGCGTGCAGGGACTCTCGGAGCAAGGAATGGGACAACTCGCTGCGGCCAACTCACCGCAGGACAACTTGCGATGGGACAATTCAACAACTCAATTGAATGATTTAAAATAAGTATTTTAATTGTGGCCTTTCACGTTTCATTCTGTCCCTCCTTTTTGCATCCTTTTTTTTCCAATGATTCTATGCTGTTAGGAATAACAAGGTTACCTAACGTAGTTTGGGTAAAATAATATATATAAACTATGATAGTAAGTTTAAGTGTGTGTCACTTTAAATTGCAAAGCATGTAATTTTGGGTGCGGTCTGAAACCGCCATAAGAGGGAGCAAGAGAACCTGACCATTGCTGGTTTGATGGATTGATGGTTTGCTAATTGCGTGTTTCGTACTGCTGAGTTTTTGAACGTCGAAGGAAGAAAGGAGGTTTGACTTCTTCATATCTCTACTGCAAGGAGATATATTACTGGACTGATATTTGTAAGTTTACTGACCTCTTTTTCGACACTGGAATTTGCAACTGAATAATCCCCGGACGGACTGAATTAGTGAATGATATATGGACTGTTTGACTATGCTAAAACTCTTACTGGAATAAACTATTTAACTAGCACAGTGTATCTCTGAGAGTTACTGAGTATAAGCTACAAAGACATTTATCTCACATATTTTGTCTGACTGCCTGACTGCCATGCAGATTCTGCTAGGGTGTATCCCTAACATATGCCATGGTTTATTTAATGATGGTTTGACTCTTGTCCTGAAACAAGTTGTCCCATGGCGAATTGGCCGTGGTTAATTGGCCACAGTGAATTGTCATAGCCCCCTCATAGCATGCTTCCAGACTGTCAATCAAAGAGATCAGGAATTACTCCAGAATCTCTCTGCATTCAAAGGGAGGAGCTTGGCTCTGAATGGCTCTCCTTGTCCACTAAGCAAAGAACTTTAGCTAGTTACATGGTGGGGTTTTGTGTGTATGACACAGCTTGTCATGCAAACCCATCCCACTAGGTTAATTTATTTTACTCATCAAATTTGAACCCCTCCCTCCTTCCCTCCCTCACCCCACCTCACCCTCCCCGTTCAATTTATGTGGAAATGGATTAAGCAGACAGAATAAAAATTTAGACTAATTCAGTGAACAGCTTCACTGCGTTGTGTGAACACAGTGTTGTGGTTCGCCAGCAGCAGGTGCGGACGGCTGAGGTCTCTGACAGCGAGGAGGAGGCTGGTGAGGACTCGGACGAGGGGCCTGTGTGTGATGCAGGGATGGGGGCCGGAACTATCGGAGAATGGGGTGCTGCCTTCGGAGTTTGGGGACCCTGACAGCAGTGATGCAGAGGACCCCAGGGAGCCTGTGCCCAGTGTGCGTATGCGCAGGGCCGCTCAAGGGAAAGAGCAGCTGCAGCAGCAAGGGCGACTTGGAAGTAAGGCTGGAAGGTGATGCTCCATTCCAGCAGGGATAAAAGCCAGCCCTCGGGGATGAGTTCTTTGCAGGAAGCAAAGGAATTCTTTATACTCAGAATCTTCGTTGAAGCCCTGCTTACTCAGGTTTGTTTTTTCAAAATTCTGGCTTGGGATATTTATCTGCAATTAGTCTTTTGTCCTTGGCAGCCTTTCACAACCTTGAAAGGGCTTGCTCTTATCTTGGACAATTAGTTTTGAACGACTCTTGGCTGTGAATGCACAGAATTCACAGCATCGTATTAGAAGAGGTTTGCTTTTATACGCCGTTTGCGTTCGTTTAATTTGAACACGGCTTGGGTCAGAACACACAGCCTTAATCATGAGAAGGACATTGAAAATGAATTGGTGGCCAAGGCCTTCATCTTTGAACCATCAACTGGAGGATGGGAAGGAGAGATAAATAAAACAAATTGCTATTTATACCACAGACTCACAGCCGCACTTTCTTGAAAGGTTTGCCAGGTTTCTTATCTTATTTAAGAACCTGCCAGACCTGTTAACCAGGAGCAAAATTAGCATCACCCACTAGCTACATCGAAAATGTCTCTTCCCAAATTGTTTTTAGTGCTTAGTAACTGCCTGTCCATCGACAGCCCAAAATCTGGTTTCATTTATTAGACTTGTTTGCCAGCCATCTTGCCTAGAGGAGGCTCTTTTGAGAGGGAGAGAAAGAGGAAAGGATTATGCATGGGTCGTGGAGACTCGGTCTTGTCTTTTTGCCACAATGGCAAAAACCCTGGGAGAATGGCCAAAGAGATACAGCCAGATAAGCAGCAGCACAGCTCAAAGATGGATGCAGGAAGTGTTGTGGTTAGCCGGCAGCAGGTACAGACGGCTGAGGAGAGCGAGGACTCAGATGAGGGGCTAGGACTGTTAGGGAGCGGACTGCTGCCTTCAGAGATTGTGGGGACTGGCAGCAGCGATGAGGAGGTTCCCGAGGAGCCTGGGCCAAGTGCGCGTGCACACAGGATTGCTCGCAGGAAAGAGCAGCTGCAACAGCACGGGCGACTCGAGAGTAAGGCTGCAAGGTAATGGCCCCTCCTTCAAGAAGATAAAAGCCAGCTGTGAATCGGACGTTCTTTGCAGGAAGCAAAGACGTTTTGAAACGCGAGCCTCGTGGACATTACAGTATCTTAGTTGGTATTTGAAGGCTCTTGTGTTGTAAAATATTTCTAGGTAACCTTATCTGTTACTCTTGGCAGCCTCGCACAGTTTTGGCGAGGCTCGTGCTTATCAAAGTTAATTAATTCGCAGCAGCCTTTTAACTGGGGATTCATAAGAATCATTAAAAGGTTTCTATTCCTTTTGGTTCACGTTCGTTTTATTGGAAAAGGGTTCGGGTCAGAACAGGAAGTCCTCGACTTATGACCTACAACTGAGCCCAACATTTATCTCACTAAGCGAGGGGGTGGTTAAGTGAGTTTCGTTCCGTTTTGTAACCTTTCTTGCCACAGCTATTAAATGAATCAGTGCAGTTGTTAAATTAGCAAGTGTCCATGGAGATTCTCAATTCTCCAGCTCATGGTTGTCCCAAAGGTGCTTTTCCAGAAGGCAACTGAACTTTCTTTGTTTTGATCCTGAAGACATTTCGCTTCTCATCCAAGAAGCTTCTTCAGTTCTGACTCCAGTTCCGAAGGAGGTTTTCCGATGACAAGCGAAACATCTTCGGAAGAAAAACAAAACAGGCCCAGCTGCCTTTTGAAAAAGCACCTTTGGGACACGGATGTTAAGTGGATCTGGCTTCCCCACTGACTTTCCTTTGTCGGAAGGTCGCAAAAGGTGATCACATGACCCTGGGGCGCTGCAAACCGTCATAAATATGAACCAACTGTCAAGCCCTTGAATTTTGATTACGGGATCACGAGGATGCTGCAACGGTCATAAGTGTGCAAAACGGTCCATAAGCCACTATTTTCAGTGCCATTGTAATTTGGAAGAGTCACTGAGTGAGTGGCTGTAAGTCAAGGACTACCTGAAATGGGCAAGGACAAGAGGGTCAGAAGAGGCCCTCCCTAATTCTTTGGGCTATACAAGAGATTGCGGGGGGGAGAACTGTACTCTCATACTTGCAAGACTCTATCCATGTCGCTTTGGAATAAAGTAGAAATACGTTGCTCATCCAGTCGTGATTCCTTCCTGCTTTACCTGGTCAGGCCGACACTCTAACTTATTAAAATGGCATAGTGAGCAAAATCTCCTATAACAGGGGTCGCCAACCTCAGGGACCACCAAGCCCATAATTTTAAATCCCGCGGACCAGAGACCCTGGGAAAATCCCCCCAAAAAGTCTGCAGGAAAATTTCCCCACCCCGTTTTCCTACCGATCGATCGTTCTTTATTTGGGATCGCAGGATACCATCTCCAGCTCCATTCTTAGGTCGGGGGAGAGACTTTTGGCTTCATGCAAGGAAAGCAGCAAGAGCTGCAGAAGTCTTTCTTTCTCTCCCCCAAACTCCGCCAGAATGGCGCAGCCTCTTGGAGCAGGATGCCCTGCAGGGTCCCAAAGACTCATTTCTGGAAGAGTTTGGGGGAGAGAAAGAAAGACTTTTGGCTGCTTTCCTTGCATGCAGCCAAAAGCAGAAGAGGAAAGAAGCCGAAAGAAGCAGCCCGGTTGCCGGATGAGGCACGTGGGGCAAGTTCCCCTCCTCCACCCTTTCCCTCCTCCCCTCACTATCTCGCGTTGTTTGCTATGCAAGCAATGCAAGCCTTGTGTTCCATGCAGCCTGGATTAATCGCTTTGGGGGTGACATTTCTCTGCGGACCACCGAAATTTTCTCGCGGACCACCAGTGGTCCCCAGCCCACTGGTTGGCGACCACTGTCCCTATTAACACACACCCTGCTCAGTTACAGTGTCACCCCTTTTCGCCCTTACCTCCACGCCACACAGGAAATACATGATGCTGTTCTCCAGTTCTCCAAAGTTCAAATACTTCTGGGTAATTGGAGTCACCATAGTCTGTAGAGGAAAATCAATACAAGTTTCAGATTGTTTACCTACTCCTGCAGTGACCTTCAAATATTACAAGCAGCAACTTTCAATACATTATAAACTCCTGGTTTTGATTCTCGACATTTCAACTTCTGAGTCTTCCAAATGAGGATGTCATGCCCTTGTTGGAATCTGATTCCAAGGGGGAGGTCGAATAGCTGACAGGGAGTGGGAGTGTGGCTCCGGTGGCTGTGGAGGAAACTGGGGAAGGGCACAGTCCGGCTGGGCATTCAGAGGAAGACCCAGGCCCACCCCCTCTTCATCCTCGGGCATGCAGGGAGGAACAGATAAGGGAGCAACATGGGTTATGGGGGAGAAAGAGGCCCTGATTCCCTTCATTAGCTGCAAATGGGAAAACAGGATATAAAGGGCGTTGGCGCATAGCACTTTCCTGGAAGCAAAGCGTGCATTATCTTTGTTTGTCAAGTCTTATCTGGGTTCTGGCGTTCTCCTAACTGTGTGTGTTTCATTATCTTTTGAGTTCTGCAATTCCTTATCCTGCCTTGTCTTGTTAATTGCTGCAGCGTGGTTTGTGTTGGTTTTTATTTATAATCTATATATACTGTGAGGTCGGGTGCATTATTAGAATGCAGTATTGCAGGCTAACTCTGCTCACTGTCAGGAGTTCGATGCTGACTGGCTCAAGGTTGGGTCAGCCTTCCACCTTTCTGAGTTCAGTAAAATGAGGACCCAAGTGGTTGAGGGCAACATGCTGACTCTGTAAACCACTTAGAGGGGGCTGTAAGCGGTATATAAATCTAAGTGCTCCTGCTATAGCTGCGTGTTCTGGCTCACTGCACAACCCCGCCGTTCCAGCTACTAAATTTAAATATCTTAACATTAAGCCTCCCACGTTCTGCTTTCAGAGCTCCCAAAGGAGCCCAGGGTTGATGCACAACTAGGCCTACCTACCTCCAATGCCGTTTGATTGAAGAGAGTAATGAACTGGGCGGTGAGGAGAACCACCACTTCTTCCCGCAAATATTCTGAAATGAAAACACAACCACCATCAAGTCTGGAAGAGCCTCGTTGAGGCTGAGGAGGCAGGAGGCCCTTTTTACTCTGGGGATGGAAAAAGAAACGAAGGGTTAATCATAAAACCATCCCTTCTGGGTCTTTCTTTGAGAGCTCTACTTGGCAACGTTCAAGGTTGGATTCCCACAAGCCCCTGAACCAGGCTAACAAAAGACCCTGGTTATGAACTTCGTTAGAGAGTTCTCAAGTTTACTGCAATGTGCAAACTCTGTTTATCTGGTTAATATATAATGTGGATGCCAAATAAGTTGATTCAGTAATTAAAATCATTGTAGGAGGAAAGCCATGTTAGTCTGTGGTAGCCAAAACATTCTTCTACATTTGCACTGACTTTCCGTAGTTACATTGCTTTACACACTGTAAGCAGACCACGTTTTCATCTTGGTTAGCTATCTGGTTTCTACTACTGTATTTTACTGAATCCAACTTATCTGGTTCAATATAGAATTAAGGAGAAATTTCCTAATGGTGAGAACAATTAACCAGTGGAATACCTCGCCTTCAGAAGTTGTGGGTGGCCCATCACTGGAGGGTTTCCAGAAGAGACTGGGGCAGACACTGGTCTGAAATGGTATAGACTTTCCCACTTGTGCAGGGAGTTGGACTAGATGACCTCCAAGGTCCCTTTCTGTGTTATTCTATGTTCTATACATTCATAGGAAAATAAAGAACTGCAGAATTCAACACAGTGGCTCTGTGGAAGACCACTGTTGCTGCAAGGATTTGCTGATGTATTTCTCCTTCGTATTAAGACGAGTCTAGACGTTTAGAGGTCAGTCTGAGCCAGCCTGCTTGTTTACCTCTCTTGCTTACTGAGGAAAGGAGAAGAAAATGGAGGGAAATCTCCACATAGCTTCACATTTTCCCCCGCTGTGAAAAGCCTTTCGAGTTTGGCACCCCTGGTATAAGGTCTCCAGCTTGAGCAGGGGTTGGACTAGAAGACCTCCAAGGTCCCTTTCAAGCACTGTTATTCTGAAGAGGCTGGCTTGTCCTTATATGGCCGAGCTTCACCAAGGCCAGCTTCTGAGTCACTCCCATCTCAAAAGTAATATATCTTACACCAGGGGTGTCCAGCCTTGGCAACTTTAAGGCTTGTGGACTTCAACTCCCAGAATTCCTCAGCCAGCAAAGTCCACAAGTCTTAAAGTTGCTAAGGTTGGACACCCCTGTCTTACACCAAGGTCAAGTCTTGCAGTCTCCTGACTGGAGCAGGACCAAAAAGCCATGGTGCCAGGTTTCCATCAAACCCGGGTATTGTTGTTATTCGTTGGGAACTTCTGAATGGAACATTAGCACTAGTTACTGTAGAAACTGGTCACTTGGGGGTATCTCTGCTGTCCTTTTTAAAGGACTCCTGGCAGCCTATAAGACATTTGGGGGCCATTCTTGCTTGGCGAGGTATGCTGTTCGCGTTATGCTTTTAACCCTGTTTGCTTGAGCTAATAATAAAACTTAAAATTCCTTTATTTCCTGAAGTGTTCAGTCTCTCTGGATCCAAAAGAATCCATTGCCTGGGCACCTGATCGCTGCCTGACACTTGGCAAAACATTCAGTAACCAGATCAGACTATTTCTGTGAATCGGTGTCTATCATAAAATCCAGTCCTGCCCCATTTGGAGATTTGAAGGTACTTTTTTCGTGCGATGCTAAGCGTTAGAATTATTCTGTACTTTTAAGACAGTGACAAAGCAAATTTGAGGTTTCCTTAATTCATGTGCTTTTATAGAGGATAATAGGAGTTGGGTGATTATGCCACACAGAGGTATTTGCAAGGAGCTACTAAGGCTAGAGATATCACTAATGACACAGGAACTGCACAGGACCAAAATGGATGCCCTCTCTGATTGTTTAAAGGAGTAATATGGGTGCCTTATCCTCTAGAGTGGTGCAGTGGCCTAGAGACAGAGCTCTTGCCTCACAATCTGGAGGCTGTGAGTTCAATCCTAGGTAGAAGTAGATATTTCTCTCTCTGAAAATATATCTGCTGAGTGTAGCTCCACATTGGTGACAGGAAGGGCATCTGGCCAGTAAACACATATCTCCTTTCAGTTGCCCAGCTTCCAGCCCTCAAGGAAATATGGGGTCATTAAAAGATGACGATGGGTGCCTTACCATCAAAATTAGACTAATTAGCCCAATCATAAAGAGAATTTTTCAGAAACTTTTCTAGAATAGGTAGATTACTTTTGAAACGCCTCAGAACAAAAAACAGGTCAAAAGTCCCTTTATTTCTACTCTGCGGGTCGCACAAAAGGATTACAGGACCGGAGGCTAAACCACATGAGGAACGACTGAAGAAACTAGGAATGTTTATTGTAACTAAGAAAAAGGACTAGGGGTGACAAGAGAGCAGTGTTCTGGTACTTGAGGGGCTGCTACAAAGAAGAGGGAGGCCAACCTATTATCCTCCAAACCACCTGAAGGCAGTGTTAGGAATAACATAGGTTACCTAACATAGTTTGGGTAAAATAATATATATAAACTATGATTGTAAGTTTAAGTGTGTGTCACTTTAAAACTGCAAAGCATGTAATTTTGGGTGTGGTGTGAAACCACCATAAGAGGGAGCAAGAGAACCTGACAATTACTGGATTGCATGGATTGATGGTTTGTTAACTGCGTGTTTCCCCTACTGCTGAGTTGCTGAAGGAAGAGAGGAGTTTTTGACTTCTTCATATCTCTACTGCAAGGAGATATATTACTGGACTGATATTTGTAAGTTTACTGACCTCTCTTTTTCAACACTGGACTTTGCAACGGTATAATCCCTGGACGGACTGAACTAGTGAATGATATATGGACTGTTTGACTCTTACTGGAATAAACTATTTAATTAGCACCGTGTATCTGTTTTACTGAGTGTAAACTACAAAAACGTTTATCTCACATATTTTGCCTGCTTGCCTGACTGCCGTGCAGATTCTGCTAGGGTGTATCCCTAACAGGCAGGACAAGAAGCAACGGGTGGAAACTTATCAAGGAGAGATACATGTTAGAACCAAGTAGAAATTTCTTGAAAGTGAGAAAAAATTAATCCATGGAACAGCTTGCCTTCAGAGGTTGTGGAGATTGGACCGTCTAGATATAGCCTCCTGCTTGAACAGGGAGTTGGACTAGAAGACCTCTAAGGTCCCTTCCAACCATTATTATATGTTCTAAAAAGGGATCACACGCAGCCCACAACCTGGGCAACGATACGACATCACCTGTTCCTGCCACAATGAAGATCACCTCACCTTTCATGGAGGCAAATTGAAGGAAGGAGTTCTTGTCTTCTCCAGCCGATTCTTCATCTGCCAAGTGTCCATTGGGCACATACCGGCAGTCATCGCCAAGGGAAGGTTGTGGAGGTCCCACCGGGGTGCTGCCATAGCAGCTCCCTTCCGTGGCCGCTCCTTGGCGGCCCTCGTGGCCTATCAGTGGCTTCCGCTCGTCTTCCAAGGCGTCCCACTGCACCGTTGATACACTCCTTGCCGTGTGAGTCGGTGGCTGTATGTCGTAGTACATCAGCATCACAATAACTTGGAGCAGAATCCACACCAGGCACATGAAGAGCTGTCGATAGGAGTCAGGGAGGAGAACAGAAGAATAAAAAGCGCTTTTTTTTGCATAACACAGAACCGAGCGCCGGGAATAAAAGCCCTGGGATAACCAGAAATCTTTTGATTCCATTTCATCGAAGGGCAAAGGGTATCCGATGCTGAAATTTTAAGACCGCACTGAAGGATTATTCACCAGCAGCATTTATACAACCAATGGCGTTAAGTAAATATTTGATTGACCTAAAGCTAGACAGAGGTCTCCAGGAACCCAAGGGTGGGGGGGGGGCAGGGGGGGGGCTTGCTTCTGAGCAGGCTTGCGCTGAATTATGGTAGGAATCTAAAACCTTGCTCTTAAAAAGGGCTCTCAACGTGCATGCTTTTGAGCAGGTTTTTAATGGGGGTTGTTTAAAATTTGGGTTTGAACTCATTTCAACGTTACTGCAATTGTTCTTACAGTAAAGTGAGAGAAGAAATGGAGTTGGAAGAATGTGAACTACTGCAGTTTGATCTAGTGCAGGGATCCCCAAACCCCCAGGCTGTGAACTGACACCGGGCCGCGGTATGCAAGCAAACGGGGTGCGTAAAAAAAGCAAAGCCCCTTCCGGCAATCAAGCAGGATGGGAAACCACGCCCACCCTGGACCGTGGAAAAACCTTTCTCTCCAGAACCTGTCCTTGATGCCCAAAAGGTTGAGGGGGCCACTGATTTAATGGATAAGACTTTGAGCCCACCAAAGAGACGGTGAGTTCTAATTCCACCTTAGGCATGAAAACCAGCTGGGTGACTTTGAGCCAATCACTAGGAGACCGTGAGTTTTCATCTCACTTTAGGCACGAAAGCCAGGCTGGATAACTTTGGGCCAGTCACTCTCTCTCAGCCCAACCCACCTCACGGGGCTGTTCTTGTGGGGAAAATAGGAGGAGGAGGAGGAGGATGTGTTGGATAAATTCTCCACTTTGATTTATTTGTAAACATAATAAAGGGGGAATATAAATAAATAAATAAGCCGATGAGATTATACAATTTATTGTATAATTCTCTCGTCAGTACAGGTATTCCTCGACTTACAATTACAATGGACACCACCAGAATTTCTGCTGTTAAGACAAGCAGCTGTTAAGTGATTACTGCCTGATTTTATGACTTCAAAAATGTCGAACTAGTTTTGTTACCTAATCTGGTTAATATTTTAACATTCACAGGAGCCGTGGTGGTGCAGTGGTTAGAATGCAGTACTGCTGGCTACTTCTGCTGACTGCCAGATGCCTGCAATCTGGCAGTTCAAATCTCACCAGGCTCAAGGTTGACTCAGACTTCCAAGGTGGGTAAAATGAGGACCCAGATTATTGGGGGGCAATATGCTGACTCTGTAAACCCTTAGAGAGGGCTGTGATCACTGTGAAGCAGTATGTAAGTCTGCTATTGCTATTTGTGATATTAATTGTAAGCCAACCCAGAGTCCTTTGTGGAGTGAGATGGGCAACATATATACATTTAATTAATAAATACTGCTTCTAAAAAGAACAAATTCTTCGCAACTTACCCCGGGGGATGTAAACTTATTCACCACAAAAGGCCCCAAATGGAAATTGCAGAGGCGCAGGAAAAGGTTACAGGCTGGTCCTGGAAGCAAATATGACAGAACAGGTATATGAAGAGGGCATACAGGTTACCTGCCAAGACATCAGCATCTTCTGCAGTGACCTTCCTTCAACCTCCAAGCCACCCAGAGTCACTGTTTCGTAATTTAATAAATAAACAAATTTATTCAAACCCTTCCTTTCCCCATAAGATGGCAGCTACAAGAAAAAGACTCTTCTTAGTGGTGGCACCCCAGCCACAGGTATAAAAGTTAACTAGTCCTAGTATTATAACTTTGGAAAGGACATTTAGGACCCTCAACTCCAGAGTTGGAAGGGTCCTTGGAGGTCTTCTAGTCCAACCCGCCGCTTAGGCAGGAAACCCTATATCATTTCAGGCAAATGGTTATCCAATCTCTTCTTAAAGACTTCCAGTGTTGGAGCATTTACAACTTCTGGAGGCAAGTTTTTTCCACTGGTTAATTGTTCTAACCGTTAGGAAAGTTCTCCTTAATTCTAAGTTGCTTCTCTCCTTGATTAGTTTCTATTCATTGCTTCTTGTCCTACTCTCAGTTGCTTTGGAGAATAGCTTGACTCCCTCTTCTTTGGGGCATCCCCTGAGATATTGGAAGACTGCTATCATGTCACGCCTAGTCCTTTTCATTAAACTAGACATACCCAATTCCTGCAACAGTTCTTCATATGTTTTAGCCTCCAATTCCCTACTCATCTTTGTTGCTCTTCTCTGCACTTTTTCTAGAGTCTCAACATCTTCTTTACATCATGGTGATCAAAACTGGATGCAGTTGTGGTCTTACCAAGGCATTATAAAGTGGTATTAACACTTCACATGATCTTGGGGTTTAAACCATTAGGAGTTTATTCAACATCTAGATAGCTACAGGTTCCTCAACTTGTTCTAGAACAGGGGTGTCCAACCTTTCACCTTCCCTGGGCCACATTAGAAGATGAAAATTTGGTTTGGGCAGCACATAAAATAAAATAACAGTAACGATACCTGATCATCCAAAAAAACCATAGAAAACATAGTTAACATATTAAATTTATTTGGAAATGAAGTTAGTGAGATGTTTTTATTATTAATTATTTATTAAAAATTATTTATTTTTTATCACAGTTTTTTTATCACGTTTTTTTTATCATGGTTTATTTTCCGGCCAAATTTTGCGGGGGGGTGGGGGGGTGGAGAAAGCTCACCCGCCTCGCGCCTACCTCTCCTCCTGCAAATGGCCCGGCTGGATGAGGCAGGACTGGAAGGCAGAAGCAGCAGCAGCGGCGGGGGCAGAAGCAGCGGCGGGGGCAGCGGCGGCGGGGGCAGAAGCAGCAGCGGTGGCAGGGGCAGAAGCGGAGGCGGCAGGGGCAGAAGCGGCAGCGACGACAGGGGCAGAAGTGGCAGCGGGGGCAGAAGCAGCGGGGGCAGAAGCGGCGGCGATGGCGGTGGTGGCAACAGCAGGAGGTGGCGCTCTGACGGTGTCTGCTTTTTCTGTTGCTGCTTGGCCTGGCGCTCGCCCTGCCTCGCGCCTGCTTCTCCTCCTCCTCCTCGCTGGCTCTGGCACGAAGGTTGGGGTGGGCACTGGGCCGCATTACAAGGTGACCTGGGCCGCATGCGGCCCTTGGGCCGCAGGTTGGACAAGCCTGTTCTAGAACTTCCAAGCAATTTAGAGTATATAAATAAATAGTTCCAGTTGCTATTTTCACTGCTCTCTTCAAAAAATTTTTTTAAAATGTTTGTTTTCATTGAAACAGCAGCTGCTCAGCACATCTGCTTGCTTAAAAACTGCTCTGAAGTTCCAACGTTAGAGAAGTTTATCTTCTAAAACTGGCCTTTTTCATGCCAATTTTAATTTCATCCACAAACTGCCTTGGCTGAATAAAATCCAGTGCTGGTAACGGGCCTACATAACCGATCTTCTATATTTTTATTTTTATTTTCTCCTTCCAGAAATCCTCCCAGAGAATGTAAAGAAGGCCAACGACAAAATACAGGTTGTCCTGGACTTATAACAACTATCAACACCAAAATTGCTGCTTGGAGCCTTTTAAGTGAAACATTTGTTAAGTGAGTTTTGCCCCCTTTTTATGATCTTTCTTGCCACAGTTATTGAATGGATCATTGCAGGGGTGAAATTAGTAACACGGTTATTAGCAATAGCATTAGACTTATATACCGCTTCACAGTGCTTTACAGTCCCTCTCTAAGTGGTTTACAGAGTCAGCATATTACCCCCAACAATTTTAGGTTCTCATTTTACCCACCTCGGAAGGACTGAAGGTTGAGTCAACCTTGAGACTGATGGGATTCGAACTGCCAAATTGTAGGCAGCCAGCAGTCAGCAGAAGTAGCCTGCAATACTGCATTCTAACCACTGCGCCACCACGGCTGTTAAATGGCTTGTCCAAAGGTCACAAAAGGCAATCACAGGACCCCAGCACCCTGCAACCGTCATAAATACGAGTCAGTTGCCAAGTGTCTGAATTTTGATCACATGACCGTGGGGATGCTTCAATGGACACAAGTGTGAACACCGGTCGTAAGTCACTTTCTCCAGTGCCGTTGTAACTTTGAATGGTCAGGTAAAATGAAATGTTACAAGTCTACCTGTACCGCAATGCAAACTTCCAGCGCTGACACAGAATGTGGGAAGGATCTGTCAAAAGTGGAGTCCTTACCAATAAGCAGCCCAACCTGGCGGCATGCCATGACGGCGGCAAAGACCTTGGACCTCTCCTGCGAAGTGGTAGAGCGGGTGAGGTAGCCAAAGATGGAGGCCCCTGCTCCAGTCCCCACACCTGTAGCGGAGATCCAGAAAAAAGTCCATTGGAAAAGGAAAGAATGGCAAATTTAAGCACATCTTCACTCACCCACCCACCCAAAGCCTGTTATCCAATTTAGCCCTCCCTGTCTGACACCTAAGATTGAAAATCATAAGCTACGTCTTTTCTATCCTGCTCTACGGAGTGGAGAGTTAGTCCCTTGAAGAGGCTAGAGGCATTTGAAATGTGGATTTATAGACGGCTGTTACGTGTAAGTTGGGTTGACAAAATCAGAAATGAGGAGGTGACAAGCTGCCTGGGAAAGCCAAGGGAAAGCACCAAAGCCATTAAAAAGCAAACGTTAGAATATTTTGGAGATGTGGTGTGACACCCGGAAAAATATGGCATACTTCACTTAATCCTCCACGGAAAGACTGAAGGCAAATGAAGTCCAGGCAGAAGAAAAACATCATGGCTTCAAAATCTAAGGGACCAGTTTGAACAAAACTCAGTAGCATTTTTTCGTGATGCTCTTGATAAAAATAGGATTGCCAACACGATCGCCAACGTCCGATGATGGATATGCCACAAGAAGAAGTCTTGACACCTTCAAGATTTGTCCAGCTAATATCTGGTTGGCTGGGCAAGATATTTTCTTCCGATGCAGTTCTCTTGGTTAAATTTAGAACCAGGGCAACAAAGCCCAGTTTAATACATTTAAAAGAATTCAAAACCAGCTAAAATCTACAAATCCAAAAGATAACTGAAGTCCTGTGTTTGTGCAATCCTCTTAACTTGTCACTCAGGCATTTTGTTTTTTATTTTATTTGAATCTGAATTTGCACAATATACATGGAAATAAAGACTAACCAAATAAGCTAGTTTGGCCCAAACAAGCTAAGTTGCAAAACAACTTAGCACATTAATGTTTTTTTGGCTAGGCCTTTTATCTAAAAGATTTAGTAAGCTGTGTGGAAAGAGGAGGAAAGAAGTGAAGCAAAAGGGCTGATAAGAGTTGGAGAAACTTAAGCTCCCAAATTAAGGAAAAAAGTGAAGAAAGTTCCCTTATTTGTACCTCAAAGCTCAATGAGTTGAGTTGGGTTGAGCTGTCCCCTGTCCTTACCTGCTACTAGTCGGCTGCTGAGAAGCATCCATTTGGAGCCACCCACGAAGTACATGAAGTTTCCTGAAAACAAAGACAACAGAGTAGAAAGAACAGAAGCAAAAGATGGCTTGGTGGCGCTCAGACAGCCCTACATCACAGGACTAGAACCCACCTGGAATGAGGCTGCCCACGATGCCACCAAGGTTGATGGCACCCAGTGCTAAATCATTCGTGGACAGCATGATGCCGGTTGTGGTTTTGTGCAGCAGAACAGCTCCCTAAACAATGATCAGGGGAACAAGTGGATTATGGGTACATTTAGGACAGGTTTAGATGTCCGAAACCTGGAAGGAGGGACTGACTCTCTATGGGAATAAATTTACTGAGCATAAGATGGAAAAATGGATCTGTGGAACAATCTATCTATGGAAACTGTGGGTTCTCCATTTCTGGGAGCTTCCAAAAAGAGATGCGCAGTCACCTCTCAGGGACGGTTTTGCTGGCATTCCTGCACATTGCAGAAGGATGGATTAGATGAACCTTGCAACTCCACAGTTCTATGATTCTGGGATTAAATGCCTGGCCACAGAGGAAAGCGTCTATAGCTGAACTGTGAAATATTACAGTATGTGCACGGGGAATTGTTTCCATGGATTCAACAATTCTGTTATTTTTATAGTTTGCTGCACAGTCGGCCACATGTTCAGACTGGATTTGGCATTGTTGTCCACCACTCAAGCCCTTCCCAAAGACTTGGATAGGCAGATGGGGGGGTGTTTGGTGATAATAAAGAGCCGTGGTGGCGCATTGGTTAGGAGGCAATATTGCAGGCTAATTCTGCCGACTGCCAGCAGTTCAACGCTCACCAGGCTCAAGGTTGACTCAGCCTTTCATCCTTCCGAAGTCAGTAAAGTGAAGAGCCAGACTGTTGGGAGTCCAAGTGCTATTCCTACTATTATTAAAGGTACTGCCGCAGGCCGAAAGCTGTTCCAAGCAAAGCTGCCTTTTGCAATTCACCGGTGGAAATTTTGCCAATCGTGTTCAAGCGGTGCTCTGGATGTTTTGGGATTGCACCTGGCACCTATTACTATTATACTACAGTACCTTGGCTTTCTCTTGTCACCGTGGTTTTATTTCTACTGAAGCAAAATTTTAAAAAAATGAAGTTAGTACCAATAATATCCAGTCAAATGCCTTTTTGAAGTCAAAGGGACCTTGGAGATCTGAAGGAACAGAAGGTGGCAAATTATCCTGAGAGGGCGACCTGTCTCAACCTCCCCCAGCAGGGTCCACTCACCTGCTATCTGAAACAAGTTGGCAAACATGATGCTCCCCTTGGTTCGACGGGTGCGGTCGGACCAGTATCCAAAGAAGGGACCCGTGATTAATCCAGCAAAGCTAAAGGCAGAGAGAGCCAGGCCCAAGTAGTACGGTTCAGCATTGAGCTTTTGCAGATAGGCCCAAATGGTTGGCAGGATCACCGCTGGGTGGAAGGAAGGGAGGAAGAAGAGAGAGGCCAAAGTTAAGAAACGTGTCCAAAGAGGCGTGCATCAGAAGACGCCCTCTTATAGCCAAAATTACAGAAGAGCTCGGGCTTTCGGCCGCAGTTCAAGCCCCAAATTTCCATGGCAAAGCGAAACAGTTGTTAAGCGAGTTTTGCTCCATTTTACGACCTTTCTTTCCACAGTTGTTAAGTGGATCGCTGCAGTTATTAAATTAGCAGCACCATTGGTAAATGAATCTGGCTTCCCCATTGTCCTTGAGGGTCAGGTCGCAAAAGGGGATCACCATCAGAGGTGGTCATTCAGCAGGTTCTGACCAGTTCTGGAGAACCGGTAGCAGAAATCTTGAGTAGTTCGGAGAACCGGCAAATACCCCTTCTGACTGGCCCCACCAACCCCATCTATTCTCTGCCTCCCATTGAGTCCCAGCTGATAGTCTGGGTTTTTCTTTGGTTGCCCTGCACAGGAGAACGGAACTGGAAAGCAGGTTAGTGGAGTGGGGAGGGAATGGGGATTTTGCAGTAACCTTCCCCCAGGAGTGGGGAGGGAATGGGGATTTAACAGTATCCTTCCCCTGCCAAGCCACGCCCACAGAACCAGTGGTAAAAAAAATTGAATCCCACCACTGGATCACGTGAGCCCCCAGGACATAGCAACTGTTGTAAGTATGTGCCAGTTGCCAAGAGTCTGGATTTTGATCACGTGACCATGGGAATGCTGCAAAGGTCATTAAGTGTGGAAAACAGTCATGGGTCACTAAAGAAATGGTTGCAAGTTGAGGATGGCCTCTCTCATCTTGAATGGAGGCTAACAGCAGATCCCTACCAAGCATACTGTAGGTTTCTAGTCTTATGCCCCGGCCATTTCCTTTCTCGTTTTGAAAACTCTAGTTTTCTTTTCTGGCTTGGATGGCAAGTCCCACTTTGCTAAATGCAGGTTTTGGGTTGCAAAACTTTTGATCTGAGCCACACAGCTGCTGTGGTTAGCCACGGTTCTCCATAGGCTCTGAACCAAGCCAGGCAAATCCTTTGAAGCTCTGCGGGCTGGGATTATACAAAAAGGCCAAGCCCAAAAACAAAAACAACAAACCCACATTACAGCTTAACGCCAATGTCTTAAGCGAGGTCTTATCTTGTTTTCCCTTTTTAAAAAAAAACAAACAAAAAACCCTCATTTCAACTGCCAGTAATGTGGTTGTATGAAAACCACAGCTAAGGAGAAGGGAACCCTAGAAACAAAACTGAGGATTTATACATCTCCCGGGGAAGTATTTTGATTTAATACGCGCTTATATTTTTATTTGGTATGTGCTTATATTTAAGTGCAGTACAAGATGTGTTCTCCCCACAAAGACCACCCTGTACATTAGGTTGGACTGGGACATAGGTAGTCCTCCACTTACAACCACTCATTTACTTACTGTTTAAGATTTAAAGTCACAGCGTCGCTAAAAACTGTGACTTAGGGTGGTTTTTCACACTTACGACCATGGCCGCTTCCCCAGGATCACGGGATCCAAATTCAGATGTGTGTATTTATGATGGTTGTGGTGTCATCATGTGACAGACTTTCCGCGACCTCCTGATGAGCCAAGTCAATGGGGAAGCCATTAACAGCTGTGGTGAGTTAACAACTATTGTGGCAAGAGAGGTGGTAATAAACGGGGCAGGACTCACTTGGACAATTGTCTTGTTTTGTGATGGAAACTTTGGGCTCAACTATGGTCGTAAGTCGAGGACTACCGTGTTTCTCCCAAAACACGACCCACCCAGGGGTGGGCTTCAAAAAAGTTCTCTGCCCAGTTGCTGGGTGGGCGTGGCCTAGTCGGCCTCCTGCACCACGATGGAGGAGGAGCGTTTTTGACCTCCCCGGGCTCCGGAGGCTTTCCTTGAGCCTCCAGGTGGGCGAAAATGGCCTCCCCGGGTTCCGGAGGCTCTCCGGAAGCCTGAAACGGACCCATTTCCAGCCTTCCTGAATTTCTGGGAGGCCTGTTTTTTGGCTTCCCCACGTGTGCCCTGCACTTACCTGCATCCAAAATGGGCCACATGGGGACTCCTGGGAGGGGAGGGGACAGGTGGGCGGGGCCAGCCAGGAGTGGGATTTGGGGGCTTCTCCGAACTGCACAGAATCTTAGTTAGGGGCTCCCCTGAACCCTTGCGAACCCCCAGCAGCCCACCCTGGACCTACCCCAATAAGTCCAACCTAATTTTTGGGGGGGATGAGCCTAATATTATTCCTATCCCGAAAATAGGCCTGGGGGAAGGGGGCCAGCATGATGGGCTGCGCCAGCTGCTTTGCTTTTTTCCCTCTTTTTGGGAGGCTCTCGCGGGAACCTTTTTGGTGAACGGGAGGAAAATGGGGGGGGGGGAGTTTCTGCCTGTAATCCATTCCTCAAGCTCAGCACAGACTGAGGGGAAGGATGGCAGGCAGGAAAATTCCCCCCTTTCCTCCCGTTCGCCCAAAAAGCCTCCATTCTGAACGCTGAAGGTTTGGAATGGAGGCGACGGTGCGTCCACGGCACGTCCGGCTCACCGCGTCTGGCCTGCTGCACCTCAAAAAAAAGTAAGATCGCCTCGAAAAATCAGCCTAAGTGCTTATTTTCAAGTCTAAAAGAAAACAAGACTGGGGCTTATTTTCTGAGAAACACGATCCCTGTACGACTGGCCCACTGTCGCCCAATAATCTTCTACGACTAAGGGAGGACTAGAATCTGGGTCTCCACGTACCTTATTACATCATGCTGGATCTTGCACAGAAGAGGAGGGACTTTCCCAACCTGCATCCTTTTAGAGCAGGGCTGTCAAACTTGTGGCCCACAGGCCAGATGTGTCATGGGCTGGCTATGCCCATGACCAGTTTAGTGAATGGGGAAAAGTCACGATATGTCGTGTCACAATGCTGTGACGATGCTAGTTTAACAGCCCTGTTTGACAGCATCGTTTAGTAGTGCTCCTGGTTTGTGTAATTTGCAACTTTTTTCCTCTGGAAATCCATTGCTACTCCCATGCCATTCCAAGGGTATTTCCTGTAACAGTGGTCACCAACCAGTGGGCTGAGGACCATGGGTGATCTGCGAGAAAATTCTGGTGGTCCACAGAGAAATGTCACCCCCAAATCAATTAATCCAGGCTGCACGGGAACACAACGCTGTGCCACCCACATGGCCCGTGGGAACACAAGGCTTGTGATTTGAATGGGGGTAGATTTGTTGGGAGTCCTGACTTTCAGCACAGCCCTCTGGCCACCAAGCCAGACTAACTCAAGCTACACTTAACCCAGACTGTTTCTATTCCAGTAAGATTTACATCAGGATCAAATGCAGTTGTTGTATTTTTTTTATCACAGGCTGTGGAGGGATGTGCCCCAAATTAACATCCTTCAAATAAGCATCCAAAGATTCAGAAATTGGCTGGAAAAACCTCAAGGTCAGCTGATAAGTGAAAAGACACTTTAATTTATTAAATCCTACCTTTTCTGAGAGCAAAATCTACCAAATTTACAAAGGAGGTCTCCCTAATTCTATGCTTACAAAAACAATCCTAGTTAGACGTGCAACCAACTCTTCATGGTCAAATCTAATACTTAACATCTGTACTGGCTGTTGGAAAAGCAAGCCTCAGAATGCTAGGCAACCAACTTACTTTAAATTTAACAAACTTTGTTTAAATTAAGAGTCACTGACTGAGACAAGGAGCTATAGAAACTGAACAAACAAACAAAGGTGTATTCATCCACATCGCTGAAACCATGGTTTAATTAATAAACTACAACTGGTTGGGCACACATGGTTCACTGTCCCATAACTCTTGTTTATGTCCGCCAGGTGAATCAGTCAGAAAATATGACTAGATGAGCTAATACTATTTTATTATAAGGCCAGGTTAACCTACTCTTGCAAATTTGTTTGAAGGTATAAATCTCCCGTAACCATTTTTAAGCACCAGAACAATTAGGGGCGGTTCCTAAGTTTCTTCCTCCAACTGTTGAGTCACTGAGGGCACCTACCTCTCTTATCTAATTGTTTCCTAGGCAGCATTTATTTCCTTCATCCTTCAAGATCATTTCCACATCCCATTACAGTTTATGAGACAGGATGCCCTGAGTTCACACCATGATTGATTTGCCCAAAAAGTCTTATTTCATTCTTTGACAATGTGACTAAATGAGCAGACCAGTGAAATACAGTATATTTCAATAAGGCATTTGACAAAGTAGACCACAAACTACTTTTTGGTAAGCTAAAAAAAAAAAAAAAAAGATGGGATAGACAGCATCACCATCAGATGGATTTGTAACTGGCTGACAAACTGTACTCAACCAGTAGTCCTTAATGGTACTACATCTACATGGAAGGGAGTAAGCAGTGGGCACAAGATTCCATTTTAGGCCCAGTATTCTTCAATATCTTCATAAACGATCTAGATGAGGGAGTAGAAAGGGAACTCATCAAAACTGCAGATGACACTAAGCTGTCAGGAACAGGCAATACTCCAGAAGACAAGCTCAGGATCCAGATGGATCTCAACAGACTTGAACACTGGGCCCTGTCTAGCAAAATGAAATTCAATGTAGATAAAAGTAAGGTTTTACACTTGGGTAAGAAAAACCAACAGTGTAGGTAGGTATAGACCAAGTGAAACCTGCCTTAATGCCAATGAGAGGGATCTTGGGAGTCCTAGAGAACCACTTAAATGTGAGCCAGCAGTGAGTGGCAACAGCCAAAGAAACCAATGCAGTTCTAGCTTGCGTTAACAGAATCAAGATCACATGAACCATTCGTACTGCTTTAGGAAGCCTTCATGAGACCACACTTAGAATACTGCATCCAACTTTGGTCACCATATTATAAAAAAGATGTTGAGACTGGAAAGAGCTCAGAAAAGAGCAAGAGGAATGGGGGCTGGAGGCTAAAAGATATGAAAAGAGTTGTAGGAATTGGGTAGGCCTAGTCACTAGTGAAAGGAAAGACTAGGAGCGACATGATAGCAGTGAGCCAATATTTGAGGGGTGCCACAAAGAAGAGGGGGGTCCACTTATTTTCAAAGCACCAGAAGGTAAGATAAACCATGGATGGAAACTAATCAAGGAGAGAGAAGCAACCAAGAACTAAGAAGAAACTTCCTAACCGTGAGGACAATTGACCAGTGCAACAGCTTGGTTCCAGAAGTTATGGGTGCTCCGTCACTGGACGCTTTCGAGAAAAGACTGGGCAGCCACTTGTCTGGAATAGTATAGGGTCTCCTCTTGAGCAGGGGTTTGGTATAGAAGACCTCCAAGGTCCCTTCCAATTCTTGTTATTCTGTCTGATATTCTGTTTTAGCAACCAGACAGATTATCTCCATGACAACATGGCCTTAACCTAGTCCTTTGGGTCTTCCAATGGTGCGCTCATCATAACAAATCAATTAACCTTGCTGTTGTTTATCCTCTTCTTCCCTTTCGTTCAGGTGCATACCTTACACCAGAGGTCCCCAAACTTGGCAACTTTAAGACTTGTGGACTTCAACTCCCAGAATTCTCCACCCAGCAATGCTGGCTGGAGAATTCTGGGAGTTGAAGTCCACAAGTATTAAAGTTGCCAAGTTTGGAGACCTTTGCCTTACCCTAAACCCAGGGTTTTCAAACCTGACGGCTTTAAGACTTGTGGACTTCAACTCCCAGAATTCCTCCTCCAGTCATGTTAGCTCAGGAATTCTGGGAGTTGAAGTCCACGAGTCTTAAAGTTTGAAGAAACTTCAAACTTTCCATGTTTGAAGACCCTTGCACTAAACCAAAACTAAGAAATCCACATGACAATTGAGACTACTGGGCAAATCCAACCAGAAGTGCAGAGAACCAGGAAGTGGTTGAGCCAAAAAGTGAAGATGAAATAGAATAGAATAGAATAGAATAGAATAGAATAGAATAGAATAGAATAGAATAGAATAGAATTCTTTATGGGCCAAGTGTGGTTGGACACTCAAGAAATTTATCTTGATGCTTATACTCTCAGTATACATAAAATAAAAGATACATTCATCAAGAGTCAAGAATCATCAGGTACAACACTTAATGATAGTCATAGGGTACAATAAGCAATCAAATCATACTAGGAAACAGTCAATATAAATCGTAAGATTACAAGCAACAAAGTTACAGGGACAATACAGTCACAAGTGGGAGGGGATGGGTGATAAAGAGTGATGAGAAGAATAACAGTAATAGTAGTGCAGACTTTGCAAACCAGTTCCAGCAGTCCCGAGTAGATGTATGAGGTATGATGAGAACTGCAATCCAAGACAGTAGGCCTCAAATTAAGAAAGCCTTAGATATACCCAATCTATTCATACTTCCTCATGATTGCTCCAGGGTGGATGGGTAAAAATTAAGCTAGAGTGGGGATTTGTTGGTGGAGCTGCCCTACTACTTACCTTTGGACAGTTGTAGCCAGGCCTCGCACACTGTTAGGAATAACATAGGTTACCTAACGTAGTTTGGGTAAAATAATATATATAAACTATGATTGTAAGTTTAAGTGTGTGTCACTTTAAAACTGCAAAGCATGTAATTTTGGGTGTGGTGTGAAACCACCATAAGAGGGAGCAAGAGAACCTGACAATTACTGGATTGCATGGATTGATGGTTTGTTAACTGCGTGTTTCCCCTACTGCTGAGTTGCTGAAGGAAGAGAGGAGTTTTTTGACTTCTTCATATCTCTACTGCAAGGAGCTATATTACTGGACTGATATTTGTAAGTTTACTGACCTCTCTTTTTCGACACTGGAATTTGCAACTGAATAATTCCTGGATGGACTGAACTAGTGAATGATATATGGACTGTTTGGCTATGCTATAACTCTTACTGGAATAAACTATTTAATTAGCACTGTGTATCTGTTTTACTGAGTGTAAGCTACAAAAACGTTTATCTCACATATTTTGCCTGCCTGCCTGACTGCCGTGCAGATTCTGCTAGGGTGTATCCCTAACACACACCATGACACCTGCCTTACCAGCCCAATTCTTCTGCAGCTGGCAAAGCTCGCAAGATTTTACTGAAGGCCTCTGTAGCTGATAACAAAGCTCTGGATCGATCCAAAGCTCTTTTATCGGAGGCAGAGGCCTTCAGGAAAGCCTTGCCAGCTGCAGAAGGAGTTCCTGAAGGCCCCTGACAGCAAAAAGGAGGCCGGGGGCTACGCGCACAACTGAGGTTAGTCAGTGGATGACATCCCCCGAAAATAAGACCTGGTGCCATTTTTGGTGGCAAAAAAAATATAAGACAGAGTGTTAGGAATAACAAGGTTACCTAACATAGTTTGGGTAAAATAATATATATAAATTATGATAGTAAGTTTAAGTGTGTGTCACTTTAACTGCAAAGAATGTAATCTTGGGTGCGGTTGTGAAACCGCCATAAGAGGGAGCAAGAGAACTTGCTGGATTGATGGTTTGCTAACTGCGTGTTCCCTGCTGCGGAGTTTTTGAATGTCGAAGGAAGAAAGGAGGTTTGACTTCTTCATATCTCTACTGCGAGGAGATATATTACTAGACTGATATTTGTAAGTTTACTGACCTTCTTTTTCGACACTGGACCTTGCAACTGAATAATCCCCGGACGGACTGAACTAGTGAATGATATATGGACTGTTTGACTATGCTAAAACTCTTACTGGAATAAACTATTTAACTAGCACAGTGTATCTGTTTTACTGAGTGTAAGCTACAAAAACGTTTATCTCACATATTTTGCCTGCCTGCCTGACTGTCGTGCAGATTCTGCTAGGGTGTATTCCTAACACAGAGTCTTATTTTCGGGGAAACTGTTAGGAATAACAAGGATACCTAACATAGTTTGGGTAAAATAATATATATAACCTATGATAGTAAGTTTAAGTGTGTGTCACTTTAAACTGCAAAGCATGTAATTTTGGGTGCAGTGTGAAACCGCCATAAGAGGGAGCAAGAGAACCTGCTAACGATTACTGACGATTGATGGATTGATGGTGTGCTAACTGCGTGTTCCCTGCTGCTGAGGGAAGAAAGGAGGTTTGACTTCTTCATATCTTCCAGTCTTGTTAAACCATTTTTTACAGATTGCCTTACATTCAGATATCTAAGATCTGTATGCTTAGATCTCGTTTTCACAGCAATATTTGTAGCCATCCGTATGGCTGCTTGATTGTCCTCATACACTACAATGGAATCATTAACAGTTATTCCCATATCTAATAACTGTTTATACAGAATTAAATCAGTACATAATAAAGATAGACATGAAAATTATGCTTCCATTGTGGACATACTTATGTGTTGCTGTCTAATTGACCTCCAAACAATCAATGCTTTTCCTAACAGTATAGCCTTTCCTGAACTTGATTTCCTAGTGTTTATTCTGTTGCAAAACTTGCATCAGCATATGCACTTATAATCAAATCATCTTTTGGCTTCAAATACAATGCATAGCGCATTGTCCGTTTAAGATACCTTAAGATATGCTTTGTCGGTTGCCAGTGTCGTTCAGTGGGGATTCAGCGTTGAATCGTGCCAATTGATTAACGCTATAGGCAATATCTGGCCTTGACCAATTACTAATATACGATAAACTACCAATTAGCAACTGATAAATAGTCTTATCGAATTTTGAACTCTGAATATCAGTGTGGCCAAATTCCTTACGCATTGGAGTTTTTGCCGGTTTACAAAGTTCCATATTATATGTTTTTAGTAATTGATAAATCTTATCCTCTTGAGATATCTTATAGCCACCTTTGGTTTTATTTATTGTCAATCCTAGGTACTGTTTTATCTCTCCTAATTGCTTTAATTTTATCCTCTTACCTAGTAATGATATTATTTCAGTAGCTTCATGATTAGTTTTTGTAATTAAAGCAATATCATCTGTAAACAACAATAACAATGACACTGTTCCATTTGTCTCTTTCTTAAATACACATGGATCAGCTAAACCTGCTTTAAACCCTATATTGTTTAATTCCTTAACAATATATTGGTTCCATTCGTAACCAGATTGTTTTAATCGATAGAGACTCTTTTTAAGCTTCCAACAGTCATTATTTGTTTTATCATCCTTAATTCCTACAGGTTTCTTTAGGTATATAGTTTGCTGCAATGGTGCATGCAGATAAGCAGTTTCTACATCTAAGTGATTTATGATATAGTTTTTCTTAGCTGCCCACACTAAAGCTGCTCTCAAGGTTGTTGCTTTTAGACTCGGTACAAATACTTCATCATAATCCCATGCAGTTTGATTAAATCCTTGAGCTACCAACCTAGCCTTATGGGTAACAGTCCCATTTTTACCTTTTAATTTAAATATCCATTTATAGCCAATGGACTTTTCACCTGGAGGTAATTTAACATTTTCATAAACTTCCATTTGTTTCAATGAATTTAGTTCCTTTTCCATCGCTCTATGCCAATTTTCTTGATCCTTTGTAGGATACATTCTAAGTTCTTCCACAGTAGTTGGAACTTTACTAACTTGGCAAACTACACTTGCTTGGTACCTGTCAGGTGGTCTGGTTTCACGTGTTGAACGTCTAGGTATTACAGGGATTACAGGTGGACTTTCATGTACTACCTGTTCCTGGTTATCTATTTCTTCCTGTTCACCTATTTCTTCTTGTTCTGGTCCTATTTGCTCTTCCTGTACTTCCTCTTTAATTGTACTCTTCTTATTACTGATATGTTGTTTTGGTCTTTTGTAGGTTTCTATGATTACATCGTTACTTGAATCTTGCTCCAGTAAACTCTAGATGTACCTTTTTCCCAGAATCTATATGATTTGTGATTAGATTCATAACCTACAAAGAATAACTTTTTAGCCCTATGCTGCCCCTTATGTCTCAGTTGTGTAGGAATATGCACCCATGCTGGTGCTCCAGATGTGTTCATGTAACTTAGGTCAGGTTTTCTACCATGCCATCATGTGAATGGTAATTCACCTGTTGTTGAGTTAACATTATTCAATATATGATTACCACACATTATTGCTTCTCCCCACAAAGTTTCAGGTAATCCTGAATCCGACAACATAGTACGAGCCATTGCCTGTATTGTTTGGCCTCGTCTTTCTATAAAGGAATTATGTTGTGGCCTATATGGTGCAGACTTTTTATGTTCCACACCTGCCATCTTCAGTCTATTTTGGAATTTATTATTTATAAATTCCATACCATTATCAGTTACAAGAGTTACTAGTTTCCTTTTAGTTTTTCTTTCTGCAAACCTCAACCAATTAAAGAAATTTTGATACGTTTCCGTTTTACTCTTCATATCTCTACTGCGAGGAGATATATTACTGGACTGATATTTGTAAGTTTACTGACCTCTTTTTCGACACTGGACTTTGCAACTGAACAATCCCCGGATGGACTGAACTAGTGAATGATATATGGACTGTTTTGACTATGCTAAAACTCTTATTGGAATAAGCTATTTAACTAGCACAGTGTATCTGTTTTACTGAGTGTAAGCTACAAAAATGTTTATCTCACATATTTTGCCTGCTGCCTGACTGCCGTGCAGATTCCTCTAGGGCGTATCCCTAACAGAAACACAGTATTAGGTAGAGAAGAGAATAAGCACTATTTTCAAACTAGAATTGTGAAAGAGAATTTGAAACAAATGTAGGTGCGGACTAAGGATGTTAGGAAGTATAGACCAGAACATCAAAGGCTCAGGATTGAAATCCTTGGTATTTGTTCTCTGAGCTTGCTCCTTTGCTCGCAAACTTTTAATTACCCAACTAGATACCATCATCAGAACACCCAGGACACCACATGAAAACTTGAAAACTCAGCATAATAATTAATTCCTCAGGAAAAGAGAGGCAGTTTGGTCTAGTGGCTAAGGCATTAGGCTAGAAACCAGGAATCGTGAGTTCTAGTCCTGCCTGAGGCATGAAAGCCGGCTGGGTGACTATAGGCCTTCTCTCTCAGCCCAACTCACCTCATAGTTTTGTTGGGAAGAAAATAGGAGGAAGAAGGAGCATTAGCTATATTTGCCGCCTTAGTTAATTATAAACATAATAATAAAGGCAGGATCAAAATGAATGTATAAAATATTCAGAACTCAGCTAGGAAAAGCACTTAGAAAAAGCTTGTTCGTTCATTTACAGCTCCAGATCTTTTAGCAGTCTAGAACATGGATTACAGGTTGCATAAATTTACAATTTTAAGAATGCTGATTCTGCAAGCCAGGCTACACTGAGAGCTTCTGCCCTGGAGACCAATCCCTTGTGTGTCTAATCACACTTGGCCAAATAAAGTACAGGTAACCCTCAACTTACAACAGTTCACTTAGGAACCATTCAAAGTTACAACATTTTTTACACTTCACAACCACTGCAGCATCCTCAGGGTCACATGATAAAAATTCAGATGCTTGGCAACCGATTCATATTAATGACAGTTCCAGTTTCCCAAGGTCACGTGATCCCCTTGTGTGGCCTTCTGATAAGCAAAGTCAACGGGGAAGCCAGACTTAACTTAACCATGTTACTAACTTAACAACTGCAGGGATTCCCTTAACAATTACGGCAAGGTAGGTCGTAAAATGGGCCTAAATTCATTTAACAAATGTCTCGCTTAACAACCTAAATTTTGGGCTCAACAGCAGATCATCAATCAAGGAGTACCTATATTCACATTCAATTTCAAATTAGTGTGGACTTCAACTCTCAGAATTGAAATCCACACATCTTAAAGCACCATTTCTCCAAGTGTTTGGTGAAGCTGAGTGTCCGTCCTTCCTTCCAGCTCCGCTCCTAAAATCTGGAGAAACAAAGCCCCCTCCCATAAAAAGGGGTAAAGATGCCTGAACTCTGACCCCGATTCCTATTTTATATTTCAATTCCATTTTGCCCAGAGCAATGCACAAGATCCTGGCACAAAGAAGACCAGAGGACAGGAAACAATGGATGGAAACTAATCAAGGAAAGAAGCAACCTGGAATTAAAGAGAAACTTCCTAACTGTGAGAATAATTAACCAGTGAAACAGCTAGCCTCCAGAAATTGTGGGTGCTCCACCACTGGAGGGTTTTAACCAATCAGAATAGATATGGAAGGGACCTTGGAGGTCTTCTAGTCCAACCCTCTATACTATTTTGGACCAGGGGCTGTCCCCTCTCTTTAAAAAAAAAACCCCAGTTTTAAAAAATCCCAGCACCCTTTACTTCTGAAGGCAAGTTAACAACCAATTAACCTGGTTAATTGTTCTCACTGTTAAGAAGCTTCTCCTTAATTCCAGGTTGCTTGTCTCCTTGATTAGTTTAAGAAAAAGCTGGACACAGCCACTTGTCTGAAACAGTATGGGGCTCTCCTGCTTGAGCAGGGGGTCGGAGTAGACGACCTCTAAGGCCCCTTCCAGCTCTATTCTGAATTTTAAAAGATGCCCTCCGGGTCGCCAACAGCCAGGCTAAAACCCTAGGAAAATCTGCACCCCATGGTATCTCCACCCCATGGTATCCTCGCCCCCTCCCCACCCACCGCCGACCCTTCTCCCCGGCGACCCACTCCCCGAGCCCCCTGGATAAACCTACCATACTCGATCCCTCCGGATAGGAAAAGCAGCCCGATGGTGAAGCCGGTCCGTTTCTTCTTCCGTTGGGAATCCATTCATGCGCTCTCCGGGTAACAGATGCGGAGCGAGGGGTCCCCGGAGGAGCTGCAGACGGTCCTCACTCGGCCGGGCGCTTATAGGTCGGTGGATCCAAGCATCCCCGCCCGGCCACCTCGCGACGCCTCCGGCTCGTTACGCGGTGCGCACCTGGCTTGCCGGCACCTCCCTTCCGGCGGCTTTGGGAGACCTGGAGCGGGGCTGGGATGGGGCGGGCCGCGGTGGAGCCCTGTCTGAGCTGCGGCTCTGCCTCCACCCCCCTCGAGACCCCTTTCGGCCGGCCCGCAGGTCCCGGGAGCCGGGGGCGAATGGAAGATACTAAGTTGGAGGAAGGGGGGGGGAAGACGATCTTTCCCAGGATTGACGGCTTCCGTTTCTGTTGCTTCCCGAAAAGCAAAGAGCGGAAACAACCCAAGGGACGCGCAAGCACTTGGATTACGAAAAGTTAGCTTAATTTCAAAATCTATTCCATACAGTGTGTGGTTTGCTGTATAAAATAAGTTTTGTATGAGTGTACTTGTGTATATGGATGTATACACAGTAGGTTTACCACACATACACACACAAAAATACATTTTAAATGTATTTGTGTGTGTATGTATGTATATATGTATGTGTGTGTGTATATACATACATACACACACACACAGAGGCAGTAGCTCTTTTGAATTCTACTGTATAGTGCAGTATTGGTGCAGTGTTGTGCGTTTGGTTCAATGTGTGGAGTGTGAAGGATGTGTGTTTGTGTTTATTTTCATGGTCATGATGTACACTGAAGATGGTGTTTGATTTCGTCGTAGGAAGTGCAGTGACAAAGGAAACATGTACATACATATATATACACACACACACACACACACACACACACACACACACATGCACACATACTCACATACACATTTATAGTCATAGTACATTTAGTCTGTCCTGCAAAAACAGCCTTGCAGGGGAAAACAGTATTCTTGCAAGAACCTAATACGTGTAGTCCTCAACTTATAACAATTCATTTAGTGACCATTTGAAGTTTCAACGGCACTAAAAATTGACTTACGGCCATATTTTACACTTATGACCATTGCAGCTTCCCCTTGATCACATGATCAGAAACCAGACTCTTGGCAACTGACTCATATTTATGACAGTTGCAGTGTCCCAGGCTCAGGTGGTCTCCTTTTGCGACCTTCTGACAAGCAAAGTCAGAGAGGAGCCGGGTTCACTTCACAAACTATAACCCTGTTGCTTGTATCCTTATGGTATTTATTGACTGTTTCCTAGCATGATTCGATTGCTTATTATACCCTATGACTATCATTAAATGTTGTAACCTGATGATTCTTGACTCTTCATGAATGTATCTTTCATGTACACTGAAAGCATTTGCACCAAGACAAATTCCTTGTGTGTCCAGTCACACTTGGCCAATAAAGAATTCTATTATTTCTATTCCTTATTTAAATATTTTTCAAAGCTTAGCTTCCAGCATAGCCCACCCAGTCTGACCCCAGGCATTATATCTATAGATAACCTTCACTTAGTTCCTCTTCCTGTCCATTCTTCCACAAGCTTTGTGGAAGAGGTCCATTGCCCAACCTGCCTGGTTGTGCATGAACTTCCTTAGAGTCTTGTGCCAGTGTGGCACTACAACTCAAGATCAAGTGAGGTACTAATACCACACTATAAAGCCTTAGTGAGACTATACCTAAAATACTGCATCCAGTTTTGGTCAACACACTATAACAAAGATGTTGAGACTCTAGAAATAGTGCAGAGAAGAACAATCAGGATGATTAGGGGACTGGAGACTAAGGCATATGAAGAACGGTTACAGGAAGTGGCTTGGCTTGTCTTGTGAGGAGAAGGACCAGGGGAGACATGATAGAAGTCTTCCAGTATTTGAGGGGCTGCCACAGAGAGGAAGGGGCTAAGCTATTTTCCAAGGCACCCGAAGGCCAGACAAGGAATAATGGATGGAAACTGAACAAGGAGAGATTCAACCTGGAAAAAAGGAGAAATTTTCTGACAGTGAGAACAATCAACCAATGGAACAGAAGTTGCCTTCAGAAGTTGTGGGAGACTTTCAAGAAGAGATTGGACTGCCATTTGTCAGAAGTGTAGGGTCTCCTGGTTGGGCGGGGGGTTGGACTGGATGACCTACAAGGTCCCTTCCAACTCTGTTAATCTGTTTAACTCCCATCATTTCCAGTCAAGGCTGCCCAGAAGAAGGTGTCCCTGCAAGAGGCAAAGCTCATTCATTTAATCTGCATTTAAAATGCACCTGGTTGGACTCTCCCCCGAGTACAAGTAGTCCTCGCCTTACAACAGTTCATTTAGTGACCGTTCAAAGTTACAACGGCACTGAAAAAAGTGGCAACGTTCACTTACAACCGTTGTAGCATCCCCACAGTCACGGGATCGAGCTTCGGATGCTTGGCAACTGGCTCATATTTCTGACAGTTGCAATGTCCAGGGGTCATCTGATCCCCTTTTGTGACCTGACGAGCAAAATCAATGGGGAAGCCAGGTTCACTTAATGACCATATGACTCACTTAACAACTGTGCCGATTTGCTTAACAAGTGTGGCAAGAAAGGTTGTAAAATGGGGCAAAATTCACTTAACAACTCCCTTGGTTGGCAACAGAAAATGCGGGGCTCGGTTGTGGTCTTAAGTGGAGGACTGCTTTGCAGCGATAAGAGACCTTTTCAACAGCAATACAGATAATCCAGTTTTTTCATCGGATGCTTAAAAGAGGGCGGGGCAATGCCTTCTTCGAGCGCCGCGCGGCAACGTTGTGCGCGTGCGCAAGCTCAAAAGACGTCTTCATTCCTCAGTAGGCGCCGCTCTCTCTCGCTCTCTCTCTCTTTTTTTTTTCCCCTGCCCTTTCCTCCCGGGCCTTTCTCCCGAGAACAATATGGCCGGGCCAGCTTTCAAGCCTCTGACGTCATCGTCGGGCGCCTGCCGCCGGAAGCGGAAGAGCGCGAATTTCATGCAGGCTCTTGGAGGTGCGGACGCTCCGCGTGGCGTTGTTGTTAGCGGCTCTGGCTCCTAGCAGAGGGTCGGTGTGGCCCCCGGCTGTCCCGCTCCTTGCTTAAAAGGCTCGCGCTCGGCCTGCGCTTCCTCGTCGCCATGGCGGGCATCCTCTTCGAAGACATCTTTGACGTGAAGGACATCGACCCCGAGGGCAAGAAATTCGACCGGGGTGGGGCTCAGTTGCAGTCTCCATTCGCCTTCCCCCCCTCCTTCCCCGCAACTATCCCTCCGTTGTGCTTCCGAGGCGGCCTCGGTGGTTCTCCCCCTCCCCAACAACAGCCCTGTGAGGTAGGACAGGCTTGGCGGTGCCCAGCAGCCCCAGGTCCATCACTTGAGACCTTCAAGAAGAGATTGGACGGCCATTTGTCAGAAATGCTGTAGGGTTTCCTGCTTAGGCAGGGGGTTGGACTAGATGGCCTTTTAAGATCCCTTCCAACTCTGATTATCTGCTATCTGTCCCCCGAAGGAGAGACATCCGTCTCTTGGGGTTTCGATTGGAGGCGAGCTGCTAAGCGATTATTCCAGTTCGAGGCTGCGGTTCTTTAAATTGGGAAGTGTGTTGTGGCAAAAACCACTTGGACACGACCTTTGAAATCCCCCTGGCCTGGACCCAACTCAAAAACATGACTTTTTTGGGCAAACGTATTCTGGAAAGCAGCAAACTGGACGGGGGTGGGATAACTGGCTTCGTTTGGGTAATGCAGCGTAGCGGGTAGAATATTTTCTGTTTTTGGATGTGACCTGCCTCACAGGGTTGTAAGCATAAAAAAAAGAATTATTATTGATTATATAGTTTTGCCGAGTAATTTATGAAGATTGGACTGTGGCATCAAGCTGTGGGATAGGGCTGCTATGATTGCCCCTTATTTTTATTTTATTATTATTTTTAATGGTGTTTTTGGAATATTTGATTCCCACTATATATGGTTATCTTATGAAGTATAAACTTGGTTTTATTCTGATAACCCAATCACAGTTTTGGAGTATAGCATGTTTGGTAGAACAGCCATGGAGCCGTATAAATAAAATGAGTTAATATTTTAATCCATGTAGTCACACTGGGTTCCTTGGAGGAACTATTTTTTCTGCCCGAGCAGGGGTTGGACCAGAAGACCTCGAAGGTCCCTTCCATCTCTGTTATTCTATTCTATTTATTGGAATAGCTAATACCAACTTTAATGTCAACTGCCCCGTTAGCATATGCAGGAAAAGAAACTCCTGGGACATAATTTTACCAAGAATATATAATTTTACTGATCCATATAGCTACAGATGAAGGAAGGCCAATTCTAAAGGTTCCCTTTTCGATCTCCTGTCCATTATTCGCCAATCCAATGCTTTATGTTTTGTAAAACAGTCTGTGCAGTTTGAAGAGATCCCATAACATGACCTTGAAGTGAAGGAACTTTAGCAGGGCCCAGCTGGCTCCCTTGATTCCTCAGCCCCTCCCAACCCCCCCAAGTCTTCTACCCCCTCCCTTTTCTTTTTTGTCAAGCTGTGAGAAAAATTTCAGGCAGGGATAGGATCTGGATCAGCTTTCGTATTTACTCTGGACTGTAAGGGTTCCTGATCTCCTGTTTGATTCTTATGGTAGAAGAAAAGTATTACTGATGATCCCCATTCCAAGAACATGGTGCCAGTGCTCTTCCCTCAGTAAAGTTGTAATTTACTGCAGCCTTCAAATCTGGCTGTGCATAGGTGGTCAACTTGTGGTATCTGTTACCCAAATAAATGGAAATCCAAGAATGTTACTTTCAACAGTGTTGAAGAATTTTCAGCACGCTGTAGAAAACTTGGATGAAAGAGAGACTTTTCCCTAAGCCTCAGATACTTTTGGAGTGACATTTGAGCAGTAAACATCTTTATTGAAGATGTTACCTTTCAACAACTAACATCCTGGCTTATCTTTAGTTTCCCGGCTGCACTGTGAGAGCGAGTCCTTCAAAATGGATCTGATCCTCGACGTGAATGTACAGATCTATCCAGTTGATCTTGGTGAGTACATACCTTTTGGATTGTGCAACATAAGATTTTCACAAATATATGTAGCTCAGGGTTGAACTGTCAACTCTTTCGTGCTCTCTGAGCTTGATTGCTTGCAGACATTTCATTATCCAACTAGGTAACATCATACTGATGTTACCTAGTTGGATAATGATGTACAACTAATACACTATTCAGAGTAGAGTCTATTCTTTGCTTATATACAGTAGCTTGCTTTATTATTTGTTAATAGACAGTATCCTGTTTGTGAGCCATGGTTTTCTCCTTGGTAGTTCCTTAATTAGGTATTATTTTTGCTTGATTGCTTAGTGTTAATTCCCCACTTATTTGGGAGTTGGCTGCTAAAGAGGATGTGTTTGTGTCTTTTGGTTTTCTTGTTTTTTCCCCCTTAAATGGTATGTAAAAGATAAATGATTTGTCTTGAGGGCAAACAACCAAGCAAACAACCAAGCTTAGAAAGCACCAAGGACACCTCATAATTTTTTTTGCTTATTTCTAGAAGATCAAGAACAGCATCTAGAATATTCTAGGTTTGCATAATGCATTGAATCATGAACGAAAGCTTCCCAGAATCCCTGGTAATGGAGATCAGTGGCATAAAAAAAATTAATAATCATAATAACTAATCAAAGAGACTTGACTCAATATTATAAAGCATGCCAAGCCAGACTTGGAAAACCCTGATCAAATCTAGCATGTCCATAAGTTAGTAAATAAGTGTTGTGCAAAGTAATACATTCCAGGGTTTGTCTTCCAATATTTCTTGAGATGTTTAACCTCAAGAAAGCCCTATTCTGGTCATTCATGCACAATTCTTTTCAAGTCCTAGGCTTGAATCTTGCCCAAATGTTATTAGGGACTTCGACATATCAGATTTGCACATTCCTCCTCTGAGGATTAAGTCTGGAGGGTCTGATTTGCAGACTTTTTGCCTTTTTTTTTTCCTTTTCAATTTCGTGTTTCACTTCTAATGTCTACGGTTTCTTGCATTTCAGGAGACAAATTCCGCCTTGTGATAGCCAGCACTCTGTACGAAGATGGGACATTGGATGACGGCGAATATAATCCTACAGATGATAGACCCTCCAGGTGACCGAAGGACTTTTCTGCAGAGCTAGGGTGGAGACCAGCTTAAAGAAAATGCAGTGGTTGACACAGATCAATTTTGGGGGGGGCGGGGTCTCTTCATCCAAGTTTTGAGTTTTTAGATCTGGTGGAGTAATAATAAGGGACTCGTCTCCAGGTGGCTGAAGAATTCTGGGAGTTGAAGTCCACAAGTCTGAATATTGCCAAGTTTGGAGACCCCCTAACAAATATTACCTTGATTCTAGGGCAGGGGTGTCAAACTGGATTTCTTCAAGGGCTCAGGATCAGCATTGTATTCCTCCTCTGCAGGCCGGCGGTGGGGGGAGTGGGCATGATGACCCCTGCTGGCCAAAATGGGGCACAGGGGGTTCTGCGCGCAGCTGCCTTGTGCCTGGTTTTTGCCCTCCACGGCTTCCTACAGCACTCTGTCAGCCGAAAACAAGCTTTGAGGCCTGCTTTTTGGCCTCTTGGTCGATTTAGGGCCCGGTTTTCAGCCTGTTTGGGGCCCAGTTTTTGGCAGGTTTCAGCCAGCGGAGTGCTGCAGGAGGCCATGGAGTAAGAAAAGGAGGTGTGGCAAGCCCGTACACGGCCCATTTTATTTGCCAGAGGCACCGCGGTCCAGGCCCTTGATATTCCCAAGTTGGCCCCAGGGGGCCTTGAGTTTGACACCCCTATTCTAGACTAGCCTACAAATAGTCTCTCTTTCCCTCCCCCACTTCAAAACTTCATGCCAATCCTGTGAGGTAGGCCAGGCTGAGAAAAGTTCCGTGGCTCAGTGACTTTTATGGCTGAACTACAAAAGAACCTGAAACTCAGGTAGTCCTCAACTTACAGCAGTTCATTTAGTGACCGCTCAAAGTTACAACAGCACTGAAAAATAGTGACTGACGACCATTTTTCCACACTTAGACCATTGAAGTATCCCCACGGTCACATGATCAAAATTCAGGTGGTTGGCAACTGGTTCATATTTATGACGGTTGCGGTGTCCCTTTTGTGACCATCTGATCAATGAAATTCAAGCGGGGAATCCAGATTCACTAAACAACCACGTTACTAACAACTAATGCAGCGATTCACTTAACAACTGCGTCAAGAAAGGTGGCGAAATGGGGCAAACCTCCATAAACGTCTCACTTAGCAACATAAATGTGGGCCTCAATTGTCATAACTTGAGGACTGCCTGCAATCCAGCCTTAAGTTTGCAGAGCCCATAGAATGATAATGTAAAAAAATTCAGGTCAAAGACATTTTTGCTCCTTCACAAAGGAATATTTTGATGTCTGTAGATCACGGATGGAAGGCTTGAGTTTTGGCTCAATGCTGAATGCGCTCCTTCGGTTTTTTGGTGTTTTTGGTATTTTAATGTTATTTTCCTTTCTTTTGGCCGGCTCTTCTTATCCACAGGGCAGACCAGTTTGAATATGTGATGTATGGGAAGGTGTACAGGATCGAGGGCGATGAGACATCAACGGAAGCAGCCACACGCCTGTAAGTACCTGAAATAGGTGGAAGAGTGATTGTGACATCATACAAAGCCATAACTTGATTGGTTGAGTTCAGGCTGAATATTTAATGGTCTGGTTAAGGGTCTTATTGCTTATTTGATTGCCTTTTGCACCCTATGACTATTATTAAGCGTTGTACCTTATGATTCTTGATGAATATATCTTTTGTGTGCACTGAGACCATTTGCACCAAGACAGATTCCTTGTGTGCCCAATCACATTTGGCCAATAAAGAATTCTATTTATCTATCTACCTACCTATCTACCTACCTATCGATCTATTTATCTGAAACAAGCCACATACAGCACAACCAATGCTCTTTAAAAGAAATGCATGCAGTTAACCCCTGCACCAACACAGAGGAAAGGAATTATAGTTTAAGTAGAAATGATTTGATTGCTTATTGTACCCTATGACTATCATTAAGTGTTGTACGTTATGATTCTTGACTGTTGATGAATGTGTCTTTTCTTTTATGTATACTGAGAGCATTTGCACCAAGACAAATTCGTTGTGTGCCCAATCACACTCGGTCAATAAAGAATACTACTTTATTCCATGACACTTTGCCACAGCCAACTCGCTACAGTCAATTCACCACGGCCAACTTGCTGTGGGACACCTCGCCACAGGATGACTAGCCGCAGGGCGAGAGTTACACTAAAGTCACAGAAATAGTTGAATAGAATCATTAATGAAAGGATGCAAAAGGAGGGACAAAATAAAATGGGAGTGGCAAAAATTAAAAATGTTTTTAAATTATTTTTAAATAAGTAAATTGAATTGTCTCGCAGCGAGTTGGCCGCTTCAGGTTGACTGTGGTGAGCTGGCCTGCAGTGAGTTGTTCAATTCCATTCTAAAGGTGCATTGCATTAGACTTTCTGAGCTTAAGGGCTGTGGTGGCACAGTGATTAGAATGCAGTATTGCAGGCTACTTCTGCCGACTGCTAACAGTTCAATTTTCCCCAGGCTCAAGGTTGACCCAGCCTTCCATCTTTCCAAAGTTGATAAAATGAGATAATCCAGATTGTTGGGGACAATATGCTAACTCTATAAACCACTTAGGGCTGTAAAGCACTATGAAGCGCTATATGAGTCTCGAGTGCTATCGCTATGAGTCCCGTGTATGGTTTTTGGATGGTCCTTTTGCTTGTTGTGCTAAAGCCATAATCCTGTGATGGTGAACCTATGGCACACGAGCTGCAGGCAAACTGTGCATGCGCGTGCTTCACAGCTGATGTTTGGCTGGTTTGAGGCCTTTTTCGGCCTCCCAGAGGCTTCAGGAAGGCTTCTGCAGGCCGAAAACTAGGCCCGTTTCATCACTTCCTGTTTTTCTGGAAATACCAGAAGTAACGAAACAGGCCTAGTTTTTGGCCTGAAAAGCCTGCAGAAGCCTTCCTGAAGCCTCTGGGAGGCCAAAAAGGCCTCAAACCAGCCGAAAATCAGCTGTGAGGCACAGTGCAGGTAAGGGGGTGGGTGGGTGGGGATTGCACGCGCGTACGTAGGGGACGTGGGGGGGCGCATTGCCTTCTGGGTGCTGGCTTGCAAGCATGAGCATCCAAGCGCGCGCACAATTTTTGCAAAGGAGCCCAAAGAGATTAGCCACCACTGCCATCAGTCATGGTTTTAAGCGGCAAACCACTTGCATTATGGCTCAGACCGGGGGGGGGTGTGTGTCTCCAAACTTGGCAACTTTTAAGAATTGTGGACTTCACCTCTCAGAATTCCTCAGCTAGCTATATGCTTGCTGGGGAATTCCTGGGGGTTGAAGTGTGCAAGTCTTTAACATTTCCAAGTTTGGAGACCCCCGACCCCCCGACTTAGAGCAACATGTGGCTCATCCAGTTTGGTAAAGAACATCTGCTTTCCGTGACGATGATTCTACTTTCGCATCTTCAGTTAAATAAAGGGACGGATTGCAGATAACGGGAAAGGCTGGCTTGTTTTAAGATTCTTCCCCTAGACCAAGAGGTGTCAAACTCAAAGGCCCGTGGGCCACATCTGGCCTGCAATGCGGTCAGATTCAGCCCATGGGGCCAGGCTGGTCTTAACCTGCATCATCCAGTTTACCCAATGTGAACAGGAAACAAGCCAGCAATTTGGGGAATAGCATCAAGCTGGCTACACCTGCCCAGGTGGCCATAACTCACCCAGTTGGCCATGCTACCAGCTCCTCCCCACCTACCCAGGGTCAACCACAGCCCTGATGTGGCCCTTAGTGAAATTGAGTTTTGACACCCCTGCCCTAGGCTGATACTTTCCACATTGTTGGGTCTTCCTCTCTCTTGCTTCCTAAGTAGCATGATTAGCAACTGACTTAATGTTAAGAGAGGCGACTTCTTGAGGACGCAAGGTTGAGGAACGACAATCTAAGAGGTTGCGTGGCAGAAGGACAGCCCTTTGTGATGTATCGTGAGTGCAGTGTTACTTGCCTCCTTTTTGTAGTTTTTCTCAATCTCGGTTGCTTGAAGATGTGTGGACTTCAATTCCCAGAATCCCCCGGCCAGCTTGGCAATTCTGGGAGTGGAAGTCCACACATCTTCCAAGCAGCCTGGGTTGAGAAGCACTGATCTGGCATGTGGCAGGGTGACCTATTGAGGACATTTTTCTCTCTCTGCAATTGCCCCATCTCTCATCCTTCTCTCTCTCTTCTCGTCCAGCTCTGCCTACGTCTCCTATGGTGGCCTGCTCATGAGACTCCAGGGAGATGCCAACAACTTGCACGGCTTTGAAGTGGACTCAAGGGTCTACCTCCTAATGAAGAAATTAGCCTTCTGACCAGCTTCTGTCCCCAAACAGTTGGAGGCTCCATTAGCAGCTTGGGACATTTCAGAAAATAATACGGATCTGTTGCTTCCTCTGTTCTCCTTCGGAAGTGTTGGGAGCAAAGCTTGGCAACAAATTAGAAGCACCTGTCCTGACCTAGGCTTTCCGTACGGTATGAAGCCAACTCATCTCGATAAGTCCCTTTTATTTAGTTTACAGTTAATTCTGCTCAAGCAAAGTCCCAGCCAACAGTATTTCGAGATATTTCACTTGCAGACCTTTATCAGTCTGGGGAGTTGCCAGGCTGATATCTTTCAGATGCCACACTGTATCAGACAATAATTAACAAGAATGCAGGAACAGACCTTCACCCAAATGAACTAATTGTCTCCTGCTAAACCCCACTCCTCTTTTATTCCCTAGGGGAGGGGACATTCACCGTCCACCTGTGGTTTTGCTCCCAAGTCGACCCTTGTTCCTTAGTTGTTCCCTTCTTCTGACATGCGCACACTGGGAACAGGCTCCAGCTGTTCTTCTGCCTCGCTGATGTCCGACTCCGAAGGCAGCTGATAACTGTCAGGAGGCCCTGGCCCCCCATCTCTGCTTCCAATGCAGAGCACTTCCCCAGACTCTAGGACTGGCCCGTTTTTTCCTCCCCAACCTCCTCACTGCCCGAATCCACTGCCAGCTCTGGTGGGCCACAATAGCACCCTTTTGATTTTGTCTACTGTCTTAGCAGCCACGACTTGAATCATTTTTCTCCATGACATTCTCCCAGGGTCCTTTGCACTTTGGAAGTCGCTGCCAGGCTACATGGCAGCATTCCTTACAAGAAGAATTGTATTTCCTGGTGCCAGAAATACTTAGGTGGTTTTGATGAGCGATTTTACTGTGCATTTTTTTTACGAAGGTAACACTACCATTTCTGGTAAACTGGGTTCATTTTTCTCTGGTGTTTTGGTCAAAAACACAGAACAAAAGAAGTCCGCTCCTGGGTCAAACTCCAAGAGGTAAATCGTTCCTCCTTTTTTAAAAAAACCTCAAATAAATATTTTTATGGATTTTTATGGTTGTCTGGACTCTGTGCAGGAGGGAACTTCTGCGTCTCTTTGATTAACATGGCCAATCAATCTGGAGTGTAAAGCTTCCATCACCTCTCCCAATTTTCTGTCGATCATAGAGATGGATTCAGAAGGCAACTTGGCTGCCTTCCAGATGCTGGGGAACACTATGCCCATCAGCCACAGTTCTGTGATGCAGCAGAAAGGGATTGTGGGGGCTAGAATGGTATAGGTTATCCAATCAGGTCTTCTTGTGCTAGAGATAGATAGATAGATAGAGATAGATAGATAGATAGATAGATAGATAGATAGATAGATAGATAGATAGATAGATAGATAGACAGATAGACAGACAGACTGAAAGACAGACAGACAGATAGTCATGGAGGGATAGATAGATAGATAGATAGAAAGATAGGTAGATGAGAGATAGATAGATAGATAGATAGATAGATAGATAAGTTATTTTTTTTAAAAACGGAATAATATTCATGTAATGAATTACATAATAACGTAATGGCAATAATCAGGTTTCATTCCTTCCTCGTAGATTTCCTGATTGATGCCTGGTTGGGATGTCAGAATTATAAGCTAGAACAACCTGTAGCTGAATTGTATTTACTTTCCATTCTGGTTTACTTACAGCTCCAAGCACAGCTTTGCAGGAGAGGAAGACAACTGGAGGAGTTTTGGATACTTTGCCCCCAAATTGCCCCAATAAACGATGATCCCCAGGGCTCTCCAAACTTGGCAATTTTAAGACATGGCTGGCTGGGGAATTCTGTGAGTTGAAGTCCACCCGTCTTAAAAGTTGCCCATTTTAGAGACCCTCTAACTTAGTCAGAAAACACTCAGCTGCTCCTTTCCTTCCCCCACACCATCCCCCTGCAACTTCTTGATATAAAGCGAGGACATCCAAGCAAACATTTTGCCGATCCTCACATTTGGTCAGTCCCTCAAAATGGTATTGCTTAGATGTACTTTTCATAGACAGTTTATTAAAATGGGGTCCACAGACGGGAAAGTAGATCTAGAATTTATCTGGGATAAAAGTAGCTTGCCAGGCGATGCTCTTGAGTCAGTGGCCCCCAACCTTGGTGGCCCAGCAGGGTAGTGGGGGGAGAACCAGCCCACCACCGGTGCCGGTTGTGGCATGCATATACCGGCCAGCCTTTCATGCAGCCCAGTAGTGGGTTGGGGAGCCCTACCCTAGGTTTCAATTCCGGTCCTTGGAGAAAACCCCAGTATATACATACCCATTAAGAAATGGTTAAAACCTAGGTCACGGCTGCCAAAAAATAATAATAATAATTAAGGGACCCTTGCAGACCCTCGGTTGCAAAGCCCAGAATATCTTAGCTTCATCCTTAATGACTAATAAGATAACCCCCTGCCTCATGAAGAAGTTGGTTTGCACAAGAGAAGTTGTCAAGAGAAACGGGGTCACTCCACTGATTCCGACTCCGTGACCCAGAATAGATCAAGCAACGTGGGCTAAAATGCCCTCATCTTTTCCACAGAGTTTCCATAGAGTTCATTGGAGTTGCTTATTCCAGGGAAACCGGGTCAGACGAGAAAGATGCTGAAGCTTGGCCCAACTTGGCCACCTCTGTAAGCCTCAAGTTTGGTTTGTGTTTTGTTTTGGGTTTTTTTGCAGGCAGCTGAAGCAAGCTGGTACTAAATGCAGAAGGCTGGGACCTCCAACACACACACCGTCTTCTTTTTCTCCCTCACCTTTTAGCACCAGCCCACCCCCCTACCCCCCCTCCATTTCTGAAGGCTTGGTCAGCCCTGTTCTTGCACCCCGGCATGCGGATGGCTTTCTTCCTCCGATAGCTGCCCTTGTAGATGTCTCTTGCCAGCCACCTGCAGGGTTCCTCGGTGCCCGCTTGACCGTGACCAAGGTGCTAAGGAGGAAAGGTGACCCCAGGTTGACGTCCCTCAGCACAGGAGTCTTTCCGGAGGTCATAGAACAAGAAGTTCAATTTTCCTTGCAAAAGCTGCACGTAGGTCCAGAAGACAGTTTTAAGGTTCCTTGTCGAAATCAGCTTGGGGACGTTTTCTGGCTGGGTAGTTACGCTTTGTTCCTAGGGCAAGAAAAAAGAAACCAGTCAGACTGCTGAGCAACCCTTCATGCGGTCGGAAGGTGCTGTCGACAGCTTTGGAGCAGCACTAGGATCCTACCTGTTCTACTACCAGTTCAGTGATCGTGCGCATGTGCACACCTAATGCACGCAGCGCAGCTTTCCGCATGCCAGCTGAGGCCTGCATTGCCAATCAGCTGAGAGGATAAAGAAAAGTGGGCCAATTCTGAGCTTTTCTTTCTCTTCAGCTGATCCTCGGAGGCTTTTTTTTTTACTACCGGTTTGGCTGAATCAGTCCGAACCATTTAGTATAACCACCACTGCTTTACAGCAAATTCTTGAAGAAAGTTAAGTTGGGCCATTGCTCTAGTAGTTTTTCAAACATGGCAACTTTAAGTTACGTGAACTTCAACTCCTAGAATTCCTCAGCCAGCATGCTAGAGTTCACAAATCTTAAAAGTAGCCATGTTTGGAAAAGGCTACAGGGAGTCCCTTTCGTTTAATACCTTGTACCCTGTAAATGCAACGGCAGCTTATGAAAAGAAAATACTGTATATTCTAAAACAGCCCAGCTTCAGGGAACTGAAAAGGTGCTTCTGATGTGAGAAAAACATTCAAGATTGGCTCAGATTCTTGTCATATCCTACGTTTATATCAAGAGCATTCACTGCCTCTCCATTATCTTTTAGTGCCAACAAACATCCACCACAACTACGGTATACTGTAGGTCCCACTCTCCATCTTCATGCTGGTGCTTTTGGCTTCGTGATTGTGGGTTTATATATATAAACCAGGGGTGGGATTCTACCAGTTCCCACGTATTTGCTAGAACCGGTTGTTAACATTCTAAGCAGTTCAGAGAACTGGTTGTTAGAAGAAATTACTGGCCTAATCCTGTAAGGAAGGCAGGAAGGAAACATTCTGGTGTTGCTTACAGAAACTGCCTCTCCATTAACCCTTATTACATTCTTGGCAGGACTAGACTTCCTGTCTCTGGAACTTCTCTGGAGTTATTTACCCCTCCTTTGCTAGTACTTTGCTTGTGTGGAGTGACCATTCAAAGTTACAATGGCACTGAAAAAGGTGACATGACCATTTTTCACACTTACGACTGTTGCAGCATTCCCCCAGTCACGAGAGGCCAGGCGAGGAGATGCTTGCCTCAATGTGAGTGATGTTGAGTTGGCCATGCCCAGACAATAACATGACCACCAAGCTATGTCCACCCAGTCCCATGACCACCAAGCCACGCCCACCACCTAAGCCACGCCTACAGAACCAGTTGTTTAAAAAATTGAATCCCACCCTTGATATAAACTGATTAACATTTTATTATTGGTACAAAATTTACATTTTGCTTCCAATCCTAGCTGATTTTGTTCCGATGTAAACCATTCTGGCTGCGGTCAGTATGTTGTACCTTTTCTGTGGCCTTCTGTCAATATTCCCAACAGGGATAATTCTGGCTTAAATTGAATGTGTTCTCCCGCCATTTGCTCCACCCATGCCTGTATCAATTTCCAATATTGTCTTGCGTGGTTACACGTCCACCACATGTGGTAAAATGTACTTGGTAAATCCTTGCACTTCTATCATTTTGGGGATTAGTTTTTGTACATTTTAGCCACCTGTAGAACATCTTACATAAATTTTCCTTATAGGCCGTCGCCATAGTTAAATTTCCTATTGTTAGTCCAGAGTTTCTGCCATTTTGCTGGTTCTGTGTTATAACCAAAGTTTTTTTGCCCAGGCCACCATTGTCTCCTTGACATGTTCTTCCTCTAATTTATATCCTAATAAGTATCTGTACAACACCCTTAATCAGTTTTTCATCGGATCTTTATTTCCTCTTGCATCTTTCTACTTGTTTCTGGATCTTGTACTTCTTGTTTCTCTTATCTCTCTCGCTCCTTTTGTCCCTTCTTTACTCTCTTGTTCGGCTTCTTTCTCTTTTCCTCTCTCCTTTAGTTATGGTTCCTTCTCTGTTCTTAACCTTATTTCCTGATTCTTTAGTTCTGATACACCTCCTCCTCCTCCTCCTCCTCTTCTTCCTCTTCTTCTTCTTCTTCTTCGTACCAAAGAGCTGATTGAATGCCATTTTTCATGCATTCATCAATCACCGATGACTCCGGTGTTTTTGCTTTCCATAATTCTCTACATTCTCCCTTCCAACTCCGTTGTTATATTCTAATCTGTCCTCTAAATGAGGGGTGTCAAACTCAAGGCCCATGGCCCTCCATCGGTGCGCAAGGTGCTTAGATCTGGCCCGCGTGGCCGCCCTGGAAACAGCAAGGACCAGCCCTTAGTGCCTCTGCCAATGAAAACAGTGTTTAGGTGGGTTGCCCATGTGCCCGCGCCCTTCCGGGCTCTGTTTTGGCTGGCAGAGGGCTAGCAAAAGAAACTAAAAACAAAAGGAGAAGCGTTTCCCTTTCTGCATTTGGAGCCACCAAGATGGGACAGGAAAGGAGAAAGGGAAAGAGGAAAGGCAAAGAAAAAGAAGGGGAAATGGGAAGAGAGCAAGGAAAGGAAAAAATAAGGAAAGAGGGGAAGGAAGAAGGAAGGAAAAAGAAGAAAAGGGAAGGAAGGAAGGAAGGAAGGAAGGAAGGAAGGAAGGAAGGAAGGAAGGAAGGATGGATGGATAGATAGATAGATAGATAGATAGATAGATAGATAGATAGATAGATAGATAAGATAGGATAGAATTCTAAATTGCCTTGAACAGTGCTTCATCAAAACTGAGATGAGTGAGAAGGAAGGAAGGAAGGAAGGAAGGAAGGAAGGAAGGAAGATGAGAGTGAGAAAGTAAGGGAAGTCCTGCCTTAGCAATTGGCCACCACTGGTGCCCCTTGACATGAATGGTGTAGAGCTGGCCACTCCCACCTTAAGATGCCCCCCACCCACCCCCGGAGGTCAAACACAACCCCGATGTGGCCCTCAAGGAAATCGAGTTTGACACCCCTGCTCCAAATCCATGTAGAATTATCTTTCTCAGTTGAGAGACTCCACAGGATGCTATGGTTTCTTCAATGAACTACATCTTGATGTCAAAATGATGCTATGGTTTCTTCAGAGACCACCCACCCACCCCATAAATTCTGGGATTGGCTCACCTGCCCTTGGGCGTTCCTTAAGTGCAGAAGGAGGAAGTTGGCTTTCTCATAAAGCTGCTCAAGACGTACCAGGAGGCAGGTCGCATTCGTCGATCGCTGGGCAGCGGCGATGCCATCCATCAGTTTGATCAACACTTGGTGGATTTCCTGTGTTTTTACTTCATTCTGAAACAGAGCCAGTAATTCTGCCATTTATTTCAGTGCCTCTCAACCTCAGCAAATTTAAGAGGTATGGACTTCAACTCCCAGAATTCCCCAGCCAGCTTTGCTGGTTGTCAAACAGTTGTCAAACTGATTCATCTGAATATTATATGGCATGCGGCTTGTTTTACCAATGGATAGAAAACAGAATAAACTAAAAGGGATTAGACATATCAATAAAGTAATAAGAGGAATTAATGTAATAGATATACCAGATTGTATTTATATTATGTATATGGGAGTGTGATTACTGCTACGTTGTTAAGATGAATAAGAAGAATATTAATAATGGATAAGCAATTTGAAATATGTACCTAATCAACGCATGATTGAAATGGAATGGAATTTTTGTATATCATTTTTTAAAAAAAAATACAAAAAAGAGTTGTCAAACTGTGAGACATTGCTGTATTTACTGGGGACAGTGGGACCAAAACAGAGGGTTTTCTTAAAATCTAAGGGGTAAAACTGTCCTCATTTTAGCTGCAGTGCCATTCACCTCCTTATTTTATATTACAGCAGAATTTCAGCACCGCCACCCCCAAAATATCATCACTAATCCATATAAGCTATAGCCAAATGTCATGCTTCGCTACCACACTTGTTGTTAGTTCTCCAAGGCAGACCAGACTAGGAAACCGAAGGGATGCATGCTAATGTTACCTTTCTTATAAGTTATAAAGCTTGCGAGTCTGAATGCATCTTCACTCTCTCATCCTTTATGACGGGTCTCCAACCTTGGCAACTTTAAGACTTGTGGACTTCAACTCCCAGAGTTCCTCAGCCTGAGAGTTGAAGTCCACAAGTCTTAAAGTTGCCACGGTTGGAGACCCCTGTTTTATGAGAACTGGGGAAGAGAAATTGTCTGAGATGCTTAGTCAGAATACCGTTCTATCCTGGACTCAGATTTCTTTTACCTGAAGGTTACCTTCATTAGACCTTTTCCTACTGTTCCTCAAGGTTATTTCTTCTTCCCATGACAGCTGTATCCATCTAACTCTGTTTCCCAACCTGGCAACTTTAAGATACGCGTGGACTTCAAATCCCAGAATTCCTCAGCCAGTGGTTTAGGTTGGAAACAACGGTCCACTTGGCCCAGACGGACAGAACCAGTGGTTTGAAAGAGGGATCAAAGAGGTCATCTATGTTAACACTGAGCAGCCCTCTCTTAACTAATCAGTGGAAAGACTTGCTTTCAGAGGTTGTAAGTGCTCCAACACTGGAGGTTTTTAAGAAGAGATTGGACAACCATTTGTCTGAAATGATATATCCTGCTTGAGCAGGGGTTGGACTAGAAGACCTCCAAGGTCCCTTCTGGTTGTATTATTCTGTTATTAGGATATGAGGCCACCTATCTCCTGTCTACAGCATGCAGTCCCCAAAACGTTCCACAACCATTTGATTCAGGTGATTTTGAGGATGTAGATAAACCCCCAAGTGGCCTGAACAATTCTCAGAAAGAGTGCTAACAACCAGGTGGCTGCAAAGGATATAAATCCTTCCATTCCCACCATTCAGTCAGAACTGAAGAAGCTTTTTGGATGAGAAGTGAAAATGTTTTCAAGGGGAAAAAAACCCCGAAGAAAGTCAGTTGCTTTTTGGAAAAGTACCTTTGCGGCCCAGACAGTGAAGCCCAAAGAGCCGTGACTTCCACACAGCCTACATACATACCGTCTTTGTTTTCCACACCCTGAGGTTCAACCCCACCAGGGGTAAATGCACGGGTTCCAGAAGCAAAGGAAGTTCTTCACATTGGCTCTGTAGAGACAGGACAAAAGCAGAAGAAAATCAACTCGAGGCTTAACTAAATTTCACTTCTGCCTTTCATTTACACCCCGTCCACGAAACAGAAACAGGAATATTCTTATTAGAAATGCAAATATTGTTATGGGGACTTTTTATTTGATTTATTTGATTTGTCAATCACTTACAAGATGATAGGTATAAGTATAAATAGGAGTAAGAATACAGGAAATAGGTACAAATAAATGGGGACAATAGGTCAGGGACGGTAGGCACGATTGTGCACTTATGCACGCCCCTTACTAAGTTGTACGATGAACGGTTATTGGAAGTAAGAATGTGTAGTCTAATGAAGAACTAGGAGTGACGTGATAGCAGTGCTCCAATATTTGAGGGGCTGTCACAGAGAAGAATGGGGGGGGGGGGTGTCAACCTATTCTCCAAGGAACGTGAAGGCAGGACAAGAAATAACAGCTGGGAACAAGGAGGAATTTTCTGCAGTGACAATCAATGGAACTGCTTGTCTCCAGAAGTTGTGAATGGTCCATCACCGAAAGTTTTTTAAGAAGAGATTGGACAACCAAAAGGTATAGAATAGAATAGAATTGAATAGAATAGAATAGAATAGAATAGAATAGAATAGAATAGAATAGAATTCTTTATTGGCCAAGTGTGACTGGACACCCAAGTAATTTGTTTTGGTGCATATGCTCTCAAAGATACATGCGTCAAGAATCATAGGTATAACACATAGAAGTAGTCATAGGGTACTATAAATCATACTAGGAAACATATAAAACATATAAATCATACCAGGAAACATAATAATAAGCTAGGGCCTATCAAATCATACTAGTAAACAGTCAATAAAATAATAAAAATAATTGTAAGGATACAAGCAACAAAGTTACGTTCATAAGTGGGAGGAGATGGGTGAAAGGAAGGATAAGAAGGTTAATAGTAATAGTAATGCAGACTTAGTAAATAATTGGACAGTGTTGTCAAGGGCTACTTCCTGAGTAGGGGGTTGGACTAGAAGACCTCTAAGGTCCCTTCCAACTCTGTTATTCTGTCCCCCAAAGCATCTGAAGCAGGCTAAGAAGGAGGAACTGGGTCCCTTCAAACTCAGCGCACGTTTGGACAGACTAACAGGTGCTTTCTCACCAACGTTTCCTCCATGTCCACAGCTTCAGCCACGTATTTCTGGATCAGTCGCCTGTCACATACGAGCTCCGTGGGCCACATCCCGGAGGGTCTCATCTGGAACAGGAATACAGTGAAGACCAGCAGCCCTGGAGGGGACAAATGAGACAGACCAGAGAAGGACTCACTAATGATCTCCTACTAGAGTTCGATGGTGGGCGCTCTCACGAAATGGAAATGCTTGCCCGATCCCACAAAGAGCTAAAACGTACAAGTGCAAACAGTCACAAGCTTACATTGATTATTAGAAGACGAACCGTGATGGCGGTTTCCCATCAACAAATGCTCTTCACTACAACGCCACCGACCTTTGTCTTATTTCCATTGTTTGTTTGTTTTGATGTGTTTTATTCTATTTTGTTTTCCGAGCCAGAAAGTATGCTTCCCAACCCAATTCGGGGTCACTTCCCCACTATGCTGATCTTCTAGGAACGCGGGATGCCTCGGAAATTAAAGTGATGCTTCCAAACTTCCCACTTTTTTTACTTATAAAAATTCAATGAAGTGTAATATAAGCCTCTGACCATGTTTAAAGTATCATCTTAAAATAGCTTCATTCATGACTTCTAACAATGGAAGCTATCAACTCTCCATGGAATTTCCTTTCCAACCTTAAGCTACTCATCTTCCAGGTCATAGAGATATAAGGGATCGGAGCCTAGAAGGGTCTAAGGAGCGGCCTGGCAGGATCACATGAGGCTTGGTTAGACTAAGACAGTGTTTTTCAACCTTGGCTACTTTAAGATGTGTGGACTTCAACTCCCAGAATTCCCCAGCCAGTAAGCTGGCTGGGGAATTCTGGGAATTGAAATCCACAAGTCTTAAAGTTGTCCATGGTTGAGAAAACTGGACTAAGGTTTGGGAATCCAAGAAGGCAACGATAGGATATACAGAGACCAAGAATAATTCCCCCATTTCCTCTTAGTAAAAGAAGTGCTGTAGTAAACTCTCCTTAGGGTCAAACTCAACTCCTGAGGATTGGGAGGGGAAGGAGCAGATTCATGTAGCTTTTCCTGCCATGCCACAGAAGAGATTTGGCATTACTTTAGTCTGAGGTTAGGCTTTCACTTTTCCTGTCTAGCCGATACCCCCGGGATCTCCTGGTGGTGCCCCGTCTACCCCACCCAATCATTTCTATTGCAGTTTTTGAGATCAGTCCAGGTTGTTATGGGTTGGACATCATGTTAAATGGTATATTCACAAGCAAAAGATCAGGAGTGAGAGGGAATTCCCCCCTCTTCCCCCATCAAGTGTGAACGTAAGGCCACAATCCTATATTTTAAATATAATACTATTTAATTTAGCTGGAATTCCGTTCTCGCACTTCAAACATCCGGTGTTAATTTTGCTGGTTGCTGAGTCTGGTGCATCTAGTTTCAAACCCAAAAGAGAGTGTTGGAAAAAATACCCTTCTGGGTTCAGTTCCAAGTGGGGAAAAAGACACTGGAAACATGGAGGCTGTTTTGGAAAGATGGTTTAATGGTGGACAGGACCACATGGCTTGGAGCTCCAGAGTGAAAGGGACGATCACACGCTTCAAGATGTTGGGTGAAGGAAAAGAAGGTCCAAGATGCTGAGAGACCCTTAGTTTTATACCCTCTGTTCCTGTGCAAGAATTGTATCCTATTGGCTGTCAAGACTCCCATGGGGCGGTGGGGGCGGGGGTCTTAGCTAACTATAAGCTTTGTCTGGACCACATGGCTTCACCTGAGTGTTGGCTGATGCAATCTTCCCGGACCAGGTGGTGAGATGGGTAGAGGACTTTGTAATGTAGAATACTCTGGCCCAGGCCGTAATGGCCTGCCCATTAACAAAGGTGGGAGGTATGCTTCTGCTTCTTAGGTGGGTTTCTGCTTCTGAGTTTCTACTTCTCTTTTAGGGGAAATATTCTGCCTTTTTAATATATCCTAAAATATTTCATTTTCCTAGGAGAGGGGTGGGTTTTAACTTCCAACAAGAGTTTGGTTTCCAATTATGTAATCCTTGTGGCTCTCCACTCAGCCTGGGATAATAGATACTGTAGTTTGGGGGGGTGCGGTGTTAGGCCACAAAAGTGCCCTTGATCATTCAGGGACTGGTCAAAAAAGTCAAGATGGCGGCCACAACAACACAATCGAAGCTCAGCCTGGTTTTCTCTGCAGGCAAGAAACAGGAAGAGCTTCTAATACAGGTAGTCCTTGACTTACAACCATTCGTTTAGAGTTCAAATTTGCAACGTCACTGAAAAAAAAGGGACTTACGGACGGTTTTCACCTTATGACCCTTGCAGCCTTGCCATGGTCATGTGATCAAAGTTCAGACGCCTGTCGATTGGCTCACATTTATCATGGTTGCAAAGTCCCGGGGTCATCGGATCCCCTTTTGCGACTATCTGAACAAGCCAAGCCAACGAGGAAGCCAGATTCACTTAACGACCGTGTTATTCATTTAACAACAGCAAGGACTCACTTAACATCTATGTCAAGGAAGGTCGTAAAATGGGGGTGGGGAGGGAAATTCACTCTCGCTTAGCAACAGAAATGTTGGTCTCAACTGTGGTTATATAAATAGAGGACTTGTATATCGTTGAGGCCTTCATCTTGACATCTTTTTTTTTTAACTACCCTCCCCAGAAACCCCTGCAAAGCAGTTGGACTTCAACTTCCATCATCCCCAGCTGATTATTAACAGGATCCCAAATTTGGCCAAGCTGAATGGCAGATTCCCAATTCTAACCCCGAACCTAATTATCTGGGTTCCAGATAGAACCCCTCCCCATTTGAAAACTTCCTATAAAGGGTTAACATCCAGTCTTGGGAGGAGGGGGAGGGTGGTCCTCCCCCCCCAGACCTCATCGTGGGTTGTTGCCAGAGGTGGCATTCAGCAGATTCTGACCAGTTCTGGAGAACCGGTAGCGGAAATTCTGAGTAGTTTGGAGAACCGGCAAATCCCACCTCTGACTGGCCCCGCCCCCATCTATTCTCCGCCTCCCATTGAGTCCCAGCTGATTGGCTGGGTCTTCTTTGGTTGCCCTGCACAGGAGAACAGAGCTGGAAAGCAGGTTAGTGGGTTGGGGAGGGAATGGGGATTTTGCAGTAACCTTCTCCTGGCACACCCACCAAGCCATGCCATGCCCACCAAGCCACGCCCACAGAACCGCTGGTAAAAAAAAAAAAATGAATCCCACCACTGGTTGTTGCCATCTAGCCTCAGCTCATATGCAGAGTGCCTTTGTCCTTGCATGCTCTATTTTCAGGACAGAGTCCATTCCAGCCCTGCCATTTGGACTCCTATCCTTCCCTCCCTCCTTAAATACATTGGGGTGTCAATCAAGGAGAATATTTGTAGCCCAGGGCTGAAAATTGAAGGGTCCTTGGCGCTCCCTGAGAATATTGGTGGCTTCCTTGCGCATCGTTCATTACCCCAAATAGGAAACGTCATCAGTGCCAGTTAAAATTCTTGCAACCAAACACCCAGGCTTTGAAAGCACCAAGGATCCCTGTTTTGGGGGTGCCCTACCCTGCCCCCTCCTGCCAGGCTGGCAACTCACGGTTCAGTTCCATGCCCCGCTGTCCATCTGGTCACTTCTTCGCTCTGCTGGGGGACAACAGCTGCTCTCCAGCTCCTTCCCGGCGTCCATTGAAAACGGCTTGACCACGCCACCCAGGGAAGGCTGCCGTGCTCCAGGGAGAGCCCAGAGGTTGCTGGCTTCTCTTGCCAGGGCCTCTGCTGCGCAATTCCAGCTTTCCAAAGTCAGGGTTGCGTCGCTTCCTGTTGTGTTGCTGCTACTGGTGGTGGTGACCTCTGGGCCAAGGCACTTAGAGAAGGGAACACGGCCGTCCGTCAGGAAAACTTCTCACTTCCAGATATTTCCGTCTTGGCTCAGAGCTGAAGGACGAGGCCGGCACAGGCTACAGAGCCACCATCCACAGGGATCGTGCAAACACGTTCCAGCCTCGGGCTTGGAGGCACCCCGTGCAGTCCCAGCCACCCATTTGGGGTGCCCAGCATTGACCCCATAGTCCTATATGGGAAATAGGTGTCACTGGTTCTGCAACCCAACAAGACAGAGACAGACTTAGGTAATTAGGACTGCAGAAAAAAACAAATTGCTACCAAACTGCCTTCCATCGAGGACCTGTATATTGGACGAGTCAAAAAGAGGGTTCTGAAAATATTTACAGACCCCTCACATCCTGGACACAAACTGTTTCAATTCCTTCCCTCAAAATGACGCTATAGAGCACTGCACAACAGAACAACTAGACACAAGGACAGTTTTTTTCCCGAATGCCATCACTCTGCTAAACAAATAATTCCCTCAACACTGTCCAACTATTTACTATTACTATTAATCTTCTCATCACTCCTTATCGCCTGTCCCCTCCCACTTGTGACTGTATAACTGTAACTTTGTTGCTTGTATTCTTACGATTTATATTGACTGTTTCCTAGTATGATTTGATTGCCTATTATACGCTATGACTATTATTAAGTGTTTTACCTGATGATTCTTGTCTCTTGATGAATGTCTCTTTTCTTTTAGGTACACTGGGAGCATTTGCACCAAGACAAATTCCTTCTGTGTCCAATCACACTTGGCCAATAAAGAATTCTATTCTATTCTATTCTATTCTATTCTATTCTATTCTATTCTATTCTAATCTCTATTCTATTCTATTCTATTCTATTCTATTCTATTCTATTCTATTCTATTCTATTCTAATCTCTATTCTATTCTATTCTATTCTATTCTATTCTATTCTATTCTATTCTATTCTATTCTGATGGATGTCCCCAAAGCTGGATCTTGACTTTGCTGCCTCTACCAAATCCAGAATGTCTAGAACAAAAAAAAATGAAAAGTGTCTTAAAGCAAACTTTAGTGTCCAGGAGGCAACTGGACTTGCTTGTTTTGTTTTGTTTTTCACCCAGGTTCCTAATTTCTGTAGTCTTTCTTTGAAGATGTTTCGCTTCTCATCCAGGAAGCTTCTTCAGCTCTGACTGATGTCTGTGGAATGGAAGGATCGATATTCCTTGCAGATAGCTGGGCATTTGCATCCTTTTAGAGGGTCGTTGAGGCCACCTGGAGGTTTATCTGTGTCCTCCACTTCTTGGATGAGAAGCGAAATGTCTTCAAAGAGAAAAACCAGAAAGTCTCCTGCAAAAGCACCCTTGGGACAACCCTGATCCGGAAGACTGGGAATCTCCAAAGATATATCTCAAGCTCCTTCTCGGTGTTTGATAGACACCAATCTCGGTCCTGCTCTGAGGCGTAATAGATCCCTGGGAGATCCGGGGTAAAATCAGGGGATAGCCGGAAGCCTTGATGACCCTCCAGGACCAGGAGAAGCCTGGAGCAGAAACTGAGTTGCAAGGGAGCGAGAAGAGACAGTTAAGGATAAGGAAGGTCAACCAACTTGGCCCCAGCCCCCTGAAGCTGCCGTAGCTCACGCATGCAGCTGGGCGCTTGCCAGAGTCCCTCCGGATCCTGTGAGATGACCTCCCCTGTCATAGTGAAAGCTACAACCGGGATTTCCGAGCAAGCCAGGGGCTTTGGCGGGAAATGAGCTCGCTTCAGTTGCAGGAAGCGAGCTGAAGGCTTCATTCCTTTGAAGTTCTTTGGAAATTAAAGACCTAACAGGGTCTAGAACAGGAGGGTCAAGTTGGATTTGTTTGAGGGCTGGATCAGCATTGTAGTTCTCCTCTGCAGGATGGCTGGGGGGTGAGGGCAGTGGGACGGGGGGGTTGAGGAGTGGATGTGGCCCATTTTCAGGCCGTTTTTTTTAACTGTTATCGGCCCAGTTTTCGACTGTTCTCTGCTTGTTTTTAGTCTCATTTTTGGCTTGTTTTGGGCCCAGTTTTCAGCCCAGTTTTCATCAATTTGGGGCACATTTTTCAGCTAATTTTTTGGCCGTTCTGGCCTATTTTTGGCCCATTTCAGCCTGTTCTGGGCCTGTTTTTGTCCCATTTTTCATCAATTGTGGGCCCATTTTTCAGCCCATTTTTGGCCCATTTCAGCCTGTTCTGGGCCTGGTTTTTGGCCCATTTTTTGGTCATTTTGCCCTGTTTTTCAGGCCAATGGGGTCCATTTTTCAGCCCCCTTTTCAAGCTCATTTTTAGGTCATTTTTGGCCTGTTTGGGGCCTTTTTTGGGGTCATTTTGTGCCCATTTTTGGCCATTTTGTGCCCATTTTGTGCCCATTTTGGCCCGTTTAGGCTTCATTTTTCGGCCCGTTTTCATCCGGCAGAGTGCTACAGGAGGCCATGGAGGGTGAAAACTAGGCGCGAGCCCCCCTCACACGGCCTCTTTTAGCCACCAGAGGCACCGTGGCCCAGTCCT